>NC_133063.1:52527809-53777809 GCF_048771995.1 Taeniopygia guttata | reverse complement strand
TATTTCCTTGTTGTCATGGTTTGACACTGGCACAATGCCAGTGCCCCCATGAAAATGCAATCTCTCAATTGAATGCTGTGAAATGCGATCGAGAACAGAGCAAAGCAAGCTCAAGCTTAAAAACAGGAAAAAAAAAAAAAAACTTTATTAAGCTACTGCTACCATACTACTATAAAGGGAAAAAGAAGGAAAAAAAAAAAAAACCACACAAAATTCAAAATGAAAACCTTCCAAAGCATTCCTCCTCCCACCACCCAACTCCAACAAACCACAGTGAGACACAACCTGGACCTCAATCAGGTTTCCACCCTCCAGACAACTGATACTCCGTCCATTGAGGGAGAGAGGAGCCACTTCTGTGCCACAGACCCCTGCCAAGAAACACAGCTGCCACATCCTGTGCTTCCATGTCACCACATGGCACTGCCCAGAGAAAAATGTTTGCCAATGGTGACCCTCTCCTTTCCATGCACAGTGTTCTCACCACCAATGCATGGATGGACAGACTGCTTTTAGGATTTTTTTTTTCCTTTCAAGGATACCCTGCCAAGAGGGGAAAAAACAACAGTTCAGTTTTTCATTTTTGAGACCACAGTCCCCCCCATTTTCCCCTGGGGCCGAGAATCCAAGAACAGAGATCTTCTTCTCTTCTTCTTCTCTGAAGACAGGGGGCACCACCACAAACCTCCCTAGCTTTTCTCTGTTCGCTCCACTTCTGTCTTTTCCCAGCTGAAGCATGGTCTCTTTGGCTCACCGGCATCCTCCTAAAATACAGTCTCAGAGGAGATCGGTTCAGTCTGTGGCTACCAAGAAAACGTCCAACCAAAAGCCACTCCATCATCTCCTCCCACCTAGAATTTCTCCTTCCAACATCCCAGGTCCCAGGCTGTCTCTCTTCCTCTCTTTCAAACTGAGGAGGAGAAAAATTTCACAAAGCTTTTATTTCTCAAGGAAGGGTTAAAAGTCCCGACTTCTAAGGATGGCTCGCTGCCCAGGCTCCAGCTCTTACAGGCGGCTGGGCACTTTGCGGCGCCCCCGCTCTTCTCCTTCCCCACGGTGAACTGCTGACAAAACTACCGCTGTCTCCATGGGGGGGAATGGAGACATCCCAAATTTCTCCACCCTTCCATCTGCAGGGGGCCAAGCCCGGTTCCAGTCCCTCCACCCTTGGGCCTGCCTCCGAAGGCCACATGGCTTTTCCCCTCCCCCACCCAGCTCATCGCCGGGCAGGGGAGAGTCCTGCACTGCATGCCGACCAGAACCAAAGAAAGAGAGTTCTCCTGGGAATTCTGCTTTTAACCCCTCTGTGTTCTCAGAGGCGTGTCCACCTTCAATTGGTCAATATCCAAATTTACCTCTTCCTTCTGAGAAAAATTCCTTTTTCCGTGTCAAACCATGACACTTGTTAAAGGCTGTTTTCAAATTCAGACAGATCTGTTAGGAGAATACATTTTGGTCACAAATCTAAGACTGCCTGACACTGAAAAAATTTCAGATCTGTCCAAGCAGCAGACCATGTGCAGACTGCATATCTACTCTGCTGCTTTGGCTCTGCTCTTTCATGACTTTTGTTTAAATGTGTCAGTTCATTTTTCTTGGAATAGCAGGTATAAAGTCAGACCAACTGATGTGACAAGCATACAGGGTGTACTTAGTAGGGTGTGTTTTCAGTAGTCTATGACTCACACATATTTAAGTTTGTAGCTTAACACCTTTTTTAACACTATAGCTGCAAGCTCTATATGCTCTGTCTCATGTACTCTAAAGCACATACTAGATACCATCAATACTCTTCTAACACATTGAAAATTTCCAAGCTGTAAAAGTAAACCCTAATGAAAAGCAGCTATAGGTATGTGTGTGTGTGTGCAAGTCAATCCCACACTTTCAGAGCAATGTGAAACAAATTTGGGAGGTATTATGAAGCCTTTGCATGGAACAAACAAAATTGTGGAAGAAATAGGAATTATGTATTTGAAACCAGATGGATATGGATAACCTTAGAAAAGAAACACAATTTTAGATCCTCTTGAAGTAAACATGTTAAGCAAGTTAACTTCTAGAAACAGACAGCAGTTCCATATCTGCACTTGCTAGATTAATGTGATTTGAAGTTATGGAGTTGCAGACGAAAATAACTTTTGAATTCATGTGGAATGTTTTCCGTTGAAGGTCCTAATATAAACGTATGGATTTCTTGTTGTCTATCTAAGAGACTCCTCCACTATATTGGTTTCTCAAGCCCCAAAACTTTTCTCAAAAAGGGGTGAATTTCCCTGGGTAATTATGGTAACCATGTCCTGACGTCTGTATTCCTAGTGCAAGCCAGGAGTAGAAAACTGCATGGTAATTTTGAAGATCTGTGACAATGGTTCAGGGGCTGGTGAAATATATTTAAACATGTGAGATTTCCTCTCCTCAGTAGAAGATGACATTGGTAGGAAATCGACAGTAGGTTGTAGCTAGTTCTCAAGTACAGGATATAAGTTTAGTAAATTAAATTGCACATTGTGTTAATGTATAGCTATGCCAGCTTTTAGGGGGTTAGGTATCAAGCAAAGTCATCACAATTTGTGGTATGAAGTTGGACAGTCTGCTCCTGTCTGCTCCAGCTTTGGCAGTGTGTGCAAAATAGAGTTGGGATTCTGTGACATTGAAGAAAATTTTGTTCACAATCTAATGAATGCTGAAAGTGTTATGATTCAGGACCCTTACCTATTATCCTGCAATCATAAAAAATAAATCCTTCTTTTTGATGTTGCATTAAATTTAAAAAAATTATGTTATATTTTGTAAGTGATAAAATCTGAATATCTGCAGTTAAAAAATACATTTGCATTTGTTTAAGGCAACTAGTGGTATTTTTTGTTCAAAGAGGGAATTTTGCCCCATACAGTGGGGAAGTCCTGTAAATGAGTTTGCATAGAGAGTCAAGAGGGATTGGAAATTTCCCCTTTTGGCTGGGAATTCAGATCCAATCTGAGGATGAGAAGTGAGAGATGCTTGCTGACACAGGCATCAGCATGGAGCTGAGCTTGCTAGAAACTGTTTTCAAATAAATTATACTAAAGTAGATTTGGCCACATCCTAAGAATTTCTGCCTGAATTTTTAGGTTGGAAGATTATCTTTAAAACTGATTTTTCAACAGATTCCGTGTATTGTGTGTGGTAGTGCTGCCACAATTGTGTATGTTCTGATCTACACATCAGATTATAGGAAGGAAGATTTGAACTGGAATTGCTGAGAATGACAGAGTTACTGTTAGAAACTTGAAATGTAGGACATGTAGCATAAACACAGCAGTTTCAAATTATCAAGACACCTGGAGTTGTGAAGTCTTTGTGTCTTTTAAGTTGTGCTACATTTTCAAGAGGAGAAAAATCAAATATTTCTTTGCCCTTAAATGTTCACAGTATTTTTCAAAAGATGTCTTACATTTATTTTAGGTGATAATTTGAAACCTAGACATGAAAGAAAGAGGTTGAATTGAACCTGTAGTAGAGTACACGTCAACCACCAGTTGACTTCTACAGAAAGCTGTTGAGGATTACCTCAGTGAATTCTATAAGGAATATAAGGAATAATATTTAATTGAGGAGTGGGAGTGTGAGGAAAAGACTTATCTTTCAGTGTCTAGAGGCTTTGAACACTAGCTGCCTACAGAGAAACACTCAGACTAAGATAAACTTGAGGACAATTACGCAACAAGAGCTAGACTGATTTCTTTTCCTGGAAAGAAAACTACATTTAATCTCATTTATTACTGCAAAAATATTTCCTCATCTTCATAATATGTAAGCATCCTGATTCTTGGAACACAATAATTAGTCTTACTGACGGGCCAGTTAAAAAAAAAGAAATTTTATAGGGCTGTAAACAAAATTCTTATAAATTATGTGCAAAACAGCATCCTTTTTCCCCCAGTTGTAGCTATTAGATGTTAGGCTGAGTAAAATGAAAAAAGAATACACTGATAAAGCTCTTTTAACATATTTGAATCAAAGTTAAGCTTATTTTTTAAGCATCAGATATACCAATTTCTATCTTTGTTTTCTATACCTTGCTAATTTAAAAGGGTTAAGGCAGCAAGCACTCACTGAGTGCTGTTAAATAAAGAGATAAAGGAACTTGCAGTGCTTGTGCTCTTGCATCCAGCTGTCCTGGGATACATATCCTTGGATATTCCTTTAAATTCCTCCAAACACTTCATTTTGAAGTGTGACAGTAAATAAATGCATATAAACTTATGGTTTTAATAATACAGAGGCAACCACTCCAGGTGAAATGTTCATTCTATACACAGCTATTCATGTTAAGATACTTTAATGTGGATCTAGATAGAATGAATTTTGTGTTACATACCTACCGTTTTTCTCTGGGGCTCTAACTGACCATTAGGAGATTATGACAGCAATTTTTTTCAAATTTTGTAACCAGCAATTTGATGAAGAATGGCCTCAGGACAGAAACATTATGTAGCATAGAATCATAGAATGTCTTGGATTGGAAGGGTCCTTGAAGATAATCTTTTTTCAACCCTCCTCCTGTGGGTTTCCACTAGACCAGGTTGCTCAGAGCTCCATCCAGTCTGGTCTTGGACACTTCTAAGGACGGGACATCCACAGCTTCTCTTGACAACCTGTGCCAGTGCCTCACCACCCTCACAGTAAATGCTCTTGTATTAAGTCCCTCTCCATATGTCTTTCTTGTATGTTCCCTTCAGGTACTGAAAGCCACAATTAGGTCACTCCTAACCCTTTTATTCAGGCTGAACAATTACAATTCTCTCAGCTTTTCCTCATAGGAAAGGTGCTCCATGCTTCTGTTCATCTTTGTGTTCCTCCTCTGGACTGTCTCCAACAGATCCCTGTCCTTCCTGTGCCGGGACTCCAGAGATGGGTGCAGTGCTCCAGGTGGGTCTCAGCAGACCAGAGCAGAGGGGCAGAATCCTCTCCCTCCCCTGCTGCCTATGGGACTCTGGGCTGTGAGTGCCCATGGCTGGGGCACGTCCAGTCTCTCACCCACCAGCACCCCCAAGTCCTTCTGGGAAGGGCTGCTCTGGGTCTGTTCATCCCCAGCCTGTGCTGACAGTGGGCCTTGTCCCTGTGGATATCCTGTTATTCAGGTTGTCAACCACACCACTCAGCCCGGTATTGCTGCCAATTCACTAAGGGTACAATCAGTCCTTCCATCTATGTTATTAAAGATATTAAATAGAGACCTGTGAAGGACACTACTTGTCAATGATGTCCATCAGGACTCTGAGCCATTGACCACCATTCTCTGGATGGGATTGTACGACCACCTTCTTATCCATCTAACAGCTCACTCATTGAATGGAGCTCTCTCCATTTTAGAGAGAAGTATGTTGCAGAGAAGAGTGTCAAAAGTTTTACAGAGTCCAGATAAATGACATCTGTAATCCTTCCCTTGTTCGATGATGGAGGTGAGAAGTTGGTCCGGCAGGACTTCCCCTAGTAAAGCTGTGCTGGATGTTTCATATCATCTCATTGTACTCCATGAGCCTTAGTCCAGCTTCTAGTTCCATTTATACTCTTTTTAAAGAGAGTACTAAGTCTCCCCCTTTTTCTGGTCACCTGGGTCTTCACCTGACTGCCATAACTTTTCAAATATCATGGAGACTGTCTTGGCAACTACATCAGCTGATTCACTCGGGGCTCTAGGATGTTGGGAAGGGTAGATAAATATGATTAAGATCCACAATAGTACAGCCAGGACGAATATAACGCCCCCTACTGGCTGGACAATAACCCTCACCTACAGAGGGGTCCAAAAGCCAAATGGACTGTTCCATCTCACCCCCCAGAATGTATGGTTCACCCCACACCTGTAACCCTCCCCTGAACCATCAGGTGTCTGTGACCCCATTGGCCCAGGTCCTGTTCCAGCCCACCTTGGAGCCCCCTTTGATAAGGGGTCTCCGAGGGGCCGGACGCCCTCTTGGATCTTCCCTTCTCCTCCTGGAACTTCCTCCGGGAGTCCCTGCTCCTCTCTTTGACTCTCTCCTCCCCCATCACCTCAGGCCCAGCCACGTGCTGCTACACAGCACGAGGCAGGGCCACAATGCAACCTGAATAAACCTCATCCCCCAAGAGCAACCACAGAGATCTCGCTTATATTCACCCCAAATCCGTCCGTGGAACCCTTCAAACGTCTTTACACTAAGGATGCATTTTACCAGTTCCCAGAGGCTTATGTAAGTTCAGATTTATCAAGTGGTTATGAGCTCAACTTCTAGTTACAGTGAGAGGGGCTTTGCTTCCCCAGTCATCATCATGCTATTTATGCACCTAAGAGGCGTGGGAAGAAAGGTTGTCATGGAAAACCGGGATAAAATATTTAGTAGTTTCCTCAGCCTTCTATTTATCTGTTGTTACCATCTTGCCAGTGTTATTAGAGGGAATTCACCTTCTTTGACCTTTCTTTTCTGGTTTACATGCCTGTAGAAGCCTTTCCTGTTATTCTTTATATCTGCCATGTTTAATTCCAGCTTTGCCTTTGACCTTCCTCAGCCCATCCCTACAAAACTGAACTTCCTCGTTATAGCATTCCCAGGTTCCCTGTCTGAGCTTCAGCTGTCTATGTATTTGCTCCTTTCCTTTATTTTGACAGAGAGATCCCTGCTCAGCCATGCTGGTATCTTGCCCTTCTTGCCCAATTTCTTGTGGGTGGAGAGTCAGGTGTTGCACTCTATGGGAGATCTCCTTACAGATTTGCCTGCACTGTTCCACTCCCTTGTTTCTGAGGGCAGTCTCCCAGGGAATCCCACTATCTCCATGAAGACCTGTAATTCTACTTCCCTTAAGTTCAGGGTCCTTACTTCAGGCCTTACCTGACTCATATACTCAGGATTGTAGGCTCCACCAGTGAATGATCACTGCAGCCCAGTACACCTCTAATCTTGACGTCCTCAATTAGCTCGCTTATACCTATGACCATCAGATCTATGTAATATATTTGTAGAAAAAGAGAGGAGAACCTATTTTAAAAATTTTGAAATTATGGAAAATTTGTTTTATGAGCCTTCATTTTGAAGTTATCTATTAGTTGTCAAAAAACCCAAAGCCATACTGGAAAAATGCATTACACATTTATTGTAGCACTTACAATTGTATATCAATGTATATGTAACAGGTTTGTGATGCATGTTTATATTTACCATAAACATGAAATAGCGCCAAATGACTATACAGTGACTGTTCTTACTATGCATTCCTCAGAGAAGATGGGAAAAGGCTTTGTAAAAATACTGCTGAATGAAAGTACAGATAAAAGGGGCAAAATTCATAAATATAATTGTTTGTTGACAATCTCAGTGAAACTTCTCTCAGGTTTGAAAAATAATGCAGAAAACAATTCTACAGCATGGTATACAGTGCATCCAAGTAAGTGTGCTTTGAGACTGGCATGTAATGAGACCACTGCATTCCACTAACCCTGTGTTAGCCCATATATTTCATTAAGTGAACACAATGCATTTTATTGTGGTGATGTACTTTGGTCTTCTACAAACATTCACTGAAATAATTCTGCTCTTTAAAAACAATATGTCCTTCAACATTAACTAAGGCCTTCTGAACTTCATACTAGCAATGAATTATATGAGTAAACAAAAATAATACAAGAAAAAATACTTGCATAGAGTATTTATAGGACAATATTTTTATGTAATTGGTCTGACTTGAAGAACACAAGATATCTGTTTCTCAGTAGTCTGAATGCATCAGACATAATTAAAAATAGGAAGAACTATTCCTCATAATTTTAATATGAAATGTGGTAAAATCTGTTTGTGTGTGTTTTTTTTTTTCTTTTTTCTTTAATACTATACATATTTCATTTTTTATTTGATTTTTACTTTGATTTTAAAAGCACTATTATTCTGTGGAAACCCATGAACTTTACTTATTTATTTATTCTATAATAGACATAAGCCCTAAGCAGAAAGTATGACAGGTTCAATAATGACAGAGCACAAGGTTTCTCTTCTTTATTTGCTTCAGGTTAAGCAGACTGATCAAATTACAATCCCAATATTAGGATAATCTTGGGGTTTCTATAATGATGCTCTAACTACTTATGTTTGGTAATATGAAAAATTTGGTGTAAATATAAGAGTTATAAATATAAGAGTTATAACATATTATAACTCTTTCCAGATCAAATGAAAAAATGTCAAATTAATTGATTAGAATTTGATTCCAACCAGATTTTTTCCCTAAATTAAAAATATAATTTGTTACTAATTTAAACAGTCGTTTACGCTGCTATATTTACATTTTTCTGTATTTGATACCATACAATTGGCATCACCATATATGCCTTTGTAGAAGCTCCCTGGTTATGTTAAAACTAAGACAAACTATGAAATATTAAAAATGCTTTATTTGACTAGGGGTTACTTCTTATGCTGAAAATCTCTAATCAAGTAAGAAGCTAAACAATGATGGAAAACTGAAATCTCTAAAATACCCTCACAGAAATATCTCTGATATTTGACTAAACAGAGCAACTACTCAAAATGATTTGTGATCAGTTTTATTCTGCTTTACAGTTTTGAAAAAAAAAAAAACAAAACCAAAAATATATACAAAACTGCTGGGATCCTCTCAGATTCTGAGACTAAAGTAAATAGGATTGAATCTCTGCATGTTTATGGTAGTTAATATGTAGAGAGAACACTTTTATAGAATTAGTTTGACTCCTGTTCAGAATCTAGCAATATCCATAATAAATTTCTATTTAAATCTCTTCTAGAGATTAATAAGTAGAGGATTAACATATTTTTCTGCTGTGTTTTTAATATTTATCTTGATGATTGACTTATATGCAGAAACAAAAGGACAAAATATATCCTCATTTGGGCCAAAACCAAACTATTTTTAAAAAAATAATGAAGACGTCCATTTTAAAGATAAATATAGCCACATTTTTATAAGTGTTTTTTGTAATCTCTTAAAAGTTAAATGAAAATTCAGCTGAATGAAGAGGATTGATGCACTTTTTGTCTCATGCAAGTTGTGTTGAAAGCTGTTTTAGAAGTTTTTTGACTCTTCCAAAAAAAATCTTGAATGAAACCAAAAGTGCATAAAATCCTCTGTATACAGCTGAATTTTCATATAACCTTTACAACTTTACAAAAATGTCTGTGAATTCTGCAGTCTACATGGAAATTATCAGAAATGTAGTTGAGCCACCATAAACAAAAATCTTCTATTTTTGCAGCCGAGAGATAGGCAAAATGTCCAGATTTCAGGGACAAGTTGCACTTCCTGATGGGAGCCTCATTCAAGACAGACTAAATTTTTTCCATTTGTGAAAGTGGGGGAGGATGAAAAAGATGAAAATATTTCTTCACGAAGTGGCCAATTCTCAGAATAGCTTAGATGCTACTTTGTTTCCCTTCTCACCATTCTCCAGATATTTTCTCATCTCATGCAGTTACACAATTAGAGGAAAATAAGACTTGTTTCATAGGCTTTCCTTTCCCTATAGCATTACTTTAGTTTTATTTCAGACTTCTGGACCAATACCCAATCTACTATAAGATTTGCATTTATAATCAGCCTTGTGTTAAGATAGGCTTATTAAATAGTTTCATAAAAATTGAAGAATAATACTCTCTCACATAATGACAAGCTGAAATACTGATAGATTTATGAACTATATAAATATTGTTGATTTAATGTAATATGATTTTATAGAAAACCTATTACTTCTTGAAGCATATTATAAAGAGCTTTAGTGCTCAGCATAGGTATGCTGCAGTACATAAATCAAACTTTTAAAGTGTCTCATGCTGGAAAACAATACCGAGATATTGGAAAATCACTACCTTTTCTCATTTTAAATTTGTTTTATCTGGAAGATCTAAAACATACTCCTGTCTCCTACGAATATTGTGCTTTAGAATTCTGCAACAGATGTAATTTCCTATTTAATACTATACTCAATTTTTTTAAGGAACTTCATTGTTTCGTGACAGGTGAAATGATATTTCACTACAGAGAGTTCAGTACCCTTATGAATATTTATAAGCATAGTTTTCACAACTATACAGCAGACAATCAGTTTCAGCGATTTTCATATGCAGTGGATTATAAGGTTTTCTGTTTTTTTTGTCCTTTCCTGATTGACATTTTTATCCTTTCTCTTTTTATTGCTTTAAATTCTAATAAAGATTACAGCATCTTCCTCTAGTGTTCTAGAGCCTGTCAAATACGACACACAATGAGAAAAACATCAGGGTCTTTGCAGACCACCGTTCAGCCATCACACTGACAAAATAATTGTAGAACTTATATCAGACAAACTGCATCAGGAACAGGACACTCAGTCCTTGACAGAAGCTGGTGGGCTATTAAGGAAGTGGCCAAGTAGCAGCATGCTGTTCTGACACTTTTCTTGCAGTCGATGAATAGCGAGTGACTCCTCTGTGTAAATGCCAAGGAATCATGATTAGCATAATTAGAGCATACCTTTGTGGCACAATTATATCTGTACGAAGTTGCAGCAAGAAAAGCTTGGTTGCAATTTGTGATATGCCTCATTATCTAAATACACAGCTTCTGATTTCAAAGGCTGTCAAGTGAGATGGAGTAAAACTACACTTGCCCTGGTGTTGCCTGATAGAAACCTTAAATGCCTTTTTCCTCCTTAGCTTAAAATTAAAGTTATGCTTTGTACTATCTTTATGCTTTATATTAACAGCTGAGCCAGATAAAAAAATTACCTCTACGAAGTATTCCAAATTGCCAACTGCCTAAACAATAACACATATAGGAAAATCACACTAATTTCTACCCTGTTGTAGGTCTAACTGAAGGACAAGAGCACACTTCAGTACATGGCTTATTGTGCCTTTTCAAATGTATTAATACAATAAAGTGTGAAACAACACAAGTATGATGCTGAAACTCTAAAAGCTTTCACCAGAAAATCTATTTAAAGAAAAGAAGTCTAGTCCATTACGTAGTAATAATAGTTCTTGTCCTTATAAAGAGAATCTTTCAGCATAGTTGAAAAACTTTTCTGCTGCTTATCCTCTCACTTAACAGCTCCTGTTCTTTATTATTCACTTCTCTCTGGGTTTCTGTTGTGTTCAGAAACAAACATGACCAAAGATGCTTTTACTAACCTGAATTGTTCAGTTCACGACGTCATAAAACAAGTTAGAAGTCTACATCTGTAGAAGACTGGATCAGACAGTAAATACTCAGTTAACTGTAAAGGATAAACCTGATTAGAGTTATGTTAGATGGTCTACAGTGAGGGCTATCTCCTTCTCAGCTCAGTCTACGTGCAATAGCATGTGCATGGTCAGTCTACCAACTGTTTCTGGTCAGTCTTTCCCTGACCAGCACAGGAGCAGAACCTCCGGGACATTTGGTCTAGGAATTGAAGACTGGGAAAACTGAATTAACTCTTTGCCAAGTGCTTTCAGTCGTCATCACTCATGACCTTTGTCGACATCTTCTACTTGGCTTCATATTATTCTTCAGCTCACATAATCATGTTGCTCTTTCTAACAGTATTTGTAAGAATTATGCCTTTCTTTACCAGCCCTTTCAACTCCTCCTTTTCTCTCCTGTATGCTGCACAGTGAGCTTTTCCTTAAATCTTTTTCTTTTCTTCCCTTTCTTTGGCAAAGCAATTTCCTTTTGCTATATATTGTGCAGCAAAGTCATAGCAGATTTTACAATGATTTTGGATATTCTTGTGAACCAGAATTAGTAAATCTGTATTTTAATAAAACTTTTAAATAACCAATTACAGATCTGTAATTGGTTATTAAAAAGTTTGCTATTTATAATTCAAAAGACAGTTTATGAAATTTCTTTCCTTTTAAAAAATTCTTTGCTAAAACCATTGTGTTGTACAAAGACATACTTTACCAAAGGTGTGAAAATTAAATCACTATTTCATTAGGAGGATTTTTCCATTTCTCAAATGAAAGGTCTTTCTTCCATAAATCAAATTTTTCTGTTTTCTTCCTTAAAAAACAAAACCAAAACCCAAACCAAAACAAAACAAAAAACAAAACAAAACAAACAAACAAACAAAAAACCCCACATCCAGATCAAAAGTCTGTTCACAAGCCATTATTGATTTCTCAGTCAGAAATGTACTGTGATTTTTGAGCCAGTTATCCACATGCTGTGTTTTTCAGAGGTTTTAAGTCTTTCTGGTGATCTCTTCCCTTTGCATACAAAAAATAGAAAAACCATGAAAATGAGTTCTAAGACTGAAGTCCTGATTTTGTGATAAGCTTTTTGTGGGTGCTATTATATGGCAAAACCTAATGTTGCAAATAACCTGGTTTTATTATAGCCTTGTATAATATCAGAGCATGCTTTCTATGATTTTTTTCCCAGTCATTCTTTCTAAAGTCAAGGAAAGAAGAAGTGAATAAAAGTCACATTTTTTTACCACCCACACACATACTTATGAAGACATTTTAGGCAAAGAAAAAACCCTTACTTTTCATTCATAAATCTTCTAAAACAATAAATTCAAGGTAAAAGAAAATAATTCCAGATAGGCAGAATCTGAATATACCTGTGTAATGAAAAGAAGGACAAGTACATAAATTAAACTAATTCACACAATTTGAAGGAACGATTCTTGCTTCAGCTTGATAAATAGATTTTCTAAAGGATGTTTATATATAACACAGATAAGTATCAAAAGTAAAACTAAAAAGTATTTCTATGTCTCTAATTTTGTTAATCAACTGCTAAAACAAGTGCAAGTCTTATCCTCTTCTCAATGAAAACTCCCAAAAGCTGTCATTGATTTAGTGACATCAAGTTTTCAACCTTAATCTCCCACTAGCAGCTAATTTATCTAAGATTCCAATGCTGAAAATCTTCAGTTTTTCCAAATATCTATGTATTTTTATGCCTGTGTTATTAAACACAGGTTAAGCCTTGTCCTTATCTACATATAATAAACTGTTTTTCATTAGGACCAGATGCTGAAACATGGAGACTAGCAAGAAAGTAAAAATGACACATTTAATAATGAAGTTCATATTGTATTTAGTTGAAGCTACAGTCAAGGAAAGAAGCATGTGCACAGTGCTGAAGGAAAATTTGAGTGATATCTGTTGCCTGTTTTCCAGAGGCTGTAATACACCACTTACCTCTCCAGCTCATGGAGTAAGGAAAGGCAGAACTGAAGAGTTATCTCATCTATTGGTTTCTCTCACCAAAATAACTACTCAAAAAGCTCTCTTATTCCTCTTGCAAAACCCTGTGAATATCTAATTTCATAAGTTGCTTCTGTGTTTTATTTTAAATTTTCCCATGTAGTCTACAGTTTTCTAAGTATTCCTATAACTGCAGTGAATTAAGTAGTTTGATGCATGACATCATGTGGCTTCCCAGATCTGGATATTTCTCCATCTGTTTTTGTTCCTATGGTGTATGAAGACTAAAGATGATGGCACAGAGCTGTTAGTGAGCCCTGTCTCTCACCTCTGTGGGAGGCAAACTCCAGACTGCAACCCTTTTTCAGAGACATGGCTTTGCTCTGACTCTGTTGGCACCACCTTCCGCATGTCCCTAGAGAGCAAGGATCTGCATCAGAACTGGAAACTTGTACCTAAGCTTTGATTTTTCATGGGAAGATCTAAATAACTTTCAGCTCAATTCATACAGCTCAGCCCAGCACACACTGAGAGTACTGAATGCCCATATCCTCTATAGACATTCTTCAAAGCATACATCACATTTGTAGAAAAGCAAATGCCATATTTTTGAGTTCTGTTTTCATTCATATACAACAGCCACAGAAAAAGTTAAGCTCTGAGTGCTCATTTATTACTATTCATAGTTATTACTGCATGTAATGGCAAAGTGACACTTTGGCTTGTCCTAAGCACCTAACAAATATTTTGTAGGAATAGAAATGCTGTGTTCTGAATTATAGCCTTAGAACGTGAAGGGTTTCTAAACAAAATCCCATTCATTAAGAAATGGGATTTCTAAAGTGAAGGAGGTCCAAAAAATCATTCATAATGCTAAATCTTTCATAAATTATTCCACTCCATTGCCAAAGTCAATATAAATGAAGGTGGCAATAGATTCTTTACATTTCTAAATTTAATAGGAATATGCTTATATTCCAGACATAATATGACTATGTTGTTCTTAAAATATGATGAAATTTAAATGTGTAGAGAGAGGGAAATGCAACAAATTGTTCACTGTTCACATTATCTCTCTGAAGTACCAGGAGCATGCTTTTGGAGAAAATGAAACCAATATGCAAAAGTTGATATTTTCTTTTAGAAGACATTGGACTTTCCATCTAACTGCAGTATCCCTTAAGGTTATTGGCTATTCTGATGCCCTTAGAAAAGTGGTGCAAAAAATTGGTGCAATTGATTCTGTGAAAAGTTTTCAGGTATGTTATATACCTACAGAAGTAAAACTTGTCATAGTCCTCATCTGTACATGACTGCAAAGTTTATGTAAACATTTATGTATAGAATTATAACATCTCCATCTTCTGGCACTGGCTGGGATGCTGTATAAGATGTGGAATGCAAAACAACATTTGAGAAGTGCCATGTCACTGGGAGAAGACAGGCTTTTGTTACTTATACAAAGAACCTTTTGAATTATACTGATATTAATGACACAAGAGAGAAGCTAAACTCAGTAAAAATACCCATAAATACACTTTTCTATATTATTGTTTGTTTATTCTCACAAGTTTTATAACTCGTGTTATACTCTTTGAGCAACTTTAAAGTATTCAAGGTCCAAATTATAGGTCACCTTGGTCAGAATACACTGGTACCTCCATCTTTTGCACAACTTGTAAACAGCATTATTCTTAAGACATGTCTTTTTCAGCAATTTCTCATTCACTTGAAAAGACAACTGGAAAAAAGTACACCGTGTGCAAGAATTCTGGTTTTTGTTGGTTGTTTTTTCTTTTCATGACTGGAGTGCATGAAATGCCTGATATACTGGGGAGTGATTTTGAAGTGGAGGACCTAGTGCCGTGCCACTACTTGCACTTGGAAACCAGCTGTGCCAGTTGCTGTATTGGAAAAAATGCCTGCTGTGAATCTAGTCTGCATGTGTTGCTTAATTTCCTGAATTATCATATTCCCCTAATCAGTTTCTGAGTTAAGGACCAAAATTGAGGATCCAGGTGAGCAGCAAGGATTTAACGTCTAGAATGAAATAATGAAATAGTCTATTTTGTCTTCTTCTTCTTTTTTTTTTTTTTTTTTGCAATCTATGGGTACATTTATTCCATGTATCTTACCTTAGCCACTGAGCATTCTTTTGATTCCACTTCATTTAATTGACCTAAATGATATTTCCCAAACTCAAGACTTAAGCAGTATTATAAGAATCAGATGACGGCATATCTACCATGGATCCACAAAATAAATAAAATTGTCAGACCTAATAAATAGAGACAGTCAAATTATTCAATATGAACTTAATATTTACTGCCTTTTTCAGTACATGTACTTTCATTGAATTAGGCACAACTGTGATGAATTTTTTTCATATATGTAACTTCTTATATACAGATGCTTTAAAAATTACAACTTGATTTGGCACAATTAAATAAAGTTCACAAATATCTTGACCACAGGATCAAGGTTGGACCTGTAAACTTTTGCTTGTTTTATATACTCCATAAGATGTAAAAAGATTTATGTTGTAAGATTCTTCACAAAATCACACAAATCTAGCCTTGCCTATTTGATTCCATTTGTTAGAAAAACAGCAGAAGGGAGAGATTTCAATGCCAGAATCAGACTATCCTTTTGCTTTTGGAAGACATGTAAGGAAATAATTTTATGAAAAATGACACTGTGACCTGGTGTTTGTGAATGAAATACTCACTGTGTATTGGCCATGAAATCTCACCAGACATAATGCAAGTTTACAAATCAAAGAAGGAATAACTCCATTAAATGGCTGTTAGATTATTGTATCTTTTTAATGATAGATGAATTGTAAATTTGGATGGGCATGACTGCTTGACAATTTACTTGCTTCAGTTTGGATAGTAGCATATGCTAAACTGCTAGTTCTTTGTAGCTGCACAAATGTTTTAAAAGTACTTCTGGTGATATGCTGCAGCACCATACTGAAAATAATTTGAATGGTCTCTGATGTTATCGCAAAACTTCTTTCAGGGGAAATCTTGCTGTTAAGAGAAAGTACTTATTTAAAGGATAACATCTGCTGCCTGTCAGCATTAAGTGACTACTTAAATGCTTATTTGTGGTTAATAGAGCAAGCTTAACTATGAGGTTTGAGGTACAACACATGTACACTTGGTCTACAGCATATTTTCTCCATACCCTGGCTTTCTCTGGTGTTGGATTGCTACATGTGTCTTGTTTAACCAGCCACTGGGGGTGTAAGGTGGTCAGGTCTTTGAAGTCTTGTCCTCCTGCAGTTTTTACTGTGCACAGAACTAAGGATAAAGGGAGGGGTGGAGCACCTTACCTTACAAAACATAACCCTTTCATGAATGCTGAAGGGGACAAATCATCAGCAACTTAGGCTGCATGTGTGTTCATTTTCTACTTTCGGGGTAATGTGAAGGAAAAGGACAGTGCTGAGGGGGTAACATTTTTACAGGCTCTGTAGTGGGGCAGCAAACATTATCAAGAGAGGGGCAGACAGGTTCTTTCTGTTTCCACTAAGCTTATTTCTTCAGTAATGCCAATGATGACCTTCCCTCTTTCACTTTTAACTGGTATGAGAAATGCCAAGCTTCTAAAAACTGGAAATCATACCTTGAAAGATAGGCTTATTTAGTTCCGATCATTTAGGTTCATTTTTATTTATATTTATGTAGACAAAAATAAAATTATTCCACACAGGACACTTAAAAATACCTTTGCAAAAACAGATGTTGAGACATCCTCTTTTCCTCATGAAATATAATGTTCATGTTTTATTTTAAAATTACCCATTCCAAATATTTTGTATATATATTACATAAGGATAATTTGGTCCTTGATATTTGGGAGCTTTAATTTCTATACACTAATATAAAATTTCTTTGACCACGTTTTTTTGTGTTCCCACAGAATGGAGGAGCAAGCAATCAAATTTCCAAGGAAGATACCTTTGGCAAACACACCCAATCTTTGCTGGCAAGAACATACTGTGTATGTTGAGAGAAGTGATTCTTCACCTTGATTTATTACTTCTTCTAAGTGCTGTCATCTGTCCAGATTTGTGTACCCCAGCACAAGGGCACTGACACAGTGGAGTGAGTCCAGAGACGAGACACCAGGATAATTTAGGAGCTGGACTATATGGCATATAAAGAGAGCTTAAAATGTCTGGGTTTCACAGAATCACAGAAGGGGTACAGTTGGAAGGGACCACTGGAGGTTATCTGATCCAGCCTCCCTGCTCTAGCAGAGTCCCCTCCCCATAGACTATTACTCCAAATTGCATTCAGATGATTTTTTAATATCTCCAAGATTGGAGACTCCACAACTTCTCTGAGATACCTGTTCCAGTACTTGTCCAGCCAAGCAGTTAAAAAGTGTCTCCTGATGTTTAGAGGAAACCTCTGTGTTTCAGTTTATGCCCAGTGCCCCTTGTCTGCTTATGGCACACACTGAAAAGACACTGGCCCCTTCTTTGCATTCTTTCTTTGAGCACTTACACACAATGGTGAAATCTCCCTGAAGCTCTTCTTCCAGCTGAATAGTTCTAGATCTCTCAGCCTTTCCTCCTGTAGGTGGTTCTTTAGCCCTTTAATCATCTTTGTGCTCCTTTTTGGAACTCTTTCCAGTAGCTTAATCTCTCTCTTTTACTGAGGAGATCAGGACAGGTCACAGTATTCCAGATATGTAGGAAAAAATGACGTTCCTCAATCTGTTGACAATAGTTTGCTTAATGCAGCCCAGCTATTGGCCTTCAGCAAAGGCACATTGCTTGCTCTTGTTCACTTTGCTGTCTACCAGGAATTCCATGTTATTTTCTGTCCAGCTGCTTTCCAGCTGGGTGGCCCCCAGCATACCCTGATGAGTGGGTTTGTTCCTCTCTTGGTGCAGGACTTTGCATTTCTCCTCATTAAGCTATATTAGGTTTCTGGCAGCCCATTTCTCTCCGTGCCAAGGTCCCTCCAGTTGGAAGCACGAACCTCTGAGGCATCAGTCACTCCTTTCCAGTTTGTGTAATCCGTACCTTTACTCAGGATATACTTTGTTCCATCATCCAGATTATTACTGAATATATTAACCAAGGCTGAACCAATATTGAATCCTGGGTTACACCACTAGTTATTGACCTTCCTCTAGACATTGAGACTCTGATCACCAGTCCCTGGACCTAGACATTCAAACAGTTATCAACCTACCTCCCCCTTGGCTCAACTGGCCTGTACATCAACAGCTTGTCTATGAGGTTCTTATGTAAGACAGTATCAAAAGCCTCTTCAGTAATCCGGTGCTTTTCTGGATGCACAAGCGCAGTCACTTTATCAGAGAAGTTTGTCAAATTGGTCAAGTATGACTTCCATTGGTAAAGGTGCGCTGACTACTGAAAATTTTCTTGTGCTTAGTGTTCCTGGAAAGAATTTCCAGGATTTTAGAAGAACTTCTGCTTCTATGATTTGTTCATAAACACTAGTTTAAGAAATTAATCTGTTGCTGGTTTTAATTGGGTATTATTACTCTTATTAAACTGGATAACCTCCATAGATCATATCCAATCTAACTGCACAGAGGTGGCTAGCAGGAGCAGACTAGGAGTATTGCTATGCACATTCAGTCAGTGACATTGCATAATCTTATGATAAATAGATTTATGTATTTCAAATTGTAAGCCAGAATGCACACTTCCTTTTTGTAATGTTGTTGTAGGGCAGTTGGGCTATAGGGTTTAATTATTTAGGATATGGTGTAGACTTCCACTAAATAAGCAGATTTATATCCTTTTTCTTGTCTAGTGGATAAATGGAAGATGACTTCCATGTAGGCAATGTCTTGTTCCTTTCTTTGATGCTGTAGCTTGTGTTCTCCTTTATATTTAAGTTTCTTATAGTTTTCATTTTTCTCCCTTTATAAAGATCAAAATAACTCCTATGGACCTACAACAGACTTCAACATAACTGAAATCTCTTTCCAATGAAGTATGGTGAGTAATACCACGTATCTCAGCTTCACAGCAATGATAATAATACTGAAGTCAAATAAATAAAGTCTAATTCTGCCCAGCATTAATACTCCCACTGATTCTTGAGTAACAAAAACCTCACATCACACATGGTTAACAATACAGCCTCAGTTCCAATGTCATCTGCAATTCCCTTTGTCTTCGTTAGGCATTGCGTTTTGAACAATACATGCCTAGCTTTCCTCCCTCTGTCTTGTGTGGGACTTGGTTCAAGAACATAAGACAAGATTCCTATTTTCTGTACTTTCTAAATTGAGGCAGCTCTCAAGAAAAGCAGGACAGCACTACTAAAATACATGTCCACTAACGAGCACATAGTTAATGTGAGAAATAAACCTGTGTAGAATAATGCTTTGGGGTCTGTTTAATGTCCTGTCCACTCAGCCACCCATTGTACAGAAGCCCTTTCATAGCACAAGTGATTAACCCAGATGAAATTATCTTCTCCCTACTTATAATCACAATTTTATGTTATTTCTGCTAATGGCACACATGTATTCTTTTTAAAGAGAAATTTGCTAAAATCTATTGTAAATGAAGGAATAAAAAAGTTTTCATGGCAACTGTTTCCCCATTTGCTAAAATAATTGCTGATGATTTTGAGCATATTTCTATTTTATGCTGTTTTAGTATTAGAACAGCATATTACTGTGATAATCAATGTTATTTGATTGTGTTATGGCTGAATACAAATTAAAACTTAACACAAATTTATATTTTGTTTAGTTTTCTAATTGTGTTGGGCTAAAACTGGCCTGAGTAGTAATCCATTGAAAGATGGATTTAACCTGCTTTGATAACTCTTCCATGACCTGTCAATATGATAAAACATGATTAGGTAATATTACTAAGCTTTTAATCAGAAAAAAGTGGGGTTTTCTTTTGTGTAATTTATAATAATTTCAAGGCCTAAGAGATAGAAATAGAAACCTTCTTATATTATAGTGCTTCATATTTCCATTGAAATCAGATCACTTTTTTCTGTGTTTGCTATGAATATCCTTGACATCTTGGTTTAATTATGAGAGATGTTTTTGTTTAAATCATTGTGTTACCCTCTTAGCCCAACTTGTCCTATGCTAACTCCTTTTCCTATATGATCCAGAAATGAAGTCAAAATGCCAAGGTGTAAAATCTCCACAATTTCCATGGCAACAGAGATATGATTTAGTGAACACAGACTTTATTTTCTAGAGAAAATCATGTAAATAAGAGAAAACCCCCCATCCATCCTCATACAAATAGTGTTCAGTTTTATTTTATTTTAAGTATTTAGTTTGATATGAGGCTTTAAGTTACATCATTGCAGTATGAGAGCTTTTTGGACACAGCAAAATACCAGCTTGCTTCTTCAGTGCACAAAGAGAAATCTTCCCTTTGAAAATATCCTACTGAAAAAAAAAGTGTCAGTGATTTAGTAGCTGATGCTTCTTTGTGAACCTCCACTGAATTTCTTCTTCTGCAAGAAGATATGGGTGATATGGTGGAAGATATGCACTCTTCAAGGTGACATCTAAAATTATTGTTTTATAAAAACAGGAATGATGTGTATTTCAAAAGGTTCCTTATTGTGTCTAGCCTTTTGATAACTCATATAAGCTGTACCACAGTAAATCCTTCCTGTAAGCCTAATTCTGCAAAAATGTGGTAACTAAAGCTAAAATATGTTTAACATCATGCACTGCAGTTTTCCCAATATCTTGCAGTGGATGAAAACACATGGGCCCCACAGTTCAATAAACTAAAAGTATTATTGACCAATAGGATGGGAAGTGAATTCCAAATACAAGGCTATTTTCAGCTAATTAAATGTCCCATGGCACTATATGCAAGAGTAGGAACATCTGCTAGTGTGTCCTAGTCAAATTACAGGTTTAGTAATTACTTTCTGCCTAATTGAGCTTCTGATTAATTTTAGCTGGATTTAAGTATTTGTCATGCCTTTCTGTATTTTGTTGCTGCTGTCAGTATGGTGGAGTGAACCACTGGTGAGAGAAAGTTTCTTCTGCTTTGGCTTGTGCTCTCTATGCTGAGTATGAATAATAGCTCAGGGCGGCACATGGGGATTATGAAAGTCAGTTTGTGTTGGACTTGTAAGCAGTAGACAAAACACAGCCTTAAACACTTCACTTGACTGAGGTCTGTGTACTACATAAGGCTATCAGCAGTTTTCCTGGAGAAAAATGAGTATTTTATTGAATAAAACTCTTGTGCCCCACCAATCTCCCCCACAATTTACAAAGAAACAATTTATATTAATTATTTTAAATGTTATGATGTATAGATTCAACAATTCTATTTGCTTTAAGAAGCATCTTAAAAGTATATTCTATATGACTGATTCTCATATGGAATATATGGAACATGTATATTTTCATAATTAATTTAAAATTCATTTTACAGGGTGGAATATTCCAAATTTCTGATAAAATAAATTACAGGGATATTTACTAGACTTTCAGCCAAAACACAGAAATAATTCCGAATCATATTAGCATTTTGTTTTCAATTCACTTAGTTGTACTGCAGTTGTACGTATGGACGTAGTGAATTGTGAAAAGGCTGGTGCATTTTATAATAGATAGTATGCACATATATTTATACATCAATATGAATAATTTTTAGAAGGAACAAAGTGAAGCATATACGTGGTGTGGTAATCACATGTGGCATTATGTGAGAAAAGTGGCAGACTGACAGAATGCAAGTCATTTGGTGTGATCTCTGTCCTCTTGATACTATCTTTAAGGAGACTTCTGTTTCACTAAACTAAGTGAGAATCAGATTTCACCAACTGTGCCTGACAATAGATTGTGGCTAAGTCTGACAAGGCCCCTGGGAAAGAGTGCTGCCCTCTGTCACCATATGGCCTGGAAAGGGTTTTATACCTGCTACAATATCCTGAGGAGAGGGATCATCGCTAAATCTATGCAGGCTCATTCCTAATCCCATGAAGCTAATGATCTGTGAAGGATATCTTAAAGATGTTTTCTGTGAATAAGCATATTATTCAGACTGTCAGACTTAGGTTTTTCCTCTTGCATTAGTTTTCATTACACAATGATTACACTCCTCCACTGAGAGCACATTATCAAAAATATTGAAAGACTTGCTTAGTCTCTCTTACTATTCATTAATATCAGTTGAATATAAATATTACAAACTTACTGGTATTTTAGGGCAAGATACTTAACACCCAATAGATATGCTAGTTCCTAAATTGAAATAATTCCCATGATAAAAAGATATTTTTCTATTTCTAACAAACACTTTCAAGTTTACACATAGTACAGAATGACATTAAGCTCCATTTTTCAAACAGAATTTTTCTCCTCATGGCATGTGCATTTTAATCTCTCTTGAAGGTTCAAGCAATCTTCTAAAGTCCCATAAAATTGTGAAGTGTTGAACTTGATGTAAATATCAGTTTTTAAGATATTTTCTCCCATATAACTTTAATATAGGAAAAAATTTGCAATTCACTATTCTGCTTATTCATCAGTAGAAAAAAGTACTTTCCTTCCCCATCCCTATATCTCGAATACTCTGTGGATAGCTAAATTGATATTCAATAAAGGATTTGATTAAAGTATATCTTCTTTTATTTGTAGACAACATAAATAAAAGAAATACAAAGGCATTAAAAAAGCTTCAGATGTGAATTTATGAGGAATTCAGAGAGATGTTAAACTTCCCTCCCACAGCCATTAGCCTGATGCAATACCTTTACTCCTGCCCAGGGAATACATCCACGTGGATAGGGGGGGGTCCACCCATATTCCCCTTTTCTATTACCTACTTTATATATGAGGAACCTGAAATATCTGAAAATATCCTCCTGTCAACAAACATTTGTATAAAAATATTTAGGTACATACCCCTGAAATAAAAAAAAAAATCCACTTATTATTACCTCACAAGAAGGCATAGTTAGAGTTAACCTTCTCTTTCTTCTTGCCTAATGGGCACATTTTAGCGTTAGCTGGTTTTGCTATACAAAGATGTTCAAATAAATACTATTTCCTATAGAGCATCTGGGGGGCACTAGAAACAGGAATTTATTAATTAGTTATTAATTCTCAGTGTGGTTATTTTAATTCTCTGAAATCTGTCTTGAGACATTGTCTCAACTCAGGAGGGGGGATATTTCAATATTAGACCATGGAACTGGAACTGGAGTATATGCTCCTAACACTTGGGAAGAAATATGCTTGGAGAGTAATAGGATTGCAATGGCACTGAGTAGAAAAATTTGCCTTGTTTTTTTTTTAAACTGTAAAAGTTAACATAGGGTTTCACGACTGAGTGACATGGATGAGTCTTGAGTAGAAAAAGTAACTTGGAAAAATACTGATTACAGTGGTCAGAGGCCAAGAAATATTTTGTTGAATACCAAACAATTTAACGAATACAAAATAGAATTATTAAGTAAGTGCACTTTTTTGACATTTCTGTGACAGAGGTGTGCTCTGGTATGGTCTTTATGGCAACTCAGGAACTGGAGTTCTTGGGGAACAGTGAACCAAAGAATCTCAATTTAAATGAATGCAGAAATGAAATTCCTCAAATTACCTTGCCCTTCAAAAAAAGTTCTATGTGTGTGAATCTTGCCCTCAGTGGGAGGGTGTCAGAACGAACAGAAGACATAAAAGCCTGGTGATCTATTTAAATCATGTTCCAGAGGATGAGATTTGATGGGAGACCTCCATGTACAGGTCTTTAGAACAGTTCCTTCATGTTTAAACTCCTGGCCTACCTAATTAATTTTGCTGCCTGTGGCTCACCAGACAATGCATTTTTTCCCTCCCACACTCAATGAAAACACCAAAATTGTTGTGGATATAAAAGCTATTCTGACCTGAAATAAATATAATACTCTTTGAAATGCTTACTCAACAACAGAGAATCCAGGACTGTTAAAGCCCTTTCAGAAGTCTGTACTTCTTTTGTTATTAATCTTACAAAGCCTTTGGTTCATATCAAAAGAAGCAGATGATCACTGTTCCAACATAAAATTGTTCACTCTCCTGCACATATATTGCTCCATCACCTAGTTCTTGAATGTGTCCAACAAAATGGTACCATTTGCAGAAAGCTGAAGGCTCTGCTTCTTTGCTCAGTCATCTGTGCAGTGGCTGGATCTCCCTGGCCATCAAAAACAAGTTGTCCCAACAACTTTTACTGTGTGCAGATATCATGTATTAAGTGAGCCGCTTCAGAGAAAGTCCTTCTTTGTTGTGAAAGGGTGTGCTCAATTAGGAGGTAGAAGGTTATGGGATGAAAAAGATAGCAAATGTTCCTTAGTCCTATTCAGTTGATGAAGTCAAGGGGCACTTAGCACCTGTGGAATGCTCACTGTTACAGAGTGATACAAAAGACATCCCAGTCTTCCCCTGTCTCTTCTGACGGTACACTGGTGAAAGCTTCAGACATAAAACTTTCCTCAAGGCATGCGGGGAAGAATCAAGCATGTAAACAAGCTGATGAAAAAAAACCCAAACAACCTAGAACAATATGAGAAAAATAATATAAGTGATTAAACTGAGACATTTCTAATCTTGATTTGTACTTGCTTACATGTACCTTTGGAGCTTGAAAGAAAAGGATTAGCAGCCCAGTAGGTGTTTCGGGAGGCCAAAAAAAAAAGTGTTTATTAGAATCCCTCACCTTCATGTTTATAATGCCCCACCTGAATCTGAAGGACCTTTGAGAAATCCTAGTTTGGTATCAGTGGGAAATGACAAAATTTGTTTAACATCATGCCTCCAAAAGATTACACACCATCCAAAATCTGGATGAAAAGAAGAAGAAGCAAGAAAATAACATGATGAATTCAAAGAGTAGTTTCCTTCTCTGGAAATTCAGGTAATTTAGGACAAGTGATTGCATAGAAAAAAATGAGTCCATAAAAAAAAGAATGGAAAAATTACTTTCCGAATGCCAGGAGGCTCCCTTCTCAAAAGGGCAGAAGGCCCAGTATGCTGAGTGGATCCATTTCTTTGGGAAGTGTGCTGACTCCCTAGGGCCTGAGTGGAAGATCTGAAGAGAAATGTTCCTACCCTAGTTCAGCCCTCAGATTATTGTTCATTATTTTTTTATCAGGTAGGCAGTGATGAAGTTGTAACAAGAAATCCAAGGGCAATCTGAGACCGACTTCAGGGGCTTGATACAACTGGTTAAAGGAGAGTATTGTTCTACTTGTAGTCACAAGGAATGATTAGGGAGGAAGCAGAGACCCTGCAATCAGTATTTGCCTCTGAGCCTGGCGTCACTGAAAGAATTTTGGGTTCTATGATCATGAGTCAGTTTAATTGACATCAAGCCTGCTGGCAACAGACATGGTACACCTGTTTTCAAAGGGGAAATGGATTCTTGAGCAAGGTTCATTGTTTTGAAGGAGGAAAGGGATCAGACCAGGCTCACTAGTGATAAGCCTAGAGGTATTTAAAAGACACTAGATGCAACACTGCAAGACATAGTTTAGTGGTGGACTCAGCAGTGCTGGGTTATCTGTTAGACTTGATCTTGGAGGTCTTTTCCAAATAAATGATTCTATGATTCTATGATCCTTCTATATATCCACAATACATACTGGAAAGTAATAGCTTTGTGTATGATTTTTTCATGTTTATGAATGTGTGGATACATGTGCAAAGATTGCAAAAGTATATAGGCATTCACATGTATATACAAAATGCCTTTCAAATATTCTCTGTCTTAATTTGTAAGAATATCTCCACAATAAACATAATCTTTCATGCTGCTTATATTCCTAGCAACTGAAGTAACCTGGCTAATTTTACACGCATCATGTTTTTCAGTGAAGCAAAATCTTTCAATATTTATAAGGCTCCATTTGGAAAAGTAATTTCTCAGTTTTGGCTCTGAAATAGTATTTTAGTATTTAGACTGGATTTTCAAAGCCTGTTTTTAGTAAATGTGGGCTACTTTAATTTTTGAGAATACTATGACTAGATAACTCTCCATGGAGTTTAAAATAAAACAGGAATAGAAGAAAGCTATGGGTTCATAACACCAAAAGGAATGCAGCAAACACAGAAACGGAGAAACATGCACAAGGAAATGAGCACAAATTAAAAGTCACTATAGAAGAGCTACAAAGACAAAGGATAGAGGAAAGAGATTAAAAGGTGCTTTTTTTTTCATTTGTTTTTCTTTTAATCAAGAAATTACATTTCTTGGTTTCTATGCTCAAGAAAACTTTTTCACAACTTTTTTTTACTATATTTCGGGAAAATGAGTGTGTACATCACAGGAAAAATGAGGTCAAAATAATTAAGTAACTGGTAACCTCCCAAATAATTTGACTGATTCACAAAGTCCCACACAAGCTTTCAAATCTGATTTTGGATAAGAAGTGCAGCTAGGTTTCCTGCAATTGTCTAATTATCATAAAATTGATAAAACTTTTAAACTTTTCTCAATAGTTTTTAAAGTGTAGACCTTTCATTAATAATTTTTTTTCTCTGGAATTTTGGCCATAAAGTTGAGTTGTGTCTCCCAAAAGCATGGGAGGATAATATACAAGTGACTTTCATTCCCAATGTACAGAGTTCCATACATAGAACTTATCTTTCACTACTGTGTAAATCTGAATGTTCTGGATTCCATTCATAAGTGAAGAGATTTAACCAAGATTGTGCTTTTGTGCATCAAAGTATAGATTGTTATTGTTGAATTTTGGATTCAGCTTTTCTTCTTCTCTAAAGAATATTTTTTGTGATTTTCCTCCCCTGTCTTTTTTCTATTCTCCTTAATTTCTGAAGATCCACTGGTTGTGGAATAATGTCAGTGTTTTAGGCATTTTTCTATTAATTTACTTGAGAATTTCTAAATTCTAGACTTTCTGTAAAATTATTATTTTACTACAATATTTCTTCTATACTCAAAACTCTTTCTGAAATTCAGCTGAAAAAATTATTACATCTCATGTTAGTGTAGAGCACAGGTAGCAACAACTAACCATTTATTCAGTCTATTCCGTTTACACCATTCCAAAACCACTAAGAAATAGATTTCAGTTTAAAAAAAAACACATTTATTTTAAAATGTTGTCAAAAATGGTTCCTGAGCAGTGATACAGGTGTGCCCTAATGCACACATTGTCTAAGAGAAAAACTTGCAGATCTCATAGGAAAAATATGCTTTTTTCCTGGCAGCTGGATTACAGGTCAGCCCCTGTATCACTGTGAAGAGGTTTCATGATGTGCTGCCACTTTTTGGATAGCATTTTCTTTTGACTTTTTTTGATAGATACAGTCTGTTGAGTGCTAAATATTTTTTTGGTATGTCCAGGTAAAAAATATTTAATTGCATTTGATTTACATGAACATAACGGAAGTCATGTTTTGGGCCATACATGGGCCAAAAGATATTATACACATGTTCGTCTTATATTTTGAAGTAAAGGATGTATATGCAGATAACTCTTCTGGGGACTTTTACGTAAAGTCAACATTTTTGCAGACAGCCTATATATGAGTGACCAAAATCTGCCCTAAGCAAAATTCTTTACTTTGGGATAAATTCAACATGTTTTTTATTGCCACTGTCTGAGTCAGGAACCTGGGAATAGCAATGGGCACTTTACAGGACCCTGAAAATGGACAGATTAATGTGCCACCATTTCTTCAGGGAAAGAATTTCAAAAGCTGTAAAATTTAACTGAAATTATGAAAATACTTTCATTTAAAGTCCATAAGTTGGATATGGCTTTACTGTTTTTTTCCACTGGAATTGCAATGGATCTGTGAAGAGATGTCCACCAAATCTCAGAGTCTTTTAAAAATCCAAACCTGGATTTTGTATGCAGCTAATTACCTGTGTACAAGCTGATAGATGACTGACTACCTGTAAGTCCTTTGGAAGGGGTTGGAGAAGCAAAAGACAATTTGTTGGTTTAATGCTGTTACCCAGTTACTGAATCACAGTGGTGACATTGTTTAACAATAAAAAAAAAAAAAAAAATTAAGAATCACAACTGTCAATGGCTGCAGTTGGTAATATTCAAAATTTCCAAGGTGGTATCCTTGCGCTTCAACATTTTTTACATTCTTAATTTAGACAAATTCTGAAAGTAAATTTTCTGAATATGAAGGAAAAAAGCACAGAAGAAAGCTCTTTTTAGAAATATCCTACGAGAATTGAAAGACTCTCTGAAACAGTCTCATTCTCTTAACAGATGCCTTTGAGAGCTCATAAAATACAACCAACATTGGAAGAACTGCAAAAAGAAACATACTGTATAGACTAGAAGAGAAAAATGGAACTATCAACTTATATTGTGTTTCCTGAAAAATCCTGGGGAAATGAACTAGCTGTTAACAACTGGAGAATAATAAAGCCACAGTTATGATATAGTCTTATGTGAGAATTTTGTATTCATAGAGTACCATCAAATGTCAAGGAAATCTTATCCTGGACACAACTGCTGGAGTGCAAGTTAATGTGCCCTGAAAGTATTGACTGGTGGTTACAGTCGAAAGGGTTTTCATGGAGTTATATCCTGCCCATGGCATATTTGCTCTTTGAGCTGTCATTTCCCTCAAGGACAGAGAGACATTGAAAAAACAAAGAGATGGACAATCACCAACTGCATGAGGTTTAGCAAGAGCAAGTGCCAGATTCTTTACCTGGAATGGGACAATGCTGGTTGAGTGTACAGACTGGGGACTAGGAGGCTGGGCAGCAGTGCCATGGAAAGGGCCCTGGGGTTCAGGTCCATGGCAAGT
The DNA here is from genome assembly GCF_048771995.1 of Taeniopygia guttata. Lineage (NCBI taxonomy): Eukaryota > Metazoa > Chordata > Aves > Passeriformes > Estrildidae > Taeniopygia > Taeniopygia guttata. Next base: position 53,748,851 of record NC_133063.1, on the reverse strand, counting down.
TAAACATGAGCCAGCCGTGCCCTGGCAGCCAGGAGGGCCAAGGCTGTCCTGGGGGCATCAGGGACAGCACTGACAGCTGGGCAAGGGAGGGGATTGATTGTCCTGCTCTGCTCTGCACTGGGGTGGCCTCACCTTGAGTGCTGGGGGCAGTTTTGGGTGCCACAGAAGAAATTAGTGTCCAAAGGATGGCAACAAGGATGGTGAAGGGAAAGCTGTATGGGGAGCAGCTGAGAACACCTGGGTCTGTTCAGTTTGGAGAAGAGGAGACCGATGGGAGGCTTCACTGACGTCTCCAACTTCCTTGTGATAGGAAGAGGAGAGGCGGGTACTGACTTCTTCACTTTAGTGACTAGTGAAAGGACTCAAGGAAATGGCTTGAAGCTAAGTTCAGAGAGATTTAGGTTGGAATCATGGAAAAGTTCTTCACCCAGAGGGTTGGGCTGGCTCCCCAGGGCTGTGGCTACAGCACTAAGCCTGACATAGTTCAAGATGCATTTGGACAGCTCTCTCAGGGACATAGTGTGGCTCTTGGGAAGTCTTGTGCAGGGCCAAGAGCTGCATTCATGGGTTCCTTCTGACTCAGCTAATTCTATGAGCTAGGGAGCACATTTTTTGAAGGAGGTAGAAATTCAAGCATCTCAACGTCCTTCCCAAACTGAGGAGTGAGAACTGGACACAGCATTCAAGGTGTGGCCTCACCAGTGCTGAGTACAGGGGAAGAATGAACTCCCTGCTCCTGCTGGCCACACTGCTCCTCATACAGGCAAGGATGCCCTTGGCCTTCTTGGCCACCAGGGCATACTGCTGGCTCATTTCAGTTGGGTGTCAACCAGTACCCCCAGGTCCCTTTCTGCCTGGGCACGGTCCAGCCACACCGTCCCCAGCCTATAACGCTGCAGGGGGTGATTGTGGCCAACATGCAGGACTCAGCACTTGAACTTATTAAACTTCATCCTGTTGGACTCTTCCCATCCAGCCAGCCATTCCAGGTCTCTCTGCAGAGCCCTCCTACCTTCCAACAGATTGACACATTCTCCCATCTTAATGTTATCTGCAAATTTAATAATGAAAGTCTCAATGCCCTCATCCATATAATCAATAATAATACTGAACAGGACTGGCCCCAGCACAGAGCCCTGAGGGACACCACTGGTGACTGGCTCCAGCTGGATGCAGCACCGTTTACCACCACTCTCTGGGCCCGGCCATCCAGCCAGTTCTGAACTCAGCAAAGAGTGCTCCTGTCCAAGCCGTGGGCTACCAGCTGTTCTAGGAGTGTGCTGTGGGAGACAGTGTCAAAGGCCTTGCTGGAGTCCAAATAGACATTCACAGCCTTTCCTGCATCCACCAGGAGGGTCACCTTGTCATAGAAAGAGTTCAGATTGGTCAAACACAGCCTACCCCTCCTAAATCCCTGCGGGCTGAGTCTGATACCCTGGCCATCCTGTAGATGCTGCATGATGACATTCAGTATAAATTGCTCCATTATCTTGCCAAGTACTAAGGTGAGGCTGATTGCTCTATAATTACTAGGATCCTCCTTCCCACACCTTTTGTGAATGGGTGTCACGCTGGCCAGCTTCCAGTCCTCTGGAACCTCACCAGTGAGCCAGGACTACTGGTAAATTATGGAGAGTGGCTTTGCAAGCTCATCTGCCAGCTCCCTCATCACCCTGGTATAGATAGATTTATGGGTCCATAGATTTATGAACATCCAAGCATCTTAGAAGTTCTCTGTCTGCCTCCTCTTGGATAATGGGGGGACCATTCTGTTCCTTGGCACCTTCAACTAACCCAAGAGAACAGTTGTCCTGGGGATAAGCCATCTTCCCACTAAAGACTGAGGCAAAGAAGGTGTTAAGCACTTCTTCCTTCTCCTCATCTGTAGTTACTGAATTCCCTCCCTCATGTAGTAAAGAACAAAGGCTGGTCCTGCCCTTCTTTTTACCATTTATATAGTTGTAAAAACATTTTTTACTATCCTTTACAGAGGTCACCATTTTAAGTTCGAACTGAGATTTAGCCTCCCTAATTTTTTTCCTACGTGCTCTAGAAGCTCCCTTAAATACTTCCTGAGAGGCCTGACCCTCCTTCCAAAGATGATACATCCTCCTTTTATTCCTAAGTTCTTTCAAAACCTTCTTGCCCATTCAAGCTGGATGTTTACCTTGTTGACTTATCTTTTGGCACACAGGGACAATAGTTTCCTGTGCCATCAAGATCTCTATTTTGAAGCATGCCCACCTTTCCTGAACTCCTTTGTTTTTACCTTTTACCCCTTGAACCCTTTCTTTTTAAGGGCTGCTTCCCAAGGAACTCTCTGAATAAGTTTCTTAAATAGGCCAAAGTCTACCCTCTGGAAGTCTAATGTAATGTTCCTCCTCATTTCACCAAATATTGAGAACTCTAATTTCATGATCACTCTGCCCCAAGTGGCTTCCAACTGCTATTTCTCCCGTGAGCCTATGTCTATTTGAAAACAGCAGGTCTAACATAGTCCCTCCTCTGGTGAGCACACCCATGAGCTGCCACAAAAAGTTGTCCTCCATACACTCTAAAATTAATTTCCTGGACTGCCTCTTTTCTGTGTGGTAAGCATACCATATTTCTGCTGTATTAAGTTCCTAGCAGATGTCTGGCAGGTTGAAGTCCCCTAAACCTACAAGAACAAGGGCTGATGAACAATGACAACATTTTACATGTGAAGGATAGGATGCCATCCATAGGGACCTGGACAAGCTCAAGTAGTGGGCCCATGAGAACCACAAGAACTTCACTTAGTCGGCTCATCTTGTACATTAACTGTGGTAATGTGTAGATGACAGAGAGGTGTGGGCAGGCAGCATGCTGGTTCTGTGGCAAATACTGATCATGTCTGAGCCAATATCCTTAGCCTTAGAAGACCAAGAACCCTACTAATTTCTCAGAAGGAAATGCTGTTTGCATCTGTTAGGCGGGTCTCTGGGATATGGATCAAGGCAGGAAGAGACGACCTTTCATCACCTCTGAAAACAAGTAGATCTACCACCAGACACAGGTTGCTCCAAGTAGATTGTTATATATGCTATGTCTTCTGTGTCCTACACTTTATTGGAATCTGAACCTTCTCTAAATATGGCAAATACACTTATTTTTTCTGAAATAAACCGATGATTTAGGTAGCATGGTTGGAAGAGATATGTAGCAAAAATAACAAGCGTTCACCTGCCTAGTCTCAATTTAATAAGATATTGAACTAAGTATTAGGTATTGCACTATGAACTTACAGGTATTTAAAATCTTCATTAGATCTACTTCTAAATCAAGACACATTATCCTTTGAATCTAACCACATGTTCTTGAGATAGATACCTATTTTGTGCAATGCTCTTGAAGGAATCAAGAATTGATTATTAACCTGGAAGAGGAAGTTTCCACCCAAAGCTTCCAAGAAAATATGAGTAAAAAATATCCAGTGCACAACATCATAAAACCCTCATTAATTAATTGTGAAATGTTTAACTCATAGGTATAAACAGATCCTTCACAAGAAAAAGATGTGTATTCTGCAGGCAGGAGGAAAAGTGATGTGTCCAAAAAGATGGCAATTTCTTGGAGAACATCCAGAAAACTAAAATATTACAGATGTATCTCAGGAAAATACTCAGCTTTTCAGTGTCAAGTACAATCCTGTAGAGATGAACCCAGTGTTCATCTTAAAATTTCTTAGTACCTAAATTGAATTAGTACTTTAGTAGAATTTTTTTATTTGATCCAATACTGCAATAATCCTATATATTTGGAAATAATGTTGTCAATATATTTAAAAATTCTGTAGCAATTTTTTCCCTTCCATATTGAAAATATTTAGAGGGCTTAACAATTTCAGTATCATGGCAGGCAGTTTATGAAAAAAATACTAGAGTAACAGTATTTAGAGAAATTGATGTATTGAATCAAACAAATTTAGGAAAAAATAAATCACTTTAAATGAGACAAATGAGAGTTTAGTTATGGTTTAGTGACATCCGTGTTAAACAAAATCAACTAAATAAGCTCAAACCTTCTTCTAGCAGTCATGTTCATTATGTTCTAAATTCAGAAGATTATTTTTATGGATTGTTTGATTTTTTAAATTTTTTTTTTTTGCATTTCTTATGGTGTCTTCTATATATTCCTTGGCAAAACCACAGGCAGAATCCGTGCCACCATCAAAATTATCAAAGGAATGCCTAATCCCGTTTTGAGGTGAAACCATATTTATGGCAAATATGCAGGATGATGCTCTGGCCAAAATGCACTCCAGTCAAAGACCAACAAAGCCATTATTAATTGTTTCACAAGTACTTTTGTGAGGACCATAATTTTCCAAAAGGAGAGCTACAATCTTATCCCACAGCCTTTCTTCCTTTTGAAAATGTGCTGCTTTCCTTACTGTGCCAAAAGCTGGTGCCCCTTTAGAACTGTGCAGTGCCTGTATGTGTTATGGCAAGTACCATGAGCAATACTCTACCATGAGAAATTAACTTCTGACTAATGATAATTACTGTAAACTGCTGGGTGCTATTTGACTGGGTGAATGGTGGTCCCACCTACCCAACAGCCTGTGAATGTGTTTTACCTCATCTTGCCTTTCAAACCTTGCATGGAGCTAGACAGAGAGTTGGAAGAAGCTTTGGAAAGTTATGATGAAGGTAAATGATGAATAGTAGGTTATCAAATGATATTGCAACAAATAAAGCATAAATACAGGCCTTTGATAGGGAAGATCTTTTTAAAGCTGTATTTGGGAACTAAAAAAATGAGCTGCTTGACACCTAAAGGTAACAAGAAGCTTCACTCATTCTTCGTCCTGTTGCAACTGCACTGAAATATCCACTTGAACTCTTGAAAGGTGTTGTAGGAAGCTTTGAGTATCATTTATCAGTATTTTTAACTGCATGTAATTGATTCCATTTTAAAACTTCCCTCCTTTTCTTACACTGAGAGTTATGAAATGAAATTGTCTTTTGTTTTTTCTTCCAGTTGGGAAATGGGACAAGAGCGCAAAACTTCTGATTATAACATCAATTTCTGGGAATTAAATTTATATGTTCTTATGCATCTTGACTATTTAGACAAAGCAGTCCAAAGTTAAAAAACAAAATTAATAGATATAAATTTATTTATGCCTCATTTGATTGCAGCCTTGAGTCAAAGTCTTGAGGGAGATGCCATCTATTTATGGGGACCAATGTATTTATACTTTAGGGTAGAGCTTTACACTGTGCGTTCTTCACGTTATGGGACTCCATGGACTGCATGATAATTACACAACCAACATAATGTGAACTGGCAGCATAATTTTTAGTAATTATAAAATAATATTTCCAATAGTTAAAGCAAACATATTTAGCATGTAAAATGCATTGGTCTAATATTTCTATCAAAGTGAAAATCAAAGATTTTCCTGAGAATTTCTCATTGTGATTTACATGCTGGGGCTCAAATCAATGTTTTGTTTTGTTTGGGTTTCTTTGTACTGAGAAGCCAAATTACTTAATTCCAACATTTTTTTCCCCCAAAAGTAGCAATTATATTTCTTAGTGGCCTCTCATTTTTAACCAATCTTGTTTACATTTATTGTGGGGACTTTCCATAATTCTGTAAAAGCATAGAATCAAAGGATAGCTTGGGTTGGAAGGGACCTTAGAGATCAGCTAATTACAACGTCCTGCCATAGACAATGACACCACCCACGAGATTAGGTTAATTAGGGCCCAATTCAGATTGGCCCTGAACACTTCCAGGGGTGTGGCATTCACATTTTCTGGGGGCAACTGTTCCAGTGCCTCTGAGTAAAAAATTTCTTTGTAGCTTCTCATCTAAACTACTTCTCACTTAGTTTAAAACCAAATCTCCTTGTTATATAACTCCTTGCTTCTGTAAAAAGCCCATTTTAAGTGCTGTAAGGGTGCAGCGACATCTTTCCAAAGCCATTTCATCTCCAGACTGAAACATTTTTTCTTGTCTACACAACGGAGATGTTCCATCCCTCTGATAATTTTTGTGGCTTCACTTGGACCCACTCCAACAGGTGTTGAGACTCAGTGAAGACTTTTTCAGTACATCAGACTTCTCCTTGTCCACTGTCACCCGTCTTCCTTCTTATTTATCAGGATTGAGGTGTGGGAAGGGTTTACACAACTTTCTTTTCTGATATGTGTATTTATAGAATTACTTCTTGTTATTGTTCACACCCCTTTCAATGTCCCGTTGCATCTGTGCCTCAGGTTTCCTAATCCATATATATTGTGACTGTATCTCTGTAGCCTTCCCAGGCCACATGTCCTTCCTTCCAGTGGCTGTGCATTTCCTTCTTACTTCTTTGAGGAGTAGGTTTTGTTCAGCCATTATGTTTTCGACCCTTCCTTGCTTGATTTCCTACATACAGTGATGAAGAGCTCTTGCCTTAAGTGGTCTTAAAACTTATGTATTTTCATAGCTATTTTTAGAGTTTTTTGAACTATTAAATTATAAAATCTTACAACCATTTATTTTTCTGGGCAGAATATGCTTATTCATAGGCATCTACAAAGGTCAATAAAAAAGAAAAAACCTATAGATTCTCATGAAAAAATTCTAGAGGAATTCTTTCTTTTCAGTTATGAGCCTATACAATCTCATAACACATCTGAATGCAGAAGTGCATTAGAGAGTAAAATTTTAGGTATTGAATTTCCCATTAGAATCTAATATCTCTTCAGACAATATTCATACTATAACACTATTATGCTGTCTATGGAATTGGATGCAGTAAAGAGGGAAAAATGTATCAAAATGCACTTGATTCTTTAGGTCAGAGTCCTGAGTGTTTTTTGAGGAGGTCCAGCTCATATAGATAATACCACTGGATTTGTCTCCCTTAATCACCCTTAATATTGAGAGTCATGAAAAATCATGTAGGTCTCTCAGATCATCAGATAAAATTGTGTGAGCCCACTCAACAGACATTTCTGCAAACTTTTACGTGCTTCCTATTATGATGATGGCTACAAACATCATGGTATTAGTAGTAACCATGATATATGATCATTCATCATTTTCTTACCTATCTGCATTCCTTGGTTTACTTTTTTTGCTTTTTATTTGGAGCATAATATTTTTTGATAATTGTACCTGTAAACCAATTTATAAATATGCATGCTTTTCAAAGTGAAACTAGTGACTCAGAGCAACAATAGTCTAGAAACTGCAATCCATTTTCTTAGATAATTTTTTTTTTTATATTTAGCATTGTAAGCACCAAAAATCAGAAAAGCTATAAGTATACTTCAAAAACCAGTTTGAATTATTTTGTTCCAAATGAATATAGACATGCAAAATGGCTTATCTGTGCAGGTGGCTCTTGTACAGGAAGCAGAATTATACACAGTTTGACAAAAAGTCACATAGGAATAAATGCAATTCTTTTTGAACTTGACAATAATTTATTAGAGCTTTACTTAATTTAAGTAACAAAATGGCACACTAAAGCTTCAGAATTTTCTTTTGTATACGTTCATTTCGTTATCTTTACTCCGTATGAAAAGAAACTGTCCATAGTGAAAAACAAGGAAGTCACTGTTGAAAGATAGTTATTATCCAAAGAATACCCTTTGGATAAAAGTTTGAGATTAAATCATAGAAACTTACTTATTTTCCTTTCTTTTTCTGAAACCTTTATCAGAAAATCTACATGTTCAATGGTTGGTTTGCTCCAGGCTGAAAGAGTTGTACTTTTATGTAGTAGCAGTATGTAAGGAAAATCCAATGGGAAGAAATTAAAACACTGTTTTCTAATCCACAGAAATTATTTATAATTGACCTGCAAAATATGTTTTTCATGCTAAAGTCACATCTGATTCCAATAAGTATTGTAAAGAAGAAACTGGTTTGTGTCTGAGAGCAAATTTCAGATTTTATTTTTTTGACTGTTTGCAATGGCTGCATGCCAGCCAACATTGACTGCTTCCACAGTTGCTTATATTGGCTGATTAACTCACATGTGTACAGGTTGACACCTGAGCTATATCATGTTTAAGTTTGTACACAGGACTCAAAGCATGCATCCAGGTTTTGAAGAACCTTCAATATGAGGAGCTGTAAAGTTACAATTATTCTTATTCATGAAAAGATTAACTCCACAGATGTATATTTGATCATACAAGGTACTTTAAGCATTATAAACAAGAAAGACTGTAGAGAGCACAGGTGCTAGTACAGATTCATTTAGTCAGATGGAAAAAAATTCAAGTTGAAATATAATTTTTGTTTGCCTATGCCAGGAAACAATATACCAATATATTTTGAAAAATTGGCCACTAGTTCTCAGAAGAGAAGCCAGTGGCACACACCATCTGCAGTGCTGGGCACATTGCCCATGGCACTCTGATTCATGATGTGACATAGCAGTTTGATGTCTGCCAGTTCAGAACGGATGTGACTACATAAGTGACTTTAGGAGAACTTTATAACCATAAATTTTTCCTCTGCATTTATTACTGTCATGCAGCATAGGCATGACCACAACAGGAACCCTATGAGTCTGGGCTGATAACGTTTTCCTCTGACCAATTATTTTTGTTCTGTTTTCTATCTTTCAGTTAACTCTTAATCGGTACAATCCCCTGACAATGTAATTACTCCTAAGAGTCTTCAGTAAGGAGCCATGTCAAAAGCTGCTTGGGTATTAAAAAGGAATAGATTTTCACCTATGAAAATGGCCCATGATCTTTTCACACTTCAATCATATATTGGTCTCATAGACTCTCTGGCATTCTTGCTTCTGGACGGTTACTTTTGACATGTGACATTAATATTCTATTTTGAACTCATGAGAATTAATTCTCTGATTTTCCTGTTTTGACACATTTCTACTTTTTTAAGATTTGTATATTTCTAAACTTGAAACACCTCCTTTAATCTGTCATATTCATTTAAATTTTTTCTGGTGAATAATAGAATCTTCCTTGAAAATTAATTTGAGTATACAGCACTATGTATTTACATTTTTTAAATGTAAATACATTTAAAAATGTAATCTGTAAGCATTTCAGTACTTCTCATGATTTTTTTCATTATTTTTGGATGAATTTTCTAGTTGCTTCAGAAGTGATAGAAATTAAGTGAAATAATTTCCTCTGTGTAGTGCTTGGCCTTCTAAGTAGTCTTCTTTACATACTTCAACTTCTGTATATACACTTCAACTATACTTGTTGATACATGGTGAGGGGTTGCCCTGATGAGGACTTAGGTCATTCTGTGTTCAAGTCAGAGCTTTTTTTGCCAGTCTTTCTTGAGAAGTTCACCTCCCTAACCTGTGAAACCACGGCTTTGTTGATCTTTGGTGCATTCTCTGTGAGTGACCCACTGTGATTGTGAGTGTGGAAGACAGCAAACAACCTCTGTGCAGTTTCTGCTTCTAGAACCTGATAAAAATGTGATGATGCTCCTTGGAAATTTTTTCTCACTATCTCCTTACTGTAATAGAGCAGATACCATACAGGAGTGCATTTATTCATTATGAGTTATTTACATCTTGTTTTTGACAGAGTCCACATGTATCACAATAGGGGCATAGAGCAAAATGTTGTGATAGCATGGGATACATGGTTTTGAAGAATATATTTACTACATGTATGGCAAGAAGGCCTGGTAAGTACACAGAACCTAGATAACAAACCCTGGCACACCCTCTGGGGTGCTTCACCATTCACTTAGAAAAACTGCAGTAGCTGAACAAAATAGAAAACCAGGAAATTAAAACCTGAGGTCGCCTTTGGGCCTTTGGGAGTAATTGTTCAGCACAATATATGACTAAAACACAGATAAATTACATTTAAGAGCATTTTTACTGAGCTCAGCAGCTATAATTGAAAAAACATGTTAAAACATTTTAAAAATTCAAACTTGTATCCCATTCATTGCCAAAATTGTAATTTTGAAGCATTCTCAGTGTGACCCTGACAGTAGTTCTGAAAATCTACCAATTGAAGAGTTTCTGGATATTGAATCATAAGAGAAAGCCTGCTTTTCTATCAGGTGCATTAATAATCTAGAAATCTGTATTAGCTGGAGGTTTTGAACACTTGAAAAATCAGTGCCTTTAGAAAAGTGTATCCTTTAAAACAGACATATGAACAATGCCCCTTTTTTTGAGACACTGCAGAAATGCAAAACATACTCCTAAATCCATTCTCCAGATTGAGTTACCATTCAGGTTAGCATCAGTGTGAAGTCTGAGATGTTTTACCCGTAGGCAATGGAAAAAAAAATCAGGGTGGGTTTTGCCTAAAATCCTTTAAATTCCACAGAGGGACATGACACAACTTATTTGCAGTAGATATAGAAATCCCGTGGTGGCACAAATTATTCACCTTATAGAAGCAAGAAGTGGGTGGCTCTGACTTAACATGTAATGTACAACTACAGAGCTGAGAAGCTCTTCTGGGTGAGTGTTGGTGGGTGAGGAAGCCCCCAGAAATCATCACACCAAGCACAGTTTATCTGAATTTTCCTACTGAAACATAGCTTCTCCCTTTCCTAGTACCATCCCTCTCTTTGTTTTCCTTTGTAACATTTTGGTTTGTTTTGTTAATCTGGGCTCTTCTTTTGTTGTGGTTCTAGAAACCATGGCAGAGCACACCTTTAATTTGCTCTTGCACACTGCTGTGCTCAGTCACTTGTCACACAGGGTTGTGGAAGCCAGCAGCTTTCATAGTATGTATCTGAAAAACAGACCAAAGGCAGTGAAATCTTAGCAGTGTGAGCACTTAAATAGTAATAGCATTAGAAACATCCACCCGGGTTATTTTTTATCTGTGGTTTCCTTAAAGCTTCCAACATGTTCTTAATTTTCCTTTAGCATTTAAAATGCTTATATTCTTTGTGGGATAAGAGGGAAAATGAAAAAAACCAAGAAAACCTTTACTCAAAGAAATTGTTGAAGTTTCTGCAGCAAAAACTGCAAGTGCCCCACTTCCATCTTCTTCTACAAACCTGCCCCAGAGCTGCTCCTCCAATTTGTGCTCACACAGCTGCACTGTGACCTTGCTCACTTCCCTAAGCAGACAGCCACAGAGTTGGTTTTAGCTAAATTATATTTAACCTGGCTCAGCCCCAGTTCAGCTCATTGCTTTAGCTCATTACATGGAAATGAACATCCACGGATGGAGGGAGCCATACTGCTAAATCCTCTGTTTTCAATGAGAGCAGCCATCATAAAACCCCAAACTCGGCATCAGATTTAATTGTGTCAAAGAGTAATTTGAAGTGACATTGGTGTACTAGACTGCTAATCAACCTAAAGCACTAATCAATTAATGTGGAGGAACCTACCCAAGTCTAATGTATTAGTAATGGGCATTTTCTCTGTATCACAATGAGCCTGTAAAGCAGAAGGCATAAAAGTAAGATTTTTTTTCCACTTAGCAAGCAGAGAAACCTTCACAGTATCAAATCAGGAGAAATGCTGCTCTGACAGAGGATTAAAGAGGCATACTGAAATGAAAATGATTGCAGACAAGAAAAATTGCTCCCAAACACCCAAATGAATGTTTTATTAATTAAACTTTGTATTTGTTCATGCTAAAAATTTAAAGCAAAATTGCGATCTATTTTAGATACATTAATAAACTGGTATTCAAAAATTCTTGTAATAAGTTAGTTCCAAGAATGACCCAAATAGTTTAATCAAAAATATATAATTCTAGGGATATGATTAAGCTTTAGCAGTAAGATCCATTCTTCCTATTTGCTCTGCAAATAATACTGGAGTACCCATGTTTTGCTATGCTGGATGTGTGGCTGACTGAGTTTATCATCAGTGTGAACAGAAGGGGGTGGTGTTACCTTAGCTTGTGCAAGACTATACTTCCTAAGAACAGAACAAAAAAATAACCCCTAACTTCCTTAGATCCACTGAAAGGATAAGATACCTAGGAAAAGAAAAAACTGACATTGTTTACATTAAATAAGACTTCTAAAAGTTTTTATTGCCATTTGATATGACTTTCCACTCTTTCTATCTAGCATTGTGGGGCTAGCTGACTTGCAAAAGACACCTAAAATTCATACAGATATTTAGATTACAGTTCTGCAGCATTACTTCACAATGCTCAGTTTCCATACTATCTTATTCTTGAAGATCCATATGTGTGTATATTTATATATATATATATATATATATATATATATATATATATATATATAGCTAGATAATGTAGTTAATGTAGTCATAAAAGATGCCTAATTTGAGATTCAGAAGGCTCTCTCTGTACGTACTGAGCTTGTTGGAGTCTGGTGGGAAATGAGAGAAGATGAAGCAATAACTCACAGCTGTGGAAAGAGAGTACAGGTGGGTATGCTGTGGTCATGGGAATGTCAAGTAACAGCTCTGCTCCAAGGATAACCTCACAGAGGGAAAATTGTGATGAGCTATGCCACTGAGTGGGAGCTTCTGTACAGGAGGTCCAAACTATAAAGATTCTTGTCTTTTGCTTGCTTTTGTGTCATTGTGTTTGTGCATAAGAGAGTGAAAAGCCTCCTTCTGATCCTTTGGCAAAGTAACAATTAGTCTTTGGGACTGGGTATGCAGTCAAAATGACACAGTTTAACTTATTGACATAACCGTGCTTACATAAGCAAGATTTATTACATAACTATACTCGGCTAGGTTTTAATAAAAGGGACAAGTGTGTTGGATAAACACATTCTGGCATAAAAATTACTGAAATATTTCTGTTAGTTGAGGAGAGTACGTTTAAGAATGCTATGGTAGACAAAAAAATCCACTGCTATTCTGACAGCTTTTTAGAATCTCGTTAGAATTCTTAATCTAAAGATTAATTTTGTGAGCTTATTTAAAACATATGTTTTTTGCCTAAGCATCTTGAAGTAGTGTATGAACAGATTTTCTTCCAATAACTTTCTCTGAGAAAGAAAAGGAACTTTTCATAGCCATAATTTTTCAAACAGCATTACATATATTTTTCTCCTGCACTGCTGATAATTTTGATTCACAAAAATGTCAAGCTTTTAAAAGGTTGTATTCCTTTCCCAAGGTGAAGCTAAGTGTTCCTAACACCATGCAAAGTAGTCTGAGGAGAAGAGTTTTGAAAACATGCATTTATGATTCTTTGAAGCTGTGATAACCACTTGGAGCCTTGGCAGTGTGTCATCAATGACCTTTTCTAGTGAGCACTCATAATTGCAGAGATATTAATTAAATTTTACTAAAATGTTTTGAAGATGCAAGATTTCAGATACTGTAAGTATGACATAAAATCTAATGAACTATCTACTTATCTCCAGAAGAGTCTGCTTGGGGGAATATTTATGCACAGTAAAAGATTGCAAACTGTAGAATTCAGAAAAGCAGCATAAAAGCCTGGTGTAGGAAGGAAAAGACACAATAGTAACATATTTATCTACAGCCATCCTCTTCCATGCAAATATGGCTTTCAGTAAGACCAATACATACACTTAAATTTTATTTTCCAGTACAGGCCAAGAAGTGCTACATGCTGTCTGGAGTAAAGTCCACAGAAAAAGTGTTCAGAAAAGATTGTTCTTAAAGAACTTGGTTTGCAAGTCCACCTGGCCTCATGTTGCTCATCATAAAATGTTAAGTTTTCTTGATGTTGCAGGCTAGCATGGCAAGATGTTACTGAAATCACAGTATTTGATCAGACAATTACTTTAGTTTTTCTTATTCCAAATTTAACAGTGAAATTAAGCATGTGCTTAATTTTAAGCACATGTGTAAATCTTAGTGAAATCAGTAGGATTTAGGCACATATTTAAGTGCTTTTCTGAACTGGGGCCAGTAAAGAAATATGACTAATCTCATTAATAAAGGAAACAGGAGTTCGTCCAAGTTACTTAATCACAAACAGTCTGTTTCTGGGGAAAGAGCTGTATTTTTTACATCTTCATTGTTTCACACTTTAAAAAATAAATAGTAGCCAGAAAGGGAAATTTCACTTTCTGTAATATGATGATCTATAATTTGTGCAGTAACACCTTCACGATAGTTCTTTTGCATGTTTGTGCTACTGACATTTCCCACCCCCCAGCAAGTCTATCCTTGGATTGGCAATCCATTTCAAAGTTAATCCTCACAGCTCCACAGCAATGATTCAAGCAACATGAGTTGAATGCTGGCTGAGGTTTTAGACCTCAGGGCTGGGTGTTTTCGTTCGCCTTGCATAATGTCTAAAGAAGAATTAAAACAATTTTAAAACAATCTTAGATTTACTATTCAGAACTGTCCAGCTACTCAGTTTGTGGTTTTTCCCCGTGGATTGCAAAAGGCATACATAATCTTGGTACATCCTACCTAATCTGCAGGTGAGTAGTTGTTATTTGGCAGTACAAGTCAGGTAATGTTTTTTTGTTGAACATGAGTATAATTATCAAAACGTGAATATTATACAGAAATCCACAAGAATAATTATTTCAGACTCTGACTCAAAGGTTTCTTTCTATGGTAATGATCATCTATTAACATTGAAAGACTGTAGGAAAAAAAACAGGGGAAAAATTTTCAACTAATATATAGCTGGAGGATTTAACTTTTTTATTTATTTGTTTGTTATTTGTTTTGCTTTGTTTTTGTTTTTGCTCTTTTTTGCTTAATTTTGTTATGGAAAAACCTGGTTTATACATAATAAAAGAAACTAGAAGTTCCAATATTGTAACATTTTACACAGAAACACATGTGATAATTATTAGATTTAATTTTAATGTGTGCAAAAATTACTTCCAATAAGATAAGGAAGAAAGCCAAAACCAGCAAGGACATTGCCGCAACTCAAAACAAAGACAAGAGAAGTAAAATTTCAGCTACAAGAAAATAACTTTAATGGAAAGACAGAAGACATATACAACAGATTGAAAACCAAGTTTCCTTTCTGTCTCTTTTTTTCGATAGAGTCTATAAATTTTGTCTGCCCTAAAGTTTACCAAATAGCCTTACAGAAGTTGAAACTCAAAGCAATTCTTTGCTAGTTTTCAAATACAAATCTCATGGTTGTACATTGCAAGTGTAATTAAGAACTGAAGATTGATTTGATTAATCATTTTTTGCATGACCCTCCACAGCTGTCTATATCCTGTTGGTAAGAGAGAGATAATTAATACAATAAACTACCACAGAGATACTTTTTCCATCTATGGGGCTAATTAGAAATCTAAATTGCTCTGGGATGCTAGCTGCCCATTTTATTTTTTGATCTTCCTGGGGTTGATGTTATCTGATGGGATGCTGGGATGTAATTGAACATACTTTCTGCAGCTTTTATGTTTACTAGCCCTTCTAAGAGGAGTTGTAGAGAATGAAACATGAGGTTATTAAGCAGGCTAGCACAGTGAGTCTTCAGTAAACACCTGTTTCTCTGCTATGGTTTACATTTGTGATTTTGCCTGAATTAATTGTAGTGCTTCTCATGGCACAAAAACTAACTGGCTGCTAGCATTTCTGTGGCATGCATCCAGTTTCAGAAACCTATAAATTAGGTGTAAAATTTTCTCCAAACTGAAATGCTCAGATTTAGTTATTCAAAACTTTGCCTTGCTTAAAAAAAAAAAAGGCCCTAAGCTTTGAGTACCAGCTGATATTCAATAAATTAAATTTGATGTGTATTTAATGTGGGAAATCATTTATTACACTCCTTATGAACTCTATGTATCTTTCAATTGCTCTCAAAATAATTAAGTGGAAACAGGATAACCTGAAAATCCATATGTAGAAATTAAATATGTGTTAAGAGCAACAGCAGAACAACTATACTGGGTAGGAAGGCTCCAATGACAGGAATCTAAATCTGATGATAACTAATTTGAATAAATTTTGAAATTTGGTCATTACTCTGAGCATGTTAAATTTTAACACTGGGAATATTACCACCAGTGCAAGAGTACAGCAAAAGAGAAAGGAGCTAACAAGAAAGGATTCAACAAATACCTCTTGTCAATTCTTAGATATCTGCCTACACTCTGATATGTCCTTTAGAGAAGGGAAGTTTTCTAGACAAGGCTATGAGCAGTATTTCTTACCTGCAGGTTTGGTGACAATGGGTAGAAAGATTTCCTGGGTCAAAATATTTTTGCAGAGTGTGCCATTGTTTAGGGTACTACAGTGCTCATTGTGGCAGAACACAGAAAATTTATTAGGAAGTCTAGTGTGGTAAGAGGACAAGCCTCTACTCTAGGTAATTTTGCAGTGTAAATCGCAAAGCCTGTGAAGCTTTTCTTAAATAAAAATTACTGGGTTAAACAAATGCTTTAACTTCCTGATAGGGAGTGGCTTATGTTTCAGAGCCTTCTGATGTATATCAATTTTGAGTTACAGATAGACTAAATGATCGCAATGGCATGTTTAACTGGGAAATCTTTCAACCTCTTGTTTGCATTCATGTCCAGATAGTAACCAAACAGCAACTGTCAACAGACAGTGAATTCATAAACTTCTACAGTGATGGTTGCCACCAAAGGAAAGGTTTTCTGGTGGCCATTTTTATCATAAGTGAAAGTATATCTTGAGATGAGAAAAAAATGGCAGATTGATTCAGCACCCTCCACTGTGAATTCATCTAATTACATCTGTGAGTGATTTCAGTTTTTTGTCGTTTAGAGTCCAGATGGATGGTAGAGTATCACTGGGATTGGCCTTGATAAAAGCAATAAAAGAGTGATTTTTCAGAAAAAGCCAATATGGGCTCTTGTTTCCTTTTAGTTTTCCTAATTTGGTACATGACCCCCCTCAGAGCCAAAAGCAGTGGTGCTTTCATGCAGTCTGCAGATTTGAAAATTATGCTACTAGTTCAGTTTTATTCTATCTTTAAACAAATACTGTGTGAACAGCTGAAACTTTGGAAGGCTTGTTCCCCACGGTTCTCTCCTGTGATTGATGGCCTGGTGTCTAATCTAAGTTTCTACCTCAAGCTTCAGGCTCCAAATTAGTAAGGACTAATTTGTGTCTCTTTCTTCTAACCAGCTATCCATTTTTATGTAAGCAGGATGACTACTTTTGTCATAATTAATTGGAATTGAAAAATATATTCCAATATTAATAATTTTGTATATGCAGTTTCACTGCATTCATGTGCTACAACTGTCACTTAACACAGTTGTTTCAGCAACTGAATAGCCCTTTTCCAAAGTCCTAAAAACACAAATTTAGTCACAAATAATCACAAAGGAAAGAGGGTATTAGTGAAATGAGATATAATAAGAGAAGCAGGAGCAGATTAATACTACCTGTTTATTCTTTTAAATGCTTTTACTGTTCTTTAATGTTTGAGCAAAGAAAGAAAATGGCAAAGGACTATGCAACAGAATTTTGCATGTAGTGATTGCAGTCTGTTCACCAGAAGAAACCCAAAGCTAATGAAAACATATTTCTCCTTTTCCAAAAGAGTAAAAGAGTGACAATTCTCAGAATTCACATTGATTCCTCTCATACGTATGTGCTGAGTGTATTCTGAAGAGACCAAATCTTCCAAGGGCATGTCAGAGACCTCAATAATTATGGGTATATTAGATTTTAAAAGTCTTTATTTTGACCATATTTTGGTTATATTCCAGGATTTTGACCAGATTTTGGTTATATTCCTATCCTCTGGAAATTCATATAGTCCAGGACACCAGCACTCAGGCGAAAAATTAGTCAATTACTCATACTATTATTTCAGAAATTCAAAACATACACATGTGTCACACTGTTGTGTTTTCTGGGCATATCCTATTTTGTTATAAGCCTGAAGGGGAATAATACGCAATGCCATGTTGCATCTCTTCCATCTAATCCAATGCGGAGATAGAACTTTTCTTCCTGTTCTTCTTAATGAAAAGGCAGTATCCAGCTTCCTCTCATTTCCTACCAAAGAAGTGAGTGACTGTGTGGGACTTGTACTTAGAGATTCACTCAACTGTTAATGAGCACATTTAAATTCTTAAACTTCCAAGATAAGAGCATTTTCCCTCCATACAGTAAGGGATTAAATCCTTCCACTCCCATGAAGTAGACACAGCATCCATCAAACCTGCCGACATTACAGGAAAGAGGTATTTCTTTCAAATCTATTTTCATGCTCTGAAAACCCCCAAACAGCAATTTTACTTTATATTTGGGATCAATTTCCCAAGATAATGATGTATTTTCACCACATTTTCTTCTCTATTTGACACAAAAAGGCTATTTTTGTTCCAATAATGTGTTCTGAAATATGTTTACCTTTCAAAGTAAATACTATTAATGAAATTTTCATTAGATCTAGAATTACTAATTTCTAATTGTCATGGGTGCATGCATCTGTGCATTGCATGATTCTGTTACCTGAGAAATTTAATACAATTATTGTAGCATTAGCCGGTAGATATAAAAAGCAACAAGTACCACAGATCCTAACGCTTCTAGAATGGTAGAAAAACAGTATCAAATATCACAAATCAAATATCTGTAAGGAGTATGGAAAAATGACAAGAAATTTGGTATGACCTATACTTGTGCTTTCACAAGTAAAATGTACATGTGGATTCATTCAAATACATTTTTATTTGACCAATGGCAGCAAGAGGCAATATTATTACTGATTTTTTGTTCACAGCCTTTTTTGAAAGCTGTTGCTCTTAGTGAACAGGAGTTGAAGTCTATTCTCTTCACACCCCAGTCTGACTGTTCAATATAACTGGGAATATCATAAAACTTATTTTCCATGAATGTGCTTATAAGAAGAGTACCCCTGACAAAGTCATAAATGATGCTGGAAGTAGCAGCTGTGCCTTTGCTCTCCAAGCTCAGGCTGTGTTCCAGACTGGATCTCAAGAAAAACAGAGCCATGCAACATTACATCAAAGCTGTTACCTTCCATGGTCTGTAGGACTTTTAGGGACATAATGACCATATGGACTGTCATTGACCAAACATTTTACAGCAATGGAAGTGAAGCAATGTTTGTTCTGATCTGGGAAGTATCCATTGACAGACAGTTCAGATAGTAACTCAGAAACCATCAACATAAATGAAAGGAAACCATAGAAGGAGGAAGAAGGTAATATGTCATCTTCAAAAAATAATAAACATTCCCATGTGAAAAAGACATTTATTCAGCTAATGAATAATTAGGATGTTCAAAACAATGGTGTTTTGTTAGGCAGTTAAGACCACTATCAGCAGTTGTGTTAAGCTGGCTTCCCATTTAGATCACCATCATGAAGAGAGGTCCAATAAATTTTCTGCCAACCCATGTAACACATCTGTTGGAAATATGAGAGGGGACAAAACACATAATGGCAAGAGTATTTACATTGTGAAGTCTAACTTCTTCAGCTATTGGAACTTATTTAATTAAAACATGTAATGAACAAAAGAAGACACAATGTGATTGTTACTGAGAAAGTGTGCAAATTGGCATAATCTGAGTACCATTATTGACTTATTCCAAAAATATCTGACACAGGCATCCATTTTAGGCTGAATACATACAACTGCATTTTCACTTTTCCAAGATAAATATCTATTTATGCTTATATTTTTACAGAAAAAAATGTGTATGTTTTGATTTATACAAGAATATGCCAGGATATGGAAGGAGAATTCAAAATGGCATAATTGTACAGCATTTGTGGAATAAGGAAAGACCAAATATAATTTTTCAGGGAGCTTAAATGCCCAGGGTTTGACTCTGAGCAATTTAAACATAATAACATCATACTACAGTGAAACCTAGCCACTTGTGGACCTTCTGGTTTGTCCCACTTCAGCCACAAATCAGGAATGGAAAGATCTCCTAGAAACAGGGACATGTTCAACCATTTCCAAGAACCATGTACTTTCTTCATCCAGTGGTAGTGAGAACTGTGGGGAAAGAGAGAGGGCAAAGGAGATCTGTGTCCACACTGGAATTTAGAAAGTGAAGCAAATCACAGTGAGCAGCAAAGATGGCTCTAGCCCTCAAATGTGAAACATTTGCCTGCAGCTCTGAATGTGGCTGAATATCTGGTAGCTGCAATGCCTTCAAAAGCAGGGAGGCACGTGCTGAGTTATTTCACTCAACCAGGGAAAGAAAATTCTGCTGAAAAATCTGCCTTAAGAAACATTATAGTATCTTAATTTTTTTTTCAGTCAGAAAAATCTTATAAATTTTCTGGACAGAGTATATGTATGGTAGGAAAAATATCTCATGCTAACAAGTTATTCTTTTTCATCTCTACAGCTCTTCAGAGTAAGACTAATAGATATTTAAACAAGAGTTTATTGTTTAAGTTTTCATTGTTTTTAGGTTAATTTTAATGTGTCAGAAATATGAGCTACATTTCATTCAACTTGGTTGCTTCTGGTAATCAGGATATTCAACTTAAAAAAATATTATCCTTTTCTTTTTTTAGAGAAGTCCAGCCATTAAGAGGTTAATCTGGTAAAACTGTTAATATTGCCCAAAACCATGATGAGTAATGTAAATTAACAGTGTTTCAATGCCATTTTATGAAATCAAAATCGTGATTAGAGTCATCTGAATAATCCTTGAAAATAACAGCTTTAAAGAGAGAAGTTAGTTTGTAATAAAATGCCTGTTACCAGCTTCCACCTGTTGGGTAATCTGTTTTTACCCTGCAACTCACTGATCTGCCATGCTGAGATGTCTCAGAGGTAGTGCTTCTGGAAATGACACATGAGAGCCAGTGAAGGTGCCTAGCCAGTGCTGAAACACCATATCTGGATCTGGGCTCCTGAAGAAGACACATCCAGGAGCAGCAATCCACCGGGCTGAAGCACAGTGCTAGTTTGAGGAGGCAGCTCATGGCAGGGATGGGAGAAGCTCCTATGCCTGTAGGTTAAATGAGATACAAGAAAATTCCAAGGTCCCAAAGGATTCACATGTTTAAAACCACAGTTTTTTACCTTCTGCCATGACATTTGTACAATGTACAATTTATACAAAGTAGCTTTGCGTCTTCCTGAAGTTTGTGCATATTCCTTGAGCATGGTCTCTGCTGGGAGGTGGATAAGTCCTTATCAGGCATTTCTCTGGCATTTAGTTCCTTCAAAGGTTTTCAATTCAGTGTTTCATGGTTCCTGGCTACCAAATTTGCATTGATATAATTTGTTCATGTACTCGAAAAAGTGAAGCCTCTGTGATCAGAGTGTGTGCCTATCTTACTGTCCTCGTTCTTCAAGCCTGAGCAACTTTGACAGTCAAACAAGGATTTTAAAAATAAAAAAGTTCATGTTAGTTTCCCTATACAAGAGAGTAGGCAGAGGAGTACCAGCATAAATTATCCAAGGCCATCTATCAATTCCTGTCTGTGGATATAAGAAAAAGTGAATGCAAGAGGGGCCTTTTGAATGCCCTAATTAGGGGAAAACCCTTAATCAGAATCTTCAATCAAACACAAGGGACAGATCTTAGTAAATGAAGTGCTGCTGGCTCTGGTTCATGGAATTGTTTGTTTAACATAGCTGCTGATGATAAAACTCATAAAGTTTATAATTAAAAACTTCCTACTTTTCTCTTTGCCCATGTGATGGACTGTGCACATCCATGATTTACAAGGATAAATGGATCATGTGATTCACCCTATTTAATTTACCAAAATCTTTTGGGCTCACAGAAATTATTTAAACTTCTTGACACAGAGAAGCATCAGTTGCAGTTTTAGATTTCAAAGAAATACTTGGAATGGTTTAATATGTTTTTAAGTTTTCTGTTGTGAATTAAAATTATGAAAGTATAAATCAAGCTGATGGGTTAACCCCTAGTCTCTCCTACAAATCTGGGTCATCTCTGTAGGTAACTGATTGCTGATATGTGAGAGCCCTGCTACACAGAAGGAGTTCACGGGGATTTTTTAAAAAGAATGATGTCCGTGACACTCTTTTTGAAAGTATTTTAAGGCAAAAATTGTGATGGAGTCTAAGAGATGCAAACAGCCCCTAGAAGTAATTGGTTTATATCTTGTGTCCTAAGAAAATCCACTATGAGGTGGACTATAACTACTGTTAGGATATATCAGTAAAACAGAAAAATGGTAGTAAAATGTTAAGTATCTTTATCCATTATTAAAAAGTTTTTCCTAGAAACAGTCTCATTTTTCAGGGTGGTGTGAGTTCAAGGGCATAAGCGCTGTCTAATAAAATTCAGTGTACTAATATGTCACTTAAATCTCACCATTCTACTTGCTCAATTCCCCTTTTCCTTCTTGTCACAGTTTTCAGTGCAAAGCAACAGTGCAATCACTTATTTTTCATTTTTTCAAATACAAGAAAAGAAAATATGTTCAGGTCTAGTAAATGCTTCCTGAATTGGTAAAGGAGCAAAATAGAGGAAATCATGCTGAAAACATAACAAAAATTTGAAATACAATGTGTGAATTTGGAAAGAAAAGTGTTTGGAAGATAAAATATTCTGCAGAAATGGGATCTTTAAATTATTTGGAAAAAGCAAAACTGGAATAAATCAGGACAATACAAAACTATATTATGTCACATGCTTACATCTACCTATGTGTTTTTAACAATTATCTAAATACAACAGTATCTATAACCCATAAATTAGTTCTATTTCAACCCAGCCACTGCCACACACAGACGTCCAGCGAGTCTGTGTACGCTAGCATTGATATCTACAAATCTATGCCATTTGAAATAAATTGCACCTTAAATTTGAAGGCAATTTAAAGTAGTTTGGTGTGCTGTAGGATCCCATTTTTGATATTTAGCAAGCCTGAGATCTTTCTAACTTATGAAGTCTGCATGTCTAAAAACTAGTATGGATGTGTTTGTGTTTATTACCTTTTCTCATGCATGCCTTGAAATTACTAAATTACAGGTATTTTACATGTATTTTGTGGTACAAGACAGATACCGTCTGTTAGTATAATTTATCTTGAAATACCCTGTTTTACAAAATTATAGAAAAGCACAGCAATTTACCCTTTTTTTTCTTTTCTTTTTTTTTTAAATTTCCAAGACTATGGCAAAATCTTCAAAGCCCTAGAAGATGCCTTCTAGCCAAGAATTTAGCCATCTAATAAACAATTTTCATCAAAGAACTGGGTTTGTGGAAATAAGAGTACAATTGTAGAATCCAAATTTTGATAATGTTCTGTATTTATTAGCTATTTTGTCTTTTGTATTTTGACCTAATTCAGCCACCAAACACATCAACCCTTATGTAAGATTACATACACACATATACACATACTCCAGCCCAGATCAGATTAGCTGCAATCAAGGTAATTACGTTGAACAAAATTGTTCATCTGTGCTTTGCAGCTGCCATTTGGATCTAGTGTTTGATCCCAAGTGACTGAGTTGTACATATGTTCCGCCTTAATCCTGGATAACTTAGGTTTTATTTTAAGACATAATCACCTTTTTAAAACTCAAGACCAAGATTACGAAATATTTAGTTTTGATAAATTAACTCTTATTTTCTTTTAATGTTTTTCCTTGGTATAATCCAAAGTTCTTTAATGGATACTACCTGTAATTGAGCTTCCCAAAAACTAAAGCTGTCGTCTAGGCAGCCTGCTCTCCTCCACCTCTGCTGGCTAACAGAGGCTACTTAGTCAATTTTCATGTTCCTCCAGAAGTTAAAATTACTCATGGACATACTCAGAGGGCTAGACACTGCACAATAGCCAAGCAGGTTCCCTTCTGTTTTTATTCTGCTCTCTTGCAATCTAGACATAAGAAGGCAGTATGAATTCTCATCAGGTCCAATAACTGTGTTTAAAGGAAAAAAAGTTATAAACACGCAACAGCCCTTCCCCCAGAAAACCAATAGCTCCAGAGAACTTTCGTTCAGAATCACTGGTAGAGCTTTCAGCCAGTTTTGCAAATATTTAGAGTTCAGGCTTATGCTTATGGTTGTACCACAGTCCATATCATAAATTTTGATTACATTGATGTCTGAGTTCTGCCAGCTCCTACTGTTTATCATATTAAAACAAGATTGCTATCAATCCAGAAAAGTAACAGAGTGGAAGACAAGAAAGATAGGATTTAAACTCTTAATGGCTTCTTGTAATATTACTATTATTATTATTATTATTATTACTACTACTACTATTATTAATAATAATAATAATAAAAATAATAAATAAATAATAATGTTGTTATTGCTGTTGTTGTTGTAGTAGTAGAAATAGTCATAGTAATAATAGTAGTTGTCCTCCAGCTTCACTTCATAAATATTTACTCTTTTATAGCCTGTAAAATCAATTTCCTATTTTTGTAAGAAAACAAGTTGCTTTTTTTTAGTACACAGAGAACTTTTCCTGTTGTATTTAAAAGATTAAACCATTCAACTGCTCTCTAATGAGAAAAAGAACTTTCTACATAATATTTGTGAGCTATTCTTTATGAAAAGTAAAACAAAGGATGAGAAATAAAATTAGCATTTGGTATATAGAGCACATATTGACACTGAACCCAGTTATCATGTTTCTAGGTAAAAGACATAAAACAGCATCAATAAATTGATTTTTTTCCTAAACTTTTGAGGTTCATTTTTTGCTTTTGAGTCTCACCAATATTTTTACAAAGCAGAAAAAATTTCAGGTTGTTGTTTACGGTAGTTACTATGAAGGAAGAAAATGTTACCTTCAAAATATCTGGATTTGAACTCCAGATTCTGTGTAAGAAAGAACCCAGTTTACCCAAACTTTATCTTGTAAGTATTGTATAAGGATCTGTGAAAAGGAAGAGGAAACAAAAAGATTAGGAAGCACTAAATGAGAAGCTGATTGTTAAGCCTCTTTTCTACAAGCTTCTGTCCTTGTGTAAATCAAAGAGGTTGTAAAGTCTGGAGTAATCTCTAACAAGTTTAAGGGGGATTTTCCTAGCTCGGCTTTTCCTTTGAAAATACTATAGTTTCTGTTTTTCCCTTGAGGAAATGTCCTATGAATAAATTCACAGAGCCATCTGCCATATTTCAGAGTTTTCTCCACTCTCTGCTTTATGAGTAATTATAACCATATCTAAGAACCCTCCATTCCAGAATTCTTGTTCTGTTGTCTCAGTAGTGGAACTTTTTGCCTAACAACCCTACGAATGTATATATATATATAGGTGTCTATATATATATATATATATATATATATATTCATATATATACGCATCTCTCTGTCCACAAACATACACAAATAGGTTTATACATATCTATATGTGTGCATGTAGTGTGTGCATATATATATATATATATATATATATATGTATATGTATATGTATATATATATATATGTATATGAATAAGTAGCAATAGATTTTAGAGATGACTACTCTTTTACAACCCAGCTACCATGTTGCATATATATAATTTTATCTCTGTTCTAAAAGTGGTTTGGTGTAGGAGGAAAGCTGGAGTCCAGTTTTGCACTATTAATCCATTTACAGTGGAGTTTACACAGCATTTTCCTGTACTTGTGTTTGCTTTTCTGGTTTTAAATGAAGTTATTTGGAATCAGCTGCACAATCTCTGCATTTTTACTGGGGTTTTTTTCGTGCTTTTTATTGACTCGTTAGACAGTAGGCATTGATCTCATTAATGAGTAGGATATTCTTGGTCACCCTGTAAAGATTGTTGCTCATGTGGTGAAAATAGGCATTTTAACTTTATATTAGACTTACTCTCCTCAATGCCAGTGATAGTGCTATGTTTGAAATGATCTTACACAAATAAACATATTCTTGGGCTTGGATACTAGGCAGCACAGTGCCCTACATAGATTATTCCTATGATTTTTAGGAAGCCTTTGGAGCAGACATTCCAGTAATATAATAGTCTCACATGTAAAGCAGGACAAGTTTTTCCACAATATACAGAATGACTGAGATCTGTGTGGACATACTAAGAGTTATTTTGCAACCTTGGGCAGGTGCCAATATCCTCCATTTGTTTTCCTATCTGTCCGCTTTAAATTATTTTAGAACTAGCCAGGAAATGTAACATGGTTCCTAACAAGATTCTGGATAATTTTTGAAGTTTTCCATTTGGGAAGGATAAATTAAACTCAGAATTTCTTGAATTACTAAAAATTTCTTTACACAATTCTTCTGTGGCTTTTTTCTACTTTATGGAATGTAGAGGACCCTGCACAAGTAAATGTTAATTTTCTATGAAGAAATATGTAAATAGTTTTACACAATCAAGGTGCTATCTCATGAATTTAAATATAGAATTTAATGACATGAAATAATGAACAGCTTAATGAATTCAAATGTTTCAGCAGTTCTAGAAGTTGTTTACTATCAAAATAGTCAAAAGGAAGATCTGTAATGATATTAAATCAACCTTACAAAAGACTTAGATTGAAATAAGAATACTAAAAATGTCTTCTATGTCTATGAAGCTTCAGTAGAGAATAAAACAGTCTGGGCCTAAGTTTTCTTCCCATCATCCCAGCAAATTAAGTTTGTGGCAGCAGGAAATTTAAAACCTTTTTCGGATGGGAAATGTTTAGAAAATAAACACAAAAAGCCATCCTTGCAACTACAAATTATATGCATTTTACCAAGTTTCCTTCAGGGTTTGATAAGTCTTACTGTAGCTGTCCCTGTAAATATGACAATAAATTTTTAAATCTCCAGAGAACTGGCAAATACAGGCAGATGCACTTAACTGCTGGTGAGCAACAAAAGTCAGCCTGCAGGAAACTGTGGCACTAATGTAGTTCTTGATTAATCTCTAATTACACTTTTGTCATCTTAGCAGGGAGACAAAACTATAGCAGTTCCTAAATAGGCAGGCAGCATTTTGGCACCTAGCAACCAGCAGTTCTTTCATATTAGCTGCAGTGGACTCTGGGCTGTTACATGGAAGGTTGTTATGGATCACTGCTCTATTATTTATAGAGCAGCATTTACAGAGGCCTTCACAACAGTATATAAATTAGCAGCTTAACAGGCCATTGCTAACTAAAAACATGGCATGAGCAGAAGCATCAAGTATGAAATTAAAATGTGACTTGGAGATAATAATGTTTCTAACACACATAGAAAGGAATGTTGATTTATTTTTCTGTTAACCATTTAGCAGGCAGATTATAGTGCGGTCTTTAAGAATTTTTGTGCAGATGTGTGTGTGCTGTCTCACTCATTTCTCATATGCACATGATGAGTATGTATGTGAATATATAGACATACATATTTATGCCTAATAAATACTCTGCTATATTTTCTCACGTAGGTGTTTTTAAAGATTAGTGTAAAAGCTTGCCTGTTTTTTTGCAGTAGGATAATATAGCACATAGGTAGATGAACAAGGAGAACAGTGCTAAAAGGGATCTATCTGCTAATTGGACTGCAGCCTGCAATAACACTACAAGTGTCTTCATAAAAGGGTCTTGTTAGCTATCGATCAGGAAAATAACACTAACTTTCTTCCATCTTCTGTTCTTTGGTAACTTGTCTGTGAGAAGACCGACTCCAATGAGAAACCTCACACCTCTATTTAGTGTCATTCAGAGTGAATAAAAATCAAAAGTGATCAAATACTGTAAATGACTCCTGGCTGGCTGTAGTTGATTACTTATTTAATCAGCTAAAGAAAGATATAAATTACTGTTTATATACTAGGGATTCTGGAATAAGGGAATAGATTATTAACCATGGGAACACATAAACAGAGGAACTCTAAGAACATTCAGCTTTCGTTTGCAGTCCTGGCTTAATTAAATAAATGCTTGGCAATGAAAAACAGTTCTGATCTAAATCATGGTGGTTTCTTATGCTTCTGCTAGACTGGATTGTGTTTTGTTTTCCCCTTCTCAAACGTATCATCAGAGAAAGTTCCTGCAGAGTAGGAGAGAGCCTGCAGCCTGGGCAGACATAGCAGATGATGGAAGGGAAAGAACCCAGCTGCATTCCATCCCTATGTTCACGCAGCTAGTGGTGACAGAGCCAGAAAAGAGAGGCTGCATTGGGCACTTCCATCCATAGAAATATGTAAAAAAATTGCTCTTATCTTCAGTAGAGGATGAAATTGTCTTCCGTTTTATATCAAAGAACCCATTTCTATATGTGCTTTATCAAGTCACCTTCCTTATCTGTGTTCTTAGTTACTGGATATTTCCTGTGATGTTTTTTAAAGGGCTTAGAAGTTAAATGGGATATACCTTCTTTTATTCAGGTAGTGGTGTTTTATTTTCAGTTGCTAGCTCAGAAGGTTATTTCCCTCTCAAGTTTATACATGATATGCTCTTTCCATGTAGAGATTATCCAGCAATGTGTTTTGCGAGTATAATCTAAAGTGAAGCATCACAGAATATTCTCACGGTTAAAATGAAATTAATTACTCAAAATTGGACCTCAAAACTATTCAGAATGCCTCAAATTATGGTACCACAGAGTTTCCCCAGCTGGCTGGTCTTTCTGTAAATCATTATCACAGAATTGAATATCATGGGCTTAGTCCAAGCAGGTAACTCTATGCCGCTAGAAAAATGTTTTCTTTAACAAACAAACAAATAATTTAAATCAAACAAAATAACCCAAAATATAGCAAACAATTTGCTGACCAACCTTGTGAAGGTTGCTGCTAGTGCTGTCTCCTCCACCAGAGACATTCAAAGCTGTAGCTCTGTGCCCTGTGTGAGATGACAGAATTTAATGTGGGATTTTACGCAGAATAGAAATCACAGTATATGCACAATGTATGTTTGGGCTATTTAAAAGCAGAAGTGAAACTTAGAAACCCAAGTATCTCACTTTTGAGAAGCATTTTCATTGCATTCTCCTAGATTTTCATGAAAGCGTAAAACTGTGCTTTGTTGTGGGATGTTTTTTGTTTTGCATTTTTTTGTTTTTTTGTACACAAACACTTGGTGAATTAGACAAAGCAGAAACATAAGGATGATAAAATTTCTTAAAAAATTTCCTAGCCACAGAAAAAGAGCAATAATCATCAAGCTATTGTCATCATAATGCTACAAGATGACTTAATTAGCTAATTGATTTCTACAATGATGCTCAAAGAGATGGGGTTTGAGATGCATTTGAGACACGAATTATGAATTTATATGGCACCAAGAGGCTAATCAGTTGCTCCCACTGCACTGTTATTGTGTTGGCTACCAATGTTTCAACAAAGCTGTTTGCTAAGTGTGGGTCTGGCAGCTGTATCCCTGTGGCATCAAATTTGCAAGTTGAGCCAAGCCCATGTGAGAGAGATCACTTTATACACAAATTTTCCCCAACTTTTGTCTGACTCTGGGGCTTGTTTTATGTTTTTATTAAATGTAGCTTTGGTAAGGAAATTATTTTTATCACTGGATGCATAATCCCATAGATTATGAATTTTTAATTTAATTTTTTAAACTTCAAGTCACAAAACTGAGCACCTGCACTAAGGAAGGTTCCTGTGCAAATATGCCTTGCAACTCAAAGAAATATAATATGCAACCAGAACAAGAAAAACAAAAGAAAAATATTGAATGTTGTGAACTCACAGTAATTTTTCCTACTACATGATCTTGCAGCTGCACATAATTAAGTTTCTCAATACATTTTAAGAATTCATTTCCATATATTTGATTTTTTTAAGTACTATTGTCATCCAGAACCATCTACAATTTCACACACTCATTTAGGAAAAAGAATTAAAAAAGCCTCAGTGAAGCTCTCAGTGTTAATCCATACATATTTCTAATATCGTATCTTCAATCTAAACTCCATGTTAATTTATCCATAAATTGAATGAGTTAATTTCTTTTATGCTGTTGGTGTGTATGACATATGCAGTGGCTGTTTTAGCAAAACAGAGATGTATTTTTTGCACTCAGCTTAGGAAAAATTAGAAAAATATTTGTATTTAAAAAATTATCTCAAAAGAAAGATGGCAAAGACATCACAAATGAAATTGAGAAGATATATTGTCAATTACCTCTGATGATACAATTTCAAGCAATTTTTTTAAACATGACACCTGTGTTTTAATTAATCACTTTTGAGGGATATTTTTCAATGAAATATTTCTCTCTGGTGAATAATTTAGAATAAATAAATCCATACTTGTATCAATACAAAAAATAAAGTCCTTTTATTAGCCTCCTCGATTTATTAGACATGGATATTTAAGGATTAGAAAGAACTTCTGACACTAAGGTTTAGGGTCATTAAAGAGGTCACTGGAGCCTTCAACAGTAAATCTGTGCAAGACAGCTTCAGCTGATGACTTCAATCAGGAAATTTGTTTACCAATCATTATAAATTTAATTTCATACAATATATAGACTCAGAGAATCTATATAACATTTAAAGTAATCTTCAGACTCTGCTCTATTTTTGTTAGCATTCAATGAATAGTTCATAACAGTATCTTTCCCTGCATTTTAAATTCTAGAAATGAAGCCCATCCTTTTATTAAAAAAAAACCAACCAAACAAAAAAGACAGATGAACAATCTCTGTGAATCCAGCTTAAATTTGGAAATGATCACCACATGAATCTGTGAAATGACGCAATTGAAAAGTGTAATATTGTTTGAAATGGAAGCTAATTCTGTATCTCCAGAAAATCACTAGTGTTTCTGGGGTGTTTAACTATGCTAATGATATATTAATTATATATAATAATGAAAAATAATTGTGCTGATATTTCCCATTTATGACAGGTAGAAAAAGACAAGCCTTCTATTTTCTTTTACTGTTTTGCAATTATTAGATGGACTATCCTGATGTCTCAATATTTAAATAAGAATAATTGGCATTAGATATTGGAACTTGAAAATTAGAGGTTAGGAAATGTATATATGTGTGTGCATGTGTACATTCAAAATTTGATGTAACTGGTTTTGTATTTCCATTTCCTTTAACCGGTTTCTGCTTTCTATATGTACCCCTTTGGCATTTGTATTTTCTACTTCTACAGCATTTATAATAGATAATTCTCAAGATAGAAATTTTCCTCATAGTGAAAATATTTTGTTATAAAAGTTTGTTTATTTCTCTGAATATATATGTATGTATATATGTATGAATTGTACACCGACTTCAGAATGCATTCATCCTATGCTTTGTGCTATTGACCGAATTAGTTCTACTTGTAATTTTCCTTCAAAAGAAACAAAAAATTACATCCAGAAGTGAGACAGGAAAAAATTTAAGGATTTTGACTTTTTATTTTGAAAGATTAATGTAGCACAATATCTAACAGAACTAGCAAGTTTTAACCTACAATTTATATTATTTTAGAGCCCTGCGTATAGGATTTTACATGGAAATAGGGGTGTTCTGTTATGGGGAATAAGCTGTAGTAAAAGTATTGACAAAAAAATCATGGTGTTGGTAAGCACATGTGGAAAGCTAAGCATGTATTGAAACATTTTCAGTACAGGTGGAGTTAAGTAATTTTTAAGCCATTTTTTCTTTGAAATCTCATGTATATTTAGGCACATTAATTCTTTAATAAAAAAGGTTTTAAAATACATTATGAAACCGTGCATTTTTAGAATAAGAGTACTGGAGGGCCTAATGTTGACAATGATATCTTATAAAATAGTTAATTAACAAATATTAACCATAAATCAGAAACTATGACTATGAAAATTTTTGCCATTGTGCAAAAAGGAATTTTTCTGCACTGCAAAATGAACATATAAACTAAATTAAAATGTTACCTAAGACTATCAGTAAGTATTTGTTTGTTTGTGTTTTTCTTGTGGTAACATAAATCAAATGTATACATATTCCATTGTCTTTACATTCATATATAACAAAATAAATTTTACTTTCCATTCATAGACAGCTTGTACAGTGTCCTATGCTGGTAAATTTTCTCTGTTAAAATTCAACTTTATCTACTTGGTACTTTCATATTTAATAAGCAGAATAGTCAAACTACATACAATGACAGAGGAAATCTTTACATGCTTTAAAATAAAAAACAAATGTATAAAATAATTATTAGAAAGGAGAATTTATGTATCTGTACTCGCCTACATATGGCCTATTCTAGTTCACTATAGGTTTTAGGAAGGTTGAAAATTCTCAAAGTCATACGGTGTAACAGATACTGCACTTGTTGAAAGCAGAAGGAATTCTCCCCATGCTTTTAGACTGTTTTAGGCTTGCACTAGTTTTTGAATGTACTGAAATGGCTAGTAGTGGACAATTGTCATGTTTTCCTCCATACAGTGCGATTCCTTTATGATAAACAAAAACTTCAATATTTTCATAAGAATGTTGCTTTCTTTGTTTTTGCAGCACTAATTACAGAAAAGCTGGACCCCAATTCCAATATGCTTCTCCATAAACATACATAAATCTGCTTGGAAGAAAGGTAGACAAAAGCATTTTTTGTTGCTGAAGCTTTTTTTTTCCAAAAGGTGGCTTTAGGAATACAATTTCTGTGAATACATGCTCATGTTGTACATCAGTAAAAAATAAAAAGAAAGAAAAAATACAGAAGTAGATAAAAAGTGATTATATATTAAATTTTTAAACACTAATATTTTACTGAATTGTTTAGTTTAAAAAAAATCTATTAATTTTATCTATTAAAAAGTTTAAAATTACTTCAGTGAAATGGGACATGTTTTTCCAGTCAAAAGGGAGCTATGTTTCTGGCAAGATCTTAGAGGGTACCAATTTTATACATGGTTAGTTCCTCTGACTTCGGTGCATCTACAGATCCAAGTGCAAGGCTAGGTTTTTGTCTGCGCACAGTCTAATTGATAATATGTAGAAAGACTACAGAGAGAGTTGCCCATGGTTTAGTTTGTGTAGATATGGTTTCTTGTTTCTTCTTTTCACATGCATTAAATATCATCCAAAGGATTTATTTCACATCTGCTCCTCTGTTAGTCTGCAGTCACTGGTTTTCCTACTGCTGCAGATGAAACCTCAGAAGCGGAGCTCTAAAAGGCAGTACTGTTTTTGCAGAAAAAAAGGAAACAGATGACAACAAAACTATCACACACACAAAAATGTCTCTCTTTTATCATTCTAATCAAACCTGATCTTCATTTTTGAAAGCGTAACTCTAACACTACACCTGGAAATAACTGGTCATTATGGCTGAACCTGCCACAACAGCATGTACATGGTTGGACTTGTCTGAACTCCATGGGATAGAGCTTTAGCTGATAAAAATAAGGATAGCTGCATGTGGGTATAGTGGAGCTGTGCTGATTTACACCATGTCAAGGGCTAGTTCTGTGCACTGATTTACTGCAACAAATTTGAACCCATTAGACTTATATTGATATAAACCTGAGGAAACCCTGTGGTGAATCAGGCCCAAAAAGAAAAAATCTTTAGATAACTACTTAACAGTTGTGGAAATATTGGCTGGTTCTCTTAGGACTTCATTACCACATCTGATGAGAATGCTAATTTATGGAGACCAGTAAACAAATCTCAGCAGAAGGGCGTCTCAGAAAAAAACGAGGAAACATGCAATGAAAGAACAGACTCAAGGCTTGCATTTTCTTGCACTGTCTGAGCCACACAAAGATTTAATGGAAGACATTTTTAACTAACACTTTGGATTTAAAGGCGGATGAAAGAAGCAACACAAAGCCCCTGTGGCCTGTTGATATAAACGGCCAGGGGCAAGGAGGATCCTAGCACTTGGTTCATTGAATGACTCATCATATAACACTGGGATCATCATTTGACCCCTTCTTGCCTCAGTGAACTCAAGTAGAGATTAGAGTGAAAAATGTAGGTTCCTATTGGAAAACAGATGATTTATAAGAGAGCTTCCTTGTGTAAATACATTACAAAGGAGTGGTAAATCCATAAATTTTACATGTACAATCATAAACAATAGAGTGAGTGTCTGCAACAACCTCAATTTCTTGTTCATTCTTCAGGTTGCTTTTTTGTCTTACTGCATTATTCTCATCATAAAACCACACACATTCTCAACTGATCAGCAAATGAGAGTAATGTTGTTATTTTCTGAATTTGTGGTAAGGTAACAGATGCAAGAGTAAAACCAGATTCCCACTCCTCCCATAAATCAGCGAAGGCAATGACGCCAGTTATATCTACTCCAATATCAAAAGTAAGTTTTACAAAAATTGTTTTGGACAGCTGTCTGGACCAAGCAATTTCAGCTGCTGATGCTGTATCCACATGTATATGCTGGAGATGTAGAGTGAAACCTGTTCATGATCTGTTTTTCAGACATTAGTGCATTTTGTCCTTTACCACATGAACATGTGGCCAACAAATTGTATCATAATGAAGGTCATTTTATTCAGGAATGAATTGTGTGCTCTACACCTTCAGATTTTACAGGGAAAAAAACCAATTAAAAAAAAAAACAAGTTCTAAATAGCTTTTGTTGCCTTAATTTTACATTTTAATGATTTGGAATTAATTAATCACTTCCGTTTTATTCATTGAAACGATCACAAAAGTTTTGACTATGAACAACAAAAATATACGAGTGTTCTTCCAGTGTATCAGACAAAAGATCTAAACATATTTTGACAAAGTGCTGCATACAGAGCTAATGGTATAAGAAATGTAAAGTTAGGTTATGAAATACAGTAGATAAAAGCACATCCCATAAAAATTTGGATTCTTTCGAAGTTCAAATGTCAGACAATTAAATCCTCTGTTTAAATGCTGAGACAAAAAGCCACAAAGATCTCAATGCTATCTCATCAGAAGAAGGTTTTTTTTACTTCCCTGCTGGCAGCTTGTAGATGCAAAAGGTCTTGATATAGAGAAGGGTGCAAGTATAGCAGCAGCTAAGGAGTCTCAATCAGATAAAGTGACATCTGTGACAGATAGCTTTCTTACACAGGAGTCACACAAGCCTTGCTTGCCTTTCTCACGGGAATGATCCACCACTATTACAGTATTTCTAATGCAGCTACTAACATGAAGTTTTAAACTCATTCACAGTTTGAAACAAGATCGCATTTACAGTGAAAAGCCAAAGTCTTAAGTAGCATGGAAACTCAGTTCAGTTTTCCTTATCACTCCTTTTCTATAGCTTTAATCAGGTGTTTTATTTATTAGGGGTTCAAAAATAGTCTCAATGAATAGCCATTCATTTCTCCTGTACTAATCCATTTCGTACTTTTGATGCTGCATAAATGGGTCTTCAAATAGAAGTCTGAAAAAGATTTTTTTTAAAAGTTAAAATGAGTTTCACTTTCATGCGATGAATTACAACATTTGGACAAATATTGAAATGAAAAATAATTAAAATTAGGTTTTTTATGCATTGAAATGCATATATACTACAATAAAAAGGCATCAATATGATTTCCTGTTTTCCACATAAAGTCCAATCATTAGATATTACTTTCAGTTCTGAACAGGCAAAAAAAAGAAAAAAAGAGAATGAAAAGTCTTACAAGGTGATTTCAGAAAAATTTTACTTCAACTTGGGGCATCAGGAAATGGTAATTTAATTGAAATTTAAACTGGAAATTTAATTGAAAGGTACAGAAGAAGACACATTTTCTAGAGAGGGTTTGGGCAGTTTTTAGACAGGCAAACTGGAAGAGAAAGAAAAATTTAAATATTGGATGAAGGAATAGGATGCTGACACTAATGATAGGAGAATAAGCAATTTAGAGTATCAAAGGAAAAGAATATTACTATTTCTACCTGGAAAATGTCTTCAAGTAGAAAATGATACACTGTGTAAAAGGCATCCAGGAAAGGGTTCAGTATACTAAGTGAATACTACAGAGAAATTTAAATCAGGTTGCTAAAAGAAAATATCTGATGTCACATTACAAATAGAGAGGAGGATGAGATAATAATTTCAAACATGAGGTTCCTCTTGACTACAGTAATCTGTGTTTGGAATCTTAATTTATTTGTCTTCTGATATATTCTGGTTGTTTTGTTCTTAGTTCTTCTTTTTAATAAATTAAGGAATTTTTTTCTTAATTGAAGAAATCAGCTATACTTTAAACATGGCCCCCCCATTTCTCAAAAGAAGTGATTTATCTTTCAGACATTGTACACATGTATTTGTTCTTAGTAAGATTACTTTCCATGATCTTTTAGTACCAGTGAAGAAAAACCTACACTTTACTTTAATTTTAAGTTGCCATTGACCTGCAAAGAGCCTGAAAAAGTAAATTTTATTTTCTAAGCAAGTATCATGAGAATTACCAATACTATTACAGATGATATGAAGTATTTACACTTTTTTTGAAACCAGAATGGCACAAAATATTTAATATAAGGTAAAAAGTATCCAGTCTTTGCAGAGAGATATATTTATTACCAAAATGCTGATTTTTTTTTGATTTTTTTTTTACTCCTTAGAGCTCTTACAAATGCACAAGACACAATCTCAATACTTTCAGGAGCTGCTTCAAAACAGATTATTGATATTCTGACCCACAGCTCTCTTGGAGGATATAGAGTATCAGCTGCCTCAAAGGTTGGCGCCAACCTTCCTCTTCTATGCACCACAAACCAGAATTAATTGCAAATCAATCGAACAAACTACAACTGATCGGTAAACCAATTAGTAATTTTAGCTGTTCATCCTGTCTTCATTTACTAAGGGGAAAGATGTGGGATGAAGGAAAGTGATTTCTAGTTAACATTTACGATTTTTTTTTTCACTCTGGTAACAAGGATGCCCTTGTAAAAACATTTCAAGCAGGGACATATCCAAACTAAGCAATTCCAGCACTTTCATTGTATTTTTCTTATGGTTCTTTTTCCTTCTTATGGTTCTTTTATTTTTTACCCCAAGACTTTCTTCTGATTTTACTGGTGTAAATTTTTACATTTATTTTTTCTAGTGTTTTACCCAGAGTTCACCACTCTTTCTGAATTTATTCAGAACATTCAGAGTGCAAATACCTAATCCCATGTGCATTAACTACTATTCTGACTCTTACTGGATTACTATATTGTTGCTTGCTGTTTCTAAAATCCGTAGCCTCCTCTGGAAAACCCATAACTATACTCTCAAACAGTAGCTTTTATTGTAATTTGATTGAAATGTGATGATTTTTTTTCTTACCTTGCAAACAACACAAGAATTAAATAATTTTTTCTAACAATCTACATATCACTTGAGTATAAGTAATTTGCAGTTTAAACAAGGTAATAATGCATGTGACATCTACATTGACTTCATCTTTCTCATTATACCAAAGTGGGTGATTCCATGGAAAATCTATTCAGTTGAATGTATTACAAGTGGTCATTAAAACACAGCAGATTAAATTTTATGCAAAAATATATCTTGTGAGGAAAAAGAGTTATGTGAAGAAAAAGTACTTTAACTGAAGAAGTCAAAAGGAAAAAAAAAACCCAACTCACATCAGGCACATTTCAAGGTCTGAAGAGTTCCTGAAACATCAGAATACATGTACAAAAGAAGTTTTAGGTCTCTTCCTTTACAGCAAATAGATATCCAAGGAATTAAATGTCTAGAATTGTCTGTTACTAGTAGATTACTAAGTAGACCTTTTTAGAATTACTTTTAATAAGTGTAATTCTTTTTTGTGTAATTGTTTAATTACTAAACTCTGTATCATCTTGATAAGCAAAGAGACTTTACCCAGAAATAAAACAAAATTTAACATATGTTCTAGTCTCAAATCACTATATATAACCTCTAATAAAAAAGAAAATATATACATATTTTTCCAGGGAAACAATATCTTATATGTGAGACTGTCTAATACTGAAAAGGTTGAAAACTGAACTCCAAAAGCCTGACTGATTGTGACAGCAGCACCTTTCACCAGCTGATTGAAATTAACAATTTCTTTCAGTTGTCCTAATTAAGACCAATGGGAGTTCTGGAATTCACCAAAGGTGTTTCAAGCTGCTCTTTTGTTTAAGTGTTGGTGGTATCAGCTTCTACTTTATTCAATGAACAGTTTAGTCTAACTTGAGATCAACTCTTTTCTTAGGTCTCTCTTTCAATAAGTGCTTGGATTGATACCTTCTATGAGTGCTTCTTAATAGAGAGCACTGCAGTTAGTGATGAAAAGAATATAATTTCTGGTGAAAGAGTAATTCATGGTGGGAGCAACTCTGACAATGTGAATACAAAACTGTTACTGAACAAGCAGTTGCTAAGGACTCACAGAAATCTCTGCTAGCCGACAACTCCTCTGCTATGAAAAGGGCAGAGGTGGAACATAATGTGGGGACACCACCACTTTCAGTGCTGAGTCCTTCAGGAGCCTTTCATAGTTTATAATCTGGATGCCTGGGGTTAGAGAAAAAGTTGCATTAGAATTTTCCTTTCAGGAGCAGGTTTGAGGAGCATCCTGGCCACAGTTGCAGAACTCTCACACCAGGGACATGTCTGGATCTCCTTGTGCTCTGGGGACTGGTACTGCTATATATTTTTTTTCTTAGCACTATCCTATAAAGCATGATGACACATACTGTAAAGTATGCCTATAAAATGGGATCAGATGAGCAGGGCCCAATCTTTTATTTCATAATACGGCAGATCCAGCATGCACCCAAGGATGGCAGGCACAGGCTTAGCTCCTAGAGCATCCTGGGACTGTGTTTAAATTCCCATCTGTAATGAAAATGCTATGCTCACCAGTTTGGTTGCAACCATGCGCTTGCAACTTCACATACCAAACCATGTCTGCTGACCAGCAGTACAAACCTAAAAAGGGACTGAGGAAAGTATGACTGAGAACCACAGTGAATCCTGCAGCTCTAGTCCACAGACTCTCAAGGCTAGCAAATGGCTGTATTTTGGTATGACTAAACATTGACTTCACTAAATACTCATGGTGAGGTCTGGAAAGTGAGAAAGTATTTCAAATTCTCACTTATGAGACTTGCCCAAGGTTATTTCACATGATGCATCTACTTCATAACTGCAATTTTACAGCTGTTACATATGACAATTCTACCATGCTCAGAGTTTAAACTGATTATTAGATGTATGCCCATAAATTTCAGACTTTCCTCTTAAATGGTTTTCAAGCACATTAGGAAGTCATAAATTAAGTGCTATTATATTTGAGAGAAAACTTTAGTATTGAAATTTTCTTTTAAAGTATTCAAAATCTCCTAATTTTGTCTTCATTGCTATGAAGTAAATGGTTGTAGACTCATAAGTCATTTCATATAGTAATTTATATAGTGTCATTCAGAGAAAGATATATTCTTTGACTTTCATTGAAGAAGTGAAAAAAACCCTTGAAATAAAAGTTGTATGGTGGGTTGGTTGGTTTTTTTCCCGCCCTTGGAAGATTAATGGGCCATTTAACTGAAAGATGCATGTGTTGTAGTTCATCTTTTTAAATGTAATTATTACAGAGAAGGTGGAGGGTTTAGACATTTACAAAGATAAAATTGTCTGTTGTTTCAAATGTAATTGTAGTAGCAATGAATTTGGTTCCATTTAATTGGTGAATGTTTTTAAAATATTGCTGGTATTCTTCTTGTTAAGATCTGCTTATGTAGTGCATATACATATACTCTTGATGTGCTTAATCCTTCTTGTAATATTTCTCACAGTCCTTACTATATGCACTATGCAGAGGAGAGATAGCTCATGATGGTTGCGAGGTCTAATTCCCACAATCTGGGTTTTCTTCCCAGATTTTTTTTCAGCATAATTTCCTGCTCTAGATTTCCTGTGCGATCTTGAATAAACACATCTCTATCCATGTCTTCAGCTTGTCTTCACATCTGTCTCCATGTCTTGGCTTTTCTTGGTGCTGTCTTCAACTTTTGCTTTTGACTAATTGTTGATCCTGAGACTGTCCTCACTTCTGCAGATCTCTATTCAAAGCAACACGGCTCTTCCTGAAAATGCTGCCATGTTCTTTATTGTTTCTGAATTTCTAAAAACTGTAAACATGGAGCTTACTGTTTCTGAACGGTATGTTTGAGCTCTGCTTCAGTCCCTGTCCCTGAGCAAAGCCATAGGTGTACCACCTGGTACCAGCAACAACCCAGGCACCTTGCTCTCAGATCAAGCATACCAGTGGGCCGGAGAAGGGCACAGCATGGTGTCTGGATGGCCACATTGAAAGTGGACACACTGCATAGCTCCACTTCTTGTTTCCAGGTCTTTTCTTCCTCCCAGAAGTGAGGAAGAGTAGTTGTTCATTTAAAAACTGGGGTGTCAGTAACTGTCTTATGGCCCAGAATCTAAGGCCAGTACCTGTTTCATTGCACTGTAAAATAAGTGGCCCTGCCCCTAAAGGTTATCAGGAACATCTGAATCATCATCCAGAGCTTGCCCAGGTATGAGCAGCACTTGGGTCAGGCTAGAACTTTATCAGAAGCCTTACTAGCAGTTATATGGGAATGGGCTGAGCTCAAGTCCAAATCCTATTCAGTTTCCTGAAGCAGACACACAACCACAGCAAAGTAATGGGATATCTGAACTACCAGCGTACCAGCAGAGAAGTAGGGAAAGTCTACAAGGTCTTCTCAAGAAAGAAGAAAGGGAAGGAGAAAGGAGAGGACAACCCCACATGTGGATTTAACACCGTGGCACTACTGATAAGAATAAAAAAATGTATAATGATCCTGTTCTTTTACAAATCTCCATCATAATTATGTATGTTTACAATACCAAAAAATTAGGTGACTAATATGCTTTGTATTTGATATCAGCAGGTCTGAATGCGTCGTGATTGACTTTGATGGCAGCCACTCAGAATTGGGTTGTTGTCTCAAAAAAATAGTCCATCTCAATAAATATAGATTTTTCTATTACCTAATTTTCCCCTGCTCCTAAAAATGTATGTTCTCTTTCCCATGTTTTCACCCACATAAAAATTCTGGGTGATGTCCTACCAACTGAGAACCCTTCAGAAGCAGCTCTATTCCCTGAAAAGGTCCATTCCTTCTCCAGCCACACCTATGTCGATAAAAAGGGACTCGTGCTCTATTCAGAAAAGTGAGAGGACAAGTGGCTCAGTTCACAGAGGAATTACTCTCCCCATAGGAAGGTATAACATATATACATATGTTACCTTTATTCCAAACTGCTGTTAAAAAAACAAGCTGGATTAACATGGAGTCAGCTTCTTTCAGCAATGGGGTAAAAAAATTTTAAAGAGACCAAATACTTCAAGGCAATTTCACAAATACTGAAAATTTCCAGACTTACTGGTCATGTCACATTTAATTTAACTGATGACATAAACACTAGGCAGAGTTACACAGAATTATTGTATGGTTTTTTATGAACCTCCATTTTTTTCTCTATTATACTGTTTAGCACTTACAATTGCCTTGTGAACTGAAGTGAAATGCATCATTAATCCCTGAAAAGCACCATGTGTTTAATTATTTAGACATGTAGGGAGATTAGGCCTCTTAAGACAGAAGTTCTTTTCAAACAACGTAGTCTTAATTTGCTTCTATTTTCTCCTATTCTTTCTTTTTAATGTCAGATTTTGGAGATTTTTACAGTCATTTTTACATTCATATTTTTATACTATTCTGCATTATTATTAAATTCACAGTGGGCCTTAAAAAGTCCTTCTAATGGAGTGTATTTTTCAAGGCACTGACTGTAAATTCCCAGAAGAAACTTTGTCTTTTCTCAAATATGTGATAGGCTTTTCTCCTATCAAATAGGAAGTGAAATCTGAAATATCTTCAGGTTTTAGGTAATATAAAAATGCCTTATTTTAACAGTGGAATAAATTGTAGCAGTTTTCTAAAGTTCTTTCATTTACCAAGAATAGATGACAACCACAGTATTAAGAATTCACCTAAGTTTCCACATTTCTCAAGAGATGCTTAATTGATCAGCCTGGAATCATTCATGGTGATAAGTATATTCACTTAAAACTATTTCAGAATGATTTTCAAATTTTCCAAGCAAAATACTTTTCTTGGCACTTTACTTTCATTTTGGTATTCAAGTTTAAAAATTGAAATGGGAAAGAGAGGTTTTAAATTCTAGGATTTAAAAAAAAGAAAAAAAAGGTGTCAAACATTCTAAAACCTATATATCAGAAAATACTGCTGGCTTATTTATAGGACCAAAGGTCTTAATTTTGCTATGTTCATTACTTGATGGAGAGCTGATAAATTTCAGTGAGCTTCTCCACTGTGATATCTCAGAGCTGACAGGGTATCAGCACGCTAGATTAAGTGTCATGAAAAGTTGAAGAGGTATTCAATTAAAGAAGGATTGAAGAACTGTAATACACTTAATGCTTGTTGACATGAAAGTGATTTTTAATTTTTTTCTTTTTTAATTTTTTTCCCCTGTTTAAATAGGGCCTGTCAAGAAAATATGATACTCTTTTTGGATAAGATTCCAATTTGTTTGATAAAGATAACCACAGAGATATAAAAGGTTTAAACTTTTAACAGCTTTTGCATTAGTATCACCTGACATTCTGCTTGATACTGAATTATGCAGTATCAATAAAACACATATTAAAATTTGATTGTTAAGAAGTTTTCAAAAAGTATTTGCCCAAGGTGAATCCTTGTCAAATGAGGAAATTTTACTGGGATCCACAAAGACTCAATGCTACTCAACATTTTAACAGACAGTCTGCAAGTACGTGTAAAATCTCTGCTCTTAAAATTCGAAAATGACATAAAAATGATAGAATTTTAATAATGATGAGGAGACAAACAGCCATAATTAGTCATCAAGTAAACTGGGACAACTCATCCATTAAGTGTTTTTTTCACCCAAGGATAAAATAATCTGCCAACAAATAATGAACACAGGCAACATCTTTATGAGATAAACTGATTCTGCAGGGTTTATGGTAGATGAGACCTGAACAAGGTTATAGCAAGAATTAATTCTTGGATATCTACATGAAAGAAAAAGGTAGCGAACCAAAGAAGATACTGTAGAAGTAAACTGTAGAAGATAATGTAGAAGATATCATATAAGAAAAGAACTCTTAAGAGCTCTGTCTGTTTAACTTCACGGAAAGACAATTGAATAGTAATTTGATTACAGGTTGGAAACCAAATATCAGTGATATCTTAATCTAGCTGTTAGAAGTACAATAAAAACAGTAGCGGGAAGCTGAAACCAGACATGTAAACTGGGAAAAAAACCATGAGTGTAAAAAAGACTGCAGCCATTTTAAAAATCACAGAGGTGGTGGACTTTTCATCTCATGATTTTTTCATTGAAGTCTGATAGAAAATGTTACTAAATATTCTCTGAATTCAGTAGATAGTAGATTTTAATCCAAATTAAATATTAGAATATTATTTATCATGTGTTCTTCCCATAAAATCTGTGATGATTAGGGCCCGCCTTAGTATGTGCTGTACAATACTGAGGTATTTAAAAAAAACGCTGGAGACAGAGATGGGAATTTGGTTGAGGTC
Source organism: Taeniopygia guttata (assembly GCF_048771995.1). Taxonomy (NCBI): domain Eukaryota; kingdom Metazoa; phylum Chordata; class Aves; order Passeriformes; family Estrildidae; genus Taeniopygia; species Taeniopygia guttata. The sequence continues at coordinate 53,705,588 of NC_133063.1, read as the reverse complement.
TTCAATCTGAGAATGTCTTATATCCTCTGTCATGTCTACAACAAAAATCATGTCTAATAAAATAATTCTACTGGATACATAATTAAATGTTTATGTATTGCTCAATCATAATGATCACACATACTCATAGTGTAAAGAGTCATAAATACAAATGGAAGACCTTAAAGAGGTAGGAAATTAAATTGAAGAGAATTGTTTGAATACAGAGGGCCTGCCAATTTCAAGATGGAGTTACCAGAAATAAAAATTGGTTACCTTTGATTTTTGTAGAATAATTAATTCTTGATTAGCTTAATTAAAAATGACTCATAGGAACCTCGATTTGAATAGTATCTCACATCTATTATAAAAGAATTGAAAAGAAGTGGGGCAGGTCTAAAATGTATTCATTCAGTTTTGCTACTCTATGTTTTTTATTTTGACTTTGTCTGGCAATGATCACAGAGGTTTGAATTATGAAACACTGAGACAGCAGAACATCTGATTCTGGGTGATTTTCAACCCTTTCCAAGACTAGCAAGAGGATCTGAAAGAAGAGCTGAGATGCTGTGTATTTAGGGAACCTATGCATGTATTGCTTATACTGCAGTTGTATTAGGACAGTATCAGCTCACTGTCTAAAGAACAAGCCATAAGTCTATGGGAATAGGTGACATGCGTCCAATGGTTGTGAGGGAGCCAGGGGATGTTGTTGCCAAGTCACTCTCTATGGTATTTGAAAATTCATGGTGCTCAGGTGAGAATCCCAGAGAATGGGAAAAAGGATCCTATTTTTCAAAAAAGGGGGAGAAAGGAAGACCTATATGACTACATACCTGTCACAATCACCTCTGTGCCTGGGAGGCTCATGGAGCAGATCCTTATGGAAACAATGCCCAGGCAACCAGGCCACTAGACCCAGACTAGGAGGTTATATGAGATAGCCAGAAGGTTGCACCAAGGGCAAATTGTGCCTGACCAGTCAGGAGGCCTTCTACAGATGGAGTGACCACAATAATAGACAAGAGAAGGTCAACAGATGTCATCTCCCTAAACTACTGCAGAAGGTTTTTCAACAGCATCCCACATGACACTAGTATTACCAAATTGGAGACACCTGGATTTGAAGGATGGACTTGGTGGAGAAGGAATTGCCTGGATGGAACACAGCCAGAGAACTGAGAGGCTGTGTGTCCAGGTGGGGGCTTGTGATGAGTGTTGTCCATCAGGGCTCTGTCTTGGGACTGGTACCTTTTATTGTCTTTATCAGCAACACAGGCAGTGGGATGAAGTGCATCCTCAGCAGGTTTGCAGATGACATGTAGCTGAGTGGTGCAGATACAAGAGAAGGAGGAATGCCATCCAGGGGCTCCCAGGTAGGAAGTGTGCCCACAAGAAGCCACATGAAGTTCACCCTGTCTAAGTGCAAGGAGCTGCACCTAGGTCAGGGCAGTCCCAGGATTTGGAGAAGAACATACTGAGAGAAGCCCTGTGGAGCAGGATGTGACAATGCTGTTGGATGAGAGGCTGGACATGAACCAACAATGTCCACTCACATCTTGGACATTTAACTGCATGCTGGCTGCATCAAAAGCTGGGTGGCTAGCAGATCAAAGAAGGTGGATCTCTCTCTTTAACTCTGCCCCTATGAGATCCCAGCTGGAGTGATGCATCCAGCTCTGGGGTCCTCAACACAGGAAAGACATGAACCTGTTAGAGATGGTCCAGACGAGGCCCAAAGATGATGAGAGTGATGGAGCAACTGTCGTGCAAAGTCAGGCTGAGAGTTTGGGTTGATTAGGCTCCAGGGAGACCTCATTGCAACCTTTTGGTACCTTAAAGGGACTTTCTATTGAGCTTACACCAGGAATATCAGGTTAGTTTATGAGCAAGTTTAGAAACAGACAGGACAAGAGGCTTCTCAGCAGTTAAAGTGAATGTCGCTCCAGTAGGTATAAAACACAGAGACAGTCATGTAAGCGAGGATATCAACAGATGTTTTTTAGATATAATTGCAGTAGAAAAAGTGGAATCTAAGTTTTGCATTCATTCTCTTTTCAGAGCCCCTGCTGCTAGTTAAACTTCCTCTACAGAATTTTTGTCAATGCTTTATGAATATTTTTAATGCCACTTATGTGATATAAGTTAAATATGTCAGACACCAAACTAGATACTAAAGTTATCTGTCTATCTTCCTTTATAGTCAGTTAATTGCTTTAGTAAATAATAGGTGATGAGGAAATAGAAGGCATCACATTCAGCATATTAATTTCTGAGTGACAAATGAAGGAAAACTTTCCCAACATTTCAGATTGAATTGCCAGTGAAAGCCATAAGGTCTATACCTGTCACCACTAAACCAAGCTTAGTTACTTAAGATGTGAAAGCAGTCCAGTGCAAGATGCTATTTCACACCAGGCAATCTGAATACATGCTCTGTTTAGAAAATAAAAATTTTCTGTTATGAATTACTATTGAATTTAAATATTTTATATTTTCCCTCTTAAGGAATGGCCATTCTTTACATTTTGCCATGAACAAAATCCAAAAACATTTCATACAAAGTGTATACCCTTTTATTTCATCAAGATAAACTAGCATAAATTATTATTTTCTTTTGGTTTTCCCTGTCTTTTAATTTTTTTGTTTTAATTCATTGGATCTAGCACATGTACAAAAACAAAATTACCCATAATAGCACTGGGATACTTTATTTAAAGCAGCATTTATTATTTCAGTTCCTAATTGTTTCATGTAGTATTGGGTAGTTGCCTGAGAAGATGAACCTTTTTTCTTCTTTCTATCTGCCACAGTTAAATTATATATAATTATTACATAATTACAGGTGTGCTGTCTTCCTTTGCAGGATAATGATAGGCGTGACTTAAAAAAACCTGCAGGTAAAACAACATGGTAGGTCAATTGCTAAAGTACCACAAGAAATTATCCTGCATATGTGCTGAACAGTCTTGTCAGCTATTAACATCACAGCTATAGCTCCAAAGATGGAAAGAAAGAACTGTTTGCTTAGAGGTGTTTACTAGCATGGAACAAACAAATGAGAAAAAAACACTTTTGCTTATAGTTTATCTGATAAGAATCTGTCTTCTCTTTAAAATATTAGGACTACATTATTCACTACTTTTGACAGAGAGGTATCTTGATTCACCAATAGCCTCTGTGGCCAATAGTCTTGTTGGGTTTAACATTGATGGTCATTATGCACAGCACATCAGTAATGGATGGATAACAGAAACATGCTGGTGCCATACTGTCTAAGATGCCAAACTGATAATTCAAACCCAAGTCTCTGGTACTAATCTTCCAGGCTTAACAACTTTATTCATATATGTTACATGAGAAAACTGAGCTGCTTTGCATGTTTTCACTCACCAAATACCTTTTCAAACTCTTACCTGATTGTTGCATTTCAAAGCCAGTACTCTGCTGCTTAGATTGGACTGTGTACACCCACAGTTCAGAAGAGAAGAGGTAGGAACAGTGCTTTTGCTATTATCTTTTGTACTTGAGATTCCTAGGTAAATGCTGTTGATCCATTATATAACTTCTATCAATCGTAAAGCAACCTTCCTTATTGGTGATTTATATTTGTGTATTCCCTGATTTCCTTACAGTATATTTCAAAAGCACTTGCCCTAGCAGTATTGTCAAAATCTGAATGCTTTCCTTTTACTTGTATTTCATGTACAATAATCTTTTCTTTGCATCATGCATGGGGTGGTTTTAGCCCCTTTTTATTGAAAGGGATAAGTTATTTTTAAAATAGTTTTTTTCCTTTTTCCTTCATAATGCTATGCATTTGGATTTTTTAAAGATACTGCCAATGAGGTTAAACATTCCTGATACTGGAAGGCTAGCCAGTACTGGGAAAAAAGAACTTAGAAAATACCTTTCCACAATACAATGAAACTTTATCATCAGAATACTGCTTGAATAAAACAGACAAACAAAAAGATAGAGTCAGTACAAAGTTAACCTACCCCCCAGCTCATATTTTAGCAGCTGCTACCACCTGTAACTACCTCATTCTAATTCAATACCTCTACCATGGAGCTGTTGAAAGGGTGCATAACTTGATACGGTCTCAGTCTGCTGAAAACTCAGTCTACTGCAGGAAAGTAGGAGTTGTAGTTGTAGCCCAAACACAGAGCCTAGTATGGGGGAGAAGACTCGTACAGTTAGTTCCAGAGGATATGTCACTTTTCTGTGAAATGACTATGTGGATCCTCTAAAAAGACAAGCTTTTTAATTGTCAGACAGTCAGACAAAACCAGGCATGTGCAATTGTATCCATCTCACTCCATATTCACTGCATTTTCCTATTTCTACACCGCAAACATAGCTATGGCAGGGGATCCCATTACAGCCCAGATGACCCCTCCTGGTTAAAGCACAGTTCAAGCTGTCTAGTTTCTTATTATCTAGCATTTCTGTTGATGTGAACCATAAGAACTCTGAGTGCAAATTGTTTGTAACGGGAATGAAAAAAGGAATGAAAAAAGATCTATCTGTCCTAAAAAGAGATGTGTTCACACTGGGTCTATCACACAATGACTCTGTAGCACATCAAGCCATTGGACCTTGCACTGTGCACAAAGCTGTAACTGTGAGCATTGATCAAGATTTCTTGTCTTTATAGTCACTTTTACTTGCAGCTGCCCAGACTTTGCACTTTCTGGACACAGAGATCCTACCTACACTGCAATGCACCAGCTGCATTGTAACTGTGTGAGACAAGAGAATATTTTATTTTCTTGTCCAGGAACCAAAGAAAAAGCTTTCGCACAAAGAATAGAGAATGAAAAGGGAGCTCAAGAGAGTGTAAGGAAAGATATTTGGATTTGGAAGTACTGGAGGTTATAGAGCTATAGCAAAATTGGGATGCAAAACTGTGTTTTCTAAACACATCCAGATTCTGTGACAGATATTTAGGTCCACAAATAAAGTTAAAATTCGAAGGAATGATTGTCCAATTTTTTTTTAAGAGCTTAAGAACAATGGGGGCAAGCAGCTGCCTATGGTACAATTTGCTAATGAGACAAAAAATTTTCTTAAGTAGACCCACAGTTGTATGAAGTTTATACTATTCTGGTAGTGGTGCAATAAACCTGAAGTATATCTAAAAATCTCTTACAGATATTTTGGGTATTCTGCAGCAGTATCAGTGGATTAGCACTTAATAGATTTAATCTGTAAGAGGAATCTTGACAGATTGGATGGACGTGTTGAGGACAGCAGTATGAGGTTCAACAAGGCCACATGGTGAATCCTGCCCTTGAATCACAAGAACTGAGACAGAGTTGCTTGAGAGCTGCTCAGCAGAAAAATCCGGGGGATGCTGGTGACAGCAGCTGAACATGAGCCAGGGTGTGCCCAGGTGGCCAAGGGAGCCAATGGCATCCTGGCCTGGATCAGCAATTGTGTGGCCAGCAGGACCAGGGCAGGGATTGTCCCCCTGTTCTGGGCACTGGTGAGGCCACACCTCGAGTGCTGTGTCCAGCTCTGGACCCTCACTGCAGGAAAGACTCTGAGGAGCTGGAGGGAGTCCAGAGAAGGGCAATGAGCTGGGAAGAGCTGGGAAAGGGTTTGGAGTACAAGTCCTGTAAGGAACAGTTCAGGGAGAATACCCTGGATAAAAGGAGGGTCAGGGGGAATCTCATTGCTTGCTAGAACTTCCTGAAATTAAGTTGTAGTGAGATGGGGATTAGTCTCTTCTGTCATGTTTGAAGTGAAAGAACAAGAGGAAATGGACTTAAGTTGCACCAAGGTGAAGAAATTTAGAAAAATCTCAGTGTAAGAGGGATTAGGCATTGGAATAAGTTGCCCAGGTGGTAGAATCATTGTCTCTTAAAGCAAAGTCAACTTGCTGTGGCACTTGGTGATACAGATCTGGGGATTGATTACCACTATTGATTATGCTGGTACTAGGTTGGACTGGGTGATCTTCCAACCTTGATGATTCTGTGAGGGTAGATTTAGGTTGGATTCTGGGAAGAAATTTACTGTGAGTGGGGTGATGCAGTGAAGCAGATTGCCCAGAGAAGCTTTGGCTGCCCCATGTCTGGCTGTGTTCAAGGCCAGGTGGGATGGGGCATTGAGTGATCTGATCTGGTGAAAGCTGACCCTGTTCATGGCAGGAGGGTGGTAACTAGATGATTGTTAAGGTCCCTTCCAGCACAAACTATTCTGTGACTTTATGATTTTGGTTAGGCAAATGATTTCTAAGCGGTATCAGCTCCAGAATGACAGCACAGTCCTGGTTAGTGTTTCATCTAGTGACATTAAGCTGCTATCTGCAGACACCTGGCCAGATCCTCAGCTGATTTAAGTGGTTGTCACACTGTTTATTTGTTTAAGCATTTGCACCAAGTGAAAAGCTTGACAGTGTCTGTATAGACACTGTCAGACATTGTCTATATAGTAAATCACAGATAATTTTGTGACTGCATGTGTGGTTCATTGATCTTAGGTATAGTTTCTGTGTATGAGAGTGACTACGCATAGTCAGATCTTTTTATGAAATACATGCCAAAAGAAAAATGCAATCCACGTTTTCAAAATTTTTCAGCTTAATATAGTAAGGAAATAGTACTAGTAAATACATACACACAAAAGTTCAGTAATTTTATACATATGCACATATAGATAGACAGATACACACTCCACACTGCCTATGGTTTGTACACCTTTACTGTATTTAACAACAAAATTGAAGAAAAATTATTTGCATTAGTAAATTATTTAAAGTACAAGATCACAATCAACAGCACCATTTGGTGGTTATACTTTGAGCACTATTTGGTTTAGAATTGTTTTATTATAATTCCCTCCTAATACAGTATTGAATTCCACACAAACTGTAGCATGATAATGTTACAAACTGGTTTGTCAGTTATACTTCTGGGATTCCTGAAACAGAACTTTTATCAGAGGCTAAATTTCTCTCAATCTTTCAGAAAGTATTATCTGCATTTAATGAGCCAGAAAAACAAAGAAGTAAAATTAATTAAATTTCATTGTACCATCTTTCTAATGCCTTCATAAACCACTATCAAATTCGTGCAAAGCAAGATCAAGACCTCAGTGTACCATAAATATATCATGTCTTCAGGTCATTGACAAACTACTTGATGTCAGTCTAGTGATCTCAAGAAACTTGGAACATGAATTAAGTTTCAATGGCTGTGTTTTTTTAGGAATGGAATACTAGAGAGCACAAACAGGAAGACATAATTTAGATAGAAATGAATTCTTGAAGAATCTCTCAATTTAGGAATTAGCAACAGTATTTTCAAATGACAGAAGTAATCCAACAGCAATAAGGCAACACTCCAAAACAACCACAAATGTTTTTATAGGATTTCAGTTTGGTTTAGATTGCTAACCCATCACTAGAGACAGGAAGGGAACATTAAAATATCAACTGCAAATTATATTTTCTTTTTTTTTTTTTTTTTAAACATATACACTAAATCTTGTAGCTATGACACGATTTGTGCAGTGTAGTACTAAGATTTTTATTAAATCATTTACCGATATGAACATTTTAGCTAAAAAATTGCTTGTAGGGATAAAATGCTATTTACATGGAAAATAAATGAAAGGATGAAAATGTGAAAATTAATATCTTCAATTAATTGGCTCATAGAAAGATTCCGACCTATTTTTGGATCCAAATCCAAATTATTTCAATATTTACTTCACCCTGTTTTATTTATTTGTGTTAGCAATTTTAAGAAATTCTAAAATGTGCAACAGCAAGAAGAAAGTTTCCAGAGGCACTTACAAGGGTCTCTTGGAGATAAGTGGCACTTCTGAAATAGCTGCCAAGGAAAACAAGTACATGGGGAATCACCCATTTGCCCAAGGTAGGAATAAAAACAGAGCAGCAATCCAAGCTGTCAATGCTGCCACACACTGCCCCAGGGAAAAGGGAACAACAATTTCAAATGAAAAAGAATGTTAGTTTAGCTGAATAATGTCACAAGAGGGCCAGATAAATACAATAGAAGAGTCAATATTTCCACAGGCTGCAAAGACAAAATCAAAACTGATTTTTGTTTCAACACTGAAATGAGAAAAACACAGTTTTCCAGATTTCACTGGAACCAGAACACCTATGGAATGGGCATCTTGGTGGAATTTACATTACTTTCAGAGCATTTTGCCTACAAAGACAAGAAAATATGTGCCATAGATTAGTGCCAGAAATCCATTTTTCCCTCACTGCTAAGTGCAACACTGTGCTTGCAGTGCTAATCCTTGAGCAGCACCAACTAGGATCGACACCCCACATAAAGTCCAAGCAACCAGTTCTTGCTGTGAACACACAGCTATAACATTAATTCAATGATATTCTCTTCCTACATTGAGTTTTCTCAAAAGATGGGATATTAATAGCAGAAATTTTAAACATTTGGGACCCATAAAGGCTGCAGTATGTATATGTATATATTTTTAATCTTGGCCATAATTTGACTCTGGAATTGCGCAGTATAGACAGAATAGCACCAGGTTCAGCATCATCCCCTTAGGTGTTCTTACAAGCTATCCAAAAAAATCTCTGTCTTCAAAAGCCCCAAGCCTTCAACATGCTTCCTGTGCTACAGCACAACCTCAGATGATGGTTGCAAAAATTACTCTTTCAAGAGACTCTGCTGTGTCTTTTTACACTGATTCAGCTAATTCAAGATGAAAAACTGATATGGTTGTGGTCGCACATACACGCCATAGTCACAGAAGTAACACACAGAAACCATAGCAGATTCAGGTCAGCTACTTGAGGACTCGAGCAGGTTAGAGTTGCGCCACCCTGCACTCGTATGCTGGAGCCAGAAGCCATTCTCTGGGGAGGATGGCACACACAGCCAAAGAGACCTTGAAATGAAAAAGGAATATCTGGAACAGTTGTGCTACTGCTGTTGTCTAGAAATCAATAGCTGTGTAGTTCCAAGACTCTTGTCTGTAAGACCTGTCTTCCTGCAGATCAGCATGCAGAAGGAATATTGTTAGCATTTCCGTGCTTTTGCGGTTTTCAGTTTTGCCTATCCTGCAGGAATCGTTTATTTTTATCATGGCAATGCAGTGATATTTAATGGAATTCATTTGAAGGCCAGTACTGCATGTTGATACTCTTCATGAAAAGGTATTGTTCTAATTTTAATGTAATGAAATTTTCATTTCAGTAAAAGTTGCCATTATATTTTAACAACTCAGTAAGACTCTGTTTGACTCTTTCCCTCTCATTGTAGTCAAATGTTCTCTATTCATTCGCATGCAGTTTGCAGCCAAACCATTAAATTAAAATTACTATATTCCTTTTTCAAAACCTAAGGCAAAAAGTAATTACAAATCAGTGCATGATTCCCAGTAAGAGGCCCAGTATTTGGCTCAATAATCAGTGTCATTTCAACAACAGAATCATAAAGACTATTTAAGTTTCTGAACTAAAATTTTATTAAAGGAAAAAATAAATTGAATCTGACTAGAACCATAGGATGAAAAGCTAATGTCTCTGTCTGCTGCAAACCTGGTATTTAGCCTTGGGATAAATTTCTGCACTACTGTCTATGATATAATATATTTTTTGTTGTATTCTAAGTATGAAACTCTTTGATTAAATAGCATGAAGGGGTTAATGGTGCCAAGGTAAGTAATTTCTTTGTAAAGAAAAGAGAATAGTTGACATTAGGTGCAGTATAATTATTTTTTATTAATTGAATTGAAATACTGAACATTAAATTGTGATACTTAGTCATATAATCCTTTGTAATTACATATTCTACAATAAAAGGCTTTCAATTAAATTTTATTACAAGTCTAAAATTCAAAAAACACCTATCTTTACAACAGAAGCAGTCAGTAGCTAAGCTTTTTGAATAATTTTTCTTAGAAATTAAAAGCAAACAGGGAAAAATTGGCATTATTTTGTCATTTTAGAATTACAACATTTGCCCACCAAATCCTACACAATTGTAGATAAAAGCTCCTGCAAGAGCAAAAAGCGTATCTCTTTTTTTTTTTTTATTGCTACCAAATATTGATGAAGTGCTCTATTGAGGTAGAGATCTCATTAATTATTTGATTTACAGAAAAAGAAGACAGAGGGAAATGAGTGCTGTGGCTAATGCCATGATGTACCATCTTGAGACTTAAGATCCTTTTAATGTATTCGGCAATGATGCAGCTGAAAGAGGAAAGAGGGGACTGAATGGATCCATTAATTTAATTGAAGTGAGCTCTGACAAGAGATAAAACATCTCAGGCTCTGCATCTCTTCAGGATGCATCAGCAGTATAGTAAACAGTAAATGATCCACAGACGCAGACACAGATACATACACAAACACACACACAAAATTAAAGGTATACATAGATTTTTCACACATACACACACTCACACACACCCACCCACCCACCCACAGACCTCCATCCTCCTCCCCACAGTTACTTTCACTCACTCACACAGGTTTACACAGACCCTAGAGACCTCAAGGCCAGAGAACACTTCCTTTATGCAGCTTCACAAAGTATTCAGCATAGAATCATAGAATAGCCTAGACTGGAAGGGACCTTAGAGATCATCTTGTTTCACTACTCTGCTGTCAGCAGGGACAAAAGATCAGGTTACCCAGAGCTCTATCCAACCTGGCCTTGAATACTTCCAGGGATGGGGCATTCACAACGTCTCTGAGCCACATTTGCCAGTGCCTCATATCCCACAGTAAAAAATTTTTTCCTAATATCTAATATATATTATGATATGATATGATATGATATGATTTATAAATATAATCTCTCTCAGTTTGAAGTCATTCCCCCCGTCTTGTCACTACATGCTCTTGTAAAATGTCCCACTTCAGCTTTCTTGTAGGCTCCCTTCATCTACTGGAAGGACACAATTATGTCATCGACTACATCAAATGTACTTTCATGAACAACTTCTGGGTTAGTTGTAAATTATTCAGATTTCTTACAGAAAAGTTGCATTTGGTTTTTGGGGGTTTGGGGGGTTTTGTTTGTTTTTGTTTTATTTTATTTTATTTTATTTTATTTTATTTTATTTTATTTTATTTTATTTTATTTTATTTTATTTTATTTTATTTTATTTTATTTTATTTTATTTTATTTTATTTTATTTTAAAGTTTTACAGTTTTTTAAAAGGTGAAGGAGAGAAGCAGACTTTACTGCTCCTTATAGCAACTCTGGTGCTGCTTTGGGTGTGTTACTCCTGTTTCCCCATATGACAGAGAACTTGCTTTAAAAGAAGAATACATCTTCTAATATGAAAATTCTTCTTAGTGGTTACCACAAGCATTCTCATTTAATACCATAACCAATTTTTATAACGATATGAAACAATACCATTTTACCAATACTGTAGAATGCCTGGGCTCGTATCCCATAGTTACTGTGAATAATAGCATGGGGCTAAAGCAGCACGACAGTCCTAAATGGATGTAAAATGACAACACTTTTCTAACCACAGTTTTAATGATGGCATGTTTCCTGACATCTGAGCTGATGAGGAGAATTGAACAAAATCAGAAGACAATATTTAGATAGTGGTCCTGAACATTCTGAATTTCCTGGAAAATTTTATAATTTCCTACATGATACTACTTATTGCTACTTAATATAGATATTAAGACTCAGCTGAGCTGGCTGAAAACACCTCCCATCTGTGACACGAACAAACAGAAACTTCTTTCAAGGAATGAAGGTTGTTACAGGAAGAGGACACTCTGTGAAGTTACAGTCCTGGGTAGTTCAAGGTTTTTCAAGTTACTGTGCATCCTAACAGTCTTTCTGTAAGCCTAAATTGATTGAAAGAAAACAATTTCATGCAATTTCAAGAGCTAATTTTATTTATTTTACACATAGAGAATATAGGTTCTCCTTTATTGAGCTATGGAAATTGTATTCAAAGAATAAAATTTACTTTTTCCTGCCATATGAACGTGCTTACGTCTTCCCTCATGCATTCTTTTTGCCCTAGTAATTCACCGTAAAGCAAAACCAATATTTTGTCTTTTAAATTAAAGTAATGTTTGTGATCAAGAGTTTAAAACAATTTTTACTAAATAAGAAAAAAATAAGATATATTTCGAAAGTAAGTGGAAAATGCACATAGTTTCTTAAAATAGGGGCTGCAAGCTCAGGGTTACTCAGGGAACTGGGGACAGTGAGGAATAGAATAGTTCTAACAAGATTTTAAAAATTCAGAGACTGCTTTGGGAGTCATAAAGAGATGGATCCATATGTCTGGACTCAGACAGTTAATATCCCAGAGCAGACTGCTGGAGTGGCCATTTTAATATCTTTACATCTGCTTTTGCTATGGCTGAGACACTAATGACATTAAGCAAAGAGGCAGCACAACTCAGCAAAGAAGAAAATTGTATCTAGCCCGATATTCCTGTGTCTAGCCATGCAAATCAGAGGACCTATTTCCTAACCAAAATCAAGCATTCAGTCCAAGCTGTTTTGTTCTATGGTTTATAAATATGTATTTCTCTCTATATCTTTATATGTCCATATTCAATGACTTTCAGAACAAAAAAAAAAAAAAAAAAAAAAAAGTCAAAAAATACAACAAAGAATTTGTAGTGAAACTTTACTTGGAAAAACACTGAAAGTGTGTCAGTATTTCAAATATGAGTCTTTGTCAATTCTGGCATTAGACTTGACTGCATTATCAACAGGTATTTATTTTAAAACTATGTTGTAACATATAATGTGAGCTTGTTTATCTCATTTATCCCTCAGACATTGAAAATTATGAAATCCAATAGATCTAATATAGTATTCACCTTAATTGTTAGCTGGATTGCTGGCATTTAACCAATAGTGCATTTAAATTGGTTAAAAAAAAATAGATGCAAGAGAAACAATCTCTATTGCCTTAAAGGAAGTCATTTGAGCTGATTATACAGAGTGCAATGATGCATTAATACATCACTGGATGTGAAATGTGTACAGTGTATCACATAATTCTTTACTTAGGGTTTATTAAACAAGCATTGACCTTCAGTCTTATCATACAAAAAACTATATCCTCAAAGTTCGATAAAGTCGGTTGTCAAAGTAAATATTTACAGCAGCTAGTAAAATAAAATCAGGTTATTTTCACTAATGGTCTATAGTGATAATTTATTTTTTGAGCAGCTATATTCTTTCTGTCAAGAGGAATCCCTCTTTGGTATTAAAGATCCCATCCAATGTGAATCCCTGAAAGCAGGCAACTGATTCAGAGTGCTATCCTGTAGCTATTAAAGTTGGATTTTCTAGGACAAGAACACCAGAAGCTTTAATAACTTCATTTACAATGGCTCAGCTTTTCTGACTGATTGAGAAATGAACCGGCAAACACTGCCTGATGCTGTGCTACTGAACATAAAAGAACATTTCTTTCCTGGCACAAAAGAGAAGTGCATTCATTTACCCTCTCTTGTTAGGGTAGCCAATGGCATCAAATAACCATAGAATCTGCAGTATAACCAATCTCAGAGGGAAAGAAAATGACAAATCAGTTAGCTACAACTGAGTGTCACTGTCATCTCATTTCTTGAAGGGAGGTCCTCACATAAAAACCCACAAGTGATAATTGTGTGTTGAGTAAAACTACTTATGTATTTCTAGTATAAAACAGTGCTTCTTTGTACAAAAAGAAGAAGTGCTGTTTTATATTGTTGTATACTTCTTTTTGGCTGAAAATACAGTTTAGAAATTGTTATACAATATCATCCAAAGTATTATCCAATATTATTGATAAACAGAATAAAGCTTCTCTACAAAGATTATTGCATTGAAAACCAAAGAAATGAAAAGAACATATGTAAATGTGGTTTTAAATATGAGCATTGTAATGTGGTTTTGTATATGTACTTATTCTTACTCCATGTTTTGTATCAGTTGTAACCAAAGCATTTCTGGAGAGATTCCACATTTCCGTCATGTCTGTCAATTTGAACATTTAGCAATACATGTTTACTGATCATATATGAGGGGGACTATTTTGGCATCAGTTTTGTGAAAGCAAGGTCATTCAATTCAGAATCCAATATCATATTGTAACAAAAGAATATGCATTCATATGTATGTGCGTGTAACACCTTGTCCTTCATCAAATTATTACTGTGCTCATCAAATTATAACTGTGCTCTTAGGTATCCAGAGTCACCACACCAGGGAGTGTAAGACATCCCTAAATACCAAAAAACAAAAAGAGAGGTGGAAGCTGAACAAGCATTCCATATTATATATTTAGAAAGGACTTCTTCTTTGAAGCATAATAATTTTCTTATGTATAACATAATAGCCACTAGCCTTAAAAAAATAAGAGAAGTAATAAATCACAAACTAAGAGAAGAGCCATCCATCCAGTCTCTCGTGTGCTACTGAAATAGTAGCTGTCAGAGGACAGCCAATATCATACCTGATCACATTCTGATGGTCTTCAGCATAAACAGGAAAGTAGTACCTCAAATCCAGCAGAATCTACAGTTACTCTGCATTTATCAGTGAGTGTAACAGCTTGCCCAGTACATAGCAAATTCTGGTACTGCTGACTTCTTGGAACAGCACTTTAAAAGGCTTTAGGTGTTACCTCACACTAAATATGGTACAAAACACTGGCGATAAAATAGATGGAGATACACAACCTCTTTGGACTTCCACATACATCATGAAATGTCCAGAGAACCATCCCAACACAAAGAGCTCAGCTTTCCTTGTGCATTTGTGGGCATGCCAGATAATGTTTTGAGGGACTATAACAACCAGTAGACACAATGCTGTAGCTACAAAGAGGCTTATAAGACAATTAAAATGGCACATCAACCGTAATGCAAGATATTCTGGAAAGTTCTGGCTTTTTTTTCTTGTTTTAAGCTGGCATTTTTGTCACCACCAAGACAAAGAAAATAATTTGTAGCTACAAGGATAACATGCATAAGAATGTACAATTTTCAATATGTAATAGCAATATATTGTAGTCTATAATTAATGTCTGTTCTCAAACTTCTAATCTTATTTTATTTCATTTTGAAGTTCAGATCCCAGACATTAGGATTTTTTGGATTTGGGGGTTTTATTGGGTTTTGCTTTGGATTTTTGTTGTTCTTGGGCTTTTTTGCTGTTGTTTGTTTTGGTTTTTGGTTTTGTTTTGGGGTTTTTTTCAGTGTGTTTTTTTTTTTGCTGTTGTTGAGGGGTTTTTGTTTGTTTTGTATGGTTTTTTTGTTGTTGTTGTTTGGAGTTTTTTGTGGCTTGTTTTGTTTTGTGGGGTTTTTCATTTGGTTGGTTGGTTTTGGTTTTTGCTTTTTTGATTTTTCAAGGAGACTGTTACTCAAACATATGTATATGTGTTTTAAATAAAAAAGCTGGGAAAAATCAAAAGAAATAAATAATTACATCTTCCTGGTATCGTTGTAATTCACTAGTACACTGGAATAATAAATTGCTGTTTTCAGTTCTATTTGTTCCATTGAGTGGTTTAATAAAGAACTTCAAATTGCACAAGCTATAAAATGATGGAATAAAATATATAATAGCTTGAAAAATTCACCTGATTTATAGTCAAAGCTGTTTTGTTTTTTTTTCCAATACCATCCATATCTAGAAGGGGAAACAAGCTGGTTTGGTTTCTGATCACTGATTTTCTACTTTCTCTTAATTTCAATTTAACTTGTATGACAACAAATTCTTCCATTTTCCCCACTTATCCTTTACAAATTTAAGAGTTAGAATGGAGTTAATGCAGGACAATTACCTAAAAAATTTTCCTTCCCCAGTCTCAGTGGAGATTAAGGGAAGGTTCAGAAGAGAAACTGTGTATCCTCCCCAAGGTCAGAGAGTGTAAGTAAAATTTTCCAGAGGGGGAGAGAGCTATTCAACAAGAAAAAATTTCTATTGACAGTTTAAGATGGGAGAAATTAAGATAAAACTTTCATTTCAAAATACTGCCTTCTTCTCTGATCCAAAAGCAATTGGAAATGATGTCACAGGCATGTGCATAATATATTTCTATGAGATATTGCAAAGAGACATTTAAATAATACACAAATTACTTCAAAAAGTGCATAGTGCAGTTGTTTGAAAATATTTATGACACAAAAGCTAAGTAAAGACATGATAAAATATAAAAATTACATATCAGTAATTTCTTTTTTTTTTGTCACAGATTTCTAATTAAACAAATAGTTTTATGACTCACTAATCTCCCAGTTTTTAACATAATCCAATTAAAAATATATTCAATAAGACATATATTTCCCTGAAACAAAACAAGCCCAAGATGTACTTTTATTTTGTAACAGAAGTCTTGCATTTTCAAACTTCTTCTGAATCTGCAAAGGTTTACAATTCTGTAAAAGAACTTCTATGGCTATGGCAGGACTAAAGGGGAATAGTGATCAAGGGGAATGTGGGACATCCTAGAAATAAATGTGGGAGTGCAGCAGACTTGTAGACAAATGAGGGGACACAGGAATTTGAAGGGTCATCAGACTCCCTCATCATCAGCAGTGGGTGCTATGGTCTTTGCAGCTACAGGCTATTCAACGGAGAAAAACTGAAACCAGAATAAACCATTTCCTACTTTGGTGTCTTAAGCCTTGTTAAAAGAATCAATTCATTTCTATTCAGACAATGTTAAACAATGTCTTTAAAAATTATGTGTGAAGAGCAATTCATAGACTGCAATTCCAAGTTTACTGAAGAATGAAGAGATGCAGCAGCGCTGCTATGTTCTAAGCAGGGGTGCTGTTATGTGTCCATTTACTTCTTTATCCAGATATTACTCTAGATGGGAAGGATTTCCTTCTCATTCCATCCCATTCTCCCTATACACCCTGGCTCTGATTTCTCAGAAACACTCTGTAGGATGAAATTTTTTTTCTAATAATTATCAAATTACTTTATAGCTAAACTGTTGTGAGAAAGACTTCTAAATATTTACTGATTATGTTGCTTTTGGAAAATAATTTTAAAAATTAATTTGTTTTGGTAGATTTACAATGAGATGAAAGACTGAACAAAGCAAGACAATACACTAATTTATATTTTAAATTAGGGATGAAAACTGTTTTATTTTATGGAAGCAAACATTCATTAGAAATGGGCCAAATTGAATCTGCTCAAATCTAAAGGAATATTGTGGTGTGCGGTCTACTAACTACATGAGGATAAATGACAAAACAGAATTGCTGAGAAACAGGTACAGGTTAAGAAGGTACACCCGATCATAGTAACTGTTTGTGTGTATGTTGGATCAGCTAGTGAGCATCAGACAAGAAGATAACTTAAAAAGAATTATAAGAATAGCAAACATAAACAATTACCAACAGCTGAAACAACGTATCCTCAGGCCCTATTTATTCAGTACTAACTTGTTCATATATCTTGATTTGCTCTACATGTACGTGAAGTTGGTATTTCTCTCTCAGATTTCCCAAGAAAGGCATCAGGACAGGAAAGAAAGGGGGGAAAAAAGAGTATACTGATAAATAATCTGTTCTGTCTTGGACTTGTCTTCGGTCACTGGATATAAATTTGTAGCTAGTCCTCAGCTTTGTCAAGACGTCAAAAAATGTACATTAAGCACGCCGAACAAAACCAAACCTTAGCCATATGAATCCATGAATAAAATTTACAAATATTTCAGTAAGCATTTGGGGTTAGAATAATTATTTTAATGTTTGTTGTCTTGTTATTTATCTTTATTTCCCAAGAAGAGTTTATTAAGCTTGTATATTCTTCTGTTTTAACAATGGTCCCATCCTTTTTCTCTTGTCTCTACCTCTACGTCATGACTTGTTGCAGCGTTGGGATTGTTCAGCCTGGAGAAGAGAAGGCTTTGGAGAGACTCGGGTCAGTCTTCCAGTAGCTACAGGGGACTTGCAAGAAGGCTGGAGAAGGACAGTTCATGAGGGCACCTAGTGACAGGACAAGCGGGAAAGATCCTATGCTGAAGGAGAGTAGATTTAGATATTAGAAAAGATTCTTTTCTGTGAGGGTGTGAGGCACTGGCACAGGTTTCCCAGAGAAGTTGTGGATGTCCCATCCCTGGAAGTGTTCAAGACTAGGCTGGATGAGGCTCTGAGTGAGCTGATCTAGTGGAATGTTCACTGCCCATGGCAGGGAGGTTTTGGAAAGGATTTGGAAAGGAGGTTTTGGAAAGGAGGTTTTGGAAAGGTTAAGAACCTTTCCAAAACAAAGCTTTCTATTATTCTATTTTACTATTGTTCTATGAAAACTTCCTTGTCTGAAGGTAAAAAATTATAAATAGATTATGTTTCCACAGAATAATTTACAAGCATTTTATTTACATATATTTTTTATTTGGATTGCCAGTCTTTCTTCTTCTGCATATTGTAGTTATATTTGTGTGTTAGAATTATTTGGATTTCAGTAATTAAAGAGCCAAAGTACTGTTTGAGCAACAAGTTAGCTGCGCAAAGGATCCTAAAAAGTTCTCAACATTCCTTTAAAAAAAAAATCAATAAGGCTAACAGAATCACCAGTTGCTTTTGAAAATGGACTAACTTTTTGTCTAAATACCCCAGCAATATGTTCTCTTTTCCAGAACTGTACATAGTATTCATTGCTGTGTTAAGGAATTTTTATGAATTATTGAGTTGGCATTGAGAGAGCCACAAACCCAGTCATGCTGTGGGTCCTTCTTCTTCTTATTTTCTCCACACTGGCCTATTTCCAAAAAAGGAAACATTATTTGGCTTTCTTATGAAAGATTTTCTTAGCTGGACCTGCTCTTGTGCTGTTCTCTGACATTATATAAAGCTCAGCTGTATTATCAGACGCTTGGATCTCTTTTACTTCACTCTCACTTGCTGTCAGCCACTAATTATTGCCAAATATGGAGCCTGGCCCAAAACAAATCACTGTTCATGTTTTGGTTTCAAGTGCCCTGACCAGTGTGATTTCCAGTTCTCTTCAGTTTTGGCCAAATGCCAAGTGCACCAGCCTTATTACAAACTCCTGAAAATTGGG
The DNA here is from genome assembly GCF_048771995.1 of Taeniopygia guttata. NCBI lineage: Eukaryota > Metazoa > Chordata > Aves > Passeriformes > Estrildidae > Taeniopygia > Taeniopygia guttata. The sequence continues at coordinate 53,686,580 of NC_133063.1, read as the reverse complement.
GTTTGTAATGGAACTGCTGACACAGGCCTAAATATTGGCATGAACAACATAATTATAATTATGCAAGGAGAGATGAGCAAGAAGGACACGACTGTTGAACACAGCAAAAGAGCCGCTCTCATTAATCATCTCATACATTTGAGAAAATGACTTTGGAAAAGGAAAGGTTAAAATGCTGAAGTACTGAAAGAAGGTGAACAGAAGATCACAGTTCGTCCCAGCCTTCCTATTATAGTATACAGAGATAATGACGAGATTAAATTTCTCTGAATAAGGACTGTACTAAATATAATTGTTGTTTCCTTAGGGTCCAGTATTAAGCATTGTAGCAAAATGAAACAGAAGAAATTGGAGCCAAACTCTGGGAGAAGCTGATATGGATACTCTGCTTCAGGTATTTTCTTCCAGGCTGTGGCATGGTTTCTAATTTTACACTGGCTTTCAGCAAGCCATTATTTTATTAGAATTAGATTAGTCACAGGTTGTGACTAGTCCTTTCAACCTGTTAGAAAGAGGAGGAAATATATAGATAGATTGATACAGGTGCTCATGTGTGTGCTTGTGCATGGTCCTAGACAAACATACAAGTTATTTATTTGTTTGTTTGGATGTTTGTATGTGGACATTCAGGTACAAACACACAAACTTAATGTATGAAGACCTATGGTAGCTTCTATATGGCCTATTATGTAGAAGTTCCAAATAGAAATCCCTCTCCCAAAACGTGAAATTCGTTGCCCACTGTACTTATAATAGTACAGGCTTTTTGCATGAAGCTATCATGAAACTTGCTCTTGCAAAATCAAAAGACCTGAAAAATAATAGAAAGAAAAATAACCTTTTTGAAACAAATATTGAGTCAGTCTTTAAACACTGGGAATTAAAGTCCTTATTTTCTTCATTTCTTCACCGATAATTTTATACACAAAAAATGTGTACTTTATGCATATTAAGTGAATATAATTTCTTTTCAAAAAATACTTATATAAATACATAAATATTTCACAGAAGAATAATTAAACAGATTTATGTGTTTTTTAATATATAAAACATATATAAAATAAGAAAGCCTCCATAAAAGTAGGTGAGTGAAATTTCTAGTTCTTAGTGATTTAAGAGACATTCACATCTGTTGCAAGGTCTAGATGGTTTGTTATGATGCAGTCATGTGTGGAAACTATTAGGAAAATATTAGCTTTTCAGTTTGGACAAAAAAAAAAAAAAAAGCCAAATGTGAGTTAACAGTTTTCTACTGTTGGTTTCACAGAAATTCTCTTTAACTGAAAGATACTTTATATCTTAATTCCATACAACCCTGGCATTACATCAGAACTGTAATTTCTGCTGAGTGGTTCCATAGTCCATAGTTTATAATCTCATGCCAATGCCTGATAAAGGTGCATCTTTTATCCTAGATCCTCACAATGGTCTAGATTGATAGGTAGAACTGGAAAAGGTCATCAGATATTAACACTGAGGTGCCACCATCTTGCCTGCGAATAAAAGGATGCTGCTACTCAGAATACATATCGCATTCTAACCAAGTGCAAAGATGATTAATTAATATTTATTGTGAGCATATTCTCATGTGAAAGAAAGGATCAAAATTATTAGAGCTAATAATCTAAAAATTACCAAATTTTTCCTATGGTAAGCTCCTTACACACATAACATTTTACTAAAATTTTCCAAACATTAAAGGAGGACAGAATCTCCTTAGTTTTCAAACACATCTCTAAAAAACATGCAGTAGTATTTAGCCCTATCATAAATAGGTGCAGTTCCCAGTTCAGTTGGTGGTCAATATGGTTCTCTATACTGGAGTTTAATTTGACTCTTGAATCATTATATCTGTAGATTTTTAAAACATTCCTGTGTCTTAGTTTTATACCTGTTGGCAGATAGATTTCTTATGGCCTCATACTTACAGGGTGGCTCTGGGATATTAAATAAAATCAGCAGGCAGAAGGAATGACTACACAATTGATAGTCTGCAAAATTGCTAAATAGTTAGTAACTTAACTGTAGAATGAAAGGTACCAGCTGCTGAATGTGAAAAAATCAGAGAATGAGAATGAGAGTAGAAGCAGAAGTTCAAGACATTTACCTGACAAAAAATCCCTTGACCGCTGTCAGAGTGTTGCTGTGTCTTAAACTGAGATTTCATAGTTATTACTTACTTTAGACTTTTTGCAAGAAAAGGTATCTCAGATACCTCTCTGTGCAGCATAAATTGTGAGGTGGTATCTAGCTAGATGCCATGCACTGAAAAGGACTGAAAGAAATATGTAAGAACATGAAAACAATGGAATAGATGTAATTTCTTTCAACTGATCTCATTGCACAGCATTGTAAAAGTTCGTATGTGAAAGCATCAAATATCATCTCTGCAATTCTAGCTCCATTGTCCTTAGAAAGACACTCCAGATTTTACCCATGTGTGTATGATCTATAGTCTCTTTATTAATGCTATTTAATGTTACAATGTGGTTAATGACCCCTCAAAGGACGATATTTCAAAAATTGTCTTTTATGTACAGACAGACCGGGCAATGAGAGGCTGGACAGCAGTGCCATGGAAAGGGCCCTGGGGTTCTGGTCCATGGCAAATTAAACATGAGCCAGCAGTGCCCTGGCAGCCAGGAGGGCCACGGCTGTCCTGGGGGCATCAGGGACAGCACTGACAGCTGGGCAAGGGAGGGGATTGATTGTCCTGCTCTGCTCTGCACTGGGGCAGCCTCACCTCGGGTGCTGGGGTGCTTTTGTGTGCCACAATATAAGCAGGACATAGAGTTGTGACTGTCCAGAGGAAGGCAACAAAGGTGGTTAAGGGCCTTGTGGGGAGCGACTCAGGTCATTTGTTCTGTTCAGTCTGGAAAACAGGAAATTGAAGGGAGACTTCACTGCATTTACAACTTCTTCTGGAAGAGAACACGAGGGGCAGGCACTGATTTCTTCTCTTTGTGACCAGGGACAGGACCTGAAGGAATGGCCTGAATTTGTGACAGGGTGGAGTTACGTCGGCTATTAGAAAAGTATTCTTCACCTAAAGAGTTCCAGCTGGGCACTGGAATAGGGTCCCCACAGAAGTGATCACAACACCAAGTCTGAGAGAATTCAAGCAGCATTTGGACAATACTCTTGGGAACGTGTCATCCTTTGGTATGGCACTGTGCAGGGCCATGAGCTGGACTCAATGATTCTTATGGGTCTTTTCCAACTCAGCTTATTCTATGATTCTTTGATTCTATGATTGCATGATTCCCTCCTAACCTCATTCACTATTAAACCAAGAAAATGCTCAAAAGGGGTGCCAGAGCAGAAAGATGAAGAATGGAGTTTATGTGAAAGCTAATCAAATAAGGTCTTTTGTTAGATGGCTAATTCTAGTGACGGTGAAATAGAGGTAAAAATGAAAACTAGAATGACATAAAATTTCACCTTTTTATTCACCATGACAGAAAAAAACCAAAAAAAGATGGAAAATGCTTGATCAAATTGTTTAAGATACTGAATACGATTTATTAGCAGAGGGAAAAGGGCCTTTTGGGCTGGAGACCACTGACTGGGCTACTACTTTTAACTCAATGGGCTGCAGTGCAGTATGGTGAAAAGGTGCTGCTGAAATTTGGGTGGTTTGTCTTTTATCCACTGAGGATCACAGTGGTCACAGCATCAAACCCGTTTAAGCTCAAGAAGCATTTTGATAACACTCTCAGGTGCTGCTGTGATTCTTGGCGTATCTGTGGAGAGTCAGGTGTTGGACTAAATGATCCTAACAGGTTATTCCAGCTTAGCATATTCTATGATTCTACGATCATGTCCAAAAACTGGAATGCCACTCTTTCCCATACAGAATCCTGTCAGTCATATTCAGAGCACCCTTTCAGGCAACAGTTTAGGAAAAAAAAAAAAAAAAAAAAAAAGAAAAAAAAAAAGCAAATTTCAAGTATAACTTTCAAAATAATAAAGCGCATTAACATTGATTGTGAGGGTCATTGAAAAGAATATGAGAGGTAGAATATAAGATTTCATTTTAAAGGCAATACATTTACATGAAAAAAAAGATGTTACCTGTTGTGTTAATCAAAATGCATAGAAACAAGTTTTGTTGTGTCTTAGTATTTTTTACTGAGAGTGAGAGTAATGGCTATACTTTTTCACTGATCCACAGTACACTGACAAAACACAAAAAAAGCACAAAGTCTCCTCCCAGTCACAATTAATAAACACTCAATGAATGTGTAAAGCAGTCACCTTTAGCATGCTGATTAATAAAAACTAAGGCTGAGATCACAGACTGCTGTTTACAGCATTTCAGATGCTGAAGTCAACCAAGATCTGAACACTGAGAGGAAATATCTTGGTTATGACAGGTTTCCCAACAGATTACATTGTCTCACAAGAGGATTTCCAGGATCCTTAGCTGCAATTTCCTCTTTTTAAGCTGAATTTGTGTTTTAAATATTTATATATCACTGAGAGGGTCTTTATTCTCATTTAATAAATATCTATAGCTTTATGTTAGAGATAGGCAGACAGAGTTTCAGTGTTTAGATACATATACAGAAAATTCTGTGAATATGTATTTAAATGCAGGTGGTTATTACTTCATATATAGAGTGTATTATTTAATGTCTATGACCAAATTGTGATGGCCCTGCTTGGACTAAAAAGTCTTATACCCCATCAGTGTCAGTAAACAAAAGAAATCACAGTAAAATTGAGTGCTATTAGAAGGGAAACAAACAAACAAACAAAAAAAAGTTACATTGGTTTTTTCACCCAAAGAATTTCTTAATATCTATGGTTGATACAGATGATCATTTGTAGACTAATGAAGTTTTTCTTCCTATTCACTTTGTGCCTTTTTTATTTATTTAGGAAACTGTGGTGGTTCTACAGCTCTGCTGCTAATTTACTGTATGTGATTGGACATTTGCTATCATGCACGTTTAAAGTTATAAAGATGCAATAAAAACAACCAATTAGAGATTCTTTTTTAAATTTGTTGCAAGGTATCAAAGGCTGCAGAATACCAAAACCAATGTAATAATCTTGTTTGTTTTCTAAAATATGTTTTCAAGGCTAATGTTTTTTGTTCAGTTTTCTACTGTGTTATTTGGTTAGAAATATTTTGCTCACTCTCAGTATTAGTATCAGATAATCTTTACAGATATCAGCTTTGACAGAAGTAAGTGGGCAATTTTTATACATGAAGTTGTAATGTTTTCAACATTGCTAGCACAAATATTTCCTATTAATATCAAGTGAAAATTTTCTCACCTTGTTCTCACATAGATCCTACTGTTGAAAATACTTTCTGCCTTTCTTTTTATTACTAATTTTCTGTCTTTTCTCTGTTTTCACTATTACAAGATTCTTGTGTGGACCTGAAATTTTTGCCTTCCTGTCAGGATTCCTATTAATTATATGCCAGCAGAACATAATATTATAACACATTCCAAAACTCTATTCTGTTTTGTGTCCAGTGTGAGACACTCAACTCAAGGATAATTAATAGGTGGGTGAGCATTCATTCAGAAAAAGACCTCTCAAAAGAATGTAAATGTATTTGATACCAATTAGTTTAAGAACATTCCTTCTTAGGGAGTAATCTTACAAATCTTACAAGTATTAAGTTTCAATTAGACAACAAAGCTATTGAACAAATAATGAAATAATTCCCACTATGAATTTTAGAAAATATTGACTATGGAGTACAAACTAAGGTATAAAAGATAGACATCCACTGCGGTGAACATTTTCCAAAAGGCTGTTAACACAAAGTATGCTTGCTAAAAATTCTGGATTCTATACAGCTAACTTTATTAGGAATTACATAAAAATAAGGCTAACAAATGCATATGAAATTCTATAATGGCAAATGGAAATTTTATACTGATTATAACAGCAAGGGGGAAAGAAATCCTTTGTGAAAAAACAAACCAACTTTGTAAATGCAATGATTTTTTTTTAGTCTAATTATAAAGTAAAACAATACTAATGACATTGCCCAAGAAATTGACAATTTCATGTAGATCTTTTCCCACAATCTCAAAACAACCTCACAAATCTAGAATTTGTTCCAAGGGACGGTGGCTATTTCATCAAAGGTCTGTGGCTGCTTTAAGATATGGAAAGGTTAAGCAAAAAGCTCTTCAAGATGGGGAGATAAAGAACTGAGACAACAGCAAAGAGAAGTGTAGCATCAAGGCCAGACTATGCTTTATTTTCCATAAGAGAGAAACAGGGATACCTATTGAATTTGCCAGACAAACAAGTTTAAAAACCCAAGTTTTTCATTAACTGAAACATTGTATATCGCAGAACATATTAAAACAATCTGCATTTAATTCCAGAACTTTTCATAAAGGGTTTAGAAAAAAATTAGACAAAGTAATGGATGAATGGTCCATGAAAAAATCATAAATGTGATGACAGAAATTTAACCGGTATTAAAAGAAATGGAGATGGTAATGAATTTTAAGTTTTTGTTCTCTGCTTGCCCTCTTCTTGTTTTTATTTTTTCATAATTTTCCACTGGTGGTGGACTCACTCAGAGGGGGCACTATTAAGTCATATGTCTGTACATGGCTGTTTAACATACCCTTAAATCTGTTCTCAATCATTATTTTATTTTTTAATGACAAATAGCAATGGGAATTTGCTCTTGCCAAATCTCTGGATTACTTCAGAAGTGGTTTTGGATAATGAGTGAATTCAGCCTGTGGAAGAGGAATTTGCACTCTCTTGATTGCATTCCTATTAACATTTTAATGTTTAATGAGAAAGTCATCTGTCACATAATTCTTGCGAATATTTATACTTTTCTTCTCTTAATCCACTTTACGGAGTAATGTGAAAAAATTGCCACATGACTAGACATTTTTAGGCCTTTTTATCAGGACATGTCACTCTGGAGCACTTTCTACACAAACATTCTATTTCTTAAACGCATTACTCCATGAAAAACATATGTATTTTTTGGACAATAGCATAAATGATGAAGGGGCAAAGAAGGAGATTAAAATTTTTCACTTTAACTATTTAACTATTTAACATAAGTGTAAACCTGAAAATATTTTCATTTAAGTCTAAGAAGACACATGGCTGATGATAATACATTTTTCTGTATGAGTTTTCATCAGAATACACTGCAGGTAGAAATTAATTGCATTATTTCCTAATTTTTTAAGGAAATTATGTGTGAGAGAGCATGTTCAAGTGCTAAACTCTTCCTTGAAGCGTAAGATGTGCTATAATTTGTTAAATATTTGCTTTATACTGACATAGGAAAAATGCTACAAATTAAAACCTCATGTTATTTGAATATATCGCTGAAAGTACTATGAGTTTAAAAATGTTTTTTAAAATAAACTTTTTAAAGAGAAGTGTGCTATTATCCTCTCTTAGGATTCAAATAGCCATGATGAAAAAAATTTTCTTTGGATGCCACTCTAAAACTGGAGAAAGAGCCCTGCACTGTGAACTATTTCTGATTTTTATACTTTACAAAATTATGTCCATATTTTTGAATTACATATGTCTCCTCCTCAAATATCTCAATCCATGCAATTAGCCCAAAGATTTTCTAATGTGAAACTCAATATAATTGACTAGTACGTGTTTCTGCATTAAAAATATAGAATAATTTGAACATGGTGATCAAATTTTAAAAAAAAAGATAAACCCCAACAAACAGCAGGAAGTGTATTTGAAGCAGAGAGCATAATTCACAGGACTTTTGAAAACCTTCCTTTTTCCTTGAGGAACTAAGGGCAAATGCATACTTTTCAAAATTGTAGTTAGTACACCTTTGTTCAATGATCATTCAAAATTAATTCAAACACAAATACAGATTATTAAAATTGTGTAGAGATGTCAGCATTTATCTGTATGAAACGTATATAAATATTTTATGCAAATAATGCAAATAATTTTATGCAACCGAACCAGGATGTTGCAATTTCTGCTTTTTTTTTTTGCTGTTCATTTGATTTGTAAGTGTTTTTTACTATTTTTAAACAAATGTTTTATTTGTGGAACCTGTTTTCTCATTTTTACCAGATTTATTAAGGAGCAGATAGTTTTATTAGACCAATATAAGACAAGGTTATGAACTTTTTTGTGAAGAATATTGGGTAAACTTGATATAACCTTTTCAAAAAAGGGAGAGTGAAAACAGTTCCTATGAACAACATCTTCTAGAATATATTTGCCAATCTGTAAACACTTGGTAGTTGTACTCTAAATATTTATTTATATAAAATTGTATTAATGGCTCGCCATCATCAATCTGTTTTCCTACAATCAACCCAAACATATTTAGTTGACTGGCTGATGGAGGTAAATAGAGTGTCTGTAGGTTAAAACTTAAAATAAAATAATTTATTCTAATCACATTTGAAAGATTGTTAGTTTTGCTAGGAAAGAAAGACTCATCCTACCTAATCCTGAATTATTATACTAATTTCTCTGTCTTTTCTCAACACCATATCAGACTTCCCTGACTTTGAAATAACTTCAGATTTTGTTTATGTCTTCCTGACAGGACCCTCATCTTTCTTTAGATGTCCAGTACATGGACTTTGTCAACTCAAGCTGATGACATGATCTCACTGGCCAGAAATTTACCACTAAATAAAAGGAAATGTTTTCACCTGGAAATGTTCTCACCTAGGGAAGAGCAAGGTCCAGATTCAGAAAATTCAGTTTTATTATTTATAGCAGAAAAAAAAATTGGCAATGTAGAATTCCCTTTGAAAAATGTAATAGTAGCTACTCAACAATGGTGATTTTTTTTACATATATATTTTATATATTGAATAATTATCTTCTAATTCCAAACCTATTTTCATTTACAAAAAAATGTTGCATGTTTTAACTCCACTTCTTGTTTCTCTTGGCCTTGTATGAAGTGTCAGCTCTTTAGCTTTCTTATGGGCTGACACTTTTCATTCAAAAATTTAAGTTTAGAGGATGGTGTTCCAAATGGGAAAGACAGAATTCAAGAAACTCTCTGTATTTGTAAGGTATTGCTTTTTGCAGCTGCAAATTAATTTTATATCAACTAAAATGGTCACTGGAATATTACTTTCATGTAAAAAAATGCATTTCCCTTTTTCTTAGCTTGATACAATGACCTTAATGACTAATGTTACCACGGTATATTCGCAGGAACTGATTTCTGTCATTGGTTTGTCATTAGCTCTCAATTCCTGAAAACCACTGGGTGTATTTTTCCAGTCTCACAGAGAAAAGAATTTTCATTTAGTCACCAAAGCTGATCACAATTGTATTCCACCTGGACTGAATGTAAGACCTTATCTGAGAGAAGTAATGAAAACCAAAGGCCTGTAGTTGAAAAATAGTCTATTTATAGAGGTATAGAGGTATTTCTGCTAATATTTGGGTAATTCAGTCCAAGTTACTTATCCAAGACACTTTATACCTTTATGGGGTCTTGAAAAAGTGAAGGTATAAGTTTTCTCCTTGTCAGCAGACAGGTAATGTTTTCTGCACCCCAAGGATTCAAGTATTTTCTTACACTTTTTTTTTTTTTCAGAGCCAATTAGAATTTTCTTTCATTTTTCACTTCTTTTTATTGTCTAAAAGGTGTTTTGGACCAGGGTATGCTGGTCCATTATGATGCCACTAGAAATGGTGCCTAAGAGTCTGTAAGATGACATTTAAAAACATTTTTATTAGAGTTTACACTATGAGAAGGAAATAGATTTATGTTTGCCACTAACTCCTTGATGCACAGTGGACTTACCATCAAGCTCACTCAGGGTCTATACTGATTCCAGGGAAGAAGAAGACACTGGATTCTCCTCACGTTGATTAGATTTATTATTATCTTTGTCATTTACCTGAATTAAATGTACAGACAGTGAAAAATAAATCACGAAAATAACCCAAATGAACTGAGAGAGCATGGGGGAAAAATCCCCAGGTAACAGTGAATTTGCTATGAAAGATATGAGAAATTGTGGGAAGGTATGGAAAATACTTTTATAATTCTAATCCTCTGTGACCTTAAATGTGTTTTTCAACAGGGATTATAGTATTAAGGAAACAGGACAAGACAAGAGGACAGAGGATCAGATGAAACCTTATCTCAGATTTTTTTAAAAAAACTAAGACTGGTAAACTGGAAGTTGCAAGCAGACTGGAAACACTTGAGACCCTGGAAGCAGATAAGTCAGTTGTTAATTCTAAATTAATTTAGGATTTTGAGAGGTGACAGTGATGCTAGGTAGAGAGTAATAGGAGACCAGGTAATATTTAATAATCTTTCATTGACTGCTTTGCCTAAAGCAAAACCAGAGGGTGGATGCAGACATGTAGCCCAGGGGTTATTTTTTATGTCTGTGCAGCATTTGGAAGCATCACTGATATATTTAGCTTAGATAATTAGACTATGGTTATAGTATGTCACTAAATTTGCAATATTTTGCCATTTCTTAATGCTTTTTGTAGACTTCGTTTCTTATTAAAAAAGCTGGGGAAAAGCCTTTTTTCAAAATAAATTAATATGGTGGACTGGAATACACAGCATTTTCTTCCCTATTTTTGATGTTATTTTTTATTTCTTAGAAATAACTGTGCTTTTAATCTCTTTAAGATTTTGAATTCCCATTTGAATGATGTAACTTATTGCTTAAATGATTGTGAATTGTATCCTTTTAAAATCTCTACCTGTTAACTTTAATATTTGGCTTCCAAGAAACTTAATAAAAATGTAGGAACATGAGATCTATCCCATGTAAACAACAATGCACTTACATTCCATTGGTTTGCTTTCACTATGACCCTATGAATAAGCTGCCCAGGCTGTCAGCTTCCCAAACAGGTACTTGTCTTGGTCAAGAAGCCACCTTTCTCCTTAGCAGAGTCCTTCTCTCTTTGATTACCTTTAAAGTAATGTCAGAAACATATTTTCTTGGATGGCAAATTAGTTTGCTAAGGCTCAGGAAGAGTGAAGGTAAAATAAAGGGATATGCCCTTAATGTCTATTGCCCTTAGATGAGTATGCATCACATTGGATCACTTTTGTCTTTGAAAAGAAGATTATCTTCTCAGCACGCTTCAGCTGGTAGGCTGTCACAGTCCGAGATGAAAGTGACAGTGTGTGATTAAATGGGTTCAGAAAAAATCACACTCTTAGTCACAAGTAAATTAAATGTTAATGATTCACACAACCTTTCTGCTCCATGGCCAGCATGACATAGCCAAGGAGAGAAGGGTTGGAAGCCAACATGGTGGCCCCAGCTGGTGGCAACAGACTGGAGGGCTTCCCTGCCCCACAGTTATGCCATTCACAATCCAGGAACCCTCACACACCCAGAATCCCTGGTACTTCTAGAACTGGGTAGAGAATATCCAGTTCAGGCTGATTTAAATCACACAGCCGCTGCTGTATTGTCTATTGCTGGATAGGCATGCACAGATTGACTTTCTGTAGGGTTGGCCACATTAGATGTAACTTGAGGGTATCTGCACCATATTGCCTGTGTATTTGCTGCAGACAGGGAAGTGGAAAACACACTTCTGTCTTTCAATCCCAGCCTGGGATCACTAACAGGACATGATTATAGCTCCAAACATCTGTAGCCTCCATGGAGAAACACACTAAGTAACAATGGTAGATGTTCCTCCGAGTGATTTACTACAGCTTGTGTCCAAAATTCCACTCAGAATGCTACAGTTAGCAAGGAAATTAAACCACAGTCAATAGTGAAAACATCAATGCTGTAACATACACTGGAGCTGTAAAATATATTTGAGGAGCCTGCTGAGTATTGTGAATTTTAATAATGGGAAGCAATGTTCAAGACTGATGACAAGACAATGATTAGTTGCTTCTTGTATAATCTCATTATAAGGATCATTGTTTTATTGATTAGTAAAAACTGCGTAATCTGCCAGCAGTGCAATTAAGGTATTAATTAGAAAGGTGTTCTAAAAAAAACCACAGGTGATAAATTTTTCCTTTTTTTTTTTTTTTAAATAAAACAGCAACACTGAGAAAAAGGAACTGTTTCCTTCATGCTTTTCAGCTTTCTTTTTTTTTGTGTGACAAAAAAGAGAAAACAGTAGCAAGAAATGCTTGAACTGATATCTGGCCAAATTAAGAGCAAATATTACTCTAATACACATTGCAAGATATTCTATAGTTTTAGGTATGCAACTCCTACCTTTTTTTATTGATGGCAATGGTAACTCTGAAGCTTGCAGTGAAGGTGCACCAGTGACTGTATCACACGAGGTCAAATTGACCTAAACAAGATAAATATCTTCACCTTGTGAGTGCATAGAAATGGACATTGTGGTCTGAATGAAAACTGCCCGTAGAGGAGTGTTTTGGTCGTTTCCATGAAGAAATTATAACTTTACCCTTTTGGTAGAGGAAGAAAAAAGACTAGAATTGTCATCAAATTGGCACTCTAGACAGAAGCACAAACCTGAGTCTTTGATCAATATGGATGCTTATTTAGAAAATCTTATTAGAGCAGTAGCCTTATCACACCTAACAGGTATAAGGATCTATGCTAGGGCTAAATAAATACTTTGAAATAAAACTTCAAAAAAACAGCAAACAGGTGTAGTAAGTTAAGACAGTATCATTCACAGGAGGAAGTGCGAGAGGACATGGATTCAATTTCAGATTGTACTCTATCATACTGGATTTCTCAATTTCAGTTGCTTTATCTATTGAGTCCCATATTTCAAGGGTTTGAGTAGCCAAGTAGTGCAAATACTGACTGCAAAGGTTTCTGGCACAATACATACCCTGTAGGTACTTGCATGCAATGAAAAGAAATAGGATGAAAGAAAAAATTCAAAGTGCGAACAACTGTTGATGTGCAAGAAATGATGATGTGTTTGAGAGTTTATAACTGAAAATCAAGTTCTAGGTAGTTTCATAGGAAGTATTGAGCAGTTACCATTATGGATAAGATTTTATATTCCCTTTTAAACACTTGTTCTGTAAATTAATAGTCTGTAGGACTCCGTTCTCACCCACATTTAGCTGCCCTTGTGTATAATATTATATGTGAGCACGTCATTTAACTCCTATTACAATCAGGAAGTCCTGACCAGTACAGTCAATAGACTTCAATAGAGTAAAAAAAACAAAATGGAAGTAGTTTGCTGAGTTTCACAGAGAAAATAAATCCCTTGAAATGGATAGTAATGGACACTGTAGATTATTTCTTCTCTGTAGCCAAGAGATTGTTGCCAATCTTGACATTTCTTGAGGTTCATGCTTACTCTGACTTATGTTACATATAATAATAAACAAGTGTCTCAGGAATATTTTTGGCACAGCTTTTCTTCATACCAACATTTTACAAAATGTCAAAAAATGAATGGAAAATAGAACCAGATATTTGGAGTTCCTAGAAAGCTCAATCAAGTAACTTTTCTTTTAGAGGTACTTCTTTTTTGAAAGTAATCTTTAATCACAAGAATTGCTACTGAGTACTGTTCCAGTCAAGCAAAAAACATGAAACTGTGAGTCAGGAACTAAGTTCAGATTATGTTTTATCATTAATATTAAATGCATTTTTCTCCCTTCTGGATAACTTCAAAATAATACCAAAATATAAGAAATAATAACAACAATTTTGTCAGTATTTTATTAGGAAGTAAAAGTTTAAAGAAAACACCTTTCCTTTCATTTTAACTATTGTCCCCTTCAATTATTTTCCCAATATGGTGGGTTTTGTTCAAGCTGTGTATGTAACATTGGACTACTGAGAGGGACAACTGCTTGTATTTGTATTGAGATCTAAAAAAATTATGCTTTCTAAGTGTTGGGAATTCATCATAAATCATCCCCTATTTCTTGTTTTCATGGGTCTTGAAGTTCAGTGCTTGAGAATTACAGATCTCATTTTCAAAGACCCAGTAGAGTAAAATAATCAGACTTAATAGTCCTATGTTTGTGAACAAATCTTGAAAACTAACAGTTCCAAGCACTAAAAAAAAAAAAAAAAAAAAAAACAAACCAGAAAAATGATTAAAAAGAAAATGAAAAACCTAATTTTAGAATATGAATTTAGGATATTTATAATCAATTATTATGAATTCATAGCCAGATGCATAGTATGTACTACAATAATTTAGCCATGTGTTGATAGTCTAGCTCTATTTTTCTAAATTACTTGAACGATATATATTTTTGGTTTTGTTTGTTTATTTATTTGTTTGTTTTGGTTTTTGTTTGTTTGGGTTTTTATTTGTCATAGTTGTTATTATCCAGAGAGAATTTAAATGCTTGTTCCAAGACTAAAATTCATCCTGTGACTCTGGCTGAATTGTTTGACATTCATGTACCCCAGTGGGCTGAAAACCAGATGAAAACTCTGCAAATAACTCTTCAATAGCAGAACCAAATGAATTAATATATTTTACCATAAAAATAATAATCATAAGAGCTAGTCTAAGTGGAAAGGGTTTTGGACAGCATCACTTTGGGGGGAAAAAAAGGATTTGTTTGAGGTTTTAAACTTTTATAGCCTAAACTGTCAGAAAATTATTGTTATGAATAATAGAAAAAAATCCCAATGTATTCAGTTTGGGAAGTGCATTACTATGATTTTTAAAGGATATTTATCCATTACAACTTCGTCATCAAATATTGCCTGTGGCCTATGGTTATCATCACTGTGCATTTTCATTTCAATTGTAAAAAAAGCCACTTTCTTTTTGTCTTCACTGATTAACATTTTGAAGCTCTGTAATTTTCTTGCTGCTCAGAGAAACAAAGCACCCAGGCTCACAGAGAAAACCCATTCAGCAAGATGTAAATATTTGCTATTCAGAAAATCTCAATGACGGTTTAGTTATTTTAAACTAAAGAAAGAAAATTACTAATAATGATTGGTTCCAGCTAATGAAATGCTTTTATGCAAATATGTGAACCCTAAATATGACCTGGAAACAAAAGACTGCTTAACAGTTACTATTAAGCAATACATTAGGAGATCAATTAAACAGAACTCTTTCTAATGAATAAGCTCTACAAGAGTTGCTATGGAAACCTGGAAGGAGAAAGCCCTAGAATACCAATTTGCAATTTTAAGAACATAAAGAATTAGAGATCTGCTAGTAGCTAGCTGGCAAGTCATATACCAAAGTTTAAAAATGTCTTCAAAAACTCTCCCAAAAAAAAAGAGAAGGAAAGTAAGGGAATGGAACCATACTATTCATACACAAGAATGACATATGAACAAATTGAAATGGGATATTGTATCTGAAGGGGTAGTTATGAATGCCTCATTCCAAAGTGGACCATCAGAGGGAGCCAGAAATTTCAGTTTCTCCATGGAAATCCATTCATGATAGTCTAGGTGGGAAAACAGATACTTCCTCAAGACAGACACAATTTCTGAAGGATTATCAATATTCTTGGTTTTTTCATGCTTATGGTATTTTCTATTAAAATAACACAAACATATTATGGACAATTACAATATATGACACCCAAAAGATGTATTGGAATAAATGTGGGAGAACATGAGGGCCAAATAATTTAATTCAGAGTGTTGAGTGCTTTTATTTTTCATCATAAATTATTTGCATTTTAAAATATAAAGGAAAAAATGCCAAGTTTAGAGACATAGGACTTTTTTTTTAAATCACAACAGATTTTCTGGCTTTTTTTAGTAAATGGGTTAAGTAAAAATTAAGACTATATTTCGTAACTTCTACTTCAAGATACTGCAACAGCAAAAAATGGCTTAATATTTCACACTGAATTCACTGGCAAGATACTAAGCTCTTTTCATGCTAGGCTTAAATTTGAAAAGTAAAATTGTTTTGTTATTTTGTTTCTCATTGAGTGGATGCAACAGCATGATCAAAATACAGCTTAATGAAATCTAAAACTCTAGAGTTGAAACACAGCTCTTGGTTGCCCCTGCTATTTAACTTAAGGACCAATTGCTCAGTGAATGGGAAGGCCACGCCATCTTAGACTCCAAAATTTCTATTTACCCATGAAATGACTGCCAGGGCATTCACCATTGCCATCTGCAAAAGTAGCTACAACTTATGGATCAGAGTAGTGCTAGAAAATATACACAAATATACTTTTCACCATGATGTGGATCTCTTGGTCCTCACACCAGAATAAACAGAGTGATTTTATCTCTATTATGGCCCTGGTTTTTCACTGAAAAACTGAAATATATCCACAAGCATATAATTGCAGAGCTGAGGGAAAACTCAACCTCCACTTCATTTTTCAGTACTAAAAGATCAGGGATAGTTGGTATATTTCACAGGCATTTTGTGAAAAACGTAAGAAGTAAAATGTTTGTCTTACTATCCCAAGTTCAGTGAAAACTTTTCTTAACTAATCTATAAACAATCTAAAGAGAAGCGTTATTAATTTCAGCGAGACTTATTTGGATCTTTAATCAAGTTTTTATCTTTCAATATAATTAATATTGAGTCCATCGGGGAAGAGAGGAGTTCTTCTTGCAACCATAGACCTCCAGGAAACACAACTGCCACCTTTTGTGTTTCCAATGTCACACGTGGCACCGCCCAGACACACCGGCCAGTGTGACATTCTCTTCTCCATGTCACAGTGCTCTCACCACCGTGCATGGACAGAGACTGCTTATAGGGCCTCTTTAAGGATGCTTTGCCAAGGACCACCAGGAACAACAGTCCAGTATTACAATTCGGGACTAGAGTCCCCCCCATTTTCCCCTGGGGCCGAGGGTCCAAAAGACAGAGATTGCCTTCTCTTCTTCCTGAAGATGGAGGGCATCTTCACACCTTCTTCAGCTCTCTCTCTGTCTACTCTAAAACTGGTAGTTGCTGCAGAAGGTCTCTTAGCTCACTAATGCATCACCCTAAAATGCAGTCTTTCTTGAAAGAAAGAGTGGTTCAGTCTATGGTAAACAAGCAGAGTTCAGCTAAAGGTCACTTTATCATCTGCCCCCAACTTTCTTCTCTAAACATCTGAGGTTTTAAGCTGTTTCTCTTTTCTTCAAATTCAGGAGGAGTAATATTTCATAAAGCCTTCATTTCTCAGGAAGGGTTAAAAGTCCCAACTCCCAAGGATGGCTCGCTGCTCAGGCTCCAGCTCCCACAGCCCGGCTGGGCACCTTGCGGCCCCCCCCGCTCTTCTCCTTCCCTGCGGCGAACTGCTGATAAAACTACCGAGTTTCTGTCTCTTTTTCTCTCTTGGGAGATAGAGAGACTCTGGGGGGAGCGGAGACATCCCAGATTTCTCCACCCTTCCATCTGCAGGGGGCCAGGTCTGGTTGCAGCCCCTCCACCCTTGGGCCTACCTCCACAGGCCGCATGGCTCCCCTCCCCCACCCAGCCCGGGCTGGGCAGGGGAGAGGTCCTTACCATGCGGTGACCGGAACTAAAGAAGGACGAGTCCTCTTGGGAATTCCGCTTTTAACCCCTCTGTGTTCTCAGAGGCGTGTCCACCTTCAATTGGTCACCCCAAGTGTCAATATTTAAACCTGACCTCAGACTGGATGAACTTCTTCCTTCTAAAAAAAAAATTCTCTTCTCGTGTCAAACTATGACACACTGCAAAGCAGCTTTGGAACGTGTGAAAATATATGTCACTAAATCTGCTTGGTAGTGATAGCCAGGACTGTGGAATAGGTGAAGAAGTCCACATAAATGTGGTTATGGTATAGATACGTACAGCTCTGAATAGCCTCAAGGCACAAAGAGCAGAGGGAGAGAACTAGGCCATCACTCCACACTCCAGCACCTCACTGAGGCACGGTTGCCTGGTGGAGCAACTTGTGCTCCCCTCAAAGGATCATGGTGGGAAGCTTTGCCTAAGTGACAGAATTTAGGCTTTAGCTTCAGTGTCAGCTGAAGCTGATGGGTCAAGTTCACTGCTAATTAAAAAAAAAAACATACAAGAGAGTATTGTCATATTTTAAAAAACTCATCAAATCATCAAAATAGAAACTTTGCTGTGAAAAAGTGCTCTTTGCCAGTTTTCTGATGTAAAAATGAAAGGGAAAAAACCCATCCTTGATACTGAATTGCATTTTCTAAGCAATGTATGTTATTATTATATCAAAATGGCTTTTTCTTTGAAAATGCTTGATATAATTTTAAAATGTTTTGTCTCTTCCAAATATTGACAAATGTTATTGACTTTTTTTTATTCAACTCTTTATAACTGCTTTATACATATGAACCTAAAATCAAGATTTTAGATGGCAGAGAAAAACTTTTCCATGACAGTTTTAGTGAACTGACAATTCCTTGCTATCTCTTCTTAAGGGACTTGACAATCTAAACCAGTTTTATTCAAATTCTACTGTTAAACCAAGAGATTCTACATTGACAATACTCTCTTGTATGTTTTTTTTTTTAATTAGCAGTGAACTTGACCCATAATTCTAGCCTTTCATTGCTACCAAAGGAAGACCAGCTCTCCCACTTAAATGGTGCTACTCTGAAGAAAGCCTTACTCCCTAGATTTACCATGGATTTATTGACTAAAAGAAGATATCCAAACCTGAAAAATCTAGGCTCAAATCTTTATCAACCATTGAAACAATTATTTTTACTGGTATTTATCTCAGAGTTGTGTTTCCTCCTGCTTATTGATAACAGAAGAGCCCCATATGCGTCACAACTAAATGTCTTACAGGAAGAGTTGTAATGGCTGTGAACTAGAAGTAGTGAAAGTAGTAAACTGTCTTCTTTTCTAAAATTTTTTAGTTATCACACCCTTAACCTGCCCACTGACTCTGCACTCAAAAATAATACTACTAACCAATCTCTTAAGAACAGACAAGTGATTAACACAATACTTACTTTAGTAAGTAAGACAGCTTTTCTACTTGAGTTAAACTGTGGCAAATTTGTTGTTTTATCTTTTTTTCTGCAGTGACCATGCCATGAGATGCAAGGTTAAAAAATAAATTTGGACAAAAAAAGAGACGTATGTTGAGTCATAGAGACAGGATTAACAATACATGAAGTAGAAACATCAAAATTTTTTCACTTCACATTTTTTTCTAAATATTTTAAAGCCAATAATGAACACTATGTATTTCCTAGTTACTGAAAATTATTCCTTCTGGAAGTCAGGCCGTCAATAATGATTTCAATTTAGTAGAGGCGGTACAATGCAGTAGGTGTTATAGCCTGACATTTTTTTTCCAAGTGTGGAAATGTCATATTTAATGACACAACAAAGCGAGAAGTGGTGAATGAGTTGAAGTAAAAAATGATACATTCAGTTGATTAATTAAAGGGTAGACTAAATGTGTCTATATAAAATCATATCTTTTAATGATTCTGTCTTTGACATGCTGAACACAAGCTTCTGTGTATACTTTGTTTGAGAAGAGAAACCTGGGAAGGGTGTATTTTTTATAATCATAGTAAACCTGAAGTATTTCATTGTCCATTTCTTCTACTGGCTTTTTTTCCCCCCACTTTGGGCAGGTCAGGGTGCCAATTCAATAATCACTGATATTTTGAGTTAGTGTCCTGATGTCATTTATATAAAGACAAGGCAATGCTTTCCCCCATTGCCTGCTCTTCTCTCAATTTATTTCTCAGCCACAGCATCCTCCTAGGAGCAGAAAAAGCTGAAAAAAGCTGTTTGATATTTGTAGAAGACAGAAAGAATTTTCCAAGGAGATGCTGTGTGTGCTTGCTGGAACTTTTAGTGGCTTTGGGAGGAAAGAGTGTAACCTGATCCAGGGTAAACACAATAATGGTAACAGTTTTGCCGCGGCAACTGGCGCTAAGATATTGATTCTGTACTACTAGGACTGTTTGAAGTAGGCTATGAGCATTAGGAAAGAAAAAAACCCCAGCAATTATTGACAGCTTTCACCAGCCATACAAGGTGTGGTGGCAAAGACATGAAGAAGTGGTCTCTCTCTGTTATTTGGGTGTCAGACAGTAACCTGATACAGGAGCCAGTACTGCTGCCTTCATTTAATGCCCTTCAAATTTCATGAAATGCGATAAATAATTGACAATCTGTGTTAGCCCAAAAAATTAACTATTTCTACACATATTTCCATTGTCTTTTTCCTACAGAATGAAATTTTTCCTACAACTACAATGAAATTCAGCTGTTGCCATAAATGCATTCCATGAGGAGAAGTGACACACTGGCAACCCTTTTAATGCCTTTTGAGATAAAGTGTTGTTCGAAAAGATGCTGTCAAGGGTCTCTTCCAAGACTAAATTATGTGCAAGATAACTCTCTTTTCCAGAGTTCATCTTATAGAGAAGCATAGGAGTTCTGAGGGGGATTAGGATACTTGACTTGTTTATGCTAATAAAGTTCTTTTTACTGCTTCTAGTATAAATTTTACTGTCAAGAATACACCTATAATTTTACTTTTCTTAGAAAATGTTTTGTCAGGAGATCTTGAGATTTTATTTATGAACTACTTTCCACAGAGGAGTTGAATCTAACTGATGTGCCCTACCTCTCAGGATGCCATTAACTCTGTGACACTTCACAGCCTTTGTTAATCAAAATTGCTTTAGCTTACTTTTAGTAAAACAGAGGCAAATGCAGCCTTCCTTGTCAGTACAAGCTTAAGGTACACAGATTTATAGTCTTGTGATGAAGCTGGTCTGGAAACTTCATATATTTAGAAATGTAATATCTTTAAATTTCTCCTCTACTTTTTCCAGTATGTTCCAGGTAGAGTTTGTCCCTTTGAAGTTTTTCTTTATATCTATTAATTTCAAAATGCAATTATTGAAACATAAAAGTTACACTTAATTTTATTTTCACTATCTTCTCTTTTCAAAATAGTAGCACCTAAAATAGCAAATCTCTGTAAAATATGAAATTGTAGGAGTTAATTTAAACTTGTTACTCTGGAAGTAAAATCTGGCTACTGTGGAAAATACTGCATTACCTCCATGCTTTCCAGATTGTCAGCTGGCTGTGCTCTGACAGCATGTTTGCCAATGTCCAGACACCCAAAATGCATTCTAGCAACACTCACATCTCTATTCTAATCCAGACAGTCACCAGAGAAAATATCTTTTACTGGGCAGCCATATCTTATAAAGAAAATGTACAATACTTTGACAATTTATATTACAGTAAGTTAACCAAAATTACATATCTCCATTTCATCAATCCTATGTAGATACTCATTAGCCAAGAAAGGCAGATGACTATGGTTCAAGACTACACTCTGCTTCAAGCTTGCACATGACTACTTTGGATCCTAATATAGGAGAATGAGGTAGAAACAAGCCAATGATCCTAATATAGGAGAATGAGGTAGAAACAAGCCAATGATCCTAATATAGGAGAATGAGGTAGAAACAAGCCAATGATCCTAATATAGGAGAATGAGGTAGAAACAAGCCAAATAAGTACCTTTCTTAAATAGGCACTCTTCATTGTTTACAGACCTACAAGAAATGGAGTTTCATTCACCCCAACAAGCACTGGGCATTTTCAAAGCTAGGTCTGACTTCTACATTCAAATATTCATGCTTTGTTTCAAATTGTATTCAGTCTATGCTCTTGGACTATACAGCTTATTACAGCAGTAAAGCTCACAAATTAGGTTTACAGACATACTGAGTCTACACTACAGACACCAACTATACGGATTATAAGGTTACAAAATAGGCATGTAGCTACTAAGAGAACTCCTTCTTTAATAAACGTAAACAAATTGCACAAAATGTTGTTAATAATGGTCAATTTAAATGAGGGCAAAGCCAGCATCTGGGGAAGGGAAAGATGAACCTTTTACTTTTTCCTCTGTCGGAAGCCAATTATATGCTTTTAGATCCCACTGAAATCTGTCTTTTTATCTGTCATCTCACCTGCATCATTTTTTGTTTCCCTTTTATCACAATGTTCAGCAATTCCAGAATTCAGGCTCTCCTCCTTCCAACTTTCTTTAACTGATACTGCTGTTTCCTCCCAGTGGAACCTCACCAGCTTCCTGACTCTGGTCTCAGCTTGCTGTTTAGATAGTCTTCTTTCCAAAGCAGTACCTAGAAAGGCCTTCCTTGTCTTTCATAAATAAGCAGCATTGGAAAATAAGACTATTTTCTTCTCTGCTTAAAGGAGAAAAATGTACTTTTTGTTCTTACTAACTGAGACGAGGAGTCACAGACAAGATAAATATACAGTTAAGTAAGCATAAATAAATTACTGCTATTTTTTTTCCAATGCAAACAATCTGCTACTAATCAGAGAACAAATGAGCACAAATGCCATTTTCAGTAGTTCCTGTGCCTGCAGTGCCAATGCTGCCAGCCCCAGGGTGGCTCCTGTCAGCTCCTGGGTGTGCTCACTGTCCTCCAGGGTCACTGGGCTTTTTCTGGAGAGCTGCTGCCCAGGCAGGCCATGTCTAGACTGCCCCTCTGCCTGAAGCTTTGATTTCCCAGAAGAAGGGCTTGGCATTTCTCCATGCTGAACTGCACAAGGATCATTCCAGCAGCATGACCCAGTTCCTCTGGATGGCAACCCTGCTCTCCAGTAGTGACCAGCTGTCCTGGTTTTGTGTCACCAGCCAGCATAAGAAGCAAATGTTCTTTCCCCTCCGTCTGGTCATTGGGGAAGATGTTAAACACAACATCTCACAGTATGGACACCATGTCGCAGTATGGACACCACGTCCTACCAGGTTCTAGCTAGCATACAACCCATTTGCCAAGACTCTCTGAGATGAGCTGTCCAGTGAGGTTTTTGACTAACTGCTGGCCTTCCATTCCCACTTATTCCCACTAGTGGCATTCTAATTTATATAAAACATTGTGGAAACTAATTGCCAAAATCCTGCATTAAATGCAAAGTTGAAATTGCAGTAAATGTAGGTGATATCCTCTAGTCTCTTCTTGTCTCAAAATCTAGTAATTATTATAGAAAGCAATCAAGTCAGCCAGACATGATTTAGCCTTGCTAAACTCATGGTTACTTCCAAACCACCTCTTCCCTAAATATTCAGAAATGTTATTTTGACATTCATCGTCTTGACTAGCTATCTATGGTCTTGA
This sequence comes from Taeniopygia guttata, assembly GCF_048771995.1. Classification (NCBI taxonomy): domain Eukaryota; kingdom Metazoa; phylum Chordata; class Aves; order Passeriformes; family Estrildidae; genus Taeniopygia; species Taeniopygia guttata. Next base: position 53,663,558 of record NC_133063.1, on the reverse strand, counting down.
GACTATCAAGACAATGTCTCCAAGCTGACATGACTGCATAAATTCACAAGTCTTCTTTTCAAATAAGTAACAGTTTCAAAAAGATTAATGACAGCCTTTCAATAGACATTACAGGTTCTCAACACCTCCTGAAAAACTGAGTTATCAGAGGCTTTTCTGTGTCAATGCACACTTTCTCCACGCAAGCTGGGAATAAAACCGAGATCTCTTTGGGATTCATCTTCACCAGTATAGGGCAGACATTTCTCTCTGCACCATAGTGCATGGATTTAGGTGCTGCAACAAGTTGCTAAAATGCTAATATATCCAGATGTAACAAAAAGAAGTGTGAAACAAAGGCATGTGGTCAGTGTCATCAATTAAACAGAAAATAATCTGTCAGTAAATATAAATTGGAGGCCATCTCAATTAATAAAACGCAAGTATAGCCAGAGCCAGCTCTCTTGAGAGGCTAATTATTCAAGAGCTGGCTGTGCTGAGCAGGCTACAGAAAGAGCCTCCTGAGTATTCTCTGACATACTATATGTCAGAACTGATATCCTGTAGATCATGGTTTCATCACAGACCGTGGCTCTCCACACCACCAGCCAGGCACCAGAAGCTGCTATGTGCTGTTTCCTGTGAGCCTGAAGTGCAATTTCAGCTTTCTGTCATATGGCTAGCTATGAACATTTGATACTTGCTACTACTTACAGTTGGAAGAATATCTGTGACATATTTATTAACATGGAACTGTTGACATCTCTTCAGTCCTTTTGCTGTGAACTCCGTGCTCTGTGGCATTTTCTGAGAGCATGGGTTGTCAAGAACTGATAAAATTCAATTTTCATGGAAGATTTTAGTAATTACAGTAGCAGAAAAAAAATCACTAGATGAGAGTGAGTATTTTTTACAAGCAATTTAAAAAGAATTTACATGTCTTTATTATGTTAAAATGACAGTTTAAAACTATTATTCTAATAGTTATGCATTACAATTTCCATGTAGGTTTCTATTATATGAAATCATGGTCTGTTTGTTTTTTTGAGGAAACATCTGGAATCTGATTGCAAATTCTGCTCCCACTTTGCTCCCATTTTAACTTTAACAGGGTTCAAGTTTGGATTTGAAATCTATGCTTTTAGATACAAAAGTCAGATCTGACACTCTACTCAACCTTTCTGGATAGTGAGGGAATTAAACCATTCCAGATTCATGGCACAGGTTGAAGGGCTGGTAGCAAATGTCAGTGTCAGAATACATGTTAAAGAAACAAGCACACATTCAGAAGGATTTTTTAGACATTAGATAGTCTAACAATTTAGTAGATAATCTAAAAGATAACAGAAAATCAACATAGCTGTTTTAGAAAACAATCGTGCATGACATTTTCACAGAACCATGGAATTAATTAGGCTGGACAAACCTCAGAAATCACTGAGTCCAACCTATAACAAAACACCACCATGTCAACCAGACCATGACACTAAGGTGCCACATCCAGCCTTTTCTTAAATACCTCTAGGGAGACAGCCCCCACCAACATTCCTTGGCAGTCTATTATAATTTCTAATCACCATTTCCATGAGGAAATTATTCCTAATATGCAACCTAAACTTTCTCTGGTACAGCTTAAGACTCTGTCCTCTCATCCTGTTGCTGCTTGCCTTCTTTCAATATAAAATGAGATTTTCAGAATCTCAAAGGTTTCATTTAGGTAAGAGAGGAAAATAAGATCACAGGGAAGAAAAATGATGCAAAAATTAGATTTTGACCTGTAAAAGGAGATATTCTACGAAATTTAGCCCAAGCTTCAAAAGGAAGCCAATCTTTTATTTTAATTCTAAAGTCAGTCCCCAACTGCTGGACTCTAGACACATTTCCAATTAAAAAATAAACCACAGGAATAAGTATTGGAGAATATTGCTTGTATGAACACAATACACTCAGTAGCCATAAATGTAGACTATAATTCTTTAGAGAACAAGCTGTGTGCTAACTGAAAGGAATAAGGAAGACACATTTTACAAGCTTACTGGCATATTTTTCCTGTGCAAATTCTTTCTTTAAAATATGTCTGAAACTCCCACTACTAGCCAATATCAAAGATCGGCCATCATCTTATTAAATTAATATATGCAGTTAGCATAGCTGAAATTAGCTCCTACTAATTGCTGTAGGGGCTCAACGTGCTGGCAAGGTGAGCGTGGACACGCCAAATGATATTGGTATTTGTGAAATACTATGTCAAACATTATCTCAGATTAAGAGAGGAAGACAGCAACTGCAAGTTCGAGGTAGAAAGCAGTTGCTTTACCTACTATATTACTATGGTTGCAGAGTCATTTATTAGTAAAAGCTGCCAAGGTGAAATCACTGAGGCATGAACATGGCTGTACAGCAAAAAATAGGTCTGCATGGTAGCAATCAGTGTGCACAGAGTGCACGCACAGAGTGCAGGGCAGGAAAGGCAGCTCAGGAGCAGCAAAACTGGTTAACATGACACCGAGTTAGGCTGTGTGAGAGAGAGTCCGGAGACACGGGAGGTAAAATGCTACACAGCAAGTAGGGAAGGCTGTGGAAATGACGACTGCTGAACATCTGGTAATTATTTAATATTCAAGATAGATGTCCAAAGGTTTAAGAATTGAGGTATTTTAAAGAAAATTGGATATAAACTGTATAATCTGAAACTGTTCCAAATTCAACATTGTGATTATGAAAGGGACAATTAAAATATATAAAGCAACCCTAAACTATAAACTGGCCATGATGTAAAATGCAATAGAAAATGGTATATATTTTAAAGTTCAGCTCTAAAAAATGAGCTGTAGACAAGTCCTGTCTGAACTGACCTGTGACTTTCTTGGCAAGTTTTCTTTTGGTGGCAAGTATGAAGTTAGGTGCAGGATTTAAGGATTTTTTAGGTGCACTGTTTTGAAGAAAACATGCTTTTAACTCTGTAGATATCTGGCCTCTGTATATATATATTCTATATCAACAGCAAAGACAATTACTTTGGTGAATTTAGGACAAATTTATCCATAATGGTTGCACAGTTACCTACAAGCAGGACAGATGAATAAGAAAAATGGAAGTGTTAAAACAACAGAGGAATTACCAAGTAAAATGATCATGTATAATTTGGTTATGGATAATTTTCATATTTAGGTTGTTTTTGTGCAGCACCTCTCAAATTAACTACTTTAAATTCCTTTCTTTGCTCTTTCAAGCTAAGATTTCAGTGCCTTCAACTGCATGTATCATTTTCAATAAAAGTTTATTATATGAATCTTAAAGTGCAATATTTTTCCCAAGACAAAACAAGATTATATGTTCCATGAATCCTATAATTTTTATACTAGGGTCTCCAAGTAGTAGCAAAATATTTTATGATTTATATTGATTTTATCAATAGCCAAGGTAAACTTCTCCTAGTCATGCTTCATTTCTTAGAAGGTGCCCAACACCCAGCAACTCTCTTTGTGCATGAAGAGTCTATTGAAGGCATTGTGTTGACATGAAAATGAACAATTTACATATTTATTGCCTGTGGTTTGTGTGCTAGCTGAACCATCAGCAATGTTCATAGAATGCTATGTGAACTGGAAGGGGAGTGATTCATGGGCTCTGAATGAGACCAAAAGGGCAAAGAACAAGTACATGTATAAAGAGATTAGCAGCTGAATATTGTTTTGAAGAGGAAAGAATGAGCATGTATGCAGAAACAATATCAGTGAAAAATTGTATTGCAAAGTCTATCTATCATATTTCTAAGGTTCTTATCACAATGTTACCTAATTACCATATATATCAAATAATTTATCTCCCCGGATTTCATCTCTTTGTAATTCTACAATTTCTCTTCATCTATAGTTCCTGAATAGAACAAAAGTCATTTAATTTTTAAAGATATGGATAATATCAACATCCTTATTTTATCAGGAAATGGTGTTTTAACTGTGTTAGTTACACAAGAGTATAAAGTTCCAAATAAATAGAAAAAAGTAGCAATTACATCATATGCTGATGTGCATACACCATCTCGTTTATGTAGTCATATTTACTGATATATTCTCATTGAAGGAAGTCACAGAGATTTCTACACACCTGTAGAATTCAATTCACAGGTGCAGTAGGTCATCAGATTTTTGCATGTAGATCCTTGGAATGTAGAGAAATGAAAATAGGACAGTTCAGTAAATGAACTTCAGTACATAATCTAAAGTAATTTGCATTTACCCTTTACTTATAACATAGTTGCCCTGGAGTAAGACATACTGATAATTTGCTTTTGAGTGGATAAGAGAATGTGACAAATATGAGGTATAGCTGTTGGTATTTTTTTCTTGTGTTGTATGTATTTTCTTAAAGTTGTTGACCCACAGACATGGATTTTTTATCAGTAGCTTAATTCTTCCATTTCCTCTAAAACATTTGCACTAGTCCCTGCTGGGGTCAGAAGCCTGTACCAGATAGATTTCAAATTTTATATCATATATTAGTGTTGTTTGCAACTAAAGAAACCCCTATTTTTTCACAGGAAATACAATTATATAATTTATATTATTGCTGCTAGATGACGTAGGATAGAGAATTTGTAGAAATGTTTTGTTTTATATATGCCAAATAAATCTGTTGTTATGCTGATTTTCCTACATCAGAAAGTTGTGTGTGATTTTTATAAGGACTTCAATTCTGACTTTTTTCTCCTTTTGTTGTCACTACAAGCAAACTTGCGACATCAAAGCTAGTGCAGATTTGAGATTTTTTTCCATGAAATGAGACTGAGTTTTGTTCTGATCAAAAGTCACCAGAGCTTGTTTAAAAAGAAGCATTTAATGCAATGATCCAAGCCTTGCAACCAGTGAGAAAAAGAGGAAATTTCATTAGGATAGCAATAAAATCTGCTTCATGTACAGGTAGAAGGTGAGAGCTATCTGAGCATGAAGTTTTCTTAAATTACCCTGCCTGCTGGTGCACATGTGGACAACAAACATTTACCCATATGAAATTCATTTGTCCTGTATATTACACACAATACAATCAACACATCATAAATGTTATCACTCTGTGTGATAACTGCTTTATATATTTACTGATTCCTATTGTACCTTTACAGGAGGGATTTGTTTCAGATAACTCTCCTTTGTGCCATGTGCAGCACTGACAAAGTGAATACACAATATGCACCGTCAATTCATGTTGAAAGTTCATTCATTTTTCCAGATTGATAATAATTATACTTTATCATTTGGCACAAAAGACTTGTATTTAAAAAGTATATTAGCTTACTGGGAACACATTTATAAAAATTGCATTGTTGAAGTCCTGCTGGTGACTTCAGCATGGCAGACTCCTTTGAAGTGCAGACTTTCTTTTAACATGTTTGCACTTTCAAATGGACATATCACCAGCCTCTGCTTACCTTTTCCGTGACATATCTCCTGGGGTTGGTAGTCATGGTGGTAAATATTAGCACTAATAAGCTGGCAGGCTGCAGATGTGTGTATGTGAGGGGGTTGGTGGTGATGGTGGTAGAGTATGTTTGATAGTTTCTTTACTGTCTGCTCTTAACAAAGGGGCTAAATCCTTCTGTCTTTACTGCTATGGTCTATAATCAAGCAGCAATGTAAAATTATTTAAAAACTTCACAAACAGGTAAAATGTTCATCTGGAGCAAAATTGAAAAGGTGATGTTTTTGCCTCAGATATTTTGTTTTGCCCTAAAAAACATTTCAATTTGGTTGTGGAATATCAGGTGCAGATGAATTATATGGGCTAAATCCTTTAAATTTTCTATAGCCTACCATAAACGTGATAGTTATGGTAGCTGTTTACTGCCTCTCTTTAGCAGTGTCTGAGAACATTTAAGGTATTACTGGAAGGTTCTACTTCCTTCAGAAATGAGAGATTTCAGTAACTAGAGGTTAATCTCTACATTTTAAAATATTTGGAATATTACTTCAGATGCAGAAGTAGATCAGATTCAGATGTCCTAGTGCAGACTTCCTAAACAAGTTGAACAAAAAAGGTAATTTCATAGGAACAGAGCAATTTCAAAATCTGGAAGAAAAAAATTGTAAGAAATTTAATCTGAAATCACGTTTATGTTATGCTTGAGCAAATATTCTTGAGGAGCAGTATTTTTTAAATTGAATTGAAGGTTTTTTGAGCGTGGCTTTGTTGCTTCTAGACCTGATGTATTCAGGGGCAGCTGTTGGACTCTTCAGCACTATAAATTCCTCAGCTGCAAATTTTGCATGCAGTGTAAATATTTGTCCTCCAGATTTTTAAGATGCAAGAAGACTCACACCTCCTAATTGTCTCTGAGTTAAACTTCATATATTCAAAAATTTCATTTTAAGTCACTTCCTCAAGATCAAATAAGAGGAACAGGAACATGAATGCAAGTCTCTTAAGATAACTTAATGTTAGCTACCACTATTCTTTGTAGACTTCATAAAATAATGAGAAAAAAAAAATATTCTGATGTTAGATAGAAAATATTTTGATTTATCTATATAGTTTCTGGGTTGTATTCTTATTCTGAAGAGCCTTGTCGTTATCATGCTATGAGGTTAATTCTCCAGCCAAGAACTCAAAAATGAAATGATTGCGTGGGAATCAGTATTACACAAGGTTATATAAGAGACCTCTATAATCTTGGCTTGGCATTATATTGTAACATTTCATAAACATAGTTTTCTCCAGTCATAACTGTGTCTAATACTAAAGGTTTCACAAATTCTTAATTTTCATAGACAGTGGGGTTAATTTCAACAAAAATAAAATTATAAAAATGTATCTCAAATGAAAAATTTATATTAAATCTGAGCAGTGAAAAAAATTATTCTGAGAAGGCATTGTAAGACAAAAAATGTTATTAATTATTCTTGAAGCATGGACTGCAACTCGAAAGTATACTATGAAAACTGAATACATTAATAATTGAATAAGCAAGTGTGGCAGAAAAAATCCCTATTAATCTGTAAATTTTATTTTACGGGAAGATGTTTCAAAATCCTTTGATCTTCATTTTGCTTATCACTTTATGCTGCATGTCTGTAATGTGCCAGGGTAATTTTAGGGCTGTTCAGTAATATTTATCCAGTCTGTCTCCTTTTTGGCTACTGTTGCCAGTGTTCTGTTCTCATTATTTTAATTTCTGTTTATTTTTCTTCCCCTTTAGAACTGGCAGGCATATATTTCAATTACATAATTTCACCTGGCCACACAGAAATCAGTGCATCTGTTTTTGTCTTTGAAAACCTTTGTTCAGATAGACCACACAATTACACTCTACTATTGTCTATAAATTAAAAAAAACAAAACAAAACAAAACAAAAACTATCACTGTATTTCCTAATTAAGACAATTATTACTATTTTCTACACTTTGCAGACTTAACACATACTTTTCAATTTATAACAACTTCATTTCGCAAATAAAGCCTAATAGGTTAGTAAGAAAATAAAGATTTACATGTTTTTTATTCCATAGACAGCTGATATGTAATCCTCTTGAACTAAGAAAGTATTATTATTCCTATTTTAGAATTAAGAAAACCAAAACAGGAAGGAGACATGCAATGCCCAAGAAATTCTAAGGAAAAGGTACAGATCACAGGTCCTTGAGGCTTCTAATTATTTTTTTCTAGACAGTTGTGATGACAAAGGGCTGGAGATCTAGGAAGATATTTTAGTATATTTAATACTCATAATCTTGAGCTTGGCAAAGAGCAAAGTCAGGACTCTGAATTAGAGTGGTAAACTTCCATCTGTTTAAAAAAACAATGGATGAGATTCCCGAGAAACTATTAAACACAATGAGTCTCGCCAGAGCTGCCTTTAAAGTAATTTTTCTTAGAGTACAAGAAGTCTCCATCCCAGCGTGGGGGAAATCAAATCAGGTAGGTCAGAAAACGGCATGGCTGAGGAAATACCTGCTCCTTGCACTAAGTAAGACAGAAATGCACAGCCAGTGATAGTAGGGATGCGTTTCCTGGGAAGAATATAAGGTTTGGATAGGTAAGACTGAGGTCAGGAAAGCTGAGGGACAGATGGGATGGTATATGATTTGAGAATGCATATGAACAGTAATGAGAAGGTTTTCTATACGTACATAAGTCAGAAGAGACAGGCCAAGGAGAGTGTACCCTCATACCTTGTACCCAGTAAAAGAGAAGGAAGAATGGGTAACAAATACAGAGAAGGCTCAGATAATCAGTAACTTCTTCACCTTGGTCTCTATTGTCAGTCTGACTTCCCAGGTGTCTCAAGTCCCTGAACTTACAGGTGGGGATGGAGGAGAAAATTCCATCTCATTGTAAGGGAAGGGCAGGTTCAAGACTACTTGAAGAAACTCAGTAGCCACATATATATCTATGGGTTCTCTCAAGGTGGCTTTAAGGGTCCTGAAAAAACTGGCTGTTGTTGCCAAGTCACTCTCTATGGTATTTGAAAATTCTTGGTGCTCAGGTGAGAATCCCAGGGACTGGGAAAAAGGATCCTATTTTTCAAAAAAGGGGGAGAAAGGAAGACCTATGTGACTACATACCTGTCACAATCACCTCTGTGCCTGGGAGGCTCATGGAACAGATCCTTATGGAAACAATGCCCAGGCAACCAGGCCACTAGACCCAGACTAGGAGGTTATGTGAGATAGCCAGAAGGTTGCACCAAGGGCAAATTGTGCCTGACCAGTCAGGAGGCCTTCTACAGATGGAGTGACCACAATAATAGACAAGAGAAGGTCAACAGATGTCACCCTAAACTACTGCAGAAGGTTTTTCAACAGCATCCCACATGACACTAGTATTACCAAATTGGAGACACCTGGATTTGAAGGATGGACTTGGTGGAGAAGGAATTGTCTGGATGGACACAGCCAGAGAACTGAGAGGCTGTGTGTCTAGGTGGGGGCTTGTGATGAGTGTTGTCCATCAGGGCTCTGTCTTGGGACCGGTACCTTTTAGTGTCTTTATCAGCAACACAGGCAGTGGGATCAAGTGCATCCTCAGCAGGTTTGCAGATGACATGTAGCTGAGTGGTGCAGATACAAGAGAAGGATAGGATGCTCACTCACAGCTCTGAAGGTCAGCTGCAGCCTGGGATGCATCAAAGGAGGATTGGCCAGTAGGTCAAGGAAGCTGAACATATCTTCATAGTTCCTCACCATTTAAACTTATCTTCTTAAACTTATCTATTTATTGTAGCACCATAATAAACCATATAGGAAAAAAAAGTAAAAGATACCTCCCAATTGTCACATATACCATAATATACAAGTACTATGATTTTTTACTTTGTGTGTAAAAAATCATAGTACTTGTATAACAGCAATGCAAAGGAAGAGACTAAAAGAACTTCCCTGTAAAAGGATAGTTCTTCTGAGAGCACCTTAACTTAGGCCGTAGGCAAAAAAGTAGAACATTTTGCATGGATACACAGAGGATCAAAGTAGCAACAGTTACCTGTAAAAGCCTAGGCCAAGCTTTGAACAGATCAGATAACAAATCTAGAAAAACAGATCTCAAAGTACTAAGGAAGAAAACACATTGCTGGTGCTCATTAATAATAAAATAAACCCTTTGCATTGTACCTTATCTTTCACGATTCATGGATATTGAAATGGCTAGGGTATTTGCAAATGCTAGAAACAAATGAGGAAAATATGCCCCCAGACAAATGCAAATCCATCTCATACATCTTGATAAGCCATTAGCAAAAGATGAAGATAATCTAGTCCTATGTTTTCGTTACTTTTTACACTTAACATCATCCATCAACTAAATAATTTGGGCATGAAAAGTCAAATCAATAAATGAGTGATCTCAGCTTTTTTTGATTCACATCCTTCTATTACATCATCTATAAAACCTCTCTTAGTACAGCTTGTAGTACAGATGTCTGAATCTGGAGAAATTGGGGAGACTATGTCAAAGTGATAAACAGCTAATGGTTCATATATCTACATTAAGGGATTTTGATAAGTGACTTTTCCATGTGGACTAGTACAATCATTCAGGACCATGGAGTATATGCATTACCTCATCAAATCTTTTGTCTTATCATAATATCATGTTAATTCAGATTCAAGACCCTTCTGCATTCCAATTCTGATTTGCCTTTCATGACTCCTTCTCCACTCTTTCTTAGAAATGCACAGAACTATACAGCTACTTAGGAAAAAAAGTTAATGTCAGCCTAATTTCACAGTTGCATTGCATAAAAATAAATAATAAAAAAGTTTCATTACATGGGTTTATGCTCTATTTAGCCAAAGGGAAGAAGTACGGAAGAAGACTGAAAATTAGGGGGAAAAAAAGGCAAAAGTAATATAGCAGTGGAAAAGGAAATAACAAATGTATTATTTTTTCTAAAGTTTTCGCTATACCTTTCCACACTATATTTAGTCTTCTAACACAATATAAACTTTAAGCCACAGAAACAGACATCATAATATAGATAATGTTTGATGTACATATCTAGTGTACTGTGAAGCTCAAAATGCTGTTTGTTTAGAAGAAGGCAATGCATTTGCAAGATCAGTTGCAAAGTTTGATTGTTATGTGGTTGTTATGCAATAAAGAACAAAGAAGATGAGCATTGTAACAATACACTATTCAAATTCATTAATGAAATACTTTCAACAACTGTTTAAAATGAGAGTGTACACTGGAACACATATGACATGCAGAACTTAAGTTCCTTAATCTGCTCTGGAAACAAACAGGATTCTGTATGGTCAAAAGGTAGAGAATGGCAAAGGTAAACTGCATTACAAATAATAGGCCTTATTCTCAAATTCATAACCTCATCTCAGGGAGCTTTCAAGCAGCCACTCTAAAATTTTGATAATATTTCACTGTGCATACCATAACTTTTTTTTCCCTAAAACAAGGCTAAAGACCAGGAACTGGGAGGATAACAGCATAGATACCCTCAGAGTTCTTTGTCCCACCTTAATATGTGTGTAGATCCCAGCTTTATTTAACTCAGAATACCCACTGCTGTGAATCTCAATAAGCTCTAAATATTCTTAAGTAATATGTTTATATCTAAATTTGTTTATCTTTGATCTGTAAAAGAGCAAAGAATACAGGCATCTTCTAGACCCAATAGAGACTTTAGTAATTACAACAGTTCCAAACCATCATAATAAAATAGTACCCTGACTCATGCAGAGAGTATGTGCAAAATTGTATGATAAGGAGCAGATTTATTTGGCCAGGAACAGAGAAGCAAAGTCAGTGGAACATCCTGCTTGTGGTATTTTTATATCTAGTCAGTATGTACTGTTTGTCTGGACTTTAATGTACACACTAACACACATTTTTTTATAGTGATCACTCTCCTGCAATGCAAATAACACATTCTGCTAAGTCTTTCAATAGGCTGCTGATTGTATCGTTATTTCACTCTTGGGGGAAAAAAAAGTTAATAAAAGATAAGGTGCTTTTGAAGAAGGTGAGATTACATTATTTTAAAATTATACATTTCATAAGATAAGATTTAAACACATGTCAGGAGAAGTCAACATTGTGTTATGAATGGTAGTGATTGTGTTATCTGTAAACTTTGAAGCTTTACGTACTGATGTGAACAATTTACTTTGTTGTTTTGTCATTACCATCAGCATTCCTCTTTCTGCTGTTTGTGCAGCAAGAAGTGAAAAAAGTTTGTTTACCCACTAATATTTCATTGACTGTTTAGCCTGAGTTGATAGTAATTTTTCATCTTCCTGTCTGCTGGATCTTTTCTTTAGCCTGTATAGCAAAATTGACTGGATAGCTAACTCCTTCACCTGAATCATTCATTTAAAATAAAATCTTACTTAAATTGTCAAATGTAGTTCCTAAAATAACACAATTTGCTTAAGGTTACAGACATTGTTAGTACCATTTTTATCTCATTTCTTTATTCTATTATGTTGACAAGCAGAATATAGTAAATATTTGGCCATCGGTTCAATATCTAGTAGCTGACATGCAAGAAGAAATATTTATTTTTTAATTGCTATACAGATTTTGCTTGAAAGTCATATGATATATTCTACAAACTGCATTGTTTTAAGGGGATGAGCATAATAAAGACTTCAGTGTATTCTCTGAGCGTTTGATAAAGTATATTAGAAAACATGTGAAAATTATTTCCCTCCCTCCTTTTTCTCTTCTCTAGGCTTAACCTTCCTGCAATTAATGGAAAGAAAAATTAGTCTTAGTCTACTGAATGCCATATGAAATCAAAATTTAGATAATAAAAGCAGAATAAAAGCAGAAGTGGTAAAATCCTTGGCTAAAATGGAGCCAAATCAATAGCAAGAGGTATTATGACCCAGAGTTATGATGCATGTTCATTCCAAATAAATTAAGCAGATTTACTTTGTGCACTGTGACTATCAATATATATTTTTGAGGGCTTTTTATTTCCTTTCAATCTTGCTTTCTCAACTTTAAATTGTTACAATGTAGATGGCAAAGAATTTTTTCTAGAATTTTATAATTATTAAACTGCAGGTTTTACATTCTTAGTGCTCAGTTTTCAAAATTTAAACTAGATTTTATTATTAACAGTAAAGAATATCAGGAAAAACATGCTGAAAAAAGTTCCTTTGTAAAAATTCTGAGTATATACTGGATTCATTGCCAGAAAAATACAGATTGCTGGCATTTCTGTAATAAGAACACTGAGACTTTATAAGCCAAGTAAGGCTTCCACATGAAATCCACTAGTATGTTATTTTGTTGTATGTAGGTTGCAAGAACAGAATGCATTGCTCACTGTAGTACCACAAGGGCATTTTTTTCACATCAAAATTAAAGTACAAAGTAAAACAAGGCAGAAGCTTCCCCTTCCTGCCACAGGACTAGTTCAACATCTTTCCCTTCAAGAGCAATGAATTCCTATAATACAGCAAAAACATAAATTCAAGTTCATTAAAGAGAGAAATAGCACACAAATAATTTAAGTATTTTCACAAAAACAAACCTGTGAATGGACTAAAATGATGAAAAAATGTCATCAGTATTTTAACATTACTTTTTTGATATTAACTGTATGATATGCTGATAATTTGAAGTCAAAGAATTTATAGGAACTTAGGAATTTATTTGTACTTTTAAGAAAACCAAGAGAATTGTCTCCCCTCCTCTAGAAGGTATAATATGATTCTGTTCCAAAAAGATATATTATATGAAAGATATAGTCTCTGTAGTCACAAATATTCTAAGTAATTTTTTTTAGTTTATAAAAATGTGGAACTCGTGAAAAGTCACATAGATTCTCTTTAAAAGAAGAAGGAAAACCCAAGCTAATAAGTCATAAGAGGTCATAAAAGGAACCTGAATCCACTTTAAAGATAGAATATATTTACAGGTGTGAGCCATGCCCATGAGTTCAGGATTACCAACTTTTATTTAAAGGAAGTGTTTGTTTCTGTAGGAATAGTACCTATCTCTGTTGTTACTGTATTTGTTTTGTCCTGTTTTTCTTTGATATGAAATTTGTGATTATATGTACCAGAAGGAAAAGACGTAAGTGGGTAGAATTGATATTACATGTAACCCACATGTCAAAGTGTGCAACTTGCAGAGCAGGAACTTAGGAAAGAGGAAGGACTTCTGCCAACTTCAGTTTTGTGGCATTCTGTAAGAAAGGATTTTTAAAGTGTGATTTTTTAAAATAAGAACATTAAGACTTGGCTTTCATGGCAGTTCTGACAATCTTGGCATACTGTGGACTCAAGGTGAAGTTAGGCAATTCTGCTCATTATTGCAGTGACAGTCTTCCTTGGAATTAAATGCTGATTTATTAATTGACAAGTGATTGGATAACATGAACAATCAGGAAAAAGCAAAAGGCAGCAGTGACTGTTGATCAGGATTAATTAATACAACTGTGTAAGAATGTCATTGTTTTCCTGTTTCTTTTCTGAGAATTGATTTTGTAGTAAAATTTGTCTCTTACAGCCTACTCAGCTACTTTGTATTAGTGTCCTGCCACTACAACCCTCGTCTCCACTCCCTGAAAAGGTGACTTTTTTAGTTTCTAAATGCTTCTTTATTGTGTTTTGTACTATTGAATTTAACTTTCTCTTGCTCATGTTTGTCCTGTAAAATTCCCATCCTCTCTTTAGTCATCACTAAAGAGATGGCTCCCTGTTCCCTCTCTGTCACTGGCATGCACTCAGCTTTCGTGCAACTGATATTATTAAGGATATAAAGACAATAGCTATTCAAAGATCCTTCCATGAGGGAATCCTCTAGCAGACCAGTAACAACTTCATCAACACATGTTGCCTCCTTTCACTATAATTTGCTCTTTCTCCTCAAAGGAACTTATTAACTTACCTTACAATTCCTGGACTAATCCTTTACTTCCCTGTGTGACCTCAAATCTCCCACACAACAAACACTATGTCAAATATTTTACTGAAGTCCAGATTAAAATTATTGTATTTCCTCTGTTTAGAGGAATTTATCTTATCAAATAAGTATACTTAGCTATTTTGGCACAGCTGACACTCAGTAAATCATTTTCCATTTACTGATGTAGTTTTAATTCTTTTTTTTATTCAGAATCCATTCAACAACCTTAGTATTATGCTTGGTGAGTCAGTTTCTCCACTTATGAAATGGTAGTCAAAAGTACATGATTTTCAGATATTACACAGCAATGCATTGGCATTGCTAAAATGCTTTGTGGTCCTTAGCAGAATATTATCTGAAATACTATACTAAGTACTTTTACTATATTTTTCATGAGCTACATTCAAAGAGGTACCTCTAAGAGGTGTATTATGTTTATTACTCAAAGAGTTCTTCTTTGAATGGATGCTTTCAGTTGTGAATGCTCTTTTTAAATTAAAATATTGTTTTCTTATTTGGCAAAGCATATCACTTTTATAAGCTGTCAATCAAGATTAAATAAACTCACACTATTCTTATGTTATATGTAAGATATGCTTTGATCAAAAAGACAAATGCATATGTCAAGCATTATCATTAGTATTAATCACTTCAGACCCTTATCCATCTGGTATTTAATATTTTCTTACTAAATTGAGACTATTTGATTTTTTTTAAATTGTAAAGCTTTATAATTAATTAAAATATCCATTCACATCTGTCTAACCAGAAAACAACAAAGTAAATTTTATCATTCTGTTATTAAAAGGATAAATTAATTACTCTAGAATATGGTTAGGAAGAAATAAATGTAATTAACCTGGAAAAGTTTTAGTAAATTCACATGATATTGGCTTATTACCACCTTTTTGGAAAAAAAATAACAAGTCATATCAATCATTACACCATAAGCAATTACTTGTACTTCTTTTTCTAAGTTCTAGAGAAACCTAAATGGCATGTTTATTCTTCCTCGGTCTATGTACCTGAGAGAGAGGGGAACCTATTGAAAAGGAAAAAAATTTCAAAATTAAGAAATGAATATTTTCTTACATGCCAGATATTCAGTGGAATCATCTTTGCATTTTTCACAATAAATTCTGTAGATATTAAGAAAACTAACACTGAAAATATTTTTCAGGAACTATTACAAAAATACACTGAACTGAAGAAGACCAAATTGTTTTCTAAGACTTGAATCATCTCTAATTCTACTTTGTATTTTTCTTGCCATTATTTTTATAATTTTATTATTTAAAATATAGAGTATATGATTGTAATTTTGGTAAGCTATTATCCAGCATTTTAAATATTGAATATGAAAAAATAAAGCATAGTTAAACCATATTTATTTTGATAGTTTAACAAAAGTCCTGAGCAGTTCCACTGAAATTTCCTGAGCTGGCACCATTCCTGACACCAAGAGCTCATTTCAAGTTTACTACACCCATATCAGTGAACATGGCTCTGAGACTGCATTACAGGCATGCACAAGGCTTCACAGAAAATCAAAGATCTCTTAAGATCATTTTTACTGTATTACATGAATGGTTTATTTGGTTAGTTCCATAAAACTTTGTTGTTTCAAAGTGCTACTTCTTTTAAAACTCACTAACATACTTAATATTAATTGTAAAAATTGCAGAATTGTACCTTCCTTTGAAAGTCACATAGCATTATTTTAATATGAGAATAACTTTTCCTACTTTGATTGTCAGTGTTCTTCACAGAAGAAGCAGTTATTTATTACGCCTGTCATAGGTTTTCAGATGATGATGAGTGAATGGCTGTTAAAAATTCTAATTGTACCTGAAAATCCCAATATTTAAAATATTATGGGCAGTTAGACTACAATTTTAAAGGAATATACCAGTTATAATCTCAATCAAAAATTGTTAATAACAGTAGATGCCAGACTATAGCATTTCTTACTTTCTAACATGACTTATTTCTTGGTTTGGTTTTGTCTAGGGAATCTTTATTGCAGAGGAATCCAAAAGAGTTCTCTCAAAAAAATGCCTGGATGTGGTTTCTAACTCTTATCAATTTGAAAATAATTCTGTGAGTAGCACATAATGCGGCAAGCGTCTGCAAAACCCCTGTGTATTGGTGGCCTACCCACACCTTCTCCAGACCCCACCATCCCAAAACTGCCTTTCTTAGATGTGTTTTCTCAGTGAAGTATTGCTACGAAATTTGAAATTATTAATCTTTGATGGTTTTGACTGATGGTTTTGACTGAGCTTAACTGACTTTCATTGCATGTTTATTCTCTATGCATAATTTCAGATTCATAAATGTTCCTGATGTTTCTCCCTGTCTCCACGTAACTTTCATTGTGAATGGAGTTCTCACTTGACTGCCCTTTAAGACATGATCATATTTGTTGCTTACTCTCAGGCAGTATTTGTAAAGAAATTCTTAAGGTATGAATTTTTAAAGGAATTTTCTTTTTAGGCATACTTCACCTTCTCATTTCACTCTTTTGAATTGAGCTTAGTGTGCCTAGTGAACTTGATTGTAAAAGCAATTAATAATAAAACTGTTGTGAATGAGCACTCATTCCTGTGTCAACACTATGTTGCAAATTATTTTTGTGGGATAAGAGTTTCATAATTAACTTTTGCCAATATTTGTTGCTCATCACCTTTAATTTCTCAGATACTAATGAATAAGATCAGTTACAAAGGAGGAAAGCTGTTATGAAATTGAAACTTGAGATTGCTTTTGACAGTTGCTGCTGAAAAGTGTAAACCCAAACGGACTCTACTTCAGACACTAAAATGCAGCAGACAAAACTCTTATTTCATCCCCTGTGGGCCACTGTCTCTGTTCACTCTTATTTTTATGTCGTCATGTTAGTTTGACACCTGTAATATGTTTAATAGGTTTTTCTCTGATGTTATTATTGGCTAATGATTCTGCTTTTCCCTGGAGATGGCAAAAATGAGAAGTCACACTGGTTTATTTTATGTAGCTCTTCAGGGACAGTCTTAACCATAGTACTTTATGGGAGTATGTAATCTTAAATCAATGGATAGGAAGTTAGCCTTTAACATTTGGATTGCTTGCTTCAGTTTTATAAATCAGGCTAGCATTTATATGTATCTTGATTCATATATTTTACACTTTTATTATTTAAATGGAACTAAAGCAATGATTGATTTATAAAATATTATGAATGTTCTTTATGCAGCATTTTGTTTTCTCATAGAACAGTTGTCACATACTGATACCTGCAGATTCTGAGAGATCTTGTTTCATTGAACAAACTGTTTTATACCTGAATCATCATATTTATCTTTAAAGCTTTTCTTCCAATATGGTAGGCAGGAAACACTGAATTACAGCAAGTTTTACATTTCTGAAATAGTCACAAGAATATAAAATATATAAAATATAAAAAAACATTAGTACAAGTCAAATTATTTCCAAGCTTGCTACTATGTCAGCAATAAAATGTACACGTTTTAATGAGCTCTTCAGCAATCTTAAGTTTTTAATTAATTTTCAGTTAAAGATCAAGGGATAAAAAATCCTTTTTTCAGCTCTATATAATAGAGTGTCAGCTGCTCTCTGAGATGCATGTAAAAATGTTTAGCTGAAAATTTAAAAGTGGAACATTGTCAGATATTCATCATTATTAGAAAGTTGTTATTATTTTCAAGTTTATAACCTTACTTTTTCTAAATCAAGAATGGCTAAGTAAATATTTCATGATTCTTTGGTAAAAAGTCGAAAGCAATTCATCCTGTATGCTTGCATTATCTGCAAAACAGCTGGGAGACGAAATATTTGTCCCAGAATTATTTTGGTTTGATTTCTTGCTAAATAAATATTTTAGAAAAGTTCTATCTATTAAATATTAAAAATTAATTGGAAACACTTGGTTAGCCAAAGAAATATTTTTCAATTGAAGAGTATTTTCAATAAATGCAATTATAAATATATATACATATAAACAAATATAGATTTTCCATTAAAGAGTACTCATACATCATATTATCTGGGAAAATTCAGATGAGAAGGCATACAAGAAAGGATATGTTAGTAAGACTGCCCATCAGAGTTAGCCTTGTGTAGACTTTATATAGTCACAGTATGTCTGAGTGTTTCCATTTCATAGGTGAGGTGGGGTACAATGATAAGAAAACTAGGGAGAGAGTTAACAGAATGGATAACACATATGTTAAAACACAAAACTTTTTTCCCAGACTGATACCACCACCACGGAAACTGCTAGAAGGAAAAAGAAGCAGAATACAGAGCAGACAAGCAATGGTGAAACTGTATTGTCAAATATTTAAGGAAATACTTCTTTATTGTCATTAATATATTATTCACTTGAACAAGGCCTGTATCAGAAAACTATCTCCAGTAATGCAGATAAAAGCTTGAGACACCTTTAGTTAAAAGCCTACTTCTGCCTAAACAATGCAGAAGAAAACTAGCTGCATAAATTAGGAGCACATGGTAAACTAAACCTTAGCTTCTATTTAAGCCTTAGTGTTTCTTAGTGAAAACTATTTTGGGCTTTTTTGTTTAGCTCTTCTAAGAAGAATGAATCCAAAAGAACTCAGAAATGGCAAATCCACACCAATCGGTAATGATTCTTGAACTGTTTTGGGAAGAAAGAAAAAAGCTGTGAACTGAAGAACTGAAGAGAGAATATTAGCCAGGATCAAAAAAATAAAACAAAACAACCCTGTTCTTTCTCCCTAAGACTTCCATGATTGTTGGTTCTCAAAGCCTGTAATACTATATAAAATATTTAAATACTTAAGAAAAGGAGTGCAGTTGCAAACTGTTTTGTGCAGACAACATCAATTAGAAACGGAGGAAAACAGACAATAAAAACAAACTTTCCAAGTCAAATTCTGTGTTTATTTCTTCATTCTTATCCAGGGTTTTACTTTTTAGGTCCTTTGGGGAAAATAATACTTAATGTCCCATTTCTTTCATCCTTTGCGTGTGTAAGAAAGTGACAACTTCTGTTGTTTGTACAGTCATTTACAGTTTGGTTGGAGTCCCAGTGATGCTCATGGAAGGTTTGCTTCTGGCTTTTTTGAGAGGATTCAATCAATTCTAGATTAAATCAGTGGAATATTTAAGGTCACATTTTCAAGACTTCGCAAAATAAAAGTGAAACAGTTGTTCTCAATTTTTGCAGATCTTCATGACGAAAAGCTAGAATAACAGAAGAGAAACCTTGAAATTCACTGATTTAAGAATTTTGCCTGAGTCTACTTATGTCAGGCTTTTCTGATTTACTGGCTATAAAGATGATAGAGAAATGGATATGGCCTTCTGATCTGAAAAATCAAGACCAAAATTATAGAATAGATGGAAAAAGAACTGAGAGAATGCTGGTCATAAAATTGATTTTGTGAGCTAATTCTAACTCAGGTTTTGTTTTGCCACACGAACCCTGACTAGCATCTCATCCTAAAAATAACTTCATTAACCCGTCCTGTAATAAATACATACAGAAAATCATTCTAGATTCCTACCTTGGCAGTGCTAATTTATGCTACTTATTTTATATTTTCAATGTATACTATTTGAAGAAAGAGTTTCTCCTTGAATTAATACTTCTCATATTTTGCTCCGTCTTCAACTTCTTTCAATTTATATTCATTTCCATTTACAATTAATTACAAATGTAATTGTAGACAAGATATTTAATTACAGATAGAATTCAAGTGAATTGAAAGTAAGCCTACCAGCATTTTGCTGGTTCACATTCATGAAATTTTCTTAAAGAAATCAAGTGAAAATTTACTGGCAAATGGGAGCTGAGATAGAGCTAAAAAGTTTTTTCAGCTACCTCCCACTTTCTTCATGATAAGACAATTTCATGTCATTTGACAGAATGGGTCTAGATTACTACACACTTATGAAAGCCAGAAGGATTGAGGAAGAAATGTTAAAGAAGATTCACAGAATCTTAAATAAATGCTGTACCCTTGAATTGTTCTCTGGGGCTGGGGATGAGGCACCAGGAATGGAAATCCAAACTAGTAATAAAACTAGTAAAACACAGAGGGTTTTTTGTAATTCCAATAGTGTATATTAATCTCACTCTTAAGTATATTCCATTTAAAGAAATTGAAGAAGAACTTATGTTCTTTTTCATGCAAATCCTAACATGAGATTTCAGATATGCACCTGGAAAGAGAAAAAGGAAAGACTGATAGACAAGTATTGCTTGTTCTCCCCCTGGCTACATTGCCAGTACAACCATCCATCACTGAAAAGTACTCAGTCATAAATTTGAATTGAATAGGAGAAATTACTGGACTGTCTGCTGCCTCAGCTGATACCAAAAAGTTTCTCTGTAGAATTTTGCTGTCTTCTAATCACTAATGATATGATGCTTTCTTTAACAGGCACTAGGCTAAAAATAGCCAAGAGGAACAGGCTTTAACCATTTTAAAGAGCAGTGACATGTGACATGACAAGTGACATGCAGGCTGACCTCTTGACTGCATGTGTTACAGCTATAGGCAACCTAAATGGTGCCAGGTGGAGATTACACAGGGCAGAGCAACATCTGCTTCACTATCACAAGGGTAAATGATATGTTATGCCTCATGTTATGCCATAAACAGCCTGAGGTAAGAAAGACTTGTAGAGTTCCTGCCACAAATTAAACTATTGCCAGCAGGTAGGATTCCACTCCATCTGTCCATGTAAGTAGCTCAAACAGAACAGAGCTACATAAAATATTATCCAGAGAGATAAAAGGCAAATAATGCAATTTATTTATGGGATGGAGCCAGAAATGAAAGCAAAACTAAATAGAAAGAGAAGATGTTTTTCCCTATGATGAATGGAAAGTGCTGTGCTGTTATATAATCTCTTTTCAGAGATAGTGGATAGAATTTCTGAAATGCTTATTTTTCTTTTTCTTTTTCTTTTCTTTTTTTTTTTTTGCTTACAGCTTGTTTTGTGCACAGGCAATGAAGTATGTATCTTGGACATACACATCTCATAGCTCCTAGAACTATATTCAAAATATTTCTTTAATCACTCCCCTTTTTCTTTTTTTTTCTACTTGAAGATATTAATAAGACAATCAATAATTGTGGTTATTGAGTCCACAGACAACTTCATGAGGAAAGCAGTGTGAAGTACAAAATACTAATGCCTCCTTAAGGCTTAAAAATATGCCTAAGAAATAACTTAAGTCCCAAGGGCCACTTATATTTTGGATAGTAAATATGACCTGTCCAATGGTCTAAATAGCCAAGTACTTGCTAGATGTTCGATTTTTTTTTGTATATAGACAAGTTTAATGAATAGTTCACACCTATTTGGAGACATTAGATGAGTTTAAATTTCTCAGTGAGAATGCAAGATGCACAAATACATTAAGTGGGATAGAACTAAGTTATTCAGTAAAATTTGTTTCTGTTTCAAGACACTGAATATTCTCAATTCTTTCATTTTCATTTCCACTAATGACCAGTTGTGACTTGCATACAATATAAAGAAACCTCACATTTTTAATACCAAGTATTTTGTAAGTGTGTGGTATGTCTTGGAAGTGTCTTAATCTCTCACTTTCCTAAGCTTCATTTAAAACAGAAAGAGCTTTAAACAGTGATTAGTAGAAGTCAACTTTTAAGATATCTGAGTTCCCTAAGAGTGTAAATCAATCCTAGTGGGATTTTCAATATCCCATTAGGATATAGTCATAGTTATATACTATGCCCCTAGTTATGTCTAAATAGTTCTAAAAAATTTAACCTTTAATGAAGTGTTTCTAGAATCAGACAGTAGGTATCTGAATCACTTAGAACACTTTGGAAAATATTTCCTTTTACTTTGCATAATGATAAAATTTTTGTGAGTCTTGGGGTTTCTAAGAACATTTCTTTAAAGTTTTTTCTGAAATATATAGCTCATTTGTTTATTTATTTGTTTAGGATAATATTAAATAGACTTCCAGAGATATCTCAGAATATTATTTTTGAGAAATTAACACTGCCACCATATATTTTAAGTGGCCTTCTGAAGCAATAAATTGCATTAGCTTTTAAGATCATCTTGTGCTCCCTTTAAAACATTACATTGACCAACCTAACCTAAATATTATTTATGTCCTTTTAAGCTAATCATGAATTAGGAGAGGACTTTTTTTTTTTCCCTGAATGAGAACAAGAAGTCAATATTCTAATCCCTCAAAGAATATTTCTCTGTGCATTTGCCTTTTTATTAGAATGAGCCAAGCTGGAGCTTACATTCTAACACCAGATGTATATAAAATGGTCACTTCGGTCAACACTGCTGAGATTAAAATATCAAAAATATTGCAGTATTTGTGCATGGAGTCATTATGAGTAAAAGAAGCCTTTAGTGGTAAATTTGCGAACAATTGGTTCCACTCAAGTAAAAGAGGAATTCAATGCAGGAACAAGAAATTATTGAGAAAACACAAAATTTACGGTCTATTTTTCTTTTGGTAGAAAGGCCACAAGTCAGGAGGTATTCAGGTGGAACTAAATTTAAGACCGAGTCACTGTCTTTCCGAATATATGAGAAAAGAAAATAAAATATAATACTCATTACACTTTCTATGTTCTAACCTACTAGAATACACAATGTTATAAATCAAAAGTGAATATAAGACTAAATTTTTCTTGGAGCTATTAATTATATTGCTATTAGTGTGAATAGTCAATGAACAAGCAACTTTCATTACTTCTGCCATAGCAGCCTGCTATTGATCCATCACTGCCTTTATAATGCAAAAATAATGGTTATTGTAGAAAATATGCTAACACCTCAGATGATGAATGGCACTCATATTTTAAAGATATCAAAGAGAATATCTACACTTATTGCTGGGTTATTGATCCTAAAGCACAGTGAGAAGAGGAAGAGGCAGAAGAACTTGATATGAGAACTTTAAAAATAATTTTGAAGTGTTGATTGTATTTATACACAAGGAAGAAGAGAAAGTCAAATAAAATTTTCAGAGTTAAATTACCATACCAAAGAAGAAAAAGGCAACTAAATGAGTTCAAAATGACTTCGGAATATGACAGTTTAAAAAAAAGCCTAGCCATGTGCATTAAGATAGTAAGTAGACACCCCAATATATTCACGGGCTTCAGAAGTAGCGCACTTTGCTACTTTAGTACTTTTAAACTTTTTGAGTGTTAGTCAGTGTTAAAATAGAGAAAAGAGAGATTCTCAATTATAATGACTCATCCACTCTCACATGGTGAGTGTGGCCTAGAAAGTTTTCTTCTAGTCTTTTTTCAGATAGAAGGAGTAGGTATAAGTCACTGAGGATGGGAGAAACAGAAGAGCATTTCACTAATGACCACAGATCTGTGGGACAGCGATTATGTTACTCATCAGAATAAAGATTCAAGTTCTGTCTCTGGAGACAATAAATAAGGATCTTTGCTAGTTAAGGTGTTAAGGAATATATTCAAGGCAGGTAGCTCTGGGTGCAGCAGGTTGAGTTCTGGATGGCAGAAGCCTGAGGAAAGAGGCCCTGAACTGCTGAGCCTTTGCTTAACAAATGGCACAGGCACCTGCTGCCAGGGGACCAACACTCAGAGATGTGCCAAGAGCTGATGACGCCAGATTTTCCTGTTCTTAGACTGAGAGGTCATTAAGTGACAGGGGTGTCCTTTGTTCAGGCTTCCTCCTTGGAAGCACCCAGCTCAAGTTGTTAATTCATTCTTCATTTATTAAGCTATTTGAAGTATCTTAATATCTGAGACAGCTATAGGAAATTTGGGGTTAAGTCAGTGAGGAAGCCTTGCCTGACGATATCAGTGTTGTGTGCAGGGAGTCAACTGGGGCACTCATCAGGTCACTGAAGCTACCAGATGCAAAGGGGCCTCATTCCTAGTTCTGGACTAGGAGTCTCTTGGATGGTCAGGCAGGAAAGTTTCCTTAACAAGGGGAAGTTTTGAAGTCTGTCCTTCCTATGGAATAGCCCTGGATGACTTGATTGAGACATGCAGCACCATCACAGGAGTGAAGTTAGAGGACCTCCAGCACTGAAAGGCATCCTTGGCAATTTTCAACAAGTTTGCCCTCTTCCTTTACACTTCCTCCATGTACAAGTTGCATTGTTCCCTGTAGTCTGGTGACTTCATGTGATGATTTTTTGCAGGAGTTTAACTAGTCCCATCAAAATGGTTTGGATTCTGCCTGTCAAAAGCACACATACTCTCAGTGTGCTGTACTATGCCATGCACATTCTGTATGACACTTCAAAGACCTAAGTCTCCATGCATCCTCAACACACCATGATAAACTGTACATTTCTTTCATAAGACATGCCCTAAAAGAGAGGAAACATTGCTGTTACTGACAGTAAAAATTCCGTGTATCAGTAAGCCATTAGTTTTAAGAGTAACTAAATTAAATGCATATTCATTTGAGACCAAATTTGGGAAGAACCAAAATCTATAGAGCAATCTGTAAGCAGATGGGCAATATAATGTCTTTAAATGCAGAGGTTTTTTAATACATATGGCCACCTGGGTATAGGCTTTGCTAAAGTGACTAATATTAAATTCCTTGAATATTTCTTCACAATAATTTACATTTCAGACAGTAATAGGGCTCTTCAGCCACAGGTAGGTGGCTGCCAGCAGGGAACCATGCCTCTGCTTTCCATACATTCAGGTCTTCGGGCAGCCTCCAGGCAGCTTGTCTAGGTTGGTTCCTCTGTGGCCTGAAGCCTGCTCCCTCAGCACTCACACAACACTCTTGGACTCTGCTTTTGCATTCGCTGTCCATTTGAACAGCAAATCTTGTTGTAAGGATGGCCTTGGGGGCTATTCTCAGAGGACAGTCTAGACATACATTATTGTGTACAGTCCATCTCTTTTGTATACAAGAGAGAAAGAGTTCAATGAAGCTTTTTCCTAATCGCCTTGTAGCATATTGACAGGCACAAAGCAGGAGAAGAATGGCATTATGTATTTTATACAGGAACTAGGAACATGCAGTGATTACTCCTTTATCTCCCCTATCTCATTTTCTGATTTACCATTCACATACTGCATACTCAGTTGCTCTTATTCACTCAAGATGCAACTTCTTTGAAAATTCACTATTGCTTTTTTGTTAACTGCATTGTTTATTAGAAAATAATGCTAACTTTTGTTCATCCAAAGCTACTTGTAAACAGAAAGTGCTCTATACTTTCTCTGTGGAGAAAAATAAAACAGACTTTCTATGCTTAAAAAGGACAACAAACTGTCCTTTCTAGGACATTATTAATTCTCAGCCACATTTTAGTGTAAAAAGTCATATTTGGTTTGTCTCTCTAGTCCACTTGTAGGTGTTTATGTTAACAGATAAGGAGGCTGCCACATAATTCTGCTGATTTGTTGCAGAATCGCAGTGCTTTACAAAGGAATTTCCATGCTTCCTGAAGACAGATCTACATTTTCAATGGATAGGAAGAGTTGTCTGAAGTAAGTTTTCATGGTGGCTAATTCTTATAAATGCAACCTTAAGATCAAAAAATAATGTAAAACTAAATCATTGTCACTAGCAAGGAAAAGACAATCATATATTATCAGCATATTAACTGAAACATTGTGTTTCAGTGTAAGTGTAAGCATTCTAATTATGAAGAACTTTGAGTAAAAAGAAACAAATTTTAAAAGGAGAAATTCTATGCATGTTTAGTTTTATAAAGAAAAAAAAAAGTAGACAACTCTCCAGTAGCAAACTACCTTCTTTTTTATTCCTAGGAATCTTGTGAACAATACAAAAAAATGTTTGAAACAAGCTGTCTCATCTTTAGTTATCCTTTTAAAGACAACTGGATATACTTTTTCAGCTGGAAGAGTGTTAGGTGCTTCCTTCATCACTGCTTGTTACACAAGTGGCCAAGAAAGACAATGGTATCCCGGGATGCATTAGACCAGCAGATCTAGGGCAGGAGATTCTGCCCCTGAGCTCAGTCCTGGGGGGCCTCACCTGAAGCTCTGTGCTCAGTTCTGGGTTTCTCAGCACAAGGGGAAGACATGGAACTTCTGGAGCAAGTCCAATAGAGGGCTACGAAGGTGCTTAGGGAACTGCAGCACCTTATTCATCTTAAATACTTGTTCTAGGAGTGCAAATATCTGAGTTGTGATGTTACCAGGCACCTTTACACTTAAATTCTGAGAAGATTCCTGAAATAAACACCCACCAATATATTTTCTGTGTTCTCAAACTCAGTCCAGAAATTTATCTAGAATAGGTTTATTGGATTGATCAGACAGATGGAGACAGCTTCTATTTCCTTCCAATGCTACTACAGCCCTTCAGCTCTGACTTCAGCTTCTACTTCATCTCCTTCCTCTTCCTCAGACTGATTTGCATTGGATTTTGAAGTCAGTTATTTTTCTTATACCCACAAAATGGATTTACAAGATATTTTCAGTTGGGGTCTGTTTCTAAAAATATTCCTTCTCTGATACAGATACAAATTCTCAGACAGACCTCTTAATCTCTCCCAGGTCAGATGTTTTATTTCAGAGAAAATCCTCAACTATTTAGCTCATTTTTCTGGCTTTCCCATTTGCTTTCCCATATATGTAATCAGACACACAGAACAGATGAACATCTGTTCATCCTTATTTTGTTCATTAGACTTTGATCCAGCAGGGCTTGAACATCTGTTTATTACAAACTGTGATTTATGTTGAAAAAACAAGTAACTTATAAACAATGATGAAAATAGAAGAAACAGCCTTTTATTATCATTATTATTGTTGTTATCATCATCACCATCATCTCTAATAATGTATAATACTAATATTACTACTAATAATAATATTCAAGTTATACTGCAGGTAAGGTACTGCCTTGGAAAATATAGAGGTGTATTTTATAGGGCTATAAATGTGCATAAACATCAATAACACAAAGCAGGGAAAATATAAAGATCTTCAGAGAATGAAAATCCCTGCAAATATCTCTGTTAGTGACTAAAAAATTAACTTAAGCTTTAAAGCTCTAACTTTTGGCATTGCAGGTAATAAATGGAGGCATGATAAATGTGGAATTCAGTGCAATTTCTTTTTTTCCTTTACAGATGTGGATGCTGTTTATTAGAGGTATTGCAATATAATGTAATTACGTTATTTCAGGCTACCTGCAAGATAATGTTTACAGACCTGGTTACAACTTGATTATACAACTCTTAAAAGTCTTAAATTATATGGTGTTATGATGCAAACCAGAATCTTAGGCAGTGTCTGCATTTAAATTAAGCCTCTTTAGGCTAATATTTAAATAAAAGTAATTTATTTCTATTTCTCTCTAGTGAACCTTTACTGTGTTTAACTGAAATCAGATTTGTACCAAAAAACAACAAATGCGATTAAGACCTATTATGTTTATGACCATCTTAATATATGAAAGCTAGATTTCCATTATGTTTGATCAAGTAAAAAATTAAATAATCTTTAATTCTGCAGAAACTTTTGTAAAATTTTTTTACTTTCATTTGCATAAATTAAATATGCATAAGGCTCTGCCAGTTGGTTGTTAGATGGCAATTGCCCACTTTTGGTTCCGCTTGATTTCATTGTTCTTGTAGTCATATTATGAACCTGTTAGTGCCCAAGTTTCCCAGGCTAAACCAATGGACATACAATGACATTTATTCTATTTTATTTTGAATAAAAAAAATATATATTTCTTAAATTAAGGGATCATTTTCAATCCTGGGGGAGTTTCTTTTTGAAACTTATATGAGAAGGAGAAAAAAATGTTAATTGAATCTTCTCATTTACACGTTCCATCTGTTTTTGTTCCAGCTGCATCTGCTTAGATACTTGAGAAGTAGGTCAAAGTAACACTTAATGGGTCTCAGCTGATTATTGTAGTAATATAATAAAATTGCTGCAAGTAGAAAGTGGAATGGGAAGGAGGGTTTATATTTTTATATTGAATGGAGAATGTTTAAAGTAATTTTTTTGGCTTTAAAGGTTATCAAAATAAGTTGGGGAAAATGCATAATTTTCTTCCATAGGGAATTTATTCTATTTTTTTTTTTTTTTGTGCTTTGCAGAACTTCGTTCTTTTTTTTTTTCAAATAATGTTTCTTATTGAGAAATTGTTATTTTGTCTGGTTTTTTTTCATCAAGTTCTATACTAAAGTCTGTGACGTGTCTGAAGATACATGATATGATAAGATTTTTTTCATGGTATTTAACTTCTACCTTTGGACAACTAAGCCCTTCACTTTCTAGACTTAATGTTGTTATTTCAGTAGCCAATGATCTAAGTGACGCATATTGTTTACACATTTAAAGTATATTTCTTTCCTTCTAAATATTCCACTTTTTAAAAAATGCTATCTTATAATGGCAAGCTTTCAAACCTGCTTTTACAAAGCTGGCTTGTATCACCTGCTTTACATTGCTAGAAAAAAAATTTTAGTTTCCTAAGGAAGAAAGATTTACTTTTTTTACTGGTAAGATTTACATTTTTCAACTTTGTCCATCTAAGAGTTAGTATTGTTGATTATTTCCTTAACAGAGACAGCAGTAGAAATTTATTCATTCCACCTCTGGACTCCATTCATATATGTGTATGTAATTATAGTTAATGTACCAGCTAAATCATTCTAAGCATATTAACACTTTTCTATCCTGTGAGTACTTGTTCAGCATGAAAAGAATAA
Organism: Taeniopygia guttata; assembly: GCF_048771995.1. Classification (NCBI taxonomy): domain Eukaryota; kingdom Metazoa; phylum Chordata; class Aves; order Passeriformes; family Estrildidae; genus Taeniopygia; species Taeniopygia guttata. The sequence continues at coordinate 53,634,504 of NC_133063.1, read as the reverse complement.
TTGTGAATATACTGAAGGTGTGCCAACTATTTCTTACTCACATAGATCTGTGCTGATTAAATGTTTGCAACTCAGTGGAAGTAATTTTGCTCACAAAACACTGGGCTTACAGAGTGTCCTGTGTGAGTAAGAGGAGAAATTGTGGCAGATAAAGAAGTCAACAAAGGCTGTGGTGAGGTAAATACTACCAGGTGCACACAAAGTAAAAAATAATGATGGCTGTTCTGAGTACATTTATCAAACCACAGGTGGGGAAAGATGGAACCATGTATTTCTTAACAGATTGGTAAAGGTGGACAGGAATATCCTTCACCTGTTTGGGCTCAGAGGTATATAAATAGGAGACCACAAAGCATGAAGGAATTAAGCTAAAAGAGAATTAATAAGAATAGCCCTTTTAACAGATTTTTCTGTGAAAAATGGTGGTGAAATCTTAAAGATCAAGGTTGCTGTGAAGATTAGAGAGTAGGTTGATGATGCAGAGTTGATAGAAAGGCAAATGAGAATGTATTTCTTGCCCTAATATTGTAGACATTTAGCCGAATGGTTTTCAAGTCAGAAGGTCTGTCTGCCTAAGATTGAACAAAAGGAATGTTATCCAATTATTATAAATATCAAATGTGATGAGTGCTGAGTGCTACTGGAATTGAAGTAGAATATAGGGTTAGTAGGGTATAGATAAGGTGGGTATGGAGGAACACACAAGAAGAGCTAAGTGCCAAAGAATTAATGTGTAAAAATTCCACTCCTTTTCCTCCTATCTTTTTCTTTAAAACCAAGTTCTCCAGCTTCACCTGACAGTAATAATTATGTCTATGTTTATTCCCATTCTGAGAATCATCCTTTACTTAACTATATCTAAGTACTCCTAAGTATTCTGGTTTACGTTTTTCTAAACAAATGCATTTCTAAATTTCTTTCCATCAGCATAAAACTTAGTTCATAGTATATAATTGGTTCGAATATAAAACACATACTGTAAATCCATAAAAAGAACTTGAGCTTGATTCAATATAAATGATTGGGATGATGAATGGAGGCACAATTAAATCATGCTTTATAGAGCTGGGAAGGGAAGGGTTTGAAAAGATTTGGCGTTTTCCTTCAGAAAATTTTGAAATCAGAAAACAATTCAAACCCCCAAACTTAAATGAGGATAAATTCTAGTCAGAGCTCAAATTATTGTATTTTAAACATTACTTACGTAAATCAAAATACAATTCCTTCATAATATCAAACCTCTGTGGAAGTGAAACTGTGACATTCTTTGAATGCTTCTGTTTTCTGACACTGAGCAGACTACCTCCCTGCACAGAGTCAGAAGTGGAAGCTAGACAAAAAGTACATGAGGTCACACTGAAAGAAGGGTATATGGGAAGGCAAGAAAAATAAACAACAAAAAGAAAACAAACAAACAACCCCACAAAAAAGTAGAATAAGAAGCTAGAGTTTATTCTTTCTGATCATTAACAATTCCCTTCTTCACCATGTCTCCATTTTGTTTAGATTCTCATGAGGCAAAATACTGCAGAGGGCCTGTTTTTTTCATGTATGATACTTTGGTCCTGTTTCTTGAACCATACTTTGTCTGACTGACAGAGAAGTAGCAAAATGCAAGGTTTAGAAGCAGCACTCCTGATATTATTTGTGGTAAAAACACTCTTAGAAGCCTCCACTCTCCTCCTTACCAGGTACATCAGTGCTGAATGCAGAGAAGCACCTCTTGCATCAGCTGCCCCTTATAGTTTTTGTCTTTTGGAACCACTTTTATCAAGAGACGCTGCAGAACAGAGAAAAATTAGAAGGTTAAATTAAGTCCTAGTGCAATTCTCAGATTCAGAGAGTCATGTTCATAATTAATTTGGTGTCTCTTTTACATATCAATTATTCATCAATATGTTCATCAAGTAGAAGTTAAAAAGATAATATTTTGGACTCTAAAAAACGTACGTCAATGAAAAAATTCACTAATATCTAGCAGAGACCTTGAAATAATTTTCTCATTATTTTCAAATGTTATGATTTGTTCATACACCTCCTTTCATGTGGTCTTTAATATTCAAAAAAGCTAAATATGTCTTTTAAATAAGTATTGTAAAAACAGTTTCAGAATGAAAGCAAAAATTGCACACACAAACAAAGCATTGCTTTACATGTTCCAAATCAAGGAATTAAGTCATCACTTCCCACGGGCAAGTAGGGTTCAGCCATCTCAAGGAAAGCAGGACCCCATCACACTAAAAGTTACTTGGGAAGATAAATGTCAACACTACAAATGTTTCCTCCTTCTTCTCCCCCATTTATATGCCAAGCATGATGGTCTCGAATATCACTTTGGTCAGTTGGGGGCACCTGTCCTGGCTGTGTTTCCTCCCAGAAAGGGCCTTGCCTCTGTGTAAGCCCTGCTAAGCAATACCAAAAACATCTCAATATTATCAACCTTCTGTTCAGCCCCTGTGAAAGAAATTAACTCTACCCCAGCTGAAACCAGCAGACATAGCTTCCTACTAAGCATCAGTCTTTCACACCTTCAAAACAAATAAAGAATGTGATTACTATCATGATTTTGCATCATGGCCAGAAATTGTTCATAATAGCTTTTGTAATCATGATACATCTGGTAGAGCTTTGGCATCTAGTTGAAAGAAAAGGAAACTAGTTGTTCTAGAACTGACATTGCACAATCAGTACAGATTATATTTATTTATATATCATATATTTGTATATATTTATTGAGAAATATGGCTGATTTCCTTCTCAGACGTCTATGCACATATACCAAAAAAGCATGGAAAAGATATTTGTATGACAATGTCTGTGAGGAATCAAGATGGTCTTTACTTCTCCGCTTCTACTTTTTATTGATTGGATTAATGAAAAATAATTTATTAGTATTATCTTTCATTTTGATGGTTATTGCATATCAAGAAATTTTAATTAGTACCAGAATTTCTTAGAATTACTTAGTTTTTACGTAAAAACTAAGATATATATAAATATATATATATATATATAACCATGAAGGGATTTAGCATTCTTTAACTTTTTCTTTTAGCTGCAAAAAGTACATATTATCAGTACCACTTTTCTGTTTCATTTGTGTCTCACCTGGGGTGACTAAGGGGGAATAGTTATTCTCTTCACTGTGCAAATTAGGAATGAGACTTCTGAGAAGATTCTGGGAGTATTCTGGGTTTTCTCCCTACTTCTTGGCACCTGGTGTTGTTCCCACTTCAGCCCGTTTGTTTGTTTGGGTTTTTTCTTTGTTTTTATTTCCCTACTCTAGTATCTCTCCCTCTCTTTTCTAACAGTTGTATTTCAGACCTGTCAGTGGGAATTTCCTAAAGGCATGCATTAACTTTGGCTGGCCCCTCTCCAACCCACTCTCTCCTTGGGATATTAAATTCCTACTGCTTTTGTTAATAATGTTATTATAGCACTTCACTGTGCTAGGCACAGTGAAAACTGTTAAAATAAAAAAGCCAAAGGTGCTACCTCGCCTTATGTCATTTGTCTGTTCCCAGCTGCTTTATTTTCCTTAGTTCCTCAAATGGTCACGTGCAAGGTCTGCAGAGGCATCTTTTGGGAGAGTGAAAGAAAATAGGAATTTCACAATAGGAATATTGTGAATTTTCTAAAAATGCAAGTGCTGTCCGGAAATACTGAGGTAAAAAAGACTTTGAAACAAACTCAGAAATTTCTTTCTCATTATGATGTACAGCTCAAATTAATAACTTATTTTCACTTGATTCTTGAATGTTTGGGGTTGTTTTCTGGGAATTCTTTTTTGTTACTCCTTTTGATAAAAATAAATTAGGAGTTTAAAGACAGGACTTTCTTGAATAATTTATCACTTCAGTTTCATTATCATTCTTTGAGTTTGCGTTTATTTATAACATATGGCTATAATTTTAACTTCAAATAGTTAGAATTAGATAAAAATGTGAGAAGAAAGGAAGTATTTGCAGAGAGATGGTCTTGAAACAAGCCCCAAATAAATACATTCTGAAAACATGTTTGGATCCTGTTCCAAATATCATATTTGGTAGCTCACTTCAGTATGTCATCCTGCACATCCAGCATATCCCCCTCCAATGACAGACAGGGAAAAGCTGCCAACAGGACAAGAACATATTTCTGTAATTTGCAGGGCAGGGCATGTCAGGCCACAGAAAAATTGCAGTGAAGCTTGCTCTTCAATGTAAATACTAGTAAGCCAAATATTTATACACAGGCTGAACATTATAGGTATCCTCAAGCTTATTCAATCAAGTTCCTACAGGCTGACTGACAATGGAACATATGTTTGTCTTCTTTGATGGGAAGCATCAGTGCTGTTGGGCTGTGGTTTGATTCCTTCATTGCTGGGATTTTTAGGAGAGAAGCAGCTAAAAAAAACCCAAACAACTTTAACTGACCTGAATTACACTCTGAAATCATGTAGTCATAGAGTACCCTGACCCGAAAGGGACCCACAAGGAGCTTCAAGGTCCAGATCCTGGCTTGGCACAGGATAACCCTAAGAAATGTATCATGTGCCTGAGAGAATAATCCAAATGTTTTTCTAAAATCAGACGTACTTGATACCTGCTTCCCTGGAGAGCCTGATCCAGTTCCAGCCACCCTCTGTGTGAACATCCTTTTCCTAATATCCAAACTAAACCTTCCCTGACACAGCTTCAGGCCATTCTTTCAGGTCCTTCTCTCTGGTGACCCACTGGTCACCAGAGAGAAGAGATCAGTAGCTGCCCCTTCACTTCCCCCCATGAGGACATTTTAGACTGTGATGAGGTTTTCCTTCCGTTTCCTCCTCTCCAGACTGAACAGACCAAGTGACCTCAGTCACTCCTAGCTGCCAGGGCACTGCTGACTTGTATTCAGCTTGCCATTGTTGACAACTCACAGGTCACCTTCTGTGGAGCTGCTCTGCAGACTCTTATTCATGAGTCTGTATATACATTTCCCATATAAGAGAGTATGGATATGCCTGAAAAGCAATTAAAATGACAAATGATTTAGAGAAAAATAAGATCATATTACTAACAGAAAATTTTTAGAGCCACTTCCAAAAGTAGTTGGTTAGATGACAGGAATAACTGTCCACATTTTATGATCTAAGTATGTTGATAAGTGGAAGGATTTTTAGTCTCTGCTGGTTCTAAGTAGTTTGCATGCTATACTCCACTATTCATAAAGTGGGAATTCATAAACATGGGAACCCCATGTGTGTGCATTGCTATTGTTAAATTTTAAAACACAAAAATAATTAGTCATGTTACTTTTCCTCAAATTCATTTTAATTTGTCTGGCATTTGAGCATCTTGTGGTTTTTGAATGTCGAATGCCTGCACCTGGTAAACTAAATGTAGTGATGTGCTGTATTGTTAGTGCTTTCCAAAATCAAATGAACTTTGTTTTGAAACCTCCCTGCCACACAATCCTTTCATTTATCTTGGAATAAAATCATATTATTTTATTTCTGTCATATATTCTTACTAATGCTATTATACCCTGACTCCATGCTTGCAAGCCAAGCAGAGATAGATTACATTAGGACCCTAAGCCATTACTGTATGCACTCCCCCAGCACACAGTCCTGCTGAGTGAGCTTGCCATTTTGTGGGACTTAGTTTCTGCTGACAAAGACCTAATGCCCTTAACACTGCAGAAGTCCTTCTTTACCCTTTGGCTGTGGGTGGGGCTTCCCATGCTCTGAGAAGGAGATCTATTAGGTGCAGTCAGAAACTTTTGCCTATTTGATTCTTATTTTGGCATGATGCGGTAACAGTTTGGCTGTCTGGGATTTAGCATTATTTGAAGAATTGAGTATTATTTGAGGAACTGGGTTTTGCTACCAGTTGTTAAGCTTTGCAGTTCTAAAGGAACTTCCCACACCTTCCCTATCAACATCAATAACCAGGAATAAAGCAAAATTCCTCAAGACACCAAGCAAGGCAGGTCTAGAATGCTACCAAGGTTTTTTCAAGGCTATTTTTGTATCCAAATATCACAAGTCAAGCAGATGAGGCAGAAGGCTACTTGTCTGAACAGGAATGTTGGAAATAAGGCAAAAAGGGAAAATATATGTCCAGTGAAAGCAAGATTGGGTGACATGGGAAGAACACAGAAATGCTGCTTGTCACTGTAGGGAGAAAATTTGTGCAGCCAAAGCAGAAGCTGGCTCAAAAAAATGCTTTTCTCAAATTTATTAATGGCAAAATGCAGTGAAAAAAGAACATAAATCCATTAGAGGGTAAGGATGGTCACCTCACAAACAGAGACATGGACAAGGTAGAGGTGTTCAACACATTCTTTGCCTTTGTCTTCAGCATGGATGGTAGAATGGGAGTCTAATGCCCTGAGCTGGAGGTCCATAACTGTGTAAAAATTATCAACTCTCATTTGACCTTAAAAGTATGCAGTCATCAGCTGCTGCAGCTGGATCCCTACAAATCTTTGAGTCTGATGGAATTCACCTGGGAATCTTCAAAGAACTGGCTGATGTCACTGCAAAACTTCTCTCAATGATTCTTCACTGGTCTTGGAAATCTGGAAAGGTCCCAGATGACTGAAAGCTGATGAATATTTTCCTGATTTTCAAGAAGGGCAAAAAAGAGAACCACAGAAACTACAGGCCTGTCTATCTCATTTCAGTGCCTGGTAAATGTGAAGAAGATTATTGTGGGTGGGGATTGAAAAATATTTGAAGGACAAAGCAGTCCTTGGTCACAGCCAGCAGAACTTCATGAGAGGAAAAGTCCTGCTTATCAACTCTTTTATTACAAGGTGACCCACCTACTTGAGCAAGGGAAGACAATTGATGTGATCTTTTTGGATCTCATTTAAAATCTTTGTTACTATCTCTCACTGTATCCTTCTTTCTATCCTTCCAGCATACAGCTGGATAAACATCCTGTGGTGGGTGAGCAACTGGCTCATGGGTCAGGCACAAAGGTTTCACGGAATGGAGTGACATCAGACATGTGATCTGTCACAAGAGGGGTTCTGCAGGGCTCCATGCTCTGTCCTGTGCTCTTTGATTCTGCACCTGGGATGGGGCAGCCCTGGATGTACAGACAGACTGGGCAAGGAGAGGCTGATCAGCAGTGCCATGGAAAGGGCCCTGGGGTTCTGGTCCATGGCAAGTTGAACATGAGCCAGCAGTGCCCTGGCAGCCAGGAGGGCCAAGGCTGTCTCCTGGGGGCATCAGGGACAGCACTGACAGCTGGACAAGGGAGGGGATGATTGTCCTGCTCTGCTCTGCACTGGGGCAGCCTCACCTTGAGTGCTGAGGCCCTTTTGGGTGCCACAATATAATCAACTTATTAAACTATTAGAGAGCATCCAGACGAAGGTAAAAAAGATGGTGAAGGGCCTTGAGGCTAAGCCATATGAAAGTAGCTGAGGTAATTTGGTCTGTTCAGCCTGGAGAAGAGAACCTCATTGCAATTACAACTTCCTTGGGAGAGGAAGAGCAGACACTGATCTGTGTGACCAGTGATAGGACCTGAGGGCGTGGCCAAAAGTTGGGTCAGGGTTGGGTTCGGTTGGCTATTAGAAAAGAATTCTTCACCCAGAGATTGGGCACTGGAATGGGCTCCCCATTGGATCTGAGAGAGTTCAAGAATTTGGACAATATTCTTGGGCACATGTTGTGATTCTTGGGGATGGTCCTGTGCAGGGACATGAGTTGGGCTCAACGATCCCTGTGGTCTCTTCCAAATCAGCATGTTCTGCTATTCTGTGATCTTTTTGCATTAAACAAAGCCTCAGTCTTGAGGTACATAGCAGTGACAGCAGTAAGTTCTGTTACTGGTTGTTGGATCCAGGGGTACAGCAGTGTTTCCAGAGTCAGGGAAATCCAACAGAAAGCAAAGAATCCCAGCTGACTAGAGCTGGCAGCTCTAGCAAGGGAGGCAGATGTAGCTTGGGCTTACCAGTAGCAACTGCCCCTGGGTAGAGTTGAGACCAGGGAGGCTAAACAGGAATGAAGAGGGATAAAGTGGTCTGTACAGGAGGTCCCTGCACACTCCCTGTAGTGCCACAAATGAGGGATATGCTCTAGGTCCCTATAAGAATGGTGAACACTCACCTCAGAGCTAAAATCAGTGTTTCTACAGAGAAAGCCACTAAGAGATCTTATGCTTACACTCAGAGTAGATAAGGAAGGAGACAGTAGAGCCAGTAGGTCATAATAACTGCATAGATCCTTCTCCTAGAGAAAAAGCAAGTACCTGCAAAAAAAGTGTACATATCTGTTGCATCAGCTGTCTGAATGAAGGAAACAGTTAAAAGGCTGGGTGCTATTAGAGGAGCCAAAATTGGGATAGACAAGCGGTTTCAGAACCATGTTCCTATGTGGGAACACCATCAAAAATACACCAACTTATGACCCATACAAGCAGGATTCTGCTTCAATCTCCACCCTTTGATTTTTTTTTGCAATCAAGATCTGATATGAAGCTTTAACCTGTGAGCAAGATCTACAAGGAGAAGCTGTACTAGAAACATGTACAGTATTCCACAACATGGAGAAAGAGCACATAGTGGGTGACTGTTAGGGTGTACTGAGATGTGTATCTGCTGGCTTGATAGGGAGTCACAAGAGGGACACTGTCTTCCGGGAGAAAATATAAAAAAAATTTGGCTACAAGTCAATGGTCCCTGAAACTATCCACCAGAGAACTGACTTCATTGCAAAGCCATTCTTCATAATCTTAGAGATATCAAGCAGATTGAGGCATATCTGAGAAAAATGGAAGAAGGCTAATGTCACCCCATTGTATAATGCCACTAATTGTATCAATTGACATTGATACCCCTTGTATCAACAAGAAGAGCTTAGATGAGGATCCAGGAAATTGCAGGTTTTTATCTTACTTCAGTTCCTGGTAAAGTTATAGAATTAGTCCTCCTGGGGAGGTAGCATGTGACTGGGAAAAGCCAGTGCTGGATCACCAAGAGCAAGTTGTGAATGACAAACCTGATTGCCTTCTATGACAGAATAACCTCATAAGCAGTGGACATGGTCTGCCTGAATTTCTCCAAGGTTTTTGATAGCTTTGTCAAAGCCTTCTCCCAGAAAAGCTGGTGTGTTAAAGTCTAGTGAGGTGGTCCATGCAGTGGGTGGGGAACTGGCTGATGGGCAGCACTCAGAGAGAGAGTGGCAGTGCCTCGCTCCTTGTCACATTGGCAGCCTATTACCATTGAGGTCCCCAGGGATCAGCTCTGGGCCCAGCACTGTTTGATTTCTTCGTAAATGATCCATGGTGGGATCCTGAAAAATCCTGACAAATGTTTTCTGATGATACCAAACTGAGTATCACACTTTGGAAAGACTTTGGAAAGACTCATCCTGAAGAAAGACCTTTTCATGTGGAGTTGTATAAAAGAGAGTCTAATGGGCACAAGCTACTCCTGGGGAGATTCCAAATGGATACAAGAGGAAAAATTTTCACAATTAGATCCGATGTTGCAGCAATCTCCCCAGGGAAATGGTGGGCTCCCCAATGTTGAACACTTTAAATATTCATGTGAGCAGGGTGCTGGGCCATCTTGTCTAGACTGTGCTTTTGCCAAGATAGATTGGACCACACGATCCTTGAGTTCCCCTTCCAGCCTGGTATTCTCAAGGGGAATAATCTGGTAGAGAACATATTTTCAATTTCTGCTCGTGCCTTTAAAAAACACATTCAGTTATTGAAAATATCTTTGTATGTAAGTGTATTTATAGATTTATATTTTTTTAAAGAGAAATACATATTGAAAATCATAGTTAAATATTTTCTTTTGCTTGTTTTTCTCTCCAAAAATTTCCCAAGAATAGCTAGGCAAAATCGGGTTAAAATATTGAATGCAACTCAAAAATACAGCTGCTTTTTTTTTTCTGCTCATATTTATGATTAGACAACTACTATTTTCCCTCTTTTATTTTGTTTAAAATGTGCTGTTTATTAAAAAACTCCAGAATATTTAGAAAGCATGAAAACCTATACTTTATCTCTTGCTTCTCCTTGATACATGTTGTATAGATTTAGAATTTTTTCTCTTTTGAAACTTTCCTTGAGTTTTTAGCTTCCTGCCTTTGCAATTGCTGGCTACTGAAGTGCTGAGCACAGCACTTACTGTGAACCAATAAAAAGTCAAAGACTTGATGTCAGGCTCTCTTAGACTTATTTAATCACTATGAGTGGAAAAGAAGACAGATTCTGATTAAGACCAGCTAAACCGATCAATAAAGTCCTTGAACTTGCATAAGTCACTTCTGGTTACTTTTAATAGCAGTGATAGCCTGTACCTAGGAAGAAATATCCTTCTGTTAGGATCTCTACATATGAGACATACATGTGGACAACCAGTGAATGCTCCTGTAAGAGGGTGCATTTTATTTCTTAACAGTCCATTGCTGTCACTCTTGGGGGTATAGCTTCAGCCAATTTCTTTTGCACTGAATCTCTGAGAAAATGGAACTGGAAAATGACACTCAGATTCTATATATAAACACAAAAGGAGACTAAATATATAGTGAGCTACATGACAACCTTCAAATGTGCAATTTTCACTAATTCCATATTTGATATACTAGTCCAAGTTCTAACAGGGAAGAAGGTCAGGATGGAGGTGCAGTACTTCAGGATCCTCTAGATCTGTTGGATATGAAACTTAAACAAACATGAAATTACTTTCATTGATTAAATGTAGATTGAATTAGTGGGAAAAAATGACAGGCCCTGCTAAGGTTGTGTCCCCTAGTCATTGTTTAACTCAGCGTGACAGATTCAATCTGCTCAGCCCAAAGGAAGGCCAAAGATGTCACTCACATACTCTGCACAATGCTACAGCCATAGAAGAGCAAAATCGAAAAGTTGCACTTTATCAACTCACAGCCTGGAGCCACTGTTCTCATTCGGGTTGTGTTAGCAGAACAATGAGCTACAGCAGGCGCAAGGCCGCTCCACATAATAATTATAGGTATCCCACAGGCAAAGCTCTTGTTGCTTTTAAGACTTGACAGAATGTGTCTTGTAGGCATGACCTGGCAGATGGGGGACTTTTTTATTTCATCTTTTCCAAAAAGCCACCCAGGAGAAAAATATAAAGAATCCTGATAAGGGATATATTTTCTTCTAAACAGGTAGGTTGATTACTATAGGCTGCTCTTCTTTTCCATTCATGCTTTAAATAATTGGAGATTACCTTCATGGAAGAAAGTCAAGTAGCAACAGAAACAGGGATAGACCTTTTGCTCTATCCTGCTAATTTGTGTCACCTACTGCACTGCCTTACGTATTGATGGTAGAAAAAATGAAGCAGAAAATTAAGTCTGAAAGGCATTTTTGTCCTGCTGTCACTTTGTACAACATTTAGTTCAGTTGACATGATGCTGTGCCTTTTGTTACATAAAACTGTCACATTGTCCCCTTCTGGTTAGCCACAGTTGCCGACCAAATCAATAATGTCTGTCAAAACTGTCAAATAGTGAAAACAGCTAAAAATATCTATTATAATAGATAATATTTTATGACCATTAAAAGATACAATAAAATTATGTCACCAACAACATGAGAAAACAAAAAAAAAATAACATTAACAATTAGCACAAACTGAAAAGGATGTCCTCGGATATATTGCAATGTCTGGACATTTTAATTATTTCATATTAATTTTTGATATTTTAATATGCTACTAATCTTTAAATACAGTTTATGATTGCTGAAGGACAGTTAAAACATGTAAGTGTATGCAATTATTTTGTTAGAGTTGTTAGGTACTATTTGTTCTACTTCAGTAGAACATAAATATAAACTACCAGCAGTCTAAAAGAGTACAGAAGGAATCCAACAGAAATGCAGAAACTGATTCTCTTTTTCAGTCTTCCACTCTTGCTTGGACCATGGTGTGATACAGAAATTTAAGGACAAAACCACTAAGATTTGCAAATCATAGTCAATTGTGTTTCATTTTTATCTTCCATCATTGCAGATTGAAATTCTCTAGATGCTTTTTTGTTTATAGTTTTTACCCAGAAACTCTGGTAAACATGTAATTTAGCTGGAATATGGAAGAGAAGATTTTTGCCCTAAAAAAGACACAGTGTGTCCAAAACACACATCACAGTGATGGCATGTGAGATTGAGTTTCCCAGCTGGATACTGCTGGAATCTACACAGCCAAATTTGCCTACTGTTCCTTCAAGCAGCCACAAAGATAAATATCAGAGCCATTCATACATTGTCCTTTTGTTTAGCATATATTTTTAAGAGTGACACTTGAACTTAAGAATTAAAAATCTGTGGGTTGTGTAGTTAGTTCAGGTTCTTTCAGAAAGACCCAGCAGGGGTAAGTGGTCTCAATCATGTCCTGTTTTGTAGAGAGAAACACATGGATTTGAAAACCTTTTGTAAATTTTTTTGCCCAGATAAAGACACTCCTGAATTTTATGCCTTCAGTGGTTTCACAAATGTAATGTCAGCCCATCCTACTTACTAATTAGCTTCCTAATTATCCCCATCCTACTAACTAATTTATCTTGACATTTTTTAATAAGTATTTTGGCCACATATAAGTTGAAGATAAAAGGAAAGATTAGGAAAACAAAGCATCCAACAGATCCAAGAACTCTTTAAAGCAGATTGAAATCCATTTAGAAGTTGTCCTGTGTCAATAGATGCCAGTAACACAGGAATTACATTTCTCCTTTTTTTCATCTCAAAAGCTTTTCTCTATAGATTTTTAATCACAGAATCATAGAACAGATAGACTGGACAGGACTTTTAATTGTCATCTAGTTCCAACCCCCTCTGCAGAGTACAGGGACATTCAACTAGGTCATGTTGCTACAAGTCCTGTCCAACATGGCTTTGAACATTTCCTGGGATGGGATACCTATCACCTCTCCAGTCCACCTGGTACAGTGTTTCACTACTCTCATTGTAAAATATATCCAAATTCCTTTCGCTATGTTTCAGTGCTGTAAATGTGGAGGTTTTAATTGTGTAAACCAAAAATTAGATATGTGCAAATATCTTTTGTTTATAGCAGTAAAATTATAATAATAGTTTAATTTTTAAAGTATTTTTTACTTAAAAGTTTTGAGGGTACTTACCCCACCATTTAGATGCAATTCTGGTTTTACTAAATTCATTGATTTAATTCATGAGCTGTGAGATTCCTTAATATCGAGTAAATTAATTGGAATAATTCTCAGTCTGAGAATGTCATAGGTTATATTTGTAAACTCATAAGGTAGAATAAAGTGTTGAAGTCCTTGTATTCTCTATGTTCTGTTTAAGATCTTCAATATACTCTGGTAAATCACCTTGTATCTCACAAAATTAATTAATTAGACTTTCAAATTACAGATTTGGTTCATACATTTTCAAGGTTTAAGTCGACACAAAGACAGAAATTTAAATATTGTGAACTGATTTCTACTTTTTGCCAGTGCAGTGAGATAATCCTGTGACAAGAAAACCCCAACTGACAAAACTTACTTTATCTTGATTTGATCTAAGATTATATTTTGTATTGTTCTATCATATTTTCAAGCATATTTGAATTATGTACCTGTAAAAAGTAACTTTATATTTTAGCAGGTATCTTGGAGAATTAAAATTTTGAAAGCTTCATCTGCTACTGACACAAATAAATAAAGTATGTTCAGAAAAGTGCAGCAAATTCCTTTCTAGATAAAACAATCTGAAACATTTTCTACTAGCTGCTTGGAGTGCTAAACAAGGAAGTGACACAAATTTTTACCTCAATTTTTTATTTTTGTTTAAATCTCTTGAAAAGAACCTACAGTGTTGCCAAATCAGTTTTCCACAATGTCTGAAAAAAGTAAACTTTTTGTATTTTCATAGAATACAATTTTTTTGGACCATGTTTTTTTGGACCAGAAATTTTGCCCTGCAAATTTCCCAGTGTAGTTGCACATCTTTTTGAAAGTCCATGCTCTACAGTTCCTATGAAGATCTCTGACGTTCTTTCCTGTCACTATTTTTCTTTCAGCGTAAATTCAAAAGTGAGGTCTAACACTACTTCCAGAAAGAAAAATTCTCTGGGGGAATCTCCACAGAATTTTTGTCTAGTGGGGTTAAGTAGTTATTCTACATTTTTCTTTAAACTATGAGATGAACAAATTGAGTTTCCTTTTACCTTCTGAAAGGGTAACTGGCTGGAACAACTCTTCGTTTAGAAGTTGAATTTCAGCCAAGAATAAATGAGTACATCTTCAATTCTGATTAGTTCTGTGGTGAGGGTTGAGTGAGCTGAGAGCCATCTTTCAGTCCTATTTATTGATGACAACATTAAAATTTTCAATAATATGAGGTACTTTGACTCCTGGATCACTTATGCTGCCTTTTAAAGGCTTCATGAGTCACCCAGGAAGCTTCCATGTAGAAAACACACATTCACAATTATGAGATACTTTCTTATTGCCCTTATAAGGAAATTAAATAGTTTATTGGCCAAAAGATCTATGGCTCTTGCACAAGGAATGCTCATGAAGAGCTGGACTGTCCCTGGGACTGACAGAGGTGTGCTCAGGAATGGGAGGGAATGACGTCCCACTTGTCCATGCCTTAAGAGCACTGTGGTTCTGGACACCTGTGTTAAATTAATCAAAGTCCTAATGAACTTCTGCCCCCATCAGTAGATGGATGGTGAGCATGTAAATGACTCTACATAACAAGCAGGCTCTCCAAGTGAAATTCTAGGAGTAATCTGCAATATCTGAAAGGGTGTAAGCAGTCTAAACCATCTTCATTTTCCTGAATGTCTGCCAGATCCGGAGGGGGATTGGGGAGGAAAAGAAGAACAAAAAACCAAAACCAAAGCCAAATCAAAAAAAAAACAACTTCCTCTGCTGCCCCTTACCCCACCCCTGGATAAAAAAGGAGCTTTAAAGATTAAATTGTTTCATTTTTTGTTTAAAAAATGACAGTCTTTATCACTACTTGTGTTTTCAATAAACACCATAAATGGATGTGGGAAATTAATTGATAATTTTTTATTTTCTAAATGAACTGCAGCCTGTAATGTTTACATCTAGTTCCCCAACAAACCTTTAAGGCAGCATTATTTGGCTTCAACCAGCTATTTTTAACCCTTGAAGTCTGTATGTGTGTGCAATGATAAGAAACACTGAAGACAATTCCAAAAGTCTTAGACAAGGCCTAAGAGCCATTTAAGAAACCATTCTGTAATTGTTTAATCCATTGTTTTAATATTTCATGTAATTGGTAGTATGTTAAAAAATACTGAAAATTGTCCAACACAGTGCAAATATCCCAACAGAGAACTTGTCTACTAGAAATAGAGGGCTGAAATTTTCTGCATTTGAACTTCCATTGAAAGTTTCAATTTTGGTCAAAATAGGTGAATTTTATTTTTTTTTTAAAGTGCAGTATTTCTTTAGCAAATTTTATTGAATTACATTTATATTGCAAAGCAAGAGTTATAGTCTTCTTCTTATGATTATATTTCTCATTTCATACCTTCTAAAATGTCAGAAACTCACCTTCAGAGACTGTTGTCTTATTTATCAATCAATATTCACTTGAGTAATTTTTTTTTAATTCTGTTGTACTCTATGTCACCATCTTGATATTGTTACCCATTATAGTGGATACTCAAAGATGGTAAACCTATATCCCTATACAGTTCAGTAGTTACTCTTGTCTCAAGAAACCTGGAAAAGCAGAAACAAGTTTAACTGAGTGAATTAATGTATTACGGGGCAAGCTAAATTACATAAAATGGATAACAGGAATACAATCACTGAAGGGAAGCAGCAGGGTATCTAGGATGTTAAAGGAACAAGTGTAGAAAGGAACTTGGATGTCACGAATATTAATCTTTTTCTTTATTAAAAATGTGGTGTCCTTGCTGTTTATAAGTACTTGTCAGAAATGAAAGGAGTATTTTTAAAAATGTTTGATCTTTTCTTCAGCTGCAGCAATCTTCCTGGCCTCTGTAGTGACAGAGCTCTGGAGGTGTCAGGCTCATTCCAAGCAAGGAAGCAGCTCAAAACATTGAGTCATAGCCTGTGTCAAATATTGAGCACCAGCATAAAGCCATTTATGAATCAGTTCAGGTTCAACAATTATGCAGGCATTATTTGGCATATAATTATGAATAACAAATATACCCAAGAAAATTTCTATTTATTTACAGATTTTACCATTTACAAACAACACAAAAGCAAAGTGTACTTTTTGTACACATTTTTTTTTTCATTTTGAACTGCACAACATGTCAATTTACAATGAGTACCAACATGGTCTATCTAAAACAAAGTTCTTATTAGTTAATCCTCAAATACAGTTTTCTCATATTTTCTTTTATTTCTGTGTAACCATGATTTATGCGTAACATGGCAACATTTTTTAAAGAACATTCTGTTACGTAGTAATTTAAGACTGGAACTGAGGAAAGAATGGTTGTTTCATTCTGTGGGTTTGAGTGAAGAAATTTACCATTTTTGTACACAGAAAAAATATTCAGCTAAGGTGATATTGAAATCGCAGTGAGGATTTTTTTTTTCCTATTCAAAGTAATTTTCCATTTCAGTCTTCTTTTCACAAACAGCCGTGCATGTGTTCAACATGCTTCATTGGTGATTCATCAGTGTACTGAACCTCTGCAGAAAAGGACATGAAACAAAATAATTTTGTAGGAATATTTTTTTTTAATATGGTTGTAAATTCTTGCCCTCAGTAACATGCCATACTGCTCAAAAGATTATTACATTTTAAAACAAATAATTTTTACAAGAATGCTTATATATTAAGAGAAAAAAAATACCTTGACCAGTGGGCCCATGTCAATCTCATGGGGTTTAAGACCAAAAGCAATGTGTTGCACTTACATGAAGGTAACTCCTAATTTTTAAATTAGGAAATTAATATATTTGAAAACAGCTGCAAGATGGACTCGGGAGGGGGCTGGTGGGTGAGAGGCTGCACTTGGCCCAGCCATGGGCACTCACAGCCCAGAGAGCCAAAGGTGTCCTGGGCTGCATCCAGAGCCCCGTGGGCAGCAGGGGCGGGAGGGGATTCTGCCCCTCTGTTCTGCTCTGCTGAGACCCACCTGGGGCACTGTATGCAGAGCTGGGGTCCTCTGAACAGGAAGGACAGGGACCTGTTGGAGACAGTCCAGAGGAGGGCCACCAAATAATGAGAGGAAGGAAACCTGTCTCCTTTGAGGAAAGGCTGAGAGAATAGGGGCTTTTCAGCCTGAAAAATTGTATGACCTAATTGCAGCCTTTCCATACCTAAGGGAGCCTGAAAGAATGATAGAGCAGGACTTCTTAAAAAGAGATTGCAGTGACAGGACAAACTAGTAAAGGAGGTTTAGATTGATATTAGGAAAAAATTCCTTACCCTGGGGTATGAAGAACTGGTGTAAGTTGCCCAGAGAAGATGTGGATGTCTCATTCCTGGCAGTGTTCAAGGCTGGATGGAGCTCTGAGCAACCTGATATGGTGGAAGGTGTCCCTGTCTGTGGCATGGGGATTGCAACTAGGTGATCTAGAAGGTCCCTTGCAATCCACACTATTCATGATTCCGTGATTCCAGTTCTATCCTACTTATTTGTATGCTTGAGATTGGTCAGCCTCTAGAAATATACCTCTCCATGATATAAGCAAGTATCCAGACCTCAAGGCTCTCATGGGCTATACAAATCCTCTTCATCAACTGAAAATTTTCTACACCATCATTGTTATCTTTAACTCCATTTGTTGACAATGTAAAGAAAAATAAAAACACATAGAGGAGGAATTATAAAGACCAGCAGACACTATGAACAGAATAGCCTTTTTCAGATTGAGATCTGAACCTTTCCATCAAAAGAGAAACACTTTGAACCTTTCTGTAACTTTCTCTCTAGTCATTAGTACATACTTCATAATTTGTATGTCTAGAGCACTGTACAGATGGCACTTGAATCTAGTCAAATCTGGTTTAACTAATTTCTGCCAATCAGGAGGGCCCATTTCCTTCAGTTATGATAAGCAGTAATGATAAGAAGGTAACCTTCTAATTGACTGTGACATACAGACAGTCTAATACCTTTATCTCTCTTAACTCAGAGATTTTTCTCAAGACATATTTCTCCTAGGTTTTATTCAACACAGAAAGAAAAATAAATGCACTAGTTGTTTGTCTTATTTAATCTTTACAGTGTAACTGGAAAATAACTATGATTTTTTCTGAAATGAAGACTTTTTGCTTCTAAAATTACCTTTCCAGTTTCAGCTGTGCACAAACTCTGGAAAGAAGGTGGTGTGTGAGTAGACAGCCTTCCACTGCGTAGTGGTTCTGGCATTCATGTAAACATGGAAGTCTCTTGGCGTAAACTTCTGTTCCCACTGACATTTATGATTTTTGTGGGTAGTTGTTTTTTTTTAAATACACAAGAGAATCTGAGGGCAGAGATCAGAGGTAAGGTCTTCCTCTTCCCATACCAAAACACTCCAGTTTAAAGGGTTACACTTACTAGTTGACTTTCTGGCCTGTGAAATTCTGAATGTTTGCGTGCAGAGTTATAAATAAAAGAAGGCAGACGGGGAACAACCTTCCAAACACAACTGCTGTTATTGGTGTTCCAGATATGTTTATGTCACAGAAAAATGCTGAGCTCTTTGGTCCTATCAAAAGTGTAGGGTTGGAAGAAGAAGCAGAACCTCAAATATGGGTTTTCTGTTGAAATTAGTCTTGCAGGACCAAGGAATGGCTGAGTGGAGGATTTTTCAAAACTGGATCTCGAACAAGATCAGTCAAGCTTTTTATTACATCTTGCTCTTACTGGGCATGAAATAGAATTGTATCATGAAGAAACACATGCTTAATTTGAAAAGTTTTGTTATTGACCATTTTCTCAGCTGCAAAATAGCCAGTGCCTTCAAGACCCTAAGGTTTTTACAAAGTTTTAAAGGAAAACTGAGCACAGTGGCTATGAGTATGATAATTTGATCATCCCAAATTTTTAATTAAGTCTGAAAGAAAGGAAATCTCAGCTGAGCATATTCCTTGCAAACTCATATTTTGCATGTGTATGTTGCATGTGTTTGCGTAGTGCTAAATGCACTATTTTTGTCAGCTTTTAATGTCCTTTAACAGTGTTCTGATTTGCTAATGAAAGTAATTTCCTAACCCTACTTTTTTAAAATTCATTTTCTAAAATTGCATCTGCAAACTTATGTATATTTTTTCATCCTCTTTCCTACCATGCTACCTGTACTGTGCTATTTTTTAAACCTATAAATTAAAAATAAAAGGCTATTTTGAGCTATAGCTTTAGTTATCAATAATGGAACACCTACAGAGCACAGTTTTAGGCCAGTTTTGTGCATTCTTCCTTTCCAGAATAGGTATAGTAAGATGCATCTTATCTAGAAATGCATTCATGCAGTGATGGATTTTATTACTTCCTTGTGTGGAACTGAGCAATTATGATCATCCTGATCTTAAAAGATGCTCAATAACCAGAGCTCTCAAGGGATCTAATAGAAAATGCTCAGCATTTCTCAGAATCAGTCCCTGCAATGTAAATTGTCATGTTGGAAGAACTTAATGGCACTGTAGGAATTAATTCTAGTTCTTTTCTTTATTTCCTTAACTATAAACTTTGCTATTTTGTAATCCTTTAAGACTGTTTCTGTATAAAAATAAATCACCATACTAAATATACTTTGCTTGGTTTAGGTTGCTTGTTTCATTTTCCCAAATGCTCTATTCTGACATTTGGGGTTTTTTCTTGTTTATTATTTACATAATCTTGAGAGCAGTGCTATCTTGAGTTTCATTGTGTATTTCTTATGCAGCTTTAACTATGTTGATCTTAATGTTATTCTAGTCTGCCTCACTTTATAGTATCACTTTAATAAAGCAATTGTGTTTATAATGCATGCTCCCACAAGAAAGAAAAATTGATATATAATTTGACAAATTAAATGGCTATTGCTTGTTTCCAGATTGATACTACTCTATAATATTATGCAAAAGTTAATATTAATTAATACTTGTTATAAAGGATCACTTTTTCTCCCTCAGTTTGTAAAAATAGGCATACATTTCAGGAAATCAGGTGTTTGGTATGTAGTTTAGGCATTAATTTTATATCTTTTATATATTAATTACGTTGTGTTATTTATATATATTATATTATATTATATTATATTATATTATATTATATTATATTATATTATATTATATTATATTATATTATATTATATTATATTATATTATATTATATTATATTATATTATATTATATTATATTATATTATATTATATTATATTATATTATATTATATTATATTATATTATATTATATTATATTATATTATATTATATTATATTATATTATATTATATTATATTATATTATATTATATTTATTATATTATATTATATTTATTATATTTATTATATTTATTATATTATATTTATTATATTTATTTTATATATTTTATATATGCTTGTATGTTTGTGTCTCTGTGTACAAATACATATTTATATATAGAGAGATTAGATGTTAGACAGAGAGATACCTGCATTGCAAAGCACGCAAACACATTTCATTGGGTATTGCTATACTGATATAGAGTACACTTACTATATATATACTGCACTGCTTTCAAATAATATTTGTCATGTTCCAGATGCTTGAAATGACATCTTTGTGTATAATATGTCTCCAGCACAATTTAGACTACCATACGCTCATTTGCCCTCAAGTGGGCCTATTTAAAGTATAATTGACTGCCCTGGCAATTATTGTGAATAGCAGCTGTCTACTGGTAAAAAAGAGGAATATATAATGACAGAGAAAGGATCAAATACAAGCAATAGAAAAAGAACATAAAGAAATATCTATATAAGCTATTTTAAACCAGATTTTATAGTGGAAAGCCACAAGGCCTATTAGCCATTTCCAAGTAAGGACTATCAAAAAATAAAAGAAAGTACTCAACTATTTATGAAAGGCAGCTGGGTCTACCCTAAATATAAAACTGGAAAATGTTTATTTGTTCAAAAATTGTTACAGCTACCCCACTTCATTTATTTTCATTAACTGTGTTAGGTTTTGATGAAACCTTTGTTGTATCATGTACCTTCTGTTTCAGACAAAAACACCTTGCTTTGTTTTTCTCCTAAATAGCTACATAATTAGATGGATTATTTCATGTGTCTGTGCGTGTGTTTGCTGAACAGAACAAGCCAGATAAATTAGCACTTAGCAGAACACACAATAGCACATAATATGTCCTTGTGTTTCATATAAAGCTTTATTTGTCATTCACGGGTGGTTGGCAAAACTGACTTTCCTTTTGAAAATGACAGGTGGTACTCTGGTGCTTTCTGTATGAAAAAGAGAAACAACCTTCACCAAAACAGTGTTTCTCAATAGCTCCTGTGATTTAGTATTCAACCCTGGACTTGTGTTTCCTCTAAACTTTTGTTTCATTTGCATCTCTTAGGTCTGACATCACCAAGCCAGTTTAATAGTTGAGATTCTATGCCACAAGTTACATTGAGTCCCAAAAAGACCTTCTTTACTTGAGGCCTGATTATAAAACAGGTGAAGTTCAGTATATTTCAATAAGCTCTGCATTCCATGTCAGGAATCAATAGCCCTCCTCCTTTCTTTAGGGGTTATTAAATTGCAGCTGTAACATTAGCCTTCTTTATCTAATTGATTGTCTTTTCACAGGGCTGAGAAAATCAATAGCAGTCAATGGGACTGCACTGTTTTTTCTTAATAGATGTTTTCTCCTAATTGGCTGCCTGGGTGGCTTCAGTGAGCTCAGTATGTTTTCAGAAGTCCACAATATGTTGCAGTTCTTGTAAACTATTTTACCATGTGCAACGGTTATTGATTTTATAATGAAATCTAGAAAATTCAATAGCAATCAGGAATATAGATCAGGATTCCTAGGTATGTTAAAGCAAAGGGCAAACTCAGTTTGCTACCACTTCAAGCTGTGATCCAATTAAATATGTCATTAAAGTATTATGGTAACTAAATACTTTCTCAAAAGACAGTTGGTCATCTCGTCAAAATTTCATATAGAAGAAAAAGCATCAAGAAGTTTTAAAGTTTTTTTACCGTGATGTTCTAATTATAGTTAAGTTTAAACAATTGATAAAAGACTATAGAATATTTTCAAAACTGTGCTGGTCATTGAGTTTTGTCTATCTTGATCTCTTGAAATATTCAAATAAGATACCTACTACAAAATCAAGATAGAGAGAGAAGGCTGAGGTAGGTGTGGAGTAACACTCAGCACTACCCAAATTATGCATTTGACCTTTGTTGAAAAGGTCAGCATGTCAAATGCCTTATTCTCAGAGTCCACTCAACACTTAGAAACTTAGTTCTACCTTCAGACAAATTTTGGAAGTGGCTAAATATCATGAGCACTTATTTAATGTCATTTCTCTGTATCATATTTCTGCTAAAATTTTCTTCTATACCTTAGTGGGTTATCTTTACCTTGCATGACTGTCAGGCAGAACAGCAGCATCAGCAGCACATCAATCACAGTCTGCAGAGATCAGCAGTCAGTGGTGTAAATAGCAGAAATTAAAATGCAGCCTACATTATATAAATTTGTTACTGACTTAAGACTTGCTCTGCATTAGGGCACTATATTTGCAATAAAACTCCCCATGATAAAGTGACAGCAGCTCAAGTTTTTCTGATAATGATAGGAGCTCAAAATTTCCCAATTGAAAAGAAGCAATTGTGTCATTTAAAGGATAGGAAAATTTTCACATATCTTTGTTTCTTAATCAGCAAGGTGAAAGAAAAGAAAATAAAGGAGAAAGAAAATTCCATGTCACTTAAATGACATAAAGAATAAAATGTCTCTGATTTTCTTCCTTTTTATATTTGTTGTCATTGTTGGTGTTCTAAGTAAACAAACCAAACCTTTTTCCTTGTTTTCCATCTTCAGCAAAGGGTTGTTTAGTGAACTGGGTCATCCTGATATGGCAAGATTTTGGATGTAAAAAGAGACAGCTGCTTATATAGAAAGGTACAATGATGAGACAAGTTTATATATATAAACAAAAGAGTGGTACTCAAATAGGGTACCATTAAAGGGAAGTAACGTTAATAAATATATGAACTGTAAATATAAATCACTAGCCTATTTTAAAATAACAGGAAATGTTTTCCTCCTAGTATATAACTATTACAAATATTGTGGAAATCTGTGATTAGAAATACTGAATTCCCTATAAATATTTCAGTTTTGTATGAAATGTTAAAATGAATGAAAATTTGTAACTATTGTATAATTTTTGTTAATCTATAATGAAGAACCACATGCACGATTCAAGACATTGCATAATAATGGAGAAAAGCCAAATCAAAGGTATATCCATATTAAATCTGGCAACTGCATATCCTGTGTAATAAGAGGAAATTGGAAAAAATTTTGAATATGCAAAATAGTATCCCTTGGACATGGTTTAGGCAGAAGGAAAATGTTTGTAAACATGCAATAAAATATATTTGATTCTACCCCAGATTTCTTCTATTCTGCACATGGATTAGCTAAATAATTGTCAGACCATCTGTATAAAGAGTTTTCTTATACTTGCCACAGTGTTCTCTGTGCTGCTAGTTCCTTCTTATCCATCCAGCACAAAAACTATGTGTATATCTTTTGTGGCTGTTGGGAAACCATGACAGATCTTCATGCAATCTGTCCCTGGGATCTTACTGAATCTTTTGGGCACACAAAACATGTCCATTTGCCCAGCTGCAGGAAGTGAAAAATGGCTTAGTGGATCTATTGTTCCTTTGCATTCCTGTTTTATTTGGGCTACATGTAAATAAGAAATTGAGAACCTGACCTGCTGAGATGTTGGAGAGGAGTCAAGTCTCTTCAGCATATTGCAATTACCATCCTGATGTCCTGGCCAATGGCACATAGAAGCATAAACTTGCTAATTGCTTTGCAGTGTTATGGCCTTTAGGCCCAGTATAGCAGAAAGGCATGGCAGTCCTTAACATAAATAATTCTGTTATTCTTGGTGGAAATTTAATTCTAAAAACAAAGGGAGTTATTTTGTAACCTTTGTTAGACTATAGAAATATGTAAGTGCAGCAAGAGAATACCTAGCAATAAGCTTGGTATATGCAATAAGCTTGGTATATAATAAGGTATATGCAATTTTTTTTTCCCCCAAAACCCAGTTCAATTTCTGGGGCAGGGATGGAAGGCTGGGAACTCTTCTACTCGTTGCAAACTTAATTATGCCTGTAGTTAATGTGGTCAAAGCAAGAACAACAAATACGGATCAGACTTGTTCTCTGTCTGGCTCATAACGTAACTGACTGAACGTAAGCCAGAACTCATCTAGATTGTTGCTCGCAGCACTTCCATCCAGTCTGAAATATGCAGAGAAATAGTGCTTGCTTCATTCAGTTCTTGCTCTATTTAATTATGGATTCATATGTTTTCAATCTCATTAGTTACTAGAAGGATCACAATTCCATTTGACTTGGATGAATATGTATCCTGGATCACAATGATATTTGAATATTTCAGCTCTTATAGCCTCATTGGTTTTTTGTTATTTCATTATGTTTTACTTCCACATAAATTCTTGGAATCGGTATAGGAAAGGATATTTTAGTTAAATGCATATTTCCTGTGATTCCAACATTCGCATTTAGATTTCTCTAAAACCTAAGACAGGAAGGAAGCATCTAAGAAATTGAAAAGAAAATATGTATACAGATAATAACAAGCTGTTTTTACTGTACCAGTAGCAAGACACAACCAAATACCAAAAACCTAGGTATTTTTTCACAGTATCATTAAAAAATTCCCCATTTTTAAAAGAATAAAACAAAAATAAATATAGTTTACATACATGGTTAAATGTAAAGGGAAGAAGTCATATACATTTCATTACCAAAAATTTTTACTAATTTTCCGGGAATTACAATTATGGAATAATTTTCCCTTCAGTAAGACCTACCTGAATTTCATCAGAAGTATCCATTCATTAGCAATAGTGGTATGAGGAGAATAGCTCTGCTGCTAGCATTCCTGAAGTTTCTCAGTATGGAATCATACCATAGAATCATAGAATAGTGTGGATTGGAAGGGACCTTAAAGATCATGTAGTTGCAATCCCCTTGCCATGGACAGAGACACCTTCCACTAGACCAGGTTACTCAGAGCCCCATCCAGCCTGACCTTGAACATTTCCAGGGATGAGGTATTCACAGCTTCTCTGGACAACTTGTGCCACAGTCTTACCACCTTCACAGTAAAGAATTTTTTCCTAATATCTGATCTAAACCTACCCTCTTACAGTAGGTTTTTCCTGTCACTAAATCTCTTGCTAACAAGTCGTGCATTATCATTCTTGCAGGCTCCCTTCAGGTACAGGAAGGCTGCAATTAGGTTGTCCTGAAGCCTTCACTTTTTCAGACTGAACAATCCAAATTTTCTCAGTCTTTTCCATCCCTGCATCTTTGTGTTCTTCCTCTAGACTGTCTCCGACAGATCCCTGTCCTTCCGTGCTGGGCCCCCAAAGCTGAATACAGCGCTCCAGGTGGTTCTCTGCAGAGCAGAGCAGAGGGGCAGAATCCCCTCCCTCCCCTGCTGCCCACGGGGCTCTGGATGCAGCCCAGGACACGTTTGGCTCTCTGGGCTGTGAGTGCCATGGCCGGGCCATGTGCAGCCTCTCACCCACAGCACCCCCAAGCCCTTCTGGGCAGAGCTGCTCTGGGTCTGTTCATGCCCAGCCTGTGCTGGTACCAGGGGTTGTCCCAGCCCAGGTGCACAAACAGCATCTGGCCTTGTTAAACCTCATCAGATTCCCATGGGTCACTTCTTGAACTTGTCCAGGTCCCTCTGGATGGCATCCAGTCCTTAAGTTTTGAAACACAAAGATGTGAGTTAGCTTTGTAAAAGAATATAAATTTTCATGTAGAAATGTGAGTTTCCTAGAACATTGGATGTGTCCATTCAGTGTTTTAGTCCTCTGACTATTATGCCTGACAGGAAACTTATTCTGCCTGCAAAATGGGCAAACATGTAGAAGATGAAAATTAGCATGCTAATAATATTAATGTTTATTAAAATATGATCTGTATGGATAAAATAACTTTTTAGTGTAGATCACTGAAAGAGAAACCTTGGTTTAAGAAAAAAATATATTTAATGTAAGATCCTGAAGTATTTAATGTGGCAACAAGGGTTTCTCCCAACTTGACTTGCAGCTTCCTGCATGCTTTTCTCATAGAAAAGCCTACTTTCCTCAAGGTATATAATTCTTGATAATGTACCTTCATGTGCACAAATAAACTGCATGAATTTTTTTTAGAGTTCTTAAAAGTGCTAATGGAATTCAGACAAGATTTTACTGAAAATATTTCATAACTACCCTGTAAAATTATAAAAGTATGATAAAGTTGTACATTACTATTACAGTGAATATGTATATCACGTAATAATTAGTTTTGAATTTTTTTATATTTACCCTAACCGTTTGTTTAAAAAATAATGCCTAAGGATTTACTTATGATTTCTGTTTGTGACAATATTAGCTTTTTCACCATATCATTGTAAGAACTAATTAATATTTATTCATATTGTACTCCAATATTTTTTCACTTTTCAGATAACATGCTATTCCTAATGTTCTCAGTTTCTGTTTCAGAGACATCTCTTCTAAGCAACAGAATTTCTCACTCAAATTCCTAGCATATGCCATATCTGATACTAATCACAGTCATTAATCTATTTTATTCTATTTCTTCTGAGTATATTTATGCAACAGGCAGATTTTTCTACCACAAAGATAAGAATGCAAATACTGCATAATTTAAACTAGAGATCTCTTTACTTTCAACCACATTTTCCACTTAAATTTTATAATATATTTAAGTCACAGCAGAATATGATTTATTTAAAATTGGTCGCTGTATTTCTACAGTAGGCTATAGATGAACATTAAAATAAGGTTTCACATTTAATAAGAAGTGATTGCTCCAACTAGCTGTTTTCATCTGGAGGGAGTATTGCTTTATGTGTCTGCCAATTTGCTATACTTCTGTTACAAGATCATAATGGTCGTTAAGAAAGTGAACATCACATTCAAGGCCAAATATAGTAAAGGATTTAAAGGAAGCAAGACTAGGACAGAAGTTAGACACTGAAGTTGTAAACTATAGCTCTATTCTGAGTTGCTAGCTATCTCTGGAGATTTCTGAATCTCATAAACTAAACTACTCTATGGCCTTGAAGTTTCCCAGTCACCCTGAGAGGGGGTCCATTTGTGTGCACCTTTAGAGTTAGCCTAACATTCCCTAACAGGATTTGCATCTTTTTAAAGTATTGTTTTGCCAGACATTTTAATCTAAAATACAACCAAAGCAAAAGCTGGTTTTGCAGCTCAGTGGATCAAGTTTTTATTTCAAAAGCAGCAAAGACTGCCCCTTCCACCTCTCCCCCCACCAATACAGCTAGACACATAGATGCAATCTCACTCCTTTCCTGTACTTCACATTTCTACTAAACCAATCAGAATACAAGGTGCCTGCGCAGACATTACCCCTTCTGCTTAAGATGTACCACAGTGCAGAAGGAATTCAAATTTATTCAGCCAGAAAGAGCTCACGAGTGTGATTCTCTAGCCCTACAAATAGGGCACTCATTTGTGAGGTAAGGGACCACAGCCCTGCTTGCAGGACTGCTTCTGTATTTTATCCAATGACTACTTAACGGATGCGTAAGCCCAAGAGAGCAGGTAAGGAAGCAGATCTTCCACTCAGTAGATGAAGGCTGGCTTTTATGTTCTCTATGTAAGGATAATGAAGTGGTTTTTTTACCCCTTACATCCCCATGTGGAATGCTCACAATATGAACACAATATGGACAACAATAATTGTACACAATAACACAATTTTTAGTCTACACAGGTTCAGACTCAAGTGTGAAACACATTATAAATAATAGAATCTAATAAAACAAGATACAGCAAAAGAAAACTGACCTTCTGTCCTGCATCAAGATCTTGCAAGCTTTTGTCTTAATAATAGTATACTAGTGCCTATATACCCTACCTGAAATATCTTGCCTGGAAACAGGATCTGTCTAGGGTGATTTTACGAAGGAGAACCTGAAAACTTGTAGTTTCATATGTAATTTTGATTTTTTATTTCTTTAATATTGAATTAAAAAATCTCAGTCCTTGCTAAGCTAAGAAAAAAAACTGTGTTCTGTAAAGTTGATAGAAGATGAGGTAAAAATTACTACTACACTGCTAGAATGGAACAAAATACTAAAGGAAGCAAAAAATGTCACTTTAGAGTTTCTTCAGTGGGTTCAGAGCAGGATCATTTCATGACTCTATATTAACTTCCACAGCTATCCGATCTGATTCAAAGAGTGACTCCCTCTGTTTTCCCTGGATACTGTGAATGCCTGCCTACTACTCTGAAGTGCAATAGCATGAAAGTGAAAAAGTGAAATAGAATGAAAGGTGGGCCTACTGCTTTGAAGTGGAAGAGCAGAGAATGAAAGCTAGCCATATGCACAAAGCAAATGAAACTAGTCCATCACTGAGGTATCATTCTTGTCTCTTTTTATTCTTCCTCTCCTTCTCAGTCTCTCTTTGTCATTTAGAAGATACATTTATTTGAACATAAATTTTCACTAACTAACAGAATTCTTCTAACCAGATTGTTGCTGAACCCTGGTGGAAGAAGACAGTGCCTTAATATTTCCAGTTTATTAACAGAGGCAAAAAAGACCTACCAGCAGCTACTCTGCAGGGGCTATCAAAGGGTGTGCTGTCTATAGAATCAGCAGTCCTCTCTCATGAAGAAGACAACTGCTCTTACCCCAGGTTTTCCTATACCTCAAAACTACACTATTCACACTTTCTCAGAACTATCTCACTTAGTTCAGAAATGTTTATGTGCACGAAGTCTGTATCCCTTCTACATCTCTGTCAATAGGTGACTTCTCACATGGTCTGTAGTATGTGGGGTTAAAGAGGATGTCTCAGTGCCTGGACCTTCTCTTGGTGTGGTATCGGTGTTAATCTTCCTGTTGGCATGTTCTTATTAATTCACTGTGTGTCTTAACTCTGCAAAGACACTGCTAAGTCTAGACTTGATTCAGTATTATCTGAATTGTAAGCGCATAGATTATAAACTCAAATGGTGCTGTCTAGTCCTCTCATTTGAGCCACTGAATATGTAAAAACACAAAATCTTCCTGCATTAAATCCTAGCTTAAACGGGAATTAGTCCAGTTACTTAAATGGGCAGGTGAGGTCCCATATTCTGATAAAAGATATGCAGAATAAATAGACCAAAATAATAAATCTCAGGAAGTGATTGACATCAGTGCAGGGAATTAATTCAAGCTGGGAAGATATGGGCACTTCCTGGAAATTCTCAAGAAAATTTCCACATCAAGACATAAAGGGCTATTTATATATATTGAAAGGAATGACATGATAAAATACCAGTCATGAAATATCAACACACTTGAAATGATGATTGCTTTAAATAATAAAGTAGCCTGATCACAAACAAGGATGGTTGACAGCTGGACTTGATGATCCTAAGGATCTTTTTCATATTTAAGGATTTAACCATTCTATAAAAGATGAAACATAGCTGTTTGTGAGAAAATTTAAGTTACCTGCATTTCTGGTCAGAGTGGGAAAGTAGAAGTCATGAGATTTTAGTGTCAGGCTTTTGCACAGTCTCTTTACAACTAGTAATAACAGCACTAAATCTATAGAGCAAATTCAGCCCATTAAAAGCTAATTTATTCACTGACCTAAAACTGAAATGTTTTCTTTTGCTTACACATTGGTCTCCCATAATGCTACATGACACACACCTGTGGTATGTCAGCTGCTGCCATTTCAAAGTGTTAAAAGCAATATGTATTTCAGACATTTGATATATAGCATAGCCAAAGTTTCAGTGAGATGCACTTTCCATTGTCCATGGCAGCTCTGCCTGCAAGCACCTGGCAGAATATAGCCTGTGGGAGGGAGGGAGGATCTGGTATGTGGAGCCTGAACGTGGCTATTAGTATAACAATAGAAACTGCAGATAATTGTTCCTAGCGAGTTTATTTCAATAGCACTGGAAGTTGTGTGCATGTGTGCATGTGTGTGTGTGTCTTTATCACTGAAGGAACAGTTGGATGCATTTGAAAATAAGTTTTAAAAGGCATGTTGAAGAAAAGAACTTTAAAGTAGAAAAAATTGTTGAAGAAAATCCGTGAAAAAAAATCCATCTCTAAAATTCTTACGGCCTAAAACTAGGCTTGATGTGTAGTACTGTCAGAAGAAAAGCCTGCATGCACATTGTAACCAAGCATTCTAAAGGAGACAACTAATGTTCCAAAATCCTGGCTAAGCATAGATCTCAAAGCATGGAGGGCAGTTGCAAGCTCTCAGGGTCTTTTTTTCAAAGAAGCTGACAAAAGTGTAAACCCTGGTTTCCCATTAACAGATATGCTAATATAATTTTTTCACTGTCTGAGGGAATATTGCAGTATTTGTCACTCTCCGTTTCTCAGGTCCTTCTGACTCCTGTCAACAAGCTAAGCCTTTGCTGTGATGACTGGGGATGGCCAGCAGAAAGTGTGTGAAACTGTAATCCTCTCTGAGCCTCAGGGGTGGAGGAGCAGTGCAGTGAGTTAGGCGCAGGTGCTTAAAAGAGCTCTCCTGCTCCTGCAGACCTATAGACCTGTGAAAGCAGGGTTATCCCCACACACCGTATAATCTATGAAGAAACACTGTGATAACCAGCTTACTAAAACAGAAAATAGCGTTTCTGGAAGCTTCAACATGCAAATCACATGGCTCATGGGGATGGTTCTTTCTTTGCTGTTTGGGGAGGTACAGTCAAATGGGACATATCCTAGCTCCATTCTTTCTCAGATGTAATAGTCTGGAAAACTGAAGAGTTATGTGTTATATTGTGCAGTTTTCATTCATCATGAAGTACAAGATGTAAGCAGAGCTTCATTAATATTAAAGTACATGTACTTAGAAATTAAAAACATATACTGAATGATGGTTATCATCATTAGGCAACCAGCAATTTCCTTATTGAGAAAAGACGGCAATGAGGCTCTTAGTAGAGCTCAAACACCACCAGAAATACTTGTGGTGTGTATCCTTCATGTTCACACAAGAGCTACCTGAACCTACAGTTCCATACATGCTTCCTGCAATAAGGTCAGTTGCAAAGATGCAGTATATTGCTTATGTGAGTGCCAAGTTTTAACTGAAATGTTATGAAAAAATTCACTGCCTAGGTTAGATGTTATTTTCTGGTTAAGGAGGGTTTAAGTCAGTCTTTTAAAAAAACCCTCCTAATTTCTTTAGTGTCCAGCATTCTGTTCCTGGAAATTGATTTACCACAGATATGAACTTCTTGTTCTAGGTTGACCTCTTCCAAAATTGTCAAGACTCAGGTTCCTTTACAGACATTGGCTAAAAGTGCATTTTATTAAATGGGGTTCTATTTTATTTGTGTGAAAATAGGCCTTACCAATTCAATAAGACAGGAAGCCTTCATTTTATTGTTTTTAGACCAGAGACTTAAAGGTCAAATAGTATAAACAGTGTTAGGCACATAGCAAAAAGAGCAGTAAATGCTCCAAACCTCAATGCACATAATCTTGGTGGCCCTTCATGGCAGAAAAAAATGGAAGGCATCTTTGTATCTTCTCGTCTCAAAAAATAAAAAAGTTCAGCAATGTAATATGAGTTTGGATATAAAGCATTTACAATGCAAGCATACTTGTATGGACATATAAATTAAATGGAACATTTAAATTACTATGTTGTTTAAGAGGCAGACTGTAAATTATAAGAGTCCTGAATAAACTGCATGTGTGAGTAGAATTAAAGTAGAATCTATAACTCTATAAGATATCTTTGTGAAGTAGCTATAGCCTTAAGAAATCAGTGCCTCAAAGGATTTTCTAATACATGGTTTGAGTCTTTTTTTTATTATACTTACAATAGACTTGTTAAATATCTATAGTGTTGTACATGTGCTCGACAAAATAGTTATTTCAAATTATATGAGTTTCTGTGTTACAAAACCACATTTTACTAACTACACTGTCTTTGGTAAATTAAGGTTATTTCTAAATGGCAACTTTTTGCAGCCTCAAGAAACAAAATATGTAATTGAAATCTTTTGATAAAAATACTAAAGTAGAATAAAATATGCCACACTAACAATTTAAAATCACTGAATCACACAAAATAAACTGGACAAAAAATTACAGTTATTATCCAGGGTTCTTGTTTGTTTACTCAAGAACACTTTGGGAAAGTAAACAAGTAGACTTACGAGAAAAATCTAATTATATTTTGTAATGTAATATATAATAAATAATGTATGTAATACATTATATATAATATTTCTATAAAATAAATGCTTTTTATGTTGAAATATATCATTTGATTCTTGTTGAGATTCAAAGAAAATGGAATTTTGACTTCCACAATTACCACAGATAGACCCCCTTCATAATTTACTTCATGTAATTGAATAACATTTAGAACAAAGGCTCAAATTATTATCTTTAATAAAAAACCATGACAATTCTAAAGCTTGCAATCAGAAATTGGAGTTATTTTCAAGGGAATTTTTTCCCTCCAAATAAAGTTTCCAAGTGCAAGACTTTGTGGATATAAAGATATTACATTTTTTAGAAATACAGAGAGAAAGAAAGAGAAGATGAGAGACACAGAGAGGGAGTGAAAAAGAATGTGTCTAATTAAGCAGTTTAATGGTTTTGCTTCATAATTTTACATTTTATTTAATTATATTTATAATAACATATATATATTTGTACGCATATATATCGTATATATGATGTAAAATATAATCATGGCCGATCCAAATGTTTCTACCTTTCAGAGCAAGATTGCCATGTTCATCTGAGCAGCATCTATGCCTTTACAGCCTTTCTACTCCATGCTTTATCCAACTTGTCCAGACTGGGTGCATTCCATAGCCCTCTGGTATATTTGTCTTATTCCATTGCCACCTGTTAGAGGTGGGGCAGTCATCTTCTGTTAATTGGGCCACCTGTTAAAACCAGGTGGGGCAGTTTTCTTTATCTCTTCCACCACCAATTGTCCCTCCATGGGGATATCTTCTGTTAATGGGCCATTGAGTGTCACTGAATGAGCGACAAAATTACATAATCTCACTGTGAGATGCTCCATCCAGGGGGAGGAGCCAAGAATTCCTACATGGACGCAATCTGAGTTATGGAACACCACAGGCAGCCTTCTCTACTGTATTCCCAGAGGAAGACCAGGACCATCCACACCACCACTGGATCTTCAGAAGAAAACTACACCCTTCTACAGGATCACTGCTTCAACGGAATCACATTTGTCACTCCATGGAGAATTGCACCCACCATTTCAATTGGCCTGCTGCCAACACCCTGATGGACAGAGTATCAGGTCGTATTCTGACAATGTCAGTGTTGTTTTGTATTACTGCATTGTTATTTTTAATTTTTCTAATAAAAGAACTGTTATTCTGACTCTCATGTCTTTGCCTGAGAGCTCCTTAATTTCAAAATTGTAATAATTTGTAGGCAGAGGGTTTACATTTTCCATTTCAAGAGAGGTTCCTGCTTTCCTTAGCAGACACCTGTCTTTTCAAACTGAGACAATATTGTAAGCAGGAAATTAAAAGGTCTCAGCTGGCCTGGTTGTTTTAACTTTTTACTTGCTGTTGTCAAATCTCCTCTGGGGCATCCACATTTTAATCTCTACCCTGTGAACTAGAAGATCCTTCTGGCTGACATTGCAGCTTCCTTTTCTGACATATCTCTTGCTGACAAAGTGTTGTGTCCCTTAAAGGACACCATCAAGCGTCACAAGCCATAGAGGTGGACCTTGGCCATTGCAGGTTACTAAGCTGTGGTGTCTAATGGCCAGGCAGAGATCTTTCAGCAATTCTCACTGTGTTGTGAATTAGTGTTTTAAGGTCCCTTAAAGATGGCAGGAGATTGCCTGAAGAGGGGAGAGGAACATGAAAGAGCAGCAACAGTTATTTATACTGACCCCAAAAATGGCAACCATCAGGCCTTGCCCTATTATTGGATGATAGAGAGACAGGGCTTCTTGCGCAGGTGTAATCCTCATCCTTAAAAGCATTCAGACCTATTGCTTGCCCTAATTCCACAGCCAAGAGTTTTCTCCATCTGGTCTTGTAACATAACCCTTTGACCCTCTGAACCATGAAGTAGTTACACAAAAATACCTTCATGGCATTTGCCTCCAGGGATGTCGCAGAGGTCACCTTCAATGGGATCCTGCCAAATTTAAACACAGAAGAGGACTGAAGATCAGTGAAAGTATTTTCCTAATGCCTTGACTTTGCTGCAATTTTACCATGAACCATTGGGATCTCAGTGGAAATTTTCTGAAACTGTAATAGGAAGAATAACACAGTCCCTCGCTTTAAAGCAGGCAATCTTCAAAATCTTATTTTGTCATTGGACAGTTAGACTTCACAAATTTCTGTAAATGTTAGCTTTAGTTACAAGGGCTCAGTGGTAAGGTGCCTATTCAGGCACCCATCATTCCTCCTTGCTTGCAACTTTCAAAGTTTGTTTTTATATCAAATAACCTTCCTCTCAATAATTATTGAGAACTGGCATAACAATCAATAGTATTGTACTTAGACTGCATTAATTTTTGCACAGAACTGCAAAGACATGGTGGCATAATGCAGTACAATACAGAAGAACCTGATGACCCAGCAAAGACTGGGAGAAAACAGGCCAGTACTGCATCCCTGATCCTAAAGGGAGTTAGCTCAACCTTAAGTCACAATTTCAGTCGTGTCCATGTTTCTCTAGGTGAGACAGACACAACCTTCAACCACAGTACAAGTGTGGATGTTCAGCGCATGCAGTTGGAGAACTGAAGTTTGCGTGCAAGTCACAGTCAAGATAACTGGATCAAGTAGATGTACTTGCTGCAATTGTAACTTGATAATAGCTTAAAGCCACCTGCATCTTCATCAAAGAACTGTAGCCTCATGATGCAAAGCACCTGTCTGCTACACTAAAATATGCTGCATTGTCTTTCTGCTTGTCCAGCTTTCCTGCAGCTAGGACAAATCCAATATGAAAACTTCACTGATTTTCATTTCACTTTGACCTGGTTATGTATCATTGCTTAATGCAGATCAAACATGTATGGTGTATGATCCATTACAGAACAGTCCCTGTATTATCAGTCATCCGAATATGGCTTCTCCAAGATCAATATCTGCTCTACAGCAATCATTAATCTAGGCTCATATGCAAAATAACTGCCTTTGCACAGCTGGATTAATTCCAGCAGGTCTTCTGGAAGCAAAATAAAATTCATCAGGAAAAAGGCTGACAGAACCTAAGCCTCGTGACAACAAAGATTGAAAATCGGTTATTATCAAATATTTTGCTTTCCAAATCAAGCTTCATCTGATAATTAAAAATACAAGCAGTCTTTCTCTTGTGCCTATGTTTTGTATATAATTTTTTTACACAAGATAAGGCCTTAGCTGTTCTCTTCCAAAGGATTTTTATTGTGGTTCTGAATTGGCACTCTTCAGTTTTCATTTGGCTTTTTTATCCCTGGAATAATAGTTTTAAATGAAAATCAAGTGGGCTCTGCTCCTGTGTGATCCTGAGCAGATGTCAGCTGTTTACAAGCACAGGTTGTTTGTTGCAAACACATGTAAACCATTCTGCAGTCTACATTTAGTTTAGACCTTTATGGGAGATGAACAGCTTACAAGATGCTAATCATAGAACTAACCATCCTTTGCTTTGTCAGCTGCTTCACTGGGGTTCTGCCATTGAAAATGCTTTCCTATTTTACTAGAAGATAAATGGCAGTTATATCTTGCTGGCCTTGTTTCAGAGGATAAATTCCTTTCTTTCAACTGTAGGTGGACTTGAGCAGCTAAATACTACCTATACACTAGCACTTAGGTTCTGATCTAGTTGTCATAAGCACTTGAAGGGAATTCAAGTATTTATTACTTCTGTGCTTTCTTCTCTCTTCTAGGCTGTGAACACAGAAGTATAATTTTATTCTCTCTGTGAGAGGAAAACATACAATGAAATGTGAGATTGACAGGTAAAAATCTTTGGTCTTAAGAAATTCAGACTTTATTTTAAGGCCACATTTCTAGACAAAGTATATTCAAATGAATAATAATCAAGCAGTCAAGCCCTCTAGACATGAAATACTGAGGAACAATTATGTGTGATGTTATACAGAGAAGTAGTTTTTTTCTTCTCTTAGTCCACTCGTTGCTAATTTTACTTCTTATATAAATCATACACAATTAAACAAAAATACTGCAAGCCTACATTTAAGTGACAGGATTTTTAGAAGTGCTAGAATTCTAGTTCATAGGATATGTTTTCAGCAACTATGAACTCAGTTTTGAAATGCTATTTTAGTGATTTTTATTTCAGGGCATATATGGTTAAACATTGCAACATTGAAGGCTCTATGTACATGTTTGAACGAAACTGTGAGTAAGGAAAGGGAAAGAGAGGAAATAAAAAAAGAGAATGATACCTTTAAGCATAAAGTCTGAGAAAATGAAGAAAAATATTTTCAGGAACACAGGTATTTTCTTTAAAGTACCACAATAAGTTTGATCATTAATATTAATACCAATTTTGACTTCCAGACATTTATCAGTATAAGTGCTTCCTTTAACTAAATTTCTTCATTCATAGCAGGAGGTATTTCTAGTTCTAGTTCATTCATACCATAGGAGGTATTTCTAGTACTGGTTATCAGCATGTCTTTTGCCATGCTGCAGAGAAAAGAGGCTCTCTTCCTCTGCACCCAAGGTTTCTATCTTTACTATCCTCGTACCTGAAGTGTGGATAGAAGTTTCAAAATATTGGTGCTGCAGGAACTAAATTATATTTAGAACAAGAAATGCTGAGCCTTTAAACTGGATGTTGAAACCAAAATGGAAAAGAAAATAAATCACAAATAAGTGATCATCTTTTATAGAATGGTAAAATCCTTAAATATGGAAAAGATCCTTAGGATCATCAAGTCCAGCTGTCAACCATCCTTGTTTGTGATCAGGCTACTTTATTATTTAAAGAAATCAGCATGTTTGGTTGCATTTCTTTCTAGAGATAGTCAAGCATATAAAACACCTTTGTCTGAAGGAGTACATTTCTGTGTAGTGATTACTAGCCAATATGACATATCTTGTAAGTGTGAGTTATGTAAGTTATGTAAGTTATCTATGGAACTGCCTCTATAATACAGCAAAAAAGTTACAAAGTGTTCTTTTGTAAAAGATACTGCTTTCCCCCAAAAGATGTATTTTAATTTGGAAAACAAACTACAGAAACATTCAAAGTTATCAGCTAAGCAGTAATTATCTCTATAAAATCTTCAAGAATATTTAATAATATGTATATTATTAAATATTATATAATAAGAAAGATTTCAAAATCCTACTTTCAGCTCTATATTATCAGGAAAGCAAATTAAGCTAGCAACTGAATAAATTTTTAAGACTAGAGAATAAATCAAAGAACTGTGGCTAAGTGAATAAATCTATGTATTTGGAGGGGAATATCCTCTTCCAAAAAAGCCAATGTCTGAAATACTAAAATACATCAAGTTTTAGAAGAAAACAAATAATCTGTAAATGTTCTCTTAAGAGATGTCTTTTTGGGTTTTTTTAAAGGCTGCAGAGCATGCATGAACATGTTTACCTGTATTCTTGTGGTCAGTACCACTGACGTGCACAATGAAATGGTTCACAGGACTGTTCAGTGCCTTACTGAAGTGTGCTGTGTGAAGTCATTAAGTTAATATGCAGTCTCAAGTACCTTCAACAGGTTAGTGATAACTCATAGCACATATCTTTCTACAATGCCAGACATCACAAAAATCTCACTTAAACAACTTTGAGGAAAGCAGAGGTACAGACTGACCGGTAATTAAGATATGAAACACTTGTATCATTAAAAGCACCACGGGCTGAAGAGCTATTTTTGGTACACATTCATCATCAGGAGTGTTGGAAAGTTACCATGACTTTGATAACTTACAGTGGATAAAGACAGAAGGGAATGAAAAATATATATTGAACAATAAAGATTAATTCCAAGTTATTGGCAACAACTCTTTTTGTATTAAAAAATCATGCATATCTTCTTAATCTCCAGATGCAGTTGCAGTAAGAGATGTATTCTTCAGTGATTGAAAAAAGTACTCCATGTTTTTATGAAATGGCTTTAATATGATGAATATGTTAAGAACATACATTCTGACATTTGCAGAGAGAGTGTACTTCCACCTGAAGCACAATATTTAACACATTTATACACTTTCATTTTATAATTTTTAATTAAAAAATATATGACATGTATACTGAATGTATTTTACATATCTGTTTTTTCATTCCGTTTTTAGCATACAAAATGTAGTATAAACAACTGCAATCACACCTACAATAACAAAAATTATTATAATTAGCATTATGCAAATCACGAGTACATATAAATATATGAAGATAATGTATATATGTGTAGTATTAATTGCTTAATAGAATGTCTATGCACATCCCAATATCTTTACACATATACACTATTTAAATATTGTTGATGTTTACAAATACTGGTGACATAACTGAACATGCAAAGCAATTGTACTACAATTTTGGGGAGGGGTTGTTTCTTTATCTTGTATTTTCTTACAAATGGATCTCAGCTGCTCCCTTTCTCGATTTTACTCTGAGGCAATAAATAATTCAGTGTGCTAATTTGACAGATGACTCTCCAGGAGCCTCCTACCATTACTAGCACCATTAGGCCATAATATGCATGATGGGCATAGACCATTCAGCAAATGTCCTTCACTTGTTTACCCCTAAAGAGCTGTGCTCTGCGCAATTAACTAATGAAGCATTATGAGCCTTCCCCCCCCCCCCACCTTCCTTGCTATTTCAATATATCAATGCAGATTGTCTAAAGGCAAAATATATTTCGTTTTCTTTTGGCAAATGAGTATTTATGTGGAAGCTGTAAACTTGCCTTAAGTTCCACCTCTGTAAATAAAGACAAAATAATAGGATGCTGAAAAGAAAATCTTTTTTTTTAATGATTTACACAGCACATGTATGAGGAATGCATTATATAGAAATGACAGAAAAATCTGAAGTTAGCTTCAGTATTATATCAACAGAGAAACAGTGAACATATAGTTCAGGGTTTTGTGCCACCTTTGTGCTGGCTGTGTTTTGGTTAGCTGCAAGGATCAAAAGGGAATCATATTAAAATTGTGAAAAGCAATCAGGAATAAATA
Source organism: Taeniopygia guttata (assembly GCF_048771995.1). Taxonomy (NCBI): domain Eukaryota; kingdom Metazoa; phylum Chordata; class Aves; order Passeriformes; family Estrildidae; genus Taeniopygia; species Taeniopygia guttata. Next base: position 53,595,096 of record NC_133063.1, on the reverse strand, counting down.
ATGGCCATAAAGTATGCATGTTAGATGAATACAGTATTGTGAGGAATATTTTAATCCTATATATACATCACAGCAGCCAAATTCTGTTACATATATTTATAGAAAGAGAAGAAAGAAGAAAATGTTTAATGATAGTTTTAAAAAATTAAAGAGAAAGTTACAAGAGCACCTATTTTTGTTGGTCATTGTATGGATTTATATTTTTTGTCGCTTGGCAGATATTACAGCTGTTCTCAGTCCAGCAGAAATGTGGGTATGCACAAATAAATCCACAAGAAAATCTTCCAAATTGTTTTGTATTTTTCTATAATATATGTGGGTAAAAGCATAATGAAATATAATAAAACCTGAATTTTTCCCTTAAAGAAAATACTTCTCTCTCTTTAAATTTCTTTTTATTTTAGTGCCTCCAGTTCCCCACCTGTATACATCAATTTATTCCTCCCCTTTACTCTTCTTGCTCCTCTTTTCCATAGCACAAGCCATCCTTCTTTTCTGCACTTCAAAAGAGACTCTATTTTCTATGGAGAGATAATTTTGTGTGATATATTCTGAAATTTTGGGGTGTTCTACAATTTTTAAGAACAAAATGATAATATTGGAAATTAAATGTGACAATATTGAAAATTAAATCTGACAACTTTTGTCATATGCTCTGTAAAATTGTTTTCATTTTTTGTTCAAATCTGTTGGTTTATTCACTCATGTGCCAGTAGCTCTTCTTAGCTTATCTGAAAACGTATAACTTCTTGCTGTCCTAAATAATCTTTGTTACTGGTTTCTATTCCCAAACCCCCTTTTCCATTCTACAGAAAGCCATTATTGGATGAAAAATTTCCTGCCTTGGCTAGTATGCCATGAGGACAGAGAAGGTGATATAACAAGGTATACCAGGAAACTGGAGTGCTGCACAGGAGAATCTGCCTGAATCACTTGTACAAATTCCTTCTGCTCAGAGGACAGAGAAACAGGAGACAAGTTCCACCCTCTTGCTTGTACCCAGGTTTATCTGCCTATCAAAGGCATAAAAACTATGCTAACAGTCTGTAGCAGATCTGTTCTTCATTTATGTTTATAAACTCTAAACAATAAATAGTATACTATAAACAATAAACAATAATAAACTCTAAACAATATAGTTTTTCTGTCAATCTGATCAGTGAGAAATAAAACCAGAAGAGTGCTATTTCAATTTTTGAATGCATATTTGTACTGATCATCCTTAATCGTCAAAAACTTCTAATTTTCAAAGTATTTTTAAAGCAACCTTGAATATTCTCCAATAAATCTTCTCCATTTCTGTTTAAGGAGTGTAGCAACAGTCCACTAGAAATTCTTATTCTCAGAAACAACAGAGTTTACAGGTGATGCAAAGTGCTCTTATGGGAGATATACACAAATGCTTATAAGTCCTAAGTATTAATCATGTGAGTGACTAGAAAATATGCAAATAAGCATGTTCATATAAGATTTCCTATTTCCATACAAATTACTCTCAGTAGCCGTTGGCCTTGAGTAACATTTTTAAAACCTTGATTAAGTTGTTAAAATATAATTTTAGAAAAAAATTAGACATTATTCTGATTATTTTTTTATAAGGAAGCTTAGTTTTAATGAAACTTTCCAGCTTAGGTTAAACAAGCTTTATGCCTGAAATGCAGCATACCATAGCAGGCAGATAGTAATATACATGGAGCACATGGGATGACAATAAAAAGCAAACAATTTGCATTGAAAACAAGGGTTATATGGTTGTACTGTGTGCCCTATTGTGACAAACAATGGCATTAGCACCCCCTTAGGCTCCATGGTAAGCACTGGACATGTGGCTATAGAAAAAAGAAACTTCTCTCATCCCACTTTCTCCCAGTGATGCTTTGTTGGCTCACAGCAAGGGTCTGGCTTCTTGTCCGGATCCCACTTTAAGAGGAAGTCCAGCTCAATTCAATTTGCCTTTCCGCCTTTTAGTAATGAGACAACATACATGTGAGCAAACCCCATGATAATGCAGAACAGATGGGCAGATTTTTGTCTAATTGGATTCTGGACAGCTTGTTTGCTTGTAGTAAATGTGCATATATTTAGAGATTTCACACTTATTATAGAGACAACAGATTAGCCAAAGACAAGGACAGAACACTTTCGAGGTTTTTTTCCCTGCTTTGCGTAGGTGTAGGTCTACTAAAGAGGGCTATTTGGTAAAATCTACAAGTGTAATTGAATTGCTTGTTGTCACGCTCTTCTTGGATTGAATGGTCTGCATTTTGATGCTAGAACACAACGCACCATTACACAAACTTTTATTCTTGAACTGCCCACGAGTAAAATAAAGGGTTCCAAAATCTGTGCCACATATATTGCAATAGTTTGGCAATTCATTTCAAATACTGTACAAAAACAATAATTCCAAAGAACATTTTGTTAGTCACTTATAACTATTCTCTTAATACATATTTATTAGTGTGTATTTTTTGTTCCATTACCATCCTCAAAACATTTTGAAAGTTTGATAACAAAGCATTGAATTGCTTTAAGAGGCAAATTTTCTGTAGATGTGGAGTCATATTGCCTTATGAACAGAAAGCACAAAGTGCAATTTATGCAAAACAATATTGCAAGACAGGAAATATACTTTATCCAAGGGAAGATATGGTATGGCACTTAATTGAACCTAATAAGTTTACTGTACTTGTTAGTTATGCTCTCAGAATATATGTTGAAATTATATTAAAATGTATGTTAGAACAAAAAGAAAAGGCAATTGCTTCTTTTAAGCATGCCGTGCTATATATCAGCCTAATTTCCATTCCTTATGCATTTACAAGTGACTTTAATCCTAAAGTTGAGACTAAAGCAAACATGTCAGCTATTTCCAATATTCCAATAATACAATATAAATATAATTCAAAGGATAGTGGTGTATAGCTGCCCATCATCTTCATGAGTCATCTCTTAAGAGCATCACAAATGGGTTCATCCTCTTTTCCCTTCACTTCATGATCTGGATGTGGAGTGTTGATGAGAGGAGACATGGATATATTAATGCCATTCATCTGTCTTGTTTTTTACAGGTGTAACAGCTGGCACAACACCCATCACCTTAGTTCTGTTTAGCTTGGCATTAAGCGGTGTGAAACTGAAGTAAGGCTGGTCAGAGAGGAAGGGTTGCTTTGAAATACTAAATGTTTTAATTTACCATTATCTTACACATTTGAATTACTCTGTCACAATAAGAGACTTGCACATCCCATATGCCAAGTATTTTCTGCATAGCTGTACGTAAGAGTGTTCTGATTGGTGTTTGGATTATGGCTCTATTCTTTTCTTGTTACCCAGGGTTTCCTCAGTGAAGAACCTTGACAGGCCAGGTGGGTGGGCTATGGGTTACCAATCTCCTAAGGTCTTTGATAGACAGCTGGTGAGTCTGTTGAACAGCCTTGGAACCAGTCATGGGGGTCATGCATCATCTCCAAAGCTTTTTTTTTTTTTTTTTTTTCCCTAACACCTTCTTTTTAAAAAGAGTATTCCACACAATGGAAATATTGCTTCTCTTATTATTATTATAATGTTTATCATTCTAAAGGAGCTAATTTTAGTATAGCACTGAAAGGAAAGACAGTCATAGTCAAAATACAATTTCAAGTGTAATATAGATCTGGAAATTGTGCTGAGAGGCAAAAGAGAGATCAAAAAATCATGAATTAGGAAGATGCTAGAGAATTAAATAGCAAAAATATTGACTACTGTGGTATTATCACTAATCAAAGAAGGGACCTTTAATAAATTGTGAAATTTTATTATCTGCCAAATAAGGATTGGTCTAGATTAATTTGTAAAATTGTATTTTACTCAGAATAGATATGATTTATGTCCTTCTGTGAATTATTCAGCTTGAACAAATTTACCCCTGACTTACAATTAAAGTGTATTTTTAATCACTTTAAAAAAATAATAATTTAGAAAATCTAAGTATTTTCCGCTTATATATATTTTATTTAGTTTAGCTACTATTTATTTTAGCTACCTCATTTTCTTGTGCATTTTGCATTTAATATTAGTTGATTAGGATAAGTCTTCTGAGAAAACTCTCCTTGTACTTCGTGTGCATGCTTATTTTCTGCTTTACCCACATGTGACAAAACAAGTTACACTAACTGGCTTTTCAGAACCTAGAGATTTAATTACATTTGAGCTTTTTTATTCCTTTGGGATGGTGTTATCAGTTCTTGAGTGACCTGAACATATTACTTCCTGGCTCTTAAATTTTACACTATATTTTTGGTTTGCTTAGTTTTTATATTATTAAACATTCTTCCCTAAATCATTTGCTCTTTCAAGTAGTCAGAACATGTCCCCTTCTTCCCACTGTAACTGGTCTGGGGCTTCAATAGACCAAACAGGAACATTGTGCTGCTGTGATCATGATCACACCTCCTTTGTGGAAAAAAGGTGTAATTTAGGAATAAACGCAGCCTGGGTCCGAGCTTGGGGAAAATACAAACTGCACTGAGACAAATGCATGAGCTAGAGGAACTCAAAAATGTTGGAGAGGGAAAGAAGTAATCAGGAATTGAATTAAAGAATGCTTAATTGAGCAGTCTCAGTCACAGCTAGTTTCATGTGAGAGAAGGTGCTGAAACATTGAATGCTTGGGAAAATGTACAAACATGACAGGTCAGTTAATAAATAATAAACAAAATATTGATAGATTTTCCTGTTATACTATGAATGAATGAATCCATGTTTTTTCATCACAGCATTAGCCTGGTTCAGATAGAAATGTTAACAGCTCTGTTCTTAGCGTAAGTAAGCTTGATACAGAATAAGTTAATTTGCAACAGGAGGCTCTGGAGTTCTTTTTAAAATAACCACCCCATTTTTTAGCAAAAAACACAGTATTTGTCCTCTGGATCCTATGACAGCTGAAGCCTGTAGTAATATTACAGCTTTAGAGGAGCAGAGACACAAAAGCAAAAGTACAGTGTATTTGTTGACTATGCCACTAGCGAACATGTAGTCAAATATAGAAGGCTGTAACTTGCTTCTGGATGGTGTAGCTTTATATAATTGTATCTCACGTTAATCTTATTTTATTTTATTGCTCACAATTAGGAAATTTGCAACCTTAAACATGTGAAATTAAAACCATGGATGAGTTCTTAATTGTGCAACTCCTCAGTACTCAATTAGCATTGCTCTTCTTTCCCCTAACAACGATGTAATACTGTACTAATGAAAAACAGGGCTTCTTTATTTGCTATGGCCTTGGGGTCAATTATCAATTTATCATTGTGTCCTGCAGGTTTAAAATAAAATAGTCTGTGCAGTGTTACCATTGTACAAAATTGACATTAAGTAGATTCTGCAAGTATGGACTTAATAAAAAATACAAAGAGTGCTGCCTAAAAGGGTTCTACTCCTATAAATTCTATTAGGTTGCCTTTAATATAGGACAGTAGGAAACTGCAAAACTAATTTAAAGGTTTTTTTTTCCTTTTATCATCTTTGTATATTCTGTATGACAATAATCAAGAAAGCTAAATTAAAAATAGCTTCAATTGTGTTTTGAAGATTTGTTATGATTGCAAACTTAGCTTTGGTAATAAAAAATGTTGCTAGTGCACTTAACAAATGAAGAATTTTGGGTTTTTATCTTATAACTGTCAAATACTGCTACAAATTAGTGAATTCATAAGCCAATTAAAAAATACTTAGATATGTGAAGCATTAAAAATATTTAATTTAGACAACCAGAAAATAATCAATTGGAAATCAAGTTTATTATTTAAGCATACACCTAGTTAGGTTGCTCATTTTTTGCTCACTTACTGCAAAAGCTCCATCCCTTTAAGTTCCAGATTATCCTTTCTTTGTTCAACTGTGTTATACAAAGGTGAATGGACATATGAGGGACTTGGAAGAAGCAAATGAAAAATTCAGTAAGTTCCTTGTTCCCATCAATTTGGCGCCACTTTTATGAAGACTTTTTTTCCCAGAAATATATTTCAAGTATGTTGGCCAATTCTGAACATTTTTGGGAGTTCTCTCTTAACCATGACATCAAACCTGAGGTCCCATAATTCAGTATCTAGGTAATTGCTTTGCATTTTCATCCAAAATTTTTCTCATCTTTGCTTGCTCTAGGAAGAAGAATGTAATTTCTGCATTCCTAAATCTTAGGACAATTCCTATTTCCCTCTTGTTTCCCAAGAGCCCAGAAGAACCTGATCATCAACTTGGAGAAGGTAAGCACTGTACTGTTTGTCTTAGGACCAAACATTTAGACCTGACCCACCAGAAATTGACCTCTGCCCTTTTCCTTTATTGACAAACCACTGCCATACAATACAGCTTTTCTTCAACCACTTGCATTAAATATTCAGGTGGTCATGCAAAGGCATGTATTGTAGTATCACTCCAGCTTTGACATCAGTGTGGCTGTCACTGTGTCTCCCCTGCACACTGAGCGATACACTGGGGCAGGTGTTTTTGTGTGGGAGTTGGGGCTGCTCTCCCAGCCCTGTCAGAGTTAAAAGACAGAAAGTATTAGAACATTGTCACGTCTTTGTTTTCCTCTTTCCTATTTTTAATCTTGAAACCAACTTTAATTAATCCTGCTTTCTTCCTACTCTCCTGAGACTCTTTTCCTCCATTAAGCTATGCCTAAATCTGAATAAACTCAACAGCAGCCACGCATGTACAAGGAGGTGATGGAAGACAGACAATGCTGCGAAATAGTTTTTCACACCAGACAGGTTTTCCCACCATACTGTCATAGATTTAGTTCAAGCCTCTTGTGGTAACAAGAGCTTGATGTGTATATCAATATTATCATTCATGAAACTAAACCAGCAAATATCACAAGAGGAGAGTAATTTTTCAACTGGCGCCTTTCTCTGTGGCAGCACACAGGGTGGCATGACTGAGATACAGCCTGTTTAATTGATTAGTGCACTTGAGAGAGGGCTGGGTATGGTCCAGTACAGATCATTCTAAACATTGATAAATTACCACCTTTGTGTGAAATGGTTGAGGTGGGACCACTGCCCTTTGACAAACCAGAAAATGAAATGATTACTATTGGATTCTATTGACTTGTCTGGTTAGAGCAGTTGTGCTTCTTCCCAAAGGTTAATTGGACTTGAACTCAGGAAATTAAGGGGTCAGCTAAGGTCACAGTGACAGCAGCCAAACTTTTAACTTAGCACTAATAATATTTGTCAGGGAAAGGACATGACGGAATTCTTTAGCCACGACTGCTCAGGGATTCACTGTAAAAAAATTCTTTGTCTACAGTATTATAGAAGCTGTAGGTCTATGTGGTAATAATGCTCATTAGCATTCTAATTTTCATCAAATACTGTCACTCAGAGATCAAGACTATCAGTCTAGGCTCAAGAAAATTGAGCCAATATTGCACAGTTATATCACTGGGGATCACAAAAAAGTTATTTTAGAAATGTTAAGAAATTTAATGCAAAATAGTCTGGAAAAATATTCTGTGAGTGTCTGTGACAATTTTGTGTGTTTGATTCTTCCTGATTGTATAAGTGAAGATTAAGAATAATTATAGAAACTCACTATTCAGTATTTCACTATAGAAATTCACTGTTAGGTAAAAAACTCAAAACCCAAAAACCCATCATAAGTTGGGAGAGGACTGGGCTCTATATTATGTAAGGAAGAAAGAGCCCCAAAGTATCTTCAGTATCTTTGTCTAGTTGTGGTAAAGATTGGACTGACCACATGTTCTTTCACATTCTTGAAAGACCTTAACAGGTTGGAGAAATGGGCAAAGAACCATCTGAAATTCAACAGAGGCAAGTGCAGGGTCCTACACATGGAGAGGAAGAACCCAAGGCACCAGCACAGGCTGGCTGCTGACCTGCTGCAGAGAAGATCCTGGGAGTCCTGGTGGATAACAAGCTGTCCATGAGTCAGCAGCGTGTCCTTGGGGCCAAAACACCTTGGGATGTGTCAGGAAGAGCATTGCCAACCTGAGGCAAGGTGTGGCCGAGGGAGGTGATCCTGCCCCTCTACTCAGCCCTGGTGAGACACATCTGAAATGCTATGCCCAGTTCAGGGCTCTCCAGTATGAGGGAAATGGAACTCTCATATGGAGAGCTGGAGAGATAGAGAGATGGAGAGATGAGAGAGATGGAACTCCTGGGGCAGGTCTAGTGGAAAGTGACAAAAATTATGAAGGGACTGGAACATCTCTCCTTTAAGGAGAGACTGAGGCAGCTGGGCCTGTTCAGCTTTGAGAAGAGACTAGTGAGAAGGGACATCATCTATGTCTTAAAGTGTCTGATGGGATGGAATTAATTCTGTCATTCTGTGACACTTTCAAACTTTTTAAATAATAGTATTACTAATATACGATTCCACATTGATATCTCTCATTCTCTGTGTTTATAATAGGATATATGCCTATATAAAGATATACACTTTTTTTTCAAAAGGTGCTATGTATTTTTTTATAATTCAAGATAATTAAGTATTAATACTATTTAGTGAAAAGTCAGCATTATACTCAGATGTGACATATGCTAATTTTGGTTTACCAAATTAATGGCCCAGATAATTTACTTGATCAGATTTATCCTTAATTCAAACAGAAGGGAGTATAATTCAATTTTCTGGTCTTCCCATGCTGGAATATATTAACTGGAATACTTTTAAAAGTTTTGTCTTGTATATGTGCTACACATAGCTCTAGAACACCATAGTAGATTCAGATGATGTAGGAAGTGGAGGAAAGATTATAATTACAGCTAAAAGTGAATATGCTTGTGGTTAGAAAAAAAAATCAAATTTTTTGATGATGCGCTTGAATGCAGATTATTGCATTTATGTATGTGGATTTCATAACTGACAAAATATGAAACTATATTATATATCTTAGATTGAATTTTGACATTGGTGGTGGCTGCTCCAGTACTGATTATGAAAAATTTTTCAAGAAACATGAATCAATGAGAAGAATTAGAGTATTAACACCTGTCCCTTACTAACTTACTGCAAAACATAAGGAAATTTGTTTTCAATTACTGGTTTTAATGGTTTTTTAACAAATATTTTTCAAATGTATGAAATTGAGGATCTAGGAAATATGCAGAGACAGTCAAGTCCAAAGACTTTAGATGAACTTTAGACTAAAATTTAAATATTAGGGAGGTAGCTGCAAGCCCCTCCTACACTGGAACTTTAATCAAGCAAGTGCAGACAAAAGGATACCAACTGATATAGTGAGAAGACCTTCTTGTCAAAATAAAAAGTATGTATCTACTTCCTTCAGTAGAAAGTCATGCTGCATGCAAGAAATACAAAAACAGAGATAGATGGAGCAAGAGAAAATTTTTACACATTTTGACACATTCATTTAGGAGCAATATTCCTAGGCAAAAAAATTAAATAAACAACAAAATCTCACTTTAGCTGCTATGCTTATAAGATTAGCTTCAGCACAGGCAAATGAGTCTAACCAAATAATTTATATAGTGAGAATTTTGATATAATTTTTCTACATTGATACAAAGCTAATGAATGATCAGAAAATAATCAACATACAAAGGATATTTTTAGTCAGTGGACTTTGATTAATTCTCCGGGTTTTAACCTAAAATTTAATCTGGCATTATTTCTGAATTAGAAAACTTGATATATCGAATTAAATTTTAAGAAGTCTTTTTAACTGGGAATAACCCTATTGGAGTAAGGAGTAGCTATTGTCACTCATTACTATTATATATATTATATCATTAGAAATCATAAAGAGGAATATACAATATCACTTCTGAAGATTCTGTTGTATGACCAGAACCACAAATATATTATCTGTGTTTCAAATTTTGCTGTTCATAATTGTGCACGTCTTATTTAAAAAGGCCTTTTTGAGCATATGCAATACTGTAAAACTTTCAGCACCTACTATTTGCCTGTTTTGGATGTCACGAGGCAGAAATTAATTTCTTTAAAGAAGCATACAAAGCACCTAAACCAGCAGTGATCTTTGCTGCTCTGAATGAAGCTTCAAAGGTATCCCCTCTACAATATTTATGATGAGATGCCCTATACAGTTCAGTTTCATTTCTAAAGTGGGAAATAGAAGCATATCTCTTTTTTCTGCCAATGAGATTAATCACATAAGAAGGTGCTAAACATCGGGACAAAGAGTGGACTACATACAGCCATTTTCTCTCTCTACACTGCAATGTTAAATTTGACCAAAAAAAAAAAAAAAAAAAAAAAGATAAAGATTGTTAGTACTTAAGTTCCAGAGTTATAACCTTGGTTTCTCTGTGTTTAGAGAAAAATCAGGTTATGACTACACAGCAGAAAAGTTACAAAAAGTATTCTTATTATATCACATTGCCTTTGGGTCAGCACTTAATGCAATTTACCTTTAGAAAGAAGTAGAGTTCCTTTAACCTAATTTTCTATTTGGGAAGTGCAGTAAAATAACCCTTTTGGAACTGGCACATTAAAGAGTGGACAAGAGTAGAAGAGCAGCAAAGAGAACAAAGAATATATTTCTTCTAGTTAGGCTGATTAGGAAATTTTACTGGATTTGGTGCAGTTATCACTGGGTCTTAGATTAGGAGAAACTTCATGTCTTCAATTAAAATAATGATGGAATTAGTTGGTTTTGTATTTTAGGTACTTTTTGATTCCTGCTATTAACATATCACATTTTTGTCAACGTTTCTAAGTCCTAAGACTAGAAAATTAAAAGATCTCTTTATCAGAAATTTATTCCACTTTCTTAAAATAAATCCAAAGTCTTACCCTCATATTTTTCTGAGTAATAATTTTCTACGCAAATTTGATTAAGGCTGTAACTTGTCAATGTTAAACAGCATGTTACACCATATAAATGGCTTTTAGTGACCAAATGTTTCTTAATGGCATTTTATGAGATAAAATAAGTTTGCATGAACATAGAAAAAAAAACATGTTTATATATAGTTTAAATAGTTCTGCAAAACTTCCACATGCAGCAACAACAAAAAAATCATTGGCTTTAAGCTCTGTACAATCTACTTGTAAAAGCACGCTGGAATTAAAAAAAAAGATAAAACAATTATAGCAGATGGTGAATATTCTCCTCCTGTGTACAATGTATTTTTCTGAGTGAAGCACTATTGCTAGCAATGAATAGTAATTAACTATATGTATATGTATTTACTTAATGTGACTTCTGTTACTGTCATTATTTGATAAAAAAACTAGGGGTCTTCACTGTAAAAGATCTTATCTTTAATCTTCATACAGAAGATTTTAAGTTTTTTTTAAAACAAATTCCTTATTTCCATCTTTTCACATCTACGTATCTTGTTTTATAAATTCCTGTTGCCTCATACTTTCCTGTCTATTGCTTCAGTCTCAGGTTCAGGCACATGAAAAATGTGTTGTTCCACCTAGTTTCAGTTCATCCCTTCAGAATAAACTAAATAAAACTCCTTTATCAAGGATTAAGGAGCCAGAAAGAAAAGCTAAATCAAGATTTTAATCCCATTATTCTTGTCAACTCTTTGAATATGTTTTATAATTTTGGCTTTGCAACCAAATTACCAAGTCTCAGCTTTAGGTTTGTATCCATAAAGGAATTCTATTAACATTTATAAGACACCAGGATGCAATATTGACACATGGGAAAGAAATTGCTGAAGTCCATTCTGACAATATCGAAAGGTTATTTTTTCATGTTGAAGAGATTTAATGTTGTTGATATAATGTCCAGTTCAAAAAAGTCTAGAAGATGAAAGCAATAAGGGACTGCTTCTCTCTATGCATATATAAAAATGTATTGGTTCACATTTACTCAAGCAAAAAGAGAAACTCTTGCTTGAATGATTTGCTGTAGTCAAGATATCAGTGACAATTTATGAGGTAACCTTAACAGGACAAAAATTATTCTTACAGGTAAATGTCAATCAGCCTGATAAAGCATATGTAATTTTATAATTTGTCTTCTTTCTAATTTCTTTGCTGGCTTAGTTGGATAGCTTCCCTCTCCACCTAAAGCTAAAATTCAGTATTTGGAGCAGTTATTTTTATACAGCACAGTAAATATTTTAGTGCCCTTGCATAACATCCATCTGAATGAGTTATTTCTAATCAGGTTTAAAATGTAAAAGCATTTCAGGCTGAATTTTTTAAAAGTCTCTAGATGCTAGATGTGCCATGCATAATGTTAATGAACTCCAGCCTGAAGTGAGGCTGCTTATGAGCCAGTGAAAATGCTAAAATTTAAGGAAAACCTACAAGTACAGCTACAGGGATTCAGACCTTTTGTTTAGGAAGTCTAAAAGGCTCCAGTGCTAGATTGGTAAATCTTGTGTCTATGACAGTAACTACACCAGTAGCTGTGTTAGAAGAAGGAAGGATGGGGTCTTGAGCACTTTGGTGCTTCTCAGTGCTGCTGCACAAGTGGCGCCTTAGAGTCTTTGTCTGCTGGAGCATAATGTGATGTCTGCTTCATGCTTTCATATTTATATCTAGACCTGGCTCCAGAACTCTTTGGGAAGTAGACAGACTTGGTGCTGAATCCATCTTGTCACTCAGCATGAAAATTTCTTAAAGATTCTATTCCTCAGTATTTGCTTCTATGATTCTATGTGTATCTTCCCATGGGTTCAATTGAAATTGAAAAATATTCTTTACAAATTTCAAACTATCTGTTATTTTTATATTCCCATTTTCCATAATTAGACAATTTTTGATAACTATGTATAGTGAATATTGGGTTTTGAGTTCATTTATATACTTTTGGTTTTTGACTCAGGTTTTGTTGTTTTACTCAGGTTGGACCAAGGTTGATCAATTTTTTGAATTATGGGTGACAATACTCACATATAGATCTTTATCTGAGCAAAATGCAGTCAAGATTGTTAAACTCAAATAAAAGTTAGATTTTGTCAATGTTCAAAGTATTTTTCTGAATGGTTTAACATCTAGTAAACCTCACAAAAAATTGTCTACCAATGTACTCAAAATTTTTATGAATATCAGGTCACTTGTTAAAAAATCCATGTAAATTTTTTAAATTTTGGTTTAGAATAAAGGAAAAACGAAGTTTGCTTACTAAGGGCTAAAGACTACTCCAGTCTTTTCCTTTCAGAATAAAATTTTTATAGAGCATAAATTTCCCCTCCCTGCTGCAACAAAACATGTTACAGTCCTTGTGAAATACTTATGGACATTTCACTGGTGCTAAGCCCTATTCTTCTTGGAAATGACTTGCAAACTTGCTTATCATGTACATTCCTGAGTGGTACTGTTAGAGTTCAGAAACACACATAACCACGGGATATGATTATATGCAGGTGCTTTTATTAAGAGCTCTGTGAATCAGGGGTACAGACCCAAATCTGAAACTGACATGGCTTTCGAGCTGAACGTATTTTATATTCTATCGTTATATAACTTACATATCAATTATTAAGCTTATATTGTTCCATTCTATACATTGGCAAGAGTTTCTCGTGATCCTTCTTAGGTCCCTGACCACAGTTTCTCATGATTATTCTTATGATTAAACAGTAATTATATTTAATTACTAAACAATCATCACATCTAACAATTATATCATTTATCATGTACTAGCTACACAGGTGCAGTTCTGTTAACCTTAAATCCCCACGATTTTAAAACCCTTTCACTATCATTTTCCCCACTTTGAAAGTATTTTCACTTCATCATAAGTGTAAATACTTGCACTTGATACAGTCTTTAGTTTCTAAGATTATACATGATATTCTTCAAATTCAGGATTGATGTGAACGTTGTCATGGACTGGAGGATCAAAGGATGATGGGTGTGGATCCCGTGTCAGTGCTTTGATTATTTTCCAGTTCCAGGATGTCCTCTTCTGTATTCCACCTTTTAGGACACTGTAGACTAACCAAATTACTAAGAACACAATTAATAGAACTATTACACTTTCAGTGATAGACTTAATCCATGAACTCACATTCCACCCTAATCCTTTAAAGACTTTGTCTAAGCATCTCGTAGTCAAATCTTTCTGCTGTTCTTGTACTTCATGCTCTATTTGTTTTAACTGATTAATGTCATATTCTACATCTGCAGTTACATTTGGGATGTGGATGCAGCAATGCTATTGGTAAAGCCTGTGGCCACTGTAGTTTGGCTTCTTGACATATTTTACTGATCTGCCTGTTTAGTGTCTGATTCATCCTCTCCACCTGTCCACTCGACTGGGGTCTCCATAGTGTGTGGAGGACCCAAGTTATTCCCAGTAACCTACTTACTTCTTTTACCACTGTGGCTATGAAATGGGGTCCCCTATCTGATGATATCCGTAGAGGCAGCCCGAATCTGGGAATGATTTCTTGTAGTAACCACTTAACTGTTTCTTTTGTTTGGTTCGTGTGACAGGGAAGGGCTTCTGGCCATCCAGAAAATGTATCAACCCCTACTAAAAAATATTTGTATCCTCGAGTTCTTGGTAATTCTACAAAATCTACCTGCCAATATTCCCCTGGTTCTATCCCTACACAAACCCTTCCTAGTTGTGCCTGTCATCTAGCCACTGGGTTATTTTTCAAGAAAATCTCACACTTTGACATTATTGATTTTGCCATTGTTAATATTCGTACTGAGACCAAATAACATTTTAGAAATTTTACCAATGCCTCTGCACCCCAGTGACATTTGTTATGTTTAATTTGTAGAACCTCTCTCATTACCAAGAGGAGTTCCACTAGCTGTCCATGTGCAGTTACATACCACCCTTCTGGATTCTTCTGTGCATTCAGTAAATGTCCCAATTTCTCACCCTCTGCTGAATATTTCGGCTGTGGAGGTAAATTGAATTGAGATACATTTAGTTTTAAAGGGACCAATGCCATTGTTGTTTGCACCTTTCGAGCAGCCCGTCGAGCTGTCCAATCTGCCTTTATATTTCCCTCACAAATTTGGGAGTTTCCTGATTGATGTGCCTTACAGTGCATAATTGCCATTTGTTCAGGTTTCTGTACTGCTCTTATCAGCTGCAGAACTGTATCTTGATGTTTAATGTGCATCTCTTGAGACAAAAATAGGCCCCGTTCTTTCCATAGGGCCCCATGCACATGCACTACTCCAAATGCATATTTTGAATCGGTCCATATGTTCACCTTTTTCCCTTCACTTAATTCTAGTGCTCTGGTTAAAGCAACCAGTTCTGCCTTCTGGGCGGATCTATTGGGTGGCAATGCTTTTGCCTCTATCACTGTACTGATTGTTGTTACCGCATATCCAGCGTGTCTGATTCCATTCTCCATGAAACTGCTTCCATCTGTGAACAACTCCCAGTCTGGCTGTTCTAGGGGTGCATCTTTCAGGTCTGCTCTGGCCGCACAGGTGTGTTCTATTACTTCCCCGCAATCGTGTTCCAATGGGCTTTCTTCAGATATCGCACCTAGGAACAAGGCTGGGTTCAAAAGGTTAGTTGTTTTTAATGCTACATCCTCTTGCTCCGTTAACATTACCTGGAATTTTATCATTCGACTGGGGAAGAGCCAATGGCCCCCCTTCTGTTCCAACACAGTAGATACCATATGTGGTACATAGACATCTATGTGCCTTCCCATGGTGAGCTTCCTGGCTTCTTGTATCAGTATCACAGTGGCTGCAACTGCCCACAGACATGAAGGTCATCCAGCACTGACGCTGTCAAGTTGTTCGGAAAAGTAGCCCACTGGCCTTTTCCAGCTTCCCAAACGCTGGGTTAGGACTCCCAGTGCCAGACACAGCTTTTCATGTGCAAACAGCTGAAAATCTTTGGACAAATCAGGTAACCCCAATGCAGGAGCAGTTGTCAAGGCCTCCTTTAATTTGAGGAAAGCCTCCTTCTGTGGTTTGCCCCAGGTAAATGGCTGCATCTTCTGGGCCTCAGACAGGGGTGTTGCAATTAGTCCATAGTCCATGATCCACAGGTGGCACCACCCTGTCATCCCAAGGAAGACTCTCAGCTCTGTAGATTCTGGGGCTCTGGAATGGCACAAATAGCTTGAATACGGTTAGTACCCAGTTTTCGCTGCCCATGTGAGATTTCATATCCCAGATAAAACACAGTCTGTTGGGCAATTTGTGCTTTTTCTTTAGATACCTTATATCCTGCCATTCCCAGTGAATTTAAAATCTCGATTGTTACCGATATGCAGGTTGCTTTCTCCTCTGTGGCTATCAGTATATCACCAACATACTGTAGCAGCAGGTATTGTTCTCTCCGTACTTGCCCCCTCGCCGTCCAGGTCTCCAGCTCCTTTGCCAGTTGGTTTCCGAATAAGGTCGGACTGTTCTTGAATCCTTGTGGAGCCGTGTCCAGGTGAGCTGGGTCTTTCTTCCATTTCCTGGATTTTCCCACTCAAGGACAAACAGGTTCCTACTTTCTTTGTCAAGGGGTATGCAGAAAAAGGCATCTTTTAGATCAATTACTGTAAACCATTTATATGTCTCTTTCATGGATGTTAACAATGTGTAAGGATTGGCAACTACTGGATAAATGTCCTTAGTTATTTCATTTATTGATCTCAAATCCTGCACTAGTCTATACTCACCATTGGGTTTTCTCACTGGATATATAGGTGTATTATATTCTGATTCACATTCTTCTAAAATTTGGTATTTCAAGAATTTATCAATAATTTTACTATTCCCTGACGTGCTTCTGGTTTTATAGGATACTGTTTAACCTGTACTGCTTTTGCCCCTTCCTTTAATTCAACATGTATTGGTTGTGCTAATTTACACTTCCCAGGTATATCTGTTTCCCGCACTGAAGGAATTACTGCATCTTCTACTTCCATAGGAATAGAGGGAGATGTTTTTTCCTTAATCATTAAAATTTTTCCTGTCTTTGATTCACATACTTTCATTAAAAGCTCCCCATTCTAAAAGGTTATTACTGCATCAAGTTTTGCCAATAAATCTCTACCTAAAAGGGGAATTGGACACTCAGGCACATACAGGAATTCATGCATCAGGACCTTATTTCCAAAACACAGATCTAAGTGTTGTAGGAATGGCCGATTTTCCTTCTTCCTTGTTGCCCCGACTATTGTTGTTTGTTTGTCCCCAATTTGTCCTTGCAAATCATTCAGTACAGAATACATGGCCCCCGTATCCACCAGGAATTTTACTGCTCTATCACCTAGCTGTATGGTCACGAAAGGTTCCTTGTTATTTTTTAGACAGTTGCTGTATTGTCGCACCACCATTAATTTTGCAATATCTTGATCCTGGCTTGGCTGGTTGCCTTGGTAAAACCAGTTTGGAAACTCATTCTTCCAGTGACCTTCTTGCAGGCAAAAAGTGCAGTGGTTAAATCCTAATTTTGGCACAGCAGTTCCCCCATGTCTGCTGCCAAGTCCAGCTCCCCTCCCCTGTCCACGGCCACCTTTGTGGGATTTTGGTGGGTTTATTTTTTTTTTTTGTTGTTGTTGTTGTTTTTTGTTTTTTGGGGGTTTTTTTGATGCTTGGGTTTCCTTTCCCTTGTATTACTGCTAAGAAGTTTTGCTGTTGCTTTTTACTTATTTCTTTGGCTGCTTTAAGTACCATCTCTCTCTCTGTAGAATCCATTAGGGTGTCTAATATTACTTGTACATCATCCCAATCTGTATTCTGAATTTTCATAATCATTACCACTCTTGCCACTTTATCAGGATTTTCCCTATAAGTTCCTGTCGATTGTTTCCAAATTACTAAATCCACAGTGGAAAAGGGTACCTTTACAAACACTGGCCCCCCCACTCCTGTTCCCTGTCATAAGGGGGCAATCACAGTCCACTTCTGTCTACCCAGATCTTTTCTGGCCAAGACCGGGGTGGGCTTTGACCAATTCCGAGTCCTATGAGATACCGGTATCGCAGATTCACTTTCATCTCTACTCTCACTATCGCCTTCACTTTCATCCTCCCCCCTTCTATGCATCACAGTTAAACTTAGATCATCTCCAGGGGAAGAGGGGTCAGGTAATGGTGGAAGAGGAGGATAGGGAGAGAGGGTTTGAGTGGGTGAAATAGGACTAGACAAAATAGGATTGGGTGAAGCAGGTGATGAAGTAGGGGCAGGCAGGATAAGGTTAGGTTCTCTTGGTCTTGCAGGGGCTACCTGTAAATCAACATCTGTATCATTCCTCTGACTCAGACTTTCTTTCAATGCAAAACGTTCTAAACAACGTTTCTCCTTCACACAAACCTCACACTTATCACCTGTAGATGCCTTAACTACCATCAATCCACATTCAACCTGCCATTCTGGCTTATCTCGCAAGTAGAAAAACAAATCAATATACACCTCATCCTATTTTCCTTCGTGTTTACAAAATGACATCAATTGCAAAATAGTGTTATGTTGCAATGTTCCATTCAGTGGCCATTTTTCACCACCTTCCAAAACATATTCTGGCCACCATGTATTACAGTAATCAATTAACTTACCCCTATGCAAGTCTTGCCCAAAATTACCTTGTTTCCAATGTGCTAATAGGCACCCCAAAGGAGAAGAACATGGTATGCGGGCATTGCTGCCCAAGAGACCTTTAAGCTTCTCCTTCTTACAGCTACAAGACACCACAGAATGCCGAACCCACAACGTTTTCACGATGTCTAACAGACGGCGCGTAGGCAATACCACAGGAATTCCTTTAACCCAACCGAGCGTAGCTTTCGCTGTGTCTTATTGGCAGGTTCCACACCAAATTAAAAGCACCTTACCTCGCTCCAGGGGACGTTGTGAGCAGCGGAGGGTCGCGGCGCCCATGGGCTCCCCGAGAATCCCTCGGTGCCGGCTGGAGCGTTATTGGGTCGCGGGGTCCTCAGCAGTGCTCGCAGGGTCCCATCTGGCTCGCCAAAATGTTAGCATTCAGAAACACACATAACCACGGGATATGATTATATGCAGGTGCTTTTACTAAGAGCTCTGCGAATCAGGGGTACAGACCCAAATCTGACTCTGACATGTCTTTCGAGCTGAACGTATTTTATATTCTATCGTTATATAACTTACATATCAATTATTAAACTTATATTGTTCTATCCTATACATTGACATGAGTTTCTCGTGATCTTCCTTAGGCCCCTGACCACAGTTTCTCATGATTATTCTTATGATTAAACAGTAATTATATTTAATTACTAAACAATCATCACATCTAACAATTATATAATTTATCATGTACTAGCTACACAGGTGCAGTTCTAGCAAGTACTAGTTCTTCATGTGCTTAAGGTATTTATTTTTCCAGGGCCTACTAAGCTTATTTTCCTGTTAACCCTAAACCCCCATGATTTTAAAACCCTTTTGCTATCAGTACTTCTAGGAAAATTTGTGAGTTTTAATCTATTTTCACCCTATCCATAGGTTTATCGCCTTTCCTATTACCAGTAGAGTAATATTAAAAGTTTAAAACCATATTAAATTTTTTGTCTTTTATTTTCAATGTCACTTCAGCACCCCCATAGCAGTGCATTTCTTGCAGCGCTGCCTGTTTCAGTGTCAGCCACACCATTCCCATCTCAAGCAGGGAGAGGCAGACAGAGCTGCAGGAGGGACAGGGGATGCTCTTTCTTTGCTCTGTCTTCCTCCAGTGCCATGTGCAATCAGATTTGTGGCATGTCTCTTCAATCTGTCAGCATCCCCTTAGTGCTACTCAGTCACCCGTGAGGAAATACCTTGTGTGTTGGCAGAGGATGTTCTCTAACAACACCCAGTCACTCAGTCAAGCAGGCTAAAAGGGGCAGCAGACAGCACCTTCACAGCAGTGTATCCTAACTGAGATCTCTGTCGATGTGTCTTGACCTCATACGAAGACACAGCAAAAAGGCATGGGTGAAGAGCAGAGAAAGGCTTGTCTGCTAAAAATGGCAGCTTCTTTTACTTCACTCAGTCAGAAACAAACATATTGCATACTTGTATGGGTGTTCACTTGAGTTTTTTAATATATAGATATATAGATATATATACATAAACAAAATACACACATAATTTCCTTTTTTGCAGTATGGGAATGTAACCACTAGATGACACCAAGAGATAGTTCCTATAGACCTGATTTTTCATTCTTTATTCATCTATCTGTTCAAAAGGTGACATTCTTGCTGAGATTGTAATTAAGATTACAGACGTACGTAAATTAAGTCATCTGGAAATTATTAATAGTTACCTCACTTTAATATTATCAATTACTGTCCTAGAGTGCAAAGAGCTTAGAATTTATGATCATTTGGACAGTGGATCTCAAACATTACCTCTCCTTCCCTGCTGTGCATATCTTTAATTGTCTGCTACAGAAGCATCCTTTGTATTTTCACAGTCAAGAGTCTGCTGGTGCTCCTGCAGCAAACTTTACTGTTGCAGTGGTTTACAATTCATGTCTGAGAATCCACAGAAGATGAAAACTCATCAGGTCTTGCTGCAAGATTATGTATTTATACCAGATGAGAATTAAATCTTTTGCCCTACTCTGTTACATTTATTATTCCTTTGAAATAAACTAAAATCATGGGGTTTGATAGCAAGAACTAAGAAGTGTTTTCCTTTCTTGAAAGAATGTAAAAATTTATAATTTTGTATGAATTTTTGATGTAGGTTTTGGTCATGAAAAAGAAGAAGCAGGCTAAAATTGTTCTTTTATGTTATTTTATTAATAAACAGTTACACTACCAGATAAACAACAACAAAAAAATGTATAAACATCCAAGGCCAACAGGTATGGATGGATGTTACATTACACAAAATGGCTGAAATTTGTAAGTGGTGGACAGAAATTTCTTCCCATCTGTCTAAAATATAAAAGCAACGTAGTATGAGTCACGTCACCCACAAATACCATTTAGACACACATCCTGCTTGAAAATACAGATAATTAGCTTAGCCATGAAAAAATATGAAAGTCTGACAGAAACAATGCTCTTCAAAGATTTTTAGCCATTCTTACCCCTACCCCCCTTCTTCAGGTATTAACATAACTTAGCAATAATTTTTTTACAGAAAGAAATAATTCATAAATATTCACTAGCTAACAACAAAAAAAAAACTGGAAGACTTTACTAGAATAGCTTTTCCTACATGTTACAAATATAGACATGTGTTTCATACACTTTAATATTACTGCTTAGAAAAACTTCAGCAATTCCCCACTGTGTCTATTGTGGCCATCATTATAGTGATAGTAAATGGAAGTATTTATGAGGAACTTACTGGTGAATCCTACACAAGTAAATGAAAATGGGGAATACAACACAAAACTTCTATTGAGCCACATCCTCAGTCATTGGGTTTTTTTTAACAGTAATTCGTGTTTTTAAGCATTTTTCTGATGAGGCAATAAATTTAAATATCATGGATGAAACCTCTTAATCACAGCTTGCCTGAGTGGTTCAAAGTGATTGCTGTCATCCCTGCTCTATCACACAGTGAGAGCTAGGAGGTGCATGAGCATCCACTCTGCCCTTTACCCCTGGTCCAGAGACAACGGCTTAAATCTCTGAGTGCTAGAGACAAACCCAACCACCTGATCCAGATCAGGAGCTACTGGGAGGCATCCATTCTCTGTAGGTTCTTGGCCCTGAAGAAATCACAGTGCAAACCACACCATGAATTTAAGCGCTGCTGTGAGGTGAGAAGCCTGCCAAGGCTGACTCCAGGCAAAGGGAAAATAATAAATCAGTGAGTGTATGAAAGGGAGTCATTGTGTAAAGGTTATAAGGAGGGATCACATGCCTGTTGTATAGGACAGAAGAAATGAAGTCTTCTTGTAATCCAAGGAACTTGGGGATGTGATTTCTGAGAACACATAAAACCCACCATTAGCTTTGGTAATACAACTAAGAAAGACTTTCTTGCCCAATGACTTTATGGAAATGTGCTTGCACAATGTCTTAAGATTCTTCAGATTAAAGTGACAAATGCCTGTGAAATATAATTTCTATGTATTTGCTAAGATGATTAGTACAGGGGCACTGCAACTATTAGTTTGCAAGTATTTGAATAGAAAAAATGACACTTTCATTTTACCTTTTTATGGGTAAGACAGACTTTGTCTGAACTTTGCTTTTTTGAGGTGTTTGGTTCATTTTTCTTTTTTCAGAAACCACATGGAAGTACTTTCTGTAAAAAGTCTTGGACATCCTGCTTTTCAAACAAATAGAGAGAGTGTATATCATAATTGTTTGATGTTTGATTTTTATTTCGCATCTGAACAACGGATCCCATTTTTACGTGGAACAATGACAATGACAATTGTCAGTGAAAGCACCACATACTCTGTTTGACTCTGTTGTTAAAAATCCAACTTGTTTTGCCCTCAGCAGTTTTACAGGCAGTTCAAATTGCCTCATAAAACTCTAATGGTTTTCCTCATACACAATATGTATTGTGTGACAGGCACAGAAAACACATCTTATCACAGTTTATGCTAGGTAAAATATGCATCCAACTGGATCTCTGGTCCACCTTCAATAATTTTTACTTGTAAAATAGCTCTGAACAATATACTATCAAGTAATAGAGATTTTTTTTTAATTTAAACCTTTTAAAGTAAAGCAATGGCATATTCATGTGTATTAAAACTTTTGTGTCTTTTGTTGTATCATAGATGGGAAGGTTTTAACAATCTAAGAAAATATTTAGAATATTTTTGGCAGAGGTCTTATTTTGTTAGAGAAATAAAGGCCTTTATTTTGGGGGAGATTTACACATAAGGACCAGCATTAACAGACTTATTGTGTTCAGGAGAAATGCATAAGCTGTGACATTTTCTAACACCTTATAATTTATGTAGGAGAGATGCGCAGATGAGAATTGTCCCAGATTATCTGATTATTCTTTCTAAGTATGTTAAGTAAGTGCTGCTATTAATAATTTAAAGTGTGCAAAATCTGTGAAAGTTATTTCTCAGAAATCAAGTTATCTGCTTAGAAGGAATGAAGTTCTTGTAGTGTTGTTTATCATATTTGCCAGATCCTTTTCATCTGCTACCTAGATATTTAATTTTAAAGGACACTGATTTCGCAGCTTCAATATTTTTGCAGAACTGTGAGGTTTATGCATCTAAATTAAATCTTGAGTCATTATTAAATCTTATCAGTTCAGTCATTGCAACTATTAAATATATAATCTAAAATACAAAATCCTGACACAAGAATTGGCTCACTGGAGTGAAAAACATTTTTACATGTTTGTATGGGAGCTGCAACATCTAGGGTCTGATTAATGAGTCTTAGAATATTAAGGGGATTTTAGTTTAGTTTTGTCTTTTAATTCTGTTAGATTGCCTTGATGTCTTGCAGAATCATTCAGCCACATCAGCTCCACCCTACATGGGGTTGGCTGCTCCCTTTCACTGTCTGAAAAATAATTACAAATACAAAAGTATGGTTGCTCATACAAAATATGTAGCTTTAAATTGGACACATTGTGCTTACCCTTAGACTCAAATGTTTAATCAGAACTGACTTTCAAAAACTATGTGGCATATAATGTTTGGCAAGATATTATTAGGTGTAGTTGTACTATTAATGATGTTAGACATTATCATTAATAATTATTATCATCATTATAGCTGTTGCTGGTCAAAGACTATGAGCAGTGGAAGATTAATGGGGGCAAATAATACTTTTTTATGAGCCAGCTAATACAGTTTGAAAAAATAAACCAGGACACACAAGCCTTTGACATACCTGAAATAGAAGCAACAAACTTCAAAGGTGACCTGGGTTTATCTTGACCATATTTTGCATTAGCACCTGCAGACAGGCATAGTGGAGATCCATTGTTCAAAGCGCTGTACAAATAGAAAATAAGAGACAGTTCCTGCTCCACTGAGTTCACAAGCCAAACACTGATCTGGGGAAAAGCAGGAGGGCAAACAGGCATACAAAGGCTAAGCTTTAACAGCTCAGTAACAGAACCAGAAAGGAACTCACATCTCTGGTCTGCAATCTAGGCCCAAATTGCCCAGAACACATTTGAAAGGCAGATGGCAGTTCTTACCTCCTCCCTCATCACCCTTAACCATAGAAACTTACATGTTAGAAGGTCAAGACGGACCCTATGTGTGTCAGTGCCTGGGGCCTGGTTCTGCAAATCACTAGTCTGAGCTGCAAAATTATTACCCTGCAAACTCATGGAAATTCAGTAGTAGAAATCCACTGGTGGAAAGACAGCAAGCCCCGTGGCAAAGAAACAACTGATGGGATGAAGTCCTTTATCTGTAATTTCTTATTTTTATTCATTTTATAAACACATATCATAGTTCTGAAAGGGACATTTAGCCAACACTTTTATTTGTTGATTATTAACAGCTAATTTAAGATTAGCAATTTCTGGGGACTTGATATATCAGCAAATAGGTTAAAAATTATGTAATGATCTAATTTACTTTTCCCCCCATTTTTCTGATAGAAATATTTCTTTATTTTTTCCCCATTTACAGGTGCAGAATTAAAGAACATGTTCACTCACTATATTATTGGTGCACTTAAGAGAAGTGTTCCAAAGCATATAATTACCGTGTAGGTTTATGGCCCTGAAGTAGATTGGGATAGTGGTGCTGCATATCCATGATTTGAAGGACATACAGTGATGATTATAGAGGCAGTACTCTACATCCATTCCAGCCCTTTTGTGTTTAGCTGGTTGCCATGGCAAATAATTGGATAGAATTTAAGCCACTTTCTTCCAAGCGGGAACTTCATAATTTTACCCTTCACATAATTTTGAGCATACTTCTAAAGATTCTTAAAGTTTATGCAGTAATGGAATACAGACTTGGAAGGAAAAAAATGGATTTCTATACATGGAAAGATGGTTGGTTTGGAGGTTTCTTTATTTCACTTTTTTTTTTTTAATCCAGAGAATTCCATTTTCTTAACAACATGATATTGCAAAATTTGAGCCCTAGTGAAAGCAAAAAAAAAAGATTTGCACCCAGAGGGATAGGAAATATGAAAGTGAATTATCAAATACAGCTTACTTTTCAATTGGTATCAAATAAAAACAGATGGGTAATTTTATGCTCTTAATTTCCCTAATGTATTTAGCTCAAACTTTTTTTAAGTTTAAAAATATTGGTCAGGTTGTGTTTATGGTTCATGGTATTCATCTTTCACATCCTTATTTTTCAATTTGATTCTTTTTCTGAAGACATAGTTAAACTTCTGGAAAGATCTGCTGTGATTGCACACCAGTGCCTGACATATGTCACCCTGACTCAGTTTGGGTTTATTATCCTATAGACTTCACTATCAACTGCAAAGCCTCAGGAAGCATTTCACAACACATTGCAATCAGGGCAAAGACACAGGTCCTCTGCTTACAGTAATATTTTACTGTGAGGTTTTCTGGAGTTTCACAGAACACAAGCGTGTCTTGTCCCGTTACATTAGTCCCAAACCTGGCAGGACAATTGTCGCCTTCTTGCCTAATTTAAAGCAAGCAGTACTCTAGGGGAGCAAGAAAGTACAACTGTTGCTATAACATGTACACATGGAGAAGGCCATGGTTGCATTTACCCCATTTCCCTTAAAAAGATAATTTGTACCTACTGTTTTAGTGAAACATCACTCCTAAAGTAAGCAACTTGGACATTAAAGTAGGAGGTGACTTTGATCCCTGTGGAGAGGGTCATATCTGCCTGCATTTTCAGCGACTAAAATAGGTGGAAAGAGTAACTTCAGAAGGACACCTTTATTTTCATTGGTTAGACAAGAAACCTAAGCTGTTTTCTTCTTGTTTATATGTTTATACCTTAAACATAACCATTTCCCTTAGAGATACTGAGTGACCTGGACTGTGACTGTATTTGTGATGTGAGGACCAGAGCAGTATGCCTGATCTTCCTAATTTTTATCACCTTTCATAATAATAATTTTGTGCCTTGTGATCACAAAAAGAACATTACTTTCATGCTTTGATTTGCACTTCTGCATTTCAAATTTCCTAACAAATTATATTGTGGTTTCACTGCTCTTTGACAGTAGTATCTAAACCAAGATTCAAAAATTAAATACTGACGCTGAGTAAGCTGGGTTATTTCAGAAACTAAATTAATAGAAAGACTAGAGATTTAAAGTTAGTTCTAATCAGCAGTGTTATTTCCCTAATTTACCTTTTTACAATCTTGATTTAGTGCTGAAAGTAGGAAACTGTGTAAGAGGGGTTTTGTTTTAGATTTGAGAGCATTGAACACACACACTAGGATATGAAAAGAAGAGGTCTATTTGCCAAATGCATTCACCAGTACTTTTTCAGGTTTGTTTTGTTTTGTTTTGGGGTTTTTGTTTGTTGGGGGTTTTTTTTGTTTATTTGTTTGTGTTTTCATGTGGTTTTTTTGGGAAATTTTTTCATGAAAATTTTATCCTTTACTGAAAGATTCAGCATTCAATCAATAATCATTGATTATTTTTAGTAGCATTTTCCTATCTACAAGGTGGCATATTTTTTCAGAGTGGAACTTAGTAGTAAATTAATTTTTAAAATTATAACCTGCCTAGAATCTAAAATACGGAGAGCTTCTAGCTGACTTGTGAACTAATCGACTTTGGGTAACTTCTTTGAGTCTCTTTTGTATGTGATGAGAATCCACATTTTCTTTCCTTCTACCTACATCCAAGTATCTGGTAATAAATTTCTTGTACCTGCATGTCTTTGATAAGGACACTTACTGCTATGAAATTTGAATATGGAGAAAACCAAAGAGAAAATCTGGATTATCCTTTGGACTCTAACTAAAATGTTCTTTTTAATGAGTTTTGTATTTGTATGTTGCTGCCTCTCTGAAGAGGTGCTGCTGTTCAATGCAGCATAGGCCATTGTAGCCTCTTTTTGTTGAGCAGAACTAAGGCTATTTCCTGTAAACAGATATTGTAACATCTTTAAATACTAATTGAGATAACTTAAAATTCAATTTGTTAACAGCATGCTTAACAGCATTCTTAAAATTTTGATAGAGATTGAAGAATAACATACTGAAGAGGGAAAGCATCTATGGGATGAGATGGAGAAAAGAAAATTGAAATACTACTAGTAGTAACATATAAAACCCTGTGTGAACTATAGAGCAGAAGGCTTGGAATGGATAAGGCAGCTAGACCCGGAGTGCCTCATCATATTATAGATCTGTTTCTTCTGAGCAGGTTGGGAAAGGTCCTTTGATTTCTTACCTCTTGCATCAAGTGCTGCCTCAGATTAAGAGACGATGCAAAGAGAGGTCAGTTGTGTCCATGACAAAAAACTAATCTAAATGTTCCCAGTGTTTTCAGTACCATCAAAATAAGCAAATGATTGCATTTAGAGCTCATATCAAAGGGAAAACCTGGGAGTCAAGAGTAGGAGGCTCACCTAGCAGGGGCAATATCTGAAAGTACATGGAAGAAAAACAGAGAAAAAAAAAAAAGAAAAAGTTACTGATAGGTACCTCAGCTCTACATAGTAGATGTAGTGTCTACATAGTAGACAGCTTCTACATTGAACTAGAAGCTGGATGTACACTTCAAAAGCAATTGCCAAGGCAAGTCACTGAATTTCCCAGCAGCATAAAGCTGTAAGTACAAAACATGCTGGTGAGACTCCTCTGTCAAAATTTAGAAAAAATGATGACATAGTAACATCTTAGGCCACTGAAATGTTTTATTCCATATGCCCAAGCAAAAAATGGCTGTATTAATTGGGAAAAGTTCTCTTCCCCAACCAGTTCAACAGCCAAATAACACCTCCTGCTCTGAATCTCTATGTCTTCCTGATTTAAGTCTGCACAGACCTCAGCTACATCTTTTGCTTTTTGTTGTTGTTGTTGTTGTTGTTGTTGAAGAATTGAAGAATTAGTGTGATATTCCATCCCCTTCGTGCCCACAGCTGATCTCAACTCTCTCAGACACCTCTCAGGTTCTGTTCCACAAGGCTTCTGCATTGTGGATTGCAAGGCCCAGAAATATTGGCCACTCCATCTATTTAGCAAGTATTAGAAAACACACCTAGGTATATTTGAGTTTAAATGATGAACAACATAAAAGTTGTTCAGAAAGTCCAGTATGAAAGCCATTTACTCTATTTCCAATAGAATTTCTTTAAAGTTTTTGTAGAGTAAAGTAGTCCCCAAAAATCACTAAGAACTCTTACAAACTCTTTGTTGCCTTCATAATAGATTATGTTAGTCACATGATATGGGAGTCCTTAGTAGGATCACTACTACTGAATATATTTTTTTCAGGGTAATAATTTCTCGAAAATATATTTTAATTTTTTTTTAAATAAAAAAGTTATTCACAGTAAAAGATACTTCATGCTGTAAAACAATATTTTATCATATTTATCTGACTGATAAAATCCTATTGTTTAATTGAGTCATCACTTTGTATGTAATTTATTTTATATACAATAACCTATAATTTTATCAAAAGGTTTTTATTTGTTTGGGATTTCATTGAGTTTTCTTATGACAATCAAAACACCTACAGGCTTCAATATGTGGTTCTAATTATCTGAGCTACCTATTAGAACAAGCCTAGAAATGAAAGAATTCTCAAGATTGTCTTAAAGCACTGAAAAAACCCTTTTCATCTCACATAATATTTACAACTTGCAGCAATATACCTCTATTTCTGTTACTTTCCTCAATACAGGTGAAACACAATACAAAGCAAAACCAATTCAGTTCATAGTGGAAGTAGTTTATTAAGTACATGAGTTAAAGCAGCAAAGTTACATGTACTTGTTTGGCAAAAGCACCACAGAACAAAGAAGTGGATGACACCCACATGTATTGCAGATTTTTGCTCACCTGTCTTAGATGGAGTCTGAGAGATGGTGTAAAGAAGAGAAAGTGCTGGCCTCACATTCTGGAGATTTCATCCAAGTTTTACAGTCACAAAATTACTGATATGAAACATTATTTGGATAAAAATAATACCTATGCTCAAAATCAATAATTTTCCCTGAGCATAATTCAGACTTCTGAAAGAGCCTTGCCCTATTCCTGCACAGTATGTCATATTCAGGTCAGACAACCTACGGTCTGACGTGACTAAACCGCAGACTGTCACCTCATACATCAGGGCTCAGTGTAGACAAGTGGGGAAATTGATGGAGTGGTGGGTTAAAGCCAATGGTGTGAGGTCCAACAAGGCTGAGTGCCAGATCCTACACTTCAGTCACAACAACCTCATGCTGCACCAAAGACTTGGGGCTAGAAAGTTGCTAACTAATCAGAAAAGCAGCTTGGCCACCTCAGGGTGCTTGTCAACAACAGCGGAACATGAGCCAGGGTGTGCCCAGGTGGCCAAGGGGGCCAATGGCATCCTGGCCTGGATCAGCAATGGTGTGGCCAGCAGGACCAGGGCAGGGATTGTCCCCCTGTGCTGGGCACTGGTGAGGCCGCACCTCGAGTGCTGTGTCCAGTTCTGGCCCCTCACTGCAGGAAAGACACTGAGGTGCTGGAGAAAGGCAGTGAGGTGGGGAAGGGTCTCTCAAGTCCTGTGAGGAGCAGCTGAGGGAGCTGGGGGTGTTTATTCTGGAGAAAAGGAGGTTCAGGAGAGACCTATCACCCTCTACAACTGCCTGAAAGGAGTCTGTGGTCAGGTGGAGGCTGGTCTCTTCTCCCAGGAAACCAGTGACAGGATGAGAGGACAAGGCCTCAAGCTACACTGCAGGGGGTTGAGTTCGAACATAAGGAGGAATTTCATCATGGTAATTTGTGTTAAATATTTGAATGGACTGTCCGGGAAGATGGTGGAGTCACCATCGCTGGAGATGTCCAGCAAATGACTGGCACTTTGTGCTAAAATTCAGTTGACAAGGTGGTGATTAGTCAATGGTTGGACTGGATGATCTTAAGGGTCTTTTCCAACCTAAATAATTCTGTGATTCTGTGAATTGATGTGTGTCAATAGACAAAACCTAAGCACTCTAACTGAAGCTACTAGCTTTATTGAAACATAGACTGAAAATGTCTGTGCAGCCTGCAAATGTAAATTAATCTGCATGTTGATCCAAAGAGTAAGTTTTGCTTCAGAAATGCCATGTTTCAATGGCTTCAGATATTTTTTTCCACAATTTTATGTGGATTGAAGACTCTAACATGTAAGACAAATATTTTCACTAGTTTCCAAGATATGCTTTCAGAGTCAGTCTCAGGAATATAATCTTTTTAGTCTCCTCCTGGGATAGTGTAACTTGTCCATCATTCCTTATTTCAGCCTTTGGTCACAAACAAACAATCCATAGCAGATTTGTGCTCTGATGCCTGCAATTAAAAGCTAGACAAAGGTTCCCTTCAAGGGATTACATAGGTTTTGATCTAGTTATGGCTTTTTCTTAGCATGAAATAAACAGAGAGAATAAATTTTAATTAAAAATTCATATTTTGCAAGTACTAAAGCACCCTTTAAGTTATTCTGTAACATTCTAGAAGACAGGCATATAGAAAAACAACACTGACAAAACAGGTGCGTATTAAACAGCATTATCCCAGCAAATATGACCTATTTGTAGTCTTAACGATGCCTGAAGAAGGCAGAATTCTTGGCCATGCCTCTTTTCTGCAAATGGAGTAGAAAGTATCTGCCATACATTTCCTCTGTCATGAGGAAAATGCCACAAGTCTGTAGGAAGTGTGGGCATCTTTCATGTTCTAGAGGAGACCAACATCCCATCTACCCATACCTATCACTGCACTAGAGGGGGACCATGAGGTGCCCCCTGCTGTATTTGATTATAATAATCTTCATGGAAATTCAGACTGCAGACTCTATTTTCTTTCTTTTTAATAATAAAAAATATTATTTAAAATAAATCAGGAATTCTAGCTGTCATCAGACATTCCTTCTTATACAGGCTTCATTTAATTACATCATGTACTCTTGCCAGGGAACAGTGATGAAGATGTATCCAATTTTGAAGCAATCTTCAAAGCAAAACTCTCTGCCCCGCCTGTCTGAGCTGGAAAATATCACATTGGGTTCTTGCTTCTATCTCACTGCAAATATATATTCTCTGTGCCTGAACAGATTAGCAGGCTAAGAAGAAATGCCATAATCAACAGGCAACAAACACATTTTCACATTCATAGAATATCATGCTGAAGAGGACCTCAAGGATCATCTGGCCAAACTTTCCTGGTAAAAACACTGTCTATACAACATATATATATATATATATTCTATACCTGAACAGCACCCTGTTCAGGTGACTCTTTAAAGTGTCCAGCACTCAGGAATCCACCAGTTCTCTGGGTGGATTTTCACGTTTCTTATTGTGAAAAATTTTCCTTGTGTCCAACCAGAATCTTCATAGGAGTGATTTGTGCTCTTTAGCCCTCATCTTCTTCATGTGACTCCTTGGATAAAGGGAGCCTCCATCTCCTTTATAGCCACTCTTCAAATATTGGATATAAATATATAATGTGGTCTTCTCTAAGCTTTCCTTTCTCAAGGCTGAACAAAGCCAATTCTTCCAGCCTTTCCTCACGTGGCACATTTCCCAGGCAATGATGATCTTTGTCATCCTTCTCTGGATGGTCTCCAGGTCCATATAATTTCTGTATGGCAGGAGCTAAAACTGAACACAGACTTGGGGTTTGGCCTGACAAGAGCTAAAAGTGGAATAGTGACTTCATTTATGCTTGTGATGCCTTTGATGCAACCCAGCATGCTGTTTCCTTTTGATACAGAAGCAACTGTTCACTCATACAGACCTTGTTTTCCTCCAGGAGTGGGGCTATACAGTGCTGGTAAAGACAGAATTGGACAACATGTCAAGAACAACTGTTTTTTCAGTGCTGTTAGTGACTGAGTCACTCTCCTGTTTAATAGCAGGCTGATTTATTTGTTTGTTTGTTTGTCCATTTTTTGTTTTGCTTGTTTCCATACTTGAATAAAGAACCCTTTCTTGTAGTTTTCATTATGTCTGACCAATCTAAACTTGAGCTTAGGTTTTGCTTTTCAAACTGCATCTATACATGCCCTGGAAATGCCCTTATAGCTCTCCATGTGATCTGTTCTCCATCTCTGGTATACTTCTCTTTTGGTTTTGAGCATGCTCTCAAGAAAGCCAAGGTGGTGGTCTGCTCTGCTTGCTTCCCTTCCCTTTACCTTTCAGTTGTTCACATTGCTGCCAATGTCCTGAATATACTTGAAATGCCTCCCACCAT
Source organism: Taeniopygia guttata (assembly GCF_048771995.1). NCBI lineage: Eukaryota > Metazoa > Chordata > Aves > Passeriformes > Estrildidae > Taeniopygia > Taeniopygia guttata. The sequence goes on along the minus strand of NC_133063.1, from coordinate 53,562,941 downwards.
CTTATGGCAGGAGCAGTGCCTTTAATCCAGAAGCATTGGTTCTTTCTGCAGTACACTCTGTCTGTGTACATATTAAACTTAAAGTGCCCTTTTCAGGCCTGGTTTACTGGGTCAGGCTCTGTTTGGCTTCCCTAGCCTGTGTCACGGCAGGTAGCCACTTGCATGCCCCGCCGGCAGCACAGAAACCAGGAGGCTCTCCCTTAGCGTGACAACTGACCTTCATTCAGATGGTGTCTCCTCCTCAACAATGAAGGTTGGGGCAGGCTCCTTGGTAGCTTGAGGAGCTGAGCAGGCAGTCTGTACTACTTCAGGCTGTATACAGTTGGCCTTTGACCCTCCTCAAATGCCTGTTCCTGCCTTGTCCTGCTGTGTGAGATTGCAGAATGGTACTGTTGCTCCCCTGACTCTGTGGCCATCTGGCTCCCTCCTCATCATGGCAGATTTGGGTACATCATACATCATAGTCATGGAGCCCAGCACTGTTAGCACAGCCTCGGGATGAACTTCTGCCTTTTATATCCAAAAACCAAAGAAACAACAGCCCCTCCTTAGACAAAATTCTTCTATATCACATTATCCTTTTATAATTCTTTATGTCAGAGATGTGATGCAATAGTGAGGCAAGTTCAGTAGAGAAAAAGGAGAATTAATATTTTTCTTTAAGTAGCAACCCACCAGAGACCATTAGGGCTATCTTCTACATTTGAAGCTGATAATTATCTTATCTACATTATCTTGTCTTAAGCTGCTTTTCTTAAATGTATCCCTTGGAAGGAAGTTTGGAGACCCAGCACTGATGGCAGGGACATAATTTAAAAAGCTTTTTTACTGCAAATTGTGAGATTTTATACAGGCTGAGAATGGAAAAATGGTATCAATAAAAATATGAGTGTAATAACAGAATAGCACTTGCTTCAGTAGGTTCTGGACTGAATTCCTTCTCACCTGGCAGAGAAAATAAATTGCCTGTATATATTTGTTGATGACTTTTGAATGCATGGGTGCTGGCAAAGCTAGCTTGTTCAATCCCTTTTGCCAGTTCACTCAGCCCACTAAGGTCTGGGTTTCATGAAACTTCTGGAGTGGGATACTGTTGTGAGTCTTTCTTTTGCTAGAAGTAATGCTGATTTAATTTGAAATTGTAAGAGCTTTCATTTCATATTGTTTCATAAATACCACAAATGAATACTGAGGAGGAACAGAGAATTATATTGTATGGCCTAAATATACTTTCTGTTAGTGGCACTGCTGTGCCACTGTTGTTGATTAATATGTATCTAATCGGCTAGGAAGTACTTCAAATATTTTAAATTGTTCTTGCAAGTATGAATAACTCTAAAAGACAAGAAAACATACTATGGAAATGTAATATGCATAATACAGGTCTATCTCATTTCCTGTCTAGAACAGTAAAATTCGCAAAGGTACTCCTCTCGATTTTTTAAATCTTGCCTGAAAAGATTTAATTTTCTTTTATGTTTTTTCCTTTAGCACTCCAGTCATCTAGGCAACAATTTGATGCTATTTAAAACTTCTTAGGTTTTTTTGTATTTTAATATATTACTCCCAATGCATTTACCTACCTTAGTGCTTCTCTCCACATGACAAGAGAAAAGAGTACATGTCCCTCAATTTTTTCTGTTGTCAGAAAAAATAGAATAAATATGAGAATTAAGCCTTATGTTAATTGGTATGCATAAATCCATCAAATAAACATGAGACCTGGTGAGAGGTTATAGTATCATTGGTATAAACATCAAGTACAGTTGGGATATAAGGCTGACAGTGTAAGGCTGAGCATATTATTGCTTTTATAAGATTCACACTTCTTTTTGTGACTTCAGTAATGGACTCCAACCTGTGCAGATGTGGTTGTGTAATTACACATCTGAGAATCCTCATTAACTAATCGGTATTGTCACTGCCCAGCAAGTCATGCATGTTTGACAATTAATCCTATCAAAAATAGGCCTCCTTAGGCCACAAACAGGATCTTCAAAAGAGATACTGGCAATTATCAAAATTATTCTAAAGTATACAAACAAGAGAAGAAAAAGACGAAAAATAAAATCAACTCTAACATAAAAAGTATATTACATTTGTTGGTTTTGTCCCTTCTTTCTTGTGTATTTCATTGTCTTGGTAGTAAGAGATTCTCTCACTGAAGTCATCAATGTTCAGGCTCCACTGACAAATTAGCGTCTCTGTGAACCCTGTAAAATAAGGACAGAAAATCTTTGGTTCACATAAGTTATAAACACATGATTGTTTTTGTATCATACTCTGCCTGTTTGTATTTCTCTTCCAAATACAAGCTGTAGTAATATTTTCTTGTCATTTGTATTCCTGCATGAAAGTATTTTATGTTCTAACTGGTGATGGAAAATAATAATAAATTGTGTGGTTAAAGCAGGTGCTGTTTGTAGTGTTTATATAAACACATTAGCACTCTTTTGACACAGCATGACCTGAACAAGTAGTTCATCCTACTAGTAACAGGGAAACAATGGCTGAGCGTGCCAGAGCTGAGTTCATTCAGATACTGCAAAATTAACACCAGATTATGAATACGCTTGCCACTGGTAATTAATCTAGAAAATTGCTGGAGGAGTTCCCCTACTGTGAGGGATATTGGCAGAAGTATTTACTGCTAATAGGCCTTGTTTAAGCTTTTTTTTTTTTTCCCCACCCACTTAGAAAAAAAACTTACAATTGACTGCACTGGAACTGATAGATTATTGCATATTCCGTTGGCCTTTCTTCTTGTTAGCATTTCTGAATACCACCAGTGTTTTCCTTTCTGTTATTAGAAACATACGTTGTGTGTTTACATTCACACCATTAAACTGTCCTTCACAAGGAAGGATAATTTCACAATCTGGATACTGATTTTCTATATTTCACAATGATCTAACATTACCACATATTTTTAGCAGTAATTTAGGGACATCATAGGAAGAATTTTTGTATTTCAAATAACATAGGAGCTTTTATAACCTTAGGTAGTGGTTACATGATCTACAAAATCTTTGATGTGCCTATCATTTTAAGCAATTTTCTGTATATATGCCTTTTATTATGTGGTTTTAAAGTGTAAAAAATGACCAAGATGTTTTCAATCTATGGTGTTTTTAAATGAAGTAAAGGTAAATGAACATGACTAATTAACAAATTAAAAAGACAGTAATTAAAAATTTAAAAAAAATTAATTAACTTGTGGTAGGTCACACACACTCCTTTACATTATTCTAAAATATTTTATGCAATTAATAATATTACATATTTCCTCCTTAAAAAGAATGAAAAAAATATACCCATCATGACTGGTTTTTAACAGGTGTGGTTTTGGATGTAAACAAGCTAGTTTCTTAATGAAATTAATGAGAGATTTTTCTATTGAGATTAATTAAAGTAGGGTTGAGGACCATATCTGTTAAAAATTTTGTTTGTACAATATGGAGGGTACGGAGGCATTTTTTGCTGATTTTATGATGAATAGTAATAATTCTTGACCCATATCTGCCAATATTTGATTAAGTCTCCATGTAACACATTCATAAGGCAATTTATTTGATAATTACAATAATTTGATTTTTATAAGACTTTTTAGATTGATCTTTTCTCAAAAATAGTTAGCTATTTATTTTGAGAATTTGTTAAATGTTTTTCCATTGATTTAAATGATAATGAAACTTTACGTTTTCAATATTCAGCAGTCAATACTGACTGAACTATTATTTCTTTATTAAAGATTGGTGGTTTTATTCTTTTCAAAACTATTGAGAATCTGGACTTCATTTCCTTAATTGGTCTTTTTCCTAATAAGACACATACTTTCTCTTCATCCTTCCCTTTCTGAGTCCAGTCAGTCTAAACAAAATCTTAGTGTTATATTTTTCTGTGCATTAGGTGTATATCTTGTTGCCTATATTTAAGCCCAGTGCAGATTGTGGAGGAAATGTAGACAATAGACACTCCACTTTAGAATTCAACCGCTCATACTGAATTATTTTTTTAATTTAATTTTTATTTTTCTTTTTTGCTTCAATAGTTCAATTAAATGGAGGTCCTCTCATTAGCTTTTTTCTTTTTTTTTTTTATTCATCTAAATAGAGGGACTTACAAGTGGCTGGCATATTTCAGTGGGAAAAGTCACAGAGTCAAAAGTAGGCCACATTGCTCCAAACAACTACACATTATTTTGAAGACGCTTTGCAAATATTTGTTCATGGTAACATGATATATAATCTTCCCTCTGTCTTTCTTTCAGGCACTCTGAGGCATTTTTTCTGTAGCTGATCCCTCAGGCAGCAAGGAATAACATCTAACAATTAGCAGCTGTCACATTATTCCAACAGAAAATAAAATATTGCAGAAGATAAACTGTTTCAGATTTATTTTCAGAGTAACAATTCAGGTCATTTGTACTTCTAGCATGAAAATTTTATTAAATTGAAAATTTGTATATTAAATTGCCATGTTGTATTTCATTCATGTAAAAAAACGCTGATCTTCATTCAACAAATTACTTCTAATTTGAGTTAGAGTGCAATTGTCATTTTAGGTAGGTGAAGGCTAGATTCAAAGCAAGAAAAAGGTCTTCAAATAAGAACTCTTTTCCTAGGTATCACAACAGCTGTCTAGTATTAGCATTTTTTACCTCTGAGAAAGGAAATGCTCAAGGCTTTAAGCACTGCTTTCACAAAGACAGTCATATTATTCATGGTGTCCTTTGTATCTTTCCAACTTCATTATCCATTTAATGCAGCACTTTTGTTTTGATGATTGTTTACAAAATGCATTCCATATTATTCAAGTAATAATGATTTTTTAAAAATTAGGCCTTTTGTTGCAAAGGACTTTTGAGGTCAGGTACAATTAATTCACAAAGAATATTAATTAATCTATGTCACTTTTTGTTCTACATAGCATGAAAAAACATGTCTGACTTCTGGTAATAATAAAACTTGTTTGTTGAGGTAATAGATGTTATTCATCATTTGTATTCTTAAGGGTCTTAGAGGCTTCCTTTCTCAAATATCTTTATAAACTGACATTACCAATAATTTTCTTTTGTTTTTTTAGCCTTAAAAATGTCTCAATTTGTATGACAAGGGAGCTCTGGTTTTGATTGCACAAATAATGTTGCTGTAATTCAATTAAGTAAGTTATAATTTTAATTTTTCCAATCAAACTATTAAACTTTATGTCAAAATTTGGTGATATATTGTGGAAATTGAACACTGTTATGAAAAACAGTGAAAAAATAGATGTCTCCAGATAATTGGTTGTAGGAATCAAAAAAATGTTTTATTCATATAATCAGAAAATCCTTGATTTATAAAGGAAAAAAGATAAAGAGTCAAGTTTATTTCCACAGGTCTATGGCCAGATTCACTGTAAGCAGATCCATGTCCACAATGGTAGTATAACACAAAACAAAGGAAATATAATTAATGACCTTTTTATAACATAATTGTGCACATCCAAACCCAAAACTTCTGCATACATGTATGAGCTAGACTGTAGAGGGCTTTCTCTTCATCAAAAAGAATAATTTCTCTTTTCTGAAGCTCTCCTTTGAAGAGAGAAAACAAAGGGTAATGCAATGTCATATACTATATGGACTGCATTGGACGCTGGTGCCCTTGAGAGAGATCTGCATCTCTCAGCTGAACACTTTTCAACTTCCTGCAAGACAAATAGTCCAGCACATGTGAAGTGTTTGTGTATGTACATACAAGTAAACTATCTGAGTTAATCATGCTGGGTTGGGTTCTCAGGGCCCTTCAAGCAGCACTCTGCATTTGCTGTTTTGCTAATGGCACAAGAACTTATGCCACCCTTAAAGACAAAGTCACATTTTGACAGGCAGTTTGGAATTTTCTGACAGCCATATCATACTTACTTCTAGCACTACTTACACACAGTGTTGCCTATGATGACCTAATCTTCTTAAAATCCAAAATGGACTAAACATTTCCAGCACCCCAAGCAACAAATAAGTGAAAGTGGCTGAAAAGGATTGATTTATCATCTGACTACTTTCTTTACATGACTCTGAAGGAACTATTATGAACCATCTTTACAAAAGGCCATTTTTAAAAAGTATACCTTTCATGTGTATAACAGACTGTGTAATTACAGCATATGGAGTAAATAGTATATTTTTTTAAAAATTATTATGCATACAAAAATACATGTTTACCTTAAAGACTGTAGTAGCTTTGAGGCAGTTATTGTAGTCCATCAGGTAAATAGCACACATTTCCTAAAAGCTACACAAATATATGGTATTATGCAGTATGTGTATCATTATATAATAGACTGCAGTGGCTTTGAAAAACAAACTATTTTGTTGTGTTAATACTTCTAAAAAATCATGACATCATATTTTTATTTGCCTATGTTAGGACTAAAATATTAAAATGTAAAACAAAACAATGTACAAAGGGAGCTCTGAAAAAATAACTGAATCTTCCAGCCTTCCAACTTCACAAAAGTCAGTAGGGGTTTCCTTTTTATCTTTCACCATCTCAGAGCTTTTTAGGCGGAACAGAAGGGTCTACTCAAAGTAGTAAGAAAGGGAGTAAAAGCTTTAATTTTGTCTGTAACTAATGTCCTATTTCTTTTTGCTAGATCGAAAGAATAGAATTTGCTTAGCCTTGACATCAAGTTTTCTTTATCAAGTATTCTCTGCTATGATACATTCTGTCTTCTTACACTTGTATCATATGTGCTGGAAGTATCAGAATTATTGTTTTGGCTATGGGCCCTGCAGAACTGAAGTAGCACTTAAACAGAAAATATTAAGACAAACAGGAAAGGTTTTAAAAAAAAACAAAAACTAAAAAAAAAAAAAAAAGAAAAGAAAACAAAACAAAACAAAAAAAAACCACCCAAAAAAACTACCTAAACCAAACTAAAACCAAAAGCAATCAAAGGATTGAAAATAAACAGCTTATGAAGACAGATAAGGAAAATACCTTCTCAAAATCTAAAAATCAGTTTGTGTATATGAGGGTATTCATTAGGTCACAATGGACCAAAAGAATGAGGGTCAAAGCTACTTTTCCCCTTTTTGCCAGTCATATGCCTTCCAAATAAATCAAGTAGTCCCAGAATCTAGAGCTGATTGAGGAAAAGATTAAATAATCCATCCAACCCTATTAATTTTTTTAACTAATTTGTATGACTAATTTGTGATCATTGGTGATAATTTCAGCAAGTTCCAAGAGTGCACAGAACTAGAATTTTCTTTTATCCTAAAGATTAAACGCTTTGGATAAAATCAGAATTTCATTTGCTGAATAAACTGATTTCGACTTTCTAACCTGGAGAAAAATGGTACTTGCATAATGAAAGAGATCCTTATATTTCCTCTTTGAGATGGAAGAAGTCAGTCATGAGCCCATATATTCAGTATATTAATAAAGTGTAATATACAGAAAAGTATTTGGATTTAATTGACAAGAAATGCAGGAAAGCGAAAGGATTTGATATAGGCAATTTTTAAAAAAATAATTACCTAATTTGTGTTGTTCACAAGTTTTACAATTTGTAATGTTTCACAGTTTTCACTTTTGTGACAGCACTAAAATGACCCAAATTACCAGAATGAGCCATATTAACATAGTTAACAGATGGCAGAAATCTTAGGGTAATTCTCACAATTTTTATATCTTGTACTGATTTCAGAGTAAAAAATTATATTTGACCAGGAAAACTATTTTGCTACATTCTTTAGGAAGTCCTTTCAGTATATATTGCTGAATTATGCATACTACTCCCTTCCACCCAGTGGTTTCACAGTCAGAATTACGGCTAGACCCAAAGTTTTACTTATATCAAAGCGAATTTAAATTCAATCATTAAATTTGTCAGCAAATCTTTTTATACTGGGGCTAAAAATTCTGTTTCCCTTTTGTGTGTCTGTAATGTTGGAATTTTGAGAGTAGTCACCAAAATTGTTCTTCCTGGAGAAGCCCAGGGAAACTAATTCCCTGCAATTTTCAGAGGTGAGCAAAGAATTTGCCTTCTGAACTATAAAGCTTTTTTGGCTTTTCCAGCATAGTAGGTCTGAAAAGAAAAGCACAATGTTTTACATGTATATATATAAAATTATTTTTGTATACTTTCACATTTATTCTTATTTAGAGCAGCATTAATTTTTTCAATGTGCACAAAAAGGTTATCCAATAAAATCATGACACAACTCTGCAGACAGCAATTCCCCTGTTTGCAGGGATCCTTTGGTATTTTAGTCCCAGTGATGGGGGAAAAGCAGTTTGTTATGAGTGCTGAATTGCTTTTTTCTTTTCACATGTAGTAGCACTTAAGTGTCATGTTAAGCCTGAGGCAGGAAGGACTTTAAATGACCTGTTCTGACTGGAATTGTGTTTACTGTACTTTTTTCAAAATGCAGGGCAGGATCCCTTTCCTTATCTGTACCTGAAGTCTAACAGCTTGCAGACTCAAATTTCCCCTTCCAGGCAATGTTAGATTTGTCTGTTGTTTTTCAAAGCAAAGAGTTTCATGAATTCTGAAGTTTGAATATCTGCCATGTATTACCCAATACCACCCTCTAGGCTAGGAATCAACATTTTCTAGCTCCCAGAAATTGCCCAAAAGGCTGCTAGAAGCACTGCACATTGAGATGTGTAAGTACACATCCTTCTAACAGATCACATCAGGAATTCGGGCAGAGAAGTTGTAGAAGCACTCTCTGTTGGACTAAACCATTGAACAATGAAGCAGTGTCTGTAGGGAGCAAATGCCCTTGGCATTCATGATTGCAGATGTGGCATGCAGGCTTTGCTCACTCAAACCTTCACAGAATCCATATGGCAGAAGAGCACATAAACATAATGAATGTGGGAACTTCTCTCTGGAGAGAGACTCTTGACATCACTGCTCCCCCCAGTCGCAGTTCTGTTCTGTATTTCATTCATCCAGATTGCACCTTGTGTTTTTCATAGCCTGCCTTACAACAATGAAAAATAGACAATGTTGTCCTATCCCCACTCCTTTACAAAACACGACTCCCAGAAATTAATTATTCCTTGAAGTAATTCTCCCCTGCTCCTTTTACTATGTCCTAGAAACACCTTGTAGAATTGAGTTAGTATTGGCCCTTCATTTCCTGTAGGTTTTAAATTACTGTCAAAGAAAGTTTTATTTTGCCTCATTTTGTGCTACTTTCAGGTAGGTACACCAGGTTGTTGCTGGCATCCTAACAGCATAAAATGCAAGGACTAGAAATTGTAGCACTTTTTTGAGTAATGCTTTGTATTTGGATGGGGTTTTTTTGTAATGGGGGAACTATATTGGGCCAACACATATATAATATGTGCATGCAGTTTGGTTTCTTGTTCAGTATCAAGCTGGCCTTAGTGGCAGCACTCCTGCATGACAAAAGGAAAGACAAAAGCTCTATGATTACTTTTATCAGAGGTGGGCTGGTGGTGCCACAGTAACTGAAATATTTCTATTGCTAACTTAATAGCTTCAGAGGAGCTCAAAATCAGCAATTCCTCAAGTATGCCATCTCCTTGTGGTTTGGCTTCTGTCTTTTACCTAGACATAGCTCATTCTCGAGGAAAGACATGAGGGCTGAACTGCAAAGAGTGTGTGAACTAAAGAGGCATAATCTAACAGAAGCTTCATGAATTGAAGCACACACTGGAGAAGAGCAACCCAGCAGAAGGAGAATTCATGTTTCTGAGGGGCTTTGTGGATCAGAGCTAGTGCAAAACAAATGCAAGTACAGACTGCTAGCCATTATCTTACAGTATGATGAGATCCAAAGGTGTGGGAGGGAAAGTAAGGATCAGTATGTACCTTCCAGATTGGAAAAAAAAAAACCAGGTATGCCATAAGTGGGATTTTTTAAGACTAAATTTTATCTCTTCTGGAATGTGTCTCTGATGAATCAAATGCAAATATTTGTAGTGCGAGAATAATGCAGAATATATTATTGTCTGAACTTCAGGATGGTTTCCATTGTGAGAGCCCCGGGATTGATTCAGGGGTCTCGTGTAGTGGTAAAGTCTCTCCTCCAACCCATGCTTCCAAATTAAAACTCTGCAGCCTCTTGTTCGGTCTCAAGGCAGTTTATTGCTAGCTATCTAAAAGATTGTCTTCACCCGCTGAGCTGCCTTGGTCAGCTGCCCAGGCAGACACACACACACCCCTGACACCCTCACTGTCCGGTGTCTTCGTCGTCTCTCCACCCGCCCAGGGCTGCTGCTATCTTTTATATGATATATTACGTGTTATATGTTTACAGATTTTCCCCAATACCTACTGTCTATGTTACAATGTGCTTTTCTACTCTAAACCAATCTGTGAGTGCCAACATCACCAAGAACATGGAGGTAAGGAAGAAGAAGGAGGAAGAACAGGATCAGGCCCACTTTCCTCCGTCTTAGAACTCCCGACCCCCCTGTACAAAGTAAAACCCCCCTGTACAGGTGTTCAAACCCCCCTGTACAATACTAAAAAAATTTCCCCTCTAATTTGTAATTACTTCTACTATACCATCTAACCCTCTGTGACTGCTTGTTCTACCTTCAAAGTTGGTAACTCATTCCATGGCTCAAACTCAAAACCACAGCTGTTTCCAGCTGCTTGCCAGGGTCTAAAATGCTTCTGACCAAGGCCTGGAACCTCTGAAAATGTCTGAGGGACATTTTGAATTCCAACATTCCATCACTAGGCAAAGAGAACCTATAATGAAAACAGGCATTAGCTAAATTAATTCTGATTTTTTTTTCATTTCAGTCCTGCTAAACATAACAAAAAATAGTTGGAAAATAATTAAGTAAGCACTAAACATGTAAGACTGTCTGAATCACACTATATATGGCACTAAAATTGCTGCTCAGTTTAAATGCTGGTCTCTGAATATTTGCTTTCTTTTTGAAGAAGAAGTAAGATTTTCAGATTATTTTAGTACTTAAATAGTGCAGCTTTTAAACCAAAACTAAAATTCCCTAAAATCAGAACAAATGGCAGTGAGAAGCTTAAAATATTGGATTTTTTTTAATTTTAAAGACTATTTTAACAGCATTGTTAATAATGGAAATTATTTTAATACTAAGACATCAAATGATAAAACTTCAAATTTTTAAATCAGGTATCATGAGCATAACTACTTAGAAAAGTCAAGATCATTATAAAATAACTTCTTGTGCAAGTCCTCCTAAAGAGGGCTAGTACGTCTATATTACTTACTATAGTGCAACCATTATTTTTATTTTATAAGTCCTAAAATTAAATTGATACACAAAAGTATTAGGATGAATGGATAACATTAGCATCAGCTTTAAATTAATTCCCTTTTTTTCTGTCTGCTGTAATATAGGAAAGGAAACTCTTTCAAATAAATTTCATGGTCTTTAAAGATAATGTCTAGGAATCTTCTCTTTAAGTTGAATACCTGCATTCTTACCCATTAAAACATCTCCAGACTACAAAAGTTATAAAATACAATAAATTAAGTTACTGCTCTTATGAAGCAACAAAGTTAACATACTGTTTAACTGATTTGGGAAGTTACCAGAAGAGCAAAAGAAAAGGCCTCCTAAAAATAAATTACTTCTGAGGTTCCAAAAACTTCTAAAGAAAGAATAGAAATTTCCATCCTAAAGTAAAACTAATCCATCACTCTTGTTCAGAATGTAGTCTTAAAATATTTACCTGCATATGTACCTTAAAATTTTAAAAATCATTCCAGATCTTTATGTATAAAGGTGAGCAAATACACAATTTGAATATTTGATTACTCTGTTACAGAGGCAAAGAATAATGAACTAAATATAAACTCCAATTTTGTCTCTTTGTTTTAGCTGTTGCTAAATACAGAGGCTTTATAAAGTACTAAAGTTTTAAGTATACATAAGCTTTTAAGAATATGCACCAGTTGTTACAGGTTAATGAGATAAAATTCTGAAAAATATGAGAATATCACTGCTATTCTGATATCTTTTCCTAATTTCTTGCTTTCTGAAAAAAAAAAAAAAAAAGAAAAAGAAAAACCCAAAAGAAAACCCAACTAGACTATGCCTGGGAAGGGAAGGGAAGGGAAGGGAAGGGAAGGGAAGGGAAGGGAAGGGAAGGGAAGGGAAGGGAAGGGAAGGGAAGGGAAGGGAAGGGAAGGGAAGGGAAGGGAAGGGAAGGGAAGGGAAGGGAAGGGAAGGGAAGGGAAGGGAAGGGAAGGGAAGGGAAGGGAAGGGAAGGGAAGGGAAGGGAAGGGAAGGGAAGGGAAGGGAAGGGAAGGGAAGGGAAGGGAAGGGAAGGGAAGGGAAGGGAAGGGAAGGGAAGGGAAGGGAAGGGAAGGGAAGGGAAGGGAAGGGAAGGGAAGGGAAGGGAAGGGAAGGGAAGGGAAGGGAAGGGAAGGGAAGGGAAGGGAAGGGAAGGGAAGGGAAGGGAAGGGAAGGGAAGGGAAGGGAAGGGAAGGGAAGGGAAGGGAAGGGAAGGGAAGGGAAGGGAAGGGAAGGGAAGGGAAGGGAAGGGAAGGGAAGGGAAGGGAAGGGAAGGGAAGGGAAGGGAAGGGAAGGGAAGGGAAGGGAAGGGAAGGGAAGGGAAGGGAAGGGAAGGGAAGGGAAACCAATAGCAAATTCCTCAAAACACTAACCAATTGTGATTTCAATTCATCTCAACACTAATTCCTTTGTTACAATAGTAGTTTTCCATTGCTGTCAAAGTTACATTGCTATAAAGCTAAAGGAAGATGATGATGAATTAGGCTATTTTTTTTGTGTTTTATATTTATATTTATATTTATATTTATGCGGATAAAATCCCAGTACGTAAGTCATATGATTGTCAGTCTTTTTTCTGCACCAGCAATTAGTGTAAGAAGCATAAAAGGAATGGCAGAATATAAACGAAGTTTCGAATCTGAGATTTCTCTGTCCTTTTTGTGGGAGATAGTTTATGGGAGCTTTTGATCTCCACCACGAATATCAATGTTTACTTCTTAGACTTCGGGTTTTTTCCTCTTCCATATGGTTCCAATTCATTGCAGATCATGCTTTGTTTGCAGAAGACTTCTACTCAAGACTTGCTTTTACAAAGTGAAATAATTCTATATTGTCTTCTTGGTCTTTTATCAACAGCACAATTGCAACCCCTGTTTAAGACTTTTAGCAGCAGAGAAATCCAACCAAAAGATGCTTGCTTCTATATATTGAAAATCCATATTCCCTTTAATACATCTCATTGGAAATGTGTTTTCCTTCAAGTTCAAAGATATTATATCAATTCATTCAGTCCATTTATATCAATGTACTAATTTAATTTTTAGCTAAGCTAGACTACACAGTCACAATCAGGAAATGAGTTATTGATGAGAAAATGAGAAGAAAAAAAAAAGTATGATTTCTTTCATAGAACCAATTTATATGATCTTCTTCAGTTTAAAACTTTAGCTCTTGTAGTTTAGGGACACAATCCAGTGACAGATCAGGATACATTTGATGTCTTAAAACTGAATTGCATGGCCTCACTGCTAACTGAATCATCCATAAGCTCATCATTTTTCCAGCACAAACTGGAGAAAAAAGCAAAAGCTTGGAGCCATGCTGAAGAAGTAGCGGGAGAGGGACAGTGGCAGCTCTGCTCCGAGCAGGGCAGAGAGGAGCAAGCTCAAGATGCCCAGGCAGAAGAAAAGCAGGGCTGGGCTGGGCTCTGGTGGCAGCAGGGAATGAGTGTCCCCAAAGAGCAGCTCCTAGTCCTCCTCCCAAAGCGAGTGAGACTGCCAGCCTAGCCGCTGCCCCCGCCCCTTTACTGGCCCAATTCGCATGGTATCTCCACCTTTCACAGAAAAACTCTGAGATGAGAGAAGCTTGGCCACTTCCTTTTCTTAAGTACCCAGTAGTTAGTGTTTCATAGCAACTTATGTGAAAAATTGTATATGTAAGAAGGACCAAAGGAAAAAAAGCCTAGTCCCCAGCAAATGTCTATTACCAAAGGGTAATAAAAAGAGAAAACATCACTTTTTTTGTTCTTTCCTTGAGCAGCTTCCCCACAGTCCACAGCTTTGTTAAGCAGAAACCAGTTCTGCAGATACAAAGGTTCAGTTCAGTACAACCTCACACAAGTTTTCCACTTCAAATAATAAAGGAAGCTGCTATTTTCCCTCAGAAAATTGCTTGAAATGCATTCACTGAAAAAAAGATAGACGCATATTTGTTAACTATTTTCTAAAAATGAGGGAATGTCAAAACTGCAGAGGGTCAGGGTATACCAAAATTTAAGTGTGGACTTCCCTACATGGAGAAAAGAAAAATCTGAAAGCCTGATTAGCTGTCATCTACCTGTTTTTAGTACAATTTAAGTACAAATGTAACTAACTCTCCATACGGATTTGTGAATGATTTCACATTCATTTTTTGGGACTTGACTAACATGATTTATTCCAGTTGTGATTTTTTTTTCTCTGCAATGTCATTGCAGTCTATTCTTTGTCTCTAACGGAAAATAAGGAAATGAAATGTCTTGCAATAGAAATCAAAATACACAATCAAACCAAACATATCAGATTACCCTACGCCTGGCTTTTTCAGGGTGCACCAATCTTACTTTGAGTGATACTTTGGATTTAAACCAGTTGCTAATGGACTTTTGTATTACTTGCCGAACTCACCATAGGCACAATTCCACACAGGTAAGTATTATAAAAAAATATATTTTAAGAGTACAAACACCTATCTCTAATACTCTGAGCCTTCATAAACTTTTTGCAGAAAGATGATTTTTCAAGTAAGCTGAGAAAACGTCCAGTAACTCTAAGTAAAATTTAAACAAATGTTTAATGTGGTCTTAAAAAAAAATTAATAAATATATATATATATATATATATATATAAGTGTTCTCTGTGGCTTATACCAGGTAGAAGAATTCAGAAATGAGTACAAAATATGCCTTCCAAACTGAATTATTGGCTATTTAATATGGGAAGAGTTTTTAAAAATCACACTTCAAATGATTAAAAGCAGATTGTGAAGAAGATAATATTTACTGGAGACATTTTCATTCCTAGACAGGTTATCTCTGGTCATGAAACAGTGCTGGAAAGTGAAGTTCTTTGTTTCATGAAGAGTAGTCTGTTTCAAAGCAAAATTAGTGCCTTTTCTGTCCTACTATTGACCTCGACTTTGACCTGGCTGGACCACCCTTACTAGAATTGGAGGCAATAAAGTCTCCAGGCTGGCTCAGCCCTAGGTCTCAGTTAAGCATAGACTATCAATCATGTGAAATTAAGTGTAGTGGTTTTGTGATGTGGACAATAACTAGGAACTAAACTGAGATCACCAAAGACTATTCATTTACATTTCCAAGGAATACTTAAATGAATACTAAAATATGAAAGTAAAATTTCTGAATTTTTTAACAATTTTCAGGTGATAAGCAATCTATTTTATGAAATTATTGAAATTACATTATTTTGAAATTTAATGTTTTAAAGTTAAAGTGCTTTGCTTTAAAACAAGTTTTATTATCCTGTGTGCAATAAAGAAATATAACAATTGCAAGACAAATTCAGCAATGAATGATTTATAATTTTTATATTTTAATTGACATAAAAATGAATAAATTCTAAACATAAATCAAAATTAATTGCTTTAAAAGTCAATTTTGGAAACTTTTAATGCTTAAGAGTCAAGCATAATACAGCAAAATAAAGCAGCATCTAACATTATCCCATTCAGCTTTAAATTTTTTGCTGATCAAAAATTCTCAGAGAATTAACAAGATTTCTAGAAGTCAAGGAGCTGATGAATATTTATTTATATTATTAACGTAGCTCTTAGGAGTCCCCAGTGATGCAGGTCCTGTTACTTTCAATGCTACTTAAATTTTTAGAATTTGTCCATCTCAGAGAGTTTATTTTTCCACAAAGGAAATAGAACTTAGAAAGTGAGGGGCTAGCAGGAGGAAATAAGGAAAGCAGAAAGTGGCTGCTGTGCAGAGCCAGCATCACAAAGCAGCATGATGCAACACCCTCACTGTCAGACGTCATTGCCTCCCTTGAAAGAGGTGCTTATGAAATGTTTTGTGGTGGGACAGCACAGGTTAGCTTGTGTATAAAGGAGACATGCTGCCTGGCATTCCTGGACACTGACTACTTTTCGTACATTGGCAGGTGAGCACAGGACTGAGAGAGCCTTTCCCCTTTTGAAGAGAAGCCCTGCTTATGCGGAATATTTGCTTTTGCTGAAAAAGAACTTTTCACAGGTTTTATCTGCTGGGCAGAGAGAGGAGAAATGCTGTTTCTTATACCCTGTCTCAGGATCTAGCCATAATCTCTTTTCCTGTATCCATTAGTCAGGGTAAATGTTCCTGGAGCTTATCATCACAGTCAGAATGTCTATAAACAGATTTAAATAAATGCTCAGTTTCTGAAAGAAACTTTTGCACTCCCTAGAAAATAGCCTCACTATCCACCACAGGGTCATGACCCCCAGGTTGGGAATCAGCAGTGCTGAAGATATCCTGTGTCAGTCTCATGTGGCTCAGCGCTGCTGAAGGCTTCTGTCTTATTATTCTCACACCTCCAGAAGAGAGATGTTTGAGGCCCCTAATGTTGATTGTCATATCTCATTTCACTCCTAGGTTTCCTAAATTTTATTTGCAGAGGTTTTACAGTGTTGAAATACAGATTGTATTTCATGTAGAAATTCTTCTCAAGGGTACCATCGGGGAGACATCTTTTTCATCATGCATAATAAAAAGAGTTTTATTAACAATGGACATCAGCTCATTCTTGCTGTCCTAAAAAGAATTTACTTGATCTGTTGCTGTTCTATGTGATTTTACAAAAAAAAAAAAAAAGCTTTTATTCACTATTTGGTTCATCTTAAAGTTTAAAAATAAAACAATCAATCAAAACTTCTCCAATACCTAAAATTTCCCATTTAACATTTTCTGGTATTCAAGCCAAAAGAATAAAATTGCAAAATAGTTCCTTTCTTCTGAAAAAGCAATGTGAGGGAGGTTGCTGTTGAGTTTAAGAAAGGAGTGTGTAATTTGACAGCCAAAAGGTTGATGCCATCAGGAGCTCTTCAAACTTATTTGGTGAGAAATCAAGATGATTGATATCCATTTGTCAGGCCGCTTTCCTGAGAGAGTGACTGCACAACTTGATTTCAGGACTTGGTCAGCTTTGTTGGTCCAGAGCCAATCATTCTGCATTTTATAATGTTTTGTTGACACTAGAAAAATCTTTTATAAATTCCTAATTTTTAAAAAATATTAATCTCTGATAACTCCATTGGCTGTCAATAATCTAAACAGTTATCCTGCCGGTTTTCTTTATCATTTGGTATTTTGTTTAATGCTGTTGTGAGCAAACTAATATTGAATCAGTTAAGTTGTGCTATCAATGGTGAGCACTGAATTTTACTAATTTAATTTCCTTTTAATATTTTCTGTGTGTAATTTCACACACTCTTGAAAAGCAATTCAAAATCCTAAACAGATGGATTATACAGCCTTATGCTTCCAGCTCTGTGCTTCATAAGCCTGGGAAACTCTCATCCACAAAGCCAATTATGGGCTTGGTTTGACTCTCTTCTGGTGAGAACCGGTTGCAGGACTGTGAAATATTTGTCTCATTGATAAATAATAATGAGAAGAAGGAAAGGAGATTAAAACTCCTCCAATATCCTCTCAGTGAAACTGTATCCTATCCACACTATGGCCCTGGTACAAAAATGCTAAATGCATTTACACTCTTGGTATCTCAGACAGCAACTGGAGTTCTAAAACTGAGTATTTTGAGGTAGTATATCAAGATTAGTGGTATTTATCACTGATAATTCTTAGTTTTTCCCATGTAACAACCTAAGGAATGTTGAAGGGACTGTATGTTTGATTTTAGGGTTGAGAAAGAAGAGAAATCAGTGTTTGAATGATGTTCCTACACCTTTTAACTCTAAATTGAAAAGAGACAAATAATCAATATGTTGCAGTAGAAAATCTTTCTACACTTGATATTAAATTATAAGAAATAAAATTGTATGCTAATGTACAATTTAGATTAAAACAGTTTATTCTAGACCTGAGTCATATACTTTCGTTATTCATATTCTCATTTGCAATTCCCAATCCTTCAGCTGTATCAGAAAAAAGAAGCTGCTAAAAAATGATAATAGATTGATAGATCTGACTGATGTGGATATACCTTTACAAGAGCATACATTTCATTTCCATGATCTCACTACAACTGTAGAGACTTTCGTGGCTCTTCCTCTTCCCAGGTATTATAAATTTCTATCTTATTCTGCCCTGCATTCCCTCCTCACATTGCACTTATGTAGTGCCTATGTATGCATACTTTAGAACTGAGAGACAATGTTAACAAAGAGTAACTTTTCTTTATGATTTATATAAGGATATTCAGCATTTTGTAGGTCAAACATCATAAAAGCCTTGACTTTCAGATAGGAAGATAGATTGTTCACCAGAACAGTGTGATTGATAGACATGCAAGTTGTCAGGTACAATCATCAATCTTGGACAAACTCCAGGACATTAAACTTTTTTTAAAAAATCAGGCAACCTATTTTCCAGCATTTTCTGCTTCACCACTGTTCTGTATATGGGAGTGAAAGTGTCACCTATTGCACATGTCGTTTGCTTTCAGTGTGCTCATCAGGTCTTTCTTCTTAAGGAACAATGGGAAAAATACCACAATAGAAAACCCTCTAAAGTAAAACTATGCTCAATAACATCAAGCTGAGATACAGCACTTTCCCTGCTTTTATTTTCATCCATGCTTAGTAATGTAATAACGCTAGGCATTACAGAACTCACACATTATGGAGCATGATTGAAAAGCTCTGAGTATATGAGAATTAATCTTCTTTCATCATGACAGACTAGCATATTAAAAATGGTCCGACTTGTATAACTATTGAAAATTGCTTTTGGAATTCATTCAAGTAAAAGAGGTTCAAAAATTCTTTTTGAAAACTGCATGAGAGCAGAAAATCTGAAAAGTATGCAAAGTACCATAAGAAAGGTATTTCAAATGTATTTTTAGAGTCAGAGATAGATTCTGTGAAGATGTGGCAAAGAAATTCTAGTGCTGCACTGCATCTAAATGGGTGGTTACCAACTTATCTAGTAAAATAAATATATGTGGCAAATGACACATACCAATTTAATGACACTTTGAGTTCATGTGAAGTTTGTCAGAGTAATAAAAGTCTTATCTCTTGCCTCCACTGTTATTGCACAGATTTAAACTGCTGTCTCAGAGGCAGTTTTACTATCTTTTTCAATCTCTGCCATAAAAGTGAGACTTGATTTGCTCAGCATGAGAACAGATCAATAAAAGCTGAGTTACACAGTGGATTAGATCACTAACTCAGACATCAAAGATGTTAAATTCAAGTTGTATAGGAACAATTAGATCAAAAGTTAAGTTCAAATGTACTGTACTTGTTTGTAAGTCTCAAAATAAATATCAACCTCATATGAAAAAGACATTGAAAAATTATCAGTTTTGCTTCTTTTGTCTGAAAAAAGAAAGAACTTCATTTCTGAACAGCCAGAGACAAAATTACTACTGATAGAATTGTATTATTATAGGATTTGATTATTCTAGGTAATTTTTCTCATTAATGTATCAGAAATCTATCAGTATCTTGTCTTGTAGAGAGGGAATTGTATTAGAACATAACTGTTCAACAAAGAAGAAAGGTCAATGACTCCTGAAATGTTTTGAGGTACTGGCAATATCCTGAACAATGATCTCTAGCCTTCTATATGATTCAAATATATGTAACTTTTTTAAAAATAATGAGTCAATTAAAAAAGAAATGTTTTCTTATTCAACAAAGATATATTTGTTTACTTATATGGGTAAGGTTCACAAAAACCTAATTATTCAATTATGATGCTGTTAGGAACTAGAAAACGTACTAGTATCTGCAGCTTACACACAGACATATGCAATAGATTATATATTTTCCATAATATAAATTGATGCTAATGAATATTTTTGATTAAGCAGTTCTATATATCACAGAGGTATAAATGTTGTGAAATTACTCATGTGGCAATGGTCATTTTAGTTTAAAACTCTGTGCCACTGCTTGAGTATAGAAGTCAATTATTTTCCTTTGAAACGTATGTAATTTCAATTCATGCTAATATAAGAGACACATAGGGCAAAAGAGCTCTTTTTATTTCCAGTACAGTGTAATGTCATTTCTTATTGAAAAATAAAAAAATAAATAAAAGAGACTCTGTTAGCTTTCTTCTTTGTTTGGAATTCACTTTTGACTTAAAAAACTAAGTAGCTGTGTCATAATTCTCTAAATATTCAGTGTGTATAATTCAAATGCAGATTCTGACTACTGCTATCATACTGCTATCATAAAGTGCAGGAAAAGAATATTTTTTTTAAATAATGCTGATCTATTGACTAAAAGTACAGTGTCCACTAGCCAGCAGGGTCTTGGGGCCTGTACACAGTTTTTGTTCAAACATATCTATATTGCAGATGTTTGAGAAGCAAAATTAAGCATCATGATTTTTGAGTCTCGAAAATTCTTTGACATGTGAAAAAACAATACTTGATTGGAAAAAATAATTTGTATTAATCATTTTAAGAGATGGAATTTATGTATTTGTTGCATACAATTATTAGTAATCAGATAGCTGAATGGCTTATACAAGCATATTTAACTTGCTGATTTTAAACATCTAGAAAATAGCATTTTCTGAGGAGGAGCAAATTTAATTGTTAACATTAGTTATTTAATATCACACTAAATATAATGTGCACTATTCAGTTAGTTATTTAAACCATAAAAAAGAAAAATACATTCCTTGAATTACTTTGTTTGACTTTTGTAAATTATTGTTTCCCTTTCCATATTTTTTAGATATTGTATATCTAAAAAATATTTAGAATATGTAAAAATTAAAGCAATTAATGAATATACTTCTAGAAAGAATTTTCATATGCGAATGAAAAAACATTATCAGACTCTTACTGGTATACATAGCTGATGATGCATACCAGGACCAATTGATACCAAATTTGGTATAATTTCTGAATGCCCTATATTTATCTCATTTTTAAGAACGACATTTATCTAATTCCTGTGTGTTTTCAGTTTGACATGAAAAAAAAATCACAGCATTAGCCCCTTTCTCCCCAGGATGATTAGTGGCAGATGTATTCCTTGAATTATCTTGCATGCTATCTGTCCTTTCTACTGCAGCCTGCATGGCAAGCCGAAGTCACTAAAGAAATATTGAGTACCTCACATGGGAAGACTGCAATCTGTCTCTTACAAGTGCTAAGCTACCTATGGTTTTTAGAAAAATAGAGAAGTGATCAAGATGGTCTTTCAGAAATCTTTCAGATATTGACCATCTTTCTCTCTTTTTGCATTTTCAGGTAAAGCCTCTTGTGATAACAATACCTTGCTTTCTCGGTGCTAGCTATCCTCTCCCTCATTTTCTGCTTTGGTCAGGATAGGTTTGCTTGACTTATTCTTATTTATAAACAAAGATTCAAAGTCCACTCTGTAATTCTTAGATATGTCAAATTTTTTCAATATTGCTAATCACAGCTTGCTTTCAGTTCGGTGGTCTAAAAGGATGTGACAATGCTTTTTTCAATATCTTCACAAAACATGGTAAGACTAAGGTTATGGTAGGTTTTGAGGAAGTGCCTTGTGGCATGGTGGAAGTAATTCTGCAATGCAAGAATATATTTACCACTTGTCATAAAGAATATGGCAGTATCTGAGTCAGTTTTCTATTATCTGTATCTGTTCCAAAGTTTGCTGAATATCCCACTGGAAACTAGTTTTGAAGAACCTGGCCAGGTTACCTAAGAAGAGAAAAAAGGTGTCTGTTTTTCCCTGGCAGAGGGACTAGGTGACTGGTCTGCCATTTGAGCATGTAGGATGGTGTTTTTAATTTATGAGGATTAACAAAACTATGCTTCCTTAATGATAAATCATGATAATTCCTTCAACTCTATTTTTAATTGAAATATTTATATTTTAACTTAATTTAGTAGGATTTTACAAGGAGAAAAAATAGGATGCATTAATTATTTCCTAATCATAGTAAATTGAAGAAGAACATGCACTGGCACCCAAACAAGATGAGCAGAATGCAATGACTGAAGTCATGCTATTGCTCCTCCCTGCAGAAGACATTGTTTTCATGGCTTGTGTTTTCATGGTTTTCTAACCTATATATAGTTCCATTTCACAGTTTTACTGACCAGATAGAAATGAGGGAAGGCGGTGGAAGGTATAGTGATAGTGAGAATTTCACATAAGATTTAAGTAATGACAAATTGCAAGGAGATAATTGTAACAAGGGAAACTGCTGGATGCATTCCTGTGGGTGTCCCACCTTTCTCCTTCAGAATGCTGAATGCTTCTAATTGAACTCAGTGTGAAAGCAGTGAAAAGAAGAGAAAAAACACTCATGCTACAAAAAAATTCATTATGTCAGTTTTATAGAAGTCGTGCAAGAGAAATGTAAATGCGGACTCTCAGTTGCTTTGATAATTAATCGTGTAACATATTCCATATGTTTGAATTGAATTGCTGAAAATATATCTTGCATTGGTAATAGAAACCTCAACTGGTGTAGCTTGTGTGGAAAAATTATGTTTACAAAACATAAATCACAAGTGTATACTGATAAGGTCATTGAATATTGAGCTAATTCTCATGAAATAAAAGTTAATACTAAATAGATCTGCTAAATGTAAATAATGTAGTTACATAATTAGAACTAACAGAAAATGACTGAACTAATTGAAGTAGAACTCCATAAGCAATTTATCTCATTAAATTTTTTACAGTTCTCCATCTGCATCAAAGTTATTATGTGGTTAGTTTAAATAATTATAAAGGAGACAAAATCAAGGTTAATTGGCATTTTAATTATGAATATCTCAATTAAAATTGTCTTACATATAGAAAAGACTTCCCATGTAAATAACTAAGATAAGGTCTCTTATTTATCCTGTAATTTTAAAAACAGGATTAAAGCAAATACAGATTTCTTCATTGTGAGTTCCATCATGGGTATTGATGCCTGTACACAATCCTCATTTGTTATTAACCTCCTATCATCTCAATAATTGTTATATGGGGGGAAGTCTGTTCTCATGCAATTATTTATAAAAACAGCTGCATGGTTCTAGATGGATTTTCCACTGGTTGGGAGAAAAAGCCAATATCCCTGCATGAGACCTAGATGGAAGCAGTAAAAGTTAGGCTACAGATATGCACAAACTTTCCAAACCTGCTTGGACCAATGGGTTGACTTTCTTGTGGCTTGCCATGGCAACTCTCAAAGATGTTTTTGGTCACATGAAGAACATGCATTTTGATATCTTTATGTCTTCTGTGAAAGACAATTCTTGCTTTCAAGTATCTTAAGGTTGTCAGTGGATTAGAGACAGTAATGCAGATGAAAGCCAGATGATCTACTTTACTATCAGATAGAGAAGAACCTACTTCAGCAATTTGACAAAGAGACTTCCAGAATTTCATATGGTTTACAGAAAACAGAAAAAAAGAAATCACAATTCAGATAGACAATATGAATACAAATTTCAATTTTTGTCATGTCTGCCAGGTGGATTTCCTCGCTGTAACTAAAGAGACTAATAAATTGTTCAATAAACAAATACTCATGAAAAGTGTAATCCCCATTAATTGTCTATCTTTCCAGTTTGCTGACAATTCCCCTCATATTTTGTTTAACTTTTGTTAAATTATTTTGCACTTTGAACCCTAGACTGCAGATTACATATATATGCATATATGTATATTGTGTGTATATATATATATATATTTCATATATATATACAATATACATATATGCATATATATGTGTATATTTAAGATTAAGATATATTAAGATATATTAAGACTACCATTAGGTAATTAATATAAAAAAATCCTAACATTGGTGACCAGCTGCATTTCTATGAATGCATTGGCTAAATGTTCAGTTTAATGGTGATCTTTATTTTTAGTGGTTGTTCTGTCAAGTCTCTTTTACATCAGAAGAAACAAGATATGGGAATGAAAACCTATTAATTTCATTTCTTTTCCAGAAGCAATAGGATATGAAATGAACATTTATTGATTTCAGTTTTCTCATTTTACTTATCGTTCTTCTATCAAAGGCCAGTTTTCTGGCATTTTCTTAAGGCAGATTTCCCTTCCTTAAATAGAAAGCACAAATATAGCAGTGATTTCACTCATGTTTAATGTAATATATGTAAATATGTCATGCTCACTCTTATTGGAAGAATGTTTCTATATGTGAAAACAAAACATTGTCAAGCTTTTTTAAAAATTAATATAATGAGATACCACCTGCAGCTACCCATAAGCCAGGTAACCTGGGTTTACTTTTAGAGCATGCTGCTAGATGGACCTCATCTGAATGAAATAAAGGGAAGAATTTAATGTGCACGGAACTGTTTGAAGCCTTTTCAAGTATTTAAAGGCTTTGTTCAAGGTGAGAAACAACAGAGGCATTCAGGGATGCTTTATTCTTTGTAGAAAAAGATTATTGTTTTCAAAACAAACTTTTATTATTTTTAAGTTTGACACAGATAGATATTGTTTTTATTTTTAAGAATCAAAACAATAAAAATGTATTTCATTAAAAATGAGAAAATAACCAGGTATTCAAAACAGTTTTAATCCTGAGGCATTGCAATTTGTTTTTGTAGAAGAGACAAATAGAAACAGTATAAACACAGATACTTTCAACAGGAAATTCAGACCAGAACTTTCTGAAATCTTGAAAACCTTCTGAGTGACATTCCTACATTTAAGGGTATTGACTGCACTTTCAAGTTCAGGGTTATTCACAAATTTCCTGATGGCATACTTTTGCTCCTCCCCAGGCCATCAAAGGTATTAAAATTGATAGTTTCTAGAATAAGCCTGCTGCAGTACACTGAGGCTGGCCTCCAGGAACAGCAGAATCTCCTAACCCATGCCATGGAACTTGATGAACCAATTGTTTGTTTACACATCAAGCAGTCTCCCTGTCTGAATGTAGCTTTTATTAGAAATCACACTAAACAAGATGCTTTCTGGAGAAACCAAATAGACACGTATATTAAACAGACAGGCTAATAATTGGGCTGAATGCAAAAAATTCCTTACTCTCATCTCCACTAAGAAGTCCTTGCCTTCTTTATTCTCACACTTCAGAAAATTTCAGTTTTACTCTGCATTGTAAAGGGATAGATATACATGTGCATGTAGTAGCAATGTATTTATATATATATATATATATGTATGTATGTATGTATGTATGTATACACATATATATATGTATGTATACATATATATATTTATATATAATTTGTACAAATATTTTTTAAAAATCTGTTTTTTCACTTTTTACTTCCACAGTGTGACTTTCACTTTGCTTCCATCAGAGATCCTCTTCCCCATATGCCTTTCCTTATGGTCTCAGCTTCTGTCCTGGAATTCACTTTTCCTTCCCCTAGGTGTACCCAGGGACGTGTCATTAATTGACACCTTTGAAGTAAATTGAAATTAGGTTGAAGTAAATTGCTGCTTAATTGGTTTTTATAATGCCTTGATGCAAATAACAGCAAAACTCCTACTATAAGTACCATGATAAATTCCAGATGCCACGTGCCTAAGTTTGGATGTTTGTTTGGAAGCTGAAGATAATGTCAATGAAGACAAGTTGAATGTCCTCTTTGGTAATTGAGCTTAAATTTTGAATTTAGAAAGACTGCACGAAGCCTAACTTGGCAGTTTAAATAGTATTTGTCTTCTAGTATGAGTCAGAAAACAGATGAGCATCCGTAATGAATTTGGGATGGTAACAGAAAAGATGTGAAAACTCCACAGCAAAACACTGTTTCATTAGGTTGCAAGATTGAAGGAAATACAGTACCTAGCCAGTTACCTGCTCTCCTGAAAATGAAGTCTTGTGTAGAGCTTGTAATTGTATTTCTCACTTTTCGCTCATACCCAAGTACTTTGGGAGCACTACAGGGACAATCACTGTAGGCAGGCAGGTGACAAAAGTCACTATTTCTTAATGAAATTCCTATTACTTATTGAGTATTTGAAATGAAGGGAAGTTTCTAATGATGAGGCACTCTTTCCAGCTGTCTGGCAAGAGGCTAATATCATGTACTTTGTCTGAGGAGGAAACCCTGCAGAAGCAATATTTCTGCACTCCACTGTATGTTCCTGTAGGAGAGAAACAACTCTTAAAGCTGGGTTCTCAGTTTTCACGGAACATCTCTCAAATATAAGGTAAAATTTTACAGTATATCTGTTATAATAATTATTGGTGCATCTGGAAGATAACATGATTAGGTTCTATTTCTGTGATTCTGATTCTTAATTACTGTGTTATTATAGTATAAACAGTTTCCTAGCACAATATACAGACCTCCCCAGAACAACACATGGAACTTGGCTCACATTTTACGCTTCCTAACAATTTTGGATACTCTCTGGGATGTGCAGTGCAGTAGCTTGGCTCCTCTCTTGCCTTATGCCCCAGCTTGTGCAACACAGCTCTTTCCAAGTTTAGCTGAGAAGGTGTCTCCAGTATGCGGGACTTGAGTAGGAGTAAGATGTTGTGTATGACATGCAGTGCTCAAGAGGGCTTTTCCATGTGGTCCCTGGCATTCAGCTTGAGCTGCAATCACCAAAGCAAGTGGTACAGGAGCAAGGTGTTAACAAAGTGTCCAACCTTTTTGCTGTTTTATCTGCAACTTTATCTTGAACACTGGAGAAAAGCAAACTTAAGGTTGTGCTAATTCATCACTTAAACAGACACGGTAAGTTCAATTTTGCAGTTTTTATTTTTCCAGAGTCAGAATTTGACAGCACTTCTGGTGATAGGCACAAGAAGAACTTTGTACTATATGATTCCCTTAAGAAACACTGAGGCAAGATTTATGACAGTAGATCAGGATTGGCAGTGCTAAGGGTAAAGCACAAAAAAAAAAACCCTATAATGAATATTTTTTAAAAAATCTCTGTTTCTATGAGTTGTGTTGGTCTTTTGAGAAATGTAAGTGCCTTGTGGCAGAACCAGAGTAAGAGAGAAGTGTGCGTTTTCTTTTTCCACAGAAGAAGATCATTAGCATCCCTTGTTTATTTTAAGTAGGTATAATGAGGAGATTAAAAACAGTTTCAGAACTTGCATATCTGTAAGTGACTTTTTAGTGTCAATGCAATGTTATAACTAACCTACAAATTATAAAGACAGTAATTTTTTTGTTGTTTTTTCTTGCCTAATGACTGTTGATAAGCATCTGTGATAAGACTTTAAAATATGACTGTCAGGGTCTGAGACATTTCTTTGGCTGGACAAAAGGATCTTAAGAAATCTTGAAGAAAATGTTGCTATATTTCATCGTCACTCACCAAGTACAGAATTGTTGTGATAAGAAATCTATGTTTAAAGCAAAACCTGAGATTGTGTAGTTACTAATCATACAACTGCATACACATGGACACACTATTGCATAAAAAAATGTACAG
Organism: Taeniopygia guttata; assembly: GCF_048771995.1. Taxonomy (NCBI): domain Eukaryota; kingdom Metazoa; phylum Chordata; class Aves; order Passeriformes; family Estrildidae; genus Taeniopygia; species Taeniopygia guttata. The sequence goes on along the minus strand of NC_133063.1, from coordinate 53,535,372 downwards.
GAGTGTGCTGGTTTTGACTGGGGTAGAGTTAATTTTCTTTCAGTGGCTGGTATGGTTCTGTGTTTTAGATTCATACTGAACACAGAGTTCATAATATAGAGATTTTTTTGTCATTGCTGAGCAGAGCTCACACAGAGCCAAGGTCTCTTCTATTCCTCATACTGCCATGGTGGTGAGAGAACCAGGGATACATGGGAGGAGACACAGCCAGGATAGGTGACCCAAATGAATTTCAGGGATAGTCCAGACCATGTGAGATCATGCTCAGTATATAAAGTGAAGGCAAGGAAAAGGAAGCTGGGAGTAACACTTGGAGTGGTGACATTTTTCTTTCCAAATCACTGTTTTGTGCTGTCCTGGAGATGGCTGAACATCTGCCCGCCCGTGGGAAGCAGTGACTTCAGTCCTGGTTTTGATTTGTTTGCATGCACAGCTTTTGCTTTCCCTAATAAACTGTCTGTATCTAAGCTCATGAGTTTTCTATCTTATATCCTTCTAATTGCCTCCCCTATCCTGCTTGTGTGGGAGTAAGTGGCTGCATGGGCTTTGGCTATTAGCTGGGGTTAAACCATGACAAGTAGAAACATATCAATAATCACAGAAAATAAAATCAAATGGTGAGTGACAAGACCAACACGTTTTATCTTTTTTTACACGTACACACACATACACACGCAAACATTATCATTGCTATCTATTAGCTTTCCTTATCATTGCGGAAGGCTAGATTTTGTATGTGGCTTTGGCAACTAGTGTAATGTCAAATCAAAACAAACATATCTAAGATTCCCTCTCTATGTTTTGAGTTTTCTTTTCTTATTTTGTGAGAAGAAAATTCATCTTCTAGGTTATTTATGATGCCCAAAATTGCAATTTAGAGAAATTATTACTATACAACAAATTAAAACAGATCAGCTCAGACTTTGCTCAGACTTTGCTTTGTTGGCTTCTGTTCATCAGTGTGTATATAGGGGTAAAAAATCTGTCATGTCAAGGCTTGGTGTTACTAAATTTAAACCAAGTGTGTTTTCAGTTGGCTTGAGAGGAAATAGGTTCTAGTTCTCAGCAGAGTATAACCTGTGTAAATAGGAAGTATTTGACATTTTCAATTTTTTTAAAAATGCAGTCCTTTCAGCTGTACTTGTTTTCTGCTTTGAGCAGATTTGTTTGTATAGTCTGTGTGCAAATATGTGGTCTCTGATTTTTAAAATGTTGGCATATATTAATATAAAAGCATAGAACATGTTCAGAAATCATACTTTGAAAAGTTAATTCCAACAGGAATTTTTTTTTAGAAATTAAAAAAATGATGCTAAAGAAATTGTCAATTCTATAAGAAAAATAAATTGCCACTTCTGTAGTAAAACCTACATCTACCTTGTGTTTAAGAAGAAATATTTTCTTTTCATAGTATTTTCCAATAAAACTGGGATAGTTAATAGTGCATAACAAGAATAAATTTCCAGCAGCAAATTTCATAGAACTGGTGACATTTTCCCAATTAGACCTTAAGACCATTTCTTTGCTGGTAAGATAAAGTCTAAAGGTATCCCAAAACCTCTAATGCGGACATCTGATTCCAAACTCTTAAAGAGGTCACCAGTTCACCACTGGCCTTGTCAGACTGGCATTCTCCCAAACAAGAGAGAGTCAGACTACAACAGGAACCACTCTGAATACCTAAATATTGCCTGATTTGTACCTATCTTATTTAGTGGACATAAGAGCTAGCCAACACAGATATGGGTGCTTCTGTGTCTACATCGTTATTGTATAAATGCATAAATGCAGCCTATGTTCTGCTACAGTTTGTAAATTAACTGCACCTAGGGAAAAAAAAAAATTAAAATACTCTAAAAAAAGCCAGTATCAAACTTTGCCAGTCTTCTCCATACAGTCTGTGTCTACTGACTGTATCGGCAGCAGGTGCTGCAGATGGCATACTGAAATTTTAAGCAAGAAAATTTTTGGATTAAAAATACATTGCATGAAAGATGATACAAGAAAGGAAGGACACATTAAATTATGGCCTCTATATATTAATATGTGTAAAGTGTCTAAGTTAGTAAACTGTTGGTTACACTGTGGGTGGATTACTTTCTCCCCTGTTCAACTATGGAGTCTGCTATACAATACATTAATTGTTGTGACCAAAAACACACACAAAAAAAAAAACCAAAACAAATAAACAAACAAAAAAACCCCAGTGAAACAAAAACAAACCCACAAATGGAAAACCATAACAAAACAAATCAAACCAATCAATCAAACAAACAAACAAACAAAAAACAAAACTCCCCCAAACTTGAATCCAGATTACAAAGTCTAATAGTTTATGCATTTCAGAATGAAGAAAAACTTGATTCCAGACAGGTTCCCAACTCTGTTTATAATTTTAAATGAGTCTGTGCAAAAGACGTAAGCAACAGAGAAGTGCAGTGGCATTACTGTTGCAACATATTTGCTTCAATTATGAAGTAGATCTGCCTCTGTATCTCAGTGTTGTTCAAGAGCTACTTATCTTTTCCAGAATAAAAAAGCTTGTACTGTTGACTTACAGCCAGTCTTGCTCTCATCTCCTGAGCTATGTCTTGTTATTACCAGAATTAATGTATAAATATATATTATAAATTTGAAAGTATGAACATGTATTTAATACAAATATTATCTATTTACTCTCCTTTCACATTTTGATTTTTCTTACTAACCAAAATTCTGTTTTCTGTGTGTTTTTCCCACTGGGATATACAATTGCAGCAACTGAGCTTCCCTTTAGTGAGATGATTTTGTAGACTCTTATTACATACTGATGAAACAAAATACAGAATTGATCAGTACTGCCTTTTGATCAGTACTCTGCTCAAAAACCTCTTTTAAAGAATCTTCTTTAAAGGCATATCTTACCTATGGATATGTCTTATGTTTTTCACTGCCTTCATTATTTTTTTTACATGCAAGAGAGCTGCACAAGCCATTGCAGAGCTTGTGCAAATGGTGAACTTCCATGAACTTTCATTTTGAACAACAGCACGTCTTTGTTTCCTAAGAGGGTCTAATTCATTATCTGACCAGATGAAAAGCTGTGCTGCTGGACCCCTTTCTTTCCAGAGATGCTTTGTGTAATTTGTAGCAATATCATCTTGAGAGTGGGGGGAAAAAGTAAGCAGGAAACAAAGGAAACTTGCTGTTGCATGGTGTCTGTGACTTTAGGTTAAGCTCATGTGTAGGTCCTCTGCTGTCTCTTAAGTGTATCATTTCTGCAGTGGAAGTGTGCCTGTGTGCCTCTGACACATACTGTAAAACTATAAAACCTTGATCTATGTGTATCTAAAATTCATTTTAGGCAGTCATCCAACATCCCAAATAAATACATCTTGATTGGGAAGGAAACTACTTAAAGGAATCAAATTAAAAATGCATTGTCAAGTGGCAAATATTCAAATATTTTCCTTTAAGCATTGTCTTTAAGAATATTTTTATAGATTATCTGCCAGCATATCTGATACTGATAAGAACTCACCAGTATATAGTCTTCCAGAAATTGGAAATACCTACAAGAGTCAGACTTGCCTTAGTTCACAAAAGGGGTAAAAAACAGAGAGAAACATTGAGCTTGTTCAGGTTTTTCTGGAAGAAATACTAAAAATCCTTTTGCTTTTGTCCTTATAACTTCTGTAGAATTGTGCACTGTTCATGTACACCACTGAGGAAAAATATGTTAACATCAAGAGGGCTGGTGAATCACAAAGGGGAATTCTTTATGTAGCTTGTTTCCATATGAAAGTAGCAACATTTGTGCATAAATGGCTTGCAGCATTTTTTTTTATGAATTGGTCCCTAAGAGCTCATGATTGTCCTAGCTATTCAGTTTTCAGTCATTGGGTAGCATTGAAACAACAGGAAGAAAAAAAGGAAACATTTTGTACCTGTGGTACTCACTTGGACAACAGAATCTTAGTAAAATAGCTACAGTCTTTTTCCTTTTTGTTACAAATTATACAGGGAGAAAATGATGTGTGAATCAATGAACAGGAAAATAATATATTTCTGAAACATTAATAGTCAGTGCCATACTCCAGATAAGAAGGGGGGGGGGGGGGTGGAGAAATTGTTACACTGATTTTTCTATCTGATTTAAATTCACTTTCCAATCTTTGCTAACCTGGCTGCTGCCCTGACAGAATTAAATTTTATATGGAAAGTGAGATGATGATTCTCTCATCTCCAGGTTAGCAGTTCTTTTCTTTCTTTCTTTCTTTCTTTCTTTCTTTCTTTCTTTCTTTCTTTCTTTCTTTCTTTCTTTCTTTCTTTCTTTCTTTCTTTCTTTCTTTCTTTCTTTCTTTCTTTCTTTCTTTCTTTCTTTCTTTCTTTCTTTCTTTCTTTCTTTCTTTCTTTCTTTCTTTCTTTCTTTCTTTCTTTCTTTCTTTCTTTCTTTCTTTTTTCTTTCTTTCTTTCTTTCTTTCTTTCTTTCTTTCTTTCTTTCTTTCTTTCTTTCTTTCTTTCTTTCTCTCTTTCTCTCTTTCTCTCTTTCTCTCTTTCTCTCTTTCTCTCTTTCTTTCTTTCTCTCTTTCTATCTTTCTTTCTTTCCTTTCTTTCTGTCTTTCTTTCTTTCTTTTTTCTTTTTTTCTCTCCTTTCTTTCTTTCTTTCTTTCTTTCTTTCTTTCTTTCTTTCTTTCTTTCTTTCTTTCTTTCTTTCTTTCTTTCTTTCTTTCTTTCTTTCTTTCTTTCTTTCTTTCTTTCTTTCTTTCTTTCTTTCTTTCTTTCTTTCTTTCTTTCTTTCCTTTCTTTTTCTTTCTTTCTTTCTTTCTTTCTTTCTTTCTTTCTTTCTTTCTTTCTTTCTTTCTTTCTTTCTTTCTTTCTTTCTTTCTTTCTTTCTTTCTTTCTTTCTTTCTTTCTTTCTTTCTTTCTTTCTTTCTTTCTTTCTTCCTTCCTTCCTTCCTTCCTTCCTTCCTTCCTTCCTTCCTTCCTTCCTTCCTTCCTTCCTTCCTTCCTTCCTTCCTTCCTTCCTTCCTTCCTTCCTTCCTTCCTTCCTTCCTTCCTTCCTTCCTTCCTTCCTTCCTTCCTTCCTTCCTTCCTTCCTTCATCCCCTCCCCTCCCCTCCCCTCCCCTCCCCTCCCCTCCCCTCCCCTCCCCTCCCCTCCCCTCCCCTCCCCTCCCCTCCCCTCCCCTCCCCTCCCCTCCCCTCCCCTCCCCTCCCCTCCCCTCCCCTCCCCTCCCCTCCCCTCCCCTCCCCTCCCCTCCCCTCCTTCCTTTTTCATTTATTTATAAAATATCCTGGGTTGGAAGATACCCACAGGATACTCTTAAGTCCAACTCCTGGTGCAGGAATCGCACCCTCTGCCTGGGAGTGCTCTCTAAATGTGTCCTGAACTCTGTCAATCTTGGTGCTGTAACCACTGTCCTGAGGAGCCCATCCCACTACCCAAAAACCTTCTGGGTAAAAACATTTACTAATATTTAACCTTGCCATCAGGGAAGAATACTGGCCCAGCTGATCAGGGACCTTTTGCACAAAATCAGAGAATGAAAAGGGCTTATTTATGTCCTTTGGAAGAAGGGGCAGGCAACTCTGGAAGACTACAAGGATGTCATTTGGTCATGTAGGGAGAGCATTAGATAGGCTAAAGCTCAACTAGAACTCAGTCTAGACACTGCTGTGAAATAGAATGCAAAGTGATTTTATAAATCCAGCAACAACAAAAAGAAGGCCAAGAAAAAATCTCTGTCCTTTATTTGGCATGGGGGGAACACTGTCACCAAGGATGTGGAACAGACTGAGCTACTTGATGCCTTCTTTGCCTTAGTCTTTAACAGAAGGGTTGGTGATCATCAGGGCAAGATCATCTTTGACTTGGGATGGGAGCAGAACAGACCCCTGCAATCCAGGAGGAAGTAGTCAGTGACCTGCTGTGCCACTCAGACACCCACAAACCAATGGCACCAGGTGGGATTCACCCAAGGGTACTGAGGGAACTGGCAGAAGAGAGATCAATGCCCGACCCTCTGCTTCCCCCACCAAGGAAGTTTTAGACAGCAATGAGGTCTCCCCCATCCACCTCTTCTCCAAGCTGAACAGACCAAGTGACCTCAGAGACTTCTCAACTGGCTTCCCCTTCATCATCTTCCACATATTAAACATTAACATATTCAGGAAGAGATAGGTAGATTTATCTGGTTGTTATATCAGAATTTGTCTCTAATGAAGATAGTGGCTCCTGTTGAATTGTTAATATTGCAATATGTGAATTTTCTTTGAGGGAAATGCATCCAATTACTGACAATGATAATCTGATTTTAACTCAGATCATGTGATGATACCAGAGATAGCATCACTTACCTGTATGTTTGTGTAACAGCCAACTATGTTTGAGATTTGTGAATTCAGTAAATAAACAGAGTGTAGGTTCCCTCAAGAAGAGCTTCCATAAACCTATGCTTTTAAAAAAATGGTTAATCTTTTTAAGTTGAAGGAGAAAAAAAAATGATGGTGGTAGTTATCACTAGTAGGTGCAAATTCTAAAATAATTTAAATTTTAGGCAGTTTTCTTCAGATTAATATTTTATTCCAGACTTAGAATAAAAGAATACCTATGTAATGATCATTGTCTCCAAACTTCTAAATTTATATCATAAGAAATTAATTTATGAATAGTTTCTAGTGATTGAAGTTAGAAATTGTCACATGTGTCCCTCAGCCTACTGTCAGTTTGTCTGGTAGTGAGGACAGTGAACCCGTCATAGGTAACATATCTTGCTTTACACGAACAAAAGAAATACTGTTCCCTATCTCTATAGCCCCATGAGTTCATAAGCACAAGAATATATCAAGGCTTTCTTTTTCCTTTTCCTTTTCCTCTCTGTCTAGACAACTTACTAGCCATCCATCAACAGGAGATTCTGCAGCAGGTTTGGGAGACAATTGCTTGTAAAATGAAACAATCAGCCTGATCTCCTGTGCTTCCAGGCTGGGTATGACAGTAGGGCTCAGCATGGGCATAGGCATATGTTTCCTTGGTGATCTGGGGCAGTTGTGCAGCACTGTACCCTCTAGCCTTCCACTTTGGCACTACCACTAGCCCCTGTTTGGAACTGGGCTGAGTAAACTAGCATTATTTAGCTCAATCTCACTAACAAATCTGATCATTAGCGTGTTCTAAAACTCTGTACCATGAGCTCCTGCTCCGAAATGGCTACATGGTGGAAGGGGAGGAGGACCTGGCAGCAAGCAAATGACAGACTCAATTGTAGATCAATGTGGTGATTGTATCAATTTCAGATTCTCTACTAACAATAGGTGTCTGATTGGACACCACTGACTTTATTGGGAAGTAGATGAGATATAATATACCTTCCAGTGCATTAGTTGTTTCTGCTGATTGGATGAAGGATAAATTTCACATAGAGGGCAGTTTGAGTCCCATCATTCTCACAATTACGTTGAACACCAGCTAAAAGTGTCCTGTTGCTGCTGCACTTTACAGCAGCAAATTAGAAGGATTTTCCTAATGCATTTCCTCACCATAGTCTGGGCAGCATCATTCTTCTGTAAACTGAGATCTGGGTCAAAATGTCTCACTGTTCTTAATTTCAATAATTCCATTTAAAGGGTAATCACTTTCTCTAGAAAAGGAAAAGGACAATAGAAAGAATAAACAGAACAGTTGGATTCATGGAAATAGCACAAATAAATTGAATGCTAAGAAGCTTTTATTACAGTAAATCTTATTTTATTCCAGAAGGCAGCTATGTAAACTATGCAGTGAAAAGAGCCATTAAACAAATCAACACCCTCTTAATCTCATAACCCTACCTCACCCCTTCCCCCCCCATCATGAATTTTAACACTGTTATATTATCTGGACCACCTCCCTTTGTTTGAACCAATTTAACTATGCCAAAATAAATGTGTGAGATTTTTCATTACTGTTTTGGAGATTCAGCTCTGTAAGATGTTGAAGTTTCTTCTAATGATCTAGTAAAAGGAAGGAGGCAGGAGGAAGGAGGGGGGAAATCCCATAGTTTGCTGAAGAGCATGTTATTTGTCTTCCACAGACTTAAAGCTTTGCACGTTAGCTCTGCTGGCTCAAGGCCAGACTGCATAGTACCTTTTAGAGTCACACCCTGAGACCCCAGTTCATCAAGATACTTAAACATTTGTCTGATGTTCAGTATACGGAGGAATACCGGTTAAATTGGAGTTTAATTATGTGATTAACTCCATTTATTTAACATTTTAAGCAGAGCATATAAACAGACCATGTAAATAAAGGGTGGAAGAGTTTCTTTCAAGAGTAATTCAATAGCTGTTAAATATTTTCTATATGGTTCATGAATTGTGTGGCCTCATGTATTTACTTTTTAATTGTTCAAGACTATTGGGATTCTAAAAACAAACAACTGAGAACTAATCTGATCTAAGGAGCTTTCTAAGGAACTTTTTTATCATTTATCAAGCCCCCTTTGCTCTGTTAGACTTCACAGAATGACAAGGCTATTTTCAAGCCGTAAACCCCCATGCCCCATGCAGTTATGGCATGCAACCAAAGAAGTCTGGAGGAGAAAATGAAGTCATAATTAACAACAGCTGCTCACGCCTAGCTTTTTCTAAATAACATCCAAAGATTTTTCTTTTCTTTACCCCCCACCAAATTCAGAATCAACCCAGATCCTATTGATTTATCTTCAGGTTAAAAAGAGGAAGCCTCAGTCCAGTCTCTGGAGGTCTCTTTGTTGTCCAAGCAGTGCAGAAAACTCTCATCACAGGTCATTTGAGAGAGGTTTCACTGTTGTTTGCTTGTTACATTCAGTGAACAAAATCAAAGCAAAATGACAGTAATTTCCTTTACTCATGTATTGTTAGTGTGGTGCAAGGCTTTGTCATCAAAGCACATGGGAGTATTCTGTCCTTTAGAGGCTAATATTAAAATATAGAATGGAATGGTCATGTTTTATTGGCTTAGCCTTTCCCTGCACTGCTTATAAAAACAGACAGTGCTTTAAAATATCTCACTAATGCTTATTTTCCTGAGGGGGGAGTTGACCTCAAGTAGTTTACAACTTGGCTGTTAGTTAAGACTAATTAACTTTGACTTTGTTGTTAGAATAGTCTAATCTGCAGTTTCATCTTAAATAAGTCAAAAAATAGTACATTCAAGCAAAATAATGGAAATAGTGAGTGTTTGTATGTTGGCTATATAAGGAGGTCTTTTCCTCCAAAGTTTTCATCTTTATCTTCCTAAAATGTCTGTGGTTTCACACACTTTTATAATTCTTTTTAACCTGGACCAGAGCTCTTTAACAGTGAAAACCACCCTTTGTAACTTCCATGCTTTATCTGCTTGTTTCCAAGTTCTGTGAGTAAGCAATACAATTACGTTTTTAAGCAGTCTGTGTCATCTGAAATAGCAATTTTTCTTGAATGGTACAGCTTAATGCTTCTAAACAAAGACCATTGTGCTAATGACTAAATTTGCAATGCTTAATTGTATCATTAATCCTTGACGTACTCTCTTTGTGGGGCCTTTATTATAGCATCATCACTCTGCAAGAGTAAGCCATACTTTATTTGTGGAAAACATTATTTTATTCAAGCAAGAGGAATGGAGAGGCTTGCGGTTTTATTATGTTAAGATTACAAAAATGACCTTAAGATACAATTTTTGCAAAGAACTAATTTGCATTAGACAATATCTTCTGAGTAAATAATTATCTTCAGTAACAAAAGTAACATAGATTAGTTTATATAGTAGCCATGAAAATGGCTTTAATGTAATGTTTGTCTTTAATATATCAATTTTATCAATACATTTAGCATTCCTTTAACTTAAGTAAAAGCCCAACAATTCAGTTTTAGTGAACTTATGGCAATAAAGTTTAAACCACTCTCTTCAAAAGTTTGGGTTTTTGAATCTTCATCCTCACAATTGACATAAAAATGAAAACAATTTATTAATTTATTGCTATGACGTTAGTTTTTAAAATTATTTTGTTTTATTTTGTTGAGGTGAAAGCACCAAAAAAAGAAATTTCTCTAGTTCTAAAATTTGCATCTGGACCCCACAAAGTATTTTGGATAAATTGACTACCATTGCGTCATACAAACACATAGATCTGACATAATGTCATATTTATTAAGATAACCAAAAACAGTACAAAAATTCTATTAAACTAGTTTTGTTAAATATATTTTATGATGTCTTGGGCTGGACTAAAATATCAAACTGGACAGACTGTGAATGAAGCTGTACAAATGTGGTCTAAGAAGCCTCCCTCACTGCATTACTCACACTAGCAAGCCTTACTGTCGGATGGACACCATCACAGCACCACCAAAAAATACGGGATGAGTCAGCTATCATTTCAGCCTTACAGTAGCCAGATCACTCTCTCAAATACATTGATTTGTGCATAAGCATTCATTAGGTGTTTTTTACTTGGGGATTCTGGAAATGAGACAGTATCCTTCCATAGCAATCAGGAGTTTTGGTAATTAATTCAAGCAAGTCAAAGAACTTGGAGTTGGATGTTAAATGGAGCTTTACTTTGTTACACAAGGGAAGACCTAGAAGCTAGAACTCCTGCAGAAATGTGGAATTTTGATCTAATGAACTTTCATTTGCAGAAGTAGTGATGCCTGAAAAAAATCTTCCTTTTTCTGCTCAGCTCCTGAAGTTGGTCACTCTGGTGTCTCTATCTCTTGGTTGAGGTTAAGTGCACACTTGAGTGTCTTTGTGCATATTTTTGAAGTAGGAACAATACATCCTGACTCTAAAGAAGGGGGAGCAAATGTGAGGTATGTAAAATCAGGCAAATATTTTCAAGTCACACTGGGCTACTTCTCTGCTATTAACAAGGGGCCAAAATAAGAGGTTTGGGAAGGAAGGGCTCACCACGTCTCCCCTCTTTCATCACAGTTTGGTGTGGTGTGCAGTGGTGCAGTTCACCGGGGCACTGACCCTCAGTGCTGCTCTGAGCTGTGATGCCCCTCAGCCTAACTGTGCGTGGTGGCCTCACTGAGGCTGGCAGAGCTCAGCGAGCTTCTGTTTGTTGTGCAGACTGAGATGTGAAAACACTCTGGTTTAGTCTCTCCTCTCAGGAAAAGTCACTCTCATCCATCTGATAAATAAATAGCAAATACTAAAATTTTGACCTATGGATTAAATGGGATTCTGGGGGCAGGACAAGGTGCTTGATAAAGTTTTTGCATAGGTACGCATTGAACTTTTTGCAGTAAGACATTCTATACAAAGGTTTTGGTTAATGCATCTTATTCCTTAATATATGTGTCTCCTTGAAGTGTGACATGTAGGTGTGTTTATGCTTTTTTAATTTAACACTCCTGTGGTTTAGTTTTTCAAGTTGTCTTATTGCTTGCCTTCATTTGCTCTTGACAGTGTGCCTTCAATAAGTATTTTCATGTTATATGCTTTCTGGTGTCTCCAGTGATCTGTTAGAATAACTGTCAGCAGCTGGAACTATTCACATCTTTTTTTGCCTTCACCTCTCTTCTTCAGGTAGTCTTTTCTGTTTATAACCCTCTTCTTAGCAAGTATGATCAGGCAAAAAAAAAGGGAAAAAATTGCAATGTTTGCACACTACAATCAAATTCTTCCTAGTTGCTAAAATTATATGTAGTTTGGTTGAATTGGATTTTTGTTGGGTTTTTTTTTGGTTTTTTTTTTTTTTTTTTTTTTTTTTCTATTAACTGGAGTGAAGCAGAACTTGCACTGCAGTAAGTGCAATAGGATAGGAAAAGCTATTGCATGCAAAGGTCTCTAACTGTGCTCTTTCAGCCTCCCTTTTAAGCACTTGTAACTCTGCTCTACAGAGGATACACAGTGAAGACACACAGTTTCTACAAAGGGTAGATATTTTGGGTTTTTCAGTTGCTCAAAAAACTTTAGTGACAACATGTTTGTCATCCAAATGGACAGAGAGGGAGACTGAATGCCATCATGGATGTCTCCAATTCCCTTATTGTGAAGTTTAAAAAGAAGATACTGGGACATGGATAAAGGAAAATGGTTCAGGCAATGTGCCTTTAAGAGCTAAATGTGACTTGTTTCATTTGAAATTCCCTTTTTTCCTTTTAAATAAGTACTGTTGTTAGATAACTGATATATGTTCCTACTGGAGTTTTAGTAGCTTTTCTCTAGATTACCAATGAAGAATGTTATAGATTTCATTGAAGAATGAGGTAAGTTATTTTCTTCTATATACAAGGGCATTTCAGTCAGTCTAGACAACAAAGTAATCTGTTTATGACCCCAGTTTTAGGTATTGAAGCTGCTTCATCTATATGATATTGTATTAAAAAAAAATAAATAAAAGGGGGCAGATTGATTTTCTGAAATAGTGTCTAGGCTGGAGCTACACTGCAGAGAGAAAACCAGAATAGTTAACATGAGGTTAATGTGCAGGTAGTACAGAGAAAAAAATATAGAATCCTATTTGCTAAATAACCCTTCAATTTTGCTGAACAGACTAAAGCTGTTTCTGCAACCGTGCTAACTTTCTGCTGAATATGTGAAAAGGATACCTGCTCCTTAGTCCTGAATCAAAGCCAGAGAAGGGGTTTACTGCCTGCCAACAGCATAGAATAAAGCACTTCAGACTGATACTTTAATGTGGCCAATCAGCCACCAAATTTTACTGGCTATTTTCAAAATTAACATTATTTTAACAAAACACTCAAATAATTGTGACACTTTAAAGTGAAAAAAAAAAAAAAAAAATTTTTGTGGCCACTTGCCAAAATAGTCATATGCAATAGAAGAATTCTAAATTTCTGTATTTACTCGAGTTTTAATGCTTCACAGTGAAACTTGTAGAGTTTTACTCTTGTAGCCTCAAAGAATAGTGTAGAAAAAAAACGTAATTATGATGAATCATCTGCAACAATTACAGGCAAATAAATATTTCAAAGTCTTGCTAGTTTTCATTGTTTTGAAAGACACTGTTTGCTGACCCTTAAGTAAGCATTCCACTTTCATTTCTTTCTCATATCACTTCTGAAAATTTATTATAAACTAATTACAATTATTATTTTCTCTTAACCCATTTAAACATAAAAGGCAGTTCCCACTTTGTACTTTTTCAATGATCACTTATTCCTGTACTAGTAATAAAAACTAGACTGTAAGCCCACAATGAATTTCATATAAAATTATCATTAACTAAAACTAAGCTTAGATAACCCTCAAATTGCATCCGCAGGACATGGAAACTGCTGATTATTGTTACTAGAATAAAAATGAAATAATACTGTGTCTTTAACTATAAAAGTACTTTGGTGACATCTTTTCAGAAAGAACCTGGTGCTCATTTTAAAACCCAAAATGGTCTCATAAATTTTCTGTATGACAGGAAGACCCAATGTTATAACAGTTCTTTGCTTGCATTTTACCTTTTTTTCATTCAGCTGTATGAATTACACCTACAGATGGTGTAGCAGTTGCACAGAAAGAAGCCACTGCTGTAGGACAAAGTTTCTCTAATTTAGGAAAGAGAATCACTGCTCACAATTGAACATGAAGGTTATGTACTTGCCCACAGTAGAGACAGAAACATCAATACGCTCTTCCTGAATATCACCAATTATAAGTGTTTAGTTCCTTTCTAGAGCAAGTTTAACTGAAGGTTGAAAGTGGTCCTCAGTCACATCATGAATATCCTGCATGGTATTATTTGTGTTATAGTCAAGTGTGCTGGGCATGACTGTATGGACTACTACCCTATTGGACCTTTTTGGAGACAAGACATTTGTCTCTTGAGTCTAACCTACTGCGAAAATATCTAAAGAAATAAGTATTTGGTTTGCCAAGAGTATTTTGTGTAGGTAAGTGTTACAGTGAGCTCCTGGACACCCTTTTGTCCCCCCTTTCCTAGGGCCTCTGTGGCTCTGATCATGATAACTCCTGGATCCTCCTTCCTGCCCCAATGGGGTTGGTGGGGAGCCAGGAGAGCCCACCCTGTCCAAAACCTATATAGACCCCTGAAACTTCCTGCTCTTTCTCTCTTTTGCCCCGCTCTTCATGGACACCACAGAATAAAGAGAGCTGTTCCAACACCCTGGGTAAGGAGCCTCTTCTGTATACCTTTCCCTCTCCTGCTATTTCCTCCCCTCACAGCCCCACATCTCTGAGCTAGTCGGATTCATTCGGGGGGCTGCGTGGAGGGGGGAAAACCAATAGAAATAACAGGTAAGTTCATTGATCCATTTGTTAGAGAAAACCACTCTGAGGGTGCTTAAGAGGAACAAACATATAGCCATCCCAGGAACAGAAAACAGTCCCAAGCCTGTATTTTACTTTTTAAATTATCTAGAGTTCAGCTAAAATGCTCAATAAGTGCAGAACTGAGCTCTAGCTAAGAAATATTAGTAATATTTTTTAATATTATAAATATTATAAATATTAAGTAAAATAACATATTTTGTCCGAAGTCTACACAGTTGTCTCTGGAACTTCTACAGACAACCTCTCTCTTTTCTTGTGAAAAATGGTAAAATTGAACTGGTAGAAAGAGAATATCATTAATGTAGCATATGAGAAAATCTGACTGATTAAATAGTAATCGTAGTTGACTTAGAAAGGTTTTAAAACCAATCTCAGTAACTTTTATGGCTTTTCAGTGTCAAAATCAACAGAGAGATCTTAAGGGCCTTGAGTCTGGTGGCTTTGTGCTGCTCTGTGGTTGCTTGCGGTACAAAAACAACACTGAGCAGTAGTGAAACTGCTAAACTTTAAAAGTACTAAAAATTGGCTATAACTTATATTTTCATAAACTGGTTTTACTGTTTGATTTCTCCAGCAAAATACTGTGCATACAGTATTCTGGATAAGATATGTGACTGCCTGGACATATTAGATCTTACTGGTATTTCTTCAAGAAGTGGGGACTTCACATTTAAATAATTTTTAGTATGTTAATAGAAAATATGTTTATTTTTTTACTGTCAAAATGTACATAATCCTATAATCAAGTTTTTTATGCATATAGGGATGTAGCTGTAGACAGCCACATAATCACAAGTGATGCAAAAGTTGCTGTATTATGATGGGCCTCAAACAAGCTGGAAGCTGTATTACCTTCTTTAAAAGAAACCTTGAAAATTAAAAACAGTGATGACTGCCTCATCTGTAACCTTATATCACTGCTCTTCTATTTGAGATGAACACTCTGACACTTATCATAAGGATTTCACCTGTCAAAGGTAGAGTTTCAGTTCTTTAAAATTTTAGGCAAGGATCTGTGTACAACAGCCTACTTATGCTGACTGTTTCTTTCTCTATCCACTGGGAAAATGCATGTTAATTTTTTCTTAGAAACCTGTGTCAGTGGTATAAACTGGTCAACAAATGAAGAAATTATTTGGAAAATTAAATTTAACATGAATTTTCATCCACAGAATAATGAGACAAATGAAAAGTTAATATAGGGTTTACTAGCACTCTTTATGGTAAGATGCAAAGGTTCCTTGAAAAGATTCAAAGTTTTAAGAAGTTGCATTGTCAAACCTGTTCACCAAGATAATACCACTCATGCCAAACTACTGATTTTACAATGCAGTGTATTGGAACTTCTTGCTTACAGATGTTATGTATGCTAAAGGTCTGTGTAGTTTAATAGGAATATAAGAGTAGTGACAAACAATGGAAGACAAAGCTGTGGAAGGGATGTATCACCTGAACATATCCATAAGCCACCTACGTTTGAAAGATATTTAGGCAAAATATAATGCATATGTGGACTACTACATTTTTCTTAGGTTAACCTAGGCAAAAATTACTGTCTTAGTGGGTTCCTTGGGCTGAAAATACACACTATTTTCATGGTTTTAAACACCTTCACTATGATTAGAAAAATGCAGATTTTACTTACCATGCAGGTGAAGGATAAACAACTAAATATTTTAGAAGACAAACGAGTAAAAACCCTGTATCCATGACATTGCAAAAGATTCCTTCATCACAATCATCTTTTGTAGAGATTAAATAATGGATTTTTTTTTATATTTACTTCTTTCTTTTGCCATATAATTTTCTAGAACAAAAATAATATTATCTAGCTTAAAGCAAATTTCTTTTTTGTGGCAAAGAAGGGATAAGGTTTGGAGGTTTCCTTGAAAGAGTGCCAGGCTATCTCCCTAATACCTGTTACTTCATTATGCAATGTTCCTCAAATGCATATGGAGTTGAAATACCTTCAGGGAGTCCTCTAATTCACATTAGGTGTTCACCAAGTTCAGAAGAAAAAAATCTAGCAGGTACTATTAGATGCCAACTATATGCTCAGTGTCCGAACAAGAAGCTTTCTTCTCTGGGTAATGCAAATAACGTGTCTGAGTTCAGAGTGCTCAGCACAAAAGGCTGGAGGTCAGCATGAGTGGTATAGTCTTGTTTACAGGTTTGACACTGTCACTTCTTAATACTGAAGAAATTGAGACCCTGAAAAATATTGGCATTCTTATGTTTAAAGTAGCAAAATTCTTGCTCATATAATGTGTTCATTATAATGGTAAACCAACCTTATACTTTTGCATGCATATTTCTAGTGAGTTTGTCTCAGAATGCTAGATTTAAATTATTAACAGGCAAAGAAAAATACTGCTGCTTTAAGAATAAAATCCATATAGATCTCATAACACTTTATCTATGAAGAAAAAGGAGCCTCAGCAGTAGTCTAATACATCTCGGAGAAAAGATGTGAGAGCTGCACATTTTTAAAGAGCAACTTCTTGTCCCCATCTCCCAGAAAGCTCAATTCCTTCACACCTTGCTTGTGTAAGCTGTTGTGAAGCTGTCATTGAGCAGGTTTGTCCTCCTGACTAGCCCTGGGCCTGTTAGAGGGACTGCAAAACCCTGGACCAATCTTCCTGCACCTGATCTTTAGCAGGGCACCATTGCTCTTGAAAGTAATTTCTCTGGTTAATCCTTCCTATAAAATGCTTTAACAGAAAGAATTCTGTGTTTTTTTGTGTCTGGATATCTCTGTATATAACAAAAAGAAACAGCAGAAACTTTGTTGTGCTGTGAAAGCAGAAACTGTGCCATGTGTATTTGGTCTTATCAAAGAAATTTTATGTTACTGGAAAAGACCATGGCACAGCTTTAAATATTCTTATCCCAAAGAACTCAACCTTTGTGACAAAACTTTATGCAGATGTTTTCATATGCTAATTCTAATAGTAGGGTTTTAGCAACATATCTAACAGACAGTACAATTGCAATTCAGTTTAATTAAGTCCTTGAAATACACATCAAAACTGACAAGTGGAAAAACATAGCTCTTCTTCAAATATATCGCAGTATATAAGCCAATACTCTGTAAGAAACCCTTTCCTAGTCTTATTTCCAATTGCATCACAAGTCATGCACTGTCTTCCAGTGTCTGATGTAGAAGAACCATGATTTTAATAAAGATTTTTCTTGAGTAATCATTTGCCATCATTAGTTGCTTACTAGATTACAGGGCTCTTCACTTTTCATTTCAAAGACTGAAGTAGTCTTTTATTCTTTAAAGATTGACTTTAGGGATCCCTTCCACACTTCTATAGGTATGAAATTGTCATCCTGTCATTCAGCTGATCTTTCCCGAGCTGCAAGGGATTCACCCCCAAATTATTCAAGGACATTTGTGTCATGATCACATCTGACAAGAGATGAAGATAAAAAGTTAGTGCAGTGCTCAAGTAATCAGAGGTCTTCACAGACTTGCAGGATGACAGTTTGCTACAGGAATGGCTGGTGTTTCAAAAATGAACTGGAGGCATCACAAATACATGCTTGAATAGCAGCAACTGTTTGATACAACTGAAAGATCAAGCAGAGGCAAGTAAAGGTTGCTCTTCTGCTGAAAAGAGGCATTTATCAAAGAACTGTGCTCACCCTAAAGAATTCTGTTACTCTTAAGGGGTTAAACATAAACTTTTGTAAGATGTAAACAGCATCTTCCACGAGGACTTGAAGATTTGGTCTTCTATATTTGTTTCTGCTGCTCTGTTTCCACATCTTGCATTGTGGAAACAGAAAAACCACTTTGAGGCAATGGCACATCAAATATTATCACCTTTCTTGTTCATATTAGTGTGTCTTCCTAATGGCTCTTTTTCTTATTTCTCAGAAGATGTTACTCTTATTCTTTCCTCTTTTACATTCTTTAAAAATCACCTTACCCAAATTTCATGTCTTTTCTCAAGACCCAGGGACTTTTATTTTCTGTTTGTAATTGTATTAGTGAATTTTTCTTGTTTGGTAATATAGTACCATAGATCAGTGCAGGATTGTCCTGAGTGTCTCCGTACATTCTGGCACAGGTCTCTACTGTGAACAAAAAAATTCAAATTTACTGTGAGTAATGGGAGTCACAAAGAATTTAAAGTATTAATAGTCTACACTATGGCTACCAGTAGAAAAATATTGCTGGGTAGACTAATATAGATATTATAAGACATCCAGACTACTTCACACAGAAAATGCACTAGAGCACATGTATGTTTTATATATGTGAGCTTTAAAAAACAATTTTGGAAGGGGGTCCTTTCCAAAAACTTTTTAGTGCTTCAACAGTGAAGAAAAAACTATTACTTGAGAGCCCTTTTTTAGAAATCAAAACCTCAGTTTATGGAAGTAATGTGCTTTAATTTCTTTTCATAAGAATGTCTGGATGCATTATTCTGGAATTTCTGCCTGAGATGTATTGGAAGTATATTAATATCTTTCATGTTAAATAGTGATGTATTATCAGTATTAAAGTGACAGTTAAAGTTCTGCTACCCTCTGCAGTATACCTCTGTGGGTAGTGTTTTTGAGTTTGATTTCTCATTTAGGTGGGAGGCAGGTTTTGTATTGTGACTAAATGTTATTATTTAAATATTAATATTTATTTTTAATAATAACATTCATAATTTGTTATTTATTAATTTATTAATAATCATTAATTTGCATTAATATTTATAATATTAATATTTACTATTATTTAAATTTCCTTTTTTCCAGAACAAATGCAAAGGATGGTGGTTAGTAAGTCATTCTTTGTGTGGAAACTGTTAACAAGTGGAGAACCTGTTTCTGTCCTGAGATCTATCCCACTTAATAACATCTTCCACAAGCAAAAGGAGGTAAAGTAACACTTTCTTCTTCTTAGGCTGGCGTGTGGCACCAAATTAAGGGGACTGGCTGATACTCCGGAGAACAGGGCTGCCATCCAAAGGAATAGGTTCATACTGGAGGAATGGGACTTGTGCAGTTCATAACGGAAAAATGCCAAGCCCAGCCCTGGGAAGTCAGGGGCCAAGGAAACAGTGTTGGCTGCACACTGTCAGCAGCATCCAGCACTGTAGGAGTAGGAGCACAGCCAGGAGGTGTAGGGATGTGAAGACCCACCTTGACTTGGCACATTTCAAACCACACCTAGATACTGCCTCACGCGATTTAGGGTCCCCGGCTCAGGAGAGACTTTACCTCACTGGTGTGAGACCTGGAGAGACCCACTCAGATGCTCAGGGACTGAAGCACCTGCACAATGAGGTCACCCTGAGAGACAGGGCTGGAGGGCACCTCAGAGTATCCTTCTGCCTATGACCTCCATCTTGGGAAGACAGGTGCAGGCTATTGACAACCTGTTGGTATCATGAGAAACAGTAGGTGTACACTAAAACATGACAAGTTCAGACTGGAGATAAAAAGAAACCCTTTTTCTCAGGGAGACATCTCAGAGTGGAGCAGGTTTCCCAGAGAGTCAGTTTGCTTTACATCCTCAGAAGTTTTGAACACCAGGTTTGGGAAAGCCATGAGACACATGGTTCCATCTTCTCAGCGGTGGCTTTGAGGCAGAACTGCTGGTAGAAGCCTGGATAGCAGACATCCCAACAACTTTTCAACAGGAATTTTGTCCATGTTGAAGGACAATAGCAACAGATCTTCCTCCTCCCAGGAACAATGATGATCGGATTGAAGAAGGAACTGTTTAACATTGCTGCTTTCACATTTTGATAACAGCCAAGACAGAACTTTCACATCAACACTTTGCTGTGAACACCTAGATGAAACAGAAAGCTCCACAACTGTAATTGCTGTTTCAGCCTTGTTCCCTGAACAGTTTGAAAATTAGGTGCATTTTCAAAAGGAAAATTTTGCCCATAGGAATGTACTTTCATGCTTTGGGCTACATTGGCATTTCTAAGCATCATCTTTGTGGAACAGTATAGTTGGATGATGAACAGACGGTTGTTGGATGACTGATATTGAGTATATGCAAATAATGTAATAAAAAATATGAAATAGTTAGTGTTAGGAGAAGTTTCATCCATAACAGACTAGTAGGAAAGAGAAAAACTTGGGGAAAAGAAAATAAATAAAATAGAAAACGGATATTACTTTTCTCTTCAAAGGTAATTGAACTACATGTAATAAACCACTTTTAATTTCAATGTAAAAATGATGATACATATAAACTATGCATTTATGTATATTAGATGATGATATAGCTCCTAATTAAGATACTCTTTGGTCTCCTATGAAGGCAATTTGACAAGCATTGAAATAACAGAATGAAGTATTTTGTGATATATTATCTCCTAGAAATTAACTTTAGATTATTCACATATATCATGCTTTCTGGCATTTGGTACAGTATTCTCAGTGCCCAAAATGTGCATGTATATGTGTGTGTGTGTTTATATATATGCAGTAAAAGCAATGAACAGTTCTCTTAAGGTATTGTGTACCTACAGCTTCTGCTGATTCTTCATGGTTTTTTCTTCAGGTCATCCTGAGGGGCACACATTTTTGAAACATCATTAAGTCTTAAACCTCATTTGCTCTGTTTTTTGAAGTATACAGTATTTTGAATACAGTGTTATTTCTCACAAAGACATGACTATAAAAAAAGTTAAGGAAAGAAAGAAAGAAAAAAAAAAAAAGCTGTAGAACTAGATAACTAGGAAAAAAAGACAAATATTTTTGTGTTTCTGTACTTCCCCATCAGAGAATGACAGTATATTGCAAAGATATAGTTGGTGTCTGAGGTAAGAACAGAAAATCTCAAAGCACCTGATAAGGTGTATATCATCTTAACACTTTTCTAGTTGACACTTAAAAAGGGGTTTTTTTCTTCAAAAGACCAATATTTAAAGGGTGTTGATTTATGTAAATCAATAATTTATCAACTTGTTCTCTTTCTTTGCTGCCAACCAGATGCTTCTAGCTTTGCACTGCCAGACGATGTCAGCTGCAAAGCATAATGGCCTTGTGCTTCATGTAGAAATAAGAACATAAATATTTTAAAAATCTTGCTACAGGAAGTCAGGGGGAGTTAGGTTGGGGTGAGAGATTTTGCTGGTTTTCTGTGAGAGTACTGCAGGTCTACATATTTTATGGGCTGGTTTTATCAGAAGTGGAGGCAGGGACATTTCAGTCTGATTTTTATCTCCTAGCAAGACTGACAGACCCAAGTCTTTTCATGGCAATTTGTTGAAGACATCTGGTGAAGCTTTCTAGGGGATGAACACACAGCAGAGTGTTTCTCTGGTGTCAGTTGGCATGGCAACTAGTAAAAGACTATTCAACATCCATAGGTTTCAAAAAGGTTGAAGCCTAGTTGAAAATCCATTTGGGCTCCTATCTGCAAAATTCTCCTTTTGAAAATGCACTAAACCTAATTTCAGGGAACCAGGCTGAACCAGTAAGTACAATTGTGGAGCCTTCTGCCTCAAATAATTTCCAAAGCACAGTATTAATGATTCCAGGAAGCAGAGACCTGAGATGATAGACAGCATTACTGGCACTGTACAAAAAGGAATATTACCAGAAGGCTGGTAAAGACTGCTGAAGCCTGGGGGTAGTACAGGGAAAGATGAGATGAGAGAGAGGGGAGGAAAAAATGCTGTTATCAAAGTTTAATACAGTAATTATCATGAGTCATCACAGGCAAATGACTGATTATGCTTCATCTTTATATATTAAGTAATATGAAGTTTATTCTATACAAGGCACTCCACTCCCTACTTGGCAAGATCATATCACTCTACACACTCAACAGCTACACAATATATATTACTTATTTAAAAATTCTGTCATAGGAAAACAATATCTTGAATAGAGTATTCACATGTTCTGAACAACAACAACAAAAAATAAAAACAAAAAGTAACCACCCCACCAAGTACTTTTTATTTGATGGATAGCTTTGCCACCTTAGTTGTTGTTGCCCCATAGTTATTAGCCTAATGATTAATATCTGCATGCCAGTGCAGGATATGTAACTTTTGAGAAAAGATACATTTGGAGTTTGCTTTTTTTCTGGAACCAATCCCTTCACAAATACAAGTGACTCGACAGCAGTTGCAAATCTGTGGAGTTTTAGATTTAAAATTATTTATATAATTGATTTTGTGGGAGCACACTATAGCTGGAGCTGTAACTGGAAAACCACATCAAGCATGGATCATCTCAAGGTGCAAGCTTGGTTACGGAAACAAGATAATCCTTCATTTTTCTTCATGCTGGTGTATAAAAAATAGGGTAAAAAACTTCTGTGCATGTTCTGTAGTAGGTGTAGTACATATTCTGTAGTACAGCAGGACTATAGGGAGACCTTTTCAAAGGCCAGAAGACTGTGGAATACATAGTGCCTATAGATTCTTCCTTCTTTTCAGGGAAGTTAAGTATATCGATACACTATAAAAATCCAGGATAATAACACTGTTGGAAGCTACTCGTTGGAGTGTGTTTGGGACCATATATGAATTCAGTAAAATAGGAATTGCTATATGGAGTATCTGTCTGTATGTGTGCTTATCTTTCCCTTTTATGAAAAATTTTTTCATGTCACTGTATATATGTTATTTTGGAATTTATCAGGGAGATATACTTTCTCCTTAAATAAAAATTAAAATTTAAAAGGAACTGGTTGCCAAGTCTGTGTTCAAAATGCTGCATTGCAGTACGTTTCCCCTTTACCTGGACCTCCTTAGGAAACCAGATGTAAGCCTTAACAAGGGTTATCCAGGTTAAATACTATTGCAGTAAACTGTACAGCAATGGGTAATCTGGCTCTAATTAAAGTTAAAATTTTTCCTCTTCCCTGCCCCCAAAACTTTGCCTGTGATCTTTCCAAATTTATAGCAGGGAATAAAAGAGAATTCCTGACAAACCTATTGCTCCTCACCCCAAATTATGATTATATATTCTTCTTGACTGTAATAAAGAGAAAAATATGCATGAATTTATGTATTAATTTAAAACTTGCAGTAGAAGCAAAAAGTTCATCTTTATTCACTTATGAAATTACATTTGCTATCCTAATATTGCTGTTCTATGAGTTGATGTGGATTGTTTCAGTGTGATCTCTCTTCAGTTAGACATCCAGTCCCCAGTGTTTCACTTCACAGATTTGAATCTATGTAGGTGGTTCAGACAAGATAGATTCAGACAATAACTATGTGTTATTGAAGCACGCTAGGAGTGAGCTCTCTTATTAGACATAAAGTTGGCAGAAATCACTATTTTGGTGCCTTCTTAATTGGGATGTAAATACAACGTCATGTGTGTTAGGAGTGGAACAGCTGAGAGCTTGTACCACCCTGATATCCTATTTTTAGAAGCAAAGGAACAATGGCTATGGGTACTGCTTAAATGAAATTCTAGGACACTTCATTTCAGGAGAGAGAGAAGTTTGATAGAGAATTCATGGAATCACAAAGCTGTTGAGTTTGGAAGGGTCCTCTCAAGACCATCTGATCCAACCTCTCCATGCTACCCAGGATCGTGTCCATACAGCTTTTGAACACCTTAATGGAGGGAGATTTCACAACCTCTCTGAGCAATCTGCTACAGCACTTGGTCACCCTTACAGCAAAAAAGGGTTCCTGACATTCAGAGGAAACCTCCTGTGTCTGTCTTTGTTACCTCTTGACCTTCTGCTTTCATATTTTTGTAAACTTTGGTAAAATTCTCCCTTTTATATACACTTCTCCTAAAGCCTGTGCATCAATTTGTTCCTCCAAGGAGCATGCATTTGCTTGACTTTTAACTCAATGAGAAGAAGCCTGCTTGCATTTACATTATTTAGTCCTTTTTTAAGGGTAATACTTAGCAAGCACTGCATATTCATAATAAAACCAGTATGGCTGCAGCTAAACCTGTCTGATATGCAGAAGATAATGGAAAGGACTTCAAAATGTTTAGTCTCTGTAACAGGAATGACTGCAGATGTTTGTTTGTCTCTATTTCTATTTTGGGGCAGTAGCATTTGTTTTAGTCAGCAATAGTTTTGAGTATTGAATATCTCCTCATGTGCCCCAGCATTTCCAGTAAAACAGATATATAGTGACCTAAAGAGATTCCAATTAGATGCAATTTTTTCCTTTTTGTTCCTTGAGCATGCAGCAGCATAGATTCCATATCAAGGAGTAAAAATGTCACACTGTTCTTTTAAAAGTTTTAAAGTTATTTTAAAAGTTTTCTATACCTTCTAATGTTTATATATTTCTACTAGAGTTTTCACTCACTGTTCATGTAAATAATAATTGTTTTACATTCTTCTTTGTGGGAAGAGAGAATTATTAAACTGTTGGTTTAACCAGTGTAGTTAAAAAAGTAACAACTGCATCCTCCAATCCACTATCACTTTTAGAATTCTATATATCATGAAGTCAAAAATAAACTCCTCTTTTCCTTCTTTTACGTCTTGAGTGAGTGCGTGACTTATTTCATATCGTAGTACAACCTACATATATAAATAACACCCTATTTTCCCACAACATAACTACATTCCTTGTCAGGTAAATCAATGCATTTGTCTTTACAAGACATTGTACTTTGAGGAAACAAGCACCTTGTTTCAAATTGAATCATCCACAATGAAGGCAGCACTTGGGCTTCAGCCTCCATAGATATGTGGACAACCCACCCACAGCAACCACTTTACAGTGCCCATGGGTAGAGTATTTCTTCAGTTACTGGTCCTCTCTTAATCAGTTCTCATTCTCTGTATGAAAATAGCAGCGTGCTGTTAGGAGTGCAGCTTCAATGAGTTTGTTACACGAGTCTGAATTCCTTGTTAGCTACAAAAATACTAAAACTTTTGAGAGATACTAATTAAAGAGGGAGGGATATAGGGGATTAGGGAGAAAGAAAGACATTAAATCCTGTAGTTGCATAGTTGAAATGGTGATTAAACTTCATTTGCCCTTTTTTTGTTGTTCTGTAATGTCAATACAATTGATTTTCTAGTCTTCAGAAAAGGAATCCTAGGTTTATTCCTTCTACCTTTTACCTTGTGTAGATCCAAATATTAGATTCAATTTTGATGCAAGCTTTCTCTCAAGATATGCCTATTTCAATCCATGAACTGGATACACTAAGTGAAAAATTAAACTAAATGTAAATATAAATTAAACTAAATATATATATTTTCTGGATATTTCTTGTGCCTGACTATATCAATCCCCCCTACTTTTTTCTTTTTTTCTTTAAGAGATAATTAAATAGAACTTTTAAATTACTTCTCATGTGTGTTGCTAGGAATCTTTCCTACCAGTGTATAAAAGAGATTTACTCTTTTGAATCTCTCTTTTGCAGAGATTCTCCTCTTTCTAAGAAGACTATATACCACAGATATCAAATTATTTGAGTGATGATCTATGATATTATTGCAAAGCCTTAATAAATTGCCTGTAGGAGGCTGCCTGTCTTTATCTTTGTTTCTGCAGTTGTAAGCAATGTTGCTTTATCACTAAAGAAATAGCAGAATGGTTATTATTTAATTATTTAAACATTTCTGACTTGATAAATATTTTAAAGATACATTAAAATTATACATTGTCTTCAGATAATTTTGATTGGCTACTGATTAATAACTGAATAAGTGGCTGGCCTTCAAAATAAAATATACAGATTACTTAAAATAAATTCTGTTTTCAGAATATCCATTATTTAATCATGTGTGATTTAACAAAAATATTTAGAAGAGCAACCAGACTTAAACAAAATTGACCCTCCTAAAAATTCTTCCACTTCAGATGGTGATTTCTAACCAATCATGGCAGGGAGAAGCTATTACTTTATTCTACAAATAAAGGCATACTTTAAAGGTTAAATAAAAGTGAATGGTATAACTCACTCCAGTGAATTTTTCCCAGCTTACTCCGCCAGATGCAACTGCTCTCCATTTTAAACCCAGACTTCATTTTTAATTAATACATATCAAGCTGTTCGTAACCTGTTTTCAACACAGTACTCCCAGTCACACTTTAAACTTCAGATATCCTTTAATAAAAATAAGCTGTGTTAAGATCTCAGACAGCTCAGGCAGTCACATACACTCATTGTTTTCTGTTCTAAATGAAAAAAGTGTGCTATATAGCAAATCTCTTTTCACTGTGACCCTTAGTAAAATGTTAACTGAAAAGCTTGGGTCTGATGGACTCAAAGTGCTGTGTGATCACACAGGCTGTACTGCAACTCTGAGGCTTACAGCCAGGCCCAGCATCACACACTGAATGAAGTAAAATTTTGCCTTGGATTCCGACAGCTTCTGGGCAGCGAGATCATGTCAAAAATAGACAGAGCCAAATCCTCACTCCTTATGTGAATTTGGCTTTAAAATCAGGTCAAGGAAAAGACTGGAGCTCTAGAGAGGAACTTAAATATCCAAAAAAAAAAAAAAAAAAAAAAAAAAAAAAAAACCAAAAAAAACTTTCAGTCTGTAGTCATAGAAATGGCCAAACTAATCAGGTTTCTTTTTTATAACTTTGATTAGTGATCTGTCCCTAACAACAACAAGGAACTCAATATTTCTGTCCTGACTGGGATCCAGGTCTTCTTAAGCATAACTTCCATGTAAAAAAGAGATGTCTACCCAGCTGAGGATCTCAGAGAGATCAGATAAATAGCTAAAGTAATACTAAACACTTATTCGGGTCTACCCTAAGAATATCCTTACTTGGTATATTGGCCTGTCTCTCAGGAAACTGGAATTCAGGCATGTAGGCATCTGAAGCACTTAAAAACCTGCAGGAATGAAGGTGAAATTTTGCATCAATTTCAACTTCCTCAGTTTCATTAAGACCTTCTCAGACATAGAAGTCCTTCCCTGGATGGTTTAACAACTTCTTGACCTGGAAAAACAGTGTCTCAAAATAAGGATGTTATGAAGAAGCCTTATAAAGATGTTATGAAGAAACCTTGAGGAAATATTATTGCTGTAATTACTACTGCTATTAGTAATAAATTTTGCTTAGTTATGCAAATGTGCTATTTTTTATACACAGTGCCACTTGATTTGAAGCAGCTGCTTTTAGCTGTTGTAAATGTATGATACAATTTATCATCCTAATATATATTTTTTTTAAACTTTATTAAAATCATAAATTTTCCCCAGTTTTTAGCATCAGTATAATTCAATTCATTTCAATGTTTCAAGGTATCCCTAAAGTACCTGAGTTTTGCAAAGAAACAGAAAAGGATAGGTAAATGTACATTAAGGATATTTAGCTGTTCAAAGCTAAAACTATTAAAATGCAAAGCAAATATAAGATTCATATTTTTAATATTTTTAGAAACTGTAACAGCCAACAGAGAGTTATGGCAAGTTAATAATCACCTGAAGCTAAGGTGTCAACTTTGACTTTATTTTCCTTCCACTGGGCCCCTTATGTGTCATAATTCTCATTAAATGATAATTCTCTATCTTATACAAGACATGAAAACAAATTAGGTATTACAACCAGTAATTATTACAAAAATAAAAATTTATGACTAGAAAAAATGGTTTAATTTCTAGTCATGGAAATTTCATTAATTTTCTAGTTTAAAACCTAGAAAATATTGTTTAATTAATATAATGTCTAAATTTATGTGTCTGTGGCATTATTCAAGCCTTGTATTGTAGTTTGTAATTTGGATTTGGATGTCTGTTTTGGCAAAGAAGTTCTGGAGTGATGTTTAATACAGTTCCTATGACTTCCGAAGAACAAGGGAAGTATACGAGATTGTGATTAAGATTAAAAATGTTGTAGATTATTTCTAGGATTTAACAAATATGTGAAATAATTTTTCAGTGAAGGTAATAATATTAGGTCTGGGTAAAGAAACTGTTTCATCTTAAATGTCCTTGAATTTTACTTCAGCTTCATCAGTCTTTATATCAGTATCCCGAAAGATCTGACATTGCATATTCAGCAAGTCAGTATTCAGTAAGTGTATCAACTTCAAGATTATTTTTTTAATATTGAGAAATAAACATCATGTTTATTAAAAAGAAGTATTAAAATTAATCAATAATAATAAGCTTAATAAACCAACATCAAGTAATAATAAGCTTAATAAGCCAACATACACAAAGCTTTAGAAGTAAAGCATATATATAAAAGTAAGAATAAATGTAGGGAGATAAATAGAAAACAGGATGAAATGCAAAACATCTTTGTCAAAGGTAGAGCATGTCAGATTAACCCTGCTATCCTGGGTTTTAAATGGCAGTTGACAGAGGAAATGTGTTCTGTGTAGTCAGTCTAGATTTCACTAAAGCATTTGATAGGATGCCACAAGGGAAATTATGAATTGAATTTGATAATATGGGGCTAGTACAAGAACTTTTAAAGTGGATAAGAAGAGCTAAGTGGGAGGTGATAATGGATTATGCTGTGAAGGGAATTACTAGCTTGGAAAAATGTTATGCCATGAATAACCTGTGGACCACTTTTGAGACCAGTCTTATTAAATGCATCCTCTAATGTCATGGGCAAATCCAGATTGTTAATGGTGTTTTCTGACAGTAATTTTGCAGGGCATCATCAATATAGGGCTCTATTGAACAATCATAAGAGAAATATAGCATGATGAATAGTATGATGATGGAGATGGAATTATTTGTACTCTCACAGGAAACATGCACATTTTAAAAAGTTGATTGCACTGAGGAAGGTGTAGAGAAAAACAGAGAGAAATATGTGTATTTTTAAAAGGTAAGAAGTGCACTAAAGATTGGAATCAAGACTAGCAAGACTGATAGTGAGGACCTGATGGCCTTCAGTGCAATTTTTTTTGGGCTATGTTGAGTCTGGTCTCATGGGCTGAAACTCTGCTATTGTTAGAGTACATTAGATGTTCTCAGGAGAAGTCATCCAGTCTCCACACTCTGCATAAAACTCAAAGCACAAACCAGAGCACATTGAGAAGGCTCAATCAGTTTT
The DNA here is from genome assembly GCF_048771995.1 of Taeniopygia guttata. NCBI lineage: Eukaryota > Metazoa > Chordata > Aves > Passeriformes > Estrildidae > Taeniopygia > Taeniopygia guttata. The sequence continues at coordinate 53,506,175 of NC_133063.1, read as the reverse complement.
TTTAAATATAAATCCTTTGTCTAGGAAAATATCAAGAGTTTGTCTTACTTCTGTAGAGAAAATTACATTTATTTCCTTTAAATACATAAGAAATTGAATGCAGAGAATTCTTTTTTAAAAAGATATCTGTACAATATACAAGAAATACAAAGTATATCAAATACAAGATATCTGTACAAAGCACAAAGTATCTGTACAAGAAAAATGAGTACAGGACAAACAAAAAGAGGAGTTTTAAAATAGATGGAATTTTCTAATTATAAAAAGATAAGGTTAAGCAAAGTTCAGAAAATATAGGTTTTCAGATCACATAATGAATCCTACTTTAAACTTTTGTGAAATTCATCAATATAATCTCTGGAAAATGGAAACAGAATCTCCAAGAATTTTATTGCAGCAGAAAGACACCAAAGCAAGCTGCCTCAGATATTAATTTTTATCTTTTTTCCCCTAAAAGTTAATACAGAAGAATGGTAAGACGGGTGAAAGGTACTAAGTAACTTAACAGCTGTACTTTTTCAAATTTTCTCCTGAAAATATTCAGGTTTGTGTTCAGCTCCAATGTGACTTGGGCTCAAGATAGATTTTATTGATCTATATTGAAAAATTAATTTGGAATAGAAATTTTAAAAATAGTCAATCACAGTCTTCTATGCTCAAACTGCTGAATCTTTTTGTCTGCTCAACTCTGTCTTTCTAATCATAAAAATGTTTCAGGTGTTATTTTACTTATATTAAATTGAAAATTCTAATTTTCTTACATTGCAGGAGCAAGTGCAGAAAGATATAAAAATATATATAGACCAAACTCATTGTACTGTTACTCGAGAGGAAAGATTCTTAGTCTGAGAGAAGAGTGACAAAATTCTTTTCATAGGGCATCTTTATCTTTAAATACTTGGAGGTGAATTTACTTATGAGAGGGCATGCACAAGCTTTATTTGTGCAATCTGAAATGTGAGAGAAGGGTCCATGAGTAAATCTGCTCCCCTAATACATTATCAATATACACTACATGCATATATATACGTATTGAGCATAATAACTGTATATATCTACTATGCATATTATTGCAATGCACTTCTCTTTGCTGTGGTCAATTTATATTTCATATCTTTTACCTAGGGATTTGTTCTTGGGAGAAAAGGACTACACAGTCCATTAGCTGATCTGAATTTATGTTGATTAATTCCTTGATGTTCAGCCATGACAGGAATTACTCTGCTCTAATGAGTAATAAATGTGGATAAGTCATGTGTCCCTATGGATTTCTTGGCCAGAAATTACATTTAGAAGAAGGCTAATTGTCTAAAATTTATCCAAATTCAATACAAATTTTATTGCCACTAATTGCCTTTCCAGGTTTTGCAGCATTAAAGATATTTAAATATATTTGTCATAGCACTTCTGTGAGTGTGTAATGCTCAATACTAGTAGCCACTTCCATCCTATATAAGATTTTCAAAATTTATGTAATTCAGTACTAAACCATTATGAGTAGGAGCACAATCTTCTGTTTTTAATAACATAGCAGATCATGCTTTAAAAATTTTCTTAATGTCTCTGTCATAAAATGTGTCTTTACTACTCTTGTTTTTTAATTCTGACATGCTTTAATTACCACAGCAGTGCTATAAGCAGGAGATACTGTAATCAAGTGGTACCTGCTATTGCCACTAGAGCTGTGCCAGAATTACCAAGATGGACTCCAATCTTCAAGTGTTTGCATGCCAAATGGTATAAATCACTCTAAGCTTGATCTATAGCACAGAAAGCTTCACAGCTTTAGGCTCTGCTTCAGTATTATGCAGGGCAGAGAAGAAATGATCATCATAGCACTAACAATGCATTCAGGATTGACTGAACATATGGCCATACCTGTGTCTCAGTTCCCAAGATGCAGCTTCCAAGGCCCTTACAAACACTGTGTTTCACATAACTGCATAAGTGCTATTGTTTAGGACAAATGTTTATTGTGAAAAAAAAAAAGCTACAATGTGCTTAAGAAAGGTGGTTCCATTAGGACATAGGATCTATATCTGCTTGACAAGTATATTCATTACATACTGGAGATAAACTGAAAAACCTATTGTAGGAAGTCTGTTACAATTAGGGTCACAAATGTTCTGGAACACACTGAACTTAAACTTTATGTTCTTAAAATTATGCTTTCACTCAACTCTACTGCATATTTCTGTGCACTCAAAAGAAAAAGAAAGATGAAAAAGAAAGATGAAACTTACCACTTCATGTTTTATGCAGCATTAAAAACATCAATGCACAAAATTCAGTTAGCACAGGTTACCATTTTTGCAAATATTTTGCACCTGTTAAAATCGGGTGGTTTTTTGGTTTTCTTTTTGAGCTAGTAGTTTTTGATGTTTCTGGAAAGAACTGACCAATTTGCTGACAATTTCTTGCACAGATCAAAAATGAGCCTAGTTTCCTAGTATTCTGACCTCCTAAACCAAGGGCATGGGAGAGAATAGGGAATGAGTTTTAGAAGAGACACAACTTTCTTTTTACATGTTCAGGCTGCACGTCAAGAGTGCCCTTCTCTCAGTCTAAATTATGATTAGAGTCCATATGGTTAAGTGAAACTGGAAACAATAAAGAGATCGATGACTTACAAAGTCATGAATCCCATGAAGTGATGACTTACAAAGCAGTGAAGAATAGTGTGTTTCAATCCTCACATTGCCATCACTGGGAAAGAAGTAGGCAGAGGTCAAGTCATTGACAGAACCTTTCCTTCACAGCCCTAGGTGCTCACACCCTTATGAGAGGACCCCCAAAGCTCTCATTTCCACTGTATCTTTGGGATGTTTTCTACTATTCTCTTGTGAATAGCCTCATTTGGGAATGCTGCTACCTGTACATTTATCTATTTCTGAGAAGTTATCTTTGTCTCATGCTCGTAACTTCTCTACTTCAAACTTTAGGTGTGAATAATCTCACAATGATTGTTTTTACCAAACTGCTTTATTTCCCCCTTGACTGCAGTGTGCTTAACAGGGTTTTGTTGCAACCAATGAATAAAGTTTATTTTAAAGTATGGGAGAGTCCCTCTCTGGTCCCATTGAAGTAAAAAGTATTTTCTTGCTTGCTTAAGAATTGGTGCTGCTGAATCTAGAGAATGAGAAACAGAAGTCAAACAAAATAACTGTCTTAAAGTATGCAAAGGCCACTGTGAAAAGAAAGATAATCTGTTTGCCATGTCTATAATATATCGCACAAAGAGTTATAGATTTATATTTTGTCAAGATACAATGTGGAATGTGAAGAGAAGCTTTGGAATACTAATAATGGGGATGGGAATAGATATGGGCATAGATAGTGAAGGTTGTGGGGTCATCATCATCTGACTATACTGCTCTAAAATTATTTTAACTTAGGGGACATAGTCTAGATAATCTCTCCAAGTTTCTTTCACATTTTTAAATAATTTTTCTTTCTGCAGCTGAAAAAAAAAACTAGTTTAGAAATATATATGCCATAAATGATACCAGAAGTTCTTGAAATCTGGGCATTTGAGCAGTATACACAAAGCATCACGTTTTCCCAATATATTAATTCCCAAAGACTTGTGATCTTTCCATTGATGAAAAATGAGCCTTTCCAATTGGCTGATCACTGACAGTGTGCAGTGAGAACATTTAGTTAAAAGTCATTGTCAAAATATCTCAATCTCAGCGATGAAAAAGGAGCAGGTGTGCTCTGTGTAACTGTGGGATGAATAATAACAAACCTATTTATAGTCTCTTTTTAAACCTGTTTAGAATTTTTCAGTCAAGGTTCTTTATCAGACCACAGTTATTTCTAACAATAATGAACTTGTAGTATTTCTAATCCTTTGGCTTTCTGCTTGCAATCTGGTTAAAATTGTGCCTCTTTTTTAATTTATTACTGTTTTTGCTACTCTCATATTACCCTTAGGCAACTGCACTGACTACTTCTAAAGCTGAGAATCAACTTCAAAATTTTATTGCTAACATTAAAGGCTCTTCAAACCGTTTCCCCTTTCTATTTGTGAAATCTGGTTCATGTTTATAGCCCCCTCTCATAATTTATGTTTGGCTTCTGACCTGTGTCTCCTCCATCCCTACCATTTGCTGTGTCAAAATATCAGGCTTCTCCTCAATTAACACTGCTATTTTTCCGTCTTTATAGAGTTCTTAAAAGTAAACCATTTTCTGTGTCTTTCTGTGAGAATACTATTGAGAGACATATTTTATGCCTTATTGTGTCATTCTTCCTTTGTTATTTTGCTTTACTCTGATACTTAAGGGTTAGATTTTATTGAAAAACAAAGTGGTTATGTTTTTTAATACTCAGCTTATACTGTTGTAGTTTTTATTATCCCTAGATGTAATTGAATTCTCAGTCATTACACACATGGATAAAAAACATTGTAATCCTGGAGCTGGAAATGTCTTGTCATAATACCTACGATGCTAAGAATTCAGGGATCATCATTAACTAGAGAGGGGAAATTGACAAAACGTTACATAGAATTATGGACAATTATCAAGAGGAACTACCACTTGAGGAAAAAAAAACCAAAACATCACAACTCAAACATCTCAAACATCACAACCCTAATGTATCATCAATAAACGTAGCCACACAGCAAAAGCAAAAAAAAAAAAAAAAAAAAAAAAGTAGCATTTATTATCAAAGTGATGATGATGTACCAAAGAAAAGTTAAAACAAAATGCTGAGAAACCCTATGATTTATTTCAATTTTTTTCATCAATCTCCTGGTTGTTTCATATACCAGTTAACATTCTACCCAGCTATCATGCAATACTAGAAGTTGCAATTAACTGGGTATGAGTATCAAGCTAGATGTATTTTTGAGCAATAGAGATTTTTGTGCTTTCACCAAGAACATGAGCAAAAGATTATTGTTTACCATTAAAAAATTGTGTCATCTGCATGCCTCACTCATGCCTCTGCCTGCTTTACCTGTGCTCATTCCTTGGAAATACAACCATCTGCAGACAGGTGTCATAGTGGCTTCTCCTGATCCTCCATTTTAACTCTATCCTGGGATTTTTAACTAGTTTTGTATGGCTTTTTTGGTTTGATTTAGTCTGGGTTTTTGTAATGTGCCATCTTGGGAAGGGTAAAATTAAATTCACTAAAATGCTGTCAGATTGGGTCAGCTTGTTCAATTTATTTTTCTCTGCCTTTTTCAAAATAGTAAGTTTTTGAAGGACATTACTCTGTGCTATTTTCAAGTCATGGACAACTAAGTTTACCCTCTGCTATGGTGTAACTCCACTGGGACCTTTTCCCATATATTATCCTGAAGCCACCTCAGTTTCAGTATCTTAAAAATGTTTGCTTACCTTTCTGTTCCTTGCAGGCATTTTGCACAGGGAAGAAGGATAATTAAGTCTGATCCAAAACACACTCGCCACATGTAACCAACCTAGCAAGAGCAGTGCATAGCCTAACTTCTCACCCACAAGTGGAAACTGTTTGGAAAAGGGACAAAAAGTCACTGTCTCTACTAGGGTGTCAGGTAGTATATTAGACAAAGCCAAGGGGTGCAATTGGTCATGCTCAGTGCCCCACATTCTCACTCTCTGCACACCTGCACACTGGTGCAGGCTCATTCTGGGCTGGTCCCATGAATATGAGTGCCAGTCAGGGGGGTGAAAGAACAGGGCTTGCTTCTGTCCACTTTGCATGCCCTGAGACAGCTCCGTGATGCAAAACAGGAAATGGAAAAGTTACTTAAAAATTTTGCTCGCCATCGACACTGAAGCACTAACATGGGCAATCCCAAACGGGAGCATAGATTTAACAGTTTAAATGGTAATGATCAAAATTCAGCAGTTAGAAATACTTCTTAGCAAACTTGATTTGCTAGCTTTCAGTTCAGTTTTCTAAATTTTCTTCTATTTTGAGAAGTCCCAAGGCATGCCATGAGTGAATGTATTAATAACCACACTGCAGTCTAGGAACCCGCTGGCATCTGAAGATTCCATAAAGTCATTTGGTGAGGCATCTGAATCTGCTGGAATGCACTGAAGCTTATGGATGTGTCAACAACTTTCTTAAATAAGTCACAGTTCACAATTCCGACCATGTAAGTAAAGGAAAGTTCTTTTCTTGAAAGCGAGGCTATGATCATATGGATGTTCTCTGAAGGAAAAATCAAGTGCATTTTACATTTTCAGAAATTGTTGATAAAGCTACAGAATAGAACAAATACACATAAAAGCTAAGGAACATATGAACAAAGTAATTTTTATCAGCGTTGAACTACCTTGAACAAGCAACAGTAAAGTAAATATTTAATCTTTTTTTTCCCCAGTATCTTTTTCAGTAATTTGGTCTTGTTGAAACAGTTTTAGTGTGGAACATGATTTTTTTTTAATATGGAAAAATTTTGAATTAATGCTATAGTTTAGTTGCTCAACATTATGTGCATTTCAGGTCTCTAGCTGAGATTATACATTACATAGTACAGATATGCTTTTTCTTCTGATTTAAATTGAGGTATTTTGAAAATTATTCTACTTCCTTAAGATATGAGTTATACTTCTGCTATGAACCCCAGAGTGACTGCAGAAGTTACAGTCTTAAAGAAACAACAGAAAAGCATGCAAGTAAATCAAAACATATTTGCATAATTTTTGAAAACTGTGTTTCAAATCAGGACATTTATTCATCAAAACTCTTCCTAATTTGAAATGAAAGTTTTGCTCTTATTCATACTGTATAAAATAATATAAACAGGTCAAAATTAATACAGTAAATGAGAATTCTGGTCTCATTTAGCATAACTTTTCTTTATATTTTGCAGTGTAAGTAATCTAAGAAGTTGCAGCTTGCAAAAAATTTCTTAAAAATAATTTAAATATTCTACAGTAACATGAGGCCTGATCATGACTTCCACAAGACATCTGGTCTATTATACTGAAATATACTGTTCCAGTATGTTTGGTCACACATAGAAATGTGACATGGTAGCAGGGCTGTCAGGACTGTGATAATGGGGTTGAAACCTGTCTGAACGCCTGGGAGCTGTTCGCCTGTCTTCAGTAGGTGCATGGATACAGAAGGCTGAGCAGACACAATGATTTACATGATTTAGATAAGATTTTTTTTTTAGCTTTATAGTGCTGCCGGTGGTGCTGTAAATAAGTTTCTGTCACTGAAATTTTGTAAGAAAATGTGGTGATTGGCAAAGAAAATATCTCTGTTATTACCAGATTTAACATGAATGGGTGGCTTTGAGTAGAAAATAGTCTCCAGTGCAACAGTTAAGTAAAAACAAATACACAGTCAAGTTGCTTGAAATGTATTCTAGTTCCCTGTTATTTTCCACTTTAATCAAAAGGTGAGCTAAATAAGTACTTCACTTGAGTCTGAGGCTGCAGATAAGCCCTTGTTTTTGATAAAATCTGAGCACAATATTGAATTTGAAGCCATATTGTTTAGTATATTTGACTGAACCTTGGTCATTGACATCATATGTGCTTATCTCTGTCCCAATTTTATAATCTGTTCACTGAGCTATTTGCCTGTTTTACAAAACATTAAGTCTGAATTAAATGAGGCAGGATTTTGGCCTTTTCTCATATGGTTTATGAAATGAGAAAGGCAAAGCAATGTTTTCTTCTGACGCCATCATCTGACACTGAAGAAAAATTTCCTCCAAGTCCACATTCCCAGGGGAAGGATGATGCCAAAGGCTGCCAGGGGAACTGTCAGACCATCATTGCTTTCTCCTCCCACTCCAGGGAGATGTGGAGGTGTAGGGACTCTGGGGCAGTACTTAATAACTGCCAAATCCTTAGTGATCTTCAATTAGAGACTTTACGTACATTAAGTCTTCTACAGTTACCCATATGCACATCTCTTCAACCACTAAGAATTTAATATTGATAAAGATTCAAAGATAGATTCTGGATGCATAGTGATATGTGGGGTCCTTCCTGACACACAATGGGCAGCAGGCTGGCATGCTTCCCAGAGAGCACCAGTTACAGCCCCATGCTATCCACTTCCTTATTGGATTTCAGTGATTTTATTTATGATTCTGAAAGGAGATTTGTATAACTACTGAAGCAATGATTCCTACAAATGAAAAATAATGTAGATAATAACACAGTCTGCCTTCTTTCTATGATACCTTTCCCAGAGGTGCTAAAGGAGTCTTGTGACTATGAGTCCCACATTCTACAGGGTCTATTAGTCTCTTTAGAGATTCTTTCCTCCTGGCCATTTCATTATAGCAACCTTCTCATACTGAAGTGTTTAGTACTGAAATTGTGATTTGCTTGCTTAAAATTGAGCATCTATTTTTTTTCCAAATATGCAAGAATATCCCATGACTTAGAAAATGTTATTGACATCTGAGGTTAGAAAGATGTATGTCTGTTCAGAAATGTGTGGATGTTTTTTAAATAAGCATTTTTATTTTATGGGATGTTCTTCTGTACTTAAAAGTAGAAATATATATTCTGATACACCATATGTTCATTTGTTGTCTTTGATCTGAGGCCTTTGAACAGCAGTCAGCAAAGTGCAGTAATTCTGGCTTGGGACGAGAGCCCTTGTTGCACAGGAAGATAATAATGAACCTTGTTACACCCACAGTTACTATCACCAATGGAAAAGAGCTTGGCTGGGAAGCTGAATCATGACCGATGTGTCCCTGAGATGTCTGATTGCAATAATGGCAATGGCTCCAGGTGACTCTTAGCAGCTGGCACAAATTAAAGAAACATTTCAGCTTCTGAACCAACTGCTTGCAGTAAAGTGCACGTGCTTTCAACTGCATTGGACCCTGTTATTGATAATTAAATCTTTCTCACTTTAATCAGATAACAGGCTGTCATCTTTCTGAGTCTGCAAAGAGTTGCATTTGGTAGCTTAGAGGAGTGAACTGTTACATAAGAACAGGAAGAAAAATAATTAAAATTCTGATGATTTAGAAGTCATTATTCACTGTTTCAGAATTGATCTACCTGCAGGGAAGGAAACAAGCAAGTGGATGTCCTCAGCTTACAGTTCCAAATTTCTGCTAACTAGGATGGATTAAGAATACTTCTACTTATATATCAGAACCTCCACTTTCTCTTTCGGCTTGTGCTAGAGTCATGATGTATGTAAAAAAATCCACTACCTCCTATCCTATGTATCATAGCAAATATTATATAATGTCCATTAAGCATTTTTACAGCATTAAAAGCCTATTAAAAAAAACAAAGGTGCCGTATATGGACTCCAATTGAAAGTGAGGCCCTGGGCAGAGTGAGGAAAAGCGAGGAAAAGGCAGAGATGGAGCACAGAGGGGAAAGAGGTAAAGCCTTTTGTCCAGGCATTTTGTCACTGAGTCAGAAATGAGGCTTTGCACCCTTCACATCCTTCACACGCAGGAGTCTGTTTCCAGGATGGAAAGAGATTGAGTGTGCACCTACTGCACACCCAGCAAGAAACAGGACCCTGTGTTCCGCCCCTCTGTGAAGCCTCTTTGAGTCACGATGTGCAGAAAGGAAAAGATTTTCTGGAAAAACAGTGTTTTCCAGGTAACTCCATGTAAGTCTTTCACCTCGGTGTTACCTCCACACATTATAATGAAATTTATGTGCCAAGAAATGGTGTGGTTTGGAGGAAATAGAGGAAGGTGTTTCCAATCTTAAATAAATTAGTGTCCTGAGGAGTCCAACTGAGTTAGTCTACACTCCCTAAGAAAACAAATAATATGATTCTATTTTTCATCCATTTGTAAATTCTGAATAGTCTAATGGCTTTTAGTGAAGTAATCTAGACAGCTTGCTTTGCCTAGTACCTTTTAATAGCAATGCTTGCAAAAAATTCACAAATGTCACAACTGGATTAGTTAAAAAACACTGAATCCCTGTGAACATTTTTGTTGAGAACTATAGGCCACAGACACACATAATTTATTGATGATCCACAGTAACTTTTTATATGGTTAATTTAGTCTGTGGTTCCTACCTAAGCCCTGAGATGACCTCATATTTGCCATGTGTATCTACAGATGCTGACATACGGAGACTGAAACTGTCATGGCTTCAGTTTGATTTAGATAACTTCCCTTTGGGGGTGAAGTAACTTAACTGAACTACTACCACCTTAGGTGCATGCTCACATATTATCTCAGTTCAACTAATATATTTTAATGTGATTTTACTTATTTTAATAATTTAGACTAATACTTTCCAGATGTCGCCATATAGACAACTCTTATGTGAGTCTTACATTCCATATAGTTTTGGGGGTTTTGCCTGTGTTGTTGGGTTTTTTTCAAAATTCTGTCTTTGCATTTCCTCTTTCCAAATGCAGACAGCTTCTTTTGTCACTCTCTGGGGTTTTGCTCCTCACATAAATCACCCAGGTGTCCATATTTCTCTTTTATCTTGAATAAGCATGGCATACTGTTTCTGCTAGTCGTGAATTAGTGTAAAAACAAAGGTTGTATTGTTAAACTGGAATGTTTTTGTAAATGTTCTTGATAAGGCTGTGCCAGGCTCAGCTCTATGTAATCTGCAGTGTGTATACTGCTCAATTAAGTTATATGGGGAAAGTATCTTTCATTTTAAAACCAAGTTCTCCTGTAATACTTGCTAGCATATGATTTGTGCTTGTGATCAGTAAACACATTATCTTGTACATCACAGACCTCTCACATGCTTTAATACTTACATGTATAACTTTGTATGTAGCAGATCATAGAAATTAATTCAGCTTTTAGGTAGAATTTATTAGTGTATACTACCAGATGCTCTATCACACATTAAATTTCTTTTCCTACACTCACATACTTCTTCAATACATCATGAAACTTTCTTTTTATTGTAATGCTGTTAATGACCTCCTCTTTAAAATTGTCCAAAAATTTTTCTGTATCCCTCAGGATTGCAGCCAAGGAAATGTGGACTGCTGCTTGAAGAAATTTAAGGTTGTTCAAAAAAAGAAGGAAAAAAAATTATCAAGAATTAACAAAATTAATTATGAATGCTAACCACAATTCCACAATTGCATATTTTTCCTCAGACATTTTTTTAGTAAGGCCTCATTATTATAGCCACATATATATATATATATATATATATATACACATTATAATATATATTTTTATAATTATATACCATAAGACATTTATTATTATTAATTTATATTATAATATGTATTATTATACTATATATGTTATTCTATATTATTTATTATAATATTCATCATGTATTTATATTATATATATATATATATACTTATGTATTTCTTATATAACTGCTCTTCAGAACCAAATGGTCCCAGTGAGTCTGAGGTCCTAATACATTTCACAAACTTTTCCACTTCTAGTATGCACCAGCATAAAGCTTCCTGTACATAAAATGTTGGAGAAGCAGGTCTGCTCGACAGGCTCACAGGGAGCCAGCTCCACACTGACACCCTGCATGCTCCCTTGTGCTCTCAAGGGCACTCCAGCACTGATGAGTCTCCCAGGGGTCTTCAAGCACTGGTAATTTGCCCAGTCACTTGAGGTTGACGCAGAGCTACCTGCTTGACATGTGTGTGGGACAAATGCACTTCAGAGACTGAATAAAATAGCAAAAAACACATTTATTAGCCATGCCCTACCCCATATGTATAGCACTAGAGAGGTATATATTCCAGCTTAAAGATGAAATAAGAAAAAAAATTATTTTGTCACTTAATTGCAAGAATAGTGTCAAAAGATTCTAGAAATAAACTAGGTGTGAAAGGAAAGTCCCAAATTACAAGCAGAGAAATGACAAGGACCTCCATTTTCCTGACAACTTCCTTGGGGAAAGGGAATTGTTCTAAGGATGGGTTAGGCAGCGCTGACAGCTTGTCTGTCTGATTTGTGCAAAGCACAGTGCCTCATTCATCTTGATTTTCTCTATAATTTTTTTACTCAGTGAAGTAATTAGCAAAAGTGGTTATTTCCATTTAGTAGTGGTCAGATGATTTAAAAGGAAGGAAGAAAACCTCATTTTAAAAGAGACCAGATACAGCTAGCAGAATATAGAGCAAATTCATCCCTAAAAAATACAATTTTGCAGTCAATGGTAACCCAAACACGAGGTTTTTTTTATTCAAATCTATGATCTTGTCATATTTGTTCTCTTCCCTGAGCACTTAGCAAAGCTTACCAGAATTGAACTCTGGGATCTCAATGTGCATTTTAATCAAGTAATTAACTGAATATAAAACAAGGAAATTCTGAAGTTTGTTTATTTTTCTGTTAAAAAACCTCAACCACTTTACTTTGAAGTTAATTTGTCATATATAGTGATTTATAGCAAGGTTTGAGACTGTAGACATAACACAGTAACTGCTTGTAACATCCTGACAGCCACTTTTGATTGTATAGGTATGAGTATCGGACTATGCTAATTTCTGAATCTGAAATGTTTGAAGGACTGTATATACATATATCTCATTAAGTTTTTTCAGTAAATGAGTACATTTGAAATAATTTCTGATCTTGTTGAAAACTCAAATTCCAGGTGGTATTTTGTTTGAGTTCTTGACTTTAGAACTTGATTCTTCCATTGATCCCAAAACTTAGCTGGCCCTAGGTCACTCTTCAAGACAAATTTACTGCCTCCTTCTGTCTGAAGAAATCCCTTAGGAGGCAGTTGGAGTCTGTACTTCCATTGTGAAGGATTGCTGGGTTCACATAAGATTTCTCTTATTTTACTGTTTAAATATATGAACCTAACAGCTCAGTAGCTCATTTTACAAATCAATCAATAAAATATTTTTTTTTAAATTTATTTTTAGTGAGCCATGACTTATTGTCAGTTTGGAATGATCTGACAAGTGGTTGTAATTTATTTTCTCTTTATTTTCTCTCTAGCTGAATTCTTCTAAGTCCTCTCCTATTAGCAGGATACAACTCCTCTTTTTAATGGTTTAATGTAATAGCATTTTGCTTGCTTGTGCTGTAGGCTATATGTTCTTTGATGAGAACAGATTTGTAACTTCTATGTAGAGCTAATTGGATTTCTTGATAATCTCTTTGAAACTAACCAAAATGACCTTCCCATGAAGTGGAAGCCTGAAATATTTTCTTTCAGAAATAATAGTCTTTTCTTCCTGATAAATATTTATTGTTTCAAGTGCGCAAAATATTCTTTTTTCTCTTTCTTTTTCTGTTTTATCCCTCAAGGGTATATGTGTTCTATTCAGTTACATCTCCAGTCACACTTTCAGAAAACATGAATATTTCTGGACTATAAGTCATTTACAACAACAGACTAAGATCTTGGCTGTATGAAGCAAACATTTTATCCTAGAAGGCTAGTTTCAAAAAGTCAGTTAAACAAGCCTCATATAATATTTATAAGGCAGGAAAGTATTGCCAGTTAATGTAGCAGATGACATGAGAGACAGGAAAAAGCATAGAAGGGGATATTTGAAAATATTAGCATTGGTAATTTTACATAAAAATTAATTATTGAGTTAGGTATATATATAGATAGGTCATTTTGGTAGTCTCATCATATATGACTATAGCAGAATAATAACTTCAAAAACAACATATTCCATTAGGTTGCTTAAACCTGAACCATAAAAAAAGAGATCAGAAACCTTTCTATCCACCTCTGTAGTACTGATGATAATGTTTTACTTAATTTTTCATTAAACATTTCCTGTGACGCTTTTATGTTACTTGTTTAATGCAGGTTTTTCAGCTTCTACACTGAAAGAGTCCTTCAAATTTATTGTCAAATGTACTCATCCACATGAATATGTTCCTCAGAAGAGGTTGACCTTTATTGCTGTCAAGACTGCTGGGAATGGTCTGAAAAACAACTTAAATGAACGTGTAATTTTAGGAGGCTGTTCACACGCCTGGACTGTGGGTCTCTGTGAATAGCTGACAAATGCAGAGATCACCAGCTGAGCTACACTGACATATCCCAGGAAGGAGGTCACTCCCAGCATAACAGGGCTGAGTTGTGATGTTGGAGCTGTTGGTAGTTGCTTCCCAACTGGTGTCCTGTGGACCCAGGGTCCCTCTGCCCTTAGCATTGTTCAGAGAACAGACTGCAGATCCCTCCTGTCCACCAGATCCAAGCACTTCCTGGTGCTTTTTCTTTGCAAAGAAGCTAAACCTTTGCATCCATGGACAATTTGAAAATGGGAGAACAAAGGGGAGAGGCAGTGCATCTAGTCCATTATATCTGTTGTTTACTGCAAGAAGGCCCCTAGATATTTACAGGATATTCTAATTACCAACTCTGCTGTGAAAATTTCTCCACATACATATCGGCAATATATGTTATGCATATTGGAAAACTTTATTGTTTTGTATTTTTTCCTTTACCTGGGCTGAAAAAAACCTACTTAGTGACATTTTTTTTTAAACAAAATGCTATTTAACACTGTATTAATATGTATTTTATGGGTATTCACCAATTGCATAAGATATAGGTGATACAACCAAAATGAAAACACATGAAGTGGCTGGCACCCTTCATAAAAGAAAATCTGAATATTTTAAGCTTCTTCTGATACAAGTACTACATTATTTTAAGGTACGAGGGAAGGAATTAATCTCGCTTCTTAACTACCTGTGTTTGCACTTTAATTCACAAATTAAAAAACATGCCATAGATATGTTTTTTAATTTGCCAGCAATTTGTAATGACATGACTGTACAATTCCTTGAGACCTTTAAAGTAATTCTGTTTTTCTATCCCATTTGTAATTTAGTGAACTGTTATTGATTACAGAAAGATTTCCTTGGCATCACCTTTCTTTATGACATCCAAATATCAACTAAACTGGCACCTTCATATGGAAAAGTGCCCTTCTTTCAAATATATTGGAGAGGAAAAGAAACAGTCTTTTGTTATTTACCTGATTATGCACATTCTACAATACTTGTTTACAAATATTGGTTTTGTTTCTATTGCTATTTTGCATCCTGAATCTCTCCTTTTCCAGGTTTCCATGGCAACTCTTGTACAGCTTGATCATTAGAAAGAAATTCTCTTTAATTGATCTCCTAATGTATAGCTTAATAGTAACTGTTAAGCAGTCTTTTGTTTCCAGGTCATATTTAAGGTTCATACATTTGCATAAAAACATCTCATTAGCTCAAACCAATCATTATTAGTAATTTTCTTCCTTTAGTTTTTTAATAACTATATCCTTCATTGAGGTTTTACAAATAGCAAATATTTATAGCTTGTAGAAAAGGCTTTCTCAGTGTGCCTAGATGCTTTGTTTCTGTGAGCAGCAAGAAAATTACAGAGCTTCAAAATTTTGATCACATAATAGAAAAAGAAGGTGTCTTTTTCTCCAACTGAAATTTAAATAGACCATGCCAACTACAGGCCAGAGGCAATATTTAACAGCAAAGTTGCAATATAGTACAAGCTTGTGAATATGAATAATGATGTAAAAAATGCCCAAGAATAGCAGCAAATTTCCCCACTCTCACTGGAACCATGAAAGACATTAAATTCTTGCACTAAGTTGTGTTGCTTATGACATTCTTGCCTGAAACAAGGTGAAGATATGTAAAAGTAAGTGAAAATTGCATGTAGACATTAATTTTTATTTGACAATAAGGTAACCAATTTGATATCTATGATTGCTACATGAAGACTTGAATACAATTTTGTGCTCCTCAGCACATGTAATTGCAGATCTATATGTGTATGAAATTAGTTTTCTTGAAGATCCATTGTGTATATGTACCTCTGCAAATATCCATCTAACTTGTCTTCTTGTGTATGGAAGTACTGAAGCATAAATTTGGGTAAACAGAAAATAAAAGATGAGAAGAACTGGGGGGAATCATCTTTTGCAGTGCAAGGATACTTTATTTTTCCCTGATCTTCTATAACCAGTTTCATATCCCACTCTAAAAGCAGTTAATATTGAAAGAGTTGTTTAAAATAATATCATCAGGCCAAAATGCATAAATATAGGTCACACCATCATACTAAGCTCCAGAAAATGTAATTAGCATGTGTAACCTTTTCTTCTTTCCCCCTTTTCCTTTTTTTTCCCTCTGGCATCCTTGACCTCTGTGTGTCTTTATAGAAGCTCTAATAGCATTAACATTATGCTACGATTAAAAAGTTAGACAGCACAACAATGCTGCTTGACAAGATATTTTTACAATCCTTTTTGATGTCATTCTGTTGGGATTGAATGTCCTTTGAACTCTTGCAAATTAAGTGGATGTTCAGTGGATGTATTCTCATATGGTATCTCTTTGTGTTATCTGTTAGGTCTCCTCTGCTGTTTCCAATGAAGGATTGGTTTGCATTTATCCTAGCATCTATAATTTTCTTAAACAGTAATTATTCATGCATACCATGGATTTAAGAACTAGGTTTAAAACCTGGATTTACTATCAATTTTCAATATATTGAATGTATATTTTGAACAAATTGTATGTGGTCTATGAAAGCTGAGCTGATAAAAATGTATGAGCTTCTGTTTCCTGAACTATTTTCATCAATTAATATCGGGGTCTAGCCATAAACAGGAACTCAGCCCCCAGCATACTGGTAGTGTAATGTCATTATTGGTTGTACTGTGTGTGCCCTAGACACATTATACAGGCACAACAATAAAAAGAGGTAGAGACTGAAAAGTTCTGTGTAAATTAAAAGCACGTTGTCTAGAATAAGAACTAAAGCTTTAATAGGGTAAAAAAAAGGACATTGTCATAGCATGAGTTTTCCTTTCCATATCAAGGCATCAGATGAAGTGCACCATTTAAGTTGTACATTTTCAGGTAGAAAGAAAAAGTAATGAAATTTCCTTTAAGTATCTCTATTCTTTTAAGTATAGCAAGATGAATAAGAATAATCAATAGTGCAAACCCCCTTTCTTCTAAAAGTGGAAAAAGAAAAAACACAAAAAACCAAAACAACAAACAACAACAAAGAAAATAAAACCACATGGAATTTTTAAAGAATGTCACAGGGAGATGCCATGGAGTGCTTGACAGTAACAGGTTCCAACAAGTCAAAAGTATCAATCAGGATTAGAGTAGACAATAAAAGAACCAAGCATCCTGGTGACATATTTACATTTAGGAATCCAGAACAGGAACACTGTAGCTACACCACAAACAGATTTTCATGCTTAAGAAAAAGATGCAAGGACTGGATAAGGATTGAAACAGAAGCTGAAAATGCTGGTAGTAAGTAGTAAACCCAAGTTAGGTTATGATGACTGTACTAATTCACTTTAACATGCCATTAGAGGCAGGACAAGTCCAGATAATTGAGAGTATAGTTGTGCAAAAGGCTGAAAAAAAATGGAAAATGTGGAAATTCAGAGTAACATAATAAAATTGACAGGAAACAGAGGGGAAGATGTTTAATTTATGTAGCTGCAATAGCTATTTTGCTGCTAAGGGGTTAAGAAATGGATTTAGATATTGATTAACTTATGCAGAATACTAGAGAGCAGTAACTCTCAGAAAAATACACTTGTTCTTTGATGAAAAAAAATTATTATGCTCAGAAAGTGTCTTGTTAATGGGATGTTATTAACCATTAAAAAAACAAGATTTATGTTGATCTCCCTTGGTCAGGATTTGTGCATCAGGACACCATTTTCAACTGGTGAGCTCAGACTGTGCCTTTTTTTCTTCCCTGAGACTGTTGATTATTGGTACAAAATATGGAATTTCTTATCTCTTGTCTCTGTTGTTTGTGATATCTTGTGCTTTTCCAGTGCACAATTCACCCTCTGCATTGTAGACAGACCTAACTCGGACTTTTTTCAACACTCATCATTTTAAGTGCCTCACAAACTTTAGTGGCTTAATTTTTCAGGTGAAAGGCTATTACTTCCATTGTACGAATGCTAAGCTAAGGACCAAAGAATTATTTTCTCAGAGAGATTTCTTTTTCTTGGAAGCTGAATACAGATTAGAGTGAAGAATGTTGATTTCAAGATCTGAAAGAGCAATCTGTACTGGGCACAGATTTTTCTTTTTTTCTCTGTCAATTTCCTTCTTCATTGTACCTTCTGTTTTCCCTGCTCCAAGCAATCCCACCTCCACTTTTTCTTCTTTATTTTAATACTGCCTCTTCCCTGTAATCTCATTTGCTTTTACAGTCTCTCCTGTTCAGCATTTCTGTCTTCACATTTCACTTAAAACCTCCTTATTCACTGAGTTTTTCTTAGCCTAGTTTCAGCATGAAACTCGACTAGTTTCATCATGAAACTGAAATACCCCATTACTTGTCCAGGCTTCATGAGGACTCCTGACCTTGTTCTTTCCTTGTACCACTTTTTGGGATTGAGGTGTGAAATAAAGCACAGCACAGTACACCTGGTGATTCAAAGGAAATAAGCTGTGATGGGAAGATTGCAAGGCAGAGTAGAAGGTTCCTTAAAAAGTGGGAGACTTCACAGAAGATAGAGAAGGCTGATTTCTGGTTTCCTATTATCTGATAGTTAAGTCACACCACAATCAGGGGCATTTCCAGCAGGGTGTGCAAACACAAGCAAAACAGCTAAAGGGCAACTGGTAAGTAGGTATCCGTGGCAGTTCCAGAAGTGTAGCTAGTGGAAAGAATATGCTCCACTGTGAAGTGGGAGTCAGGTCTTGTGGTATGTCTTATCCTGCTTGTGCAGCCATTTCTGTCACTGAAAAATACTAATTGTGAATGATTTTGTGCTGGACATGGTCTACAGGGAGTGCCATGGGCCAGGAGTGACAAACAGCAGTCTCTCCTTTCACAAGCGAACTCTGACAGTTGTGGCAGTGCTATAAAAGGTGAACAGGACTCAGCAGAGATTATGAGAGGTAACAATTGGGAAGTCAGTGGGAGGGACACTCCAGAGGCCACAGCCCAAGGCCCTGTAGTGGGTCTGACTGAGCTGGAGTTCATTTTTTCATAGGAGTTCTCACAGTGCTGTGCTTTGCTCTGGTAGCTGGAAAAGTGTTGATAACACAGTAGTGTTTTGGACCCTGCTGAACAGTGCTGTCCCTCTGACTTCCCCTCTCAACTCCATCAAGGGTCTGACAGTAGGCAAGATCCTGGGAGGGGACACAACCAGGCCAGCTGTTCAAAGGGATATTCCGTGTTGTGTGACATCAGCTCAGACATGAAAGCTAAGGGAGAGAGGAGGAACCAGGAGGACGTTTGTTATCCAAAAATGTTGGCCTTCCAGGGCTCCACTCTGCATACTGAGGCCCTTCTTGCCAGGAAGTGTCACTGATGGGAAGTACAATTTAACTTTTTGCTTTTCTTATGCATGTGCAAACTTTTCTTTTTTTGTTTGTTTGTTTGTTTTTTTAATAAACTGCATTATCTCAGACTACGAAAGGCACTGATGGAGTGTTTTGGTAAGCACATGGCATCCAGCCAAGGTCTAACCACTACAGGCCCCTGAGGAGAAAAAGGAAGACATGAGTGATGCTGAGCAGGAATTTTTGAGAGGGAGGGAGGGAGGGAGGGAGGGAGGGAGGGAGGGAGGGAGGGAGGGAGGAAGGGAGGAAGGGAGGAAGGGAGGAAGGGAGGAAGGGAGGAAGGGAGGAAGGGAGGAAGGGAGGAAGGGAGGAAGGAAGGAAGGAAGGAAGGAAGGAAGGAAGGAAGGAAGGAAGGAAGGAAGGAAGGAAGGAAGGAAGGAAGGAAGGAAGGAAGGAAGGAAGGAAGGAAGGAAGGAAGGAAGGAAGGAAGGAAGGAAGGAAGGAAGGAAGGAAGGAAGGAAGGAAGGAAGGAAGGAAGGAAGGAAGGAAGGAAGGAAGGAAGGAAGGAAGGAAGGAAGGAAGGAAGGAAGGAAGGAAGGAAGGAAGGAAGGAAGGAAGGAAGGAAGGAAGGAAGGAAGGAAGGAAGGAAGGAAGGAAGGAAGGAAGGAAGGAAGGAAGGAAGGAAGGAAGGAAGGAAGGAAGGAAGGAAGGAAGGAAGGAAGGAAGGAAGGAAGGAAGGAAGGAAGGAAGGAAGGAAGGAAGGAAGGAAGGAAGGAAGGAAGGAAGGAAGGAAGGAAGGAAGGAAATCTTTGCTTTTGGTGATTATTTGGAGTGTGGAAAGGCACTCATTTGCCAGTCTGAATTATCTTTCAGAGTGGTGTTAACTAAAGTTGCTGGGATTAATAAGTCTTGGGTCTCCTTTTAAGGAGAAAACATGCATGAAGTGCTTAGACATTATAATTTTATTTTCATAGTGTTTGCTTAGAATTATAGTTAGAAAATGTCTACAAATATTGAGATTTATACTGAGTGAGCTGTGGAACATAAGGGAATGACTACAGCTCGGGAGTTGTAAGCTCCTCCCAGTAAACTGTGGCACAGCAAGAATGATCTAGCAATTATTTTGGCCAGAGACATTGTGTCTTTCTTGCCAATTTCTCCTTAGTCCAGGGACAGAACTGTGTTTTAGGAAAAAGTTGGTATTCCTGATTAGCTCTAATATCAAGCTTTGCTTTCTTAACAGTATATACTCTGAAGTCCCAAACTCTGGGATGGAAATTGCAAACAACATAGCCAGTTTATATACACATTAAATAAAGTAACATCAAGAGGGAGGAGGTAATCTCAGTGGAGAGTGTTTTCAGTTTCTGGTCCCCTTCATATGTTTATTTCCAGAATCTTCTTATCACTAATCCTTCCTGGGAAAAGTCTTTGGGCATCATACCCCCATGCAACTCAGTTGTATTGCAACTCGTTCCCTTAGTCTCCCTACTTTTCAGGGTTTTGTGACGTCTATTGCCACATGAACAATTAAAGGGAATTATTATTTTCCGCATATGGATGTGATCTCTACCCTGCCATTCAGACTGAGGCTGAAGAGTAGATCTGCTTTATTTATTGACATGGAGGTATTTGGGAAGTAAAACATAAGTTAGTTACAAAATTATCATACCTTCATTGTGTGAGTATTTGTGGGGAGGCAGTAAAGCTATCAGACTGTGACACTCAGTCATCTGGTAGTTTGCTCTTTTCTCCATCATCCTGCAGAAATTCAGGGTGTCTTCTTAAGGCATAGAAATGAGAGAATGGAGTAACAGAAGCACATGAGAGATCTATTTCCACAAAAATTTGAAGGACGATCTTTAACAGGTGTTATACTTGATGAATTAATATCTAGACAAACAATATTAGTAACAATACTATCAAAAGCTAAAAATATCCTCAGTGCACAACTGCATAGACAATGGCAGAGAATGGGAGAATTGTACTATGCTATAATAATCTAACTAAATGGATATATTCTAAAAAGTGCTGACCTGACGTAGTAGCATCCTCAGCTTTCTACAGAACCTAGATGTTCCCACTTCCTATTTCTCACAAAAGTTTTAATAATTGTTGTTTGATTTTAATATACACTAGAATTATATTTACATAGTTCCTGGCAGGTAACAGAGAAAAGACAGAATATTCCAAGGATCATACCAAAACATGAAATTTGTATGAAACATGTTATAATCTATAAAACTACACCACTTTTTGTAAATCTTAACAGTACAAAGAAAGAAATAACCTAAGGCACATTTTTACACTCACTATCATAATGAATTTTAGGTGCACACAGTTGATTTCATTCAAATAATTGCCCAAAACAATTAAAACAATTTATAAATTTAAAAAAAATGAATGTCTTCATTAGATATAAAAAGAAATATACAAATTCTTGATTATCTTGGGTGTGAACAAAGTAACATACTTGAAAGAAAACAAAGAAATGTCTATTCAAGTTAACATTCAAAAAATAAAAAAAAACAAATATATTGAGAAGTAATTTTAAGAGCTGGAGAATATCAAAAGTGAGGGAAAAGACAAGAAGGAAGTATAGTTAGAAGCTTTTAAAAAATCATAATTATAAATTGTAATTTAGAGGTATAATATGACAGTTCTGCAAGACTGAATGAGAACAAAAACAAGAATAAAAGAAGGAAGGTGGGAAAGAGTCAGTGATCACAGAAAATGCCACAGTGAGAATTTGAAAATGAGAGCACAGATGAATAAGAAGACTAAACTGAACAAAAGAAAGGTGAGAGATGTCAATGAATGCAAGGCTAAAATTACATTTCCTGTAAGGTTTTGGACACACTGATACTGCTTAAGGGAACAGCTTAGAAGACCACTGTATTTAAAAGCCAAGACTGAAAATATCAAATGCATCCAATGTATATTTAAAAAACACAGTAAATACACTTTATGTTGTGCAAGAAATATCATGTGAAATACCATTTTATGTACATTCTATATTACTATTATTCTATAATTCTATATTCTATATTTTAGTCTTCTATATTACTTCAGTAAACCAAAATAGTTTGTCGTGGAAGGTGGTTTTCACAACCATAGATTTTAAAGTAAAAATAAAAAACTGTTAGACTTAATAGACTAATTTACTGTTAGGCATAATACTTGGGATACTAAAGATGCAAAAAAACACATCTTCAGCCTAGTGTTTACCCTTATAACTCAGAAGGTCATCCTGTAGCCTGATAGGGTTGAATTTGCAGAGTACTGGAATATTGCAAGAGTCAATAATTTAAATAACTATTTAGTACTTAACTTATAATACATTTTATTGCCCAAAAAGTGTTAAACAAAGGTATTTACCCGTGAAATCTGGTGCATTATCTCCTGTGTAAAACCTTTTGAGGGAAATAAATGGAGAACTATACCTTGACACAGCCTGACTTAAATCTGGTGCATTATCTCCTGTGTAAGCCTGACTTAATGACATCTGATTTAATAGAAAACATGCTAGTACAGAAAACATGCTAACTGAGTTTAGTTGTTACTGAAATTATACAGAAATTAGTTGACTTCACTGGGAGCACAGTTCAGAGAAAAAAAAATTAGACTGACAAAAAATATTTTTAAAGTACAATGAAATATTCAAGATGTAACATTTAAGCAATGCAAGCAAACCTTGAAGGTTTTTACATAATTCTATGCAACATGATTTTTAAGTCAGGATTAAATCAAATGGAATCCAAAATAAAGAAATCTCACTGAAACAGTTCAATTAAAGCCTTCAGAGTTGAGCTTTGCCTAAAATAAACTCTTATTTTTCTTGCCTGAAAAAAATATGAAAAGCATATAAAAAAATCATGTACTTTCCAGGTACAGGTAGCTGACCGTAGTTAATTATCAAAGTCAAGAACAATTAATGCAGCAGGCCAAAGCCGTAGGAAGTTTTACCCTGAATTTGCCATATATAATCAAAATCTTTGTAACTCTTTTACAGAATAAAGTGAAGGTAAAAGCTGAATTTATGTACATTTAGGAAACATTCATTCTCTATGTAAAAAACTTAAGCCAAAGTTGGGCTCCTAATGCAAGGAAGCAATCAGGTGTGTTCGGCACTCATGTTCTAAAGGTCTATTGCTGTTAAACTGTAAGCGAAACATAAATATATGTATAATATAAATCCATAATGTCATTGGAAATATGAATGTGCCATTGAATCTCATCTAGTAAGGTTTTTGACTGACAGCTCAAGCCAGAGTTACCAATCTGAAACAAAAGAAGAAGGAGAAGAAAGAAAATCTAGACTGATGGAGCAATCTTGCTCCTATTCAAGTCAATATAACACTCTCATTCAAGCATGATCAGGCTCCCTTTGTGCTCTATACTAAGCACATAGGACTCACCATCTTAGTACAACAGGGTTTACCTGAGGGGAAGGTGAAATATAAAATTTCTCTTGGTCATTAGACTTCAGATGATCACCAACATAGTCATTATGATTGTGTTTATATTATCAATACAAGGGATTTTAGAAAAAAAAGCAACCATTTAAAATCTAAGGATCAATATCTTTCCTGAAATTTTCACAATTACAGACTGAATTTAATTTTCTTGCATTTTTAAGTCTTTCACTACTTATTTTACAAACATCTTTTTATCTTAACACTGCTTATTCTGAAATGGATAAAAACTTTTTTTTTTTTTAAATGCAGATATTTACTGGGGGTCTATGCAAACAAGCTTTTACCAGTTAAGCATTGTTCTTTTAGTTTTCTTAATAGCTTCATATTTCTTTCCAGCAGAAATCTAGCTGCAGCAGATGCACATTCTTATAAAAATGCCTTATTTTATATAGATTGAAGTAGTGGATTCACATAGCTAGGTGTATTGCACTTACATAGCAAGGGCTTGGTAGCAAGCAGGTCCTGGGAGGGCTTCTGGGAGAAGATGCCAGGAGTTTTCTTCATGTTGGCCAGGGGCAGCGCAGCCAGCTGTGAGAAGGACTTGCCCAAGGCTGAGCCCGTTGGTGGCAGTGGCAGTTCCTCAGGGAGGAAAAAAAAACCTGATGTACAAGTGCAGCCAGGATAAAGGAGCGAGGAAATGAGGGACACATGTTCACAGTCAGTGCAGGAGGGACATGAGGTACTCCAGCTGCTGGGGCAGAGCTTCCCCTGTGAGATCACAGAGAGCCAGCTGTGTCCCTGCAGCCCATGGAGGTCATGGCAGAGCAGAGATCCACCTCAGCTCGCAGGGGAGGCCATGGCAGAGAGGTGGACATTCTTGAAGGAGGCAGGACGCTGTGGACAGCTCACACTGGAGCAGGCCTGTCGGACCTATGAACCCTGTGGACCCCTGAAGAGAGGAGCTCACACTGGAACAGGTTTGCTGGAGAGATCTGTGACCTTGTGACAAATCAATGCTGGGATGAACTATAGCCCATGGCAAAGACCCGCATTCGAGAAGCTCATGGACGACTGCCTCCTGTGCTAGGGACACCATGGTGGAGCAGGAGAAGGAGCCCTTCCCTGAGAAGGAAGGAGCAGCAGAGATAACATGTGATAATCATAATTCCCATTCCCTATCCCCTGCACATTGTGAGGGAGAAAATCAAGTACAAAATTGAGTCCAGGAAAAAAGGAGGTGTGGGAGGAAAGTGTTTTAATATTTAGTTTTTGTTTCTCCCTATTCTATTCTAACTTGATTGGCAATACATTCAGTTAATTTCCCCAAATCATGTCTGTTTTTCCAGGAGGGATCTCTCCATGCCCTTACCTCAACCCATGAGCCTTTCACAACAACCTCTTTCCTCTGTCCAGTTGAGGAGAACAGTGATAGAGGGGCTTTGGTGCGTAGCACGTAAACTGGGTAAATCTCTCACTTCTGGAATTAAAAGATGTGTCTAAAACCAGAATTGGGGAAAGTTCTCTCCTTTCTGCATCCTAGTATTGGGAAAAAAATTGCAGTTCATCCACACCACTTAGAAACTAGTTAAAAACATACCTGATAAATATTACAGCACCTTTCAGTGTTTGTTGCAATGTTTTCAATTCTGCTTCAGGCATGCATGTAATGACCACAGTTTGCACATCTATTTCTTGTTTAAATTAGCTAGAACTAAAAATAGAAATTGGTATATTTCCTGATTAATCTGACCCAGTCAATATGCTCAGAGTACAGTTAATTATATTTAAGATGTGTTTGTTTCTGTTAGTATAACAGAAAGGCTCAAAAGGATGTTTCGTTCAGGGTTAGCATCCATCTTTACAGGAAGTTTCTCAGTCTTATTCCTGACACTCCAGCAGTCCTACAGCTTGCCATAACAAAACAGTCTTTGCAGACAGCAGTTTAGGTTTGAATGCAGCACTAAACATGCAAATGAAGCGCTGGATTTTTCCACTCTCTACTCTTACAGCTTTTGGTCTTTCAGGTAGTGAAATAATCCTGACAGTACTTAAATCTCTCCTTTTGGACAAATGTTCTTACAGTTCAACTCTTTGGTTCCCCCCCACTTCTTGCTATTTGTATTGCATTTTTTTCTTAACTGTTTCTCTGCTGCTTTACAACTGCCTCAGAAAGAGATTAAGAGTTTCACTTGCTCTCTCCTACCCTCCTAACTAGGCTGAAGAATTAATTGAGGATCACCACTGTATGAGTAAATAAATATATTAGCAAGCTATGGCCATGATGCCAAAGGTCAGATGTTAACTATACCAGGGAAATGAAAGTGCATGCCTCCATCCTTACTTTAGGTACCTGAGCTATCAAGAGGAATGTGTTTTAGGAACCGCCTATGATGGGTACTTTTCTAACTTAAAACCAGCTCCATTTCCATACTTACTTTTATGAAATTACAAGTTTAACTGCTATTGTCTTCTCATGAACTTAATAGCAACTATATCAGCATATGATATTTTTATTTTCATTGTCATGACCAGACACAAAGCTGTGGGACATTTGTCTGTATTCCTCTCACTGGACACCATATGCAGTGCCTCCATGCACATAGCATCTCTGCTCTGTACTAACTTCAGGACAACTGCCTCTCTCCTCAAGGAGGTAAATGTATTCTTATGTTAGATTAATGATGGTTTGTTCTGCACACAATTGAGGAAAAAGCTGAATTTACATTGTCCCATGAACTGAACTGCTGTCAGATTTTCAAAGCCATATGACCTTGGAAGTCTTCTTGCTGGACTTTCCGGAAGGCTCAGCAAACAGAGTGGTCCTTTATTTTACTTAAGAGTAGTATTGTCTTCTCCCAAGATTCACTTCTAGATGTAAATACTGAGATCCCAGACATTACCTGTTTAAAGGCAGAGAAGATCATTATCTGCATGCACTGAAGTAAGGATTTAAGTTTCACTACTATTTTTTCCTTAAGGAGATAGTGGGATCTTGAAAAATAACAGGCATTTTAGCACAAAAAGTGAAGTTCTCTTTCAAATCCAATTTTAAAAGTGTTGCAGAGCTTTTGATGCTGGAAAAGGGTCTTCAGAGCTCTTGCTACTGACTTTAAACACCTTAAATTTAATAAAATTAAATTAAATTCATAAAATTAATACTTTAAATTTATAAAATATATTTGGTATTTTAAAATGTATTCATTATAATACTTTGAGACTGATTTTATGTGTATAAATTATTATAGTAATTTGTCAAGATAGCAGTTTAGGCTCTGGTGAACACACTTTGCTCTAAGTCCTTAAAAATTGAGGTAAATTCTTTGAAGACTGCAGCACAAAGTAATGAGTGCTTCCCATACCCATATAGTAGTACTAAAAATCTCCTTTTAGGTGGGATGCAGGCTTTATTCTAAAACATGTGTTTTGCACCCCTAAAAGTAGAAGATTAAAAAAAACATTCTGAAATTACAGCAGCTGCTGACCTTATGAAAGATTCAATTTTCACAAGATTTAAGTGAAATGGTTTGCTCATGTGTAAATTAGTATTAGTCAGATTCAAGTCTGAAGCTCTGAATTAAAAAAAAAACATATCTGCATATTTGTAAAATGTCATATTTAGTTTAAATCTAAAGGAAGCTAAATGAAATTGAACATTAGGAATATTTCAAATTATAATGTCATTATGAAAATATTAATGATTATTGTTTATAACAGTTATAACTACAGTCAAAGACAGTTCAGCAGCTCAGGTCATTCTCAAGTAGTCCCATGGGGATTCAGGGCAGCTCAGTCAGCCTGGCAGCAGCAGTGATTTGCCTGCGCTCAGGGATGTTGCCTGGTCACACACAGGTGGGAAGAGGCAGTGTGCAGCCTGGTTTTGCAGCACCACCTGTGCCTGCATGCTCTGCTCAAGGGCAGATGCAGCTTTTTCTCAAGCAGCATGTGCCAATCCGTGTCAGGTCCATGGTTTTGCTTTGTCACAAGAAAGAAGTGATCTCGACAAAACAAAAACAAAAAAACCCAAAACAAATAAAACTTCTCTCCATTTCTTTTTCACTTGTGCTTTAGCTTAGAAGAAAGTTATGTTTGGAGAAGACAGAAGAAGATGTTCTATTCACTGGACCACCGAATTCCCCTCTTAATTTGTTCCTTCCTCATTGTGACAAGCACCCTGTATTGGACCCAAGCAATTCAATCTGGTTTTTATCCCAGGGGTTGCAACAGGTCAAGCAGGTTGTAGCTACTGATTCACATTGCTTTACTCTTTTGCCGTTTAACCAACTAAAGCTGCTAAAAAGCATATTCATATTCTTATTGTAAGAAAAAATAGAACCTTAATCTTTTTTAAATTTTTTGCTTAATACTTATTTTATTAGCCTAGCCAGTGTTGATTTAATTCTGAAAAATAAAATAGAAATTAGGACATTGTTGTAGATTTTTTTGACCTAAAGTATCATGTAATAAAAAAGTCATTTTAATTTTTATCTGTGTTAATATAGATATTTTACTCTCATAGACAGCTTGTGTTCTTTCTTCTAGTGTGTCAATACAAGACTGGAATGGTTTTCTGGATCACTGAGTCCATTTGCCTCTCATAACAGATATAGTCTCTTCAAAGCTTTTTTAACACTTCTTATAAATGGCTTTGCTTTTTCTTTCTTATAATTTAAACTTGTTAATGAAGGTGTCACATATATTCTGAAGCCTTCATTTGGCTTGTTAGAAGAAAATACTATTGAATCTGTTTGAAAGAAACTCTTTTTGAGTAGTAAATTACTGATTGGTGCAAAGCAAAAATATTTAATCTTTGGGTAGCAGTCTAACTTCTCCTAATCATTCTTATCATCTAAGAAAGATCAAAATCTCCATGTCTTCAACATTCTTTTCCAGCTGACGCTACCTTTTCATGTAGAAGATCTTATTACTCATCCCAAAACCAATTGATTTGCATTTTCTAATGTTTTAGTCCCACAAGATCAGTCAGTTATGGCCAGTTGATAACTATACATAGCTTTTTCTTTGATAACTCCGTTATGCTCATCTGTAAGTTTTACTTTTGCTCCTTTATTTTTTTTTTTCTTTTTGCTTTTTAAACGTCATTAACAGGAATAGAGAGATCAGTTCCGGGATACTTGAACTCCTCAAACAGCCTTCATATCACCCAATAGTTCCAGCAAGTTTTTTTGTCCTTTACAGTTCTTTGTCCACTTGATAATTATTTTCTTAATCCCTGCACTCTCTAGATGAAGCAGTAATTTCCGATGTGGCCCCTCTCTAGATGAAGTTGTAATTTCCTATATGGCCCTATATCAAATACTTTGGTAAATCGAGTTTGCATTTCCTTCTGTAGAAGAAAAACAATATCAGAAAAGGATATCAGATTAGTCCTGCCTTAGTCAAACCTATGTTGCATTTTCTATTCTACCTCAATTATTTTATTCAGCTCGTTAAAAGCTAAATCCTAGTATACTACTGAGATCAGATTAATCTCTTCTTACCCTTCTCATTCACCTCTGCTCCTTTATACCAACTCTTGACATTTCCTATCCTGTAATCTTATGGCAGTACCACTGATTTGATAGATTTCTTTAAAATGTTTACCTCCTCCACATTCAGATCTCAGAGGTCAGAGTAGTCAGCAAATTTGGTAATGAGTTCCCTTAATTTATTAAGGTTTGCCCTTTTGAAACCCAAGTTCTCATTGCAAACTTACTATAATTTAATTTAAACTGAATCAGTTCACCATCACTCAATCAGACATTATTTGTAGTTTCAGCCCTTTTTATAGCAACTTTCTTTAGACTTTTTTTCATGAATGGTAACATCATCTTTTGCTAACATCATCTTTGGTTCAAGATTGAATGGCTTTACAATGTAATAACAATTAAACACAGAACATCTTGCTGTCCTACAGTTGCTACCTGCTGAAGCCCACAAGGACTTTAAAGGAGAAATTGAAAATAACTGCCACAATATTCCACAATATTCCACAATATTCCACCTGGATGTCCAGCCCAGCTCTGAAATAATGTGAGACTGAAATTGTGAAGGTGTTTTGCTGTTACCAAACTAGTTTTTTATCTAGATAAAATGAACAGAAAGAAAAGTACATTGTGTCTGGAACAAAACTGGAAAGGACAAAGTCAACTCTGAAATTATTTTTTGCTACATTTTTCTCTGGGAATTAAGCAAAGATATGATCCTAGTTACTCCTAACTATCTCCCTTCAGTCTTCTGCTTAAAACTGCTCACTCAGTTTTGGACTGACTTTATTAAATAAAAATGATTTCTCCAGAATGCTTCTTCTGCTTAGAATTTTCTTATCCAGAAGCAGTTTTGAATTTTATATCCCATAGTGAAATTTACTTCCTTGGATATATCCAATCAGTTATCAAATCCATATATACCTATATCACCTACAGCCTTCTGTGGCAAGCTGTATCATAGCTCAACTA
This sequence comes from Taeniopygia guttata, assembly GCF_048771995.1. NCBI lineage: Eukaryota > Metazoa > Chordata > Aves > Passeriformes > Estrildidae > Taeniopygia > Taeniopygia guttata. The sequence goes on along the minus strand of NC_133063.1, from coordinate 53,476,104 downwards.
TATTTAATCAGATATATTTCCTTTCTTTGAACACACTGTCTTAGTTGCATTTGATACCTGCCTGGGGAAGTACAGTGCAGGTATCACATGCAACAGCAGCCTCTTGCTTACTGTCTTCTAGGTCACTCAAAAATTTTTGGACTATCTTATCTCTCTGTGGTCATCCCTTTTCTAACATGAAAAGTAATAATTTTTTCTTCGCTATTTTCTGCTATACGAATTATTTATTCCACTTGAGTTTTAGTAAACATGTACTGCACTTACAGCATGAGTGAAATTTTAAAAGGGAGAGAAATAAAAAATGTTTTCTACCAGAGCCATTAAATGTTACAGCCAATCTTCATTCTTTTCTCAGTGAGCAAATGGATGTTTGAGGAACACAATTATTACTGGATTTTTGACACCATATGCTCTTATTGTTGTTACCTAAGGTCTCTTTTAAAGTCTAGTTCAAACAAAAGCCATGACAGATCAGCTGTGTTTCTGAAAGATGTAAAGAGAGACGTCTTGCAGGTGCAGTGCCTCTCAGGAAACAGAGTACCAGTCAAACAGAAATAGTTATCCTTAGCATTCTCCTGAGATTAGAGCTGGTCTGAATAAAAAAGCTGACATAACCAAAACATGCTTTACCAGGCTCATCTGCTTTGACCTACAATTTGTACCTCAACAACATAAGATAGTCACCAATGTCACAGGATAACTTAATACACTGCTACTAATACACAGTGTTTACATAAATGTTTTAACATTTCATCCCTTTTCCTTTGATGGAAACAATTCCACAATGGAGAAAAAGCTCAGAACATGTAGCAAGAGTCCCCAGGAGAAGCCCTGCATAGGATAATGCAAAAAATTCTCAGCACAAGCATTTTACTAAGATGAAACTAAAGTGAATGAATGGAAAAATTGCTCCAAGCTTCTTATTTCATACAACTGTAGGATCAGCTCCGAGGTGTTGCATATGTGCAGAATCTCAAAACTAAACCTTCCACAAGATAATTTGCCTAGCCCCAGCTTCGTGGCTGCATGTTGTAATTTGAGATACGAAGTATATAAAATTTAACACATACATTTGAATAGAAATATTTGCCCATGAGAAGAAAACAGGAGCATTCTTTATTGGAAATGAACAGGAAATCTGTACTTGGAAGGTTACCCTGTTGTTCAGTAGTGCCATGCATAAGAAAGAGGAGGTGACATATGAAGAACTGTCCTCACCGTAGCAGGGCAATTCCTAGACTTATGGAATAAAGCTAACTTTGAGTGCTGAATTTAGCAGGAATGATTTATTACCTTTCAGTATAAAATATTCATTTGTTAACTGTGAGCAATAATTAGCTCAAGTCACAATTAGTACAATAACTTCCAGTAATTTTGGTCAGTGAAGCCCACATTTTGCTCATAATATTTAATAAAATATTAAAAAGTGTGACTACTTTTATATAATCATCTTTAAAAACCACACTAAGTTATTTTAATCAATATACTTGTTTTAAGTAAAAGCCATTTAATCTTCTGACTTATGCATTAACCTTCCATTAAGTATTAGTGAAGAAGTTAAATGCACGTTAGTCAATAATGCTAATGCAGGAACTGTTGTATTAACTATGGAGAAATGCGTATTCATATTATGTTAAAGTGGCTATCCTTAACGATTAGCTATTATATGTCAGGAAACTGATCATAAATTTGAAATATTCTGTAGGAAAATGAATTATAATGTTGAAACTGAGTTCTCTGTGCTGTAATAATTTTGAAATGAGGTCATCTACTTCTCCTGGTCAGTGCTTTTTATGGCAATGATATTGAAGTGATGAAGATACCCTTGATGATACTTTGACCTCACCTTGCGGTTTCACATCTTGGTAGGTAATAAATGAGACGGGTAATTGTACTATACTAAACGAAAATATATGAATCCACCTATAGGTATATGGAGAAGTTGTTTTAGCATAAATTCTCACTGCTTTGTTTTTACCTAGAAATACCTAAATGTACCAATAAGATCAGCAAAATGCTACAGTTATGCCAGATTTCTCTGAGTTTTAGCCTAAATTACAGTGTCAAACATCTGCTTATAGATATCTTATTCCATATGACTTTTTCTACCATTTTCACCTGTAACAGGTTTTATCCTAAACCATTTTTACCTGCAAGATATATTTTTACACTAACCTGGTACAATGCTTTCACAGTGGGATTCCTTTCCTCCTGTTCTTGTCTGCATATTCTTGCTGTTTTGCTTCTGTGAGATCTGCTGCTTCTGTGGATACTGGGTAAGCTCATTCAGCTGCCTGATCTAATACCAAATTTGTTTTTTAAGAAATAATATTTTTCTCTTGAGTCAACCATCAAACTCAATTTTTTCCTTAGTTTCCTAGTAGCTAAGGCCAGTATGAAGGTAGTAAACCTATGGGCAGGGAATTGAAGAGTCCATATCTTTCTTCAGTACGCAATTTGTTTTTGTTTTGGTTTTTTTTTGTTTTGTTTTTTTTTTTTTGGTTGGTTGGTTTTTTGTTTTGTTTTGGTTTTGGTTTTGGTTTTGGTTTGGTTTTTTCTGACACAAAATGGTACCCAAATAACACATAGTGCAGGTGATCATGTGATCTTGAAGGAGACAGAAAATATTTCCTCAGGTAGCCCCCCACTACAAATTTTTGTAGTGATCTACAAAAATGTATTTTCAAGAAAGAAAAGGAAAAATATTAAAGGGGAAGTACACATACATTTGCAAATAAAAATAAAATAATTTTGCCTGTCTTTCAGGATGGGCATCAGCAGTTCTCCGGATATCATTTTTTTAAACTTTTTGAATTTATTCCCTCATGGTATAGTGCTGGTTTTTTCTGATTCTTTTCAGATCTTTGTTTCAGCACTGTAAATGATTATTCTGCAACATTCACCTCTTCTTGTCCTTTTTCTATCATTTGAGTACCTTCTGCTGACTTTACAAAATTGTTTCCCTGAAACCTTAAAGATGTATTTGGTGTCTTATGGATTCAGTACATTTGAAGAAACTCAAGATCTCAAGTTAGAATTTAATTGGTTGCTAAATAGTAAATTAAGAACACAGATTGACATTCATATACCAATAAAATAATATAATAGCTCATACCAAAACACAGAAATCTCACCTCTGAATTCTAAATCCATATTTTTTAAATATTTCTGAATTTTATGATCTTTTTTCCTACCTTCTAGGCCAATCACACTTTTTTAACACTATCATCCATCTATACTTTAAACTAGAAAGAGATTTGAATGATTACATAGAACATTTATGCATTAAAATAAAAAGCTAAACAAGTATTCACATCTTCCTTACCCGAATATCCAGCATTTTGTTTTATCTGGGAGCTAATAGTACTTCACAATTATGGAATAATAAACTCAAAGACAAGCTCTGGCTACGGTCGCTTGGTCACTGGACAATTGCAGTTGCAGGCTGCTTGGAAAAGCCATTACTTTCTTACAACATATAAAACTTGCTACTCAAAGGTACTGGCTAGGCATTTTGTAAGTGAGACAGTACTATGAAATACTCAATTATATTATAATTTTACTCTCTTTTCCATATGGGAAAGGTTTGACTGAAACCACTGAAATTGTTATGTCCCTAACAGTTGGAAAAGAGAAGCAATAGACTCTCAGCATCTCCACAGATACTTGAAGTGTATTACTTTGAAACAAATAGATTGTTAATCTAAAATATCTTAGCAGACTTAGATTATCTTAAATTGTGTTTCTGAAGAAAGCACATATATTTTTTCTTATGTGTAAATTCATTTTATCTTGGTTCATTACAAGACAAAGCACATTTGTTTACAAATAGTAAAAATAAAAGTTCCCCAAATTTCCTGTGCTTGAAACATAATATTACCTGAAACTATGACACTGTGCTAAGAAGGCCGCTCTTCTGTAACACTGAGGTATCACCACTAACCCTCTTTTCACTATAAGTTATTAGTTTTTTTATCAAAGATGTATCATTTGAACGCCTATGTAAAATACCCTCTTCTCTCCATTATCTGCTTCTTTCTTATTCACATTATCTGAGTTTGATGCCTTTGTTACGGTTCTGACATTTGAAATGTTTCTTTGGTGCATTTCTTTCAATGGGTGAGAACATTCCAACACAGAATGAATGATAAACAAACTATTATCAACTGCATCTCTCCTCTTGAACAGTTTTTGATTTATGGTCCTTACTCATGAGTCTTAGCCCAATGAAGTTTCTAACTTTTACTCTTCTAGTAATCCACTTTTGAACTAAAAACCATAATTTGATATCCTTTCATAAGAGTGCCAGTTTAATTCCTTTGGGTTTTCTTTTTCCCAAATTCCCTTTATGCATTTCACTTCATTAAAATCTTCCTCATCTTATTTTCCAGAAACTCTTTCTCACACAGATATTTCTTCAGAGTCTGACAATCTTTACCACTTTTAGCAATATGTGGTGATGACTGATGCATTACTGAATGATACCACTATATCTACCTCTTCTCTATTATGCCTTCATGAATTGTCCCACTGCTGGTTTATATTGATTATTTCATGCAGGTCTATTTCATGCAGGAACACATCCATCCACTGCAATAGTGAAAAACATCTTGGTCATGTCTTCGGTTATCACAGTCTGCAGAATAGACATTCAACTCTCCAATCACCATATGTTGAAAAGCATTTCCTTGCAACCATTAGAAAATTTAAGCATTATGATAAAAACTACAACCCGCCACTCATAATGGGAAAAGATGAGAACATTCAGGAAAACTGATAATGCCTCATGCCCCTTCAAAAGTAGGAAATTCTCTACATAAACTGTCTGTGTGATCTTGTGTTGTACAGTACCAGGCATGAAACAGAACAAAATTCTATGACTCTGTACTCATTGAGCTAATGCTTAATCTAAAACCAAAATGTACATGACTGGGCAATTTTGTCTATCAGCATCCACTTATGTTTAACTGCCTGCCCTGACGCTCCCAAATTCCTCATCCTTGCCACCAATCTTTCTTTTTTTATCTCCAATACTCAAGACCATGGCTGAAAACACCTCTTCATCTTTTCTCTCTTCTTCCAACTCATCCAGTCTTTCAAATACATTTTGAACCTTTGTTTCACACTGTCAGTATATACTTTTTTTTACTGTTATTACGAAAAAATCAAATATACTTTACCTTGGTCTTCATGAAGAAATATACAGATTCTATATATTTCATCCTTGAAAATAGGCATTGTATCTTCTTGGTCTATTAGTTGCATTATACTAATAATATTCTGCCTCCTCTGTTTTAGAATGTAAAATTTAAAATATTTTATTTACATTTATAAATAATAAGTTGAATAAAACTCTTTCTTTTACTTGTTTAAACTTGATCTTACCTTTTAATTTTCCATTTTTTTCAGTCTCTAAACTTCACATGCCTGCTTGTCTATTTTTTCCACCTCATCACTTTCAATACTAAATACTCTGTCTTCATGAACTTTTCAGTTTTTCCTTCGGTTTTGCAGCTGGGAAACAACTACTTCAGTAAGAATAGTTAAAATAAATATATTCAATATTAAACTGGTTGTAGCTGTAATTATGTTACCATTAAAATAAAACCTACTCACATAAAGAAGAGTCCTCTTCATATAACTGCATCAACTAATATAGCTGGGACTCGAGGCCCTTTTCAAGAATATGAGAACATATGTCCCTGAGAGCTTATTTTTTCATCTGTTCTAATGTTAAAAGGAGCATTCGTGTTCATTCAGAAAAGTCCAATTAAGAATTTTTAAATTGTGCTTGTGATTGCTGCTGCCTGTTCTACCTCTGAGTTTACTTACTTCAAAGTAATGTATCACAGAAAACTGTAACTGGTGGTTTTTAAAATGGACCTTGTTAAAGTGATATAATAACAAGATTTTGTAACTTTGCTGGAATCCTGCCCTTTTTAATTTTTTGTTTTTGTTGCAGGGAAGAAGAAGTGGTAATGGAAGTAGGATTTGCTGCTTAGTTTAACCTGGTTTACAATATATTAAATTTCATTACAATTTAAATCAGAACATATTTTTTTTTTAAATAATACAGTTTTTTGGGTTTTTATTTTTCATTTCATTTTGTTAATTTGCATGCCATTCAGAATTTTTCATCTCCTTTTGTTGGAAATCTATCATAAATTTACCAATATGCCTTGGAATGGACAAACCCATTCTATTGGTATGGAATTACATAAAATAGGAAACTTAACTCTTACTTTAAAGTTTTAACCTTCTTATCTTAACCTGCTAGAGGCTATGATTTTCTAAATAGGCAGCAATCAAGTTGTAAAAAATTATTTCCTATTCCATTTTTATAGAAAATACTAAAACAAAAAAGTTAGGATGTAAACTTACTGGTATACAAATACTTTAAATTCTTGCTTCTGCCAGTCATCTATTCATAAGAGGTGGAGAAGAAGCTGCTAGAATTGAGCCAACACAAGCAATTGGATTAGCTGCTCACAAATACCTTTTCCCAGAGCCTTTCCAAATGTTAATTTCCCAACAAACAATTTTTTTGCTCTAAATTTTGCAGCTATTCAACTTGGTGATATTGGTAATCAGAAAATAGACAACTGGTCTAGAAAAGAAAATTTTAGATGCTTGTGCCCTTTAAAAGGCTGGAAAAACTGTAGGGATTTGGCAGAGTAATTTACCTGCACAATTTATATTTCTAAATCTTACTGTCTAAATCCGAAGTGTTCATCTTTAGCATAATTCCTTCACTTTTACTTTTTTTATATTCTTGATATTTCTTCTTGAAATGCTTTGCATGAATTTTAATGACAATTCATAATATACCAAAATAACATTTAAAATGTCTTAGTGTAACTTTCATTGTACACTTTGGATAGATATCTTAGCTTATAATATAAGCTTTTGAAAAGTATCCAGTCTAATGAAGCTTGATTTCTCAAAGGTCCAAGGATTCATTCACAGGCTTTAAACGCTTACTTCAGGACCAATGCAAGCACCCTTTGGAGATTCTCAATCCCCACTGACACTCTAGGAAACCTGTGCAGTGATGGAAAAAACATAAAATACATTAAAATTAATGTTCTGGAAACATATTTTGAAACTCTAAAGCAAGGGAGTTCATTTTCAGAATCAATACATTTTCAAAGAATCCATTTAAACTTTGGATTAATCTTCCCGTGACTTAACCCCAGCCATTACTATTCACCCACCCACCTGCCCCACTAGGATGAGGTGAAAGGAAAAACATAAAACCTGTGGGCTGAGATAAGAACAGTTTAATAGAAAAATATTATTATTATTATTATTATTATTGTTGTTGTTGTTGTTGTTGTTGTTGTTGTTGTTGTTGTGTTGTTATATAATAATTAAATAAATAAATAAATAAATAAATAAATAGAGACAGAGGAATAAAACCCCAGGGAGGTGAGTGATGCACAGTGATGTGGGTGCTCAGCACCTGCTGACCGATGCCCAGCCCGTCCCCCAGCAGCTCCTGGCTCCTCCCAGCCCACTCCCCCCAGTTCACATCCTGGCCATGTCAGTCTGTGTATGGGCCATCCCTTTGGCCAGGTCGGGTCAGCTCTCCTGGCCGTGCTCCCCAGCCGCTGGGGCACCTGAGCAATGCAGAGCACAGGACACTGAAATGTCCTGGATTTAGGGTGAGCACTACTGAGCAACATCCCAAACATATCTGTGCCACCTACATAATTCTCACACTGAATGCAAAGCACAGCAATGTACCAGCTACCAGGATGAAAATGAAGTCTGTCCCAGCTTAAATCTGGTCATATCCAATTTAAAAATAATAAGGAAATTTTAAATGCAAATTGTATAATTATAGTGGTTTTGATTTGTGTCCAATTTAGGAATATCGATAGTGTAAAAAAAATCTTTCAAGAAAATATATATCACTAAAAAGCTAGGAGTAGCTTCTACATGCACAATGTTGTCAATTTTGTCTTGTTCCCAGCTAATATTTTCTCCTTAGTTATGGTTATTTTTATTGACTGGTAATGAAACTAAATGTAATGCTGGGAAATGAAGAGAAAATTTGTTTATGCATTCAGATAATGATCTGTGAAGTATATGATGTGAATGGAATTTTTTTCTGCATCTCAGGGCATCATTGCAGAATTATTGAGAAAACAAATATAATAATGAAATTCAATTAGAAAATAGCATAAATTGTTATATATCTTCAAATCTTAAAGTGTCTATATAAATAAGATTGAAAATTATATTATATTTTTCTTCATTCAAAAATATTTTCTCTTTCTGACAGTGTGCTTAGCCTCTGCATCCTAAGTAGGCTTTTTTTTTTAGTGCCTCTAAATCACTAGTTTGCTTGTGCTTTACAGATACTAAACAAAATTTGCTATTATAGAGTTCCAATAGCTCAAATAGCTTTCTGTTTTCATTTAATTTTGATTGATTTAATGAGGGATCTAAAGAAATAATGTTCTGTGTATACTTTAGTATTAAGGTGAAGACAAAGGCACTATTCAACTTTTATAAAACCAATTAATGGGCCAGATGTAAAATTAATTAACTCTGTTGTATAACTCTGAAGTATAACCTTGTATGGCTTGCGCTCTCAGCAAGATGAACCTGGCCATTGCTTCTGTTTCAGCAAAGAGATAATAACAAAGTTATAAAACTCAAATGATGAGGGAATCCACAGAAGTTTGGAATTCTGACAAATATTTGAATGGTCAGACGTTTATTGCACTTCTCCAGCCTAAGAAAATCTCACTTTGAATAATACCTCAACATTCCACATGGCTTAAATCTTCATGACGCATCTTCATTGTTCACCCTTAGTGTTAATTTCTGTTCTTTGAGATTTTGGGGGAATGGTGCAAAGTCACATGGCAACAGCATCCCTATCAAAATCAGCATACAGATACCTTCAGCATTTTCATCACATACTCCCTTCACTCTTTCATGCCCTTTAAGTATGTGGGTATTTCTTGCTACATTTTTAAACGGACTTTTTTTTTGTGGTTCCAGTTTCTTGAAAGTATTTCTCTTAGAAGTGAAATTACACTGAATCTAGCATAACATTTTCTCAATTACAAATTGTTTCATTTGATCATACTTTTCTCATCTGTAAAATGTCTGGATCTGAAATATTTTGAAAGAATATCTGTAATAACAGTCATCATCTCCTCCTACTTGCATGTTCATACTGTGAGATTACTTAGCATCTCCTCTATATGAAATGTATAATTTTCAGGCCCTAGTTCAATATGTGTCTAACCCAAAGTGTGTGAATTTTCCTACTGGTGATAATGGAGGGCATTAATTTTATGTTTTTAAAGATGAGTATCTCCACAGACCCTTTCTTGAACTTTGCTCTTATTGAAATCACCCTGCTGATTTCAGAAAGACCAGAAACAAGTTTATTAGCAGGGAGTGTCCCAGTGAAAATAAATGCACTTGGTTTTTCTAAAATAAGCAGAGTAAAAAGGTTTTCAGAACACACACCACAGCACTTCTTGTAGAGAATTTGGAAAGTTGACCAGCATTGATAGAATTACTGGGTTTGCTTTCCTTGTCTGATAGAGAATAGGTTTACAGATAGAAAAGGTGATTTATTTCCAGAATTTTCCCCTTCTGTGGTCCATGCTGGAAATATTATTGACATCCAGAAAATTGTTGTCCATATTGCCTATTTTTTCTAAATGAGTTAGAATATATAATAAGTTATAAAGATTATAACACTGTATTAGGAAAAATAAAATTGACTCGCTTCTAACTTCAACATGAGAAAATGTATAGTGTTTTTAAGGATATCTAAAGCCACTAAAATAAATGTTAAGAAATCAAAGCAAAAGTGTTAATCAGAATGTAGCTTGTATACTTTCTTGTAAAGTATATTTAAAATCTATTTTTCCTAATAGTTGTCTAAATGATGAGAGAAGTAAGAACCAATATTTTCTTTTTTTTCTTTTTATTTTTTTAAGAGTAGTGATATTTCTTGATAGTTTTTTTAGGATTTCAGTCAACACATCTAGGAATAAATTATTCTCTTTATCTTGCAAAATGCAAGATTCACTCTTTCATAGGAGACGAATAATTCCTCATTTACTAGTTTGAACTAGATCAAAGCTATCTACCTGTACCACAGACTTCTATAAAACTTTGATTAAGTTTCTTCTTGATCATCTCTACTTTCTTAAATTAGACACGTATACACCAGACAAATTAAAATTCCACATGGCATCCCCCATTCTACCTTGTCAGTTTGCTGGCAATTAAAACTATTCACTCTAGGAAATATTTTCTTTATTCCATAAAACACTTCTAGCTGATATTTTTGTCAAAAATAGCAATTTTTACACACAAGGTATATTTTATAGCTGAAAATAGATAACACTTTCTCAACATTTGCTCCAAGTAAATATTGATCTAACATGAGATCAGTGCATTATGACTTTTAAGGATGATTCAGAATACAAAACTCTTTTATAAGACCACAGAATTTATTTTTTTAATTAGAAACTAACTTACTGATCCATTTGGCACAAGTATAAACAGATGAATTTTTACACTAGCTCATGGAAGTAGCCCTAGAAAGCAATAGTGAATCAACTTACAGAATTTCTCCAGGAATTTGAGAGTGCTTATTCAAAAATATATTTCTTATTTATTTCAATGGGACTGCAAAAGATGTTCTAGCTCTTCCAAATTTACTGTAAAAAGAGAAAAAGCAGACCAAACAGTAATGTAACACACATGAGCAGAAAACAACAGAAAAAGGAGGAATATGAAAATGTTTAAATGGGCAAATGCAGGATGAGTTTGTATATGTAAAGAACTAAAGCTGAAAAGAAAACACCACTGCCAATTAGACTGAGAAACCTTGTGTTTGTGAAAGAAGTCCAAATTTTAAAGGCATGTGTTTTTATAATTATTATTAAAATGGAAATTTGGAGAAGTGAATAAGTTATACACTCTTATTTTTATTGTAGTATTCCATAAAAGTGATGACAATCATCCCCTTCTATTAAGAAATGAATAGTTTCCATCAAGAAAACCTTTTTTTTTTGTAGGAAGATTTCCAATTACACACCTCCACTCCCATACACAAGCATACATTTAACACATTAACATAAACTCTAGTAATTATTATCATCTTGTATACTGGACATTTCAATGTTAATATTAAGAAAATAATTCAGAAGGTTAGATTAAAAATTCTTCTCAAGATAATAAATCAATCATGTTTGTTTAAATAATGCATATTTTTAATGTGAATACATATCATATGCATAATAACAATAGTTTCAGAATTGTTACATGATTGATAGTCAAGCAAAAAAAGCCACCCAAAATACAGTCTAGAAGTCTCATGAACATATAAATTTATTCTCAGTATGGTCTTGCTATTTAAGTGTTGATTATATGCAAGTTATTTAATGGTTTATGTTTATTGGTTGTACTGGAACTCTCCATTTCTAACATGAATTGGTGGCATTTAAAATGCCTAAATACTTAATTAAAATATATCATGACACATAAAGATTTCAGAATTCATTATTGTGTTTCAAAATTCCATGGTGAGACTGGGAAAATGATATGCTTACTGTCTTAATATGCTTACTGTTATTTAATTGAGGAATTATCTAGATAATAAGGAATGGTGCCTCTAATGCTGTAGTCAATAATAACACCAAAAGTCTTATTGATTATTCTTGAACAATTGCCTGCAGCTTGTACATATTTCTTATACTAATAAGACAGTTTCAGTGTGTACAAAATGAAAAAAGCACATAATTTTTTTTCCTGTGCAATATTTATGTATGCTGAAAATAGAACAGAGATGCATCTATGAGTGAATCCATCTTTCAGATTAAATCTTAATTAAATATGTGTTTGATTGAGCAGTTCTGTGTGCTAGTGTCATGCATACTCTCTCAGAAGAATTCAGATACAGAACTATCATATGTCTATCTATATATCTATTTATATATCAATTTTTTTTCCCTTTTTGATGACAGGCAGATCAAAATTACACATAATCATTAATATCTGTTTGGGACGATGGAGGGATTTCAGATTTCTTGCAGAGTGACAAGAAATAGGAAAATGACCTGAATGTATGCAATGCTTAAATGTTGTCAGATATTCATCATATTTATATGCTTTGCCTGCCTCTTTGCTCAGGGTGATTTAATACTACATTAAAGTAGAACCTGGGAGGACATCATAAACAGCTCTTGTTTAAAGGGCATTGTGAAGGAGAGCCTTTAATCTGATTGATGAAATAAATGGAAAGTAATCTATCCTCTATTCAACAGCTTGTTGATGATATGAAAGAATTCCTACTGAAGCAAGCAAAGCTTTAAAGAGAAAGACCTCTTTCATCCTGTCAGCCTCTCATTTTTAGAAAAAGTTAAGTTTTTCATCATGGTTCAGGGGAGTTCTTGTAAAACGTTCATTGAAAATTTAAGAGCAATTACAGTGTCAGACAGCTAGAAAAATTGCTTTTACTGAGTGAGAGTTCTCTGACAGATGCATTGTGGGAGAATTGATTCTTTCTAAGGGATAAGTGAATTGTCATTGTTAGTCTCTTCTCATGACATCTAGCTAGATGTCATCTGCTTTGTAACAGAAGATTTGAATCAGACAACTGTACTCAACACTAGACAGTGTCTAGATTAGTTCAGCAAAGAAATAAGCCTGTACTCTGCATGACATCAACTGAGCTTTTAAAGATTATGGACGAGCAAGGGTTTGAGAAAAAAGTTTGAAAAATCAAAACCAAAGCTTTATAGCCACTTCAGAAAGCCTGGATGTTTAACCTGTAAGGAAGTCTGTCAAATCCTTGAGGAAACCACATAGAGAAAGATCAATAGAATACCTACTGGCTCCATTAGCTTGATGTAAAAAGGGGAAGAGGGAAACCAGCTCTTCCACAAGAGGAGATACATTATTCCAGGGATTAAGCGGGATCAGTTCTCTTGCAGAAAAGAAGACAAGAAAAAGAATGAAGATTCTTGGTGGGCCAGAACTGGAGTGAAAGGGCTTGTCAGGTAATCTAACTGATGATAAGAGAGCAGTTTATTGAATAGGAGGTGTCTCTAATTAGATGTTCATTAGCATAAGGGTAGGTGCCAATTCTAATCTTGAGTTAGCAGCAGAAAATAGGCTGTCATTCACTTTGCAATCCCCGAGTTAACTTCTTCATACTATATGCTTGCTGAATCCAGTTCGCAATTTTATGTGGGTTTTTTTCTGTTTGGACTGCAGAGATACATTTGGTGTGTATGAATGTCATTGGCATTTTCCCAAAATAGCACTGTCAAATTCATTAATATTCATGGTATTAAAATGCTATGTTGTTTGAATATAGTGTGCATGTATGTGGTTAAAAAAGAAGGTATGTCATTTTAAACATAATAATGTTTCAATCTGAAAGCTTCATTTCAGTTTCTGAAACTGATTTGACTGTAAACATAGATCAAAACAAAAATAAAAAAGGAAGCAGCTATTTCTACTTTAAATAAATTTACAAGTTTCAAATTATTTTTGAAAAACTCATCTAAAATATTCTCCAGTTCATGGTTAGACCAGTATGCACTTCATCAGCTCAAATTTTGGTAATATTTTGTGGCCAGGATTTAGTCAATATCAAGCTTTTATATTTTGCACTCATTCTGCATACTTTGTATATTTGAAGGCATGTATATAGACTTTAATTTAAACATTGAGCTTTTCTTTAATTTCTCAGGAGTTAAGCAGTGATGCATTTTTAGTTCTGTATATGTTCAATTATTTAATCCTTTAATATGAATGACATTATCATTCAGACTTAAATAAACTTGCTCCCCTTGGAGGGTTTCTATTTATTATTATATATCTCTTGAAAGGTTTGGTAGGATGGCCTTGCTGTTTTAAGTGGAAATAAACATAATTTTTCAGCTTTGGGAAGTATAGGCCTGAACTAAACTGTATTTCCTTTCCTTAATATGTTTAGAACATCATAAGAGATTATGTGCCATTAAAATATTCTTTTGAAGCAGTGGAAAAGCAAACTGTCAGGGCATCATTTTCAAGAAGTTACTGATGCTAAAAATCACTGACCTATTTAGTTTCAATACTGCTCCTGACATTTTTCCCATTAAGATTCGATAGATCTCTTTATCGATGTCCATAAGGCATTTGGATGAATCAATAATGATGATGGAAAGCAAACTGTAATTCTATTTAAAACATGCTGCTAGATAGAGCAACATACAAAATTGATGCAAGTTCTTAATAGTTTTCCTTTCAGTATTCTAATGTTTTGTATTTTCACCTCGGTGAGTGCCCTTAGATACTTTGTTACAAATGTAATTTGCTGTATTCAGGTATTCTAAATAAATATTTTGCTAAATTTATAGGGACTGAATTTTTGACAAACTACAAAAATTGAAGATTTTTTAAAATAATATTTTAAAAGTGAATATTTTTTTTTAAGTGTACTCTTATCTAAATTTATTTCTGAAATTGTTAGAACTGTAAGTATGTGGGGACAGATAATACCAAATATTGGAAAAGGCCATCTATTTATATGTAGTATATAAATCAACCTTCTTTTTTAGTTTCGATTTTACCTTAAGGAAAATTAGGCATTAATTCTGTTTTGTAATGTGTAATAAATTATATGCAATCTTGTAAGCAAACTGACTTACTGATTCACATTAGGAAAAAGATCCAGTATTCAGTAAAGCTAGTGTGAGCCTCCACTGATTTCACTGTGTTTTCACTGAGCCAAATCTAAAAGTCGTGAACAAGATTATTTCTAAACGCTGCATTTTTTTTCCTCACTCCAGAGATGGTGTTGCAGTTACGAGGAGGGATTGTTCTGAGATTTTGGCTTGTGATGTTTCTGAGAGTAATATTTCTCTTTTTGCTGCAAATTACTAAATAAAAAAAGGTTGTGACATATACAAGTGTAAAAATATTTATCTGTAGCAGAATAAAAACATGCCCATAAATGGGTGTTACTTGCATAAAGCTCACTACAATTCAAAGAATTTTGGATTTGGAGTATTTTTTAAAATATATATAGATAAAAATCTATTTATCCCAAACCTGTTTTCAAACAAAAAAGGGTAAAAAAAGACCAGTAAAATAATATCTTTATAAACATCATACATAGTCTTTAGGAAATCACAGCTGAGAAATTATTTCTCCTACTGATTTTTCTCATTTACTGGTAATTGTATCTGCAACGTCTCAACTTTGGGTAGATTGTTCAGAGGAAAGGTTTAAGATGAAACACTTTTTTTTTTTTTTTAAATATAATTGAAAATTTAATATATGTTCTCCAGTTCATGAGAGTGCATTTTTAATCAGTTATTTTTCATGAGGGATTTTTTCTGTTTCTTATTGATTTTGTTTCCGACCAGACTTGCTAAATATGTTAGAATAACCCAAGTTCTGTTTATTTTGTCAGAGTTTCTTTTCTGACAGAGTTATAGTATTATTTCTTTACTTCACATAGCAGTTTCACTAATTATGGCTAGATGGACTTGATATTTCCTTTCAGAGACTGTTGCAGTCCTGGTATTTGTTTTCACGTATCATTGTGTTATACAGTTAGTGAAATTATTTACTCTATATCTATCAAGTAGTTATCAAATACTGCAGCAGAAACACTAACTTTTGAAAAGCAGTCCCTGTGTGTGTAGTTGCTAAGAAACAAAAGGAAGTTTATGAAATAGTTAAAGTTGGAATATATGGTTTCATTCTGGTATTTAACTGCCAAAGTTGAATGTGATGGAAGGCATCTGTGGTTGTGTTTGTGTAAGGTTGTCTTTAGTGGCAGAGTGTATTATCTAGTGTCACTTTATGAAACTTTCAGTGGTATAGCCTTTTTCTTTTCTAGTATGTGTGTAAGAATTACTTTAATCTTTTTTCTCTATGAGAAAAGATAAATATTATCTGCTGTATATACCTGATGAAACACTTATCTTTTTGATAATTAATGAACCCATTTTAAGTCCATGTTATGCTATCCATCTTTTGTGGTACTGAAATGGATGACAGTGTGATTATGTCTTTGAAAGATAAGTAAATGTGTGTGCTCTTAGATCATCAGGCTTTTAAAATACCAGGAAAGTAGAAGTACAGCAAAACTGGGAGTATTCCTTAATCTTGACTTATAATACAGAGTGGTTTGTACTTTCATTTCAAAATGTACATTTTCTTGCACTATATACACACACACACAAGATTTCAAAGGCCTCTGTAAAGGTTTGTATTAATATTTTAAGTTTCATTTATGCCTTTCCCCTCTATATCACAGAATAATATATATGCAATATAATGAATATTACATTGATTTTTATTAATTTTTTATTTTATTGAATATTGATTTTTATACATTTGACATAAAAGAAATTAAAAAGTCAGTAAGAAAGAAATCATGCTGTGTTTTATGTGAGAATTCTCAACACCATTACAAATTAGGCTTTGAATTCTATTTCAGTGTTCTTGTCAATAGAAACTGGCTTACAGAGACACAGAATTATAATTGATGGTTTTCTCAAAATACCTTTGTCAGTAAAGAAAAGTATAAGCTTTAGATTTCATTATTATAAAAGTATATTTTAAGAAGTCAAACAGATCCTCTTGAGTGTCTTAAATGGTATAATTTTGGCCGTCTGTGTTACAATATGGAATAATGTCCAATTATCTCGTTTATCACAGCTTCTGAAACAGCTTACACTATAAATTCTGTTTATTAAGGGCAAAATTATACTGTCAGATTCACACATGCTTATCTCTGAAAAGTGACTTACAGACCACACTTTACCATTTTAAAAGAGGAAAAAAGAATATAAATTGGAAGAGGTCAGTGGACCTTTGGACACTTGATTCTCCTGTACACCAGTAAAAAAGCTACTGCAGCTTGGAGGCAGTATATAACTGCACGTAGGCAGAGAATTTAAACTAGTTCCAATCCGGGGTAATTTCTTTCAAAATTAAGTCTGTATTTTCTGGTTCTACATTTTATCAAACACAAGTCCATGACTCAGACGATTTTTATATTTAAAGACCAGCCAAATCCAAACCTGGAGATTATATGTATTTTTTTTAATGGAGTATTAAATTACCTACAGCTTTCCAGAATGTCATCTAGAAACTTAAGGAGCAGCCTTTTCATATAGTTTCTCCACTGACTATTACTTTCTGATTCTTGTTTCTGCATTTGAGAAAGTGCCAGAACAACCTATCTGAACGTATTTGGAACCCTCTGTATCCAGATTAATGTTATTTGTCTTGACTCTTGGCTGATCATCAGAAAGATAATACTTAACTACAGACAGTATATGATCACAGGTATTGCTTTGTTACTATGACAAGGGATAAGAAAGACATTAAGTTATAGGCATGTTTACTTAGATGCATACATTGTCATGAAATATGAATGGCGATGATCAGCTGATCATCAGAGTAATTTCTATTTCATATCTATATCATAAGAAGGAATGAAAACCAATCTTTGTTTGTGAACAAAGTTTCCTTTCAAATGTTTAGTTGCATACTTAATTCCTTAGCCCATTAAAAATTACAGTAGTGCATTATTTAACTAGCCAATATCTAGAAATATTTGTATCTGCCAGTGGTTATTTCTTCCTTGAGCTAAAACTATGGTATTTGAAAAAGAAGTAGATGGTTAATTTTAATTCCTTAAGTTCAATTCCTAGAACAGATTATAAGAAAATATAGTTAATTAAATATTTTGGATGAATGTTAATGGCAATGCAAGAAAATTTAGGTTTTAAGAAAGTTATCTTGTACACCCTTCTCTATTTTATGCAAAGTTGGCAGTTCAAGATGTTTGCATGTACTCTGAATTCATGACATCCCTAAAAGGTGGAGCAGCTCAACCAGGACTTAGCAAAACCAGAAAATCATTGATTTGCTTTGGTTCTTCCACCAAACAGGTCTTTGAATAACACATTTTAGCCATTAATCTTTTCAGTTAGTTTCTATTAGTAATCACTTCTTCAATATGCATAGTCTCTGAAGATCTGAGACATTTAATTTTAAAACATATAAGCTTGGACTCTGGTGGTCATTTTCTCTAAAGACCAGTAGCAAAATAATTAATCTATTTCTCAATACACAAATATGTTCCTACAAAAGCATGTGCTCTAATATGTAAAACAAGTCATTGTAAAAATTGCTAACTGCATGTGTTTGCTAAGCGTATTTTGTTTTAAAGTAACAACATTTTGCAATTGTATGTATTCTTCACAAGAGCAAATAACCTATTCCTAGAAATACTGCACAAATCTCCTGTAAAAAAGTAATCATTGCACATCAAACTGAGTAAATCTCCTTCACTGGGGAGAGAAAGAGCCATCAGATGCAGTCCTGTACAATGTGCTCTAGGATGACTCTGCTTGAGCAGGAGGGTTTGACCAGATAGAAGCATTGTGGTGCCTTCTAACCTAAGCCAGCCTGTGATTTATTTAACTATTTATCTGAGCAAAGCTCATGATTACATCTTTTACCTGCAACTCCATGAGTATATATTGTGTACATGGTAACTGAATGTAACTGAATGTGTGAGTGATATGATTTCTGGAATACTAAAAATATCTTCAAGGTATAAATTGCAATTATTTAATGAATTTATTTTTTCTTACATTTTTCATTATTTATATTTTCTATCTCATTAATGTTCCATATAGATTAAATCTTCAGGTGAAATTCTAAATCACATTAAGAAAACCTAACTGAAATTACCGAACCCAAGGAGTGAATATATATGTGCTTATCAATATGTGCCGGGAATTGGGACTTCTGTGTAGGCCGAAACTTTTCAGAATTTACACATAGATCTGTCACAGTGAAACTTTTTTTCTCAGAAAAAGACATTTCATTCTTGATTCTAAAAACTAATGATTTGTTGTCGTTTTTCTATTTCTGAACTGGGAGCCCCTTGGCATTTTGGTTGAAGCCTTTAATCTCTTCAAGCACATGGTGTGACTATTCCACATGGTATACTATTCCAAAATGGGCATGATTTATTCATTTTGAAAATTCACAAAATAATAAATACTTATATTAACACCACATTCCATGCTTTGATGTGATTCATTACTATTTCATCTTTTGGGCAAATAAAACAGAGGGAAGGATTCTGTTTTCCTCCTTACTATGCATAGTCCTCTCACTCTTCTGAACTAGGAAGTTCCTGCCCATAGTACAGCAGTTCAAAATTAAAATATTGACTGTATTGCAGTATATCAGGTCCAGTATCAGTCTAATAAAGCTTGGTTCACTAGCCATTACTTGAAACAGTAAATAAACAAAAATTCTTTTTCACGGGTATTCTAAATAGGGATACGTATTCCTGGGTGCTTCTGTTTTGCCTAGATCTCAGTCATTTGAGTGCAAGCAACCTCTTCTTATGCTGCTGTAAATCATTTAAAACAGTTGCATGCCTTATGTTATTACCTTTATGATTATTCACAGTTACTCAAATTAATATTCAACAGTACACTAAATATATATATTAATAAGAAAATCTGAGTTGAAGCAGATTCATGCAGAATATATATATAATTAACATATGCTGAAACACTGTTCCATACAGCTTTGTTAACAGATTATAAATCTTTTGCTGAGAATGTACTACTCAACCACAATAAAATGCATTAGAGACATGAGAGTTGTGCATTTGTTTCAAATAACATCTCACACCATTTATGTATACATAGGGCAAATATGAATGTCCATAAACAAAAGCTAACATCAGGTAGATATTACAACTACATGATAGACCAAAAGAAATACTGAAAAAAATACAATAGCAACACAATTTTTTTTAAAACAGTGACAAGCTACACAACAACATTATAGTCACTACCTATTTGGTTGCCAGGCACTTTCCTTTTATATTTTGTTACTAGCTTGAGTCAGGCAAGAAGAGATCTTTCACTCACTAATGCAGCAGCTGTTGCAACACTAGTTATATGACCAAATTGCAACCTTGTTTTTCTATCAGTTTTACTAGAAAGAAAAGTAGAAAAAAATAATAAATTGGAGTTTCAAGAAAATTAATTACAGTGTTTTAACCAGACAAATAAGGGCAGGTTAGAATGGCAAGAAGAGAAAATGTTTTTGCTTTGTAGAAATGACATAAAATTGAACTAAACAAAAACTTTTCATTACTTCGTCTTCCCCACCCCCACCCCCCCAAAAATAACACCAATTAAAGCACAACTTACTGATTTTTACCTTATCAGAAACTTAGTGGGTTTGTCTATGATTATGACTAGTCTCTAGCTCAGCAGATATTTCTGAATATCAGAAAGTGCCTATTCTTGATTCAGTTAAGATGGAAAATTCCTGTGAAAAGTGTGTATAGAAATACTTTGATTTCCGTTTTAGTTCACTTGTCAAGAGCAAAAAGAGTGTTGCCATTCTTGTACTTTAAGGATGTGAGGTGTCACATCTGACAAGCAGAAATAGATTCCATTAATATATCTAAAATCATTTTGTAAGTGATCATTTTTAATATACACGAGGGAGTTACACCTACACATCCAGGGAAGAATATACTCACTTTGAATGTGGCTCATGTCCCACTTCACTGCATATAAGTCCTTTATGATTTAAATTATTTCTACTCCAACCTTTTTTCTCCATGCCTGAGATATTTTAAAGCTCAGTCCAGCAAAGGCTTTTGACCAATACCAGCTGTGCTTGGAGAAAATTGTACTTAAAAATGACAAGACATCTAACTCTGAACTCCTTAGTAGTATGTAAATAAACTACGAGTTTATTCTCTGGCCCAAAAGTGACAAATTCTCTACAAAAATATTGAAATCTTCAGTGCAAAAAACTGTGTTCTCAGTTTGTGCCTCATCTGGTATACATCTTTGAGCAAGTCACTTCACCCTTTTACTTGTGTATTTAGACTATAAGCTTGTGGGGAAAGAGATTGTATTCAAAGGCAAATTTCACAAGAATGCTTCAACCACAGCTATATTTTAGCTCCAACACACTGTTTCAGTACAATAATCCATAAAAATATACCAAGTAAAAAATAATACAAATCCTAATTCCAGAATGAAGAGAATCACCTACCTTTAGAGGCCTGTAGGCAGTGGCAGCACACCCATACTAAAACCTTCTGCCTCACAGTAATGAGAGGAGAGATGGAGTTTGTCCCCATCTCTATGAGATATGAAGTACAACCTGGCCTCACACAAAATTGCTGTGGCTCTATATAGGACAGCTCTCTTTGCTATATAAAATACTATAGCTATTAATTCATTAATCTTCTATATTGTGCATTTTTAATGGGCTTCATATTGATTTTTATTATTGTTGGAAAGGACCCATTTATAGAACAGAGGATTCAAAAGAAGAATGTGGTTTGAACAGGACTATGAAACATGAGAAAATATCCTGAACTGTCCTTTGTCATTCCTAGCAAAAAAAGACAGCATTGTCTACCAGGAACTTCTTGCTCAGCTCCTTTATGTGCTAACTTTTGTTGTTGACCTTGGAAATTTACTATATGCATTAATGGGTATTGTGTAAAGAAACTACTCCCAAAGGTTTCACTTTTTGACTTTTCTATGCCTTAACCTTTGTTGTTCTTTTCTTTTCTCTTGTCATCTAAAGCACCTTATTAACCTTCTCTTTCAATATAAATTCTGTCACATATTAAATACATTTTAAAAAAATCTAATGTAGTTCTATATAAATATTAAAATAACTGAAAAAAAAGAAATGCCAGAATTTTCTATCTATGAAACCTTTGGTTAACCTCCTAGTATACACGCATTATATGCAGTGCTTAGTTTCATTACCACATTTTAATTTTTCTTTAAGAAATTTGAGACCATTTACTGTGCAACACTTAGTAAATTAAAAGGTGTTCACCATTTTACTCTAGCCTTATTGCTATGTATGTTCTTAAGAAATATTTCCAGCATTCAAATTCTGCTTTTAAAATAGAGCTTTTTAAACTGAAAATTATTGAGATTGGGAGGGATGTCTAGAAGTCATCTAGTCTAGCTACCCCACTCAAGCAAAGTCACTCAGAACCAGCTGGCGAGGTCTGTGTCCAGATGACCTTTGAATATCTCTATGGATGGAGAATTTACAACCTTCCTGGGTAACCTGTTCTTGCCACCCTCACAGGAAAAAAGTGTTTCCTGATTTTCAGAGAGAATCTCCTGTTTTGCTCTCTGTGCTTCTTGCCTCTTACCCTTATCGTGGCTACAACTGTTGAGCCTGGGTCCATCCTTTCTGCAACCTCCATTCAGGTGTTTTTGTACATTAATGAGGTCTGCCTTGTGCTACTGCTTCTTCGAGGTGAATTATCCCACCTGTCTCAGTCTTTCCTCATAGGAAAGGTTCTCCAATCACTTTGGTTTTTGTCCCTTTGCTGGTCTCTCTCTAGTGTGTCCAGGTTGCTTTTGAGCTGCAGCGCCCAGACCTTCGCATTTGCGAATGAGAAGAACTTTCATGACATTTGCGGTGTATGAGCCTTCATACAGGCAATGGAAGAATATAAGCAACAGCCTCTCAAGGATTTATGAAGAGCTGCTTTATATACAGTTCTCACTAATATGAAGGAACCTGACAAGGATTTAAAGACAGAAGGCAATTTGGAAGAAAGTAAAGAATAAAGTTCATAATTAAGAAAAAAATAAGCAAATAAAAACCACAAAAACAATAGAATAAGATATTAGCTTGAGTAAATGCAGTTAATCAATAGGCAAGATCTCACTGAAATCAGGCTGTAAAACATGGCACCTTACTGAAAGAATCTATATTAAAAGTTAACTGCAAGGAATTTTTTTCAAATACAACAATAAGAATCAAAATTCTTAAAAATGACCATGGTTTTATTGACAGAATCTAAAAATCAAATTGAATAGTCAAAAACATTGGGACTAAAACCTAGATCAAAGTAATTATTAGAGAATGTTAAGCAGAATTTTTTTATAAAATCAGAATGACAGAGAAGCAAAAGGGTTTGCAAATAAAAAAGAACAAATATTGCAGAAAGAAAAGATTGTGGAAACACAATGGCCAAAGAAAATTATGAAGAAAATCTACATGCATTTATATCTCACATCATATTTGTTGAGAATTTTTCTAGATAAGATACTTTGGGTCCTGCTCTATATCTATTCATAAACATCAGATTAAATAGATATGTCTAAAGTAAGTTGTATATTTAATGCCTAGCGTGGCCTGAGAGCACTTTACATGGAGGCAGAGTAGAAAAAGGAGGAAAAGAGAGAAAAAAATGGGGGGAAAAGCGTTTCTTCTAGGCGTAACCAGTTATTGAGGTCAAATAAAGTTTACTCTAGAATTTGTGAACAACTAACCAGCACTATCCCAGTGTTATTAATTACTATCTTCTAGGATGCCAGATTTGATTTCAAAGAACAGAGAAGGAACCTGTCAAAATAATGGTCTGAGTGAGGCCATGTGAGGTCTGCATGGCCAAATGGCTGAAAGTAATCATTACTTTCATTAACAATTTAAAACATGTAATAAAAGAACAGAGAGAGAGACGCAGTTTACTGGACAATATTAGGTTCAGAAAATTTCAGCTGAGTGGAGAAATGCAAAAAATATACAAGATAACAAAAAGGCACGATATTACAGTAGAAAGGGTAGATACACACACAAACACTGAGAAGAAATGACTTTTCAACACAATCAGATCGAAAGTACCTATGTTGTCCAGTTCTGTGATGCAACTTTTAAAAAAAAATCATTTCATGGATTCTTTGTACTACCATTACCATAAGAACTGGTTGGTTAACCTTTATGCTGCTAAACCATCTTCTATAGTACCTGCCCACCTTTACTAACTATAACTTAAGGTTATATATATATTAAAAGGATACAGGATACAATACAAGAAATAAAACACCAGAATGATGAATGATAAAACATCAGAACACTAAGGAAAAATTAAAATTAATTAATGCCATTTTCCTATTTTTTGGTAGGGCCATATTTAATGAAAACAATTGCAATCCATCTTGAAATTGTTGCTCTTTTATCCTGCTCCAGGTATTTTTGGAAGAGTAGGAAAAGTTCATAATTATTTAAAAAATGCTGATATTGAAAAAGCATCTTTTAGACAGGATCAAGTATTCAACCCCAAAGGTTGCAGCTTTAGGAACATGATGAGAAAACAGTTTTAATGGAAACTTCTCTAAGTACAGCAGCTGTTACTAAATATCTGCCAAAACAAAGTATTTTATATATCTCAAGATGCAATTTGTATTGTTAATTGCTCTTAAACTTACTTCCAAAGGGTTTTCATTCAAGATTTCTAAAGCACACAGTATAATTTACAAAGGTATACTACCCTTAAGTATGTAAGTGTCCACCTTTTCTTCATAATTTATTTCAATCATCACTTGCAGTAGTTCAAATTCCTTTAAGTCTATCAAATTTGAAAGGGACTATCTGAAAATAATTTTGTCTTTCAAACTCTTTTTCCTAGCAAATGTCGTCAGTGCACAATGCATTCTTTTTCACAATTCCCATACACATAAAACAAAATATTTGAAATGGTAAGACCCTAAATTTTCCCTGTTCTAAATTGAATTAAATTCCACTTCCATCCATAACCAAACATTTCTTTTAATCTATTAAACTAACTGTTATTTTAGGCTTGGTCTTTTTAAATCAAAATGTTTCCAGTTTTTGAGACATGCCTCTTATCACTCAGCTATACATTACTGAGGAAAAAAAAAATTCTGTGATTTCATAAAGATTGTTTCTTAACCATTGCCAACCTTTCAAGTATTACTCTGTTCTACTGATAGCAGGCAAGCCTGAAAAAGCCAAGAATGCCAAATTCTCTTTGCTATCACCCCAAAAGGAATTACAGATTTTTCATCCCAGAGACAAGATTTGCGCCCAATATGCAGACACTCAGAGCAACAGTGTCTGGAAAGTTCTTTCTTCAAAATGCAGTACCATAGAAACACAAATGCTGAACAAAAGTCATCCAGTTTTCCTTATACATCCTGAGAAAATAAGAGAAATTAGAAATTAGAAAGCAACTACTAGCCCCTGGGATGAAAAATTCCATTTTGACATTTTATGAACGGAATGTTTTTAACTCTTTCTTTGAATTAGATGTCAAAAAGACATAATTGTACTAGAAATGGTCAAATGAGATGGCTCGTACATGTTAGAAGATCATAACATTAAAAATAATCAATATTTTACTGAAAAAAAACCTAAGTATTTTCATTTTAACAATGAAGTTTTCTGAATCTTTTTACTGAAATCAGTTTCAGTATTTCAATATTTTTTCCATTTTTTTCCTTCGTGTAAAACCATAAAATCTTCAGGTTGTAGTCTTCTGAAACAAAGCAGTTATTAAACTTTTCTAAATCCTTAGAAAAATAGAAGGAACTCAAAAATTGAAAAATTGGTTGAGACCATAAAACTTGAAATAGAAGACATTATTACAAAAACAACTTTTATGTCAATGACTGTCATCACAGTAATATTAAAATATATTCATTCATAAAGTTGAGCTCCTCTGAATTACCGCAAGCAAAGATTTTCGAAAACCAAGTAATAGATAACTAAGATGTCAAATTTTATATGATTTGCACTCAGTCTTATGAATTTGTGGCAGTTCTGAAGTTCTTCATGGAGGTGTAACATTTTTCCTGAGACTTTTATGTTTATAATAAAAACATAAATATTATCTAGGGGTTTTATGCTTCTTCATTGGAGGAATACAACAACATTGACATTTATTAAAGCTTAGCATGCAAAATACCTCATTTATAAACTCTACCGTATGCATAAGCCAATGTAATATATATTTGTAACATATACGTATTACATATGTAAGATATGGGAGAACCTTTTTTACAAGTCTTTTGGGCTTCAAAGCCAAAGCACACTTTCTTTGCTGAAATTTTTAACAGCTTCTGGAAAAAAAAAAAAAAAAAAAAAAAAACAAAAAAAAAACCAAACATGTATGCATAGTCTGCATGAACCAGAGCCCAAATAATCAAAATTTTGAGATCTTCACATGGAAAATTCATATTAAATGGCTGTAAGTGGACAGCTGAATAATAGAGATTCCTTAAATATAACCTTCCCATAAGAATCTTCCTCTTTTTGCAAGAAGACAGGACTACAGCTTCATTTCTCCCACAGAAATGTACCCATTCTTTATCATGCTGAAACACTTCAGCAAGAGATAATATTGTATATAGCTCAGTTTTGTTACAGCTCTGGGCCTGGAAGATTTATTTTAAATATCAATGCCCAAAGTTAAACATCTTGATAAGCATTTAGCTACAAATCTCCCATTAAAATATATCCACTAAAATGGACTAAAAATCTCAGTTCTGTAGACAGCCCTCTGATTACTTTCTTCTTTCACCTGTAGGCTAACCAAATTCTAAAATGGTATTCAATGAACAAGGAGCAAGCCCTCTCCTCACAGTTTGTTGCAGAATGTTTAATAAGCAGAATGTTTTGTGAATCAGATTTTACAATCTGAAATGAGCCACCTTGAAAAGAGATAAATCCAAAGGCACTCCAGGCTGTCACTGACAAGTATTTTGACATTAGCTTCTCAGACAATAACATCTCTGTCTCTCTGTCCCTGTGCACACCCACAGATCCCCCAGACTTGAAAAAAACAAACAGGGCAGATCCTACATGGAGAACAGCCAAGGCAGAGGAGTTACAGACTCCTTCCTCAGAACCTGATGAAGAGATCAAAAATTTCCAGAGCTGCTGGACAATTTATCTAGGATGACTTGGAAACATAACAAAAGAAAGAAATTGTGCTCTTGGTTCTCACCATTTTCTCTAAATCCGAATCCAAATGCTTTGTGATTAGGAAACTTACCAAGACCATGAAAGACATATTATTTCCTTATTTTCTCATCCCCCTCACATAGTATTTTTTCCATCCAAGATGGATACAACTTGGTGCCAACCAGATCATCAAAGTCCTGACTGGATGATCAGATTAAAAAGGCCTTACTACATGGGATGAAGGCCTGAGTAATCTGGTTTAATTCATTCATCAACCCTCCTTTAAGAATCCTTTAATATCTCTGATTTAGAGGTCTCCTGAGATCCCTTCTAGCCCCAAATTCAACCTGAGCTGTCCTAAGTCAGCAGAACAACTATTTGGAATGTAGGGAAAGAAGTTTATATTTTATACTTCATGTTGCTTTCTTAAAAACTTCTTTTATGGTGTTTTAATATATTTTACTTTATCTTATTATTTTATTCAGTATCACCAAAGTTGCAGATAACATTGGAGCATGACCCAGACGTTTTGCCATATCCACAGTGTCTACCTAGCAACAGGAACAGAGACTAATTTTCTTGGTCCACTCTAGCTAAAAGAAATTTGAATTATTCCCTGCTTATACAACACAAGTCCTCCAAAGAAATTATTTTGAGTGGAGCATCTGTTCTGGGGCAGGAAGGAAAAGTCACCCTTAAGATATTACTTGATTATGAGTTACTTCCTCAGGTGAATGACGCAGTCAAGTGTAGTATAGAAGAAACATTCTTTTGTGATGTATTTTTATGTTTCCTGTACAAGAAATATCATTTGCTACTTAAAATTGATGTTAGATACCATCATCTAAGCTGAATAAGACATTAAGCTAAAATATTCAATCATATTATTGTATCACATAAAATTTTGTGAATTAATTCCTAAAATTCTGAATTATAATCCTATGCTCTTTAAAATTTTGTGATATTTTGCAACTTGTGCCCCATCTTCTATAATTTCTTGTCTTCCACTAAAGCACAGAACCTTCAACTAATTAATAAGTAGTAAAACTTATATTTTTCATTACCCACACAGTGGTAGAAAAAATTTCAAGTGAGTAATAGTCTGGATATCTGTGGAATTTAAATATATGTGGATTTTTGATAGGAAGAAATACATTATTGTAATCAAATAGTAAATCCTATGAAATCATTATGTTTACATTAAGGGATTAATTACTGTGTAAATGTATTATAAAGTAATGTTCATTTTTGAAACTGGGTTAAGTAATTCCACATAATAAAATCTTGGGTCTATATTTCATCATTCAGAACAAGGAGGCTTTAGAGGTGAAATTTTCCACATGAATGCATTTTATAAATATATTAATAGGTGGTAATATCTTACAAACTCAATGTTTAAGTAAAATATTCCAAAGTTCCATTCTTTAGTAAAATTATTACAGTTAATTAGGAGGTCCCTTTGCAAGTGACCTTGAAAATAGGATTGCATGTATGTATATTTCATCTTTGTCATATCATTCATTTGTGTTGTGAATGCTAGTATACACTGAATTACCAAGAACAGACTTGTATCAACTATTATCAAAGTTATGTTATCAAAATATGTAGGTGATTCTTTGTGATTTTCAAAGATTTGCCATGGAATCATTAGAATTAATAACATCTGTAAATCCACATAAAGTTGTCTAATACATAATTATATTGGACTAGTTGAGAGAGGAGGAAACCTGAGACGGGGGTATAAATTGACTCATCCTTTCTCATAACCCGTGGTGCCTTAGTGTCACAAACAATAGAAAAGCAAACCCTTATGGGAAATGGAAACTAGAAACTGAAATTCCAAGCCTAGGTGAGTTTAAACAATTAAATAGATTATTCAAAAAGTGTTGTCACTCAGATTTGTACTTCTCCAGTTTGGCTTCTTTTGGTACTGTAGACATAACCAATGTCAAGTTCTGAATGTCAAGAGATGTGATGCTTAAAGTCCATCTGTCCTTTGTCTGGATAAGTTGCAGGGAAAATCAGTGAATATAAAAGTATGGGCAGCAAACAACTAAGAGGTGCGATATAGGATCCAAGTGTATCTGTTGAAGTTTCTTCTGTGGTGAGTTAGAAAATACAGATTTTTTTTCTTTCTTTTGTGTAGGAAAAAACAATGTGCATATCTGAGAAAATTTGCTTCCCATTCTATGAGGAACAGCTTTCATATGAAGTCCTGGCTTCAGAAAAGTTAGCAATATAAATCTCATCAGTTTTAGGATCAAGGGTAAACATGCTCACACATAAGCTTGGATTTCTGAGTTCTGTTATCCTTCACTAACTGAGAAACTAATTGTCATTCACCATTCATATTTAAAACAGAGCATTTCTGAATGTACTTTACAAGGTTCCTGAATCTCAAGACATTCATATATACTTGATATTAATTGTCCTGCAGCCTCACAGGCAAAAATGATTCCTCCCAAAATAATTACAAGTGAGATGAGCATCTCATTGAGTTTATCCCAGTGTGCAGGAATAAATTGTACCAATGCTTCCTATTTTACAGAAATAACCTCTCAGCCACAGAGGCCCTTGGAAAGAGACCCAGTAATCACTGTACATTTTAAAGAGGAAGAAAATATGTACTTCTAGAATTTAAAAATGTTTCCGCATTGCAAAGATTGTGCTAAACATCTACACATTTTGATTTCACAGGATAGAGGCAACATGTCAAGACATGGGCCCAGGTCCCAAGTTTGACACTACAGGGAGAAAGAAGCTGGATAACAGATATTTCTTCTAATTCTCAAAAGTGAATCAAGATGGTCTGAAGACTTCTTTTATTCCAAAAGGATTCATTAATTTGTTTTTTCCCTCATCTATTTTTGTGCAGATCAGAGAATGTTGGTGTTCTGATTTGGTCTGGACAATTGATGTTCATGTTCAAATCTCTTTTCAACAGCTGCAACAGAAAACTCTTACAGCCAAGAGCTACTTTCTATTTGAAGTAATAATAAAAGTGAAGTAATTTCAGGCAGAGCTGAACTGCTGCAGATAAAAGGAGTTTAGTTTTTTATGTGGTTATGTATGCTGAATGAGAGGAGCTAAGAGTCTGAGGATGAGGTTAATGGACACAATTATAAGGAAGAAGGTGGCAGACTTTGGGCTGGAGACAAATTCACTGCCAATGAAAACTGTTATCGGCACTAGTAGTCTACATGAAATGCTTGGCTGC
Organism: Taeniopygia guttata; assembly: GCF_048771995.1. Taxonomy (NCBI): domain Eukaryota; kingdom Metazoa; phylum Chordata; class Aves; order Passeriformes; family Estrildidae; genus Taeniopygia; species Taeniopygia guttata. The sequence goes on along the minus strand of NC_133063.1, from coordinate 53,446,085 downwards.
GAGTTGACAGCAGTTGCCTGTGCCAGATTCCTTTGATGGAGGCAGTGCGGACCTGTGTACTCTCGTGTACATGGAACAAATACAAAGAAATAAAATCTCTTGTTGTTTAAGTAAAGCTGGCAAATATTTTTGTTTTCTCCACTGCTCTTGCCAGGGAATGAAAAAAAGCTGTGCACAATGATGCACCTGTACAAGAGAGACATGGAAGTGATAACAGAAAACTAGAAATAATTGAAAGATAGAGTATGGTTTTTTTGTCATTTTTAATGTCAGTTTTTGAAACATTTTTTGAGAAAGATTTCCTTGACAGTCTGGAAAACAGTAGAGTATAAGCTTATCTCTGAGTTTTAGTGAAATGAAATTTAGTGAAATCGGAGAAAGAAACAGTACTTGATCTTGCAGTCTTTTTTTCTACCCTGTGAAATGACAATTGGGAAAATATTTTTATATTCAGTGGTTAAAGTCATTCAGCAAACTGTGTCACACTATATGCAATACAGAATTGCAGACTTTGTACTTTCATTTACCAATAAGAAAGGTTTTTTACAGCAAGTGCTACAAGGCTTCTGAGGTAAACAGGGTACGAAGTGGAAGTGTTCTTGTTTCCAATATCATCTTCATTCCCGTGCCATAAATATAAATAAATTTCTAAAACTGGATAGCCAAATCTCCTCTGGGTTTATGAACAGTTTGATACAAAAATCAGCAATAAATAATTTATTTTTGATTTTTTTTTTATCCTTATTTTCCTTAAAATCAACAAGGTTAGAGATTTGGGAGTACATGCTAAAAACTGGAAGCAAGTAGTTGTACCTTAAAAAAGAATTATTGATTCGGGAAAAATAATGTTATCGATACTTATATGAGGAATGGTGTTTTTTTCTTTTATGAGACTGCTCCATTAAACACCAGTTGCAGCAGCCACTTGTGACACATCACTCAGTGCATGAATACCAGTCAACAGGGACTGTTGTAATGTTTGCCAGTTGCAAAGTACAGCTGTGCAAGGTTGACAAAGCCAGAATTTCTTTGTGACAGTTCATGATGCAGATTCCTAATATTAGGGCTAATCCTGAACCACATATTGAAGAAAATTTTCAACTGTATGTGTGCCAAATCAGTAAACAATCCAGGTTCAAACCACTAAACACTAGGGTCTGAGAAAGTCCTGGGAGACCACAGGCAAAACAGAGCTGAATACTCTGAGGTGCTGCAATAACCCATCTGAAAAACTCTCTAACATCAAAGGCACAAAACCCAGTAGACATAGGACAAAAATAAGCCCTTTTTACTTTGCAGCTTCACGTTCCTAATACTATCTGTCCAGGCTCCACAGATGCTGAATATCACCTGAACAGGCTGCAATAAGGTGGAATGGCTGCAGCTGGCTGCAGTCCCTCATAATAAAATTATTTTTAAAAAAAGAAAAAAAGAAAAAAGAAAAAAGAAAAAAAAGAAAAAAGAGAAAAAAGAAAAAAGAAAAAAAGAAAAAAAAAGAAAAAAGAAAAAAGAAAAAAGAAAAAAAGAAAAAAGAAAAAAGAAAAAAGAAAAAAGAAAAAAGAAAAAAGAAAAAGTACTGAATTAAATTACAGAAAACTACAAGAAATTAGGAGATGGAAGGTGATATTGCTCTTCTGGCTAGGCACATGGATCTAACTGGAAGAAACAATAAGTAAAAAGAAATTATAATCTGTCAGTAGAATATCATTATAAATGGCTTTAGAGAGTTGAATATCTTTTTTTAATAAAGAACTCTTCAGCTTATTTATGTTGATTTTATTAGTCTTATTTACACAGTGCCATAATCATTTAGTGTAAAAGAATGGAAACACTTATCTAAGTAAAAGTTAAATACATGTTTTGTGAAGTTTTAGGACACTTTTTAAAAATGCCACATTTTGAAACTAACTTCTACAGAAAATAAAGCTTTCCTCCTATTTCTCCTTAAAATACCTTTTTTCCCTCCTCCATCAGATGATTTTAATGCACATTCATTCAATTTATTGCTTTATCTTTCAACCGTGGTAAGATACGTTTCTCTTTCAGTGTATTCATATATGAGAATACATCTAACATGATTTTGAAACATGAAAGTGGAGACAAAAACATCAGGCTTTAAATAACTACTTCTACAGTACACTCAACTTCGAAATTAATAGAGGCTCAGGATAGCCCTGCTCACACAAACCCTTAAGAACTCTTGCCCATACCCTAAACCAAAAAATGAGACCAACAAAACAAGAGTTTGAAAGTGACAGAAATTATATGTTGTAAGAACAGGGATAACAAAATGTTCTGCCAGTACCCTGGGCTGTTGTTGTGGCAAGGAATGTATTACCAGGAATACACAAATGATTCTAAAATATGTTTTCCAAGAACACACAGAAAGGGAAACACAACTAAAAGACAAGAAATTGTAGCAATAAATAGGGAAAAAATGTCCTAATTGCTTCTATAAATTAACAAGACTCTATCAAGTCTCATCACTATGTAAAGTTTTTTTTTTTAAGAAATAAAAACCCAGCTATAGCCTTAGGCAGTCAAATATTTAGTTACTTTCTCCTCTTATGGCATCAAATACATTAACAAGGTTTAATCCACTACTGACTTTTTAAATAGCTTGTCTTGATTTTTGTGACAGTTTTTTCTACTCATAAAACTAACACCTCCTTAAAATATTCTCATATGTATTACATATAGTTTTAATTGTATGCATATGTAAATGATTTTCCTTAATAATTTCAAATCTTTGAAAACTTTAGAAAATTTTGGAAATTTTCAAATTCAAATATAATAAATTAACTATCCTAGAATTATTCTGCTGTGGCAAGGTTTATTTGTTAGCAACTGAACTGATTTCTATAAAATTCATAAATGGCTTCTCTGGGCTACTTGGGCACATTGGTACTCTCGAGAAAACATTTCAAATTAAGAGTGAAATGACAGAACTACTAGTAGATGCCCAGAAAAATGGAGAAATGCATATGCATGTTTTTCCTGTGCTGCATCTCCCTGGAAGTAAACATATAAAGTCTGGTGCTTTCCCATGAACAAGCACTTTATGCACCTTCAGCCATAGAATCCAGAATATATACTTCTCCATAGTATGTGAATTTCTCAAAATACCCATTATTATGCTGAAAATTTTTCCCAAATATATTTTTCATAGTATTATATTATACTTTATCTTTCTACAACACCTCAACAGTGAGAATCCCTCTTCTAATAGCACCTTTTAATTTATTTCTTTGCAAATGTGTCATGATTGTTATTTGAGCCTAAAAATTACTTTTTCCAGGATTCATGTAAAGTATTTCCAATCAATGTCTGCATGTTCATCTTCCATAGAAGATCTCACATTTAGTGGAAGACCAAATTAACTTCCTTTAATGTTTTTTCCTGTGAAGTGCAAGATTTTTGCTCCTTTTCTCTCCTTTCCTGTTCACAATAGGTGACAACATTTTGTCTATTACAACAGCCCTTTAAATATCTTCCTGGAATGTCTCATTCTGGTTTTATTCATCAATTCTTGTATGGTAATTTTATAAGCAACTTATTGGATGATAACCTTCTTTTGGATGGTTCAGCATATTTTCAGTGAAACTCAATTTGATTTAAGTTTTCTGTTCTGTCAAAGGTAATTATTAAACAATATTAAATAGTTTTTAGCGTTTACTTGAAAAGGTTAAAATTCTGTAGATATTTCTAATTCTGAAAGAGTTTTATTCTCAGAAAAAAAAAAAAACCACAAAAACCTCAAAACGCCCCCAAAAACCATCAAGAAGACAATATAAAAAACATTATATATAACAGAAAACTTGAAAACACTATTCATCTTTCTAAAACAGGACATCGATAAGGCTTACTAAACCTTATTTCTTTTTCTTTAGACATATATACTTTATCCAGAATTATTTTCTTACCTTCTAATGCCTTCTTATTTCTCTAAGCTCCTTATAGTACTGACATTTATTTGTTTTCTCTGCCACCTTCTTTCATTGTACAGCCAATACATCACATTAGTAAAATTCATTTGCAACTTGAAATTATAACTTTCCATAGACTGTTTCCACTGAATCCAGTTCAGATGGAGCCAGAAATACAAGGAACACAGTAGAAAATTTAAAATAGTAAAATCCTTGAAAGATTAAAGGAGTTCCGTACAAGATGTAATTTTTCACAATTTAACAGCCATAAGATGATTTTCATATTTTAAAGTATTTACACTTTTTTCTGCAGATGACACTTGTGCAAAATTGCAAATGTCTCTAATGAGGAAGTGTTTGATCACCAAAAGGTGGATTTTGTTATGCATTAGGTAAATTGAAAATGGTTTTTGCTCTAAGAAAATTTCAGTATTTTTATCATAGACACTGACCTCTCAAATGTTTCATAGCAAAGAGTCAGGTAGTGATCTGAATAGGGACAATTGCACAAAGCTGATTAGCTGGCACCTGTGCATTGTTCTGACTGGCTTGCAAAGGTTCAAGTTATATCTGACATACTGAGTGAAGGTAATGATATATGCTTCATTCACCAAAGAAACAAATGTTTTGTTTCCCTGCTCTGATTCCCTGCTTTACAGATACCTGCAGTGGTATAATATGCACTACTACTATTGTAAAACAAGAGTTTATTACATGGCTAAGTAAGTTGATCTTTGTAAAAGTGCACAAGTGCATTGAAATAAAATAAAAACTACTTAATCCAATCTTCTCTTATACAATTTCTTTCAAGGAGAACAGACACAGCCTGTTAAAATAACAAAGAATGTAGAGTTTCCATTCACATTCACAAAGTGTCCTCATTCAAACCCGCACTCTAAAGCTACCTTTCCTCTCCTCTCATTTTTCTTTGTGGTGGAGAAATGTGATTCCATGGAACCAACCGTGATTTTGTTTTATGTTAACTGGCAGAGCTTTTCGAACCTTGCAGACCTGGTGACACTTAAATGGCCCACACTTTGGATTGTCTTGTTGTGTGGAAAAGGTAGATAAGGGGAGGAGGAGAAACATAAAACAGGTGGGCAAGGGCAAAGTGGCATTCACAAAAGTTTCTTAGATCAGAGCCAGGTTGAGGATCATTTCTGTGATAAACAATTGCTGTATTGAAATTACATCACACAAGGTGTTATATTACTTATGAAGTCCTGAGAATTCTGTAAAACCTGGCAAGCACATCACATGAAAACAGTAAGATCTTCTGAACTTTTAGCCAGGAAATCAACAGAAACTAATATAGTTTAATGGTAATCAGTCTAATATGTGCTGCTTGTAGAACTGCTGCCAATAATACCATGTAGTGACTGTTGTAAAATGCCAACTACTCTGGCTTCCCTCTTAGGGATTAGGTGAGAACTTTTAAATTGTACTTGGCTTGATATGTAGGTTACTTCTGAAATGGCTTTATAAGTTAATTTTACAGCATATGACTGACAAGATCCTGAACCACATTAATTTTCTATTTATATTTTCATTTGCTCCAATAGTTTCTCTATTGCCAGTTTGAGATCCTACAAAAAATGGTATGTTTTCCTTCAGATATCAGTGTGATGCTTTGATGTATCCCTGACATACTGATCCAATCAGATCAGAAAACTAAAAATAGTATCTAAATAAAAGTTTGAATAATATCTATATTCAGTAGCCAGTCATCATATTAGAATAAATTTCAGCATATCTGAATAATTTGATGGTATTGCAACTGCATGAACTAACATTTTGAGTGTGTGGCCCTCTTCCTTTCCCTGGCTTTCTGTTTAAAGAATCAGTTGACTTTTCCACCCTAATCCAATTTCCATTTTTTCATTGTTAGTATCTCTCTGCCTATGTTAACAGTAGCCTTAAAAGGAGAGACTTCGTACTAAACTCCAAGAAAGGGCCGTGGAATGTGTTCTAAGATGTGGGTTTGTGAATGAGGCAGAACAGATAAATAGGCAAGGGTGCTATGGTTCTTGGATGCTGAACTTCTTTGTGTCAAGCCGAGAGACTTACACGCCTAGCCTGGGGCACAGGCTTCTGCTATGCTTGAAAAAGAACAGAGAGTGTCTCATGTGTACTGCACCAGACTAAATATGTCTTCATATGCACAGTTACTCCTCCTAAAATTTATTATCAAAAGAGTGTTATGGGGAAAAATAAACTGAAGCGTGACAATACACTAAGAAGTTCTCAGACATTGTGCCACTGATGGTCATGAAAATGATTCGATTTGCTCACAGCCACACTTTTTCACAGTCCTTTTAATTTGGAGCCAGGTGGAAAAAAATTCAAATTTGTCTGTAGATTTTCTGCTTGCTAGCACCTGGCTATGCAATCAACACTGCCGGTAGTCATTTATCCCAGTATTTAATTGTCATATTTTTATCACATATATACAATAATTTAGAGAGAATTCTGCTTACATTGTACTTCATTTTTGTAACAGCAGTGATGGGGAGCTTAATTTTTAATGAACTAAATACACATTTCACAAATGAAATGGTTACCTCAGTTTTTAAAGTTCTTTATTGTCTTTGTATTATGTGCAGACAGTACATACTTCAAACTTCAGTAAGAGGTAGTTTTTATGAGACATTAGCCTAAAAAATTCTCATTTGGATTTATCTCCTAATCCTTGTCAAACCATAGTAAAAAATATCTCTATAAATGATGAGACTGTGACTAATGCACAGTAATCGGTGTATAAGGTTTATCATTAATGTTGATTATCATTATCAGTAGTAGTAATTGCAGTAGTAGTATCAGTCAATTATTTATTTAGCCCTATTTTTGAAAGCAGTACCTCAAAGTGCCCACATGGCATGGTGATATACAGTCTTTTCTGATTTAAGGTCATTTTACAAGATTTTTTGATCTTGTTAGATCTCACAAACATCTATTTTGTACAGATCACCTGAAAGAAAATCACCCTGACTAACGAGATACATGACCCAGCAATTAGTAGGTTGGCAACTAAAGCATAGTGTGTTTATAAAGACTGCCTAACAAATAGCATTCTTAATAAACCTGACTCAGATATCACCAAGTACACTGTAGTGTGCCTCCAATAATCACCCACTTAGTAATTTTCCTTACAGAAAAATGTTATTTAGTTTTAAAGGTATTTCAGATTCAGTTAATGGATTGAAAATAATCTCACATACTTACTAGATATGATTTTAATACTTTGATTTGTATATGTACACAGACAGGCAGGCATATACACACAAACATAGCTATGCTTTGTAGCATATTGTACCTCATGAAACAGCTATAAATAAATATCACCCTGTAAATATGATGATTTGTGGGAGTTTAAGATGTGTGAATAATGATGATTTTCCCAATGGAAGCAGTGATCCACACAGATCTGAGCTGGGGCAGTACACTCGGCTGTGCATGTATTCAAACTTTGACTTGCCTGCACATCCAGGAGCAGGTAAATCTGCAGCATAGCCAGGGCGAGAGCTTACAGCCTAGCTCATGGCATGCCCTGAGAGCTCAGGAAAAGCGAGGCACCCCAGAATGGCACAACAAAGGACTGCAACCCCTTAGGGCTGGGCTCCCAGCCAGCCGGGGTCCCTCCTGGGACAGCCCAGGCACAGTAATGTCCCTCAGGAGCAGGGCGCACACAGCCTTGGCTGCGCCATCTGTCATGGCAAGGAACAGTATCACAACCTGGCCCTCAAATATTTATTGCTTAATTATCACTTAAGGTGTACTTTTAGGAAAGCTAACCATAAAATTATGCATTTCAGTGCTAGTTTCTGGACAAGGAAGCAGCTATAAAGTACACATCTCTCTTTCACAGGTCTCTAGGTTAGCTTTGAATGCAAGGAAGGGAGAGGGAGGTATTTCTAGTGCTGCTTCTGAGACAGGCGTCAGCACTTCTGTCACCACCACCGCCATGAGTAAGCAAAGATACAGGGCATGCACACTAAAAAATGGCTTTGCTCCAAGTAGCACATTTCTTTCAAACACACGCTCGGGGCTGAGAATATTGAAAAATGGTTACAATGTCTGGTTAATGTTTTGATCACCTCATATGGTCTCATATATAGCTCCTTTCTTGTGTACATTGGTGGCAGCATAACAAAGGCTCTCAGAGATCCAAGACTCATTCATATTAATTGTTTTTCCCATTGTCTAACTTTGATTATGCACAGTTTTCTTAAGAGAAACTGCTCAGTAGCAATCATTCAAGGGTGAGTAGGCACAATGGGGCCACTTGTGCAGGTTTTTTGCTGGCAAAGTTCCTCTTGAAATCAGGTGAAGGAAGCAGTTGTTCTGTTTAAGACCTGAAATCAGTTGACTTTTGAGAAGTCAGATATTTTGTCTGAAAAGATGCCAAGCAGGTTAATTTTGTTGACATTAGAGAGTTTTGTCCTATGTGATGGGCAATCTCATTCACATACAAAGTGCAAGACTGGGCCCAAAGATGTGTGAAAGCAGTAGATCCTTTTTCCGTGAACTTTTGATTGTAGTTATTTTCATATTTCTTAGACTTCATTGTTCCAAAAATAAAATAAAACAAAATAAAATAAGCTTCAATTTACCAAATATGATCATAGCATAATGTTTAGGTGCGGAGGAATGTGTAGGAATTTGAGCAAGGCAGGTCAGAAATAGGCACAGCTGAGCAAAGATCTGCTCCTTAAACTGAGAAGTAAGAAAGAAATGCACAGGCAGTGGAAACAGGGAGAGGTGACCTCAGGAAAGTACAGGGATATGGCTTGAACATGCAGGGAAGTGGTCAGGAAAGCCAAGGCAAAGCAGGGGAAAGGGAGAGCGATTCCATAAGTTTATAGTCAGAAAAGAAAGGCCAAGGAGAGTCTATTCCCCTAATATGCAGGGATGAACTGGTGGTGATGGATATGAGAGGCTGAGGTACTCAATGAGTTCTTCACCTCAGTCTTCAGTGGCAGTCAGGCTTTCCACATCTGTCAAGTCCCCAGACATCTGAGTGGGTATGGAAAGAGTGCAGTCCTTCCCACTGTAAACAAGCCAGTTTCAGGATCTGGATAGCCACAAGTCCATGGGATTGGAGGACAGGCATTCCTGAGAGAACTGGCTGATGTTGTTGCCAAGCCACTCTCCATCATATTTGAAAAGTCATGGTGGTCAGGTGAAGTCTCAGGTGACTAAGAGAAAAGAAATGTTGCTCCTATTTTAAAAAGGGGAGAATGGAAGATCAAAGGAATTATGGACCAGTGAGCCTCATCTAGAAAGACCATGAAGCAGATCTTCCAAGATATTCTAAGGCGTATAAAAGACAAGAAGGTGATCCAAGACAGCCAGCACTGCTTTACTAGGGGCAAATCATGTCGGACCAACCTGGTGGTCTTTTAATGGGAGACAAGGGAAGATCAACTGATGCCATTACCTAGACTTCTATAAAGCCTTTGTTATGACTTCAAATTATATCCCTATCTCCAAATTGAAGAGACATAGATTTGATGAATGGAGTATTCAATGTAAAAGCAATGGGCTAAATGGACAGAGAGTGTAGTCAACGACTTTATGTTCAAGTGGCAGCTGGTGATGAGTGGTGTCCTTCAGGGCTCTGTGCTGAGCACAGTGTTCTTAAATATCATCATTTGTAGACCACGGGAATGAGTGTACCACCAACAAGTTTGCAGATAGCATGAAGCCAAAGTGTTCAGTTGACACAAAATAAGGATGGGATGCCACGCAGACTATCCTAAACATATTTGAGAAGTTGTAGAACCTCATTAAGTTCACCAAGTCTAAGTTGCTGCACTTGTGTCAGGAAAATCCCAGACATGACTACAGACTTTGAGAAATCCTTGAGGGAAGCCCTGTCAAGAAGGACTTAGGGGTTCTTGTGGATTGAAAGGTGAACATGAACCAGCCAAGTGTGCATACTGCCCAGAAGGCCCACTACATTCAGAGGAGGTGTGGTCAGCAGGATACGGGAGATGGCTCTACCCCAATACTTGTCCTTGTGAGACCTGGAGGGCTGCATCCAGCTCCAGGTTCTGAGCAAGGATGTGTTACAGCAGACCCAGAGAAGGGGCCACAGAGGTCATCAGAGGCCTGAAGTATCTCTATTATGAAGACAGGCTAAGAGAGTTTGGGTTGTCCAGCCTGGAAAAGAGAAGGCTGCAAGGAGAAGGTTGCAATTCCTCATTGCAGACTTTCACTACCATAAAGGAGCTTATGAAAAAAGAGAGAGAGGGACTTTCTATACAAACAGACAGTGACAGGAGAAGGGGAAATGATTTTAAACTGAAAGAGAGCATGTTTAGATAAGATGTTAGGGAGAAATTCTTTACTCAGAGGTTGATGAGGCACTGGAACAGGTTGGCCAGAGAAATTGTGGATGTCCAATTCCTGAAAGTGTTCAAGGCCAGGTTGTAAGGGACCCCAAGCAACCTGATCTATTGAATGGCATCTCTACCAATGGCATGGGAGGTTGAGATCAGATAATCTAGATAATCCTTTCAACCCAATCCATTCTAGGATTCCATTATTCTATGAAACAGACACTCAAAATAAATCACTTAATTGTCTTCTCTAAGCTAACGTCCCCTGATGGACTCCAAAGTGCACCACTAACAGAATTGGAAGAGTTTTTTGGCGCTAGTGGTATGACACTTTCCATTAAAATAGAAATTTGGCACTTAGCTACTTTAATCACTCAGCAATCACCCTGAGGAACAGGGCTAACTGTGCTTCTGAGTGGCAGTGGCTGCACTGTGTTTGTGGAGAAGGCCACTGGGAAGCTAGAGAAATGGAATTCAAAACCAAAACTGGAACAGTCTAACTATCTACTGGGCAAATTTGCAAATATTTTGCAGGTTTCAAAAATCTAAGAAATAAATTTATAAAAGTGTCATGTTATAGCGTAACTTTGAGCTTAAACTTAGACAAGCTGATCAATAGCTGCAGTGTGTGTTAAGTAGTAAAATGTAACATGAAACAGAGCATTTCCACCTGAAATTTAATTGCAATTTTTTTTACCACTTCTTTCTAGTAAACATACAATGCCAAGGTGCTTTGTCCAGGATGCTGTGAGAGGGAGTAATTAGTTTTAAAAAAAAGGCAGTACAGAAAGAGAAAACAAAACCTTTTATATATCACTTACCTTCTTGAAATGTCTCATCTTCCCAATAGGGATATAGAGTGAGGGCAGAAGTAGTATTTGAAAGAGAGAAACAGCAAACACAGATTTTGTTAACAGAGTTTTTTTTCCTTACAGAAAAATCAGTAAAGGAGAAATAATCATGTTCTTAAAAACACAATAATTAATGTATTTTTACATGAAGGGTGTTTTCATAGATCAAATAAAATATATCCTGCAATGTTGTTGGAATTATAGAAGAATAATTTCTGTAAGAAAGTTTTATCTTTTTCCCATTTCAATATTTAAAAAGGCATGGTTTACTCTGAAATTGTCAAAACTTAAAATTTATAAATTCTGCATGCAGTGTCCATGCAAATTTTTCAGTGAAACTCACCTACCATTTCACTGTCTCTGGCTGCTCTGTTTTTATGGGTTTTTTCACCACAGCTGTGATACCTGAACTTGTATTCATGATGTTGCACTGGGAAGATATGCCTGGTTAGGCATCTTCTTCTCCTTCACTGAAAATAAACAGGTTTTTTTAAATCCTGCTGTGCTTGTACAGCATCCTCACAGTTGTATCAACAGTGAGGACAACCAGCTATGGAGCAGTAGCAGGGGTGCCTAACCAAACTAGGGAGGAGGACCATTTAAGCCACCACATCTCCTGGAACCCTTGGTAAACCAGAGAATGAAAATGGAATATTCTTCTGGTATTAGAGTGTCATAGTCTATATTCTCTCCTTAGGTTTGTGCTAAGCCCAGGCAGGTCCAAGCCTGATCTCTTGTCCGTACTTACATATTATTATTGTATACCATTGGGTTAAGAGAAATGTAAATTAGAAAAGCTGCTTCTTACAGGCCTTCTCTCTTCTATCATATAGGATCCCCAGTGCCTCCATAATCTACCTGCAAGTCACCTCTGCTTAAAAGGTAGCTTAAGGCACTAAGTGTGGAAAGAGGAATTTAAGTTTTTATTAAATTTATTTTTAAAAGCTAGGTTTATGCTAGTTTATATTATTGAATAATGAAATGTGACATGTCAGAAGATGCTAAATATTTGTAAGAAGTTAGCATTGTTCTGTGCACTTTCCAAATGGATCTATTATGTCTGAGAATTCTAGCTACTAATTCTAGCTGTTTTAAGTGATAAGTGTAATTTGGCATCATGTGTCAAGGAAGTGCCATGTGCTCCCCATCTGCCTTTCAAGAAGTTACAAATGACACCATTCATCTCATCACATGACAGACCTGTTGCTTCTTGCCATCATATGATGTCTGCCTGTTGCATACTTGGTAGAGATCCATTCTCCCACATTCTCTTACCTGTGTGCTTTGCATTATGTTAATGGGGAAATCTTCGGGAGGTTTTAAAAACACTTAATTTCTTCTTGATGTCTACTCTGTTTATGCTGTGACCAGATATCAAAGTAGTCTAAATACACACACACAGACTACTTTGAAATGTATTTCACTTTGGATAAGTATAAGCTAAGGCTTTTCTTTATAGATTTTCTGTATTTTACTGCATTGAATATGAGAGTGTGTTTCAGAAAAGCCTGAAAAACAAAAACATGAATGTGCACATGGAAGATTGTAGCCATAAGATAAATAATTGAAACATGTTGGGAAACTCTTTGTGAGATATAAGTGAATTCATTGTGCCCACTGGGATATTTACCAGATGAAAAGTGTGACAATGACAGTACCCTTGTTGTTTGGTACATAATTTACAGTATTCCTAATGAATATTTCATGTAGTATCATTTGTGTATGAATTGTTAGGCATGTATATCAAGATTCACTAGGGGCACTGTCAAATGTCTCAATTTGAAATAAGCACTTATAAATTACTTATGGATGTTGTAGGAAAAGGGATTAGTGTACAATCTTTTTTAAGCAAATAATTATGTCTCTTCTTGGGGATAATAATCAGCTTTACTTAGCAAAGGAAGAACACTCTGAAACAAAGAAAGATAAAATGCTCTCATTTTCACAATAACAAGCAACTTCTGTTCCTAGAAACTCCCTAGAATATTTTTTTAAAGATAGGCAATTTTTAAAAAGAATGACCAGAAGTAATTCTAGCTAAATACGGAAATTTGCATTTTATAAAGTCAGGCGAGTTTGGGAAAGTATTTGTTAAACAAGTTCAAAAAGAAGAACTCATTACTTTTACCTAAATTTATTTATCTCAGAAACCCAAATGAAAGTATTTTCTTAACAATGAGGCTTATTTCATAATTAAGGATCTTCAATCTTTGTTAGCTACAAATTTTATTAAAGTAGACTGATTTTTCGGTCTTCATAGTTATCAGACACATTAATGGAACTGAAGTTCAATTTTGAGTGTGACTGTGAACAGATCAAGAGTGTAAATACACTCTTAATTAATTAAGAGTTAATAAATTGAGGTAAATAATTAACCGTAATTAATTAAGGTTAATAAATCGAGAATTAAGAGTTCAACCACTACTAAAGACTGTTCTTTCTAATTTATACTTAAAAATTTTTTAAATTATATATCTACATCTAAAAACCAGTATATATCTACATCTTCACGTATCTACATGTCTCTACACATATGCTTGTAAAAATGCTTTTTAAACTCATATTAAAAATGAAGTTCTTGAATCTGCATTTCATCTTGATAAATATTCTTTATAAGCATATTTTATCAAGAAAAGATCCTTTTATACAATTTTATAAGGTTTTATAAGATCCTGAATATCTATCAAATCCAGTTAATTTAGGTATTTATAAAGTGCCAAAATTCCTGAGAATTTTTCATAATTGCAGTATCCATATTTATAGAAGTCTGTTTCCCTCCATCTTCTACAGAACAAAGTTCACAGCTCTTCAGGTTTCTGCAAGTGCCTGTGAGGATGCTCTGCATCTGTTGCAGAACAGGGATTCCTAAAACTATCCCTTTTATGAACATGAGCAAGGCCTATATATATATCTGTACAACTTGTTTAAGCTTGCTGCTTTGTTGTTTGTATTTTTTTTTAATTTACTAGATACAGCTATGCTTCCAGCAATGACAAGAGCAAATCCTTATTCTGATAAAACTAAGTATGCCCTTGTCATTTTATTAATTAATAATCATTTTAGGAATTTTTTTTCATGTAAAAATATCAATAAAAATGATCACTGACATTATTTTTTTTCCAAAATGTTTTAACAGCTTAACTGTAAAGTAAGTAAAATTTGATGTCTCAAATAATTGCCAAAGGCCAAGATTCAACAAAGCATGTTCTCAGTTTAAAGTACATATTTAAATCTGTTGACTTTATGGGACTCAGATATCGGCTTAAGGACATGCTTCAGTCAATGCATGGATTCCCACTGGAGTCTCTGGCCTTGCTCTTACAGTTTCAATGATGCCTCTTGGGCACAATGCCAATAAACTCAATCTTCAATCCACTCAAGTCAAGAAGAACCCTTGTTACTGATTTCACTATGTACAGAATGAGGCCATGTGCGGGGAAGTGCAGCTCTCAGGTAGTGCTCGTTACACTGCAACATGCTTCGTGCTTCCCTCTTTCTTTTTTTTTTCTGTAATCAGAGATGATAATTTACAGAGAGGGCTGTTGTTTTTCTTGCTTTCTTTCCCCACAGTTTTAGAAGGAGGGACTGTCATTCTGTTTCTGACTCTTGAGGTTTCATATGAATCATATTCTGCTATACCTGGGTAACTCTTCTACTTCAGTTGAACCAGCCCAAGTGGTCTGTGGGAGGTGGGGATCTTTATTTTTGCTTTGTTTTTTTTTTAATTATTTAGTATTTAGTAAAATTTATTATTATTTTATTTCTTAAGTTTAGAATGTATTTTAAATATTTTCATATAATTTAAAAACTTTATCCCATTGTCAGTAAAACTGTCTATAGAGATTGTTCAAAATTATAAAAGCAGTTTCCATGTGTATATGCAAAGCTGTGATCTCTTTTATTTAAAATGAAAACTTCTGTATATTCCTTAACAAAGTGGTTGCTGGTCTTGCTTTTTTGACAATCCTGTTTCAACCACAATTTTTTAATTTCTTTTTTTTTTTTAATTTACAAATATGTCATGGTATAAGTATGCAGCATCCAACTGCATTCATTGGTGGGGTCTTTCACGGTAAAGATTGAGTTCTAGTCTCAGTTTTTACATTGAGCTTTCATCTCCGTATATCTCTCCTAATTTATAAAGTAAGTGTGATAACACCTTCTGAAGGGTTTATATAAATTAGATAGCTAGAAAAGATTTGCCTATCTGTCTTAAGTTCAGTTAAATTGATTCCAGCTTTTTTTAAAAAATTCAGGCAATCATTGGGAAACTATTATTATGGTTACAGTCGAGTTCTTTGTACTGAAAGAGTTTTAAACTTTAAAAACAAGACTCCAATTGTGTGCTTGTTTGTGTTTTAACAAGGTTTTTCAGACTGTCTGTTTTTTTAAAAAGCAAGCTAGAAGTAGTAAAATGGCTACTTACATATCCAGCATCAGAAAATACTGGAAAATCAAAGTGCTGATCAAGGTCAAGGATTTTAGCCCAAGGTCACTAAAATCTGATGGCTTCAAGCAACTAAAACCATAGTTTCCTGATGATAAAGAGGTGAGAAATGCTGCTTCTACAAGTTAAAAAGATCCATTCAGTTTTTAACAGGAAAAAAAAAAAAAAAGTATTTTCTCTCTTTTCTCACTATAACTGCAATTGTAAATGTTACTAAGTTCTCATAGTAACATTATGGATGAACTTAATATGAAGTAACAGTTTCTCTGAAAATTTTTATGCCTTTTAAAAGTACAAAGTTTAGTTCTACTGCAAGTAAAAACAACATGGTTTTAATAGCATTTATGAGAGCTGTTGAGTAAACAGAGCTACATTGAACACTTGATTTAAAATTTTACGAAAAGAAGAAGAAATCTTATTCAAAGGTGAAAATAAGAATAAGAAGTAAAAGAGTGTGAAAGGATGTGCAAATGGATAGTAACCCACTGGTTTACAGCTACAGGAAGTAGTCTTTAATATCTGGCTCATAAAACTTCATGAGTTACTACCTAAAGTTGTTATCAAAACTTCTGTGTATTTAGTGACCCAAAATTTCACCTCACATCTTCACAGCAATGGAAATGCTCCCTGCCAGAATTTGCAAAGTGGAAAATCTTTTCATTCCACACACATTGGAGACCATTTGCACTAAATTTCTATAATATGTGAATAGTTGTTTGTGCTTACTATAAAATGGGCACATTTTCACGCAGGTTAAATCTTATCCAGGGATTCTGGAAGCTGTCCTGAAAAACCCTGTAAATGAAAGATGTCTTCATTTTCTCAGGGATTTTATAAACAGCTAGGAGACCATGTAGTATTAAAGTGAAAAGTAACAAGTAACAGGAGACAAAAGTATAAACACCTCATATGTACCTTTGCTTAATCATTCTTGAGATTCCTGTCCATCTCTTCTCCTAATTTTTGAATTTTTTTTCATATTTAGAGATATGAACTTATAGGGCATTTTTGGTGAACTCCTGAGGTAGTGGAGTATATATCCGAGTGTTGTATATTAATTTCCTTTTATAACTGGTCTTCTCACAGATATGTTGGATGCCTTCTAATTATTGCATTCAAACTTTTCATATGGAACATCATAAAGTAGTTTATATGGGATAATCTGGCTTTTTAAAGTGTATATCGGAGGATGCAAAGGAGCACTAATAATTGGAAGATACTCTACCAAGGCCTGATCCAAGTTAAAAGGGAATGGGTGATCATCACGAAAACAGTGCAAACTAGGGGTTTTAGTGATCTTTAGATAGGGGAAAAAAACTCTTCAACACAAAAGACAGAGGAATCAGAGGAAGCTTCTGGCCACTTGCAACAGAATGTTAATAGCTTCATGTCACTTTAAATCTGACAGCTCTGAAGTAAAGGCCACTAATCTCTGTTTGTAATGTTCACAATTGAAGAGAAAAAGTAAGTATTCTTACTTAAGCCATGGATAAGCATTAACAGTCTAGAAATGAAGGGAATGTTCTGTAACATATTTTAGAGTCAACAAATGCCTCCCCACAAAGCCTTGGAAAATGTATATTTTTCTTTCTTCTGTGATAGCACAGATGATTTAAATGAAACATTAGTTTCAAGTGCTCAGTTCACAAGTCCCTATCTTTACACAGAAAATGTTGGCCAGCTACAAATTTCAAACAAAATTAAAGTTCATATTTACTAGAATGGCTTAGGAGTACAGGTTTGCTCAGGGTATCTTTGTTTTTTAAACTAACTCAAAGTTAGGAAAAAGATGAAAACATTAAAGTAGCCACAAAAGGCATAATTGTTTAGGATTTTATATTTATATACATAATTTGGTTTATAAGCAGCTGGGATTTTCATTTTTTTAATATATTGTGTATTGAATTTTAGACATTATAGATACTCCCGAGGGATTTCCTGTTCACACTTCACACATATCCCTTAAGATTCCTAGTAGAAATCTCAGCCTTCTGTACAGCAATACATGGTTAAACTTATCTAAGAGCATTGCATGTAAATGGCCAAACTTGGATTTTGTCTGAGAATCTATCAGCAAGTGAATATCCCGTAAAAGGAAGAGCATTGCTATTTTATTCATTTCAATATTACATCACCTCTAGGCTCAGAAGCAGTCCAATTGTTACATTGTCGAGCATATTTAAATCAAGGTGATTTTAGCTAATGATTTTAATAGTAGACTCTTGAATTAATCATCTGAGACTCCAGAAACATTATATTGTTTTAATCTTTCATATCTTGCTTTATTTTCTTAATCTTTTGCTCTTCCTACTCATGCCTAACCAGCTATATTTTCATCTGCTTCTGAAAGTTGATTATGTTCATGCATATAAGAATAATTGCAGCAGGCATATATAGCAGTTTATTCCATAATATCAGATCCCTTGTTCCTTGGACTTATATTTCTTTTGTTTTTACTATCAGCTGATAAGTCTCATAATTTTGCATTAGAATAAGTTTAGAATTTCTTTAACTCTAAACAGATATCTTATGTTTAGTACAAATATTTGAATGGGCAGCAAATTTCGTAAACAAAATTCAGTAAATTAATTTTTCTTGTCAGAAAGTCACATGGTAATTTCCTTTTATAGTGATTAAATAATGATTTTTGACTGCTCATATTTTAAAATTCCAGCTGGATGAAAATTAAAATTCCATTAAAATACATAATAATCACATTATAACATTTTTACATGTGTAAAACAACATTGCATACACAGTATATACATAAGATGCTTGGGTTTGCAAGCATGTTTTTCTGTTTGCATATTAAAAAATGAACCAGTTTTTATGAAATTCTACAATTTTTTTTTGTAATATCAGGTTCCAGATGTAATAGATCTGATTGTTCTATAATCAATGCACAGGTTAAAAAAAAAAACCCACCACCAACCAACCAGCCAAAAAAACTGGACCAAAAAACCACATATGCACACACAAGCTAAATTAAAAAAAAAAAAAAAGAAGCAAAATTTTAAAAAACAACAAAACAAAAAATCAAAAACAGACAAAAAAAAAACACAAAAAACCCCTGCATATGCACAAAAATCAAATACAAACAAAAAAAGCCAACCCCGTTTTCTTTGCTTTTTGTCGTTTGGTTCTTATTTTTACCTTCCATGCATTTCTGAACCATATCATTGCAAACACTGAACCCAGAAAGGGATTAAGTCAACAACATTTGTGAATTCCATTACTTTACTTTCTTTAAAACCATGGTAAAACATAGACATTCAGTATACTCAATACAATTTTTCTTTTATTGTAATTATTCAAGCCAATTGCTACAAACTTAAAGCTTAATGCAGATTTAATACAATTTTCAATTTTTTATTCTTTAACTAAATATATTTAGTTAAAAAAACAGCAAATATATTTAGGTTTAATTTAAAATGTAGTTTAAATAAAATATCTTCTAACTAAACCTTAACAGTGTTTTAAATATTTTCTTTCTCTGGGTCAGAAAAACAAGTAGTGAGCAAATTTTTATTAAGTGGAATAGCTTCTATTTGGGTGGTATTTTTTGTCTTTCACTGAACATTTCATTACTGAAAGATAACGATAGTGGAAGACTTGCTACAAAATGCAAATCTATTTATTAAGACATTAGTTTATATTTTACAGTTTCCTCTTATGAGCTTCTTTTTTAGCTGGTCAGGGCAACTGCTTGCTATGCAATAGTAATTCTTCTAGACATTAGAAGAGTGCAGAGAAACTGGGATAAATGCTTAAATATGATTTTTAGTTATCCTCCTAGTAATTAATTATTTGAAGCATGCATAATCTTCAGTCAGAAAGAATTCATTTAATACAGTGTATGAAAAATTGGATATATTTTATAGCAGTATTGATATAGTTAAGGGTTGACAAATCATATATACTTAAATTCTTATATCCAAAATCTATGTACTGTAACTGCTCTTTAAGCTTTCATAACGAGAGTACTGTTAAATAGCAACTGTATTTGCTTAGCTGGATTTTATTACAATTATCCATGTAAAGGGTTAAATTTCAGAAATAAGCTATATTCTTTTATTTGTTCAGATTTCACTTATTGTTCTTTTTTCCTTTCAGTCCTCCTTTGCTTCATTAGATGCAGTAATATCTCCCTTGCCTGTGACAATTTCCATTAATATCTCAAAGGCAGCTATTAAGTATCATTACAAGAGAAGATTATAGAAGGATACCACATACAATAACACTGAAGATAAAGACAATAGTCACATTTTCATTTGTTTCTTTGTTCAAAAAATGTAAATCAAATTCCATGCACTTTCAAGCATTCATTGCTCTGCTTATGCTTTCAAAGTGCTCTAAAAAGAACAACCTTCATGGCCAAATAAATTAATCTGTTAGGATTACCTCAAAGAAGAAAATACTTCTCCTGTCAGAGATTTTTCTGCCCTGTGGCCCTCCAGAAGAATAACTGTCAGGAGAAAAAAAGAAACTATTTCAGGTGTATATATATATATATATATATATATATATATATATTTAATTTTTTTTAATAGGGGAATTTGGTTAAACATGTATTTTAACAAAGATCTTTAAAAGTGAAGAACCACTCATAAAGTGTTCGTCATTAAACATCAGTCTGTGACACCATCTAAATATTTGATCAATCAGCTTTTAGAAAATTATCTAAACATATCTATGGGAATCTAATTACAGCTAAAGGTCACTCTAATTCTAACAGTATGAAGGAAAACTGAAATCACAAAGCTCCTGTACTGGAAATTTTGAAATTCTTACATTATGAATCTTCTGAGCCAGGATGAGTTGTATCTCTTAAGAGAACCTAAAAGCTTTTATTCCTTTCCTGAGGTGGAGAACTGAAAAAATAGGGACAAATTAATTGAATATGGATGTAGACTAATACCAAATATGTTTGGATGCACTGTGATTGGGTTCAAGTCCTTTGGAGACAATGGGAAGAGACAATCAACTCAAGAGCAACTTAAGTCACCTAAAATAGAGGACCATCAGGCCTGTCAGAGTCTCAGTGCCCAGGACAGTTAGAGAAGAGATTATCTAAAGTGCAATCACATGGCACAGACAGACAACCACAGGATCAAGCCCAGCCTGATCACAGAAATGTGAAAGGCAGATCCTGCCTGTGTAACCTGGTCTATCTTTCACTCATCCACTAGGTGACCCACCTAGTGGATCAATGACAGGCTGTGATTGTTGTCCACATGCATTTTAGCAAAGCCTTGGACATTGCTTCCCACAGCATCCTCCTAGAAAAGCTGGCAGCCTATGACTTGTATAAGTGCACTCTTCACTGGGTGAAAAACTGGCTGGATGGCCAGGCCCAGAGAGTGGTGGTGAAAGGAGTTACATCCCACTGGTGACCAGTCATGAGTGTGGTTCCCCAAGGCTCATTGTTGGGGCCAATCCTGTTTGCAGAAGTGTTGATCTGCTGGAGGGCAGGAAGGTTCTGTAGAGGGATCTGGACAGGCTGCATCGATGGGCTGAGGCCAATGGTGTGAGGTTCAACAAGGCCAGGTGCCGGGTCCTGCCCTTGGGTCACAACAGCCCCAGGCAGTGCCACAGGCTGGGGCAGAGTGGCTGGAAAGGACCTGGGGCTGCTGATGACAGCAGCTGAACATGAGCCAGGGTGTGCCCAGGTGGCCAAGGGGGCCAATGGCATCCTGGCCTGGATCAGCAATGGTGTGGCCAGCAGGACCAGGGCAGGGATTGTCCCCCTGCACTGGGCACTGGAGAGGCTACACTTGAAATCCTGCGCCTAGTTTTGGGAATGAACTCAAGCTGTGCCAGGAGAGGCTCAAGTTGGACATTATAAAGAACTTCTTCATGGAAAGAGTTGCCAGGCATTGGAACAGAGTACCCAGGGAGATGGCAGAATCAGGACCCCTGGAAGTATTCAAGAAATTACTCAATATGGCATGCAGAAGCTGCTTTGGTTTAGTTGATATGGTGACGTTTGGTCAAAGGTTGGACTCAGGAACCATTGGGGTTTTCTCCAACCTTAATGATTCTATGAATCTATGATTCTATAACATCAAAATCACCTCACAAAGGTATCTGACTTTCTCTACTAATTGTACTGGGAGATCATATGTGCCATCAGAAGAAATATAGACTCTAATAGTTTTTGTGTTCATTACAAACACAACTGTTGCTGATCAGTTTCAAGATGTCTGTATCTAGACATAGGATATATCAAATACACAGTTAGAAAATATATATGCAGATATCTGCTTTCTAGCTGAAAAATAAAATATCTGATATATCATCTTTTGTGTCAACAGAAAATGTATTGTCTCCACTTTGGAAAATTTTCACAAATAAATAGTATATTTTGCAAAGCGGCAAAGAAGGATGTTTTTCATATGGGAGGTGGAACAAGTGACATTGAAACCTTTCAGTCTGCCAAAGTTCAAATACTAATTTTTCGTAATTCATCTATAATCTGATCTCTTTTGATATCAGGGAAGCTAGAGACAGGCTTTTCCCTCAGGTTTGACTTTTGGACAGACTGTCTCTCCCAAGAGAAATTTTTTCTACTTTTTCCAGCCATTATAATTCAGTGTGGAAGTACCTTATCCATCACACTAGAGAGAGTATAGACTGCCTTTCAGAAGGAAGTGGTTACATAATGGATGGAAATATTATTTCTGAATTTACTTACACAATTTTGTGTAAAAACCTCATGTGCTTGATCACTGTGATCAAGCTGAGGAATGGAGAATGAACAAATGAGTGACAACATCAGGTTTTAAAAGCCTTGATTGAGCAGAAAAATAAATTCCCTGATTTTCTGAAGCGCTAAACATTCAAGAGCTGTGATTGAACCAGGGGTTCTGTACTAGAAATAACATCTGTCCACAAGTGACATATGGACATAAATTGTATCTCCCTCAAGAGTATACTTCTGGCTGGTGTTCCTTGCTGCTCTAGGCAAAGTGGAGTTGACTCTTACTCTCTTTGTTGCTGCAGCTCAGGAAGAATACAATTATACTTTTTACAATTATAAGATCTTTTGTATTCTCCTTCCAGACTAGGACCCATACCCTGGTCCAGACAGGGTAGCAAGTTCCTATGAATTTGTTATTTAATATGAAAACACAACAAGAGTGATCATGCTTGCTAGAATAAGAACTAGCTGTTATATTTGAGGAGCAAGGTACTTTCAATTTCTCATCAGTGATGATTAATTAGGTGGAACTTAATTTCTGCTCTTCTCAGCAGTCATTGGTCCAGCATCTCTTGACCAGCCCATACAGTCTCCTATTTGCCAAATACTGCTATCACCAAAAGGCAGCACTATATGCAAGGTATGGACCCCTCTACTTTACTCTGTATGCTATACTGCTGCTCTGTTCAAACTGATCTTTATGCCAGAAAAGACAAGTGGAAGGAAAAAATATTCGAAACTGCACAAGAAAGCAAAATAACAGACTGGATGGTCCAAGAGCATTGTTATTTTCCTTATTCTACCACCATAGCCTTCTCAGTTTTACAAGAGTTTCAGTCGTCTGATACTCATCATTGTCTTGACTATCTGTGTGGTTTAACTCTGCCAGTGACTGAACTGTGCACCCACAAAAATAATTTTTATTTTGAGTTTGTTTCACTACATCATAGTTTAGCAATCTTGACTCATCATCTTCTAATAGATGAGAGAAAATATAACAGCTCCTCAGCTTTCTGAACAAAAATCAACAAACATCAAACTAATGTATCAAATAGCTATATTTCAAATACATTGCCTTCTTATTTTGGCAGAAAACATACGCGCGCACACACACACACACACACACACATAAACTTATCTTCCTTGAGATAGGCTTAACAGTTTTTTAAATACTTATATTACTTACTGTCTTTTATGCACTTCAGAACCTTATACATATCATATATATAGTGTCTTTGCTCAAAAAGCAAACATTCTGGTGTCTCACAGTAATTCAGCACTCTGAATATATTTCTAGTAAATTATTCAGGATTTCATGTAGATAAATATAACTGGCAGTTTCTCTTAGCTGCTCAGCACTGTTGTAACTCAGACATTTGGACATGTGCAGAAGCAAAACTTTGTGTGTTTTGAAGCCTCAGGCACCTGCAGAGCTTATCAAACCTATGGGTTTTAGCAGAGATTGTTAATGATCCAGCACTGGAACTGATGTCCGCATTGCTTTTAAAGCTGAGGTATCAACAATAGTTTCTTTAAAATCTGATCTTTAATTCAGTCATACACTTAAAAGAAGTTTATTCTGTGTGTCCTCTAATATGGAATATCGTGATTGAGAACAGAAAGAGGGAAAGCAGCAATATATAGACATATATATTTCTTTTCCAGGGCAGCATTGCAGAACATTAAAATCCAACTAGACTGAAAATGTCAAGGTGAAAGAAAATAACTTCTTATCTGAGGTTAAAATAAGTTAAAGAATTTGATTTGGTGCTACCAGCCCCTGTACAAGACATGCAGAATCATCAGTACTTTGAAATTAGTCTGTCAAGTACTAAATTTCTTGACCTGACACATGTGATCATGGCATATTTTGTTCTTTCTAGAAACTTTGTCTGGTTTTGGAGAGAAGCCAGGTGTTAATGAAAATATTAGCAATATTTTCTAATTATTGCTACTAATTAGTAAGATAGTATGTAGGAAACTAAACTTATCACAATAACTTGCAAAGTTTCGAAGGCTCAATTCCTACAAGAAAAAGAAAGTCACCTGTGTTTGCTACATTGTCTGTAATACATACCTTGAAATTATATGCCCAAATTATACAGTATCAACCATATAGTTAAAAAACTAGCTGTATTAAATCAAAGGTTTGTTTTCAGATGCTTTAACTTGGACCAAGAAGAAACATCCTGCACTCATGAAAGATATCCAGATCCGTGTTGATGTAAAAGGAGAAGAAATTGTGGATCATGATTTAACATTCAGGGATAGTTCACATGCTCCTGCTTGCCATCACAGGGTCCAAAATGTAAACCCAGAGCATTTTGCTCACAGGTGAAGTATAATTCTTGTTGTTACAAAGGTGAAGAAAGGATCAGTTAAACATAATAGATTTTAGTTCAAACAGCTGAAATATATTCAGAAGTTTAAATAATCATCCTATTATCATGAAAAGCCCGGAGTTTTTTCACTAGCTTGTAGCTAATACTTCAGGGAATATAGAGAAATAAAAGAAGGCGGGCATTCTCTCAAGCATAAGTATAGACTGCAGACTATCGCTGAAATATTAACTTATGATTGTGTTTTGTTAGATGCATTGCCCAGGAAGCTTTTTGTTTATTCTCATCAGCCTGCTGTCCTCTGTTATTATAATTTACAAGTGCAGAGGCAATCTAATAAATCATTGCTTGAAACACTTCAGAATCTATTGGCAGTTTTCAGCAGTAGCACTGTGTGGTTTTGCTCTTGCATAATTGCCTTTAGCAAGTACTAGAGAAGAAGGATTTTCAAATTCACATTGAAAGAAGAGACTGATTATAGTATGCTATTTATAATGATAGCATTAAATTTCAGTTTTCCTTCAAATTCTCAATACATATGGTCCTTTTTATCAAGATCCTTTTCTAATGTCTTAACTCTAAGATAATAAAAGTCTGAGAAAGTTAACACAAATGTGTTTAGAACCATATTTTGCTGGCATTGTTTAAGAGTGCACTGAAATAACTTTTTGGGGTAAATTTAGTACCATCAATAAGGAAAAAATATTTTAATAAATAAAAAAATAATAACTGACAGTAAACAGGAGAAACAGAAGGGACTGAAAAAACATTACTCAAGATAGAGGAACTATTCTCATTTAATTAAAATTTTCATACTAGAGCACTTTATTTTCCCATATATTACCTCTTTTCTAGAATGATACAAAATGAGATTATTAAAATACTGATTTGTGTGAGTCTTAATGCAAATAAATAAACCCAAGAATCTTTTATTTGAAAAGTTAAGGAGTTTGTTCAATGCCATGTAGCCACCCAAAATCTGATTCCAGAAACATATAGCAAAAATCTAGTTTTAGTATGCAAATTTTGACTATGTATAGCATAACAATGACATTCCACCAAAGCCAAAGTAACTAACTTTCACAGACCAGGACCCAGAGGAAATTAAATGAGGTTTTTTCAACCTTGTTACTTAAGTCATATCATCCTGCTACATACACAAGAATGG
The DNA here is from genome assembly GCF_048771995.1 of Taeniopygia guttata. Classification (NCBI taxonomy): domain Eukaryota; kingdom Metazoa; phylum Chordata; class Aves; order Passeriformes; family Estrildidae; genus Taeniopygia; species Taeniopygia guttata. The sequence continues at coordinate 53,420,313 of NC_133063.1, read as the reverse complement.
AATGGTATACCAGCTTAGAAGCATACTTGTCTTGTCTGCAAGACAAAGAGCCAATAATAAGGAGAGAATATGAAACACAAAACATGTTAAAAATGGTTTTGAATGAAGCCAGGAACAAGTCCAAACCAAGTCTAGCAGCTTTTTGCTTTAACAAGGAATAAATTGCAAAAAAATCCAGTAATGCAACAATTTTTTAAAAGATAGTCCTTCTCTAAATTGAGATTTTTAAAAAATGGTAAGACACAAATGCATGCACCAGCTCTATAATTTGTATGTAAGCCAAAATTTTTCCTAATCCCACTGATGTCAATTCCAGGGCTGTGTGTCTTCATCACAAACAGTAACCAAAATAAATAGCTATTTTGTCTTGAGCTTCCCAAGCTTCTAATTGTCTCATAATAACTGGATTCCTATTTCTATCCCGGATAAGAAATGTGGGATTTTTTTCAGAATCGGAAAACAGGCTGTTACTTTTTATATTTACTTCTGCTGCACCAAATGTCTTTTCAAACATTTAGGGTTACTGTTTTCTTGTTTATTTCCCTGTTTCACACAGAGAAAGGCAGCAATGAGAAGTAAATCAAACAAACAAGAAGCTCTGTACATGTCAGAGTTTTGTTTTATACTAACACATTTATCACTTTAGGATGAGCAGTGTTCTGCACATGTGCTCAGCTAGTGAAGGCCAAAGCAAAAAGCTGAGAATGAAAGCTTTCCTCATACACAGTCCTGCATCTGCTGCCTCTTCTGCTGGCTCCAGGGCTGCTCTCTGGTGGCCCCACTCAGGCCACCCCAAGGGCATTGCATAGCTCACATAGTCAGTTCATGTACCTCAGAGATGAGATCAGGCCCCAGAAATCCCTCCTGACAGCTGTTCCTGGTATATATGACATTACTGATATTTTTTTCTGTTCCTTCTCACCATTTTTTCATAGAAGTTACTCTTCAGGAAATGTGCTTCATTTTTTCTAAGTCAGTATAGATGAGTCAGTGAAAAAGTCATCATGGCAGTTAAAAAAGACCAGGCAATTCTGGATGTGGGAAGGATTTGAGAGGACAAAGTATTGTATTTTATGAAAGCTGAAAGGTGAGAGTTTGAAATTTAGAGGATTGAGGTTGGCTAGAGAGGGAGTGACTGTGTGCACCTGTGAGAAGAGAGACTTTAATTATGATTAAAAATTCTCAAAAAGAATGAGGAATTGTTATGCTACATTGATAAGGTGTATCTGTGTAGTAAAACATTAATATTCTCTGGTCTATGCTGGCTGTAGGAAGAGCTTTAGTCTCCAACATCTGCTCCAACAACATTTTTCCTTCTGGCTCCCCTATCTAGCTGTTCAATACATAGTTATACATATATAGTTATCATGTATAAAGTTACTAATTTGCATAGCCATTTAAAATATTTTGTAACAAATTTCTCATTGCTTTTCAAAACTTATGAAAGAAAAAATCAAATAGGAAATTTATTTTCCTCATGTTCTGTAACACCCACTGAGATTAGGTTGTCAATTCTTGAAAAACCACAATTCTCTTTTACCAGATCTGAAGATGTTCCCCTGTTTCCCTTTTCATGCACATTGAGTTGCCATAGATAGCATGCTGAAGACCAAGAAAAAATAGTAGAAAAATGAATCATTGCAAGGACACCGTCCAATAAACCACATTGCTCAAGGCCTTATCCAGCTTGGCCCTAAACACTTGGCCCTAATGTTGGGACATCCCTAACCCTCTTGGGCTGCCTCTTCCAGTGTCTCTCCACCCTAGCAGTAAAGAATTTCTTCCTCACATCCAGCCTAAACTTCCTCTCCTTCAGTTTGTACACATAACTGCTTGTCCTGTCACTACAGTTCCTGATGAAGAGTCTCTCTCCAGCTTCCCTGCAGCTTCTGATACGGGAAGATTTTTAGGAGTTCTCCACCTTCTAAAAGCTTCTTTTTCTGTTCTAAGTTTCCTCAGATATTCCTTATCCATGGGGGCCTCCTGGGGTTTTTGCCTGATTTGCTCCCTTTTGGCATGCATTTTTCCTGGGCTTGGAGGAGGTGATCCTTGAATACCAGCCAGCATTCTTAGGCCTCTCTGCCCCCCGAGACTTTACCAAGCAGGTCCTTGAAGAAGCCAGAGTTTGTTCTCCTGAGGTCTAGAGCGGTGAGGCTGCTGCATGGCCTCCTCACTGCCATGAGGATCTCAAGCTCCACCATCTGCTGGTCGCTGCAGTTAGGGCTGTATTGGGCATCACCTTCCCCACCAGCTCCTCCCTACAGGTGAGAACAAGGCCCAGCATGACTCCTCTTCTTGTTGGCAGATCACTTGTACAAGGAAGTGGTCACTGGCACATTCAAGGAAACTTTGGGATTTCTTGTGCAATAACTGCTTTCAACAGCTTGTAGATATTTATCCTCAAAAAAATGGTGATTTTTCTTTTTTGCCTTCATTGCAAAGTTCCAGTTTATTGAACGATCTCATGCAAGACCTGTTATTCACTGCAGAGTTTCTCATATCTATAATGAACATGTCCAAACAGGACTGAAATGAAGCCTCTATTTTCCTCCTTACAGGAATTTTAGTCTTTGATAATTAACTTGTGGAATCTTTCTCTCAATGTGCAGATAATATTAAGCTCTATCTCAATGCAGATGCACCTGCTGAATGTCAGGACAGGTCAGAGTTAGGATAAAGTTAGTTGTTTGGATGCTGGAGCATTTTGAGTCTGGTGTCTGTATTGCCTTTCCTATTTGTTTTGTGAAAGAGTAAAGCAAATTGTATTTTTTCTATTGTCTGTGAGCGGTTTCAAAATTATTATTATTATCTTCTTTCTGGATTATCTCAGTATAAACACGAGTTTCAAAATTTTTAATTTTTGTTACAAAATATGTAAATGCAGTAATGAGCAACATCTTTTGAAAAGCATGAATTTTGGAGAATCAGGACATAAAGACAGGAATATCATGTTTGGCTACTTACCTTCGAAAATAATCAGAAAGACCATTTATATTCTTACTGAATGGAGCTTAACAATTGTTTAGACAAACTGCAAAGGAATTAAAATTTGTTTTAACATATACTGTGTTGGAAACAAGCATGGTCACAGACTAACACTTACATTGAGTTAACCTGAAATTATACTAGATTTAAGGTTTTTAATGTCTCTCTAAGACTGTATTCTTAAAAGTAGTTGGCAAGGTAGAACAGAAGTTGAAAATTTCTAATTTTAAGAAATAATATTTTATTCCTTCATGCATGTGTATAATGATCGTTTTAAGAGAACTCCCATATTCCTTGGTTTCGTGAGACATTGTTTTAGCCTGAGTTAAATGCAGTATCTAATTGCCAATTGCAATGCATTATGTTTATATAATATGATACTTATTTTTTCCACTTGAGCAGATAAAGTGGGTATCTATTTATATTATCATGATGTTTGAGTCAGTAGAGGCTGATTAGTTACACTGAATGCCGGCAAAAGCAAATGCAGTCTCCTGAATAAAAATTGACAGCTTTCGTGGCTAGTGAATGCAAATAGACAAACAAGAAGAGAAATGTATTACACTGTCTAAAGTCCTGATGTCCTTATGGCCTATTCACAGCAATAAAACTGAAAAATATTAAATTACTCCGAATTTTCCTTTTTTTTTTTTTCCTCTGCCAGAAAACTCTTGGCATTGCTTAACAATAAATAAAGAGACACATCCCTTAAGCATGTGGTGTATGTTATTTCCTCTTAGCAATACACAGACAAAGTGTTACTGTGTTTGATAGAGTTCATTTGGGTGAAGAGGTTCTGCTTGGGATGAGCTGTGTTTTCCACTAATGAGCATTTTCTATATATTGCTTCTTATGAAGACTTGATAACCTTGTAATAATCTGTTTTGACAGTATTTTTCTAGAAATATTGTGTTAAATATTTTTAGACATGAGGGATCATGGACATATGGATATAGTGGTGTGTGCCTTCTCTAATTATATGCATTATACAATTCACCATTGTTGGAAACTGTTGTACCATTCTTCATTCATTTAATAATGCTTTTGCAAATTGGCAGATAGCATTTGGGCTAAAATACACACAGAATTTTTGCAGGAATAAAACATGCTCTGCCTTTTCTCTAGTGTAGAGCAATTTGTCAAGTAATTAGCCAAGCTAATTAAATTTTTGTAGCACTAATCAAACGAATATGCTAAAATTTTCTTTGCACAGCCAGTTTGCTGTCTGCTTGCATTTAACTTGATGGTTTGAAAGAGGCCCTACTATGTCTGCCACTCCACTTAATCACCTCATTTGCATTTTATATTGGTAAATCAAATAAAGCACCAGTGGCTTTTAGTATGATTGACTATGGTCAGGGCTGTTCAGATGGGACTTTTTCACAGAAAATTAGGCACATTTTATATGAGTGAGTCTGTGCTTTCAACATTCAACAAACTACATTCACTCAGCTAATTAAAAGTGCTTGTTGCTTTTTGCCGATGTATGATAGATTTATCCAGCTGGTGTGTCCATTTTCTTTTGCATAATTTCTTGATGGAAGTTTTTATCTTTATACATAATAAGATTGTCTAAACAACACTTCAAACCAATTTGCAAGAACTATATAAATAATATTTTGCAGAAGCTATTTACTTTGAAAGAAATACACTTGCTGCTCAGCAAACTGATTAGGTTATATATAGTTTCTTTTATATCCTTCTAGAATATGAAGCCTTGCACTATGAAATTTTCAGATTCTGTCTTCACTGAACCAGTGCATATAGCTTTCCTAAAACTGTGGGAAAAGCTGCTTGGGGGTATACCTAACAGTTCATCAGAACAGGGTTTGATACTTTTTTAGATCAGGTCAAAGTTCAGACCCAAAACTTTGTAAACTAAATTTTTTTAAAGTTAGGAAAATAATATTTATATGCAGAAGTGAAGTTTCATTGTTCATTGTTTGAAGGATTCTTTATCACTGTAAAGCATTTCCAGAAATGGGAATAAAAATTTTTCTTTTTCTTCTTCTAAAGGGTCAGTAAGGACGCAAGTATCAAAATGCATTGCCTGATCACTTGAAGTCCATATACATGTTAACAATAGATGAAAAATGAACTTCACCAATATATTTCCAAAATAAATCCATTTTTCATTAATTGTTTAGGAATAAACTAATCAGGTCTTAACTGGTAGTAGGGTAAAAGCCCTGCTAAATGTAAGACTGCAGGCTAAACAGCTGTTTTTTATCCTAAAAGAATTGTGTTCACACAGAGAGGACCTAATTTAACAAAACAGTTCAAATACAACATTTTACATGCATCTAAAGAAAAATTTTCCAATGCAAACTGTCGTACTTTTCCTTGGTGTGCCTGCAGGGCACACACATATTCTCTCTTGTTAACAGAGCCATGACAGAAGTAATTTAAGAGGGGGAAAGAGGGCAATCTTCAACTGTCATAGGTATTTGTTAAGGAAGTCTATGTCTAAATCTTTAGTCATGTGATTAGTTTCACTGACTAAAACTAAAAGCTCATATAAAGGATGAATTTCTTGCATTAAATTGTTTTGAATTAGGGTGAGCAGAGAATGAAAGTGCAAAAATGTATGATGTAAAATAAAAGATAGAAATAGCAAAGAATTGTAAATGTAGGAAAATTATTGTTTGTAGGTGTTCAAATAAAGACAATAGAACATTGTAACTAACAACAATGCTTAGATGCCCACCATATCCTTCTAAGATTAAAGAGGACTTAAAGAGGAAGTTTGCGTCTCTTCCCATTACTGGTTCCACATTGTACCTCATTAAACTTTGGAAGGTTTCTCTTCTTAAATATGCTTCTTAAAATCTTAAAATGTTAGAAATTGAGGACCAAGTTACATGATGATGGAAAGTGTCCTTGAACATGGAAGTCATTATTTAGCTATGAAAAATATCGAAGGGGGGAAGAAAAGGCTCAACAGTGGCCATACAGAGCTCAGAAGAGAAGCTTGAGCTGAGCCCCTGACCCACAATGTACAAATGTAACAGATGTCTAAGCACCGTAATGCAGCTTTAATTAAACATAGGCCAAAACCTACTTGCTCTAAGCTCATGGGGATTATCATGATAAGAACTTGGCCTTGTTCTGGCCAAATTCACTCTGATCCAGAAGAAAAGCAGAAATGCTTTGTGGTTTTTGATACCAGGCTGGAAAAAAACAAGCTATATTTCTCAGGTATAGATCATGTACCTGGGAACATCAGGCAAACTCCTCATCCTATGCCTTACCACATCTTACCTGATCTAGTACATCAACCTCTTACATTAACCTCTTTGCTAAACTCATTTGAGATCTCTTATTTCTAATAAAGCATTTTGGTACAATACACCATCTTGGATCTGATTTATACTTAGATTTTCTATTCCCATTTACATCTGTAGACGATCTCATTTGAAAAATACTCAAAGACAGGCAATCATCTTTCTTAATTCTTAGAGAAGAATGCAAATAAATAGAATCAAGCTATTAAATTCTCCGGATCAGATATTCCAGCTGTCTGGCCTTTTAATTGTGTTGTAATGAACTTAAGCTCAACTAAATATCATGTTCAGAATGTGAATACTTTAGTCACACTAAAATTTATTCTGAATATCTTGTACTACTGAATAGTATGTTGATATGTATTTAATGTTAGATGGAACATATTATTGTCAGTTGAAGAATATGAGTTATCGCCAATTTAAAGAAAAAACAAAACAAAGAAAACAAAACATATATTTATTTCCTACATCAGTTTCAAAAGCACCAAACACAGCATTCACTTCACCCTCAAAAATAGTGTTGCTCAATAAATCACAAAGGACTTGTGATATGATAAATAATATTATTTTTAATCTAAGAAAAAAATATGACATTTCTTATTCTACTAGATAATTTATATCATTTATATATCCCCAGTTTGTGAATCTTATCCATAGTAGTCTGAAAGCCTAACTAAAGGCTGGTTTTATTTTCTGTCAATTTTTTTGAGTTTAAAACCTGAATCATATTTCTTTATTCATAAAAACCACTAATTTTTAAATCCTGATTCTTGGGCCTCAAATTCACTGTAAACATATAAATGAGCTACAAATACATTCTGTGTAATAATATGGCGTTTTCTGCAATTCCCTGCTATTAAAGACATAAACACACGTTAGAGTTCAGAAGATAGATTTCCATGTCTTAGCATAATTTGAAAGCATAAGAATCTCTATGATTTTCTTCTCACATTTTTTTATTTTATGCTACACAGAACAGTCTAAGTGCTGGTATTAATTTTCAGTTATGACCTTTATTCATTTATTATGAATTGTGAACACCTCAGGAACTTAGAGGAGATGAGGAGACTTTCAGCTAAAGCTTTTCCTGCATCAGATTAGAAGATCATGCTTCCAGTGAGAGTCTGCTCCCTTCTGTCCCCTTGAAACCAACCTTTTAATCCAGTTTTCAGTACTGATTTCTATCTTTCCTAACAGCTGAGGATATATTTGTTCATTTTGGAAAGTCTTTTGAGTTTATGTATGAGGGGAGGGAGTTAAAATTTAATTTTCTCTGCCTCTTACCCTATAATCTGTTTCTGACATATGTCCATTTGGGGCTTCAGCTGAGCTCTCTTCTAGCTGTTTAGTGAATTATTATCCCATGATTACCAGTGAGCACAAAGTTTTTATTAGTAAAATATTATAGGTCATAGGTCTAAAAAGGCTGAATGCATTACCTAAGTGGTATAGACAACATATTATCAATAGCTGTGTTATCTCCCAGACCTGAATGTCCACCACAAGCGTAGTAAAAGACAAACCAAATGCTAAATAAAACATTGTATGTGTCTGTATTTTTTAATGTCTGGAGAAGCTTTTAGAAATGTAACCTGTCTTGTTCACTTAAAAAATGCCCAGTTATTAACAATGGATATATTCCTTATCAAAATGAAATTCGGTCTCCTTGTAGAAACAAAATATGAGAAACAAAATATGAGACTAATCTTTTCGTCTGCCATTCAGAAAATACTGCCTTCATACTGATACTTAGAATAACTGATTTTCATTTTTTTACTACAGATTATATGCTGCAATCAGACTCAAGTTTACATTTGCAGTCAAATATGAAAAGTTATATTAAATTAAAGGTATATGCCAATTCACCTTCATAAAAGCAAATTTTAAAAAATTCAGAAATTTTCTACTTAGAGGAGAAACTTACATTGCATCTTGAGCTATGCTTACCACTTGATGAGAACAAAACCAAAAGGAATTTATGCAAAGCAGCATGGACTGACTATATGCCAAATGGCACAGTTTAAAATGTAAGTGTGCTACAGGCGTACTGCAGCAGACTCTAAGCTGCATCAGTTGATCACGCATAAACAGGAACTACAGTAACCAGCTGCTGTCAGTCCTAAACAATAGAATTTTCAGCAGTTTATTTAACTGAATTCATTTTACAGAGACAACAGGTTTCTTCCTATTGTTACAGACTAGCAGTGAAGCAGAACGTCAAGCACGTTTCTCACTAAAGAGCTTGTTTGGTCTCTTTGTGTGGTATTTATAGCATGGTCTGGTTAGTGTCAGTCTTCACTTTATTGGTATTCTCTTAAATCCTGAAATTTTACCCAGACTATTACTAATAAACTCAAATCTTCTCATAGAAACAATGTATATTATCCAGCAAGTCCTGTGAAAACTTCTAAACCCCATCTATGTCATTGTATTTCATACTGACTCCTTTTGTGTACTACAGCCCTTTTATTTTTTATTCTTTGCCTTCCATGGGGGCACTTAGCCTTTTATATACACATTATTTCATATATTTTTCTTCCATAATTTTATTATTTATGGCAGTCTTTGCTATGTACAGAAAAACATAGGTTCCTTGCAGCTATGAAGAGAAATGTGAAGATAAGTCATCATGTTCTTTTAAGCAAAAAATAATGTTTGGTATCATAGCTGCATCAATGAAGATTTTTTCTACTTTTAACATTCTTGTTTCTGGATAAAAATTATTTTACCCAAAACAGAAGAACAAGATGAGGCACATCTCAGTTTGATGGGACAGACTCTGCTGCAAAAGCCATAGTCAGTTCCTGAACTGTTCATAAAAAATGTTTTCAGCAAGCTTTTTTCCTTACTTCCACCAGTAATTTATCAGTTCTTCTCTCCTTACCTACTTGGATAGATTTCCTATGTTAACTACTAATACAAGTTAGTAAATTGGCAGAATGCCAAATTTTTTACACTTTTTTTTGTGCAAATATAATAGTATTGAATTTTTCTGGATCATCAATTAACAGCCTTCCCAATGACAATACTTTGAAAATTTGTCATTTCTGAGTACAATTTTGAAATACCACATACGCAAATAATATTTTATAAGGGACCATAACATCAAAATGGTACTAACAAAAAAATAAAAAACAAAAGAAATAAAAATATTGAAAAATATTAAAATATAAAACTAAAGCGCATTTTCTGTCAGAAAATTCTCTCTCTCTCTCAAAAAACAATTTGGAGGGGTCGAACATTTCAACTGTTCGTGACAAGAACAAGTCTGGTTTTTGCTGTGTTTCAGGAATGCCCAGAATACATGCTGAAACAAAGATGAGAGCTCAGCACAATGTGGGCTCACCTTGGTATTACCTGTGTAGTGGATACACTTTTTCTTCATTGTATGTGACTGAGCTTGGAAAAAACCTTAGTGGAGATGGTTAGATTTTGGCTCTCTGTTGTCCACAGCTCTTAAACAATTCACATATTTTTCTACATGTCATAGTGCCTCCTGCCAGGTCTGCACTGACAGAAGAAAGGCCGTGAGCTGAAACATCCTGCAAGGACAGTGAGGGTCAGCAAGAATTTCTGCACCCAACACTGCCCTTGGATTGGGCAGTGTCACATTGGATTCAGCAGCCCAGGCCAGGACTCTCTATAACAGAATAGAAACATAGAACCATAAAATAATTCTCTAAGAGACCTGGTTGCTTTATATTTAAGAACCACTCTGGGATTTCATCTGTGTCTTAGCACTCTAGGGTGTGTTGGCCTCCAGAACATGAAAAAATATCGGTATGTAACCTCACTCTGGAGAATTGGTAATCCTTCACCAGGGTGTCATCTGTTCTTGGTGAATATCATCATACCTGTATTAAAATCATTTAAATTATAAGTATCTTTAGCACATTTTTTCAGTTTTGTTTTGTGGGATTTTTGTTGTTTTGTTGTTTTTTTGGTGTTTTTTGTTTTTGTTTTTTTTTATTATTTAAAATACTTTAAAATCAATAGCATTACTCTCTTTCTCTTATCTACTATAAGGAAACAACTTCTTTTAATCTGGGACCAGATTATAATCTTCAATTATCAGATTCAGACTTCCTGAAAAATATGCACTCTTCTATTCCAAGAGTTCTACATATCATTCAATTTAAATGCACAAAATACAAAAAAAAATCGTAGTATTATAATAAAGATCTTCTAATTCTCTTTCTTATAAATCAGTAACAGCTGTTCTGACAAAGAAACCAAAACCAAAACCATACCAAAAAAAAGCGAGAGAAAAAAATTTAAACAATATTTTATTATTAAATCTTAGTGATTTTTATAATTTCTTTTTCTACAGCAAAGCTGAGTGCTGAGCACCTGGGACAGCTGTAAACTGTATGTGAATTTTCCCATTTCCTTTTGTGAGTTTGGCATACCTATCTACAGATAGGCAGTCTGTATTCACAGGTACATTTCTCTTTTTCATTAAGTTCTTCAGACCATGTTAAGGTCTTATTTTTATGAATAACTTTTAATTTCCTACAGATTCTACCTCACACATATAGAAAAGGGGACTAGGGGGCATAAACCAGCCTTTATTTCTTAGCTCTGCCCAGACAGAGTGCAAGTGTGTGTGTGTGCAGGTGTTTGCTGGGCTTCCCAGGAGGCAGCTGCTGCAGAGCTTGGTGGCTGCGTGTCACACCCTGGGGCTGTGCCCTGTGCTCCAGCCAAAAACAGAGTACCCAGCTGAAGGAGACACAGCACCAGGCATCAAACTGAAACCAAATTACAACATTTCAGCAGCCTTGCCTGGAGCTAAACAGTTTTATCCAACTCAATAGGAAGAGTTTTGGCAAAGTGACCATTGACCTACTTTACTGTTTAGAAGTTCTGTATGCATATGTGATGAATGTTTCTCAGCCTTAATGTGCTTTGATATTAATAATAAGCACTCTAACTACAGAACTTTTTTAAGAAAGAGGTTTCTTGTTTTCCTTTTCTGAGGAAAGGCAGAGGCCAACAAATTTAGAAGTAATGAGATAAATCTTATTTACTGTATATGTCTTCTCTCTTTAGAGGCATTACATTTGTGATGATGCAGCCCCAGGCACAGGAAAAGGCTCATAGCTCCTGTGAAGCCTATAGCACCCATTCAGGTGTGACATCCAGCAGGTGATGTTTGTGTAAATTAGTGCACTACGCAGGATGGCAAAATTGCAAGCCATGCACACCACGCACTCTGCTACTGAAAACAGGTGTTTGTTGGATTAATACTGCTTTTTGCACTGGTATTGTTATTGTCTACAACAATGCAAGCCTTCTTAGTTGCAAGTTGTCTTACTGATGGAGTCAGCTGAATTTGTCCAGAAGACCAACATACTAATACTTCCATATTTCTGCATGTCATGTGTGTTTGGAGTCATTAATACAGCTGTACACAGTGCAGACATAGCTTGAAATAGCAGGATAGACTCTAGTAGCAGCAGAATGATACCAACAGCTTTTGGTATAGAAAAAAACAAGCTTATTTAAGAGAAGAAATAGAAGAATCTCCAACTAATCTTGATTAAAACCTTAACAGGAAAGGCAAAATTTGCTGGATATTTTTTAGCTTTCATATAAGTCAAGAGGCTGAGCACAGACTTTGCAGAACCTTGGAACAATCTGTTCACTCATGTAATATAAACTGTTCTGCTCTCTCTAAGAGTGATGTTCTGCAAGTTATATTCTATTGGACTTTAACCTCAGGATGCTGGATCCAGTCAAATAACTTCCTCCAAAAAAAGACACAAGGTAAAAATACAGAGGCCATGGTGATGTATTTATAACATGAATTGAAGAGACAATAGCTAGATCCACTAAGACAGCACATCATTCCTACCCACTCCACGACCCAAGATCACTCCTACCCAAGTCAGGAGCTTGAGGTGTAAAACACAGAGCTACTTCAACAAACAAACAAGTCACGAAGCAGCGCTCCCTGCAAGCTTGGTGCAGGGAGTGCTGCTCCCTGCTACTCTACTCCAAGGCAATGTATCCTGCCAATCAGCCAGGTATGGTAGCTCAGTCAGATATCCCTGCTGCTGCTGGAGTCCTTCTCCTGGGTCCAGACCCAACACTCGGGTCTTTGGAGGCAATAGTCCATGTTCAATACATAGCAAAGAGAGGCACAAAGTGTTCTGTATGCTCACCAAGAAGAATTATAGCCCAAACAAAACACTAATTAAAGGAACAACTGCTGTCTAAGGCTGCCTGATTAATCAGAAAAGCCAAAATATTTTCAGTTTGGACCAAATTGGTATTAAATGGAAAAGAAATAAAAAACAAAATACAGCAAGGCCCCCGGTTAAAAAGTCTGCTTTGCTGCTTCAAAGTGAAATTTTTTGCTTGATCACTATTTTGAGTTTCTATTATCTATTATTATAGATTATTAGCATTATCTATTTTAACTATTGTAGGCAGTTTTGCACTACACATGCCTTTTTAAAATAGGAAATTGTTTTTTAAAGAATTCCATATTTGGTATTTTCTAAATACTTTTCTTTTGTTTAGTTTCTTTAACTAGAACTATTTACAAGCATGATCCAAATTTCAGAATAATTTCTGTCACATGGCTGGACTGTCAAAACTGTATACTACTAAAAATAGTAGCTATTGAAAATTATAACAAAAAAATCCCAGAAGGTCTGAGTAAAGTATTTTAAGTTTAAAGATGTGATACAATAATTTAAGCTGGTAATTATTTTTATTGAGTATTCCTTTACAGCAGGTTTTCCCTACTAGTGAAAAATCTTGTAGCTATTTTTATGATAAAAGTGTAAGAGAGCATTATTATTATAGTATTAGTCACATGTGGGGCTCTAGTTCACGTTTACTGAGAAAAGTGTGAGTGTCCTACCAGCACTCCTGAAAACAATTGTGAGTCTCCTGATCATAAAAACAGCTTTAAAAACACTACTCATTTGGTTTGATTTTGCTTTCTTGTTCTTTTCTTCGTCTTTTTCAAAGATTTTTTCTATGCGTTTGCTTTTTACTTCTGAGCTTCTGAAAGGCACTGTATTTAATTCTCCTATTTTTCTTCCCAGTAGTAAATGACAGAGCAGATCACAAGGTTCTGTATTTATTGTGGGAGCTTTTTAAAGAAAACTGATAACTTTATGACCAGAAGTAAAATTATGAGTTGGAAGCACTGAAAACATAATCCTCTGTGTAGCAATGTACTTATTGCATGGGCATATTTTCACCACAAAAAAACACTGAGATCTGAGGAATGATTTTTCATCTATCTCAATTGCATCTTTAACATTACAACAATGAACCATCTGCCTGGGTAAAAGATGCTGCGGACACTCAGCCTAGTCAGTATTTCTTACATTCGCCACTGTAACCATCCAGAAAAATTTTAGAAAATTGATGCAGGCCCCAGACATTAGATTAAGGGAAAAAAAAAAAAAACACTATGTTGTTTTTGTCTGTTTAGAACTGTTTAATTTTTAATTTAAACTTCCCTGTGTCTTTTGAGTTCTATATCATGTGCATGAGTTTTTGCCTAAAACCACTAGGACTAAGAAATATTTCCATTCTCTGACTTCAACAGAGCTGAGTGCTTCTTAACTTAAGATTGATGTTAAAAATTGGAAGAGCTTGTTACACAGGTTGTGTTTGGTTTTTTGATATTCTGTTGTTTGCATGATTAACGCTTAACAAACACAAATAAATGCACAGAATGTTACTCCAGCCAACTCTGAAATAAAAAGTCACATTAGATATCTTAGCACATATTAAAATATCTGAAACCAGAGTGATTTGTATTGCAACTTTACTATTTTTATCTGAACACTGAGAGTCTGAGGTGACAGTGGTATACCCATTCAAGGTGCTTGTCAGGTCATATATTGGGCAAAGTACACTAAAGAAATATATACATATGTGTGAAGCATCATTTCACTTAAATTAGGTATCAACAATTCAGTGAATATAGTGTAAAATTAAGAGAGAGACTGAGACTATTTAAATGTTTAACTGCCTGCGATAACTAATGTGGCTGTTTAAAAAGAAACTTTATCTAAGAGATGGTTAGATAATTTTGTCCCTTCTTGTAGGGTCAAATTATACAGATTTTTTACATAAACCCTGGGGGAAAAGAACCATGAGTTTCAGATGTGAATTTTGTATAAGAATTTATAAATTCAGAAACTTCCATTCTCTCTAGAGTTTAGGGTCAGCACAAATTGAGCACTATGGGTTTTGCTTAGCATGTAAAAAAATATCAAGAGAATAGTTAATTGTGACAGTGAGAATTTTCAATATCAATTAGAAGTCTACTGGGCAGCTAATTAATAATAATTTTTTAGAATAGCTTCAAATACTTCAAAGGCAAAATAGCGCAGGTGCAAGCAAGCACTATCTTTGTCTATTGATCCATTTCAGGTACCCATCAGCATAGCTTTCTGAAGCAATGGTAAAAGGAGAGGAGACATTTGTTGGATGTTCATCCTATTGGTACTGTTGCTATTATTCATTATATTAATATATAATTGCAATACTGCCTTATATACTATTAGTAGTACTAATATTAGCAGTACTACTACTACTACTAATAATAATAATAATAGTTTCATCCTCTTCCTGTCTTCACAAATCCTTTGATTCCTGCCCTCTTCTCAGCTCCTTCTTTTGTTCCTTGAGATCATTTTCTTCCTCTTCACCTTGCTCTTGGCATCAGTAGCAGTGGGGAGAAGAGAAGGTGAGGCAGGCAACAACCTGGACTGTGGGAAGTTGCCCAGGGGGCTGCAGGGACCACCTCTGAGAGGCACCTCTGACCAGCTCTGTAGAGGCACTTATGGATTAAACACACAGCCTTGAATACAATCTGCCAGTGAGTGGGTAGTAGAGGGAAAACTCTCAGCAGCTGTTCCAGGTGAGGCCGCGGAGCATTGTGGTCTAAAAGGAGTTTTGTACTCTTCAGTGTATAATTGATGGCTGAGGCACAGCGAGTCAGCACAGCCTGGATGTCAGAGACCTTTTGCTTTTTTCTTTTGATTCTGAAAAACTGCATACTCCCTGGATTGAAAGACTGCTGACTTTATTCATAACAGTGAGATCGTTATCCTTCCCTACTGGTCTCTCTTCCAGCATAGCCTTTATCAGCTATTTCATTGTATCTTGAATGAACTCTACCATAAAAGTAAATAAAAAAAGCCCTCTAAAAAAGGTGCATACTTAAAGGTGTCTGTTTAAATAGCTTTAGCATTGCAATGGCTATGGTAATAATGTGAGAAGTAAAAACATGAAATGCTATCTTTGCATCACCTTTTACAATATGTATGCTATTTATAAACCATTAGGTACTTGACTATATACAATGCCATCCAATGTAAAAGGCAGATCGTTAAATTTTATGGTCCAGATTCAGTTTTAAGCTGCATAAGCAAATCCAAAGTAATACCATTTTTTTCCTTCCTCTGGATCTACATCAATATAAACCAGAAGAATCTGTATCTGTATATTTTAACTACATACTTATGAAGATTCTTTTTTCCATGTTAATTGACAATTAAGTCTATTTTGTCAACCATTTTTCTTTTATACTGCCTTTACTCTGTTCAAATAAAAAGTATGAAGCAGAAGTTCAAACTGTACATGGGACAAATGAAACGGACAGCCTCAATATTGGACTTTGCTGCTCTAAGATGCAAAATAGACTTGACTTCTCTATTTCTAGTTGAAAACACATTTGTATGTCACTTATGCTCAAGTGTTTTATTTATTTCCAATATTTATGTAAAATGTGCATATTTACATGAATATTACAACATTTTGTGTGTGTGTGTGTGATTCTGTTTATTAACCACTAATCTATTTCTTTATTGATGTCAAACTAATTAAGAAAAACAACTAAAATAACTAGCCTTTATTTGATGTCCTACTATGATAACATGTAATGGGTTTTACATCATTACACTTGGAGAGCTTACACATGTATACCCATTCTAGTTTAGCAAGTAGATTTGGTTTCTTGATGAGAAAAATCATTTATAATGTAAATGTGTTATTCCAGCACTTTCTAATATGCCAAACACAAGTAAAACTTGTTTTATTTTCCAGAACAGAAGTTATGTTATTCAAATCGGGTGTGAGCACTGTCCTGGTCTTTTCCCAATCACTGGACGCCTTTGAGTACAACAGTACAAAATAACTTTCAAATATCCAAACAGCAACTCATGTGATCTGAATGAATTGAAACTCTCATTCTAGAAGTATATAGGCTTCCATCAAATGAAATAGTTAAGTGTATAGTCTAGATAGTAAATAAATTATAGTTATTTTATGAAAATTGATAGTTTACTTGCCTTTAACAAGCAAACTAAAGCCACAAGGGTCTGATTCTTTTTTTAATCTAAAAGTCCCTTGTTCCCATCTAACAAAGGAAAACAGTAAGAATTATTCAGGTGGTATTGTAAAAAAAGCAGGATCAATTCCAAATATGGACCAGAGGTACTTTGTAGAGTATCAGGTTAATCAGCTGCTTAACTTAATCTAGACCAGATAATTAACCAAACTCCTGGCTGCTTTCAAGACTGACTAGCACGTAGGTGTTATAATGAATATTAGGTTCATGTGGATATGCTTTAAACTGGTAAAGAATGCACTGTTTGAGACCTACTACATGGAACATGACAATGTTCACACTGCACTGACTTGCAGATTAGTAGGAGACCATTTTCACTCAGAGACACGTAGAGTTTGTTCAGCACACGCTAACAGCTATCAAAGGGGCTTGGTGGGGGCATGTACACACCAGCTCTTGGAGGGGTGAGCTATGCATCTTAGAACTCTCAATGACAAGGGGATTTTGGCTTGCAAGGTCAAGGAGGTTGGCCTCCTGTGAACTGGAGCAATAGAGAATTGGGTCATGACCCTGTAAAGATTTCTGCACATGCTTACTTTCAAGCATGTGATTAGGGCCATTGTTTGCAGTGGTGCTGTTTGCATACCCAAATTTAAGAACACACATAATCTTTTGCAATTTGGATTTTTTACTATCAATGGTTTGAAGAATATTTTGGAGAAAGTAGCATTTTCTAGATCCCTTTTATATTACAGTCAGGTGTCTTTCCGTAGCAGTAAATTCAATCTGCATCAGTCTGAAAAGGAATACCTTAAAATTACTGTAGTTAAGATTTTAAAAATCTAAATTCCAGTTTTTAAATAGGCCATAAGTAAGGTTTGTTGTAAAACACATCTTATAATTTGTGACTATCTCCAGTTTCAACTCTGAATACATGCATCTCTGCATTTACTTGGGTGTCGAAGGTCATGGCCAAGATACTGTGAAAGTGTTTTAAGAAACTTGGTTAATCTTTGCCAGTACTCACCCTGGCTCTAGGTAGTGTTCAGAAATACAATTTTCGTGTTTATGCAAATTAAATAAAAAATTCTAAACCTCAATCTAAGTGTCATAAACATTTAACAAAAACTCTGTTCCTTCACTAAAGAGAAAAATAGCTAAAATTAGGAAAAAAACTTCTCTAGTTTTATTTTTAAAAAGACAAGCTTATATATTGCCAATAATGTATAGTTATTTATTTTCCAAATGAGCCACTTATTCTTGTGAAGCCCTGGAACTGGTTTCATATAATTCAAAGTCAGATTACACAATTTACAAAATAAAAAGGCGGGGAGGGAAAAGACATTTAACTTTGACAGTGAAAAACAAATTAATGGGATGTGGTTTATAATCTGCTTCCAAAATCCTACATGCACAAGCCCTCTGAGGACTCCTCCTGTGCAGCTTATATGGTCTGTGCTAAAATTGCAGAGTCCCTCAACCCAAGTTCAGACAACAGTCGAACAGCAGTTCATTGCAGGACTGGACCATTTCTCTGTGGCAATGCAGTAACAATTTGACTTTATGGAGCACAGTCAGAGAGAAAAATAAAAATAATTGAAACATTAATATCACATATTTACATTGCATTATTCTTCATTACATTATTTTGTCCCGGACTTAGTGTCATTTAGCATCTTCTCATGGCAATGTGAAAAGTGGCAAAGCTTAAAAGAATAGCAAGGAACTCCATCCATTGCATTCTGTAAGAACTACCAGGTTTGAACAAAGAAAAAAATCACATTTTTAACATATATAAGAATATTTCTTAAGACATAAACCACAGAAATAAAATTGTGGCTTTACACAATAGCCTTAGCTTAGATGAGAGCTTATTCCTCTCCTGACTCGATCTAAAAGCAGAGAAACATGCTGGTTAGCAAATTTTTGAACTTTTCACATATGCCCTGATGGCAAATATTTGAGCTTTTAAAGATGGATTAATTCTACTCAACACAATACTTTCTTACTTAAAGTTAAGACTATGTCTGGTTCAGCACACAGACAAACAGATATTTTCATTATGAGGGCCTTACAGAAAAGGTAATGAAGAAAATTTGCAAATCACAAAGCAACTGAAAGAATAAGCACTCTTCTTTGTTACATATGCAAACTGCTATGATTTATAACTGCTGGAGGTGTTAGCAAAATCTAATTAACATATTTTTTAGTGTGATTAAGTTGGAAGACTAATTTATTTCCATCAGTCACATTCTTTCAGAACAAGCCTAAATAAAGCTTTAAAAAAAAGGACCTAATATAGTAAAGTCAAAAAGAATAAAAGCAAAGAAAGAGAATGTGGTTTTTTTTAAACTTATCACCTGGAATGAAGCAGTATTTCATGCATCTTTTCAGAATAGAGATTTGAAAAAGAACTACAGGTATCTTTTTATGACTGAATGAAACTTTAATAGGGAGGAGGTTAAGAAGTTAAACCAAAGTAACAATAGCACTGCAGTGAAAGAGGCACGTTCTTTTTCATGCACATTGTTCCCTCTCAGAGGTCTGTCACTCAGTAGAATAGATGTGCTTTGACTCATGGGTGGCGATGTACAGCCTAAGCTTAGCCTGAATCCTCTCCTAAAGGCTGAGTCCTGCAACCAGATCCTGACAACTTCCCTGCAGCACTACAGCATGTTTCACTAATATGAGCTGATAGGATTAGCAGCAGGCAGCAATTACAAACTCTTCTTTGTGAGTCCTGAAGAGTTTTGATTCCTGTGTCAACTGATGCTGTATTTCAGATTTCTTTTGTGGTAAATCCTAAACCTTGAGTATTGAGAGTAGATTTACACAGTCCAGGAAAACAAAACAATAAAGGATAGTATGTTGTTTAAATTGAAGTATGTTTATACTGTTTTATTACAAGCAACGCACCCACATTCCCCTCCAATTACTAGGACTATTCACAAACTGACTATAGTTGACTGGGAATACTGCTAAAGACACTAAAGCAAGATGTTTATCAGCAGTTCTGCACCCATTTCCTAGTCTAATATCCAAAGCAGTTTCACAGTAAAGAAAAAACTGGCATCTGATTGTTCCTGAAGAGATTTTAATCCTGGAGGTAAAAGTGTGTTCGCATGTAATGTTTTAATGTAGAAACTAAGTAAAACAAAAAGAAGCAAATAAAAAATGCCAACTCACTTGATGAAGGCTGCACACAAACTGCAAATAAAAAACATGAATTTAAACCAGTGGTGTTGTTTTAAACATATGTGAATATTCAGTAAGATGAAAAATATTAGGTTTTATTCCATCAAACTGCACACTTAACCTTAGGTTGAGTTGGTTTCTTCTGAGAGACATGTATCCACATGCAGGAAAATAACCTAAATATTTTCTTTATACTGAGGGCCACAAAGATGGCTTCCTTTGGGGTGGCTGCCCCAGATGTCTGCCCTCACTTGACACCATGGCAGGTGAGTCAATTTCTTTGTGAATTACTGATATCTGGATCATCAAAATTTTGTCATTTGTGATAGCTATGTGTAACCCAAACATCTGCTTGTGCATCCAAGAACTCGGACAGAGAGCTAAAAATTTCACCAACCAGTCACACCTATGAATGACAACCCAAAGTAACATGGTTAACTATTCAATGAAAATAAAATAGAGACCAGATTTTCATAAAGAAGACTTGCTGAACCCAAGTGGAAGATTCTACTATTTTACAGCTTCCTGCCTCATCCTCTATTTCCAATTGCTTGGTAGGAATTGAGAGCAATTAATGACATTGGGTTTGCAGAAATGTGTCATAGAGAGTAGCTAAGGTACTAAGATGCAGGTCCCTTATGCCTTTCTGCTGATTATGTTACAGAGTCAACAAAGGGTGAAAATTACCTGGAAGTGTAACAATTTATCCCTCTAATACTGATCCACTGACAAAATCAGAAACCTAAACAAGGACATAGTCAAAATTAGGAGACATCAAGTTTAAGTTAGTATGACAGTATAAGAAATTATGTGAAATGAAAAAAAAATCTTCCATTAAGACAAGTTTTTATACAGACCTCATATATATTGGTTTCAGAAAAGGAATTCTGATAAATTAGGGAGTAGCTCCTTTGAGACACTAAATGTCAAATAGTGTATTGCAGTTCTCCGAATGTCTTCATATGAACATTAGATTCAGAATCTGGCAAAAAACTGCTGTGAACAAAAAGATTATTTTTTTTTACATCTTTTTTGTGATTCCTGTTCACATTCCAGTCTTTCACTTCAAAGTTCCTAAATTTTTGAGAATATAACAGAAAATAATTTTTTTTAAAGTTCATAGCTTTCTTGTATAACCTATCCTTTGTAACCCTCACTCAAAAACAAAGAGTGAGTTTGCAGAATAGTAAAACGAGCTCCTACCTTTTTTTTCAGGTCCTTCAAACAATAGAACTACTTCTGAGAAAAAGCATATTATAACTTGAGCACTGAGTACAAACCAATGGATTTAACTTGATGTGCTTTGGATAAGCGAGAAATATTTTGCCTATATACATGAAGTATGACACCAGTTCACAAGGAAATCTGTAAGAAGAAATCTCATTATACATTCCAAAGCTTGTAATTTTCTCTCACAGATGTATAAAAATGGTGACTTGGCAATAAGTTTCTTTTATCTCTAAGGCTATACACTTTGAAAGCTGGTACAATGACCTCAGTGATCAGTTAAAATTATAAGCTAAAGCTAATGATGCTGATCCCTTTATTTATATTTTCATTTCAGAACTTTGCATTAGTCTCCTTTTGTACCTAAAATACATGAATCCATCTATGTCTGTCTGCATATCTGCCCATTTATCATGTGGTATCTGGTTTGCGACAAGAACAGCGACATTTGGAATGCACCAAACATACTTATCAGAAACTTAATATGGCTTCTACAGAGTGAAGGAGTTTCTGGGACAAACAAGTTGCTTTTGGCAGTTTGGATGTATAAGAAATCTGTCACAAATTTTCCATTTCAAAAGGAAGCCTTGACATATCTTGTTGCATTTCCAGAAATGAAACAAAGCAATACTTTATGGTTAAGAGATGGATGTGATCCAACAGTCAGTACCCTAAGGTGAAAATTCAAACCTGCCTAGGAGTTCCTCAGTTTTCAGCCAAGAGTTCTGCAGTTCCAAATAATGAACAAGTGAAAAAATAAGTAATTCCAAATAATGAAGAGGTGTGCTCACCTCTGTTGAATCCTTCCGTGTGCTCTGGGCAAAGCACTCTCTGAGCATGACATAAAGAGACTACTTGGTATAACTGAAGAAACCTGCAACATATCTAAAGTAGCCTCTCATTTCTATACAGCTGTAAAAGCTCTGCAGTAAGCCCCTGAAAGAGAACATTTATGTGTTTTATGTTAATTTGAAATGCTTGAAAGCAGTCAAAAGAGAAGCTTAGTCCTGAAGAAATCCCAGCTTTAAATCCCCCTTAAGCCAGGGCATATCTATGATGTTGCCTTTTATTTTAAAACAACTGCAATTCTTTTATTACTTCTGAAATGTTAGGTACATTTCATGCGGATTTGAATTTTCATATCACCTTTTAAGGAGTGAGTCAAAATTTCCTCAGGAACCATAGAAATCCTAATAGTCTGGCAAGCTTTTCATCCAGGACCTAATATTCTTGTTCTTTGTGTGTAGAAGCTGCTGTCCCCATGAGTCTGTGAGGAGTGAGTATGGAATGAGGGTGTAAGCCCTTTATAGCACATTTCCACTTCACTTGCCAGTGTTTGCCAAGAGTCTCTTGGCAAGACATTTTTGGCAAGGGCTGTTAATTTGTCAGCAAGGGTCAAAAATTTCTTAGGCTCTTCCCTGCACAAAATCCAAAGGAATCTAGTGTAAGGTTCCCCCACTTCAGTGTTTGGATCAAGACTGGAGGCTTATTCCTTAGAAGCCACCCCAAATGTAGACCAAGGCAGTTTTATCTTTTTCACTCGGATAAGTGTCTTTGTGCCTTACATCCCTTTTATCCAGGGCTGTTAAATTAGGAGAGATTATTCTGGAATTTTCTAACATCTGCTGTAATTCTGAACACTGAAAACTGAAATTTCTGTTAGTTTGTACAAAAATACTGTAAATGAGGCAAGGGGTGCTGGGGGGAGGGGTAATGGTAGTGTTTGTCTTTTGATTCAAAGTATTTGAATTGGGGAAAATGTTTCAATTTTTTTCTCCTGTGAATTACCAACCATAGTAGCAGCCCTGATCATTGAAACTATATTAGTAGTGAAAGGACAGAACTTTCCAAACACATATCCTGCTGAATTCAGCTGGCCAGTAGCTCCTGAACTCAGTAGCTGACTTCATACTAATGCCAAGGTTAATGAACTGTTTTCTACTCCTTTCCAGGAGCAAATGTCAGCCCTATAGAGGTTCATTGCTCACCAGAACTCAATCTGGAGTCCTAGTCTGGCACAGGAAGAGTAATAGACTAATGCATTAATTCACTGAGCCTCTTTGCCCTTAGACTGGTTGTGCATTTTTAACATGAACTATAGCAGCTATGGCATTCAATCATATCTTCATTTACCTTCCAACTATGATTTCAGAATGCATATAAAATACTCTATATCCTGATTATTGCCATCAATATAAATAGAAACTAACTACAACAGAAGGGCAAGGGAGAAAAGAGGAAGGCTTTTGGATTCAACTAATAAGCATAAATGCAGAAAAACACGTACATCACAGCTGGCTGAATCCCTGACAACTAATTAAAATGAAGCTTTATTTAATTTTTTCCAAGAACTATCTGCTTCAGCTATCTGCCAGCTATAGGTAGATGAGGCTTTTTCTGTGTTTTTTCTATTGCATACAGGAAAATCTGTTCTTAGTCATACATGACAAAAAGTACTTTTTTGACCATTCTCAGAATATTCCCAAAATTATTTAGCATAACTGGACAGTCTCACTAATGAAATCAGTAGTATAGGTAAGGTTATATTTTTTTAAGGTGAGAATCTATTCTCTGTATGATGGGAAATGATGAAATTATTCTCTATATGATACTAACATACATATAGAGACTACACATATTCTCTATATGCATGTTAGTATCTTAGCTAACTTTCCCACCTATATGATACTATGTATGATAGTAGCACTGACTGCAACACAGAGGAATTAGAAGAATGCAACTGTTCTAAAAATTTATTTGTGGGCTAACATGAGAGGAATCAACTACATCCATACATTAACTACTGGTAAGCAAAATTGAAAATTACAAAAACTTTGGTGTTACTTCTTGACATCCGAGGAGCAGACTTCAGCAGATGCATTGCAGAAAGTATCTTTAACCCTTCTTCCCACTGAAGGACCTTAGTCATTGGCTGAAAGAAAGGAGGGCACAGAGAAAGAATCAAAACTTGTCCAAATGATGTAGCTTTAAGACTTTAATGCGCAACAACATCACTCAGGCAGTGGGTTGATCTTAGCATATTTAAATTTCAGGTCACAGTGGAGAAATAATGACAATTAAAAGAGTATATACGATAAGTGTTTCACATCATGTCTTGGCTACTTTACTTCCGGTGACATTTTAAAAATTTGAAACATGGAAAAGAAACTCAGTCTTGTTTGAAGCAATCATGTGAAATTTTGCACTTTAATCCTTTTACTTTCAGGGAAGCCCATAGATTCAGTTGAGGTCAAGTCTATCAGCAATTGAGCAGCCCCCTTTCTGTTATGTCAAGAGAAATACCTTGAGATGTAATTGCATTATGAATGACTAAAACAGTGAGAGAGTCAGTGGTGCGAAAAAAATATGCAAACTAGCATGTCTTAATTGAATTGTTCATTTGGTTTTCTCTGTTCTATGATATAAGCAATAGGGTAAATCCTCTTTTTCGTCATTCAGGATGAAAGTTTATTTGAAGTTGGAGACTATAGCTGCCTTTTCACAGTAAATTGACCTTGTTCCATGCAGCCAATGTCATAATGCTCTGCTTTATCTAGGCTGAGAGAGAGAAAATCGCAAATTGCTTCTGCATGATTAGTTCTGCCACTTCAAACGTGTTTCTTCCGAGTTGGCTTCCACACTTGCTGCTAGAGATATGTGCCGCTGGGAAACCCTAATCTGTCTCTGAACTCCTCTGATTTAGTAACCCTTTACCAGCCAGTCACTTAAGTCAGTGAAATGATCCTTGTTGAGAACAATAGAAATGGTACAGAAAGAAAGAAGGCATTAATTTTAGTCAGCTTTTTCTCACTTAGAATATGGAAGTCCTTCAAGATTAATGGAGTTTTCACAGATATATATTTATTTGTTATTGTTAACAATGTTTTTTGCTTTTATTTTTATAGTATATCTTGATGAATATGTCTTGGATTTTTTATTTTCTTGAAATACAGAAAGATATTTACCATTGTGTTACTAAATTGATATTTGCATATTGTCATCTAATTAATTCTAATTTCTCAAAAATCACCGTTGCTCTTCATATTGCTAGTATGTTCCAGATAAATAATCCCAAGGCAGTAAAAGATTAAGAAAACCCAGGACAAAAATGACTGCTGTGACATACTCTTGAAATGAAAAACAGCCACAAAATTTTTTATACAGCCAGACAAAATTACTGCATGTTGTTCCAGTCAGGAGATAACCATTAAAAAAACACATATAGTTGATAAAATATATGTAGGTAGCAACATAGCTTGGAATTTTAGAATTATGCGTGGTATTTTTGTGTTCAAATCTAGAAATCAAAGAAAATACCGAATCTCACAACTTGGTTTCTCTTTGGGCAGGACATCTGTACAGTCGGCACTTTACAAAGACACAATGCAGCAAAACATCAGTTTCTCACACTCAGTCTTCTTCTCTTTCCTGCTAACTCTGCCTGATAGCACTCATTCCTATATCCCCACAGTGAGAGAATCGCAGGGAGTATCCACGTATGGGAAATCAAGTCCATCTTCTAGTACTCAGGATAAGGCCATAGGACTGAATTGCTTACATAATCTATTTTAAATTTAAAAATTGGAACAATTTGCATTTAGAAATTAATCTTTTACATGTTACTTTACTCTGTAACAGGAGTATACAGTGCTGAGCTCTGTGTGCTGCACTGTACAGCTATATTAATGTAGTTCTTACTTAAATTGGTTTTATTTTATTATCACTGTAAAAATGAAAGAGCAAAGAATTAAAAACCTGTGATGGCTGACAATTCATTTTCACAGAAAAAAACCCAAATATTTATATTTTTAACACAAACCAAATCTTGTATTTGATTTCCTCCTAAAAATCCAAAGCCAGTTACCAAATTTCTCTATGAATTACAAGCATGCAGTGATTTTTTTTTCTCCTGGTGAAGTAGAGCAGCAGTAACAAGCTGAACATGACAAGTATTTAAAAATAAATTGCTTGATAAAAAAATGAAGAAGAGGAAAATGCCAGCTTCATGTGACAAGACTCATGCTGAAGCAATGTTTTCAGATATTTTTGACCAAAGAAGGATATAACAGTTTAAAGGTGAAAAGGAGTATGGGGAATCTGCTACTTGACAAATAAGTCTACGTATCAAAAGATTTTGCTAACCAGTCTGACACATAGTGGCACATGATGTCAACTACTATTAAAGGCTTTACAAAAGATGACAGCCTGGAGAAACAGGAATTGCTTTCCAAGAAGAGAGTTTCTGTCGAATTTTGTATATTATCCCCAAACCTTAGAACCACATCAACAACAATACTGCAGTCAGGAACCAAATAATTTTTGCAATCACTTATCCTGTGGACTGTGCATAGGCCTGTGTGCCAGGAAAATTTTACTCCTAGATCCCCTTGGAGTCCCTCACCATTGTGGAAAAATTTCAGATATTATATGCATTTACTTCATTATATATTTACATTAATTTATCTAAGTAAAAGTAAGTACTGATGGAAGTGATTCTTTGTTACAGTATATCAACAAGTTGAATGGAATTCAAGGGACAAATCTAATATAAAGCAGTTAATTGATGAAAATTGTTGATTTAACTACGATTTTAAACTGACTTCAGAAAAAGAAGTACCTTTGCCTATTGTGGCAGTTACAAACCTCTAGGCTATATTTTCATGCAGATAAATTGACTATGTAATTGCCAAACTGTGCAGATTATGACTGTAAACACAGAAAATCTCTGTTTAGTAAGATCTATTGAATTAAATCACTTGGGGACTTCTCATTCGTGCAAACAAGATCTCATCAGGTCCTTGCAGAATACAAATTCTCTGTAATGCCTGCATTTTGTAGTGTTTCATCAACCACCACCCTGAATTTTTGACCAAATGTAGTACTCCAACAGGTTTCTCTTCAAAAGTTCCTGGCAATTAAATTTTCTTTATCTCAAGATCAAATAAGGATAATTTTTAGTCTACTTGAGGACATTAGAAAAAGAACTTCCCATCCTCTCCAAAAATCCAAAAAGAAACATTTGAACTTCATCTAAAGAATTACAGAATAAAGTTCACATTGAGCACCAAATATGAAATGCTAAGAATTCCTCAGAGACCTTTTGGTTTTCTCTAAGTGCCATTGAAATGGCAGTCCTCAAACACTAAATTCATTCCTGCCTTTCAGTTTGCCAAATATTAGTGCTATTTTTGCTCTGGTTGTCATCAAAAGCCTAAGAGTGGGATTTCATCCCTCTCATCCCTAAAAATATGGGCACACCCTGCTGGTCAATGGAGGAGAGAAGTCGGTGCAAAATTTCTGATTGACATCAGCTGGAAACAGTGTCATCCCATAAAAGAGAATATATCTCTGAACAAGACTTTGTGCTGTATTAAGACTTCACTAAAAGCTCATTAATTACTTTTAAACCATCCTAATAAGAAATCATTTGTCCTTTTAGGCTGAGTCTGATCAATGCTTACTCTTAAATGTAGTTATCTAGCTAACTACACAGGTGGTTTATGAAAGAGTAACAAAACAGCTATGGAGTCTTTGCGGTTTTTATCTCTTAAGCAATGGATAACCTGTGGATAAGGTCAAAACATTCTTATTTTCCTTACTGTTCATGGAAATGTAAAATACATCAACGGCCTGAAATCTGCCGTTTGCAAATGTTTGTGAGGCAGCACATTTGCAGTTTTGTAGGATAAATACTATTCCTGATTAACAGTCTGGGGATCTCTCATCATCAATGAAGCAATTGCAAAGAATCAAAAGCAAAGATTGATTTTTAGTGTTTTTAATTTACTTTATCAAAACCAGAAAATTCAAAATTAGGATGTTTTCCTGTTTTTTTCTGTATTAGAAATGTTACCATTGGAAGTAGTACATTGCAGTACTCCTGGTACATCCCTGCTATACAATCATATTTACTGGAGACCCCCTAGATAGTCAGAAAATGGAAAAGCATCTCAGAAAGGCTAAAAACTGTCATCTATTATTAGTACCAACTTGTACGTTCTCTGCTTGAGGCTACAGAATTCAATAGCAATTATGTAGTCCCTCCTTTGCTTACATGAGGTTGGTTGTTCAGACCATTCTTGAAAAAACTTAAGGTGGAATTCTTTTCTGAAATGAATTAATTGGATTAAGATTTCCACAACTGTATTGAAGAAGCTAAATGTAACAGATATTACTTACAAAAATATGGATAAATAACAGCTGTTTTGATTTGAAAATACTTCTGTGTTAGAACTTGATTAGGTTGGTTTGGTGGGTTTTTTTTGCATATGCCAAAGTTGCTCATCTTCTGAGTAAAAAACAAACATGAAATGAAAAAAAGAATTCTACAGAACTTCCAGCACTGGTCTCTTTCTGCACATAGGGACTTCTGTGCAGACCAGCAATTCAAGAATTCACATTCATCGTTGTTTATAATAGCATAATAATGTACAGAAAAGTGGGCATGCTGTTTCTTGAATGTCAATCACTTCATTCAACAGCAGAAATTCACAAATGTAGGGGAGCAATACCACATCTATTTTTAGGTAAGCAAAAAATATCCTTTTAAGGATAGCAGGGCTTATTCCCATTGCAGAGTTAGATACTTGCCTGCAGGTAAAAATCCTGTGTTAATATTAGCTGCCTATTAGCCACTAGCAATAAGCCTGAGCTGAACTTCTTTACAACTGAGAAGAACTGAAGCTTAGAGTGGGGTACAACTTGTTCAATCACTGTGAAAGATATCAGACACAACATATAGATACGAATTTGGGATTAAAAAAATGTTCTGTACTATTGAGTTGGTTTTAGACCCTTTTCTTGCCAACATTAATAGTGTAAAAGCAGTACCTCTTCTATGTGTAAGACAGGGTTTTCCTGAGTAAAACTTCTACACTACTCTATAACATTTAATTTTTCCAGGTGGCATTGCATCTTCTTTTTCCTTGAGGAAGCTTGAAAATCATAAATCCATTCAAAACCAAAATTCAGGTCTTTCTCTTGATCCCCTATCAATTCCTCTAAAAATGAAAACATAAATGTGGCAAAAAAATAATAATACAACAGTATTTTTTCAGAAGTTTACACTCATAGGCTAACTGAAAGGTAAATTAGGATGAAAGAGGAGCCAGGCAAAATAAATCTAGTGCTTGTATGCTTTCAGCCCCAACATCATTACTGTCTTTTTTAGATCTTTAATGATTTCCTTGATCCCCTTTACCAACTACTGCTCTCTTCAAAAAAACTGTATTAGGACCTTTAAAGTACAAGGAACATGATTTCAAACATATCTGTACTTTAAAAATATATATGACAAACTTTATCCGATACATTCCATTATTGAAGTTTATTCTAATTAATGTCTAGTTTTAGTCCCTCGCATTTACAATTGATGACTTCAGTGATGATTACAAAATATTTTTGGCACTCGGGACAGAATCATTAACTGCAAGACAGGTATCACATCCTTATTTATGGAAGTTTAGGGATTTTACACATAGTCCTGGACATTTCTGTAGGTACCTTGCGTTTTCTGATCATCAGCAAAATTTTGGCTGCCAGTGCCACGCTGCCTTGCTATGCACACAGCGGTGACTGGGGATCAAATCAACACTCTGGAAATCAGCACTCCTTCCTCAAGTGTTAAGTAGAGCCTTTATGCAAACTGAATAACTCTAATAGTGAGGATATCCTCAATGACCTGCCTCCTACTTGTGGATTGAAAATTAGGCCTAAGCATGCCAATTGCCAGATAATGCTGCTACAGGGAGACTTGTGTACAAACTGAAAGGTTGAAGTGCACCCTTTCAGCACCCAGATCCATTCCCAGCAGGCCAGCTGCCGCTCCCCAGCTGATGCCTGCCGTGACAATGGTTCTGGGGGCCCTCAGCATTTGCCTTCACACTCCGGTGGCCAAGGGGTCCAGGAGGCTGCCTGGAGCATCCCCTTCACTGACACGTCCTGGGAAGCTGTGCCTGGCAGAGCCATGATCTTGGCTGATGACAGGCAACTCAAATCAGTCCAGGGAGGCTTAAAGGGAAAAGGAAAAAAGCAAGCAAGGGAGTGACATGTCACTTCACACTGTGCTGTGGTCACTTTAGCTGAGCTGTGAACTGCAGCTCTTTTGAATGCAGAAAGTTGTTCTGATAACCCTGCAGGAGAGTGATATGGGGGGATGAGGCATGTCTCAGAAATGTGAGACTTTTAAGCCATCGGCACTCTAGGTTTTGCTCCCTGTTTTAACTCTTAGTAACTGCTGCAGTATAGATTGCCAGTGTGCAAAATATAGATTTATCACAAATAAGGGTTTGACTATTTCCAGGGGAAGAGGGGACCAAGCTCATGCTTTCAGAGTGACTCATGGTCTTAGGTGCTGTTGGGCTTTGATACCACAAAAAGCCATGTCCTGGCTACTGACTTGTTCTGGACATCCCACTTCTGAAAAAGCTCCTTACTTAATATCAGATACTGGGCATTCAAAGCCATGCTGAAGAATCTTCAATATTTGTATAAATTCACTTTAACTGAACATAAATTGATAGCACTGAGATAGTCACGCCACACCCATACCATCCATCACTCGTGTTGTTTCGTCAGTCAGTGTGTTCTGTCATTCTACTATACAGCAGGCACTGAAGAATCACCTGAAAGATCTTATTTATAGGTAGTTTCTTGCTTCCCCCCCAGTCTGAAATGAAGCACCTTGTTGCTCTGCAGGAGATAGATCTCTGATCATAAACACAACTCCTGAAGGCAAGCTATCCATGGTTACAACAGCTCCGTCTTATCATACAAAGTTCTCACAAGATTATAGCAGTGGACAGACACCTTTTTTGAATCATCTTTTCCACAGACAGTAATGACAAACTCAGATGCCACCAGAATGAACAGCTGAATACCTGGAAGGATGGATTTCTTCTGTTAGAACCCTAATAAAGATAGAAAAGACAAGTATTGCATAATTATATATCTTAATTCATCCTTGCAAACTAATAGTAAATCTTGCAGGCCAAGAAACAGAAACCAGTAAATGAATTTCCTACTTCTTCATACTAAAATTTCAGATTTTAGATACTGCTTTATGCATTAAAAACTTATTCATGTTATTAAAAAAAAAACCACAGAAAATCATTTTGGTGTGCTCAAAATGTGGGAACTGCAAAACTATGTCATTAATGCTGTATGAAAACTCTCTTGCCATGACCCACTGGTATTGATATGCTTTCTTAAAAAGAAAAGGGAAAAGATGAGTTCTGGGCTGTATTTCCATCCCATCAATGTGTATCAGCCCCATTAGCAGTTAATTCTCTGATCTCATATGTACCACTTAATATGGTAACTTAATATGAGCAACTTTGTTGCTCAGTTTCCACTTTTTTTGTAGAAGATAAGAGTATTGAATTTTATTAGTATTACTTAAAGCTGTATCAAACTCAATATATGTTTGTTACTAGTTTTTATTAATCTCATTTCTAATATATTTACTCTCCCATGTTCTAGAGTGATGTGAATTTCTTAAATTTCATAAGAGGACAAGCAACAAAATTAGTTACAACTGAAAAGGAGCTATATCTGCCTTCAATGAGGTTTGCTATCTTTCAAGGTACTTGCTGGCCTTTGCCATGACTATATCTCAGCACTTAACAATCACAAATGTTTTTTATCCTCCCATTACCTCTTTGATAAAGGGCAAGATTGGTCCTATCTCCAGTATTCAGGTGGAGAAGCGAGGTCCAGGTAAACTGAGATCAGAGTCACACCATGCACTTGTGCCTGATTTAAATGTGTCACAGATTTGTGCCAAGACCATCTAGACAGTAAGGGCTCTTGTGCTTCTAAGAACAGCACAGATCATGAAGTATGTGACAGCCAAGGACAAAGCCAGCTTGGTCAAGGATAACATACTTCCAGATAAAGACAAGGCCTGAAAATTGTTAAGAAATGCTGAAAAACTGCAAAAACAAAGCCACTTCCATTAACACAGTGCTACAGCAGTTCCTGGCTTTCAATGAGTAAAACAAACCATCATCCACTGTAGCCTTGGAAGCACACCTGCTCTTGGAAGGTGGTAGAGGATGGAGGCTGGTGTCTTCCACCCCTTGGGGCCAACCACTCACTGCAGCTGAGGTAGTTAACAGCCAAGATAATTCACTTTCAGTGTTTCACCTTTTATTCCCCTGAAGTCCTGTGCTAGCTGCCAGAGTCATTGTCCCAGGCCAGCTGCAGAGAGCGCTTCTTCATATTGTTTAGGTAATAGGACAAAAATGTTTTATTTTTTCATTTACAAAAACTATGTGTCAGAGAAAGTTGTGTGACACTTTGTATAACACCCCAACCTCCTCTGCTTCATCACCTTTTCCATATGTTCAGAAACATTGCCCATGCTGTTTGAATTCCCTAATCTAGTTCTCTCATCCTTCATTGGGTTTGATCCAAAGTCTATAGGTATTAATCCACTGTCTTCAATGCCCGCTACATCAAGCTGCTGAATGGCTAAACACACATTATTAGTCTTAAAATTACACGCTGAATATATTTGACCCATGTATAAGCCAGTATATTTAAATGGATAAAAGCAAAGGAAAAAAAAAAAAAACCCCAAAAAAAAAAAAGGAAAAAAAAAAAAAAACAAAACAAACAAAACCAAACATCCAAGCCAAGAAAAGGAATTTATGATAAAAAGCAAATCACGTCTGAATCTCACTATGTGTGAATTTGCATACTGCTTGTCTCAGGACTGTGAATAATGAGTAAGCATTACACTGGAGGTTTTTCTTGGTTGTTAAAGACAGACTTTATCAAATACATTATTTCAAACACCAAATAGAAATTCAGCCTGAGATTCTGTGTTGCATGTAGTCCTGCACCCATTCATCAGCTCCACACTAAGCAGGTTGTTGGCACAAATTTTGTGAATGAAAGTTCAGCAATAAACTTGGTCTTGGGGAGAGCGTTTTTGTTTTAAACTTCAACCAATCTATTCACACATGATGACAATGCAGAACATTTGTTTATTCTGAAACAATCCACCACAAGTAGCTGGCATTTCAGTATTTTCAATGTGCATCTATAAGGATGTTTAAAATGCAAGGTCTTCCCGTAACATTAAAACAAGGAATGTATAAGGTTTATGTGTGCCTTGTTTGAAAGACTTTTTTTCTTTTCTTTTTTGAAAGAAGCACAAAATGTCTGCCAAGCTTAAAAATAATGCGGATCATGTTTCTGTGTCTGTTAGGTGCTGCTTAGTGGGCAGTCTGGCTCTTGTCAGTAATTCTTCAACTGCTTTGCTGCAGTGGAATTACTGAAGAGAGCAATGAGTTGGGGTTGGTGGGAGGGATTCTTTGTCCTAGCTGCATTTAAAATTACATCTAATCTTATCATGGAGCTCGTCATTGTTTCTGGCTGCCCATAGCAGGTACAGTACCGCTTTTGTTCAAGTCTGTTGCTTTACCAAATAAAGGCAAGAACTGCTTGCTTTTCTCATACAAGTAGTCCAATTGATTTCTGCAGCCTTACTTGCATGAGTAAGGCAAACAGGATTTGGCAGTAAAATTGATTTAAAAGATTCTGAATACGATATTCTTCCAGAGGAAATACATGTTGATTGAAAAGTGTTTAAAGAGACAGGTAAAATGAACAGATTTAATTAAAATTTAGATGTCTGGTATGTCTAAAGCAAGTGAAAGCAAGAATCAGTATAAAATAAAGAACAAAATGAAAACACCAGCCAGACACTAAAAATTTTTCACTATTTATCAAAAATTAAAACCTTTTTCTCAAATGGCAGGGTTTTAAATAAAAGTTGGTTGAAACCTTTGAGTGTCAAAGCAGAATATCCAGAGAGGTGCATAAATGGATAATGAGTATTTTCCCCAAACTCATCAGAAGTCCATGTGGTTTCACTAAAAATTTTGAGCATCCCTGAGGTGTAAAATATTTCTTCAAGTGCTTGCATGTGGATTTTAACATTTGAGTTTTATATACATCTTGAATATTCTGGCATCCTAAAACTTTTCCTTGCCTCCCAAGGGAGTTGCATGCAAATACAAGCAGATCACCAAAAAAAAAAAAAAAAAAAAAAAAAAAGTGTTCATATATAATTACTGTTTCTTGCACTCTTTTTCCAGTAGTGGATGCAGTTCCCTATCTCTTTTTTAGTTTATCAGATATTTAATCTTTAAGGACTTGTTGCTCAGCTGGCATAATCTATTTTACTTAGCTGGAGCTGCTGTGGGCTTACTAAGAAAATAGGTGTCATAAGTAGTATGTATGCTTTCATTTTAGAAACTTGCCCTGACCAGTACTGAGCAAATTATTGACACTGTAATATCAACAGCAAAAGAAATAATACCAAGAACAGACCAAGAGTGTCAATAAAAATTCCAAGTTAAATCAGACAGAAATAATTGGTATTAAGTTATAATGGAAACTCTATTCATGTCATTTTATAATTAAGATGCAAAAGGTAACTTGTTTGAGCAGGTTCTATTGAAATCATGAAAGAGATGAATTAGCCTGAGTTGTTTTCAGAGGTGTAGCTCATCCCAACAAAAGTTATGGAGCATTTCAAAGTAACCTAGCAAGACCCAAAATCTAAAGAAGTTAACAGAATTGAAGAGTCCTGCATGTTGAGTAGTTTTTTTTCAAAAATTTAACTTGTACATTTCATCACAATTTAGTGACATATCTCCTTAGAGATCAAAGTAAGCTCTAGGGCTCCTGAATGACATAGTTAGGTGTCTCTGCAAATAGCTCCACAGCAATTCTGCTCAGAGTGTATCACTGGTTATTGGCACAGCAGCGCTTACACTAGTGCAATGGGTTATTAAACAATATTGAAAATTGATAGAGCTTTTCTCACTCTTCAGGACCATACCCAAAAATTTAGATGCTTGTTTGAGACACTTAATTAGGAGCCTTGATTTCTTTATAGTCAGAGTATAGAAAACTGTACCTCCAAAGGTCTTCTCATCACATTACAGGAGTCTATAATTAGATGGGTCTAATATCAAAGGCTTCAGTTATGAACCTAAAGTTCAGTGAAATTATTTCAAATTTTATTGACAAAAGAGAATAAAGAAACATGAACCTATAGAAAGAAATGTACAGAAATTACAGCTGTTGAATTAGGAGAGGAAGTAGATAATTTGTGCATGACAACACAGAAAATATTATAGGAAGAAAAGACAATGTATTTTTTTCTCACAAATACTTCCATAGTATTTGAATGGTGTAGATAATGATCAATAGACATATAAAATTGTGTGGGCATGTTAAGCAATAAGAATGATTTCAAAGGAACAATTTTTGCAAGACATTGCCAAAATAAATATCGAATTAGAAGTCATGCAGGATTAGACACTTATATGGATTATAAGAATTTCTGTAGCTATCTCATATAAGAAAAAGAAGATGATAGTAAATATAAATACTTTGATTTCATGGTATAAGCCAACTACCACTGAACAAAAATGAGTTAATAGAGTCTACATCCAGTTGTTCAGGGAAATGGTTTTTGCATATTACCATAAAATAGAGCAAGTTAATATTTTGTGAAGCATTTACATACTATGTTTGAAAGGTTACCACAGGTTTCTTCATCTGACTCTTCACACTACCAGCTGATTCTATCTATGACAGAAGAATTGTGAGTTTATTCTGTTAACTGTACTGCTCTTCTAATATCTGACATGTACAAAGGTACTCAGATACAAAACAGTGACAGATTTGTTTCTGTTACTTCTGGCCTATGATTTTTTCAATAAAGACAGAGAGACTGTGTTACTTGTATCCAATCTGATGCCCAAGGGATCTTCAGATCAAAGATGGCTAGGTTGTCATGTGTTAAATTTGCCAGCACAAAACAATGAATACACAAATTTTTACACAACATGCTAATTTTTCATGTTGTTTATTCAATCCTGGTACTAAGAGCAACTTTTAAGGAACTTCAGGTCTCAGTTTAACACAACTTAATATCTAAGGCTGCGACTCTATTTAGGACAGAAGTTAGAACCTCAGTACGCTGTGTATAAAATATGTTCAGGTAACCATGAACTCAAAACTGTTCATGATTTATACAGGTGCAGGTATGACCAGAAATCAAATTTGTGACCCCCCCACTTTGCTTACTTATTGCACACTCACACTTCCTAACAAACCTATACAAGGACCCACTGCCAACTGCAGTTTGTTATTTATATCCCCTCATTTAAAAGTTACCCAAACCTTTGGCCCACTGGACCTAGAAAAACACAGGAGAGTCTGAGTAACCTCAAGGGAACTTAACTCACACAGACTTACACATCACCTGCACGTTTGGCAGTGTCTCCTAGCATGATGTCAGAAAATGAGCCACAAAGAATTCATGCTACTATTTGATGTCACAGGGCATTTGCCAGGTGTTATTTTTAATAATGTGTCCAAAACAACCAAAGGGCATGAAGAATCCAGGATATTCTCCCACCAACAGGTCTTGAAACATTCTTAAAGTACTGCTCATTTCTGAAAAGGGGTGGTATAAAAATGACACCTCCTTATCCTGCACAGCTGTTTCTTATTTATAAGGAGTTGGCATCATACCTGCTGCCTGCAGAAACAAAATTTAAGCCTTACAGTGTTTTCTTTCTGTTGGTCCTGCAAAGCATGGACCACAGAGAAGAAGCTGCATCACCATTCCTTGCCACATTTCTAACTATATGAAAGTTTATCTGTTTGCGTATGTCACCAAATACAAAATCAAGGAATAAGGTAAAGCACTAATGTGATTCAGGTCCTAATTTTACAACTAAACTGGAAGACTATTTCAGGTGAAGTGTGAGGCAAAAACTATAACCTAGCTTGAGAACTGCACATATTATTCTGTGTAACAGTGGAAAACACCACACAGTTTTGGGAAGATAATTCATAATCACACATCCAAGAGTTACTTTTTC
Source organism: Taeniopygia guttata (assembly GCF_048771995.1). Taxonomy (NCBI): domain Eukaryota; kingdom Metazoa; phylum Chordata; class Aves; order Passeriformes; family Estrildidae; genus Taeniopygia; species Taeniopygia guttata. Next base: position 53,383,384 of record NC_133063.1, on the reverse strand, counting down.
TTAAACTTGATTGATGCATGACAGGAACAATCATATATTTCAGAAGAGCTGCATGCATCTGAAAGTCTTCTGCCCGTAGAAGAAATCAGTGCTAGGTAATTGGTCTTGTCCACCTTTTGCTTTTCTGTTTCTTTCTATATTACATCAAGGAGTTTATTAACAGAAACAAGCAGTTTTTCTTCATGCCAGGCAAGTCCCTGGAATCTGTTTTCATCAATTACACAAACATAGATACAAAATCTGCAGTTTAGTCTAATTAGTTCATGTTCTGTTACAGGCCTAGTAATTAGTAGCTACTTTTCTGATTGATATTTTCAAGATTGTTTTAATAATCATTAGACAGAGCATTTAAGACAGTGTTTAATAACACAAATCTATCATAGACAATGTATTCTCACTGGTATTTAGGCTTATTGCCAACTTGTATCCCCTCTACAATGCTGGCTTTGCACCAACAGAAAAGAAAAAAAAAGAAGTTGATGTTTCAAAACCAGAATTGCATGTAACCCAACATTATATGCAAAAGGAATTGAATGAAAATTTGTAGTGACTTGTGAGTTTTGAAATTTAACGATTTCAAGTATCTGCAGGTGATTTTTTACATTCTCTCTATTCCATCTTTCTAATAATACATTTTGAATATTTAGTGGACAGTCAAATAAAAATCCTCTTAGCATAATATTTAAACCATGACTGGCAAATGAAAAATTCTGAACATAGACTTACAGGGGAAAAAACATGTTGTTTTAACCATGTCAATACTCTTTGGGCATTGGAGAATCTTCAGGACCACTATTCTTGCTTCCTAAACTTTAACCTAAATGGAAAAAGGGAAGATATTACTGAAGAGCAAGAGTTGTAAACAAAATAAATCAACTTGGACTAACACCTGTGGGCACAGATGGGTGCTCCAGCTCGATGTCCTTTGTTGGCCAGAGGCACTGCCGGACACCAGGCAGAGACACCTGGTGGCAGAGGGACACAACAAAGGGCTACAAAGAGCTCTGGACACCAGTGGGAAACAGCCAAGAGGAAGACAGGACCAGGATGCCTTGGGAAAGCAACATCATTAACACAGGGTGAGAGACTAGTGCAACTTCCCACGATTCCTCACTTTTTCAGACAAATGTATGGTTGTCAGCTACCACTCATTCACTCTCTGGTTCTAGAAAATACTGTATCCCCTGATCCCCCATTGGTCCTCCCTGGAAAACCACTCCCTCCTCGCTTCCCCATGGGTACAGTTCAAGTCACCCCACTCCAACTCCTCCCCTGACTCCTCTCCCCATTGGATGATTTGTATCCTGACCCTTTCCACCTCCCCTCAGTGATATACCCTAATCCCTCCGCTGGTCCTGGCTCTTTGCCTCTGCTTCCGTTCGGCAGAGGTTGTGTTCCTGCTTGTACCCTGCCTCCTTGGATTCTACCCACTCCTACCCTGCCTGGACCCTCGGATTTCTCCTTAATAAACCCTGCTAGATTTTACCAAGAGCCCTCTCATCATTCTGGTGAGGTTTTTATTATGCTTGGGTGTCTGGTGGGCTGGGGGAGTTGCCGACACAGGCCGGAGCGGAGACGCTCTCGGCACCACCAGCACCCTGACAGCACCTGCCCGGGGAAGCTATCCAAGGCCACCCACAGACACCCACCCTCCACAATGCCCCACAGCCTCTGATCCCACCTGGCCTTCACCTGCCTGCTCTCGGAGCTCACCAGCTTTTGCTGCTCTCCAGGAGTCACTGCTTTTCTGTGGGTCCCCATCAGTACAGCTGGCTGGGGCCACCCTCAGTTTCCTGCAAAGGATCTTGTCTAGAAAACAAGAGTGAAACCTCTCTCCCGACTGACACCCAGGAGGAACAATTTGAAGACAACTGAATTTACTCCACACTCACACTCCACGTGTCTTTAACTAACAACAGTTCTTCTCTTAAAACATGTTGGGATATCAGGTTGTGCATGACCAATCTCCATGGACTACTCCATCTTTGAAGAGGGTGGCTACGAATTAAGCCAAAGGCATCAAGCAAAAAATGTTCCCAGAGAAGGAGCTAAGAGCCCAGATTTAAAGGAAGATGATGTAGTCTCTCTCTATCTCTCTACCTCTCTCTCTCTCTGTCTCTCTGAGTAGACCACTGCACCAGCTATGGTCCATCACACTCTAATGCCTTTTTTCAGTCAATAGACTCATACTTGCCAGAATCATAAACAACAAAATATTTCAGGAGGCAAAATTATACACTTTCATTTAGAGAATGGTAAATTTATTTTGTTTTAAAGTAAAATAACTTAAAATATGTTTAAAATGAAAATATTAACTCTATGTGCAAGGTAGAGGATCTTAATGCAATTCCATATTCCACTGGACACAAAATTTGCAGGGGTCTGTTTAATTGCACACAGATCTTTTCTTTGGAAAAATCCATCTAAATGAATCATCAGTGCTAGCAGTCAGAGTAGTGCCGAATGAGCAGCTGCCATAAACCCAATAGTATTGAAAATTTGAGGGCTCTGTCTACACTATAACATGTCTTTAATAAAGTACACAGCCATCCTTCTCTGAAGCTTAACAAGACCAAAAAAAATCCAAATGATCCAGTTTTCTCCATCAAACTAATTTTTTCATCTTGGGCATTCTTAAACTTTTTGGGTTTTCTTAGTTCTCTGCATACATTTTACTGGTAAAAAAACTTACCTCCTGTGAGACTAAATGTATAATATACCTTTATTATGAAGGATTGCATATCATGACAGAATATTAATAGTTCCTCTTTTTTGCAAATCCAGGCTAGTAATAACTCTGCTTTACATAATATTGAGTAAAGATATCAGCAAAGATGAGCTCTACTTTGAGAGGGTGCAATAAAGCTTGACTGACCCACCCTTCTCAAAATCACTATGGGAATGCAAGCAATGTCTTTCTCACTATCTTCCCCCAGGTCCTGGGCAGACTTGGCCCAGATCTGTGGGAAGTGTATTTTCCGATATTGTCCTGCAGCAGACCATGGAACAGTAGTGCTTTCAAACTGTAGCGGCTCAATCCCAAGCAATACTGGGGAAAGGATTTGATGAAACAAGGTTTCATCTGGTGGTAGTCACCAATTTGATGAGTCTTGAAATTCTCCACGGCTCCATGCCAGGATCATGCCTGAAGGAACTAATGGGCACAGTATGCCCACAGCCTTTCACAGCAACCTGTCAGCTGCAAATACCAACTGTGTAAAAATAAAAGTCTGCAAACACAGACATTCCACAAGACACGGAAAATCAGTTTTAAAAAATAGAGTGTACAGCTAGAAAATTTTAGAATATTTAGACTCAGAACATGTTTGTAATATATATTTTACAATTTCTTCTTGCTGTTTCTGGGGTGTTTCTTAATTTACCAGTGAATCATTGCCAATGATTCCCTTGTGCTGAGTGCCATACAAGCCTCTTCATTTCTGTGTTGAGATCAAGCATGTGTGTCTTCCCAGTAGAAATCTTAACAAACTAAAGAGGCATTGGGCCTGAAAACCTGCTTTCACTCTCCATCTGGGAGTTAGTTTAGGCTCACATATATAGTGTTATAGTATTACAGGATTAGATTTTTGGCTCTCTGAAATTTTACATATCAGCCTCTTTTCAATGTCTGAATTTGTCATATTTTAGAGAATTGAATAATTGGAAAATGAGCTTGATAGATGGATGTGTTTGGGGAAACAGGATAGTTTGGTTCTTTCTGTATGAACATCTGTAATAGCATAGAGGAGGATATGAGTTCTATGCCACTGCAGGTCCTTCTTATTTAGGAAACTCCCTGGGAAATAGGTCAGATTTTTTTTTCTTTACTTTGTTTTTGTAATCATATAGATCTGTTCTCTGGCTCTTCCAGTCTTTCTTTTACATGTTCCTTCCTCTGATTACAGGTATCTTTTTTAGGGAGGGATCCTGAGTTTTTCAGTATCAATGGCTTTGTGTGGTTTTCTTTTTATTTTCTCTTGAAACAGTAGTACAGTCCAGTTCACTGAGAATGAGTTTGAATGTTATAACTTAGTATGTCTCTTACATGCAAGCAAGGCATAGTGTCTAATAAAATGTGAAAAAAGGTGTCTCCATCCTGCTTCAAATCTGATGGATATAGGGATTTTTTCCCTGAGTGTCTACACCTACAGTTATCTCCTAAAGAGACAACAGCAGATCAGCCTCTTGTAATAACTTGAATCATTACTATAAACCAGAATTTGTTGCACATTTCAATTTTCCCTCAGTCTTTTAGTTTGGTTCTTAAACCATGCCCATATCCAGCTGTGAGCCTTGTTTTGAGGATTGCTTAATTTAGTTTGAATGAGATCAGCTTGAGGAAAATTGCTTCAGGCTTAGAAACATTTTTGTTAATCACAGAAGTTGTAAGTTCCCATCATAGCTATATGCACATCATTAATTGTGGGTTTGCATTCTTTTAAAGTTGACCTAATTGCTTCCTACCTCTACTGCAAATTGTGTAAGTGTCATAACAATAAAAAAAACGTTAGTCTGGGCTCCGGGAGGGTTCAGTATGAATGAAAAGCTCAGTCAGCTGAATTCACTATCTTCCATAGAAGTATTGATACCCTGGAGTACTGCAATTTATGCCTATGCTGCAGCTAACTTACATCATGCATTTCAATGTCTTTTCTAGCTTTCCCACTCGCTAAAATCAAACAACCTCCAGCCCTTTTGACTGCAGAGTCAATTCCTTCTTTGTTGGAAGTGATCCCCACTTGAGTCTGAAGATAGCCTGAAATAGTGGCTCAGAGATGTGACTTTTCCTAGCATTGAGTATGCTTGTACTGTGCTTGAGGCACAACCATAACACTTTAGTGTTGCCCTAACTGTTGAATAACTGTGCACTGCTTTTGTGCCTAGAGAGGCCTGGGATTAAATTCTGAGTCGAAGAAAATAATATTATTTTTTACACTGAGGTGCCTGAAAAAAAAAAATAAAAAGGAGGTTCATAAAATCATAAATTAAAGTGGGAGAGGATAGGAAATAAAAAGATGAAAATGCCCCAAAAGTTTTCCCTCTCTTTTTTTTTTTTTAATATAAGAGAAAGATAATTTTATCAAAAGTTAGAAAAAATAAAAATATAGATAAATAGTGTTTGAATGTACTGATTTCAAAAAGGAAACTGCATCTCAAAAAAGAGTAGCAGGGCAGTGCACTTCTGTACTGAATCCAGCCAGTATATCCAGACTGTGGTTCTCCCCTTAATGCCTTCTTTCACAGCATGTCCTGCATGTTCACCCTCTGTTGGTTTCGTTCCCAATGATTTACATATCCTTCTTTTGTCAAACGACTAGAGTTACATCCATCTCGTAACCAAATACAGGTATCCCTCACTATTATCACAGAATAGATATGCTTCTAGTCACAGGCTTGGGGCAAATACAGCAATGAAAAAGGGTAGAGCCCAATCAGATTATTGCCCCTGTTTTATAAAAAGTGGCTAGTTAGTTCCCCATGTGGGTATTGACTTAAGAAGAACAGCAGCTATAGAAGCCTGGATGTCTGCCATAATCAATGAATAACCATTTAGTGTAAAATATCACATTTTCCTCTAAATTAGACTAACCTTCCATTGTTTTAAAATTCAGACATTATGAGACAGTAATAGCCAGTTAATTTCACTTGCTGGGTTGATAATTCATACTAATATAGCTGCTAATTTGGCAAGCGAAAGCATCAGGCATGCTGATATTGTGCACACACCTCTTTATCTCCTTTGATTCCTTTGTGTTTCATCATCATTGAAGATTTTTTTCCAACTCCATGTTTCATAACAGGAAGGAAGTGAGCTGAAGAGCTATAATAATTTCCATCTAAACTACTCTCTTTTTGTCTGCACTACAAAACCTTACATCCCTTTGCCAACATTTGCTTAGGCATCTTTCAAATGAAAGGAAATTATGGGAGTGAGAATACAAAAAAGAAGAAAAATCTTCTTTTTCCCATAAAGTGTGCATTGGAAATGAGTGAGTTTCCTACTGTTCAGAACATATATTTTAGCAGTAGGAGACAATGAGTTCCCTAAGGATTGTCTCCTGCCTGGTGATACAGTAGAGCAATCAGAAGACAGAAGGCTGTTTTCCTTTTGGAAGTAAAATAATCAGCCCTTCTTGAGAGCCAGTGGCAAAATTCTTTATTTTCATCTCTCCTATGATGTTTCCTGACCTCATTCAACTTTTAAAGTTCCACATAGCTACCTTTTCCTCTGTGCTTTCTGGTCCTGTGGTTTTCCCTGGAATGTGTAGGATTCCCGAAGACAAATTCTTGCAACAGGGTCTGTCAGTTCTGCTACATTTGGGAAAAAAATTTTTTTTACAGATTTGCTTTTTAACTACACACAGTATTTGCTAATATAAACTTTTTGATTAAAAAAGTGAAATCTAAGTGTCTCAAGTCATTACTTACCTTTTAAAATCACAAATACAGTTAATTTCTTTCTGTTCATTTTCTAGTTTTAAATCATTTGCAATGTTCATATCACATGTTTTGTTTTGTTGGGTTTTTTCCTACAGCCACTGGAAACTAGAGCTTTTAGGATGATTTGTTCAACTGATTGACTGGCTGAAGCATAAATACTCTAGAGGAATAGTACAAAGTACTTGTGGTTTAAGAAAAAACTTTGAATCTTGCTAAACATGGCATTGCTGTAAGATTAGTGTAAGCCTGCTCCTGAAGTTCCTAAAACTTCTATTAATTTAAGTGCTGCACTTTATGGTTCTAAGCAACAACATTTTAAACAGATAACATATTAAAATTGGGCAGAGAGCCCTTTAATAATCAGGTAATGGTAAACATTCAGATCTTTAAAATAAAGTTGGCACGTTCTATTCTGCAGAGAGACTGAGGGTAAATTTAATAGAAAAAGTGAATTTTTCAGCCAGAGCTCAGATCATTTTGCAGACTCTGCTTATGACACCATTGAAGTACTATCCCTCACGAACAGTTACTGAAGCCACGAGTGAAATCCCATTTCAGGCAAAGGAACATCACAAAACCAGGCCAGATTTGGCCTTGTGTGAGAGTTAAATGTAACACTCTGAGCAAATTGTCCAGAGGTATATATACATTCCTCCTTAAAAAAAGAAAAAAAAAAAAAAAGGTAACAATTAACCAGGTGAAATAGACATGAAGTTCTTAGGGGAAAAAAAAAAAAAAAAAAAAAAAAAAAAAACAAAAAGGAAAAGAGGAACCAAAGAAATCAAAGAAATACCTCCAACTCTATGCAAATACAGAATTTGCTTTTCTTTCACAAATTGATTATTTTGCTATGAAATCCTGTTATAATCTCATCTTTAAACAAGATTTATGGTATTTTGCACAATTAAGTAAATAGTTTTTCAAAATTAAAATTTAAAAAAGAGGTAAAAATATTAAACCCCTAATCTAATAAAACTGAAATCTAAAAAAAAAAATAAAATAAAATAAAAAAAACACCTCAAAGAAGCCCACACCATAAGCAACCACTGTGCAACACTGAAACCAGGAAATAATCTGGACATATGTTTTCTAAAAAGAACGGTTTTTTTGTTAACTTCCCTCAAAAATATATTTCTTTTTCTTTAATTCACCTTAGACTGAAGAAGAAAAAGCCATGACAAAAGTATAACTGAGATCCCACAATTCTCAACTCTCACCTTGTCCAGAAATTAATTGAACAATATTTAGTAAAAGGCAAAAAGAGAAGAAAAAGGAACCAGAAATTCTCCCCCCAAGCCTTAACAGCTTTGTGGGCCACAGCAGGTAAGGTTAATTTCTGTAGTAAATGGATGATAAACAAATTAAACAATTGGCATAATGCCCAACCACCTCTGATTCACCAACAAAATGGTTCTTTGTAAGGGGACCAGCTGGGAAAAGCAAGTGAAAAGAAGGTGGGGTGAGATCTGAGTTTCTGCCTCTGAGCCATGCAGGATCTGTTCTCCATCATGCACTCTCATCAGGAAGGAGTATTTAAAACTTTTTGCAGTCATGCATATTCATACTTTCATGCTGTACCTATTCATTCATGTATTCTACTCTAATTATGGGTTCATTGATACTTCAGAAAGATTTTCCAGGCATCAGCCCAGATGTATTTTGCCTTAAATACTCTATCAAATTATTTGCTCACAAACAATCTGTGTACAAAAATAAATACAATGATTTAATTTTCAGTTGCAAAAAAAACCCCAGGTGCATAAGAAAACCTATCCATCATGATGCAGATTTCATTAAGTTTGCATGGCCTGAAGCAGCCAATTTGAACTCATATATTTGAACTCATATACTTGAATGCATCCTGTTTTAATTCTGGTCATCCTTCAGTACAGAAATGACTGAGGCATCTGTATCACATGGAAGTTAAATCCCTTACAGGTTATTTCAACATTCTTTATCTTTTTCAATAATCTTAGTTTAAGCAAGGTGGAGCAAAAGGAATTCATTTTCTCTGCCAGAATGAAACTAATTAGGTGTAAATCTTAATGAATTAAATGGTGTCACGTCTGTTATGCCAAACACAGCTTATATTTCATATTTTTTTTCAAAAGCAGAGAAAACAGGACTTGAAAATTACTAATAGCTATGAGACAGCAAATTGCTCTGGAGTACTATGGGCTTTGCAGTAGTAAAGGCCAGCAGCATCCTGTGGTGCATCAGCAAGAGAAGTAATGTCATTTTTCCACTCTCCTCAGAATTTTCAGGCCTCCCCTGGAAAAAATGTTCAGCTTTTATCCCCAAGTTCAGGAGAAGCATCAAAAAATTGAGGTCCAGTGGAGGACCACCAAAATGGTTAAAACACTGAAGAACTTCACATATAAAGAAATATTGATGGAATTCAATTTATTCAACCTAAGAGGCTCAGGAGGAACTTAACCACACTCTACCAATAACGTGTGTATATTTATGAAGAAGGAGAAAGTACTCTCCTTACAAAGGAGCCTGGCAACAAGACAAAGAGAACAACTTACTTCATAAGAAATTCTCCTTGGATGTAAGAAAAATATTCCCCACTGTGAGAACAACTGAACATTGCCCAAGAAGTGGTGGAAACTCCCATGCATGAAGCATTGAGTACGGGGCTTTAAAAGGTAATGAAAAACTTTGTCTAAAATTTGCATTCAATAGAAGCTTGAACCGGGTTCTCTGACGTCCCTTCCAACCTTTTAACTAATGATTTCTGAATTATTTATTTTTTATTTGTTGGTATTCTTGCTCTATCTTTTTCCCAAAACTACTCTTACTTTCTAATTTTTTTTTTAAAAAAAAACTATTTAAAGTACATAGAAAGAAAATGTTTTTGGTGTATTGATACTCAGTCCCTCTGCTGGATTTGAAAGAACATGAGAGGGATATGTGAAAGAAAAATGAGAATGTGCTCTTTATCTGACTCAACTGCTCATGTAATTTCCACAGGAGAAACATATAATGAGGCTTTGAATTTAAACTACTCTGCCTCTAGGTTCCCCCCTCCAGTTATCAGGCTGAAACTTGAGTCACATTACACTTATACAAGAGTGGGATTACATTCCCCTAATGGGGTAGGATTAAGCCAAAGGAGGTGGAACAGCTTTCAAAGGAGCAACTTCAACACAGGGGGCCAAATTCTACTCTCAATTACACACATGTGACTGTCACAGTGATTTCAATGGGGATACTCAGGTGTAACCAGAGGTAGAATGCCTTTGTGACATGGAGCAGATGTGAAAAATCCAAGTGTAAGCTAACCATGAGCATCTAACTTTCAAACAGTCACTGTATTGCCAGTCATTGCTGGCAAGCAATGGAGCTTTAAATAGGATCATGATCTACTGCACTTGAATGTAAAACTTCCTTCCATACTGAATTCCTCTTCAGCTGCTTCCAGCTGCCATAATACAGTGACATTAGAGTAACAGATACTGAAAAATAAAGGTGAGATTCTGGAAGGTGAGATTCTCTTCTCAAAGGCCTTACAAGTTTTCTGCTTGCTGAAGCATTTGTCTTGCCTCCAGCAGTACCTCACCTGTAGTGTCAGGCTGTGATCAGAGCTGCTTTATAGCCCTCTTTTTTTTTTAATTCTTGCAATTTTAAAGTTTTTTTTTCTCACTTTTTCTGTCTTAGGGGACTTTTTAACTTACCTGTGCATTTCTGATTCCATATAAGTTAGCAAGTGCAATAAAACAGTAATGAAGGTTCTGAGTTTGAAAGATTTATGTAAGTAAAAGAGATTTTAACATGACTCACAATATGGATCCTTCATTTGAACCGTACTGGACAAACTTTGCAGTAAATTTCATCAGTGTCTGTAGAAGAATGTAAATTCAACAATCTTAATTCAGACCAGCAATTTGCCAGAGTGCTAATAAATTGTATCATAAGTGGCTTAGATACAGGCATGTTGAAGGGAAGAGAGAAATATCAGTAGAAAAGCAAATTGCCGACTGGAACATTGCTGTCCAACCTGTCTGCCTGGGATCACCTCATCTGATGTAAAAGACACCAACACATGCAGAGACTCTCACTATATTGCTCGTGTTACGTAACCATGTGAATAATGCTGACAGAATGAATCACGCTATGGACAGTGCAGCTGCCTGTCACCAAGAGGGTGAATCACAGGGCTTTGACTGCCTACAGGAGCTGCCCAGCCACCAGAAAGAGAGCGCACCGAAACCTCACTCATGGTCATACTGCAGGACCGCGGGAGACAGAAAGGGGAAGTGCAACGAGAACTAATCTGGCATTAAAGTAGGGATTTTTTCTAAATCAAAAATTTAAATCCAGGTAACCCATGTTAACTTGCATTAAAGGTTTTGCTCACTACAGAAATTATTCTCATTGCATATTTTGTTTCCCTGAGAAACATTCCCATAGCTCTTTAATGAAGTGATTTCACTACCAGTTTTTGAGAACTGACTGCATTTACCTCCTCAGCCTAGTCCTGAAAATCAAAAAGGTAAGAACAGAATCCAAAATGAGGAATAGAAATACACATCAGTGAGAGATCTAAAAATTGTTATGCTCAAACCCATATTTGGATCATATTCTTAAAAAGTTAAAAGTCAGAAAAGAGCAGCCTCTAGTAATGCTCTGGTTCTACAATTTTCATGAGTCTCCAGCGACAAGCTTCATCTCTCACTATGTATTACCTACCCCAACATTTCATATCTTCTCAAAATCATCCAGGAGAGGAGTCAAGGCAAGTCAATTAAAACTGGAATGTTAAGACATGACATGAGAAGACCCCTAGGTTTATGCTGAAGTATCTTGTCAGAGGAGCCAGGCTGGGACCTAGAAACTGTCCAATATAGCCCAATTTACATCATTAAATGAAGGATAAATCATTTATCTGAAAAAACCAAAAGATTGCTTCTTCACTGTATTTGGCAGAACACAAGGGGAGCTATGCAGCTACTTAAGGAAAGCCAGAAAGACTAAGCTGTCTCTTTTTTAGGTTGTGACACAGCTGGTCAGATGCTCCTGAATTTCACTATCATTTACTGACACCATCTTAAATGGCCTCACTGGTATCATACAAAGAAAGCACTACATCCTTGCAGCCACATCTCTGTAGCATAGCATAGATTTAACTTTTGATTTTCATTCTAAGTAACAACAGAAAATTAATGCTGAATGACCAGTCTTGATAAGAAAAATAGCACAAGAAATATAGCAGAATAGAAGTCAATCATCTCTAGGGCAACCAGACAATCCCTATACAAATAATGCATTTATTATAATGCAGCAAAAAATAATTGAGAAAATTGTTTTGTAAATAGTGCTTGAATAGTATTTATCTTAACCCTACTTCATACAGCTGTCACTAAAATTTACTATATCTGACTGCCCTTTACCATTGCGATTAATGCTAATAAAAAAAATCTAGTAGTATTTTATAACATTGTCAAAAAAAACCCCAGACCTTCACAGAGCAAGTGGGTGAATAAACATTTGCAGCACTGACTTAGAGTCATAAATATTACTGATAAATAAAGTGTGGCTCCTGTGATATAATTACTCTTCCTACTGTTTATTCATTTGGGCCTTGACTATGAATGGGTGGAGTTAGTGGTATTTTACCATAAGTAGACACAAAGATGTACACATGTATTTTTGCAAAATACTGAATTAACAAATCTCAGTGACATTTAAAATGTGTAAGAAACATGAATAGCTTCATAGATTTAAAATGAAAAACAGCATAGGCATTAATTTTTTATTTTTCTCTGAAACAAATTTAAATTATGCCTTGTCATGGAATTTTCTCTGTATTTCCTAAGAAATGTGTAATTTTTCTCAAATAATGAGAATAATTTTCTTCTCAGAACAGGACAGGAAAAATCATAAATTCCAGGTTCATGAAAGATTTTGATTATGAGAGGACTTGAAAAGTAAAATATTGAGCAATGAACAAGAAATAAAAGAATTTATGGAGATAGCATTTCTATCATCTGTTTATTCTGCATCTTTGAGTCAGATGGTGGAGCAATCCCGTTCTTCAGTATGTTCTTAGATGGCTCATATTAGTGTCTGTAACTCCACAAAAAGGGGAAGATATTAGTCTACAGTTTTATTGTTATATTATAATTGAATTCAAAGGTAGAAAGCCTGTGATATTTAGTCAAGTTGTGTCAGTTGCACATGTGTTCTGTGGTCATATTGGCTTAGAAGTTTTACTAAAACTGAAGAAGAGCAAAGGAAACAATTTTATTTGAGTAGTTATTTTGTGATATTAATTTAGTAATAGTAAAATACAGTATCTACAATGTTAGTTTTGAATATTTTATATTTTCTCCAGATAACTACAAAATAATTCCAGGTGTGTCAAAACCCAAAAGACCCAAAAGAGGATAATGGGAATTTTTTGAGACAAGAAGGAATATCTTTGAAAAATCATATTGAGACATAACATGACTTGGACTAGAGAAAATTCTCTGCTATAGAGACATTTTATTTTATTAGGTAAAATAGTGTACTTTGAGAGTGCTGCCATAATACCTTTTCTCTACTGCTTTGGTATTATTATAAAAGAAATGTTTCTTTCAGAAGGCTGACCAGTGATTGCAAAGTCGTGGAGAGAATAATGCAAGTACTGAAGTGGGGTACATGGACATATTTTGTTCAAAACCTGATATAAAAATGGCAGACCTAAGGAATTATGTCCCTGCTTCTAGGTCAGTTGCCCTCTCATTTTCACAACATCAGGACACGTGTGTTGATATTGCACTTCTGCCTAGTTTCCTTATGTACATGGAGACCACGTCCATCTCTACCAGGAGCACACCAGAATGAGGAGAAAATGCCATTGCTCTGGCTACTAAAAAGCGATACATTCAAAAGGCTGAGTTTGGTATAAAAAGCAAAAACTCACATCAATACCACTGAACTGTTCTCAGTATATCTGTAAAGTGTCTGTGTGGTTTATAATGATAGTGGCTTCTTGTAAATATTTTACTAATTAATTTCTAAATGTTATAATTATATAGGTTTTCTTTTTTCTCCAGTGGCAATAGGAGTGGAAATGCTGTTTTCATTTTAAATTGTCACTTGTCCTAATGTTTTATTGCTGCAGTGCATGAGAACATGTTTTTGTAGTTAGCACAGCAAAATTCCAGGCTGGAAGTAGTACAACATGATGGTCAAGAGATCAGATCCCACATCTTGGGTTTCACTCTTCTTGAAATTATTTTTAATCCAATCATTTATCATTTACTTGTCTTAGAGCAATACAGGTTTTGGTTTTGTTTTTTTGTTGGGTTTTTTGTTGTTGTTGTTGTTGTTGTTTTTTTTTTTTTTTTGGTAACAAAACCTATCCCAGCTTTTCTATTTTCAAAATCCTATCAGGTTATGCCAATTCAGTTCATGCCTAAGTTAATATATTTGGACTAAATCCTGAATGATAAGAAGGAGGCGTTGCCCTTATCAAGGTTTTTGAAATACGGTTTCCTTAGGAATGACCTTCACTAAGGGTACATTCTGTGCATACAAAGAGCAGAGTCATTAATAAATTATATACAATGTAGGACTTGAAAAATACATACAAGGTAGACAGGCTTTGTAGTCTGAAAGAGCTGCATGAAACTGTTAATATATGATGTGACATGAAATAAAAGTAACTGACCATACAATGTGTTTCTAGAAAATCCAGTCCCATTTGAATGGAAATGAAAATCAAAGGGGAAAGTTAGAATAATAATGTTATCTACAGCTTTTATCAAACATCAGAAATAAATGTAGCAAAGTTGTTCAGAGTTAGCAAAAGGAAAGATTATAGGAAATTTTGAATGCCAAATTCTTTTGACATGGAGAATTCAAACTACAACTTCAAGGATAGTAGATGAGAATGGCAATTCATACAGGTAATATAGGTAAATCCATCTTGAAAATATTAAAATAATTATTAAGATGGTAGTTTAAAATGTTACAACATTATCAATCAGTTGAAAAGATTCAGACATGGTACTATACAGAAATATTAAATTTCGTTTCAAACAGAATGCTTAATTTCTGTTAACACTTGTATAGTCTCTTGGGAACAAACAAACTGGTATTATATGAGCTGAAAAAGGGGAGATCTCAGTCTTTCAAGAAGAACTCCAAAGAGATGTCAAGAACCATCACCTCCGGTGAAAGAAATGCAGGAGATGTCAAGTACTTTCACATCTGAACAAATGAGTCAAAACATAAGGAGGACAAAGGCTAGAAATTGCAAGGACTCAATCATCCTGAGAATGAAGTCATAAAATGAAATTCTATGCTGTTCAATGAGACAAGACTGAGTCCTGATCAAAAACTACAGCATCACATCTGACAAGATAATTTTATCCTGTCTCTAGCAAAAGCATAAGAAAACAAGATGCATACAGACTGACCCATCCCTGATAGAGCCTTCTAGAGGCTGACACTGATTTTATTCCTTAGGCAACCTATTTACCCATCAGTAGCCGTTAAAACTTGTGACAGTCAGTACCTCAGTGTTAATAATTATATGTTGCCTATATGAAAAAGTAGCATATGAAAATATGCTACTTATTATTTGTTTTTATATCTGCTGCCTGATAAATTGGAGTAGCTTAAGTAATAAATAGATATTTTATTATTTGTCTTTGACTTATCCAATATCATGGCTAACCAAAACTGGCAGGTTAAGAAATGGTTAAAGGGGTGGTGCTGTTGTCAGGGTTTTGTTTACTTGGATCATGGGACACGTTTTGGGAAGCCTGATTTACCAGAGGCTTATGGTGCCCACATGACAAAGAAAGGAAAAAGCATCTTCTGTCAGGGAATTTCCTGGCTAATGAAGGGGGCTATAAACTAGATTTGTTGAGGGCGGGGGGACACCTATCCATCCCAATCTGATCAGTCAGATGCCATCACCTCTAATGGATGTCAAGAGCAGTTCAAATGTATTTCAGCTGATTCAGACAGTGAGTCAGTATTATAAGATGGTTCAGATGCCTCTACACAAACACTTGTACTATAGGGAACAAGAAGAATTGGACACTAGCACATGCCTGTGTGGATATGATAGCACTGGCATCACAGAGACATGGTGGGATGGCTCCTATTACTACAGTATTGTCATGGAAGGCTTTTTGGGAAAGAAAGGACAGGGAGATGAGGAGGGGGATAACTCTCTATGTCAATGACTTTCTGGGAGAGTATGGAACTCTCCCTGCAGTGCATAAGGAGTCGAACAGAAGCTTGTGGGTCAAGATTAAAGGGAGTATGGATGGGGACAGGGGATGTCATAGTGTGGATTCTGCTACAATCCTACAATCAGGAAGATAGTGTGGACAAAGCCCTCTATAGGCAGAGAGAAGTAGTCTCACACTCCCAAACCCCTGGTCCTCATGGAGGTCTTCAACTGCCCCAGTGTCTGTTGGAGGAACAGCACAGAAGGGCACAAGCAATCTAGGAGGTTCCTGGAGTGTGTTGATGACAACTTCCCCACAGACATGATAAAGCCAACAAGGAGAGGTGAGATTCTGGATCTTGTGCTCAGCAAGAGGGAGGAGCTGGTGGGGAAGGTGATGCCCCAATAGAGCCTTGGCTGCAATGATCACCATGTGGTAGAGTTCAAGATCCCCATAGCAATGAAGACATCACACAGCAAGCTAACTGCCCTGAACTTCAGCACAGCAGATTTTGGTCTCCTTAAGGACCTAATCAGTAGAGTTCCAGGGGACAGAGCCCTGGAGAGCCAATGGACCGAAGGATGTTGTTTAACATTTAAGGACCCCCTCCAAGTTCAAGAACAATGCATCCTGACAGGGAAGAAATAAGGCAAAAATACCAGGAGGCCCCCACAGATGTATAAGGAGCTGTTGAGCAAACTCAGGGGGAAAAAAAGAGAACTTCCAGAAGGTGGAAACACAGTAGGTGGCCTGGGAGGAACAAAGAGAAATTGTATGCAAAGCTAGGAATAAGGTTAGGAAAGCTAAGGTCCAGATAGACTTGAGTCTGGCCAGGTATGACTACAGGAAGGGCTTCTTAGGTATCTTGCAAACAAAAGAAAGACTAGGGATAATGTAGGCCCATGCTGGAAGCAAACGAGAGACAGGGCTATTCTTTATAAGTAGAAAGCTGAGGTTCTCAATGACTTCTGTGCCTCAGTATTCAATGGCAAGTGCTTCAGACACATTGCTCAACCTAAGAAAAGCAAATGCAGGCACTGGAAGACCCTTAGGCACTGTAGGAGAGGAGCAGGTTCAAGACTATCTAAGGAGACTGAATGTGCCCAAGTCCAATGAGATTCATCCACAGGTCTGGAGAAAGTCAGCAGATGACATTGTCAAGACACTCTCTACCATTTTTTAAAAAATGTGGCAGTCAGATGAAGTTTCCAATGACTTGAAAAAGGGAAATATAACCCCCATTTTTAAAAAGGGGAAAGTGGAAGACCTGGGGTCCTACAGACCAGTTAGTCTCATCTCTGTGCCAGGAAAGACCATGGAGCAGATTCTCCTGGAAACTATGCTAAAACATGTGGGAAAATAAAAGGTGATTGGGAGTAGCCAACATGGCTTTACTAAGGGCAAACCATGCCTGACAGATTTGGTGATCTTCTATGATGGGGTGCTGCAGTTTTGGTTGATAGAGTCGGAGCAACTCACATCATCTAGTCGGATCAGTGCAAATCATTTGACACAGTCCCGCATGCCATCATTGCCTTTATATTGGAGAGACAAGGATTTGATGGATGGACCACTATAGATAAAGAGCTGGCTTTGAGATGGCCGCAGACAAAGAGTTGCGGTCATGGGTCCTTGTCCACGTGGAGACCAGTGATGAGTGTTGTCCCTCAGGGATCAGTCCTGTGGCCATTACTGTTCCACACCTTTGTCAGTGATGTGGACAGTGGGACCGAGGGCAGTCTCAGCAAGTTTGCTGATGATACTGAGCTGGATGGGACAGTCGACACAGGGGAGAGAAGGGATGACATTCACAGGGACCTGGACAGGCTTGAGAGGTGGGACCATGCAAACCTCAGGGAGTTCAGCAAAGCCAACTGCAAGGTCCTACACCTGTATTGGGGCAGTCTCAGACACACTCACAGGGCAGAGAAGTGATTGAGAGCAGCCCTGTGGGGAAGGACTTGGGGGTGATGGCTGATGAAACACTCACCATGAGCCTGCAGTGAGAGCTCCCAGCCCAGAAAGCCAAGGGAGTCCTGGGCTGCATCCAAAGGAGTGTGACCAGCAGGTCAAGGGAGAGGATTCTACACTCCTATTCTCCTCCTGTGAAACCCCACAAGGACCACTGTGTCCAGCCCTGGGGTCCCCAGCATAAGACATGGATCTGCTGGAACAAGTTCAAGCAGAGGGCCAAGAGAAGAGGGCCAGTGTCCTTGATAAGGGCAATAACACATCTCCCTATGAAGACAGGCTGAGAAATTTGAGGCTGTTCAGCCTACAGAAGAGGTTGTGTGGAGACATTATAGCAGCCTGCCAGTATCTGAAGAGGGCCTACAGGGAAGCTGGAGAGGGACTCTTTGCCAGAATTGTAGTTGATAGAGCAAATATCAAAGGCTTCAAAGTGAAAGAAGAAAAACTTAGATTAGAGATGCGGGAGAAATTCTTTACTGCAAGGGTGGTGAGGCACTGGAAGAGGTTGCCCACAAAAATTGTTGATGCCTCATCCCTCACAATATTGAAGGCCAGGCTGGATGGGGCATTGAGTGGGAAGTGCCCCTGTCTCTGGCAGGAGCATTGAAACCAGAGGATGTCTAAGGTCCCTTCCAAACTAAAGCATTCCATGATTCTAGGATTATTTCAGCCAATTATTTTATGGTGGAAGAGCTTTCACTTTTTTTCTATGAAAATATTTTAGGATCTATTGTCTTAATTGAGGTAAATTTATTTTCTCTCTAAAAATATGTTGGGTTTTTACCACAGACCTTTCATAATTTACTATTTTTTTGCACACAGTACTGTAGTTTAAAGTAAAAGGATTATTAAGCAAAAAAAGTGTGGTTCTTTACTAAAACTTCAGGGCACAGAACCTGTGTATCTGCTAAGAACACAAATGTACCTTTACAGCTATTTCCAAAGAGAAAAAAAAAATGCTCCTTTCAGTTTTGCAAGAGATTTGGTGCAGCACAAGCTTGAGCTCAGTTATCTCTTCCTCAGAAACACCCAGTAGGTCCTATTTCCAGTTAGGTATTGTGTAAGATCATGTGTATAATTCATCAACCAATGGTGGCCAGCCAGTCCTCTGTTGCTCTTGTTAAGAGCAATTGCTTATGTCAGGCCTCAGTGCCCACGCAGATGGCAGCAGTTTGCTGAGGGTGTATGAGGTGTAACAGTAACTGGCCATGTCAGTGTGAGGCTACTCTCTTTCAGTGACTTTCTTACGGTTTCCTTACCTGTTCTGTGACTCACCAGAAGATGTATTCTTCTGCTGCTGCTGCTGCTGCTGTCACCATATGAAGCTTAAGCATAATTTCTGCCTGCTGTAGATAGAGGCAGACAAATGCTGCGTTTGAGGAAAACAGCATTCTGACTTACTTAATGACATTAAAGTCTCCATGGATGACTGCATCAAATAGCTATGGGATACTTCAGGGTCAAATTCTGGTTTATACCCACCAAATTGTATTCATACCAGGGAAATTAAGCACTATGAAAGTGAGAGTAGTAAGTCACCATCTGTCTCTGTATCCTGAGACATAAAAAACTTGATTGTGTAGTTATATTTAAAATACATAATGTTAGTCTGCACATTTGAATAAACTTGCAGTCTAGCATATCATGACAAAGAATTAATAGTGTGATAACACTGGCATACGATAGAAACACTGTAAGTATTTTTTACTAAGCAAACATTGTCTTTAAATGGGAACACACAAGCTAGTTGAAAAAAGAAACAATTAGAGATTGATTTAATATCAAAAAAGCAGGAAAAGCACGCTTAAGTCCACAACAGCCTTGCAGCTTGGGTGGGTTTCACTTGATCCTTAGAAAAGTATACAAAGCCTTATACTCTGATCTTCTGCTGTATAATGCTATACCAAATAGAATCTCCAAACCTCAGACAGACAGCCTTCCTGTGGGAAAATCCCTAACTTTTCTTTATAATCATGAATCTTGCTAGGGGCAAGCAGAAAGAACGTTTTAGTGATTAAGCATAGGATAGATTCTTTCAAAATGTCTTTGAGGAGGGTTAGCTTAGTCATTAGATATGTAGTATTTTTAAACATCGTAGATCAGCTCTTCAAACTTTGCCCCAGCTTCTTTGTGCTGTGGGTGTGGTACAAAAGAAAGAATCTGCCTTTGCAGGTCTCTGTCGCACCTCTCTGAGCTTGTGCTATGTTGTGAATCTGGACACAGCAGTGTACCTAATCAAGGCAAGACGTGAGAAGAAGCAAAACTGTTACTATTTCCTCACTTGCATTTAAACTCTGGTTTAAATGGCATTGAACTATTCTGCTGCATAGCTATTGTATGCTAATGAAAAATACGATCAGAATGAACACCTAAACATTAAAACCTCATTATTCTAAGAAAAGAAACCATGACATTACCCTGCTGCTCTGCTCACCCTTGTCCTTAGTTTCACTGTTTTATTTTTGATGAATAATAGTGAAAACAAAGCATATCTTTCCACATGCTGCTAAACATTTATATTGACCACACCACCCTACCACTACTTTCCATAACATTGTAGCTGATCATTTTAAACAGTTGGAACAACAGTTTCCATTAAAAATCCTAGTGAAATTATTTTGCACTCTCTGATTCAGCTTTCCATTGCCAAGAGATTTCTCCTAATATTCATGGAGTCAGTTGCATTACAAATTGCAATTATTATCCAAATTATACTTACAATGTGCTTTTAGACAAGTCTACTTGTCTAAAGCTGCTGGTGTTTGACTGACTCTGTAGAGCTGAATAAAGCAAGGATTACCAAACTTAATTTGAAGAGGTTACAGTATTTAGAGCTCTGTGTAAAGTCAAGTTCTTGCATAGGAACTGTTCAATTGTTCACACACTGCACTGAACAGTTGCACAATAAATACAAGGGTTTGGAAACTTCTCAGTTAGCTGTGGTATTCCTGATAAAAATATGACAAGGAACTTCTGAGAAGCTCCATAAGAAGAGACCATAACTACTATCGAGAAAGAAACACAACAGTTACAGATTGAAGAGGAAATCTGTAATAACAGCTACTACAGACACTAAGAGAGTATTTTTGAAAATTAAATATTCTAACTCAAACCTCTAACTTGAAGATGGGCACAAAACCTTACCCATATTTCTCACATAGTTACCTCTTCCTGTACAATCTTCTCTTCCTCATTCTCCCAAGAAGACTTTGTCATGTACTGCAGGTCAGTGTATTCTGGCTACACTGGCAACAGGCCATACCAGAGAATAGCAGAAAACTCAGAAGCAGAGACTTGAAAATACTTGCTGGCAGGCATTTCTTTTCCATTTTCCTATTGTGCTTGCTACAATTTATAACCAGCTACTGCAGGTTTCAGATTGTGCAGGTAGATGCCCATGTTCTCATGCACACAGGTCAAAATTATGCCTTAAAGCCCCACTTGGAGAACAAGCGCTGGCTAGCAGAGCTCCATGAACACTGATCTCAACTTTCCAGCAAGGTATAATGCTTAGTGAACAGGGATGGCACTCTGAGTTGTAGGACAGAGTGACAAATTTGCTGTAACAGATCATTGTTAGGACGTGTGCTGTGGCACGGATCACAAGAGCATCTTCATCCATTGATAACAAATGTCTTAGAAGTAAATGAAGGGGAAGTGTTCTGGGGAACCTGCCTTTCATCTGCTGAGATGGTATCACCTAACTGCTGTCAAAATAATGGTAATGCTTCCAGTTCAGCAGCCAGCAGAGTCCCTAGTGAACAGATCAGGTACAAGTTCTGTTCTACCTGCTGGAAGTGTCCTCAAAGCTATGGCAGCTCCTTCAGCCTGATTCAGACCAAGCTGTGGCCAGAGAGCTTGCAGTCATTTCTCAGTCTCACCCACACACTTGGCAAGGCACTTGACAGCATTGGCCAAGCTAAATGAGGCAGAGATTCATCTCCTTTTTCCATTGCAGGAGCCCTACAGACCACTCTGGTGCTTCTGAAAGATGGAAGCTGTTCAGATCTTTCCTCCTGTGGAGACTTTGGACACCTTCTGACACTGCAGACACCCTCCACAGTGATAGCCCGATGTTTAAGCAGTTAGGGCCCAAAATGGGATCTTCAAAACTTTGTTTAGCTGATGACCTTTCTCAGAGATTAATTACCTCTGCAGAAGAGCCAGATTTCTATGTTGGAGTTTCCTAAACACCCAGAGCTCTGCCTGCAGGGATGCCTAACTTGTTTCTGACAAGCCACATGCTTCAGGCAAAAGCCATCCTCCAAATTATAGAAATAAAAATCATTAAATTTGGAAAATAGCTCCAAGATCATTGAGTTGAACCAACTGGGCTCAAAGATGCTTTCCATGACAGAGGTTTTAACCTTCAAGCTCTTGATTCCTGTCTCCAGCCTCACCTCCACTGCTGAATAACTTCAGTGAATGGGATGGAAGCACACCACTTAGACACACATCAGTTTCACACATACACAGGACTGCCTTGAATGATGGAGGGATGGCTTTATCAGGCATAGAGGGAGTTTGAAACCAGGTTTGCCTCATTTCCTAATATGGTTATCCTAAATAAATGCTGAAACCAGTGATTTCTTTTAAAGGTGCTCCAGGCATCTTTTGAAGTTAACAATAATACCTTGCAAGCCTCAAATTAAAAAAAAAAAAATTTAAAAAATAGTGTGTGCACTTAAGAAAGGGCCTTGGCTGTAAATTCTGATAGGAGAGGGATGACTCCCAGTAGCACTGGGTCCCATGCCCTTTGCCAGCAGAACCTTTCCAAAGAGGGTGCCATGTGCTGAGTCCTAGCTTTGTGGACAGAGGCCTGTATTCTGACGTGAAGCATATACATGGATCCCATGCTGACTGAGGAGATGGAGGAGGCCCAGGCAGAACTTTGCCCGAGCAAAGTTCTCATCCTGCACGTAGATGAGTCTGCAGCACTGGAGTAGGAACACCCTGTGCCAGAGGAAGGACCAAGAAGTGTGGGAATTCAGGGCAAGGAGCCAGCCAGAGTCAGGCTCTCACACATCTGGAGAGTTCCAGGTCACAACCCAAGCAGCGCAGTCGGAAAAAGAGCAACAATGCATTAAGGCACAGGCAGGAAGCCACACTCCTGAGAACACACAAGTTTCAAGCTCCCTGACTCAGGTTCCCAGCCGCCACTCTGGAGGGACTTTCATGAAGAGGAAGAAAGTTGACAGAAATACAAGCCCAGGCCTCCCTACCAATTCTCTAGTTCCACTGTAACAAAACTATGATGAAGGTACTGGGGACACCTATCTCCATCCACCATCAAGGAATCAGTCCTCATTGTGGTCAGTGCCTCTTCCCAGACAGATGTGAATTTTAGTCAGCTCTGTGCTTTGGGCACCATCCTGCCGCATCTTTTTTCAGCATCCCTCCAAGGAAGAGAGTACCTGTCTAATTGTCCCCACCAAAACCAGCTAAGTCCATCTTGAAGAGGAGGGAAACATCCTTTCCCAGAGAAGTTTTGCTGGCTCTTGACACCAGTGAAATCTTTCATGAGCCCATGCACATCAAGACTGTGCCATGAAATAAGGTCTCCAGTACCAGAGCACATTGTCAGGATGTCACAGACTCTGTGGAATGACACAGGCAGACATAAACCACTTTCAACATCCCTTTTTGTCTTCCATGTTTTTTCTCAAAATTGTATTTACCAATCTACTGCACCTGGCAGCTTCACTGACCTAACTGGAAGCACTGACTATTTGTTCTTTTTGGCTCCACAGTCACAAGAGTTTATACATCCTCTGGCTCTATTCACTTTTATTGCCAAAAAACAAATATCTTTCAATATTTTTAAAAAATGTATAAAACAAAGATTGACTAAAAGGCGACTCAGATTAGCACCACCTCAATAAAAAAAAATATAAAAGAAATTAATAAAACTGGATCAGGTAACTCACCAAACTTAATTCATCATTAACTAGTTAAGTTTTTATTCTCTACTTGATCAACAGCTGCTTTAATTGCTGCCTTTTGTCCAGCATAATATTAAAAAGTACATAAAAAGGAAAAATATCTGAAATATAAGGTATAGAGTTATCTTACTATTAATTAAAGGCAAATAAAACTCTAGTGAATGAACATATTGCTTTAGTGACTATAATAGATGCACAAGTGTTTGATCTTGCAGAACAAGACTTTCAGTTTTCAGGGGGTTTCCATCCACACTCAGTCCCTGCAATATAAAATTTGCAGTGATAATTGCAATGCTGCTACTTGTCATGCTCTTTCATTCTTAATTTCCACTTTCTTCTATGAAGCACTTACTGAATGAAGAGATCAAATTCTGTGAAAGTTGGCAATAATTTCACCATAGAAACAGGAAGAAGTGCAATGTTGAAAAAACTATTTTATTGTAATTTAGCATTTATAAGACACAAGGCTTTCGGTCTATATTAGTCAGTTATTACTGCAGAGTTGTATTAACATCACTGTGTTATTTTGTTTATTTTTATGGGCTACAAAGGTTACCAAATTGCTCTAAGGACATGTGAGGAGCATAGTCCATTGTATTAGGCATTACATATCTGTGGAGGAGCCAAAAGCATCCTCAAATAAATACCTGCTTAAATGATACAATGTTTTCAAAAATAAATGCTTTTCTACAGGCAAAATGTTCACCAGCAAAAAAATGTCAAACTGATGAAGGATAATTTTGATTTAATAGTTGTAAGAAGTAGCATCTGTCCTTCATAATCTTCTGGGCTTGTGGTTTGTTTTTCTTGTTTGGTTGGTTGGTTTTGTCTTTTTTTTTTGTTGTTTTTTTTTGGGGTTTTTTTGTTTGGTTTTTTTTTTGTTTTTTTCTTTTTTCCTGGTTTTTTTTTTTTTTTGTGGGGGTGGGAGGGAGAGGGAGGGGGAGGTTGTTTTTTTGCTAATGATCTGGTAAGTTAAGTTAAAACTGCAAGAACCTTTGCCTAATGTAATCAGTTTTGGAGGAACAATTCACTATGGGACCGAGATCCCAAATGTCGAAATTTCACTTCCAGGACTAATTTAATGACCTGCTTTGAAGTACCTCATAATGGCATTGGTACCATGAAGAAATATGATATATAGCAGTCCTTGCAAAAATCTAAATGTTCTTTCCTTTGCTACTATATAATTGGCATGGATTGCTGACTTTGAAATGGGATGGGCTCAACCGAATTGAGGATACATGATTCTCTAAAAGTCCATTGGGGCTTTACTCAGAAAAAAAAAAAAAAAATTAAGATCAGAGCATAAAACAGCTGTGCTTATTGGAATGGGAGGCAAAGATGCCTTGAAAATGTATTCATTAGAAGAAAAACACTGAACAAGGATTTCAAAACATACTGCTCCTTCATGAACAGCAGGAGTTAAGCTGTTTTCCTGGCTTACACTACCTAGTAAGCCAGTAAGATCTGGACTCAGTGCTTGACCAAAACACATTTATTTAAGCTAACACAAGAGCTTGAGCTTTCTGATCACAAAGTGCTCAACCCTGATCAACCTGACTTAATTATCGGAACTATCCACAGATTTCAGAGAGAAGAGGCTCAGCCCTTAATAAGGTTACTTGAGTAACTGAAAAAACTCTAGCCTTTCAAGTGCTCATTTTGTCAAAAGGAAACACTGCATCTTTAGAACACCTCAGATCCCACTGACTGTGCTACGTGTGAAGTTGGGATCATTCTGCCACAAAAAATTGGGCAGCTGCTGAGCTCAGAATGAGCCTGAACTTGAGTCATACCAGTAAGGTCAGTCCTGCAAAACCTTCCTTACTCCATATCACAAAGGTGAAATACATGCCAATTAAATCTTCAGACCTGGTATGGGGCTAATTCCATTAGGTTTTGCCGAGAGTTCTCTCCCTTAAAATATAACATAGGTAATTTGTAGGTAGTCTTCTATCCTAGGACTTGCACACAAGAAATTTCCCTTAGGCAGTAATGAGCAAGACAGGGAGTGGTTGTTTTATTTTACACTATTATCTACATTCAGAAGAGTTATTATCCTACTTCTGATTCCCACACCAAGCAAGATGCTTATACTGACACACCAATATTTTAATAGGGTTTTTTGTCCTATAATAGAAAATTGTATTATTTAAATTAAAATATGGAAGAAGAATCAGGGTGGTAGAAAGGAAATTACTTCTTCCTAAAAAATCACAACAGTGATTTTATATGATTTTTAAACACTGACTCTATACGATTTCTATGCAGATTTTGTACACTGATTTTTTTACCTAGGAGATTTTTGTCACTAGCTTCAATGACAGTTGGACTTGAGCCTTCAAAGCTATGCATTCCTGCCTCACTAGTGGTTAGCAACAAAAGCACTACCTTCACAGAAGGCCATGTGTAAACTGGGAAGTTTGCTCCTGCAATTTCTGATTCACAAGAATGCTCTAATATTAATTACTTCAGATTACTTACAGAAAGATCTTCAGTGTCTGAGACCTCAGTTTGTGTCTACAAGTTGGGGGGAAAAATGTTTGGCCTCCAAATTTTAGAGTCTTTTTAAATGTAGTAATATATTGTAAGATCCTCTACATATCATCATATCTTTGTAAAAAAGGTTAATTTATGGGCTGTAGTTAAAACCTTCATAAACTTTTCAAGTTAATTCCCACCATATTTTACTTTATCATGCACTGTGACACGTCAGTATTATCTCTATATACCTGCTAAGTTTAACACTTTTCAAACAACACCTTGTATTTGTGACAGTTAAAAATAAACACAAAATTTTACCCATGAGAAAAAAAAAAAAAAAAAAAGAGGAGTACCAGGATCATGGTTAAGATTCCTCTTCTAGGAAATGTTGCTCTCTTGATCCTGAATTCCCTGAGTTATTGGGAATTTGAAATTGTTTAAACGTGTTTGATGGAAAATTATTCTAAAAGCCTTGGAATATAATTTGCTCTATACACGAGGAAATTTGCAACTACTAAATCCAGAAAACAGCACTTATTCACAAGCCTACTAAACTGCACAGAGAGAGTCCTACCCACTGGTAAATTTCATAATTCCACATTAGCAGACTCAATTACAATATGCACTGCAAATAGCATATCAGTGCATCATAGTTACAGCAATCAGCTCCCAAAACAGGATATCATGGCCCTGAACTCAACCACACTGAGAAACAGCACAGAGTTTGAAGAGGAGTCACACAGCACAGCGTCTTGCATTTCAGCAGAAAGACAGCAAGGCCACTGGATGGGCTCATGCACTGTTCAGGAATCTGAAAACCCACTACCCAGCCACTCGGCATTCTAGGAGAGTGTGAAATCTCAAAAAAAAAAATCCCAAATGACAAAATGGAATGAGTGATATCCAAGCAAAGATGCCTCTTTCTCTTCACTTTCAGATGCTGCTTACTTTTGAGTTAAATGCTTTTATTGATTCTAACCACCTCAAATAAGATTTACAGCTTACAATGTTCACAAATCCAGCATGAAGGACTAATACAGAAGGCAATGTTCTAGTCCCGAAGAAGATCTTTTATCTAACTGACTTCCTCTCATTTAATTGATTTGCTTTGATCATTCCTCAAGGTTCATGAACAAGAGTGAGTCTGGAAATTTTTACCCATTCTCTGCAGAACTTCAACTGGTGAAAAAAAAAATCAAAAAAACTTCTAGTGACACACACACTCATAGAGTGGAGGGGTTGTTGGGATGGGGGTCAAGAAAGCAGCAGTTCTGTCCCCAGCGGGGCTTGATTGTGCACTACCACTTCCCGCTGCAGAGGTGGCCCTTCGGTGCCCGGGGGCGAGCGGGGCACTGCAGTGGTAAGCAGCTGGGTGTAGGTTTGACTGGGCAGCTGTCCGGTCATCCCTGCCCGGCGGCCGGGGCTGGGGGAGGCCGGGCCGCAGCAGCGGCGGCTCGGGAACAACAAAGTGGGCTGTAAAGCCTCCAGGTGGTGGGTGTATTTGTTGTCCTGTCTGGGAGGTGCGGTGGCTCCCTGGCCCCGGCAGATCCTAGTGCTGCTGTGGACATTAAGAAAAGTCTCTTCTGGCTGATTCCAAAACCAGATAAGGAGCCGCCGAGTCACCAGCTATGTCTAGACACCGGACCTCACAAGTCAAACGGCTTGTTTGGATTAGCTTTGGAGATCTACCGACCTGAACAGCCCTCCTAAAGAAAAGCCACAGTAACACCCTATTTTCCTCTTCCCGTTGCCACACGAGGTCCATCCGGAGACAGAAGTCCGTGTCACTTAGTGCTGGAAAATTTTCTGTCTTCTCACTTTCCCACAAATACAGCTTACCCCTGTTTTGTCTTTCAGAAGAAAATAAAGAAGAAGAGACACTCCAGAAAAAAATCTGTTTTGCAACCTTTCCTCCTTCCTTCCCTCCTTTCTTCGCCGCGCCACACAGCCCAGGAAAGAGCCGGAGCTGCAGGTGGTTCCTCCAGCGGCAGCCGCGGCGGAGGGCGGCCGGGCCGCCCGCTGAAGCTGCTGCCCTGCGCGACCGCTCCCGGGAGAGCCGGCCCGGCGCGCGGTGCGTGGCGCGGATCTGCCGCGGCAAGGCTGTGCGCCCTCCTTGTCTCCTTCGGCCTCCCTCCCTGGCCTATAGAGAGCACTTGTTCAGTGCCCTCAGCTGCTGCAAAAAAAATTTAAGGAAATTCATACGACAATGCAGCGTAATATACAAGTAGCATCTCTCGGCTGGAATGCTGAGCAGAGCAAGACCCAGATCTTGCCCCGAGCTCCCGCGCGGGTAGAAAGCTCGGAGAAATGCACCTATTGATTTTATACTCTTTGCTCCTAGGTAATGAGGCCAGATACGGCGCAACATGGAAAAATCGGGTATTCAGGCAAGTTTTCTCCGCTCCCCACCACCACCCCCACCACCCCGGAGCCTGCTTCCTTGGGAACTGCCTTCTCCTCCTGCACTTCACAAGCCCTGGGAGGTGAGGAGTGATCCTCCAGAAGGGTCGGCACACTGGGAGCTGTTAAGTTTATGTTTGTGGCGCCTGAGCTCAAACAGTCATTCAGTGGCTTGCTCTGTTATCAAGAAAACAACAATCAGGAACAATCAGTAAACAGGATCTCTTTCCAGCCCCTTTATTAACTACTTACAGCTCCGCTAAAGCACGCAAAGCGCCCAGCAGCAGCATCTCTCACCGTAAAACGCTTTCGGCGTTTCGGGCGTGTAGAGAGGGACAGGGATTATCAGTGCCCGCGAAACCCAGTCGGCACCACGGACCCTGACCCTTGCCCGGCTCCATCCCGGGAGCTCTGCTGGGGCTGGGAATGCTGCGGCCTGAGGTCTGGCATCACCTGAAAGTCTCCTATTCCTTCCCTGACATCAGTTCTTAGGTAACCCAAGTGAATTTGTTAATACGTGTATGCATACAGATGTATATAAATGCAAACACTTACTGTTGACGTGTTTAACTGATCTTCAACTCTGCAATTCGCGTACCCGGCTTCTGCGTCACACTGCCACGTTGGCTGGGGATGCTGAGAGCTAATTAACCTGGGTACAAATATTGAAATGAGAAGAGTTTGAATATTGATCCCAGTGTGTGCAAACGAAGTCCTCAGAGAAATTATAGCGGGCTTATTTGACGCTATAAGAGTAGCTGCAGCAAGAACTAAACCGACGGATCTAGGACTCCTAATCGCCGCCCTCGGTCCGGACCGGAAAGAGGAATCAGAGCAGAAACCTGACAGTGCGCCATAAGGACAAGCATTTAATGAAGAGGAACTTCTCTCTCGCGTTTACAAATCCTGCTGTCCAAGCTCGGGAAGTGCTCTACCGAAGGCACTAGGAGAATCCGCTCGAAAAATTGTCTTTATTCGCTTCAGGGTGGAAAACATTGGAAAGTTTGTGGGGCCTCACAAATGTATAGAATGAAAAAGAGAATTAAAGGCCATAAAAGAGAAAAAAAAAAAAAAAACCCAAAAACTCCGAAATCAGACGAGTACTGTTTAAGCAAAGTTTAGAGGGTGGAGGTTCCGAGATGACCTCGATGGGGAGGCCACAGTTGCTGGGGACGCGGGAGACCCCGGAGTGGCCGCCGCAGGAGCGACCCGACTCTTCCTAACCCCGGACAGAGCTGGGGTCTCGGGCTCTCTTGGGGGGTGCAGGCAGGAGCCTGGCGGTGGGTGTGTGTGTGCAGGCACGTCCCGAGAGAGATTCCACCCGCAGCTGCAGAGCCGCGGCAGCGCTCCGGCTCCAAACACACGCTGCTGCCCTGCGTGTTTCAAGGTGCAAGACACTGTGCTGGCGGCCCAAAACAAACGTCAACCCCTGCCTCCCGGCGGGCAGCTTATCTCGACGACTGCCCCAGCCGCCCGGAGGGCGCGCCGGGACCGCGGGGCGCCTAGCAGGGCTGAAGAGCCTTCCCCACGCAAGGACCGACAGCCCAAAGTCTCCTTTCCCTCCTGCCTAGCCCTCGAAGCCGACGGGCATTCAGCCGCCCGAAGGTCCTTCCCGGGGCGGGGGACAGAGGGGCAGCTCTCACCAGCCCCCCGGCGTGCAGGGTACTCTCTCTCGGGGTCACCCCCCTCTCTGCGTGACCCCGCGTCTCCCCGCGGAGTCGCCGCTCCTACCACCTACGCGTTAGCGTCCCGGCGGAAGAGGTGAACGCAAAGGGCCCCAGGCTGCCCTGCCCTTACAGGTTTCCAGCGCCAGTTACAGACCCTCCCGAGTCGGAGACTCCATCTCCAAACTCACCCAAGTGCGACTTCAACAACTCACACGTCAGACCACCGGACAGAAATGATACCCCTTCTCCCTCCCGCCCCCCGAAGCGCCGTACCATTCCTCTGATCCTGTATGAAGACACAAGGGTTACTGGTCACACAGTTTAAGGTAGATTTCATATTTATTTAAATATTTATCAAGTACTCAAAAATGTATTACACTTGAGCATACAAAATGAATCCAGTTTCTAATCAGGATGATTGAAATCCTTGTATTAGATTTTAACATTTTTAATGTTCTCTGTACTGTCGAAATGGTTTGTCTAGAGCTGAGCTTGCTCAGAGTGGGCTGAGATGGTGAGGAGGGAGGGAAAAGAAGGTTATGTTAAGAAAACATTGGGGTTTGGAGTAACTGACATGCAAACCGACTTGTCTTTGTCAGACTGTATATTCCAGTCCTTAAGGGTGTTTTAAAGTGAACCTTTGTCTTGTGCTGCCCGGGAGCACTAGGGAGCACTTGGATTGGAGCAAAAACAACCCTTTCCCATTTTTTTAAAATTTACTTCTTTCTACTTTTCCCCAAGAAATCGCCCACATTTCTAGCTTTCACCACCCTCTCCCCCGCAAATTAAAAAAGGAAGAAAAGAGGGAGTGAAGAGAGGGAAGTCGACAGAAAATAAGGAACATATTCGTGCAATTTCACAGCAATATCCCCGACAGAAATATCCCCACAACTATTCCTCCTGCAGCATTATTCAATTGTTTTGACAGCAGACATTGATAAATAATGGTCATACTTGACTTGTTAAGCAAAAAGCGTCCCTTTTATCAGGAGCTTATACTTAAAATACAGGTCACTTCAACAATCTCAACAACGAGGCTTTGGTATACAGCACTTTATTTTTATTATTTTTAAAAATAGCAGAACTCAGCAAAAAGCCTGAGCTCTCAGTTCTTTAGATGTCTTAACGTTATGTCTGATCATGCCTAGAGTAATATCACTTTTAAGGGCAAAGGATGGGGTGGGGGAACAAGAGACTTTTTAACGTTATCGATTGAAAGCTAAGGCATCCAACTAGCCCTGATACAGTTGTTGAAACGGAAATTTACAAGCTGGTCGTTAATACTTGCAATAAAATATCACACTCCTTTTATTCACTAACGACCGCCTTTGCATGCAATATTTTATTTCAGGTATTTTAGCTGCTAACCTGTAAATATTTAAAAGAGGGAACTTTGTTCATTATTTAACGTTAATATTATTATTATTATTATTATTATTATTATTTTCTATTCCAAACGCTTATCTAGTGAAATAGTCCTGAAGATATAATAATTCTACATATGGCGCTTTTATTTCACATCATATTTAAGGAAAGAAAAAGGACAAAACACATAGAATTAGACATATAATTCAAAGACCACGGTACAACCTTTTCTTTTTTTTTTCCTTTTTTTTCTTTTTTTTCTTCGGCAAACAGAAAAAAAATAGTCAACTGACATGAAAAGTGGCAAGTCTTTCGATAATAAATAATAAATTACTTTATAATTTTGCAATGCAAGAGCAAACAAAAGGAGTGATTTTTTTTTCTTTTTAGTTGTCCTTTTTTTTTTAGTTTTTTTCCTTTTTTTTTTTTTTTTTCTAGAGAGTGAGAGATAAAGAGAAAGGAAAGAGAGAAAAACAGTCGTTATAACCAATGACTATACACATCTCTGGGGGAGGGGAAGGTTGTTGGGCGGACACATTTCAAACACAATCCCGAGACGCTTTGTGGCAAAATAGAGGTATACCTTGTTGCAATGTTTTTATAAATTCGTCTTTAAAGATTAATTCAAAAACCTATTTTTAATCGCATCACACTTAATAGGGGGTGGATCTCAACCAAACAAAATCAAAACCCTGCTACAGGCATGCTAGAAGAGACCCAGGAAAAACCCCTTGTTATGAGTCAACTAAAAACAACATTGCAAACCAATACAGCTCCACCTTCCTGCAAGGAATCTTTCAACAATGCAGGGCTGAATCGTCTCTTTCCTGATGATGGAAAACCTACTGGAGCTTCTTTTGGCAAGGCTATCCCCAGTATAGAAACAGCACCATTCGGAATGGGAGGGACCGGATAGAAAGTCCCTCTACCTTGGTTTCTCCCTAAGATGTGCAGTCAAATGAAAAGATTTTTTTTTTTTTTTTGAGATCCACGAGTACAAATCCTTTATATTTGGAAAACGTCTTTTCGATACTCCTCTGATCATTGAAAAGCGTGGGGTTTGTGGTTCTTTTTAGTATTTTTTTTCTAGTAAGATCCCATGATTGTCTTCACAGTGTTGCTACCATATTACCTTGTCTTTTCAAATATGACTCCGTTCATCTCATGGAGCAGTTCCTTGCTAGGTTCGTTACAGGGTTGTTAAGTATTCTTTCCCCCTAAATTTCGAAGTCCCAACACGTTCATTTTCCCACTCTCTTCAACAGGGGTGAGGGTAAGGGCAGAAACAACAACAACAGATATTTGGATGAATGTTCCTCATGCCTCAATAGGACTGGCTACCATGCTGTTGGGTGTATCTGGCAGCTGAGAGGACATTGATGCTACTTCACTTCCAGTAGAATTGGAACCAGGTCCTCCTTCTGAAAAATTAACCTGCCAAAAAGGAAAAAAGAAAAAAAAAAAAAAAAAAAAAAAAGAAAAAAAAAAGAAAAAAAAGAGAGAGAAAAAAAAAGAAGAAAAATAAGAAAAAGAAATGTTGCTACAACTGTAAAACTCAAAGAAAAGTAGCAGGCAAAGAAGAATACAAAAATAAATATACAAGGCATGCAGCCAATAGGCCTGATACATCCACAGGAGGCTGTGTCACTGCTGGTTGCTCTGTTTAGGTTCCCCATTGACTTCACAGGAACCTTCTTCAGGCCTTCAGCCAAATCACCGAGAAAAAGTAGATTAAAAAATGGAAAAAAGAAGACTGAAAAAATCAAGCAAATAAACAAACAAACTTACTAATGAGGCCTTCTTCCCTGTCTTGCAAGAGTGGCAATCCCAATAGGATGTTCTAGTAAATTATTTAGGAGTGCATGTGTTTTCTTGACATGAAACTGAAAGATTACTTTTTTCACCTTTTGTGCACATACCAAAATAAACCTGGAAGGAGCATCCAGGAGCAGAAGGCATTTGAAACCAGCCATCCACTTTCATTCCTGATTCGAGGCTGGTGCTATCTCTTCTTAATGAGAGTCTGTTTGATAAAAAAGGTCACACTATTCCATCTTAATGTGCCCCCCTGCTCCCGTTAGTTTAGGAGTAGTGCTGGGAAAAAGCATGACTTAAGGGTGGAGCTTTGTTAATCCAGAAGCATTTATTTGGCACCTATTTAGCTGGCCAATTCTGTGATTAAGGTCCTTTCCAGATTAGAGCCGTGTCTTGAACAGCCAGTGAACAGTCTGTTCCTTCCACTATTCTTTAATTTTACTCTTTTCATTATCATATATTTTGAATGTATATCAATATTAATTTGCCAACCTAATGGTCTATTTACCTAGGTATGTGTATATTTACCTGTACGTGTATTTGGACTATACATCTTCTCTCCTGCCTTTTTTTCCCTTTTTTTTTGAATTATTTAATGCAAAACCTCACTGCATCAAGGATTTTTAAAGTCTTGTATGTTGTTAAGGCACAAGAAGTAAAGCAAGCAAAAGAGAAAATTTTTTCTCCCATCTGATGGACAGCTTGATTAAAGCAGGAAAAGCAGTGGTTGCTTTAGATGTAAGAGGATGCAAATAGCCCTGCTGCTGTGCTACAGATTCCTGAGCAAGCATAGTGTGCCAGCGAGGGGAACACACTGCTGACTGCTGTTAGGCAAAAGAAAAGGGCTTCTGCAGGAGAGTGTAATACTAAACCAAAAAAGTCTGAACACAATGCTAAATTTAACTATAAAACTTTGTCTTCCATCACTTGGTGGAAAAAAAAAAAAAAAAAGAAATAAAAAAGGAGAAAAAACCCCAACATATAAAAAAACAGTTTACATGTTAATTTTTCTTAACTGTTTTTCTGAATCCCTGAAATACTATACACAATTTACTATTTCAACTATCGGGTTTTAACAGATTTAGGCCAGGAAAGTGACTTGAGACCGAACTTCTCTCCTTAATTTACCTTGTTGTGTCTAAGTGTTGTTGCCAATATGGTCCCATATGGGCCACCAAGTGAGATAGGCATAAGAAAGTGAGTTAAGGACAGGATTTCTTCTAAAAGGCCTATTTTGTTTTGGTTTAAGGTAGTTTATTATATTGCTTGAATTTTTCGCCTAAATATGTACTAGCAATTTCCTTTCCAAAGAACAACACTTACTGTAATCTATATATGTGTATAGATTTTTGTGTATATATAGATACATAAAATTATATCTAGCAGTACATGCTTAAGACTTTGAAATTTTAATTAAGAAATCATATTTGTCTGACAAAACAAAGGTCCTGGCTGACACTGTAATCATGTATTCAAAATTCAACCGACAACATAAAGGCAAAATCAGCCTGAAGTGGGGACCGGTGAATTCTAGAAACTGCTTTCACAAATATAAGTACAAGTAAGCGATATATAAAGAATGGTTTGGTGAAGTGCTTTCACTTTTCAGGAGTGTGGAAGCTATTATCAGACTTGAGTCAGGCCTTATCCAAACTCACAATCAAATAAGAAATAACTCTGCTGTACACTAAGATCGACTTTGCACCAACCTCTGGAAATCAATTCAGTTCTCTGCTTTTACAGATGCAGTTGTGCACGCCTTGCAATTTCTGGAAAACCCAGCTAATCTGGATTGCTTGAATCTCTAAGAGCATCTGACACCTGGAGTGAATCGCCCATTGCTCTGACCCGGGTACCGGCTGGCTCGGGCTGGGAACCGACACTTACTAGTTGCTGAAAAGCAGGTTGGTCTATGTCACTCTGCAATGCGAAGTCACTCAGTACTTTCCAGGGAGGCTGGTAACTTTGCACCTCCACGGGGTTCGCCTGCAAACCGCCGTCATGTCTCTCCGGACTTGCAGCCACCATTGGAGTTCCTGTCATCCCTTGGATATTCTGTAAACAGCCCAGCAAAAGATGTTAATGAGCTTGGTTAGCTTTATTGTGTATAAACGCTGAGTCAATAAACTGCTTTCTATCTTATCTATACGGTCGCTTGTATTTGCTTTGTTAATCTGCTGTGAATGTCTTACTCTATTCTACTCTAGGTCAGCCTGTTTCTACTCGCTGCATTTATCACGGTGGAAGTTTACTTTCTTTCCCTTTAATCCTCCTATTCGTCTCAAGGCATATCCCCTCCGCCCCAAGCTCCTTCGAACATGAGCACTCTATATCTCGACTGCCAATGGACGTCTCAGAACCAGAAACGGTTAATCCCGCTCCACTCTATAGTGCTCGTCCAGTCTGGTTTTGTTTTGCGTGACCTTAACTGGATCGTATATCCAGTGCTCAGCAAACCTGGCGTACGTCATTAGCGCGCTCTTTCAAAAAAAAAAAAAAAAAAAAAAAAAAAAAAAAAAGCGCCCAGCCCTCTCAGGATGCCCTGTGGTGCAGGCACAGTGTACAACATAACTCCAAGCCTCGACGAATAGATTGTTCAGGCGAGTTAATAACACCGTGTTTTATTGCATTCCAACACGGTAAAATGAAACTCCTTAAATTCCACTTAATTAGGCAGCCTTATGAATTAATAGTCTTTCTCTGGTTAGTCATTGGACACACGGAGAGTAACAGACTCTTCTTCAAGTGAACTAACAACAACAATAAAAAAACCCCCAAATTTGGCTTAAAATGGAAACAGAAAACTTGTCCAGCTGAACCCAGTGCATGCCTGTTGTTTACAGCAACCATGCATATATCTGCAGAAGAGTTCTACATAGATATAACTATATATAAATTAATCTGTAAACACTATGGTAATTCCGAAAAATTTGCATTGCATTTGTCTTTTTCTGCAGTAAGTGTACTGACAAATACACACCCTTTGTAATATATAAAGTGCTAAGAAAAACACCTCTTATTTCATTTTTACTTTTTATTTTTAACAATTTTTACTTCTGGATTTACTCCTGTTTAAAAACACTGAAGAGGTCATAGGTGTAGTTTTCTCCTTAAGGAGCCCTTTGCATTTGCAGTATAAATATTAGACGAGACTGGGTTTGTTACATCCCATAAGCTCTGCAGGTCTCATTTATGTTGCAGAGAAGTTAGTCTAAGCTACTGCGTATTCTTAGCCCCACAAATTCTAAGTACACTTAAGCAGCCCAGATCGGCTCCTCGCTTGGTCTGTTTCGATAGC
Source organism: Taeniopygia guttata (assembly GCF_048771995.1). Classification (NCBI taxonomy): domain Eukaryota; kingdom Metazoa; phylum Chordata; class Aves; order Passeriformes; family Estrildidae; genus Taeniopygia; species Taeniopygia guttata. The sequence goes on along the minus strand of NC_133063.1, from coordinate 53,346,822 downwards.
GGTGACAGAAGAAACTAACGGGTATTGGTTAAGCAATATCGTTTTCTTTGTTTTCAAGGAGATCGCAAACAATTAACACCATTAAACCGAGCCCTGCAGCTATCCGGGCCGGATATATACCGAGTTTTTCTCGTTGGGAATTAAGGCAGACACGGACAGAGGCTGAAGCCACTTACAGTTTTGTCATTGGGTTGCTGCTGCTGAAGTTGCTTCATCATAATGCTCCTTTTTTTGTCCTTGCATCGCTTGTTTTGAAACCAAACCCTGATGACCCTCGGGCTGAGGCCAGTCATTTCTACCAGTTGCTCTTTCATGAGGGCGTCAGGTCTGGGATTGGCAGCGTAGCAGGTCCTCAAGGTGTGAAGCTGTTTCTCATTAAGAACAGTCCGGACTCGGGTTGTCTTCTCGGGCTGCTTGTGGACGTGGGGCCGCAGAGCTGGCTGTCTGGCAGAGATAGGTTCTGCTGTAAGGGAAGGGGAAGGGAGGAACAGGATCCCCATGAGTAGGAAGCAGGGAGTCTGCAGAGACTATGAATCTAAACTGGTGGGACAGGGGAAGGTGGCAGACGGGGGGGGGGGGGGGGGGGGCTGGTGATGAACCCTCTTTCAGAGGCCATTCAAGCACTCAGATCTATCGGAGCTGCTGCAGCCTCCTCTGCTTTATGCACTGGTGGAGTGAGTGACATTTCTGACTCCACAGACAATTAATTTGCAAAAACAAACCACCCCCTAAAACCCCTAATGACAGAAGCTTGAACCTGTATGAAACTTGACAGGGGAGGGCAAATTAGCTGAGGTGTATGTGAGCTAGGAAAGGAACAGGAAGTTTTTATGTATTTATTTCCCGACAAATCACCAAAACAGAATTTTGGCCCGAAAATTAGTTAAAGAATACTTCTTAAATAAATCATAATTCGGTCTGCTTCTTGTACAGTGAATCTAGCTCATTTCAGCCAGAAGCTGTGATAACGTGCAACAACTCCCGGCAGCTTGACACTTCCAAACCAGAGCAAAACAAGCCAAATCCTCTGCACCATGCCAATGGAGGAAAAAACAAAAAAAAAACCAACAAAAACAAAAAAAAAAAAAACCCCAAACAAAAAAAACCAACACTGTGAGAGCTCCATATCTCAAAGCACGGGAGATGGGATTTATCTTAAAATGTGGAGGTGGTAGGTGCATTTGCTTATACTTTGGATGAATAATTAAAAAATATCTATCTAGTGCTTTTAAGAGGAGAATAAGCCCACCAACTCATAGAAACTGACAAGAAACGCAAAACTACGGATGGCATCACATCAAGAGCTCAAAGTTTTCCTGTGGTCCTGCTATTCTTCTGTGTGTTGTGTAGCTGTAGCTATTATATGTAACCTGACCCAGTCGAGGGAAAAATAAAATCGGGGAATTTTTTTTTTTTCTAAAACTGTTTAGCTAACAATTAGAAGTGCTTGCTTTCATACAGTCGGGTTCCGACTTTTCTAATTGTAACAATACATCAGCAAATGCGATGACGACAATTCGAAGGCTTCAAATCTTATCAGTATTGTAGCTGCCGACACACTAAGCCTTTTGGAGACATGGCACAAACACGATATAGGGATCACAGTCTCTCTAGAATTCTGCCCTGACCAGTTACGGGATTATTTCTCCCTATATATAGATATGTCACCTCAAAGCAGCTCAGAAGACGAAAATTAACCCGTTTTAGGATAGTTGTATTTACAAATAACTTTCCGAGTTACAGTTACTTGCGTAGCAAAAAGGCTGGTCAACCTTGTATTGTCCAGCCTAGTTAGCCTCAGAGAAGTATCCCTTCCTAAAGCTAAGGGTCTCTGAGTGTCTGACGTACCCGTCGAGAACTGGAAGTGTGAATGAAGTTGTAAGGTGGGGCGACTCTGAAGTTACAAGGCTGAGTTTTGAGATGAATTCTCATCAAATTACATGAAACGTTTCAAGAAGGCAAGAGTCACTTTAAAAGGCAATTACCGAAGATTAGCTTGTTGACAGTTTTAAATTACAGACTAAGCGCCAGCCTGTAGTTATGAAGTCTATCTCCTTTCAGACCCTACTTCCTCCAGCGCTCAGAACAGCTTCTCCCCTCGCTCCTGAGGCAGCGAAGGGGTCTGAAAACAGACCTGCTCTCCGCAGCGGCTCGTCCCTCTCCGGCTCAGGCTGCCCCGGGCTCGGGGAGGGTGATGGAGGAATCCCGCACTCGGTGCGTGGTGGGGGCAGGAGGAGGGCAGGCTGGCGGTGGGGGCGCGGCCCCTCCGCAGGTGTTCCGCCTCACGCGTCCCGCGAACGCGGGCGTTTCTCGCGGCAGCTGGACCAGCAGCAGCCCCGAACAGGAGGCGCGCCTCCGCCGTCGCCTCTCCGAGGGCGCGCACGCTCAGGCCCGGCTCTCCACGGAGGTGCGGGACCCGCTGAGACCGTGGGGCTCTCCCCGCCGCCCGGAGTGGGACCTGGCATCGCCAAACCCCGCGGGTTTCCGCGGCGCTGGGTGCGGGCGGTACCTGCCATCTGCAGCGGCCGAGCGGGATGTAGGGGGCTGAGAGGGTCCCCGCCGCCCAGGCTGGCCCTCTCCACCACGTCGTGGTCCGCCCGGCAGAAGAGGCCGTCCTCCCGCAGTGCGAATTCATCGCCGGGGATGAGCTGGCGGCTGCAGGCCACGCAGCGAAAACATTCGATGTGGTACACCTTGGCGCGGGCGCGCATCACGAAGTCATTCTTGCTGAAGCCGATGCTGCATTTGGCGCATTTGATGCCGTATAACCTGAGCAGGGCCCAGCCCAGAAAGAAGGAGAAGGGAGGGAAGCAGGGAGAGCACGGGAGGGGGAAGGGGGAGGGCAGGGAAGGGGCGGGGGGGGGGTGGGGGGAAGGGGGGTAGAAAGGAAAGAGAAAAAGAAAGAGGTTTTCACTCCCACTCGTGGGCAGCCCCTGGCCCCGCGTAGAAGCGCCACACGCAATCCACTGCTTTAAAAAGTATGGAAAATACAGAAGCCAGAAGAGGAAAGGAATAAACCGGATTCACTCTCAGTCGGTGCCCTGATCCCCGTGTTTTACAGGCGGAGTACACAAACACACCGGTGAAAGAGGAGCTGGGAAGCAGAGGTGTAAGAAGAAACAAAAAAAGACCCCGTTTCTTCTCGAGGCTATCCAGCCTCTCCCTCTTGCCCCAGCGCTCGGGCTGCTGCAGGAGTGGGGCCATCCCTGCCCTCTCCTTGCCTCATCACCTGACTTAGCCTGGCCTGGGTCTGAACTGGACTACCCGGGCACACCAGGGAAAGGCGAGACTGCCGAAGCTGCCATCCGAGACACAAACCTGCCTGCTTCTCCAAATCCAGATACTTTTCCCGCGGAGCCCACTCAAGACTTTTGCCGCTTGATGTGTGCACGGACTGCCATCAACTTAGCCTCTGGGACCCAGCAGGGGCAACTGCCAGCGCAAGGTCTCTTCCCCTACTCCTCTCGTCTCACCAGATCAATTTAATACAGCAATATAAGCATAACATACATGCCTCCTCAGGCTCACATATATAGTAGCGTAACTCCTCTCTCCCGCTCCCAACAAAAAGGCAGTTTCGGTGCTCTGGCTCTGCAGCTTGTCTCCACTTCAGCGTCTCTGCCCCGTCTATCCTCCTCCTGACGCTCCCATCTTGAGCCGGGGCTCGAGCGCTCCGGTAGGAATGGGAGGGCAACCTCTCGCTGACAGCCCCACAAAGCAAATTATGAGTTTCTGGAGTGGGTGGCGTGCTCCTCGTCTCTCATGGAGGAGAGGACGACAGTTCACCCACCAGTAGATAAACATAAGAAAATGCAGGGAGAAACTGCACACCCCTCTCGTCTCCTACAGGGTGCTTATTAGCCAGAAGTCCTTGGTATGATTAAAATTAATATTTTGCCACAAATATACGGGTACATGCACTGAAAAAATGTACTGGTACATGAACTGTGAAAACTGTTCCTAAAACTGAGCTAATGTTTATCCCAACCAACTTCCTCTCCAGTATACTTCCTTAGAGATATAGTCTGTAATTTATGCATGTGAGATGTATGCATCTTTTACTTTTATGGCTGTAGCAGAGTACTAATCCTATATTCAGAGCTACATATATCTGAACTGCAGTTTTGAGAAGAAAAAAAAAGAAAATAAAAAGAAAAAAAACCCCAAAAAACAAAAAGCAAACGGCTGAACAGCAAAAGAACAGAGTGCTCGTAAAGTAGGTGCATTCATGGGTACAAAAGTTGTGGTGGTTGCCCACAGGTTTGACACTTAGAGATTGACTCATGGTCTAATTCAAAGCCGTCTTGCACATAATATATTTTTTCCTTTTTAAATTGTAGCAAACTAAATGTATTCCGTATTCATTTAAAAGAGCTAATTTTTTTTCCTGCTCAAATTTCTTCTGCTTAGCTCTGTAGGGAGGTAAGTGAACACATTTCGATTCAAATGTTTTCCTTTCATTTGAATTTAGAGAAAGGACAACATTTAAGAGAACGGCTTCAGCAGTCTTTTAAAAGTAAAGAATTAAAAAAAACCCACCAAAACAAAACAAAAAACCCTCCGGTTTTCGCCATTTTAGAACTTGTAGAATAATTTCACAATGGCTCGAAGGAATGGTCTGCTTATAAATTGTGCACTAGAGAAGGAAAGACTCGAGGGTTTTATTTCAATTCAGAATTGGACAGAAATCAGAAGATATCTTAGGTGGCTAGGTGATTTGCTTCCAAATTTTTCTGCAAAAAGAAGAATATTGTTCATACCTCAGTGTCATACAAACTTATGATTTGGCAAACCCAGTAGGCAACACTGAAACGGATCAGCATGACCCAGGAGCACAAATAATAAACACACTCGAAATTCCTGCTTTGGTTTCTCTATAGTGTCAGCATTGGCAACTCTCACATTTTATCAGTTACCAGATTTTAATGTGAGGAAGGAAGCGGTTCCATTATCTAAATATACCCAATTGTTCGCGAACAGATGATGGGCAATTTGATCTGCTCTGTCTAATTCATCAGTACAGATAAGATAAGAAAGAAAAGGCAGTAGATATCACCAAAGGGGTTAATATTTAAAAAAAGATTAAATGTCAGTTATTTTAGCTAAGAAACATTTTGATATAGTTTTTAACGTCTCTATAAAAGGATCCTACAGTCTGAAGGAAATCTCGGGTTTGTTTTGGGGTTTTTTTTTTTTTTTTTTTTTTTTTTTTTTCTTGATAGGCCTAGTTTAGGTAGGGTTTTCTTTTCCTTTTTCTTTTTTTTTTTTTTCCTACCCGTGTGTTTATGTTTACGGCATACATGCTTGAAGTGCCTTTCTTTTGAATGTCACTATGTCTGCAGAAACACAGAGATGCATTTCTCAGGTTGTCTTAGAAAGTGATCTGTTCTGCATTGCTCATAGTATCTACATTATTGAAAATATTCTTCGTTATCTACCATTCTCCCCTTGGTTAGAATCACAGGATGCATTGCCAAAGTCCTCTGAAAGGTCCTACATGGTCCCGAACATAATTCTAGTAATACAGATATTTGCATTTGAAAAGAAGAAATAAAAAACTTCACTACTAACTTTTTTCCTCGCAGGTCTATTAATGGGAAAACACATAAAAAACATACCAATTATCTTTTACCCACTTCCTCACAGTTTTCCCTCTTAATTCCTCCATCAAATTTATGAGGTTAAAAAGAAAAATAAAATCTCACCGAACAATTAAACAACATAAATGGCGTACCTGATATAATCTCTTTTACAGTAGGTTTTGCCATCCCTAACAAAGCACGTACAGGTCTCGTCCAAATACTGATTACACTCTGCACACTTCAAACACGCCGCATGCCATTCCAAATCCGGAGAAACCCTCAGAATATACTGATCGTGAATTTGATTGCCGCAACCAACACATAGGGAAATCAGACGTTTTTCTGAAATGAAAATAAATAGATGATTGACTAACCGTTTACTCTCCTACAGAGATAAACACACTTTTAATGTCATTCCCTTATAAAGAGTATTGCGGGACCGTTTTTGGTTTCTGCCTCTTTTTGTTTGTTTGTATATTTGGGGGGGGGGGAGTTTGCTGGGGGTTTTGAGTTTTTTTTTTAAATAATATTACACTTTTGGATGGTAATTGTAGTGTGCCATCAAAACCTTTCCTCTCTTAGAAAGGAGGCGTAACATATGTTAAAATGAAAATGTGATGAATCTTTGGGGTAAAGGTCCTCATTTCAAAAACCTTTCATGGAATCAAAACTCCAAACTCCCACGTTGTTTAATTTTTATTTTATTGTTGGCTTGGTTGAACGCCCTGCCTTAAGAGGAGAGGACCTGCGTGTTTCATTTCATATTTTAAGAGCTCTGACTGGAAACGATGAAGCATAGTGGGGTGCACTTCCCACTCAGCCCTTTCCCTCAGAAGAGGGGAGTCCAGGCTTCTAGCAAGAACAAGCATCATTACGGTTGTCACTTGGCTCTCTTTCGCAAGTCTAATGGTAATACCCCTAGACCGACTAGGTGCTGAATAGTCAGCCTCACCGCAGTCTATCACGAGAAAAATTTAAAGCTCCGTGGTTGAAGATCCCATCAAAATTCTGCCTGCTCCCCAAACTTTAAAAGAGAGTAGGACCCCCGGCTGTTAACATATAAGGCTACGACAGAGCAAGCATGCAGGCATGGTAACAAAGGCACCTTCTCTACCATTCAAAGGAAGTTCATCACTTTAGCAGTTCGTCTGCCTGAGACGATTACAATAGACAGCACATTTATTCCAACAACGGTAAAGATTCCGCCTTACTTTTTGGTGGGTCTCCCATGTCTCCCATATCTGTAAGAGGGTGTAATGTCCACAGTGAAATGATGTACGTTTTCGTATTAAGACCCCAAAGTAGGTTTGAAAGCTGTCGCTAAAAACAAGAATAATAATAAAAATGAAAAAAAAAAAGTATTAACAGAGGCAAAAAAAAAAAAAAAAGAAAAATCAAAATCGGAAAAAAAAGGGGGAAAAAAAAAAAGAAAATGGTACAAAACACCACCGACGTGGGAGACACTGTCAGGGCTGCGGAGAGAGAAGGGGACGCGCGGTGAGGCGCGGCGCGGGGCGCGGCGCCGGGGGCGCGGCGGGGTCCGTCCACGCGTAGCGGCGCGGCGCGGGAGCGGTGCGGAGCGGTGGCGGTGCGGCGCAGGAGCGGCGCGGGGCGCGCGGCGCGGCGCGGTGCGGTGCGGAGGCGCGGCGGTGCCGGACTGGGCGCTGGCGGCGCGGGCGCTCGCCTCGCCCTTATCTCTTACTCAAACTTCTCTGCTCCAACTCAGCCCGCTCGCCATTGGCGCGACGTCACGCGCGGGCACGTCACGCCCGCGCGCGGCCATTGGCTGCGGCGGCGCGGCGCAGCTGCCCCATTATCATATTTCAGCGTCTGGCGGCGCGGCCGCCCGGCTCGGGTTCGCGCGGCCAACTTTTCCTCGCTCCTTATTTGTATTTCCCTTTATACTTTTCCTCTTGTCGCTCTCCTCCATCGCCGTCTCTTATCTCCCGTCACACCTTTCATTCTCCCACCCGGCCCCGCTCGGGCTCCTATACCCCTTCTCCCGTCCGAGCTTGCTGCGCCACAGGTACCATTTCCGTATGGATATTTACATACACATGTATTTATACACACACACGCACGACATATATATATATATATGCATATACATATATTTGTGTGTGTTTGAGTATATATATATATATATATATATATATATATATATATATGTGTGTGTGTGTGTGTGTGTGTGTGTGTGTGTGTATATATGTGTGTATATATATATATATATATATATATATATATATATAGTGTTATTTTTTTACTGGTGGTGTTAATCCAACTGTTTTCCTCTTGAGCGTTTATCTTTCCCAGGCGGGTGCCACACTCTAGTTTGCCCAGGCGGAGATGCCCTGAAGAGGGAGGGTAGGCGGACTGGCTAAGCACGACCCCAGCCACGAGATGGGACTGTTTAGTTTTCTCCTCCAGCCCCTTTCTCTTAAATTCACGGATAAAATCTTCAATATTTCTGTTAAACACAAGATCGAAGAAGGTACAAATATTTACCTTAAATTGTCTCTCAAGAACTTCTGCCTTTCCCCAACAAAGAGAACCCCTTAAAGTTCTTATTATTAAAAAGGAGGAAAAATAGAAGGGAAAAAAAGAAAGAAAGAAAAAAAAGGGGATGGGGGTGGGGAGAAGACCTGGACTTGCTGTCGGAGCGGACCTGCGGCGCTGCTCCCTGGAGGCGATGTGGGGAGTCCTCACCCGAGTGTCGTTGCCAGGAGAGGTGCCGTGCGCTGTCCGCGTCTTCGTCTGCGCAGCGGCGCGCGGCGCCCCTCGGATTCCAGAAGGCAGTTATCGGAAAGTTCCTCAAACTGGGCAAAACGCGTCTTAAGACCTGGGCACTGATTTCTTTGTGTGTGTTTTTCAAAGGGCAGGCTCCACTTCAGCTACTCGGTGCCTGTCCTTTAGTCTGTGCAGAACTGTACCCAAGCGCGACCGCCCCATCCTCTTCCGATAGCCCCCTCTCCACCAGGATTTAAACGTTCTCTTTGGGTTTCTTCAGAGCCCATTTTTGTCTTCTGTTCCGTATGGACTATTATACCGCCCTCATCAACGTAGGGAAGAAGTGCCCTCCAATCACTGTTCATCAGGAAAATATACTTGTTTTCAATGTCCCATGTTTTTAAAAGGCAGCCGAGTTTGGATCTAAGAGAGGCAAAGCCATATTCATGCAGAGTAATTTTCCACGAGCAAGTCTGATTGCAATGAAACAGACAAGAAATGGTTCTGAAGCTCGTATTTGCTGCTGAGAGAGCTACTAATCAACGGACCATCTTGCATTTCTAACTTTGCAAGATGTTTTCTTTTCCCAAGCTGGGGGAGCAAACATACTCTCCAGGTTTATTTCAAACAAGAAGCGGGACCCCGTGTTGCCACTTGCGGAGATAACTAAACTACCATGAAATGATCTCAAGATAGTGTCAGGAGGTAAAGATACGGTTGTAAACACGCGCGCATAGTTAATTTACATATTCGACGTTTAAATAAACGGTGTGAAATGCAACTCTTCTAGGTGATCACTTCCACACCCAAGAAACTGGCGATATATATATGTAGGGGGTGTTTATGTGCGTGTATATATAAAAAAGATTTGGTATACGTATAACTATGAGTACTTAGGCATTTAGGAATCAGAATAGTAGCTGTAATTCTCTGTGTTAGCTGAGTAAAGCAAAAAGCTGTTTGAAAGACTTCTGAGCCGGGCAGCTTCGGATAGCCTGTCGCGAGTTTGGGGCAAACCGTTAGCAATAGCCAATTTCACTGAAATCCACGGCTGCAGTGTCGTCCCTGCGCCGCTCGTCCGGGCCGGGGGAGTCCGGTTTCTGCTCTGTGTGCGGTGCGCGGCGCGGGGCGGGCGGCGCGGGTCCCTCCGCGGGAGCGGCGCAGTGCCCACCCGGCCTCTCCGCGCTGCCGGGCGCGCAGGCGGCGCGGCGACCTCTGCTGGCCGCGGGGCGAGCGACCGCGGCCCCGCGCGGTGGGCGCGTGTCCGACCTTTTGTGTCTCTCCTCCTGGTGCGCTGCAAATGTCATCCTCTACCCCTCCCCGAGGGGCACGCAGGGGCCTCCTGCCGTCCCCCACCCCACCACCTCCCCCCGGGGTGACCTCGCGTGTTGCGAGCTGGAAAAACGTCTGAGTAATTAAAAAAAAAAAAAAAATCACTCAATAACTGAGAAAAAGAAAATTCCAGGATTTTATGAGACTCGAAGAAAGAAGGTGTTTTCCCGTACTGCATTCTATGCATTTTTTTTCCTCTTTAAATGTTTGGATGTTTGTATATATTTTTAAAATTGACCTGCTTAAAGTACAGCTCCTCCCAGATTTGAAATAATACATCTTATTTTTCACCGTTACACCCTTGATTGAAAATAATTCAATCTTATTGTAATTCTATTAACCCCCACCACCTAACTTCTGGTTTAACTGCTACTTCTGGGAGAGGTGACTGCATTTTAAGCTTGGTCTTTGCAAATGATGTGCAATAAGAGAGAAACCTGTCTCCGCCCCACAAACCAGGATTGGGGAAAAAGGAGGGCTTTGATCAAGGGGGTTTTTTTCCCCCTCCCGTGCTACTGATTTGCTTACTGTGTATTCGATTCGCGTTACCAGTAAGGCGAAGCTCTATATTTAGCCGGCAACAGAATCGGGTTTAAGGGAGTGGAATAATGAGTGGAACTGCCAGTTTCAATGAATAAGGTATTTAGATATCACCGGCGAAGGATATCAGGATATCAGTATACACGTGAATGGGAAGACGTAAACCGAGATTTGTACATATATGAGACACTTCCGAAAATATGTTTTTTCCCTCCCCTCTACCGTATTTATTTACTTTTGGGATGGGGGCTGGGAAAGTCTGCTAGAAGTCGGTGATTCTACACAGAAATCAATAGCTTTCATCACGCTGAGGGGCTCAAATGAGATTATATGCATTCGAGGGAAGGGAACGGGAGCAAAAAAACAGACACACACACACACACACACACACACACACACACACACACAAAAAAAAAAAAACAAACCAAAAACCAAACAAAACAAAACAAAATCACAACCCCCAACCCGACAGTGGTGATTAACCCTTTCCGTCCCGTAAAGAACCGCTATAAATTCTGTCCTGAGTTTGCTTAGTGGCAAAAACTAGGACGGTTTCCCAGGGGAGACAAAAAAAAAAAAAAAAAAAAAATCTGCTTTGGGAAATGATTAAGGAGGTGTTGCTGGTTTCGGAAGAGAGGAAGTGGGCTCTCTAGGGTCTGGAGAGAAGGGTGAGTTGCCCTTGCTAGTGGCTGAGGCAATACCGGGCTGCAGCGGCCGTGCGCCGGGTGCGCAGGGGTAGGTAGCAAGGGCTCCTTGGCCGCCCCTCCGGGGCTTGTCGCGTTCACCGTTCCGAGGTTCAGAAGGGGAGACCTGGCCGCAGGACGCAGCGAATCTCCCAGTCCGGTCGGAAGAGCTGTTTTTGTCCTACGGCATGGCGGTGGCTCAGCGCAGCCTCGCCAATCGGACACGCAGAAAATTTCCTTGAGTATGCTCCGGTTTTTTAAAACTTGAGGAGCTTTGGACCAAAAAGATGCTTTGCAAGAAGTGTCTGGAATTGAGGTTCCCAGCGGTTCAGATTTCCCCTCACTGTCTTGCGGAACGTGGTGAGGAGCCCGTGCGGTGGATGTGCCGAGAGGGGAAGAGGTTTCACACAAGGCTGCAACTGGAAACAGCTCAGCGGGGAAATCAATCACGAAATGAATTAGCTGCTCCGGGGTGCAGGCTTTGACTCATCTAGAGGTGTGCGATCTTTAATCTTCAAGTCTTAGCTACTGCATGTGAGGGAGAAGTGTACCATAACAGCACTAAATCTATCAAAACAGAAGAAAACCTGTCAGTGGGCTTCTTCTGCACGCCCAGGAAACCTTCCTGACTTTTAATAACACAATCAAGCTTATTAAATCCCGCTACTGCTTTATATATATATATATATTAAAAAAAAAAAAAAAAAAAAAAAAAAAAAAGCAAGCAGAACGCAGCCATCCTTTCTCTCCCAGAGCCTTTCTCGGAGTTCAGTAAAACTCGGAGCGTCCCCATAGGACTGGCCGGCATCACCGCATCTGCTTTTTTATCCAGCCAGAAGTGGACATGCTGGCATGGGTAGCCTAGATAAGGGAGCAAGGTTTTTGGCAGGTAGGGAAAATAAATCCCCGCAAAATTCTGGGGAGAGAAAGGTCTCCAAAAGATGTTAAGGCGGTGTCAGAGCGCGGGTCGGGCCGAGGCAGGAAAAAGCCCAGTTTCTCCCCAGCCGAGTGCTGCCTGGCCTTAGCGCCGGCAGCCCCGGACACACATGGGGAGTGAGGCAGTCTGGGGATGTTTATTGCTTTAAACTTTCCCCTTTGTTATCTTCTCAGTGTCAGGAAGTGTTCGAGGACAGGAAATACAGCGGCGATTTTGTCTCCGGGGTGAACAGAAATCTCAAGGCAGCGAGGTAGTTTCAGGCCCACTTTCAAGTCCCGGCTCTGATGGGATTCCCACCGGGGTGATCGGGCCTTTCGTTCCCCTCGCTGCCCATGAGGAGGTGGGTGGCGGGGAGGAAACGACCGGCCCTGCGCCGGTCCCAAAGGGTGCCCGTCCCATATCAAGGATCAAACTGCCAGGAGAGAGAGGATGCACAGCAGCGGAATAACCCTGTCCCTCACGAGTCTATCCTGCCATAATGTGCGTAAGTGACACCCCAATTCTGCACCTTCGTAAACAGGATGATTCCCTTCGGAAATTTCCCTCTCCGAAATAGCCTCAACCAGCATCCCGTCTTAGTGCTGGTGCAGTGGTCTTTTCTTCACGTCCCAGGAAAACAGTCCAGAACCCGTCTCTGGAGTGTGGCTTTGGAAAGGAAAAAACCCCGAAACACCACCCTCCCCTCACCTAAAATATTAATAACGCCGTGCTCATCAGCGGCAGTAACCATAGCTCGGCGGCCGAGCAGCAGCCGAGGCAGACGCGGGCCGCCGGCGCTGTCGGGGCCCGCGGCCGCCGCCAGGGCTGCGGGCCGGGAGGATTGCCCGCCCTCGGCACGCCCGGTCCCGGCCGGAGGGCTCTGGGTACCCCGGCACATGGCGCTGGCGGGCGGCAGGAGCGGGCGGATCCGCTCCGCTCCGCGGCCGCCCAGCGCCGCCGGCAACCCGGCTGTACGGGCCGCCCGCCCGGGGCCGGGGCCGGGGCCGGGGCCGGGGCCGGGGCCGGGGCCGGGGCCGGGGCCGGGGCCGGGGCCGGGGCCGGGGCCGGGAGGGAAGGCGACGGGAGAGCCGCCAGCCCGCCCGGTGCCAGCGGGCTGCTGGCAAAGGACTCGTGATGGGGAGCGACGGCGCCTTCCCTCAGACGCGCTGGGTTGTGGCCGGTGCCACCCTCGGCCCTGCCCCGCTCGGGCAGCGGCTGCAGTGTCTCACAACTCCAAATTCCACCGTGCGGAAGAAGGCACTGCCTAGTTGTCTTTCTGAAAGTCTCGCTTTCCTCCCCTGCGCCTCGCTGACCTTCGCAACGGGGTTTCAGGCGATAAAAAAAGAAAACAAAACAAAAACCACCCAGCAAAAAAAAAAAAAAAAAAACCCAAAAAAAACACACACACACACAAAAACCCCAAAAAACAAAAAAACACCACCGACAAAAAAAAAAAAAAAAAAAAAAACAACCAAAAAACCCACAACAAAACCACAAATAAACCCCACTCACCCCAAACAAAACAAAACAAAACAAAACAAAACAAAACAAAACAACCCAACTAGACTCGGCAGCGAACACCAAACAAATGAAGAATACAACAATTGGAAGACACTAAGTTTCACAATTAATCTTGTCTGATGGGCAGTGATCTACTTTAGACCCAACACAGGATCTACTACTCATCTTTGGTCATTATAAGGTGTATTTATTGCTTCTTAAATGGACATAATAAAATTGACCACTGCAACCAAAACGAAAAAACCTTCTATGCGTTTTAAAACCAAACACAGAGTTATCTTCATGGAAGTTAGAGAGGCCAGGTTAATCAGCTGAGGAGAGTCAATACATGTAAACAAAAAATTATGCCTGGTAAAATTGGGCATTACTGCTTAGAACCTTTAAATAAATCTTGTGAAGTTAACAGCCAGAGAAGCAGTAGGGATACCCAAAAAGTAGACCAAGTCCACAGAGGGAAAAGTTAGAATTCATTCCTCTGAACACAAGAACACTTTGGCAGACTATCTTGGCCAGATACAGTTTATTATACTTCTTGCCTCACTAGAATAGGAAAAAAATTTTAAAAAAATAAAAACCAAAAAAACCCCAAAAAACTGAAAAGGATTTGCATAATGCTAACACTTCAACTTCCAAAACTGCAGACACAAACTTGTTAAAATGGCAATACGCAAAATAGGAGAATACTAAGTGAAAGGCAGTGCAACCAGAATGTCAGTGAGGTGAATTAAAGATGGACTGTGACCCTTTGTACAATATCTTTCATGCATGATGGCAAAAGCAGGGTCTGTTGAGGTGAGTTTTTATATGTTGTCCACTGTTCAGTGGTCCCTCTTTTGAACAGAGGCAAATAAAAGCCATCAATAAATAATAACTTTTACATTAAGAACAAGCATGCACAATATACTTATGGCTTAGCATTTTTTTCCCGCTAATGGGACATGTGCCATCCATTATGAATGAAGATGAAAGGCATATCATACAATATGGTGATATTGGGTGTTATGTGTATGTAGATAGAAAGCAAGTCACAGTATTAATGCAATAGGTACCACCAATACATGTGTTACATGTTTGTGACATTCATCTGGAGCATATAATCATTATTAAAACTACTTGTGATTTCCTTTGTATTTCTCAGGATCTCGTATTCCATCCCAGCTCATGACAAGAAATGTACCATGGCAAGAACTTGAGATGCTTGTCAACATTTGTTGTCTTCCTCTTTAAGGTGTTTATTTCTGGCTGTATGGTTAGCATCCACATATTGTGACTTTTCCAACTGTGTTGCACAAAATTTCAGGTTCCCTGGGTAAACAAACATGTACAGGGTGAACTCAGCATCTGAAGATCCTGCAGTGCAGTGTGTACTTTAACAGTTTCACTGCCAAAACCACACCTGGCAGATAAGGAATTTTCAAATGGTATCAACTTCCTATCTACACATGTGATGTATTTGAACTGCAGGTCAGAGGAAATCTGATGTCTTTAAGGACAGTTTTTCAGTTTGCCTGTAGGTTGTCTACTGTGCACTGGTCTACTCAGTTTCATGACATGTTGGAAAAGAAAGCAAAACACTTTGGAGAAGGCAGGCCAGTAAATGTGTCCTAACCCCAGGACCATACTCAACATGTACTCTGGGCGATGCTGCAAGTGCCATCAGTAAAGAGGTGGTGTCATTCCCACTCTTGTCAAGGGTACCAAAATGAATAGAAGGCCTAGGAGAGAGATTAGATATGATCTGATCTGAAGATCATATGCATTTGATCCATGTTGTAGGATGAATTATATGTGTAAGGAATGGTTATAGTGAAGAGAATGTGATCTAGGGAAAAGATAAAAAAGGACGAATATGGCCTTAGGGGTGGGAGGAAAATGTATTGAGCAAAAATGTATGGAGGAACAAACAGAATGACAGAGGGGCAGAGGTGAGAGAAATGTTTAAGAAATTGAATGCAGTGCTATTGGAAACTGAGAAAATAAGGAAGAAGAGAAGAAACCATTGGTGAAGAGAATATAAAAGGAAGAGCATGTCAGAATAAAGAATGAAGAGAGGGAAGATGGAGGCAGAGCAAGAAAATAGAAAGACAGAAGCTTCTTTCCAGAGTGTGGTTGTAATTGACACTGAGGGTGTGACAAATCAGGTGTTGCCACCAATGATGAAGATTTGACACTTGGCTGCAGAAGTTTTCCAATCTCCTTCATAAAAATATATTTCTGCTGGAGTACAATCAGTGTTAGTGTATGTGACAAAACATGGTTATGATTATATTAATTTCAGCATAGAAATTGTTTACTTTTTTGCCACTCTTGAATTTTTGTAGGATTTCTTTCTTATAATAAAGGAAATGCTTTTTGTTTGTTTAGCCTTTAAAAAAGCACTGCTCTTATAAAAGAAAATACCCTCTAAACCTCCACCCCCAAAACTGTCTCTTTCTGTAACTCCTGTAGGTCAAAAAAGACCCCTGCTACACATATGTGTAGAAACTAGAAGGCCTATAAAAACTTGATGTGAATCAGCACTGCTCCATTAAAGGTCAACTACAGCTGAATCAAGCTACTCTTAAAAGGCATCTACCAGAGAGAAGAAATATGAGACAGACAGGAACAGTATAGAAAGAGATAGGTATTAATCAGAGCAAAAGACAGACGGCAAAAGCAAGAAAATTCTGCCAAGCTTTAATACTTTCCCACTAATATGTTCAACAATGGCCTTATACGCTACACACTCTGTCTGGCTAGGGTCATGTTGAACTTAGCTATGGAAAAGGCAGCAGCTGTCAACTGTTGCACATGGTAGATGGAGAAATCTTATCATATTTTTAAAACATGAAATGGCTTTTTTTTTTCTTTAATTTAGAAATTTATTTGCTGTGTGACATTAGAAACTCTTATACTAGCACCACATGTTGCAACGAGCCATCTTCTACCTCTGTGTGACAAGATAAGGATGTTTTTATTATATGTGTATATTTTGCCATACTTGGATTTTCAGAAATGATTGGGGTCAGCCTTATTTATCTGTTTCAGACCTCCTTCCCCTTTATCTAGGCTGTACTATAAATATTATTCTGATAATGATGAGACTGGTAACATTTGCTTGTGTGGTGAAAAGGAAAAAACACTTTTATTTCAGGAATTATGATAGGAGGTCAGAACAGGTGAGCAGAATAGTCCTCTCTCTCTTTCAAATCTCTGTTAGAGAGCTGGTAGAATTTCTTGGTGGAGCTTCACCAATCTGAGCAGTTTATAGAACCCATGATTCAAAAATTCTGCAAATGGCTAATAGTTTAAGACAAAGATTAGGTATTCCACATGCATGAACCTGCCCAGAAACACTACTGAAAATCAGTTTTGAATTTACTTTATGACAAGATGGACTTGTTTGCTTAAAAAAAAATAATAAGATGCTCAACTGTTGATTTTGCAGCGTCTCAAAGACTTCACAATGTCATTGCCTTGGGGAGTCACCTGCAGGAGTCACTCAAAGGTTTTTAGCTAAGCAACACATTGAGGCAGGCAATAATCATTATATGCATTTTACAGATGCACCAAACTCTTCTTTGGATAAAAAAGGGTGAAATTCTGCTGTCAATATTGTCAGCATATAGAAAAGGAGGCTTCTTGTTTAGTTACAGTGCAACAACCAGAAATACTTCTCAGCTTTAAAGATCAAAGTAACACAACCTCTGCATCTTTATGTTCCAGCAGTTAAATATGTGTTTCTAAGGTAGCCTTGTGTGCAATATTATACTGGAGCATAAGCTTTAATATGTAAGCAGATATAAACACAAATATTTTTACATGAATTTTCATCTGTGAAAGAGCTAGATCTGCAAATCTAGCAGGTGTTCCTGCCCACCAACAACCAGTTATAAAGTGAAAAAAACCACACAAAAATTAGGATAATACTTTCTTCCTTTGACTCTGAGATTATTTATTACGCTAGTGGACCCCTTTAAGAGCCCTGTTGATGAAGTGGTACAGCATTTGCCTATTCCTAACTCACATAAGTTCACTATTATAAGAGGCTTTTCTGAAGGCAGGTAGTATGTGGCTTCCTGAGTCCCTGACACCTTTCATTTATTCGCAATAATTGTCATCTTATTTGACAGACTTATTGTCATCACCACAAAAGACCATATAGTTGTTTAGGGTGAAATCTTATTCCATTCCTACAGAAGAGGGAAAAAAAGACTCTGAAAATCACCAGCTTGAATTGTAATTTGACTTCATGTCTTTCCTATTTTTGGGATTGTTTTTGTTTATATAGATTGGCTGCATTTAAACACACTTTGCATCTGGAGTCCTCTATAAATTTAAGAGTTCAAAAGGAAACAGACATGTACTTTAGAAGGGCTGCTCTTTGAGGGAAATAAAGGGCAATGGTTTTATGGAAATTGTTTATCGAAAGTCAAGAGGATGTTAGGCAAAGGTTCTTACAACTTGCTCTTCTTTTATGAATGCTTCAACATAATTTCCTGTTATCTTTTCTTCCTGTGAGTTACTCTTATTCGCTATAATTTAATGGAAGAAAAATGAATGATTGAATGTACATGAACACAGCTTACATTAATAGGGTTATCTGGAATAGAGAAGTATGATTTGTCTAAAACTGTAGAAGTATGCATTTTGAGGTCTAAACACAGAAATTCTTACTCAAAAAATCTATGACATTGATGGTAATCAATGCATAGCCTAAATGTATATGAAGTTTTAGTCACTTAAATAACCGCATTTATAAATGTTTCAATACAGAGTTCTGTAACAGAAACCTTAGTAAAAGCTGTTATTTTCCTCAGGTCAGTAAAATTTTCATATGAGAAAAACCTACATACTTAAATACTTAAATATTTTTTCCATATAATATATATCCACTAAAGATTATTTTTTTCACTCCAGAAAGTAACAAAAATTAGTATATCATAATCATTGGAATACTGTTTGTCTGGAAATATCTTGTTCATCCATGACCAGTTACAGAAGCAAAATTTACATAAGCTTCACAAAATTTTACCCAGGACAAAACAACATTTTTGCAAATTAATTGACAGAAGTATTTTTATGGAAAAGATAATGAGCACCAGAAATTACTTACAGAGTTAAATTATTGTTGCAAATTTAATTCTTATACTAAAGGATATATTAGAAAAGAAGAATAATTTTACAAGTAACTTTTTTTTCTAATTCATATTCTGATGATATAGAAACAAAGTGGAAACAAACATGGAGAGTGTGTGAGTGAATAGGAATTAAGGGATTCTAAGCACAAACTGCAGTATTTTTCAAAGAAACATGTCTTGTGACTAGACAGAGCTAGTAGAATTTTACGAATAACTAGGATTCAAATCAGTAGAGCAGCAGATTTACTATCAGAATTGTAATCAGAGAATATAGTCAAGTTATATTTTACTTCCTCTTTAGTTGTGTTGTGTTCTTTAAAAGAGAAAAAACCAAACAAATATGCTACTAATCTGCCAATATCAACAAGATCTTTAGATATTTTCCAACAGAGAATGAGCATGTTATTAATTTACTACAAATATTTCCCTTTTTTTGATAATACCCCTAACCACATTATTCATATGACAATTCTGGGTTGCTAAGTAAACACCTTGATGCAATTACATTCAGAAACTTACAGAGACTAAGTCTACAGCTTGTGAATACAACACATATAAATGGTGTAAATCTCCCAAATAAGTAATACTATAGTTGCAGTATCCTCTGAGTGACCATCAATACATTGTGATTTTGCTGTAGCTCTTTAACTGACTAACTGCAGGCTTTCACATAGAAATTTTCTTTTTTTTCCCCAATATATCAATAATAACTGTATTTAACAGAAAAAAAGTGTGTGCTGATACAACATTAGGCTTACAAAACCAGTTTAAAACTATAACAATTTTTATTGGCTGTGAATGCTGAATATAAGACAACATGCACTTTGTTGTGCTTATGTAGTGCAGGCAAATTCTGAAACAGAAATAGGTAAACTGATTGCTATGCCTATTAATTCCTTGTTATCTGTTCAATTAGTTATGGCAAAAAGCGGCATGGTGCATGTATGATACAGTTGTGATTTTCAGACTTAATTTTATGATCACCGAATACCAGAGTCAGTCCTACAACAGCTTAAAATTAACAAATAATTAAAAATTAATATTTACTATTAATTTATAACTATTTATTATGTTGTAAAGATGACCTGGGCGAACTAAACCCCAATATGAATGTATTGGAGGACATTTTATTGGCAAAGTAATGCCTATATGACCTCTAACCTGTCAAAATACAACATTTTAAATGCATTTAAAAGTAGACATAAAAAAACCACAAACAGCTGAGGAAATTTCAGATATTGCTGTGTGCAGATGTTTGTAAAGAATCTCTGTGCAGTACACCCTGTGGGAGTAGATTATGAATCTGAGACCATCCTTGAAGTTCTTGGTGTCCTAAGAGCTGATGTGAGAATGCACAGCCCTTTTTACAGGACTGTGTAATGATGTGTGCTCCACTAGAGTATAGTAATGCTATGGCCACAGAGCATCTCTTCAACATGTCTTAGAGCCAGCTGCTACTCAGTTTTCTGTGCATCTGGCTGGATAAAAAGCTTAACAGATTCTGTGCATCACTGACATGAACAGGGCCAGAGTGGCCCTTAGGGTATGCCTCAGTACATTCGTGATGGATACAGAAAGGTACTAAGGCAATATTCATTGTCCCTTCTTTAAAAGCCCTGGTTCTGGTTGCTTTGAACGTCACCAGAGATATTATTAGCATTACAGACCCCAATGGGAATCCAGACTTGCATGTTTGCTGCCATAAAAACATAATAGTAAAAAATAAATCTGCCTCAAGTATTTTAGAAACTGTAATGCCAGTGAAGAGAAGGAGAGGAACAAAATACAGCACATAAACTGAGTTTTGGAAGATTAAATAGCACAGACAAAAAGAACACAGAATGAAATTCAGAGATCCTGAGGTCCATGCTACTGAATGTAGTGCTATGCGCTTATTGCACCTGATTTTAAATACAACTAAAGTTAGATTCATGAAAAATGGTGTCATTATAGAAGATTTACATTTTTTCTTCTAATATTTTTTTCCTTTTTGCTAGTAAGGTAAATCTGCAACCTTGTGTTAGGTGACACATTTTGCAGGTGTGGGAAAAGGTATGTGGTCCCAAATATGTATCCACCACAACATTTGCCTGCAGTCAGCATGCTGATCAAAGAGATGTGCAGTGATCCTGAGCGGGAAGAACCTGCAAAATATGAGGTCTTCAGTCTTTTCCCTGTTGATAGCTTCAACTTCTTTGCAATAAAAGGACTTCAGTCTGTCTGGGAGCAATAGCTCAGGGACCCATATTTCAAAAAAACAAAACCAACATTAAACATAACAAAGCACAACATCACAGTCAAGCACCTGTTATACAACAACCTAGAGAATTACAGGGTTTTGCCTGGATGTACCCGAGAAGGCTCAAGATGACACCTTTCAAGTCCCTTCAGAGAGCTCCTATCACCTCAGTATTCCCTGGTAGGAGCATGAGACAGGGAAAAAGCTAGACATTATCCATCCACTCTGTTGATGGTGTATAGACGTGGAGAAAAGATGTGCAGAACTGGAACACAGTAAGAACATAAGAGTGACATATACTGGCTCTGAATGTATCAGGAAGAGCAAAACAGAAAATGAAAAGAATACTTTAAAACTGAAATGTTTCTATTACTTGTTTCAATATTCCAAGAAACAATTGTTTTTTTCTGTCATGTAACATTTATTTGTCATTGTTTGCAAGCCAAGAGAACAAAAATGTAATGAACAAAATACTTCCAATGTGACTTTTGGAACAAATGAATGTCTGCGCTATGAGTGTAGGAAGATGTTTTCATGAGTATCTGTTTTACATTAATGAATGTTTGGAAACTGTAGCAAACACTAAATAGACAGTGGAGAAATGCCATGACTGCATCTTTTCCCATTCTCCACCAAGCCATCAAATGTAGCAGAATTGTCACCAGTGTACAGTTTAAGTACTACATCAGAGCTCCCTTGTGCTGATGGAGCGATCCAGCTAATGGACATTTTTGTAAGACAAATAATTCTGTCTTATTCTTATTTCTAAAAATTGTCCTGTCCCTCTCTACTGGTCTTTCTCTGCCATTCAAACAGTCCTGGTCTGCTCACATGTTCCATCATCCTGTGTGCATTCTATTTTCTTTCCATTCTTTTTCTCTGCCTCTGCAATCTCTCAATGCTTTCTGTCGTTCTGGCCATGGAGAAGAGATAGTGAATTGCTAGAAAGGAGTGGGAGAGGGACTACAGAGTGGCCACCTTTGCTCTCAGTTTGCACTTCTTCTCTCAGAACGAAATGTTCCCCTTTATATCAGAGGAAGGGAAAGGTGTCTCTCAGCTGTAGGGCTGTTAAATGAGAGGGGGCACATTTGCCTTAACATAATTGATGGCTTCAGAGATATCTCAGTTCCATTGAAAACACCAATTAGTATGGTGTTCTGCTCTTATTTTTGCCTGTCCTAGCATTTATTTTCCCCCTCAGATAATGCAGGTACTGTTAGGAATTTCACAGATTCACAAAGACCTATCTCATGATACACAAATTTCAGAAAAAAAAGCTAGCAAATTTTAATTGGATTATCAGTCTACACGGATTTGTATTGACTTATATTTTCAAGAATGTCTCCATAAAGGAAAAGGACCTCCTACTTGACATAGATGTTAAGATTAACTTTGACATTTAGAATATTTCACAACCAGTATTGACTTTAGAGATCATAAGAGCCATCTGGGGCCTGAATCTGTAATTGTTTTTATCAGCACTTAACAATTTATAGAATTGAACCTGTTATGAGCACTGAATGGAAGTAGATTTATACCTAATATTAAATAAATATCAAGATTCACATGTAGAAATTCTTTGTACATTTGTAAATTTGTAATTTTTTTTCTTTCTTTTGAATGCAATTGGTCACCTGAATATGAGAATTAGCAAAGCACAGCTATTCCTGTATTTTTGCATCTAGGCTATATGTTACCTCCTTTCCCTTGAGCTTCTAGTTTGCTTGCAGCTCAATTTGTAAGACCAGCTCTAACTTATAAATCTCTACATGGTTAGAGTCAATTGTAGCTGGGTGCTGCCTCTACTGCACGTTCTGCGGCTCTGACCTTGTTAGCTGTCTTGGCACTATGTAGTGTGGCTCTTTTCTGGTATATGGTGGGACTACCCACTCCCCTGGTCCATGGTATAGGCTCTCCTCAAAGCAGGTCCACACAGCAAGCCATCATGGCTTTGAAATCTCGTTCCTGCTGCTTCAGAATGTGTGATACAGGAGTCTATCCTATCACATACAGAATATGTGATTCAGAGTCCCTGCCCTTTCCATGCGTTGTATATTTAACTCCCTTCCTAAAAGGATGTCTGTGTGGGTATGCCTGTCTGTGTGTGTTTGTAAGTTAGATGTTGCTTCACAAAACCTTCCTCCACAATCCAGTTTAGGAGAAGCCAAATAAACTCTTCAGTCTGATTCTCAAGGGTTCAAAAATCAATGTATGTAAACGGGGACTGCTCTGCTCATATTTGGTGCCATCTGGTATGAGGTTGCAAATCTTGGGGCAAATCCAGATCTGTACAATTACTATCAAATTTATTGTGACAGAGTTATTCTCTAATCCTAGAAATGCACAGCCCAAGCTAGATCAGCACTGGCAGATTAATTAGCTTTCTTCCATCTTCTTCTGGGCATTTCCTGTTATCTGTCAAGATTACTTGTCACCAACCTTATTCTTGACATTTTCTGTATCTGTTGAATTTTAGCAGCAACCTAACATTTTATGTATGTCTGTTCTTCGATGTGAGTGTTTGGGCTACAATCCTGGGTATGTTTCTTCTTGAAGTTGGGGTTTTGCCACACTTTGCCCATCATGCTGGCCTAGTTTGTCGCCAAATCCTCGCGAGATGGTTGCTGCAGTGACTTCCATTGCTAGTGTTACTAGAGGAGACACAAATTCTTAGATTCTTGTGATGTAAAGTATAAACCATCTGGAATACATGAAACTAAAAATTAATTTTACTCAGGAATGTTTTGATAGATTTTAAATTGTTTCAGAAATTAGTATGGGTAGTAGGACAGATGATGGAGCACAGTTATTTCCCAGAATAAACCTAAATAGCACAGATGACTCTATTTATCCTGAATGTTCCAGAAAAAAAGGTGATAAAACTGAAACCTAAAACTAGACCAGGAAGTGGTACTGTTCAGAACAGTATGTGAACATAGTAATAGTAACAGGAGATTGGAGGAGTCCCAAGGTAGCAACATGAAGTAGATGGTAATATCACCATATGCTTCAGATGCAGGTTACTTTAAAAGAGTAAAACAACAGTGAAGTTAAAGAGTGACAAAAAGTACTACTTTGTATTGTATTGTGTATTACTGTAATGTGAAAAGTGTTCTAATGATAACTAATATTTGTGTGCTTAAAGTAGTTGAGCGCTGTTACTTAATCTATAAAGTGTAGAATCTTAAACAGATTTTCAAGCCTGTAATACAAAGAAGGAAAATGAGACTGGTGAAGTAGAAAGTAAGCAAGAAGGTAACATTACTGAAATATTATATATATATAACATAACTGAAAATTATAGCTGGATTTGTGTATGTTGCTAGCATAAGATATAATTTTAGACCTAATGTAAAATGCTGTTTGCCTTCTTAGAGATATTGAAGAATAACCCTAAGTAAGATCCCTGCTCAAAGGGAGATCACCACAGTGCAGCCTGCTGCTGTTTAGAAGAACTCAATGGGCTCAAGGGTATAGATACTTACAGATAAAGCAATTGACTTGTAATCTTGGGTGCCTGAGAACCTATGGTCTAGCACAATTCTCACAGTTTCTGCTTGTCCATGATGCCTGAATCAAAGTACTGCTCACCATATGTCACAGTATGTGTCTGTAAAAGGATCAATCCTCTTTTTTTTTGTTTTTGTTGATATTGTTGTGGACTTTACATTGTATAAACTGTATTGGGTTTTCATGGCTGGCCTCTGGTGTTGGGTGGGGGTACAAGGTTGGCGCTGTGGCTTCTGTTAGAAGATGCCAGAAACTTTCACAGTGTCTGACAGAGCCAATGCCAGCTGGCTTGAGGATGGACCCACTGCTGGCCAAGTCTGAATCAGTTAGGAATGAAAGTAATGCCTTTGTGACAACACAGTTAAGAAGAAATAAAGTGTTACTGCACAAATGTAATTGTGGCCAGAGAAGAGAGTGAGACTATAGTGAGACTATGGTGAAGCAGCTGTGGCCCTGCAGCCCATGGAGGAGCAGAGGTCCACCTGTAGCCCTGGGAGGAGACCCGCACTGGAGGAAGTGGATGCCTGAGAGAAGGCAGTAAACCCATGGGAAGCTTACCCTAGAGCAGGGTCCTGACAGTATCTGCAGACATGGAGAGAGGAGCTCATGCTGGAGGAGGTTTCCTGATAGGACTTGTGACCTATGAGATACCCACACCTGAAGCAGCCTGTCCTTGAAAGACTGCCCGTCATGGAAGAGGGACCCATGGTGGAGCAGTTCATGGAGACTGATGCCTGTGGGATGCCCTCATGTTGGAGAAATTCACAGAGGACTGTTTCCCATGGAAGGCACTCCACACTGGAGCAGGGCAAAGACTCTTCTCCCTGAGCAGCAGCAGAAACAATGTGTGATGAACGGATCATAACCTCCATTCCTATCTCTCTGTGCCACTGGTAGGGAGGAGGTAGAGCTGGGAAAGGGGATGGCAGGAGAAGGTGTTTTTAAGATTTATCTTACTTCTCACTATCGTACTTGGGTTTTGTTAGTAATAAATTCATTTAATGTCCCTAAGCTGAGTCTGTTTTTCCCATTACAGTATTTTGTGAGTGATCTCTCTCTATCTGTCCTTAACTCATGAACCTTTCATTATATTTTCTCTCTGTCTACTTGTGGAAGGAACTGATAGAGCAGCTTTGGTGGGTGCCTGGCATCCAGCCAGGGCCAGCCTGCTACAACTGCATACCATGAAAATAGATTGCTTAAGTTTACCTTTAGTTTTTATGTCACTTTCTGTCCATTACAAAGGAACCAGAATTGTTAAATTGAGCACTAATAAGATTTTCACTTACACACTTTTATTCATTCAATTCATATTTGATATTTCAGATTTTAGGAGCTTGTGTCTTGGTCTAAAACCAAGAAATTTAGAAATTCCTCTGTATGTGAAAGCCAAGGTCCTCCTCCAAGACTGATCCTAGAAGTTAGTGCCTAAGCACAGTACTGCAAGTGTGTCAATAAAGTCCTGAGTCATGGCAATGAGTTTCACACAGAAGTTCTGTCCTGCAGCCAAAATCACCATAGCCTAATTGAACTTATTTTCACAGAATGTCATTAGCAATAGTTTGCATTAGTGGCTTTTCACCATCAAATGCCTAAATTCCATGAGGAGTGAGACAGACAGCAGAGCTCACACCAAAAAAGCAGAAGTCTGAGCCATGTTCGGAGATTTACACAGGCTGAACTCCATATGAATATCTGTTTTTTCTTACAGAGAGACAGGAGACTTCAGGCTCCTCCTGTGTGAATCAGTTCACCAGAGTAGGAGTAGGAACCCTGTACCTGCCTTTGATCTCAAGGGAGACCCTAATAAATGTGCTAGTAAGGTGAAGACAGACAGACACAAATGCCTTCAGTGACTGTGCTAGAATTGATTTGGCAAAATGTCTCACAATTCCGGTAGACATAGAGATATATTTAAAAAGAAACTTTTTTTTCCCTTTTTTTATTTTTTTACTGTAACAGGGCAAAACCTATCAGTCCGCCAGATATAATAATTTTATTTGAGATTACTCTTCCTGTGCCACTCCATCTACATTCTCATATTTGTTTCTGCTGCTGTAGATTTTCATTTATGTGCATACAAGTTCCTTAAAAAAATGTTTACTTAAGTTTGACAGTTGGGAGATTTGCTAAACTAACCAAACTGACTCCCTCCATAACAGCTCTATTTTGCTTATACCCTGATGACTGCATAATATGACATATTTAACCGGATATTTTAATTAATTTTAAATTAAAATTCTTTAGATTTTTAACAGGAGATTAAATATTTTATTGCCTCTTTCATTTCATTGTTGTACTTGCCAGCCTTTCTGATCAAGCCAACATAATTTGCATGATATGTGTTGTTATTTTTTGTGGGTTTTGGCTTTGAGACATTACTAAAATTATACTTCAACCTAATTCCACATTTCTCCTCTTCAAACAAGCTCTCCTAAGTTTAGGGTCACAAACTTTGTAAAGATAAATAAATGCTATGACCTTCTCATATAAAAGTTCACACTTACATGGTGATGAAAATTAAAAAAAAAAAAAACAAGACTAGATAAGGAAAATTTATATGCAGGTTTAGGTTATTATAATATAGCTCATGTATAAAAGAAAGCTACTGCAATATACAGAAATGTGGCACGTTTCCAACAGCTCTATGGAGCAGTGTCATCAAACCACCATTTTGTGGTACACAAGAGTGGCAGAGAGTGCTTCACAGAAAAATTCTCTTTCCACTTTCTTGTGGCTATTCCAAATTACTCATGGCTTCAGCAGATAATTTTGATCTCGCTATACTCTTATTTCTTTCAGCTTGGCATCATAGATGAGATAACAGTTATTCCTTACCAGATGACTGTACTAGTAGCCCAAATGGTTACTGGTTTTGCGTCTCAAGGACAGCATCTTAAAGGATGGCACTGTTAACAGTGTGACTATAATACATACAAGATCAAAATTAGATTTTTAGCACTGTGTATTATTTTAGGGAATATATCCACATTCGGTAGGACACTAAAGGTTAAAGAGAGTTTTACCATCGGCATCCAAGTTTCTGGTCATCTGTTGATCACTTTGCTCCTGGGCCCTTCCCAGTGGGGAGTCATTTAATTAAGAATTTTGCTTTAACAATTTTTAGTACAGCTGACAAATCTCCTGTTTCTCCCTTTGAAGTTTAGAAAGGGCCAAGTCATATTTTCTTCTGTTTTGAAATTCCTTCAAAACTGGCATTAATCTCTATATGTCACAGTATTTCTTTCTCTGCATATATGTTTTGTGGGAAGTATATCACTGAGCAGGAAAGGGGTGTTGGGCTTTATGAGTAATTTTTGTTGCAGCAAAAATACCTCTCTAGAAGGCTTGGCTGCTAAATCAAGAAGGTTGTTAAAACATGCCACAGTGTCTTATAGTCTTGTGTAACAGTTCTGCTTTGTGTGGAAACACAATTTGTTATATACAAAGTTAATGTCTGAGCTTTTTCACCAAGCTTGTAGTCAGAGTGTGGGATGAGCTTCTATATCACACCCCACATTCAAAACCAAGTACAATGGGAATCTTCAGCGAAGCTAGTCCTGTTGCTGCAGGGAAATGACTATTTTGTGATGTTTTCTGGATTCTTCCCGTGAAACGTGACTCCTGCACAATTTTTCTTTTGATGAGGAAATAGCTCTTTGGTTTTGCTCTTGTATTACCAGATGGAAATTCCAGAGCTTTAGTGTCATCTGACACTGAAGGGACAGATGGGTTCCTTTAACAATCCTTAGCAGAAGGAAGACTATATTAATCCTCAGTTACAACTGAAGCTTTAATTTCTTAACATGATTTCATGATTAGTATAGGACTGAATTTGTAATTAGACTGGCACAGAATGTCTACTAAAAGAATCAATATAATACAATACAGAAGTAGCATAATATAGAATTTATAACACAACTATACAATCCACAGAGAGTCCAGGTGATTTCTAATCACCTGGACTCTCTGCAGATTGTGTAATTGTCTATGTAACATAGACAAGTATGTAGCTTACTGACTATGTAACAATCATAATTTAGACTTGAAATTTAATATTACTTAGAGTTTGGAGGAAGCAGAGGACAGCAGAGGTGTTGGTGCCTATCGTGAGGTCAAAAACCTCACTGTCCAGAGGCTGCTGTAATCCAGGTTCCTCAGGTTCCTCACTTAGGATTTAATATTTTTATATTTTATGGAGTGTGCCCTGGTTGCTGCAGACACAGAGAACACTTCTGGCGGGAAGTTCTCTGGCAGGACCATTACCACCAACAGGTTCAGTGCCTGGGAACTTCAAGACAGGTAAGGAAGGGAATAATCAGCCTGTCTACTTGGTTCCTAGGACCTTCAGGATTTGATAATGAAGGAGAGGGAAACAATACATGACTTGCTCAGTCACAGAGAACAGCTACTTGCCCCATAAAACAGCATTACTTATGCAAACACCATTACCAGGGGTTGGAACCTTTCCAGAGGTCTGGAAAGCAAATGGACATGCAATTTGTTTAGTGTTTGTTTGTCTGTAGTAAAAGCTGTCCCATAAGCATAGCTCCTTTCATTTTATGAGATTGTATGGCACAATGTGACCTCATATAGAAGCAGAATCACAGAATCAAAGAATAATCTGAGTTGGAAGGGACCCACAAGGATCATCAAGTCCAATTCCTGGCCCTTCAAAGAGCCAAAGAACCATCCCCAGGAGTCACACCATGTGCCTGAGAGCATGGTCCAAATGCTTCTTGAGCTCTGTCAGGCTGGCGCTGTGACCATTGTCCTGGGGAGCCTGTTTCAGTGCCCAGACAAAAGTTTCTCTGGGGGAAGAAACTTTTCCTGATGTCTGACCTAAACCTCCCCTTACTCATCTTCAGGCCCTCCCCTCAGGTCGTGTCAATGGTCACCACGGTGCAGAGATCAGTGCCTGCCCCTCCCTTTCCCCACCACTTTCCCTCCCAAGGAAGTTGTAGCTGCAATGAGGTCTCCCCTGAGTCTCCTCTTCTCCAGGCTGAACAGGCGAAGTGACCTCAGCTGCTTTCATATGGCTTAGCCTCAAGGTCCTTCACCATCTTTTTTAACCTCCTTTGGATGCTTTCTAATAGTTTAATAACTTTATTATACTCTGTTAATGAAAAGCGCCCCAGCACTCGAGGTGAGGCTGCCCCAGTGCAGAGCAGAGCAGGACAATCATCCCCTCCCTTGCCCAGCTGTCAGTGCTGTCCCTGATGCCCCCAGGACAGCCTTGGCCCTCCTGGCTGCCAGGGCACTGCTGGCTCATGTTTAACTTGCCATGGACCAGAACCCCAGGGCCCTTTCCATGGCACTGCTGCCCAGCCTCTCATTGCCCAGTCTGTCTGTACATCCAGGGCTGCCCCATCCCAGGTGCAGAATCCAGCACTGTCCTCTGTTAAACTTCATACAGGTGGTGATTGCCCATGTCTCACTGCAGGCCCTCCTTGATATGAGGGAGTCAATAGCCAAAAGTCCCAAACAAGGACTTTATCATAAACTGTGGATAGAAAGGAGAAACAATGGTCTTTGTAGAGAATATATCTGTGTGAGGAAGTCCTAGAGATGGAGTGATATAAGAGGACATGCATTTTCCAAATCCTTACTCTTCCATGAAGAGTATGATTTCAGATTGGCACAGAGCATTGGGACAGGTGGGCCTCGATGAAAGAATGACTTTTAAAACCATTGTCACATTTCTTCCATCCAGTTTTGCTTTCTTATTCTGAGTTGCTTTAAAGTAAGCCCCTGCAATGACCACTGCACTGGATTTCCACATGCAGAAGTAATGGGGGAGTATTTTGGCTAAGCGGAATCCAAGAACCTGCTGGTCACATCCCCAGCACGCTCTTTATTCCTGGCTGCCTGTTTGTAGTTTACTGATTTGGATCTCCAAATCCTGTCATCTGTTTGTAATTTAGGTAAAAATAAGGGTTTTTTAAAACTTCTGATGCAGCCAAATTCTCACAGACACAGATTTTAAACTACTGGATTCATTCACTTCTTGACATTGATTAATTCTTAACTTTTAAAATTATTTCATTTAGGAAGTTTACTTAAGTTTTATGCTAGTAGATCTTTGATATCAGGCATAGTGTGGACCCTATAGGCCATTAAAAATAGTGAGGAATTATCTGCATACATAGAGAATGGAAGACAGAATACTAAATTGAATAATGGAATTATTTTGTTTATTATGCTTCATAAAGTTCAGAACAGGTGACAATTTCTTAAAAATCTTGTTCTAAAGTCACTTCCCAGAAGACTAATTTCTTCAGATGCTATCAATGGGGAGTGACTCCTAGAATCTAGTGGCTCTATTGCCACTGTATAACAGGGCCTGGGGACTCTGATTCTGCTTACACTCCATCTGTATCTTCACAGATCTCCGCAGACAATGGCAACATTTTCCTTGAGTTCATAATCTATCTTGAAGTGGTAATATATGCCTAAAGGATCACAGTATCATAGTGTTAGGCTGTTCAGTGATTTATGGGAATATATTTTTTGGATCTACAGCTCCTCTTCCAAGTGCATAGGCACCCACAACACAAATCCTTTGCAGACCTAAAAATGACATTAATCCACACCCTTCTGAGGAGCCTAAGCTCTGTTCTTCACGCTCTTCAGAAATCTCAGAACAAAGTTCCATGATTCTGAAAATAAGCAGTAAATCATTACTGAGAAGGAGCTATGGTGCTCCAGCAGTTACCTAGTCCAGATGTGGCACTGCTGCTTGACCCTTAACACACCAGGTGCGAGCAGAGGCTTTCAGGCTTCAAGAATACATACATTGCGTATGACACAGATCAGACATTACATTTTCCCTGTCCCAATACCTAACCATAATCCTTAATTTAACAGAATACTTTTTTGCTTGTGTTCCAGGTTAAAGCACCTTCTGCATAATTCAGGAATGACATACAAACTATTACTCCAGACTTACAGTTCTTGAGGCATAGGCCCTATGGGTACAGCAGGCAGACCATAAGTACATATAACCCTATCAGTTTTTATGGGTAAATCATAAGTCAGAATGACTACAATAATTTGAATTAAAACAGTTTGAGAGATCCACCACTGTACACTTAGGGAATTGCATACCTGAAAATTAATTATCTCATACATCCCCCATGTTCCAAAATATTCACCTTTAAAAATTGCTAGAAAGCTTTGTTACAAAGTCTTCTTAAATGCTATAAACATGCAAACATATAAAATCAAAAAACAAACAAACAAAGAAAAGTGTCCAAGTGCTGGTTGGTAACACTCAGGAAAATCAACATCTGGATTTTCTTTTTCTCTTTAGGAAGAAGTTATATTTTGATGATAAAGTCAAGTAATTTTTCAAATGCAAAAAAACCTGCCTCTTTTGTCTGATAACTGTCAATATTTTCTGTCAATATTTAACCTTTTTTTAATCTTTGAAGATGCGCATCGAGCACGAAGATATACTATAAAATTGCTACAACTGGATGCTACATAAAAACAAAAATGACCTAATCCATAAATTTGCTGAACTTGAGAACTCCAGGGCTGCTTTGTTGTTGCTGCTTGTTTGTGTGTGGGTTTTGTGAGTTTTTTTCAGTTAGTTGTCTTTTCCATTTTTTTAAATAACATTTCTACAGATAGTAACTATGTAACAATGGAAATAATTTTCCTTTCCTAAAATTCTCATATCAGTCTCACAAGCCTAAATCCATGAAAATCCTAATTTTAATTGCCTGTAAACATGCAGTTTATACATTTTTTATATAACGTGTGGCTCTAGGACTATATTTTAAATTGCTAGTATTTCAATAAACCAGTGAAAAATAGAGCCATCTGCAATCTGTATGCTGAGTACAGAAATAAAATTATGCTTTAATGCAACCGTGAAACTGTGGCATTCCAAAAATGGCATATTGCAATGTGTCCTAGAGCATTAGATATCCGTTAATCTTTTAGCAGCTTTTTGAGCAGGACATCTCTTTGAGCCTGAATGCTTATTTCCAAAGAGACCATGCCCTTGCCTTAGGGGAAAGGTTATGAAGACTACCAAAGAAATTTGTCAGGACACTAGATTTATTGTACCTCTCTTTTTCAAAATGTACCATGTAATTGCTAATCTCTGGAAAACTTTGATTTAACATGTCATCTAAAAGATATTACTGTATTATTGCTATCACACTAGCCAGGGTGTAAAATACAGGCGTGAGAGGAGAAGGAATACATCCCAGATTTTCAGACATGACTGGCTGCAATCTCCTGACACAGCAGCGACAGTGTAACCTTCCAGTCACACTCTATCCTGGATGTTTCTCTATATAATCTCCTCTAGCATAGTTTTCAAGTACTAAAAAGATGAAATTTTCCAAATATAGTTTCAGAGAAGCAAACATTTTGTGATGATAAAACATCCACTACAGTAATTTCAGATGCCCGCGTTTTAAGTTTCTTCTAAATCTTTTGACTGAAAGTAAGAAATGTTTAGGCCTGCTGTTAATAGATTTTTTTTTTGCACAGTAAAAAGTTTTTTGTAAACATGCAGGACTGACAGCTCACCAATGGGAAGCTATGACTTGTCTACACAACCCTTAGGTTTGTAAGAGGTTTGATCCCTGAAACTCTAGATAACAGTATCAAGTCAAGAGATTTCAGAGAAAGAAATCAAAATGGCAAGACTACCTAATAACTGTGAATTAGGAATACCAGAGTAGGTGTTTTCATAATCAAGCTGTACATCTGTTGCCAGATAAAAAGTGCTTTCTATTCCCTCTGTAATGTAAGTTAGTTTCTTCCCACTCTTCCAAGTGATAGTGATAAAAAGAAAAGTGCCATGTCCTTTTCCGTCCTGATCACAATGTGCTCATGCACAATTAGTCTTTACAGGTGTCTGCATAATCAAAATATTTTTTTTTAAGAATAAGGCTTGGAATGCCATGCTTTCAAGATGTGAAATGCCATATAATATGAAACAAAATCCATTGGCTGAAGGAATTTTAGAGTGTTATAATATTGAATTTCATTTTATAATGTCAAAGGTTCCATAGGCAAAAATTTGCAACAGTTAACAAGTATGACCTCTAAATTAGTCACATGAAATTCAAAGCATCAACTTTAATATTCACTCATTTACAGCATTTTTTTGCCTAAAAATCCATAGAAGGAATGAATCCACCAGTCCTTATTAATACCACACTGATATGAGTGTGTGAAGTGATGATGATAGTGAAGCAATGGTTGAAATCTTTGACACCAGCTTAAGTAAGAAAGCAGAATTAGGCCAAATGAAAGAGAAGATCCTTAAAATAGTTAAGATTTTAGGTTCTAATTCAATCATTGGACATTTGCAGTGGTACGTATTTCAGTAAACTGCTGTTTTTCATCTCACTTTTTAAGGACTTACTTGTTTTGGGAAACCTGGTGGGATAAATCACAATGAAAATTATCTTGTTAGATTGGTTCACATGTTTGAACCACGTATAAGTAGATGATAACCAAGGTCCTTTCTGTTTGTTTGTTTGTTTTGTTTCAACTGCAGTGTACTGCTTACAGTCCTTGCTAGCTACTTTAGATCAAGGATGTATGAAAGTATATTTATCTAAAAAGACAATAATAGCACATAAGATAGTATGCTTTGAAAATAAATTAGCCTTGGGAGGCCAAGACTCACCTCTACTGTCATCTACACAAATACAAGAATTGTGAAACATACAGTTATGTCAAAGATACCTGCTGCAGCTTCAGCATAGAATAAGCTTTGGCATATGTGAGGCATGTTTACTACAAGATGTGCAAACTTTTCCACTTGTGCTTCTTATCAAAACTTAAATTAAAATATGATCTTTCACAATTCCTCAATATAATTTACCTATGTACCTAAGAGTTCTCTTGATTTAAATGAATTAATTTAGCTTCATCATATATTATTGTGATGCAGATTATTTTATAAAAGTGAAAAATGAGTTTATGAAGTCATAATAATCCAAAGTAGTGGCCTTCGATTTTTGAACGCTAATCTTACTTTACAAGTTCCAAAGAATATTTCAAAGTTCCTTTTAATTCAGAAAGAACTGGGTATATATTCTAAGTAATGCATATCAGAGTTCTACAGAAAATGTTGATGTTGAAATATTATTTATAGTTTTAGTGTTTGCATTTGAAAAAAGATGCTGAAAAAAAGTTAGGGTATAGAAATTATCATTTTGTGGTTGAGTGTGTGGAAAGCTTTGAGGAGGCTTAAAAGAGCTCAGTGTGTTAAGGACACCCAAAAGAAAACTCTTGTGCTGCTTACAGTGTCTAAGTGCTTTTATATGGAGAAAATACAATCATAAAACTAGACATTTAAGAAAGGAATGACAAGGTTTAACATGAAGAACATGAGGCCAGACAAATTTGAATAGGAAATATAGCATATTTTGAGTAGGGATTGCAACCATTCACTTACACCTTTTTTAGATGGATGTGGTTAATTCACATATTTTAGGATGACTTCAGATAGTTATTTAGAAGATGTGCTTTGTCTAAAACCAGATTTCTGATACTCAGCATGGTGGTAAAAGAGCTAAATGTATGATCTAGTGATATGTTTGAAAAGGGACTGAATGACCATATAGTTGCTAGTCCTGAACTCTTGAACTATGTGTAGATGACCAAATTGTTTATGGATCTAAGAAACACTGAAGCTGTATGCCAGTCTTCAGTATGTTTTTTTTTGCTATATTTTACTTTTTGGGATACAATATGAAAAAATTTATTTTTCTTGCTATTAATAGACACCCAGAGTGTTGAATTAATGACATAGAATAGATGAACTTTAATGAACATCAGTAGCTGATTTTTTTCTGTATTCTGCTGCATTTTTTCCTCTTTTTTTCCTTACTACATAATTCAAGGGAAATGCAGTGCTACACTACAAGACTGTTTTAATGTCAGATTTTTCCACATCATAAACAAAAGAGATACCATTTAATGTCTTAAGGAGGATTTAATTCATATAGATATCACTTCACATTTACATTGGTATGCATCTTCATTACCTGTGAAATGTTCATATTCATTAAGAATCACTGAAATGAGGCACTGAGAAAGATTTTAAAGTTAATTGCTGAACTTTGGTCCCTTTTTTCAGCAATTCTGTGGAAAATGTGGAACTAGAGGGGTAGATTGGAGCATTGCTGAGGACAATCTTATGATGGTGAAGGCACTGAAGAGGGTTGTGGGCTATCCTCCCAAGAAAAGTAGATTGAAGGGTATGCAAACATGTGAGAACCAACTGTGCCTAACTTGAAAATCCATGAGTTACTGTGATTTCTGTGGGCCACATGCTATGAACAGAACCTCTGCAAAGCACTGATGAAAAACTTCATGTACATGCAGCAGTTTTTCCAAATTTACTGAGACAAGAGGCTGACAGTCCCAATCCAGTACTCTCTATTGTTGTGTGTAATGGTTATTGACTTCAAACAAGCCAAGTATTTGCTGGTTTTATTTTTCAAACGGAAAATTAGTGTACACATTGCAATTGACCATAGGTCTTTGACTGTTCTGTTTGGCAGCTGATTCCATAGAATTGCAGTAAGAACATGAAAATTAAACCGGCCTGTCACTCCCCACAGAGCCAGTCAGCTCATGATTCAAGCACTGGACTTCTTAGTTGAAACAGCACCATTCCCTGCTTTATGTTCAGCTACTGTCTGCATGGTTGAGTAATAAAAATTAAGATTTCTGAGAAAAAAATATACCAGGTAAAATATAGCTTGCAAGAGATTGCCAGACAGGAGATCAAGATAGAAACAATACTTACTGAAAATGATCTTGAACTAAAGGTTAATCAGAAGAATGTGTGGAAAACCTTGACAACTCTTTTCTACTAAATAGAATTAAAAAAAAAAAAATATCCCATGTGTTTATTGAGGATTTCTGAAAAACAAAGATGAGCCATTTTCTTACAGTTAATCTGTTCTATGACAAAGAAAAAGAATTTTCCTGGAAGCAACTCTATATGTCTCAGACATCTCTACATGACTTGTCTAGGTTCTAACATATAACAAAATACCTTGTTACTGCAGCATTTTCCTTTTTTTTTCAGGTCCATGTTTTGTCTTTTTTTTTTTTTTAACATATCAGAAATTACTTAAATAGTCTGAGACACAGCTTCAGTGTGACAATGGTATATTCAAAATAATGAGTAGGAATTAGCGAGTTAGGATGTTTAGAGGGCAGTATTGTTAAAACCACAACACCTATTTTACTTTCTCTCTTATTATTTAAATGTCACTATGTGCTAACATTGTACAGCTGGAAATAATAACCTTCTTCAATTACCTCATCTTTCATGCTTGCCAAAAAATACATGCAATAGCATGTTTAATTCATCATGTTTTGTTTGTACATTAATAAAAGGAAATTGCACAGACAGGAACTGCAAAGTACTGTATAGCAGAAGTAATGAGTAAACAGCAAAAGGTCTAGTTTGGAAGTTCAGTGTTCATTTGCAAGCTATGTACCAAAAATAAAGTATGGTTTGAAGCAAAGTGTGGCTGTGCATTCAATATTAGCAAAATAAATTAAAGGTATAGCTCAGTTTCCTTAAACTTTAATTTTAAATGAGTAGCATTTTCTTCTGAAAGTAGTTCTTGAACCTTCAGCTGGACTAAAAGTTTTAGCTGATTAAGTGATAACGTTTTTGAGAATTTTCTGAAGAGACTGTATAAAGAAACAGGACTAAATGTGACAGGTGAAGCCAGAATTTATCATCTAGGGTTGAACTCAGTGCATTATATTCTTAAGGTGGTATTCCTATTTTATTCTTCTGAAACAGTGGAGAATAGGAAGCATCTTCTGAGACAAAATTCTGAATAAGGTCCTTTTGGGTTTAGAGACTGAAACTCTAATTGGTTGACAATTTTTGTCACCTTTCCTTTTATTTTCATCTAATATTTTTTTTCCTATTTTCACACTCTTGAGGCCTTGGAAAACCTCTCCGTTGAAGGAGAAGAAAAAAGACGTCCAGGAGCAGAATGAAAATTTTTCTTGATTTTTATAAAATTTCATCAGAACCCAGGTATAGGAAGGAATAGGAGAAAGAAAAAAAGAACTGGGAATAAAATTTAGGTTATTTGCACAGAAAAGAAGTTCCAGCTAATTCTCAGCAGCAAATACAATTTTCAGTAAATCATTAACAGAGAAATTTTAGTAGAATGCTTAAGTAACACATGAATCCCAAGCTTAAAATGAGCTCCTCTGGAAATCAATCCTTCAACTATAAAAATGCAGACTATTTTCTTTCTCGTGACACAAGATGGCTATTTTGCTGTGGGGAGCCTGAGAATGCCTGCTTGTGCACAGAGAAAAACAAGAGACTGTACTGCTGTGTCACAAGTGCAGGTAGGGGCTCAGGTGCATTCTGTCCCTTTGGGTTGCCTTAAGTAAACTGTGAGTCTTTTCCTTTTGCAGAAATACTCAGCAAACAAAAAGAGTGGGAAAAGGCACATCTGGGAAAGGGGACACTTCTGAAAATGCTCAGTCTTTATGGTTTAAGGAGAAATTTAGTTAGCCTCTCTGAAGCAGTACTCATCTCTCCTTCCTTGAGCACTCTGATGTACTCTTTGCTCCTTCTGCAGATCAAAGGCAAATCCAGTACATAATTCCAAAAGCCAATTAAGTCTAGCATAGAATTAAATTTAAGAGTTTGAAATGTAGACTGATTTAATCAACTGTGGATTATTTATGCTGGATCTGGGTGTTTTATTCTGAATAATTTGAGTTTATTTAATTTGAATTATAATAGCACAAGGAATATGAAATCTCATATTGAGGGAAAGTCGGAGTCCCTTGTATGCAACATTTGCAGTGGGTTAACTAGAATTACATCATGTCAAACTGCCTCGAATCTGTTCTTTACTTTTCCTGTAGTGTAAAACATATCATTTTATCATAAATTACTAATCCTTCTTTGAAAATATCCTCACACAATTGGTGCTCATTCTAATATAATTGCTGTGGATGCTGAATCCTGGAACAGCTGTAGTACACTACACTATACTAGTATTACACCAGCAGTTCACTCTCTTTTGCAGGCTACCAAGGTCAGGTTGTCTCCTAATCTCTTAGTCATCTGTGATCATAATGCACTTGTATCACCCAATGGATTTAAATGCAAGAACAGGGACATTTGTATGCCTTCTGACCAGATTTCACAAAATTGTAGCACGGCATTGAGATACACGCTGCACATGAGTGTGAATAGTTCAGTGAAAAGAATGCATATAAGGCCTTTCAGTAGTCATTTAGCATGTATATATATATGTGCACTAGCATCTCCAAAGCAGACATCACAGACAGGATCTTTGTGTCTACTGATGTAAAATGTATCATAAGAACAGCAATTACAACTGTGGAGTATCACTACAGAGTATAGAAATACAATTTCCATCCCTTTTACTCCAATATAAAAAGATACAATAACCATCCATCACTTGTGCATTTTATATTCATTTGTTGTGCTTGTTCTTGCTATGGTTTGGGATTTATTGAGGGGTTTCTATATTATTTGTTTTTCTCTGTTTCATCTATATAAAAAGAAAGTCTTTCACTAAAGCAGCTAATGACAGAAATGAAGTGTTGCATAATTGCTCATAGTCTTCTAAGGCATAGTGAAAACCTCTAGGGAAATGAATTCCTCAAAATGAGTTCAGATTCACATTTCATTCAGTGGGAACCCTAAGAAAAAAGTGCCCAGAAACTGGTAGGATGCTTGTAGCATGAGATCTTTTAATATTCTCTGATTAATGTCATTGAACCCACGAAGACAATCTCTGTGAATTTGATCTGAACATCCCTGTCTTCTTATGAGGTGAAGTGAAGGTCAAGAATAGATGCATGTGTCCAACTAAGTTGGTTTATAATTCAATGTTACTTGTTGAAAAAAGACAGATTACCTTCCAGGTGTCAGGACATCATCATCTTTTTGACAGAAGTTTTCTAAGCCAGTAACTACCAAAGATGGAAAAGGAATCTCGGAGAAGAATTACTATGAGTGTGGTTTCCCTATAATGTTCACAAAACTCCTACTATTTGGCAGTGCTGGAAACAGGATGCTGATCTAACTTTGCTTTTATGGCGGCCACAGCTGCCACAGCAGTTCCTGTTGTCATTGCTGCAGTCTGAATGCAATGTACTTTTTCACACTGAAGGGAATGGCCACTGCACCCCACTGAGGTGGGTTTAAAAATGGGATTACCCCACTTCACCTGCAAGAGGTAAGGAAGCTGCTTACCTCTGTGAAACAATGTGTTTGGCCCCAGAAATCATGTCATTGAGCTATCATTATGTTGACACAAGAATTGAAATTAAGTATTTAATCCCAGTTTCACAGTAAGATGTCAACTCAGTTAATGAAGTTTAATGATGATAAATGAGATCTACAACCACTTTCAGGTGTTACTATATCATAGACAGTTTCTTGTGAAACAATTTTTCTTTTTTTAATTGAATAATATGAGGAAAAAAAGGAGAAAGGAATAATTACTGCTAGATAAGATTTTCACAAAGTAATGCTTCATCAGTTGGAGTTTGGTTTTCATCACATTTTCACTGGTGAAAGATAAGATCATCTTTCAAACCCCCTGCCAGATGCAGGGACACCTCCCAGTAGACCAGGTTGCTTAATTCCTCATCCAATATGGCCTTGAATGCTTCCAAGGTTGGGACATCCACAATTTTTTTGGGCAACCTCTTATCATGCCCCACCACCCTTGTAGTAAAGAATTTCTCCCATATAGCTAACCTAAATGTTTCTTCCTTCACTTTAAGCCCTTTATTCCTTGCCCTATCACCACAGTTCCTGACAAAGAGTCCCTCTCCAGCTTCTCTGTAGGCTTCCTTCAGATACTAAGGTTGCTATGAGGTAGCTAAAAGGTACGACCTTTTTATATGCAGAACAGTTCAAACTTGCTCAGCCCACACTGTTTGAAAACTTTGTCCAATCCTTCTATCAACTTTGTAGCCCTCCTCTGCACTTGCTCCAGCAGTTCCATGTCTTGTGCTGGGGACCCCAGGGCTAGGCACAGTGCTCCTGGTTGGGGGTCTCAAAAGAACAGAGCAAAGGAGCGGAATCCCCCTCCCTTGACCTGCTGGTCACACTCCTTTGGATGCAGCCCAGGACTCCCTTGGCTTTCTGGGCTGGGATCTCTCACTGCAGGCTCATGGTGAGTGTTTCATCAGCCATCACCCCCAAGTCCTTCCCCACGAGGCTGCTCTCAATCACTTCTCTGCCCTGTGAAGGTATCTGGGATGCAGGTGCAGGACCTTGCAGTTGGCTTTGCTGAACTCCCTGAGGTTTGCATGGTCCCACCTCTCAAGCCTGTCCAGGTCCCTGTGGATGTCATCCCTTCTCTCCCCTGTGTCGACTGTCCCACCCAGCTCAGTATCATCACAAACTTGCTGAGACTGCCTTCGGTCCCACTGTCCACATCACTGACAAAGGTGTGGAACAGTATTGGCCCCAGGACTGACCGCTGAGGGCTTCTCTTGCATAAAGTAAAGAGAGATATTGGAGGGAAGAGTCTCCATTGAAAATGAAATCCTGATGATCTCAAACACATCCTCTGGTAGAGCTGTAATTAAGTAAATTCTAAATAACTTTTCCCTTGCTCTTTCTCTTTAGCATTGACAATGGCGCTTCTCACATCAATTCTTCGTTATTTGTGGTCTCTGCACTCTGTGAATGCTTCTTTTAGTGTCTTATCTCAGAACATTTTTTTTAGCTGCCTGATATAATGTTTGGGATATAGCTAATCACTTGTGGGAGTTCTCTCTTTTCCTGATTAAGAGTAACAACCACATCTATGCTATTTCTATGAAACTGCATTGAGATACTCCTTAAAAGCATTACTTTAGACTGTCATAACTATTTCTCAGAAACAGAAATATAATACTTTATAGAATACTGAGACTTTTGGAAACAAAGTGTGAGAAATAATTGCTAAAGAACAAAATATTTTCAAAATACTTAAACCTAAGTTTTCTTCTTATCAAAGTTTGAATAAGTCTTTGTATAAGTCCCGAATATCCAAGCTTAAATCCCAGGGCTTTGTACCTGTATAGAGAGGCAAACTATGTAAATAGAAATTTTTAAAGTTTGAATACTGCCTTTTACATGACTTGGTTTGGTCGTTTTCAGTTTTTAACTATAAAAAACTCATCAACAAGTCAAATGTATAAATAGATGCTTTTAAAGCGGTGAGTCAGTTATATCCCCATGATACAATTCAATACAGAATTCAGAATTATTTTTGCTTAGTCAGGGAACATCTTCGACTCTGAAACACATCAACAATGCTTAATTTTAATGTCTATGCACTAAGATACGAATGTCTGTGGATCTCAGAGTCGTTCTGGGGTTTTGTTT
Organism: Taeniopygia guttata; assembly: GCF_048771995.1. Taxonomy (NCBI): domain Eukaryota; kingdom Metazoa; phylum Chordata; class Aves; order Passeriformes; family Estrildidae; genus Taeniopygia; species Taeniopygia guttata. The sequence goes on along the minus strand of NC_133063.1, from coordinate 53,305,254 downwards.
TGGCTGAATTTTAAAATCTTTTTTCATGGAGGGTAGGGGAGTGGGCAGGGGGTGGAGACATAGGTGCAGAATGAACTTCAGAGAATATGACAGCCAAATCCAGAGTTGTGACAGAAACTTATGTGTGGCTGTGACTACGGGTTTCAATTTTTTACCTCTTTTTCATATACCAGTCATCAAGACACCTATGTGAGAAATCGGGATGATAAAGCTGAAGTCAGTATATTTGCTTAGAAGCATCCAAAAGCGAATCCAGATAAAAAAAGGAAAGTAAAAATTCTTAAATGCTAGTATTATACCTTAAATCTTTGAGTACTCTGCAAGAAAAATACTGTCCTTTGAAGAGCTATTCTATTTGTTTTATATTTTGGGAGAATTAATAGCTGCAGAGGACTTGTTTTATTGGGAAATACATTTCTGTCTTTGAACCTAGAAATCTTGCCAAAACATTTGGATTCACCTTATCCATTATTTCAACAAACAGAGAACTAGGTATTTTATATGTTGCTTTTGAAGGGTCATGTTTATATTAAACTGGAGATGTGTACTATTCTATAAGATGTTTGAAAGAAATTATGCAGCCATAGGGAATGACTTTCTAATTTCATAAGCAACAGGGGACCACTCAGCACGTCATTTGTTACAAACTCTGTAACCTTCATAAAATATCTTTAAACATCTACTTGCAAACATATGTCAATGCAATATTATTTTAATTGATTTTACCTTGACCTCTTTTGTTGCTTCATAGTTTAATTTAAAAAATGCGAGACAAAGCAACAACAGGAAGAATTTTTGTATTCCAGGAGTTTAAAAAATTCTATTACTACTGAAAAAAATTCAGGAAATTGAAAGTTTAGTAGAAATCATGTGAGCATTATAATGCTTTTTTTCTCTAGAGATCTTTCTGAAGATCTGAGAAGTCAGTAGAAGAAACACAAGCTATTGGAATCTAGCTTTTTTTTAAAGCAGGTCATGAGCTCAGTGACAGCTGAGTAACTGAGTTCAAATAAAAATATTATACAACTAGATAATATTTCATTTTTAGTCTACTGAGGACTTTTTAAATCTTTAATGAATTTATAGGATCTGTTGATTTCAAAAGAGAGGTGTTAGAGAAACAGAATGACTCTCTCCCCTGCACCTGTCTTTTTCACCTAACTTTTTAATGGCACATATGTACACATATGCTCAATGCATCTGTTCAGAGACTGTTCAGATCCTGATCTTCTAGGCTGTGGGAATGCCCATACAGTATTTCTCTTACCTAATGACATGTAGCTTTCTTTTTGCTGCCCATGAGATTATATATTTGTGTGTTCAATGCTTATTCTGAGAAAGTACATTCTTTTTGTCTGCATAAAATATACTCACTAAGTAAAATTTTTAATCTAAAACCATGGTCTTTTGATAAACATATGAAACATTCATCAACACCATCAACAACATTTATATATCCATATTATATGTTATACTTTTAAGAGTAATTTCTACTAGTGAAATTATTCTATAATTTGCTTTTCAACACAGAGATCATATATTTACTTGGTCTTCAGAGCTATTCAGGCTCTCAAGGCTTCACTGATAAGTAATAATAAACAATTTTTGAAAAGACTGACAATAGTATAAAACAAATGAAAAAGTAATCACCAAGGAACAATTTGATGCTTCATTACATTTCTATTACTTCAATTTTTGCAAGAACAAGAGAATTGATATTAATATCTTCTGAAAAGCACTTTGATAAATCTGTGTGCATCCTTGAGCAACATTTTATTTTTTTTAACAAGATGATTTCTGGCAGTTAGTTTAGAAACAATCTAAGGATAATTTTATTCACCTCTGCAATCCTGAAATAAAGATCATTCTTTTAAAACTTTGCTTCTTGGTAATTTACTTGCCTGGGGAAAGAAACATAAAGGAGATTTTACTTTTGTTGTGTAACTGGGATGCAATGTCTAACTCTTGGCCAGAGATGGGTAAAAAGTGTATGTAAAGCACTTTATGATTCTGCCAAACTTTTCCTCTTTTATATTTTTATTCTTATACACCTGTACCTAACTGATGTCTCATATTTTGTACTGAGTTATTAATTCTCTGGTGCATGAACTATCTTTTTTGTTATAAACTTGTATAACTGGCTCTAAGTGCACCACTTGGGTACCTGTGCATTACTGAGGTAGAAAATTCAGGTCCACTCAGCCTTAAAATGGAAGGCTTATTTAACCAGCTTGGTTGCAGCATGAGAAGTTATGTAACCACTGACACACAAACAAATAGTGTGACTGATATTCATTTTGATACATCTTTGATTTCCCAACCAGAATGACCTGCTACCTATTTACATCTGCAGACAACCTGCAACAAGATTCCTGAGCATCTTGATCTCAAAAAAATAAACAAACCCTCACTTCTAGCTTTGTCTTCACAATGTCACAATGTGAATCTCTAAGCCCTTATAAAATATAAATTTATAATATGCAATTAAAATAGCTTCTTTATAACTGCGTAAAGTTTTCAAGTAGGAACAGGGTTAACCTCTTCAACAAAGGAGCAATATTAATCAAAGCTCTTTACCATTGATTGGAAGAACTGCATTGAGTTTCATTTCCAACTAAGGCTAGCAGAGACAAAATACAGTTCTTTTCTGAGTTTCTAACAAAGAGTGAGCTTTGTACTTGCGATCAAAATAGCCTAGCAGCCACCAAAGATCTACTCAGAAAGGTCTTATAGCAGTTCACCACACTAACCAGTTTCTAACTTCTGTCTTTTGGCATCCCTCTCTTCAAACATCTCTTCAATGCTTTATAGCACTGTGACAGAGTTTATAATGATTTATATTATTTATGGTAGTTGTCTGGCACATTTAATTTTCTAACCCAGGACTTTAGTAGAAAATGGCTGCACTGAGTCTGACAACAGTTGCAACTAACAATGTATATAGCTCTTGATAGTTTATATATCATACTGCATTAGATACACCAGTTAAAGTAATAAGACTGGGAAGTTTACTTCTTATTTTGTGCTGTTTCATCAGAACTGATAAACAACGTAGTGCTTTCCTTGAGAACTTTGGGGGCTCCGAGGGTCTCAGTCTGTGCTGAACCTTCTCCATCACTTGAGTCTACTTGAGTCTGTACAAAATACAAGGCTGTCTATCACATTCCCTCTAAGTTTTGTTGGAAGTGGAAATCATTCCTATTAATTGTTACAATAGCTCTGTGGATAAAGCATTGACTGGGGAGACCTGTATTCAGTTATTTCCTCTGCCTCAGGAAATTCAAGCTTATATCTTCAATCTCCAGAAAAAATCACCACTATAACTGCAGGTTATAATGATAAAGGATAAAGGAATTCTCTGCCTCTTCCATTGAAAATGTTCTTTAATTTTAGACAAAGAAAAAAAAAAAAAAAACAAATGCATGAGCAAAACATTTATCTGAACCGTGAAAACCTGTATGTGAACACAATTCCCCTATAATAACTAAGGAAAACTTGGCCTTAGCCTATACTCCAGCAGCCATTTATATATTTTCTATCAAAGAACCACTGAAAGAAGTACAAAAGTTGTCTGTAGAATTGATTTTGGCTTCCTTTTTTCTAAGGAGAATGAAATAACCTCTAAACCAGGAGAAATGAAGCATCCCCTTTTAAACCATTCTGGCTTGCTTTCAACTGTCTTACCAAGATTTTATTGCTATTGCTCCATGCTTTGTTATTTTACCATTAATCTGCAAGCTGTAATTAACACTGTAATTATTTTTCTTTTCCATTTGCATGCAAAAAATTGAGAGAAGCCTCAGAACTAGATGCAGAAAACATACTGGGAGGTGAGAGAACCATAGAGTTGGATAAAGATTCCAAGACACGTCTATGCTAAGTATTCTTTTGGGTAGCAAGATGTAGCACAGGAGTTGCCACTGTGCTTGTCATCATATTATTTTAATGCATAATCCTTCACTTCATTTCATCAATAATAATACCAGACATATCCTCCAGTAGTAGTACATATTTACAATTAGACAAATAGATTCACACTCTCTCACCCAATTCATTGTTCTTCTTACTGGTTCCCAAGCCTAAATAAACAGATTAATGTTCTCTTCCAAGTTAATATTAATAAAGACCCTGTCCAGGCAAGGAAAAGCGAGGTCTTCCCCACGGTCACTGACGTTTGTGTATGTTGATTATTGCTAAGGGCTGGGATTTTCTTTCTACGACCACTTGCTCATGTTGCTGCTGAGTTGCTCTGGCCTCACCAGATGAATCCAGCTGCTCTGAGCTCCAAATTCTCCAGTGCTGTTTTGAGCTTCACAGTGTCTGGCTCTAGTCTCTGTCATGAAAATATTCAACATAGGTATGCATATATACACACATATGGATACACATATATTACACTTTATGTTTGTCTATAAATATATATTTTATTTCCTTTCTTTTTCTGCTGAAACCAACAAAAAGGTGCTGCTTTCAGCGGAAGGACCTCCTTCTTACTCTTTTCCTTCATTTATCCACTGCAAGATGCCACTCATCCTTCTGAAATTTTACATTAGCACTTAGGAAGAGGCTTATAATGGAAAATGGACTAATTATAGGAACATTTCTTATCTTCCAATTTTTATGCCATAATATAGTTTTAAGAGATCTGGAGTAATAAGATACGAACATCTTATAGCTATGCCTTTATTCATTTTTAAAAGTCTATTGGATTGTTGTGTTATATTATGTTTAGATCTATCCACAGCTGTACTATTGACTTTGACAGTAATGTGATCTGGACATTTCCATGACTAGCCTCAAAGTGCAGACTATCATTATAGTCTGGATGTGCTTGCATAGGCACTTTTTTCTATTAAGTGCCATGAGTTTTTTGGTCCTTCTTTCTTTCTAGGAAACTTGTAGTTAGCCTTAAACTTACATACCAAAGTCTCCTCCATAGGCAATGAATAGGGTTTTTTTACATCTTTTATATAAATTAATGATTTTTAAAAATCATTATTAGTTAAAGAATGAGAAAAAATCTCAATTAAATGCTGCATTTAAGTTTGATGTCTTCCCTGTAACTTCCAGGACTTCTGATTTTAATGGGGCTTCTTGCATTTAACCCTGAAATGAGTGTTCCCTTAAAACACAAACATATGAAGTCATTAAAAACTAAGCTTTTTGTGGTACAGATTCAGATATATTTTATGACAGAATTAGTCCAGCTGAAAACACCCCATATTAACCTGGGGGAAAATGACACCTTCTAAGAAAATGGTTAACTCCCTCTTGTAACTTCAGATTCAAACTGGATACTTAAATTTAAAACTTGGGCTCGCATGTCCAAGCACAAAGCCTGAGTCATTCCATGACCTTTCAGTCCTGGCTTCTCCAAGTTGCTGTGGTGAATACCGCTCAGTTCCTGAGGTATCCAGAAGCCTTTGCTGTCCTTTGCCTCATGTGCTTCATTTGAAGCTAGAGGTTCAGTGGCTTCATTGACTGCTTGAGTCATAATACAAACTAGGTCGTCTGTACCCAAGCTGAATGTCCTAATCATTGGACCAATGAATCACCTCCTCTAATTTTCTGGCCCAATGTCTCTGTTCAATTATTTAAAGAATCCATGACCTTTTCTACCACAGGTAAACACAGCTGGTGATCAGAGCATCTAGCTGTAAAGAGTGAAACTTGGATTGAAGACCTTTTGCTCTGTTCAGGGCTGTTCTTATTTTACTGCTCCTGGACACTGTGGAATAACCTCTCTACAGTTTTGTTTCCACAGATATTTCTGTCTTCCTTACCTTCCAGCCTCAAGTTTATGAGTATGTAAAATATAACTAATTCTAAGGAATATTTTAGGAGCTGGGAAAACTGGAAATATTTTAGGAGCTGGAAAAAAATTTCTGTCACTTTTAATCACCAGAGTTTCAGGATTAACATCTTGGCTTCCTGTTATGGATGTTCATTAAAGTATTTGTATTACATTTTCTGTTAGGCATCATCTTTTTTTAATAGGTAAAACGAAAATTTCAAGAAATATTTTGTGATAAGGTATTGTTTGAGTTCCTACTCCATATGATGTCTAAATTATATGGGTATGGGAAAAATAATTAATTTTAAGTGTTTTAAAATCACTTTGCTTGTCTGGAAGTGTATGACACATGGTACATTGCAACAAACTACTCTGCAAATTTGCTATCCTCAGGGATTTAAAACTCAGTAAGGCTCTCAAACCCATGACATGTTCAAAAATATTACCTTTCTGTTAGTTTAGTTCAGTCTCTGAACTTTCTTAATTTGTAAAATGCATTCAGGTTGCTCTTTCAAGCTTTTCTATAAGCTCCCTACGAGAGTAGAAATTCACGCTTATTAAAAGCAATAAACACTAAGAGACTAATGTATTCATGTAAGCCCAGAAAAGAGGACAGAAATCTCAAATCTAAAATTTGCAAGGCTTGCAATAAAATAATTTCTTCAGGTTAACCCTCTCTTACCAAGGCTCAGTGTATTTCTGCTGTAAAGTAGTTTTGTTGAAGACTTGAAGTTGTTTTGTTTTGGATCATGAATTGACATTATGTTGCCCTCTATTCGTAGCGTTTTGCAAGTAATGTTCATGCAGTACTGTGGTATGCTCAGGTGTAAGCACATTTATTCCTTGAATATATCCACCCTAATATTTTTGGGGCATATTTTTTCTCATTTACTTTAATTCCTGACACACTCAGAAGCTAGACAGGTTCTCAGCACAGAATGACAGCCTAACACTACTTCCAAAAGAGCTAAAAGTCTCCACCTGAAATTTTTTTCTCATGTCCATTAACCTGTCTGAAAAATCTGCTGGGCTGGGCATGAACAGGCATGTTGCTTATTACAAACGATGGGCTACTTACATTTAAATGTGAGAATATGGTTCAGAAAATCTTGTAATATCTACTTGTATCAAGCATTGCAGTTAGAGCTTTCACACATAGTCTGATTAAGCACAAACCTATTTTTTGGGAAATCAATGTAATATTTTTTCTCCCATTTTTTTTCTCACCTGTCATTGCTTTACTTGAGATATAGTTTTTTAGATTTTGTGCTCAAGTGCACTAAAATCAAAGCAGCAGGTTTTTTTACTCTAGTGATAAGTTAATACTTTGGTACCTGGTAAAGGAGTGACTGTATTTCACTGTCAGTCGTAGTGCCGGATGTCCAGGAAGACTTAGATTCAGAAATATGTATTAAAGCAACATTAGGCCTGGAAGACAGCAGGAAGTAATGTAAGAGAAGGTGCCAACTTAGCTTCTATTAGCATCATTTAACTAACTGGACTACGCTTTTTGTAGACCATTTCTACATGTAGGAAATGGTTATTCCATTATTAATGTTAAGTGTTTCAAAACTCTGCTTTATTCTGAGCTCCGATATTAGGGTTCTGGTTTCTAAAAACAATGCACATCTATACTAATACATGCAACTAGGAGAGCTACTCAGTATTTTTGAGTCTCAGACCAAAATTTTTGAGTCTTAGACCAAACTCAGTATTTTTGAGTCTCTTGATCCAAATTCCCTTGCTTTCATTGAATCAATTAGAAGCACTGCAGAGTTTTTCAAGCTTTCATCAACATTTACAGAAGAGCAATACATATTTTATTTTATTAATACTCAGTTTCTCTGTTGAAAAGTAGTCTGGTTGGGAAACAAGCCCAAAGAATATTCTGATTTTATTTATTTATTTTTTTTTTCTTCTCCTAATTGCATACTGTCTTGAGAATTTGCCAGATAGCTTCCTGCCAGCTCTTCTATACCAGGCATATCATTCCCTTGTTCTGCCAGAATGATAAAAAATCAGTTTCAGGATTTAGGATCTGCTAAGTAATTAACATAATCTCAGCATTAACTGTGTAGAAAATATATTCTTAATCTGACTGATCTGGAAGGTCAAGCTGTGCCCACCTGCTGCCTGCTTATAAGGACTCAGCACCAGGAGCATGGTTTTGCCAGAAGAAATAAATCTAGCAAGAATGGTTTGAAGTGCTTCTCTCTAATCCCATCTCTGTAGTTGTCTATCTACATATCTCCACTATGCAACACTTCAATATCATGGTGCCGTAAATTGCAGAGCCACCCAATAATTTGAGTCTTGATATTGATTCTTTTAAACCAGATTAATTCCTCCCTCTCTGGTTTCATTTCTTTCAGGAAAATAAGATAATGTGTATAATAGCATAATAAGCAGTATGAAATTTTACAATAAGAAAACAATTCCTTCAGACAGAATGAATTGGGGTTTTGCTGCTTCTCTATTTCCTATTATCTCCTTTCATCTGGGAAGGAAGTTATGAAAAACAATCTACCTGGTTATATTATTTCCTTATGGGAGATCAAAAATCATACAAGAGAGAGAAAAAAAAAAACATTCATACCACATTTTGCAATATAAATATTTCCTTAAGCAAGGAGAAATACCCTGTAAAAAATCTTTTCAAATACAGCTTTCATGTAGAATTGGTTACCCTTCATGAGGGTGAAGCCAAATAAATATTTGTATCTGAGTTGGGTTTTGGGGAATTAAATGAGATTTTATATGTATTTTATCTAACAAAAGAGTATCTGAGTGAACAAAGGGGAGGTTTTCTATGCATTGGTATCAGAAACAAAACTGATTTTTGAAAGTATAAATCTCTGCAATTTTATGCAAAATAGCTCTTCACTTCTGCTTAACAAAAACAGTTTGCCTTAAAAAAAGCAGTTATTAACTCTTTTGTAGACACCTGGATAAGCAAAATGCATCTATTTCTGATAACACAAGACAGAAATGGCCTGAAGTACTACAGACATGAATGTCATATGTTCCATTGCTGGGTGAATATAGCCTTGTGCTTCTGTCCAGTTGAAATTAGTTGTACTAAATAAAGTGAGGTCACCCTGCAGAAGACACAGTATTAAGCATCCCAGGGTGTTAGAAAGCAATGAAATATACAATTACCCTCAACAGCAGTTCTACAAGCTGTGTGATTCCTATGCATTTACTGATTATCTTTATTTGTATTATTCTTTTTTCGGTAGTGGATATAAATTACATACCATTATGGTCCAACTGCAAATAATGAAATGACAATACCATCCATGCCACAGCACTGTCTGGCATTCATGTATCTCTTTAGAGGTGTTAAGAGAAAAGACAGGGTATTGCGGCTGAGTGCACTTTATGATGGAATGCTCTAATAGAGATTTAATATATTTATCTACCTTCTGAAGCCAGCAGCTATAGTAACTGCAAATGGCTGGCTAGCCACAGTTATTATCTGAGCAATCTAAGTAGTTATGTTTTGAGCTACAGCGTGTTGAAGATAATAGTTCACTCTAGACTAATGCCTACGTAATGGCAGATTGCCTTCTCCTTTTTACTTGCTGGTCAAGCCCAGCTGATGATGATTGACTTAATGAGAGTTATAACCTGGCCCATAACCTAAGGAATAAGAGGATTGTTTACACAGAAGAATAATATTATGCTCCTTGGAGAATTTGATGGATTTTGCTAGTTTTGGAGCTCTTTAACTTGGATTTCCGTGGTACATGTAACAAATTGTCAGGTTGTAATGGTGTCTTCAAAGGTTTGCTGAAATCACCTAACAACAAATGAGTTCTTGCCCAAGATGTGTAACTGGACGCTCATATCATTATAACTGCCCCTGTCTTCTTCTTCTGTCTGTTTGTTTTATTCCATTATTGTGTTTCATTTACATCCAGATGCTAATAAATGTGTCCTGATCAGATGATGTTCAATTTCCATTATTGCAGACAGTGTTTGTATGTGCATATGCAAGGTCTTTTTAAAAAGTACTCCCCACCTTCCCTGTCCTTAGACTTAGTTTCCAGTGAATATTTCACTGCCTAAAACATATTTTTGGAAACACAGGTATGATTCCTTGTTAGGCTTAAAGAAAGCGGCTATTACTCCTTTGAGAATCTCTCCCCCTTCTTTGTTCAGCAGAAGAGGTCATGGGAGAAGGGGCATCACCTGAACTCAAGTGGCTCCGTTTAGGCTTTCTGGGAGATTTTATGTAAGCATGACTAAAATGTTTAGCAATACTACTCAGATTTGCATGGAGCAAAAAAGTCAATACTCTGTCTACACTGTGGAGAGATCAAAGATTTTATAAAGAGGTGGACAAAAGGAGGATAATGTTTGGTTCAAAACTATTTAAAAATAAAGAAAAGAAAAATAAAGTATCACAGGTTTTTTCCCCTTAATCTTTTTGCTGGAATGGACTGATTAGAGACAAATAAAATTGAGTCCACAACTGAAATGTAGCTGCTGTACCATATTGAGCAAATACAATTCTATCTAGCTGAAATTCTAAAATCTTAAAGCAGTAATGTATAACCTGAACCAAAGAACTCTTGTTATGTTACAAAGATAGACTTTGAATGTAGAAGCTGTGTGAGTAGCCTTCAAAGTACCCTTATTTCTGCCAGAATGGTAGCATTCACTCTGTGTACATGGTTCAAACAAGCCAGAATTCATCAATTCAAAATTAACTTAACCCCAAGACTTTTTTTTCTGGAAAATGAAGCATTGACAATTATTATCTTTGGGGTGCCTTTTTTTGTTTTTTAGTTTTTGGGGTTTTTTTGGTGGGTTTTTGTTTTGTTTTGGGTTTTTTGTTTGTTTGTTTTTGGTTCTAATATGACTCTAACTTGCATCCTGTTTGAGCTGGAGTAAAATATTCTGCTTAGTCTTGGGGCTGAGTACTTTTTACCTATGTAGCAAAGAACATTCCTAATTTTCTACCATTTTGAAAAATGTTACTGCAATATCTGTGCTTTTAACTTATCTTTCTTACATGCAGAGTTGATGTCAAAAAAATTTTGTCCGGCGTACTGCAGTCTTCTCTCTCCATGCTTCCTTTGGAAGCCATGTTCAGAATAGGAATTTCTTTGGACCAGTCGTGCTGAGGGTCTTGTAATATTTTAGGTGGTTATTCTGTTCCTCTGTTCATTTATGCTCTCATGAGTGTTCCAGAGATATAGGAAGAAAAGCAATTTGTGAATATGTTTGGAACAGCCAACTACTCTATCAACACACCTGAACGCTGTGAATAATGATAATGACTAATAATAATAATTAATAATAACAATGATATAAACCCTGATGTGAATGGTACTTATCTGGGCTCTCTTCTTAAATATTACAATCAGCTGAATGACTGCCTTTACCTATAAAAGAGCTTTAATAGGGCTATTCATTCACTTAGTAGTTGAATACTACTCCCTAAGTCCTCTTCCACAAGCCAGTTTTCTCTGAATAAGGGAAAAACCTATATTATCACTCCTCAGTGCCAAGGGATCATTTGATCAACAGCAGGTCCATCTGTTCAGAAGATTCTTTTCCATCCCACTCACTCACCAGTGAGAGAAGGAGGAAAAGATAGCCCATGTGGTACTACTTATTACTCTCAGTCCAGAAAGAGACAGTTCTGGCAATGATGTCTTGAGAGCCTTTATCATGGATTAAAAACTACGTTGTCAAAAGGCAAAAAAAAATGTTTCTTTGACTTGCCAGTTGAGGATAAAAATACCAAAAGGTTTCTGCTTTAGTGCTTTCAAATTCAATAATCATTCATCAGTTTGTTTTCTTCCTGGGCTAGGGAGGACAGGTAGTCAGAGCAGAGAATACAGATTGTTTCAGTCGGCTCCTGTTCAGCTGATAATCGTATACACAGCTGTATGTAGCCAGTACCTGCCAGCAGAGGCCTGACCCAAACAATTAACCTTATATTAACGCCCCTAATGGTGATCATCTGTTGCCATATGCCTGAAGCCTGAGCTCTAACTCGGCAATGAAACCATCTACTCCTCAAGTCACAACTGATCCTTGACCATAAGGTACTGAGCTTCAGTTGATTTTTAAAATGTTTATTAGTAATCTGTTCCTTCTAAGTGAGAATAAGTACCCTTGAGAAAGACAGTAATTGTTTCAGGAAAACCTGTGGGATCTGCTTTTGTGGAGACAAATGATTGTACTGTTTATTCTGAATAACTGCTTAGGTTTTGTATTTCTCCTTGTCTAGGACTATATTCTACACTAAAATCAAGGAGAAGCTAGAAAAACTCCTTCTCTAGCTTTTTTGCCTTATAAACTGAATCTGTTCACTGCCTCTGTATTGAGCACTATTGTTTTTCTAGGACCAGTTTTTGAATCCTAAAGCAATTTGAAACAGTCAGTGTGTGAAGCAATTTTTCTTGTACTCAGGCCGTGATATTTAAACATATGTGTGCTAAGATCAGTATTTGCTGCACCACTGCTGGTGTTAATCCTTGTTTATACTGTGAGTAAGCTGCCTGACAGGTGTTACATTTTTATTTCAAATGTGTTGCTTTCCTGATTTTTTTTTGTATCATTGTCATCCTAAGAAAGCTTTTTTTTTCTCCAGTAGAAACCCAGGCCTGAATATGAACTAGAACAGCCACAGTGGAAATCTAAAAAACATTAGCCTTTCCATATCATTTATAAAATCAAGAATAAAATATATTTGAAGCAAACAGTGTATTAATAAGAAATAAAGCACTAGTGGATATTTTAAAGGGTGTTACTTGTGTCATGATCAAAACCAGAAGAGCCTTTTTTCTTCCATCCCCAGTATTATATTTTATGTATAATGCTTCCATGTACTTATTTTTTCCTCAATCTATACGTATGCAGGAGATTATTGATTGGGCAAGATACACCTGATGCTTTCTACTTTGCCCATTATCGTAAAATCTAGAGGGACTGAGAGGCTAAAATACATTTGGATATGTACTTGGATAAGTGCAGAGAAGTTTTATTAATGAAGCAGATTTTAAGGTTAGCTGATCAATAAAAGTTGATGTAATTTACTTGCTATAACAAAAACTGGACCCTACAAAAAGTCCTGCATGCTAGATTTTGAAAGCAATATAAAATATGCTTGTTTACATCCCCCTTCAGTTTTTAGTATTCTCCACTCCAAAGCAGAAAAGAATACGTGATACAGACTACAAAAAGAAAGTTTGACAAGTTATGCAGTAGAGAGAAAACATACATTGTTCAGTAGTGCATATAAAAGTTTTACAGTATATATTACAATATTTTAAAATCCATTATTGCAGAAATAAATGGACCATATAAAGTCATTTTATTCCTTAGTCTAGCTGACTTATTTCTGCATGCAATGTTTATCACCATGAATGACTTAAGGAACAGGAAGAGTGATGTAGACGACTTTCAGGACTGAATCCTTATACCACTAAATTTTCCCTTTTGCACACATTTTACATTTTCTGTTGAGCTCTGATCTCTGGAGGTATTATGATCTCTCTGTTCTTTTCAGCTTCTTTGAGAATATGGCATTTAGCACCTTGCAGTTCCCATAAAATGTATTAGGATATCCACTAAATTCACTGACAATATTCCAATTCCCTAAGAGAAAGATAACATCTCCATTGATAAAAGCCTTTGTTGCAGAAATAAAGTACCTGTGGTACTTATGCACACTGAATCAACATCGCATGGCAACATGAGTCTATTTTTAAGGTCCATCCCAGGAAACATTGTAGAGAAGCAGGATTATTCCAAAAAAACCATGGAAATTATGATGAAATTTTACAGAACAATTTAACTTAAACTTTCAGGAGATCAGAGTCAGCATTATTTTGCATGGAATTAATTTCTATTCCTGTGAAATTATTGGTTTCTAATTAAAATTCCAAACAACAGAAATCAGAACTGCAATGGAGGGGATCAGATGATCTGAAGAAAAATATAATTTTTTCATAATATTTCCCAGAGTTCTAATCCCTGAAATACCAGCAGAGACCCCTTGGTGTCTTATCAGGTGGAATAAATTTTTTATTCCTCAAATAAAAGCTTAGCTCTGTTTTTAAATTGTAAAATGTGGTGATAAAATGTAATCTTGTCAATTTTCTATTAGAATTGCTTTGTGTGTTGGGCAGAGTATCACAGCTGGTTATACAAATCAGAGGATTACTTCAGAAGAAGGAAAATTCTATTAAATTTCTCTAGGTCATTTTTGTTAAGCTCTCCATGGTGATGACAGAGGTGTGGTAATGAGATAGCTAAGAAAGGAAAGGAAAATAGCCTACTTTCATATTTAGGTAAGTGTAATGAAAATCTGGAAATGAACATGTCTGATAAGACTCTGAAATCCAATACTCCTGTTTTTGACAAAGCACATTTCTAGTAATTTTGGAGTGACCCACAACAGTACATCTGAAAATATTGCAGAAACTTTTGTAAACAAAATTGATTTTATATTGAATTTGCTTACATTTTAACAGTAATTGTATACAATATACAATCAAGGAATTAACAAACCTCTATATTTAAAAAGAATATTATATTGAAAAGCCAGTCTTTAAAGGAAAAAAGATAGGTCTTTAGTTAACTATTGATTGTAAAGGAGTTAGTTGTGTGAAGAAGAGAGAATTTTTTTGTTCTTTGTATGAGTCTACCTGAAAATTCACAGAGTTAATTATGGTATGAGGCGGGGGTAAGATACTGAAAATTTTAATGATCTAAAATCCATAACTATCCAGTCACATAAGCTATGTCAGATGTCGTCAGATACCTCAGTAGATTGTAAAATAATTTCAATTAAATCCAGTTCTCCCACATAAATCTTGACTAATTTAGATCTATAAAACACTGAGACAGATGAACTCCACAGTGGAAAAAATAGCAGCAACCACAGGAGAGGAACTGGGCTGATGTCTCTTTTTCCCTCATCATTTTCCCACTACTGAACAAGCCAGTGGGAGAAATACTTGCACCTTTCTGCTTCACTTATGGCCTGAATCTGTACGAATGTGCATGTGGTCCTGCTGTTAGAAAACAAAGATCACTCACAGACATGATCCTATGGTCACAATATAAATCTTCTCAGGGGGCTAAACCTTGAGCAAAACTTCCTATTCAGAGTGAAATTCACATCTGAGTTTTCAGGCTGACTTCCAGTTACATATTTTTATTTATTTCTTTTATAAAAGACAGAATGCACCCTAGAAAATATGTAGTGCTACATCAGAGCATATGAACTCTAGAATATATTGAAAGAAAACCCTTAAGCTTCACCAGAAGTACTACCAGAAGGGGCAGAATGAGAAATCAAAGAGGATTTCTCAGGCATCACAGTTATGATGCCTGAGAATTTTTTTGTGTGCAGCAGTTTTTCTTTTCAACACTTACTGGGAAGCATCTTTTATTCACTTGTTTCCCCTGATTTCATGCTGACTTGAGGAAAACCAAGCCTTTAGATATTTTTTTTTTACTCACTGAGAGGCGCTTTAACAAGCCAGTAGTCTGGACTTGGCTCAGTGTTTCAGGCAGAAAGATCTCCTACAAACAATCCAATCGCTGGATGCGCACACCAGGTTTGGACATCTGCAAACTTTCTGTTGCATGATCTGAAGGTGTTGTGTGAATGGCATTACCTGCAGAAGACGGATATGTTACAGAATGAGTGACAACCTGTTTCCTTTCTCTGTCAGTTTGCCCTGCAAGGCAGATTTACTTTAGCATGCTGTTTTTGCATTTAAAGCATTGCATTGCAGAGACCAAGTGGGGTGTATTCAACACCTGTGAGACTGCTTCTGAAGCTAATGAAGTGACTGACACTCATCTCAGCGACTGGCATCTTAAATATATTCATGCATAAATGCTGTGGTTCAAAAATCCGTTAGTATCTATGCTGTATCCAAGTGTACATTTTAATTTGACCTTGGCTTTCCATTCACAAATTTACCTGACTACAAAGTATTCAGCTAAGCAGTTATGGCACTTGTTCTTACTGCCTGTTAATCCAGATGCAAACAGTCCTGTTTTCCAGGGTGTGGGATAAAAGTACTAGTCAGATCACTGTCTTCCACACTGCTGGTGACAAAAATGGTTATACTAGATGCATGCTGGCCTGATATATCAGCTCAGAATGAGCACAGGATTTCATCCTTTGGACCGCCTACACAAATCATACTGATGGTGAGTGAAATAATGTAATCCCTGTCTTGTCCCTCTTTTAATCCATAGTCTTAAAAAATAAACATAGGAACAAAAATGCTAAAGCGTGTTTATGCACCATCAAACTTATAGATCTTCAAAAAACTTTAAAAATTAAGAACAATAGCTAAAATTTCAACAACATTATAGGTTTGGCTGCAAGAATCACACTAGCTTTTTTATTTGTGCATGTATGTACATAAAAGAATTCTTTATTGACCTATGAAAAACACACATAGCATATTTAAAATACTTTAAGTGCATGTATTTGTACATGTGCAATATCACAAAGTTAGAAACATTGCTAAATTAATGGAGTTTTTCTTTTTTTTTACATGCAATGAATTACTGAAGCACTAATTATTATTAATTATCAGTAATTTCATCAGTTGGGTGTGTACAGTACAGTGGGCAAACTCTTATTTCATGGAACATGCTACAAACACAGGCCAATTCTTTGTTCATTCTGTTTCTCTCACTTGCATGACTATTTCTTGGCATTGATCATGTGCTTGGAATTTTTTTTTTCCTCAGCAGAGACCTAGCATGTTTATGGCACATTTTAGGAGCAAAGTTCTGGGGAAAAAACACTGGAGTCGATTTTGCTGAGTATTGTAAAATTTTTACTGACTGAATATATACTGTTTTGGAGGAAGAAAATCATAACAATTTCCTATGTTTCCATTAAGTTGCATTAATGGAGTATTTGCAATGGATAGTACTCTTTTTAGGCTTGTTTCTATTAGCAGTCCTCTCACAGAAGTCATGAAATTCTGCTTCTTTCAAAGTCATAATCACAACCACAACCAACATCCTTCATTCCAGGACTAAACCCATGAGGGTTAGTGAAGCCATTTCCATGACACAGAATATCCTTGCCAAAGTAGGCTTTCTTGTAAATGCCCTCTTCAAATAATGGTCATTCTTCATCATAACTGCACTGAAATTTAAGTTCGCTGGAGTTAGAATTAACCCTGAGGTTGCCTTTCTACATGAACAAATTCTTGTAAATCAATCTGTTTCATGTAGAATGAGAACCCCAATTTTCACTCCATGGACATTTAATTTTTACTCAAAACTTCTTTTTCAAATTATAAGCAAATAGATGTTATTTTTCCTTATTGAGTACAGAGATAACATCCGAAAATTTCTCAAATCATGCTACTTTGGTAATTATATTACCAAATACATAAAGTCAAGGCAAGCTGTGGCTCAGAGTGAAAATAAAAACCCAAAGCTATTTAATTTAGAATGCTTTACATTGCTAGAGGCACCTCGTGTGGGCCTTTATTTAAAATTTGAGCCTTTCCATTGAGTTCAGTAAGCTTCAGTTCAAGTCCATATGGAAAAAATGTCCCTCTAAATAAAACTATTCCAATTCTGTCATGACATTGTAGTAGTTATGGTAATTTTTTCAGACATTGTTTGGTAAAGCTCATTATATTATTTCTGTCTAACTTAGTTCCCAATTTAGTCTAATATTTAGAGAATCTTCTCTTTTTCTATTTGCAATGTATCACATAAACATATATTATGCTAGGATACGGGCTTAAAGGGTCAGCAGTGTTTTAAAAACAGTTGTCAGTCTCAAGTAAAACACCTGGTCTAAAGTCCTGTTTTCCTCTCTTTCTCCCTTCCCCCTCCTTTTTCTGCAAAAATATTTTCAACATCAGTACTACATGCAGACTATGTTTTTTCTTCTTCTTCCCTTAAAATGATGTTATTCAAGAATATAGTAATTTAAATCTGGGATTTAGAAATAAAGACTGAATCATCTTCCCAAGTCACAATTCCATTTTTAACTAGCTTTACATCTAGGAAAAATAAACACACAGAAAATAAAGCAGAAGTAGCTTTAAAGATTGTTAAAGTATTTACACTATGTTAATAAAACTTCAAGGATGGTTTAGAAAGCAAAAATACCATAATAACTAGAGCTTTATAACTCTAGAAGTGTAACTGGAGCTGTAATGAACAGTACAGGAGAGCTCTGCAGCTTTAGTAAGCTTTAAAAGGCAGGAGCAAAAAAGCCCTTTCTTGTGAACAGTTATTTCAAAACCCAATACTGATTACCTACCAAGCTAGCAAAAAATTTTGCAAGCCAATATGGATCTCCGAGTGAGCAGAGCTTCTAAAACAATGTAATTATCTGCAGAAGACCTAATGAGAGAGCTCTTTCAAAGCTCCTTCAAACATTTGCTGTGTCAACTGAGAAAAGAAAGCATACAAGAAACTTAAACTGCTGAGAGAAAAAGTGGTTTTATTTTCTTCCCTGTTGAATGGGAGAAAACCAGGAAGTAAAACAAGGAAGAGATGACAAGATCCTAACATACTTTAAAATTTCAGATACTAAGTCATCTGTTCATAACCTGTATTTGCTGAGTAAGCAGAGGCAATTCTAAAATGAAGCTCCTGAAAACCTGCCTTCCCATCAAGAATATAAGCCAATTAGGTCATAAAGCATAAAGTGATAGTAAAAATAACAATTCCTGAATTATGTAGCAAATAATCAGATGATATTTGTGTTACTTCAGATGGAGTCTAATGTGACAGAAAAGACTTAATTGACAACAGAGTAACTATCTGTCCTTTTACCCGCAGCACAAATAATGCTCTGAAACAAGCTGCAAAGCAGTAATCTCAGATATAATGTCAGAATATAGATGTAGTTTGATGACATAATAGGTAAAATTTCTTCATTATAATAAATGGTCATTAAGAGAGGAAATATAAGGGAAATTTTTGGTAAGATTTTGTTGTAATGTTATTCAGAAAGTAAACTCTCCAAGAGCAGTCAAAGAAGTCATTACACGGTATAAAATCCATTTTACCAAACTGTTGTGATAGAGTTACAAAGGTAGTCAGAAGAGTCTTGTGGTAGGAGTGCACTCTGAAACCTATCATTTTAGTTTTGCTAAGTCCCTGAAGATAAAGAAAGTGGAAGAAAATTAATATATACATGCTTCAGTTCAAGAACAAAACAAGTAGGAAAAAGAATATGTGGAAGAGACTGTAAATCACATATCAGCTAACAATTCCCTATAAAAAAAATAAAAATGGAAAAAATCATTATATTGGAAAAGAAGCATTTTCTGCCACTGATCAGCTGGTTAAATATATATTTTTACTGGTGGTGAAAAAAGGAAAAGGGAAAACAGAAAGCTATTGTAAAGTCTATGTGAATTACGCACACACGCACACACACACAAAACCAATAGTTGTTTACTGCACTCGTGGGAAACAGTTATGTCAGCTTTTAGATATTTCTTGGAAAATCTTAATTCTGGTAGGTTTTTCAATCACTCACTGCATTAGAAATATATTAGCAAAAAAGAAGCACGATAAAGGGGATACAAGGTAGGTATCTCTTAAAAGTAAAGTTGTTCTGCCAGAATGTTTCATGTCAACAAAAAATATGTAATTAACAATTTAATTGCTCTAGTGACAGAAGCTGTATGCCTCCTATAAGTAGCTATGGCCATAGTGTTCTTATATTAAAAATACGTCCACACAGATGAAGCTTTTTTAAAAAGCTTCATCTTTTATTTAATGTTTTGTTGGTTTTATTAAATTGCACATATTCAAGAAGTTCACACCAGCTGTTATAATTACTTATTATCCATTTTATTGGTAAAATCATACTTATGTTGAAATAGAAACTCCTTGTTATACTGAAAAAAATTACTTATATGATATATGATAGATTGTGTCCTGACAAGTCAGTGTTGCTGTCATTCAATCAGTGATCAATCAGAACTGTGCTGCATTAAAACTAATAAGGCTGCAATATCTTTAAAAATACTCATGCAATGAAATTTTAAATGTACTCGAATAGGATACAGTCACTAATTGGAATTATAATTTCATTTTTAATATTTAATCTGGAACAAAGCGGAACTACCACTCTGTAAGGAATCTCTTTTCCTCCATCCCTCCCCTTGTCTCCTCTTCTCCATTGTTTTGTATTTTACAGTACAGTGTATATACTCCCTAGACATATGTCTGTATTACTTCAACTCCAAAAAAGCAATTCTTTCTCTCCTCTCTCCCCACCCTTAGCTATACAGTTTATATACTATACTATATACAGTTGGCAGAACTATGAACTCACTCTGAAGACAGAAATTCAGGGGTATATATGAATAATTTTTTTTTACACCATAGTTTAATTTTACTGCACTGACTGAATCTTGCTTCCTTCTCAGCAAAAAGGGGACACAACAGCCAGGGTAAGTTTTAAATGGCTTCTGTCTCAGCTTGACAGGTATATAACTTTATTTCAGTTAGGAGTGGAGCTAGATTTTGGATGCTGCATTCAGTGACTTCTGGATTATAAATACCTATTTTATGGTAGAAGAATATAACTTTCTAGGAATTTCGGTAGTATTAAATGCCTTTCAGTACTATTTGTAAATTTGCTTTTGTTCTACTAGCTGGAAGCCTGTACACTCTTAGGGAAAAGGCATATTGTGAACAAGAATATGCATAGGGCAGAAATATAATTGTGGGTTTTTTTTGTCTGTTCCTCAAATCCTGCTTTAATTACCAGGGATTGTACTCATATAATATCAGTGAAAGCTGGTAAAATAAAATCATTTTTATGAGAGATTCATTGCATATGTTAGAAAGTACTGTTTTGATTGTCATATGTGCCTTCTGAAATGCCTTTCTAAGACAGGGCCAAGATTTCAACAAATTTAATATGTTTTGTGGGGTGTAAGTCTGAGCAGAAGTTTGACTACGAGTTTAAAAGTATAATGAATTTAAAATTGGACAATGTTCTTTACAGAAATTGCATGTGAATTTTCTTCAGGAAGGGAGCCATCTATGGCATATTAAGATGGACTTGGCTGTAATTCTTTAGAGTAAATGGAAAACCCATAAACTGGGATAATGCACTAAAACACCAATGTTGCTTGCCAAGCACTGTGTGAAAAACTGTTTATTTGCGTTTCTAAACCTATGTCATGTGTTTTCTCATTCCAGCTCACCATTGCAGTTGATTGGCTTTTTGGAGGAGGAATTCCTTTAGTACATTTAGGATTTCAAACCTCTCTGAGCTTCAAGAAAGAAGAAATGCTTTTGTGATTGACTGACATCAAGCTCTACAAAAAGATGCTTAATAATTTCTACATACACAGGCATGTTTATCAGCTGAATTTGGCTACACATGCCACAACCACAGCAATGGGACCCTGGCCAAGAACAGGGTGGACTTTCCAGCCCAAACCACATGTGAAGGAAAGAAAAGGAAGAGCTATTGTAAGTGACACAGTAGTTTAATTTCCAGATGAGGTGCCAGGAGCTGAGAATTTACTGCAAAGATTTTACAAACAAGTTTAAGAATTAGTTGTGATCCAACTGGCTATGGAATTGAAGTCTCCCCTAGCAAACTTTATAGATATTCCAAAAGGTTCTTAAAAAGTATTTCTTTTCGGAATGGTGAGGGTTTTTTTTTTTTTCTTTAGCAGTCATATCAAAGAGAAATTATGCTTAATCTATATGTTATTTGAATCCTTCAATCACACCATCGTGTAGCTGAGAGGTATGCCCTACCCTGACACTTACATTTCTGATATATTTGTAGCATCTGGACATGTTCTCTGCTAGGCCCTTGTTTTCCTAGATTAAGCAAAGTAACTTTCAGCATCTCTTTGTGCAATGCAAAGTAGATTGTCCATTCTTTAATCAGCCCATCTTAAAGTGAAGGTTCAAAGTGAACCCTTTTGCTGTGAGAATGTGTTACCTCTACAGAGGTCAGAACTGGACCTGGAAGCCAAGATGTGGGTTGTCTGCTAAGGAGCTGGAATACTGAGCTGAGGTGCCAGTGAAACAGTGAGAAGGTTTTCATGATCTCCATGCCTTTTTTTCCATTAACTGACTGAAGGAACTGGAGTCTTGGATGATAGTTTACTACCCAAGAACCATACAGGTTGCTAATAGGGGCTAAACACAAGCAAAAAAGATACACAAAGTGACTTAAAGACACTTTGGTAAAGTCTGGTAAAGACATTAGATATAAGGATGTGATTTCTGGCTCCCAAGGCTGGAATGATATAATCAGAACATATTCTCTCACACTTCTGCAACAGATGCTGTCTATGAAGAAGCTGATAGTTGAAGACGGCTGTGAAGATGGACTTTAGGTCCAAATCTGTATGGCAACTCCTATGCTATGGCAGCCTTCTATAACTGGGCAGTAGGCTTCACACTGGTGAATACTTAAGAATTGAACATTTTATAATGCAAATTATCTTGAAATGAGACAATCAGAATAGTCAGTGGCAGAAATGTTGTTCTCCCTCAACTAATTTTCATACTATTATTCAGAAAACAGGATAGATGTGACTTTATATGCAGGAAATATTATTCTTGAATAGCTCCCTGATAATTAATAAAATTATAGCCAATTTAGCATACATTCCCAGGTACTGATTCTCTTTTTGTGCTGTACAGTGCAGTTTTAAGAGAAGGAGTTTCTCATTACTTGCATGAGGGAAGAAACTACTATCTGCAGTCTACAGGGATAAAAAATGTGACATACATATTTTAAGAAATCTGCCCTAGCCCTGAGAAACTGTCTTATAGCCCTGCTGATGTGCCTGTCACCATGGCCTTGGAAAAGCCAGCCCTCTGTCCCCAAACTATTTCCTTTTCCTCCATCATCCCACACAGACACAACGTTTCTGTCTGACTGAGACCACAAGACAGGGTTTACTGAGGTAGCATCACCAATATAGATACTGATGTAAGTACTGGAGGGTTTGTTTTTTTGGGTTTTTTTTTTTTTTTGCAGCTGTTCAGATGGAATAAAACTGCATTAGTTTCTCATGAAATCCTTTTAAGGATTTGTGTGTCTAAATACTACTCAGCAAGAGTTGCAATATTAATAATTTATTATTATAGCCAGATAATTTCTGCAGAAGATTCATAATAACACCTATATTGGTTCATTAACTTTTAATGGTAAAATTCTAGAGAAGGTGATTTGGGTATGTAGCCTTTAATAAGGCTTAATATAAACACTTAACATCTGTTTCTTTCACCTTCCCCGACTCTCATTCAGAATTATCTGTCATAGCAATTCCTGATTCAGGCTCTCTATAGGGTTTTACCCTAATTTCCATTTGTAAACCTTAATTTGAATAGGTGGGCTGAAAATTCCTGTACTTCTAAAATTGCCACTGCTCCACTTATGAAGCCTAGTTAATGATATCTCTCTCCACTTTCATTATTCAGCTCATAAACTATCAATAAGCATAAAAGAAATTACACAGAGTATTTTATTTACTCCAAAAGAATATTTATTTGGTTAAGAAAAAAAAGTTGTGTTTTGTTTGGTTGGGGTTTTTTTTGTTTATTTGTTTGCTTGGGGTATTTTTGGTTGATTTTTTGTTTGGGTTTTTTTGTTGCTTTGGGTTATGGTTTTTGTTTTGTTGGGGTTTTTTTTTGGTTTTTTTTGGGAGGGTTTATTGGTGGTATTTTTGTTTGTTTGTTTTTAACCTTTGTGTTCCAGTTACTACTATGAAATATTTCCTTTCTTTTTGGCTCATGGTGAATAACAGATATCAATTTTTTAGTTCAGGGACCAGAAATCATGATCTAATTATTAAGAAAAAGCTATAGAAAGTTTATTCAGAAAACTAGATCTCTGATCAACATAGCGCAATTAATCTGCAGAATTTAAAAGTATGAAAATGAAACACAGAGAGAAATAGGCATTAAAATGGAAATAAAAAAAGACAGGAAAAGCCATAGTGATGAATTAAACAGTAAATGGGAATTTTCATTGGATTGTCTTGAAATATATTTATATATACTTATCAAGGGTTTGTTTGTTTGGCAGGGTGTAATTTAGGCTTTTTCAATAATTGTTCATTTTTTGATTGAAAAGTTATCTTCTGTTTTCAGCTTTGGGCTTGAATGTATATACTCCCCAAGGCAGTTCTGAATCTAAAACCTTCTCTAAGGACTCTCTAAACTTTGACAAACTAAGCATGCCAGAGGAATACTTGCCAAGGTAAATAGGTGAATAAGAAATATTGGTTTTGTTTTTCTGTAATTTACTTCCATAGGAAGACCTACAAATATAAACTGTTATATTAAATCATAGATCTAAGCAAAAGTGGTCAAGTTTTATCTGATAGGAGGGAAGTCACAAACAGATCATGTTTGTTTGTAATAGAAATTATATCAGCTTAGGCCCCTAAAATCACACTGACTTCATTAGAAAAACCGCTCAAAGGATTTCACAGACTCAAAGATTTGCAGAACACTTGAGGTCAGAAGGACTTCTGGAGGTCATCTAGTCTGATCCCCTCCTTCTCAGGCAGGGCTGTCTTCAAACTATTACTAAAAAATAATTATTAGAAAATA
Organism: Taeniopygia guttata; assembly: GCF_048771995.1. Classification (NCBI taxonomy): domain Eukaryota; kingdom Metazoa; phylum Chordata; class Aves; order Passeriformes; family Estrildidae; genus Taeniopygia; species Taeniopygia guttata. Next base: position 53,280,875 of record NC_133063.1, on the reverse strand, counting down.
TTTTAAAATTTACCCTCTGCTTATGCACATTTCAGGATTCAGTATCTGTGTGTTTATTACATGATTTGAACAAAAAAATTTAGACATTATTTAAATTTTACAGTAACTCAAATATAATTTTGAGATCCCAAATATAATTCATTACATGTTATCTAAGGACTGCGGGTCAAATTTTATTTCTGTATTGGGATTTGGGGTTTTATTGATTTTTTTCATTTGTCTAGAAAGATTTTATGTTTTCTACTTCAATTTAGTAAATATCTATGACAATATTGTTTAATTTGAGACTGTTTCTGTAGACGCATCAAGTATTATAGTGGCAGAGATATCACTATCAAATAAATACCTCAACTTCTACTTTAAAATCTGAAAAGGTCTCAGTAGCAGTCCACAGGGTGGCTTTGAATCATAACAGCTTCTCACTGTGGGAAGCAAAGAGGATGCAGAAAATGATCACGTGTTCTGCAACAGTGGAAAATGAGAAGTGCACAGTAACTTACCAGGTTCATTAAGATATATCATATATACCATAAACTATTGATCCTGCCAAACCCTTATCTTCTCCTTTCAGTTCTGGGGAATTAAATTGGGTCTGATTTACCAAAATTATAATCTATGTATTGAAATAAATTAATTTGAAAAACTTGTTTGCAGTTTTCCTGTGATTTTCAGAATTACATCATTTATGCTCAGAATAATATAATGTAATATAAGTTCACAATAAAATACAAAATGTGATCTTCAGAAATGTTCCAAATGAGTTTCTGAATCTCTTGTTTTCTAGATAGTAAAGTTTGTGTTATCTTTGCAAGTAGGGTGGTAAAACATTTTAAGAATTTTAACTGTAGACATTTTCACAGAAATAATAAAGCAAAACTGCTCTTCTTTATCTGTCTGAATTTTCAGAAATATCATATGGCAGTTTTACCACCCAGTTTTTGAACATCCTATAATTTCCAATTTTCAACAGAAAAACCATTATGAGGCCCTGGTCAAGGAAGCTTTTAATTTTTGTAAGTCAAAGTATTGAATTGATTTGTAGGATATTGATTATTCAGCTAGCACCTTTCACATAAATATTAATGCATAAAATTGCAATGTTTTATATTTAGTCAAATACTGTTGCAATTTGTTCCCATAGAAGTCTATTTCCCCCCTTATTTTTCCCACTTCTGAATACCCTGTCTTCTTCACATTCAACTACAGTTGAACAAAGTAAAATATGTAGAATCACAATGTTTTTCCCCCATCTATGTACACTTCTGCAAGAAAACTCATTAAAACTTATAACTATTCAATGAATTATGACAAAACAATTGAAGACATTATTTCATGGACAAAGTTTTAAGGGTCTGAGAAACATTGCTGTACCTTCAATCTTTTGGTTTCATGTAGGGGTCTGGTAGCTTATGAGATAAAACACACAGTTCATTGTGGCATGCATTTGTTTCAAGGTGTATGCTCTGTCCATGAACATAAGAGATAGAGGAATATATAACTGAGTACACACATTCACCTTCATATCACTCCCTTTTACCATTTTTGTGCGTCATGGCAATTATTTTTGGTAGAGTTAATTCCAAATGAACAGTGAAGGTTCTAAAGAATCAATATTATGGCATACTACAAAGGCATAATACAATAATTTAACTTAAATTCTTAAAATTCATACCAAAGCAATGCTGTATTTTATTTTAAAGCCTTGAGAGTTTATTTTTCAAACAAGCTCAATCTTTGTAAATTCAAATATTTCAGTCCCACTTTGATGTAACGTAGACAAAGATATTATAAAGTGATAAACCGCCTCCCAAAAAATCAGGAAACACAAAACACTTTCTGGAGGAGATTGTGCCTAATACTTTTTGGACTACATGAGTGAACTGGCAGTCTTTGAAAGCAGGTAAGAAGTGAAAGCTCAGCATGGCTGAGATAACAAGTTGGGGAGTGCATTGTTTGTCTACTGGCGCCAAGCAGTGTTCTTAAGATTAGTGGTCCTAAATCTTTCATTCATGGCATTACAAACTGACCATCATAATCCATTCATTAAAGCCATACCAAAGAAAAGGATAAGAAACTAAACAGCTATGTTCAAAAACCACAAAACTTTAACATGACAATTTAAGTATTTAAATGTGCACAAAGTCATATTAAGCAAACCTTAGGATGTTGTGGACTAGAAAGACTTTTGCAAGCTCAAATCACTTTGTAAATTACCATCTCCCTCTTTCCTTCTCCTCCCTCCTCTCATGATACTCTCACAATAACAAAAGGGATTAGCTATGCAATCTAAAGTGAATCCACTTTAAGGGCATAGTTAAACTCAGAGTAGCTAGCAGTCAGTTTTAGGGCATGTCAACCATTAAGTTTGAAGCTGGTCCTTATAGATTAATTGATCCTTGGGTTTCTGTTATGAAATAGTAATTAATGTGAGGAAAACGGTCCTGTAATGTAAGTTCATGTGTACTCTGCCATATTTTTTATGTTCTCTTATCAATTTCTGAACTGAAATCATTCTCCAAATATAATGAAAAGGGTACCCTTTTATACCCTAGAAAAAGGGTACCTCTTTTATACCCTAGAAAGTAGAAGCATACCAGTTTCCCAAACAGACTTGTATCTAAAAGTTTATCTACAGATAAGCAGATTGTGCACAGATTTTTCTAAGGAAGGTGTGCACCTACAAGGGCTACCTGTGGCTAAGCTTAGTACCAGTGTTCTCAGTACCAGTGCTTGCCTAAATAATTAAATGGACTTACAGGTCCTCACGTGGCATTAGACATTCTCCAGAGAAGATGTAGGTTTTCCTACCATCACTGCAATAGCAAGCTGACAGTATGTGGTCAGAATAGGTGCCTGGACTCTTTATAGAGATTTTTAATTATCTCCCTATATGACCTGGGATCAGATGGGTTATACAGACAGGCCAATATTCCTAGGCCAGGTTTTGGAGAACTGTGTAATTAAAACATGTGAGAATTAGTGCTCAGCTCCCAGTGACTTCTTTTCTTTGAAAGTTCTAGCCCAATATTTCAAAAGCAGAATGCATTTTACAAGGAGGCTTTCCTTAGAAACAGAATTATAACCCCTTAGTACCCACCAAAATCCTGTAATGAACAGCTTTATTTCCTGGTATCAGATGGACAGGGGAATATGAAGCTATAATTCTCTAAGAAAACTATTTAAACTTTTCTCTAGATCAGGAGGCAGTGCAATGCCTACAAAAGTTACTGATAAAAGAGTTCTTGAGCAGGGACTTATCAGAGTAACTGAATGAAGTACAGTCTCCTGGAAGTATAGTTTCATCATCTTTCCTATTTCTTTGTGCCATACCCTTTAGAGGTCCATCTACTTAATTCTATTTCCATTTACCCATGACAGCTCTACATGCTCCACAATGAGGAAAAAATAGCCAAAGTTAAATGCTTAGATTTAGGATTCTTCTGTAGTTTACTAAAAATTTATGCAAGACAATAAGCATGTTTTCATTGTAGATCACAACTATATGAGTTTGGATGATTTTTTTACCTTTTTTTTTACTTTTGCCTAAGGTTACATATAAAGTTCTCTGAAAATGGGCTATTTCCTTGATTTTGAAATTGAAGAAAAATAGTAGCGGAGAAATATGCTGTTACTTTGAAAGTAAAAAAATTAATTATTTTCATTTTATATAATTTAATTTGAGATTTTAATTTCAAATTGCATTGTTTCCAGTAATTAAATTTAAAAATAATTTTAAATAAGTGCTTTAATTAAATAGGAAAAAGAAATTCAGATATTTGGGAGTTTTTTGAGATTTTGATAACCTGGTAGTGCAGGATAATTGAAAATAGTCCCACTGTCCATAGATAGTTAACAAATAACATTTTAAATTCAAACTATGAGACAGAGATAATAAAAATTTAAAATTTTTCTGCAGGAAAGCTTCTAAATTCTCTTAGAAAAAACATTTCCCAAATCATCTCAGAACTAGCTCCTGCTGTATAATTGTGCTCATTCAATTAGATATTTTTCAGTTCTAGCCTTTCTGACTGAACTGCTGTCTTCAAAGTTTTCAGCCTAATGACCTGACCAGCTTTAGTGATTTCTAAACATGACAGTAAGTTGAAGTTATTATGTAGTTATCCTGTTACTTAGGGTAGATAGGCATTTGAGATGCAGGAGAAGATTAGCGTAAGAAAGAGTAGACACATATTTACAAGCTTGTGTCTTTTCCTGTGATTCATCCTATCTTTCTGGATATACAAGCAGTGTAGCCAGATCCTGGGACAAGATGGATGGACAGATAGCGTATGTGTATGGATGATAGCTGCATGATAAATAGTGGAACCATCCCATGTATTTATATCCACCTTTGACCATCTCATGTGCCCTTTGCCTACCAATTCATCTTCACCATGATGACTTATAAAATCTCAGCTCCTTGAAACATTTCAGTCTGTTATATCCTGCCTCCTTTGTTTTCCCCCACATTCATCCAGCAAAATGAAAGAAGAATGTCACAATATGAAAAAGAGATTGTTCATTAATACAGAAGTGACAAAAAAGCCAATAACTTCCTATTTCCACAAATATGAAAATTGAATCCTCTCTACTTATTTAATTTAGATACCTTTTCAGTTATGATAAAATCGAAGTAGATAAATTTACAATAATTTAATTAGTTTTAAATATTATTAATTCTAGAGCTGGGCATTTTTATTCCCTCTGTTACCAGAGGAAAGAGGAAGGGCAACCTATGGAAAAATTATCGTCTGGTTATTTTGAAACAAGAAAAACAGGAAGAAAATCAGAAAGAAAATACATTCAAACACACAGTTTGTGAATTTTGTAGTTTTCTTTCTAACTTGTTCTTTTGGGGCAGATTTTTCAATAAAAAGAATCAGTCATAAAATTCTCCAGTGCTATTGAAACCTGTTTTCTGACACTTGAAACTCATGGAATTCTTTGATTCTGTCTGGTCTGACAGAAGTATTTGAAATATGAAGTTAACACCATCTTTTATAAGGGACCTATTTAAGATGATATTCAATTTAAAAAAAACAGAAGTTTGGTAACTTATTAGAGGAGATTGTAGGTAGCAAGATGCTCTAATAGGTGTTGCTTCTAACAGTCCAAAACTTTTTTTTTTTCAAGAAAGAATGAAAAGTTTCCCACCTGTGAGTTTTCAGGATCACTCAGTGGTGGTCACTAATGCAAAAATTAAGCCTCTGAATCAGTGACTGTCACAAGCTGAGACTTCGTTTCACGTCCCGTGTCTCAGTTGCTGTTTGCTCTATTACTAGATGATGCCAGCAATGAAATAAAACTGCCTTGAAAGGTATATGGAGAACTCAGCACTGATGTGTTTTATTGCTCTTGAGTGCATCTTGAAATATTTTCACTATTCTTTCTAAGGAAAATTATGTCAAATTGTTTGTGTATTTCTGATAAAAGTACAAACTAAAACAATTTCAAAAGGAGTTGTAGAGCACGAGAACATACACTTTTGAATATCATCCATTAATATTTCAATCTATGTCTCTAAGTCATGAAACACATCTGGGTATTTCTGAAGAATTTTGTCAGTAATATTGGTGTATTTATGGCATTTCAATTAAACACCCTTAGTTGAAATTTGAGTGAACATTTTTGTATTTATTTGTTTAGGTTAAATACTTCTGAAAGCAATACTGGCTAAAGAGAAAAACCCTATATTTTCATATTAGAATAGTCCATTCGCAAAAAGATGTGTACTGATCAAAATACGTAAATTTAAATTCAGAGGACTGTCAACTCACACCTGTTTAACTATGAAGATATAACATATAAGCAAGTTCCACTTTACACACACCTTGAGAAGTTTCTTCAAAAACTTCTTCAGTATGGTCTAACTGTACTCCTGTTGGGAAAAGTTATGCTAATTTAGATTTTAATTTTTAACAATAAAAATTAAAAACCCCTGCTGATTAGCACAGTTTTGTTCATACTGAATTAGGAAATCAGTTAAACAGAATTGGTCATTCTATTGAGACAGAGGAAAATAAATGTATTAAAAGTTCATCTGAAGCACTTCAGACTGTCTCTACTTCCACACAAGTCAAGAAAAGAACATGCACATGCATGTGCTTCTATCAGGGATTTCAAACAGTTCATTTTGATATGTAAGGTATTTTTCAACACAAACCATTCTGATTCTATGATGACATAAGCTTGTCAAAGACAAACTTAATATGTAAAGCATCATCCGAAAGGCTGGCTGGCTGCTGAATGCCAATGAACATGCTGCAACTGCATTTCCCTTTTGGAGGTGCTTAATTCATGTCTATAAATAAATGCTGATGGTGAAAGTATATTTATGTTTTCCTGATCACACCCAAATCACAAATGATCTCGAGATGGATCACAGAATCACCAGTCCTGGGAGAGAAGAGGCATCCCTCCAGTGTGGGCCAGTGGCCATCTGGGCCAATACACTAGGTTTGAACTGGAGCCTTCAGAATTAAACAGGATGGTATGTTGTCACTTGAACAGAATGCATCAAATCTACACTTCAAGTAGATTTTCTTTTCTCTGTGAATTGGTTAAAATGAAGTCTGTGATATAGATCCAACAAGATACAATATGATATAACTATCTTAATGACAAAAGTAAAAGCGATTAGTCCTTAAAAGAATATCTTTGATAACCTAAAGTAATCTTTGACATTTTAACTATTGGAACACAGAAAGATCAAGCAGTAGCACAAAGACTCATTCTGATCTGTGCAGCAGTCATTATGCTAGAATGTGTAGGAGAGCTTACTTTATTAGGCCAGGGAAATCAGACAGCATTTTAGGATTATTGTACCTCTCATTCATTTAGAGTATGCCATGAGTTCTTCAGCATCCCCATGGGCAAGATGTGCAGACAGACAAAAGCCGCTTCTTTCTTAAGTTCCAACTTTTCCTGACATCACTGATAAGAAACATCTTTGAATAAATCTTAAAATATAGGGCAGATGCTTTTTAGTCCTTCTTCTCTCCACTGAGCAGTCAGAGCCAGAGCTATGGGCCCATCAGTATGTGCAAGTGGGAAAAATGTAGCACTTGCAAGAGCAATTAAGTGCATGTACAATTATAAACGTGTCTAAAACATAAGACTAGTTTTGCTTTTTTATACTCCCCAGACATTTCACAGTAAAAGTGCCTCACTCAGTTTTGTAACATAACTATTTTTAAATATAATAGTGCAACCTCAGCTACACTGAAAAAAAACTTGTTTCTTTCTACTGTCAAGAGACAGAAAGATGAAATACTCAAATATTTTGTTTCAAGTATTTGTTTTAAAGCCTGTTATTTAAGAGATAAGAATGTTTAAATTCAGGTACTTAGCAGAAAAACCAAACAAACAGTGGTCCAAGCTCTTGCCACTGTCAATAGCATTTCCAGGGGTGCCTGAAAAAGCTATGAGAAAAAACAAAATTTATCCCCCCAGCTGGTAAACCTGGGGTTTCAGCTTTTCAACTGAGGTTGAGCAAGTGGTGCCAGACAGAGATGAAGGAGTGACAGAGAGATCCTGGGGCAGCTGGGCCTTTTGCTTGAAGTAGGAAAGGTGAGCTAGGGCTATCCTGTCCCTTCTGCTCTTCTGAGATATTTGTCTGTTCCAGAACATAAGAAAAATGAGAGTCCAAGCCATGGCTTTTTCTCTGCCACAGAGTCTAAACAATCATCTGTTCATTTCTGCCAACAGCACAAAAATGATGGACCACATCCCCATCTGGATTACATTTGGAAAATTCTATAAATCAGTGTAAAGATTGTGCATATAGCCCAGAACCTTATATACCATCCCCATAATTATACTATTCCAAAAATTTTTTTAAATGAAATTCAGATAGTAAATTCTGATTGCTTCCCAGTTAGAAAAAACAGTTCCAGTTGCAATAATGCAGGTCAAATGCTAAGTTCTTCAAAAGCCTTGCTTGCAACAGAAATTTCAAAGGAAAAATTCCATATCACATAAAGACTTTTAGATGATGTGACTGATCAGCTAGCTGTATGCAAAAGAGGATTACTTGTTTCCATTTTTATATATTAATCATTAGGAGGCAATTTTTCCTGTATTTATCTGTTTGCTTTTCCTCTAATTGAAAGCATAAAAATATAACCGAAGACAAAAATCAACTTTTTGGAAATAGCATAGACTTCCCAAGGTATGTATTTTATTCAGAGTTAGTTTTATCAGGGGAAAATATAATGGTAGGAGAAGTTCTAAGAATATCAGAGCTGTTTTCAGTGTGAAAATAATTGTGCAAATGAATTCAAATACTTCTATATCACAAATAAATGTTCTGCTACTTACCAAAATTTAATAAAACCTGAAAACAACATTAATGAAATCAATAAGCACAGGAAATAATAAATCTATTAGTGCATTTCCCAGCAAAACAAAGAGTGCTGATTTAGTTTTCACTAAAGAATGTAGCTTTGTCATTAAAAAAGTTTCTCTCAGCAAAAGAAAGGATGTCTTGTGTTTAAGAACAGACATGACATCAAAACTGATTGAAAATTCCTTTTCTCACATGAGCAGTAGTTGTTCTGTTTAGGTTAGTGAAAGGGTGAACAGAAGAAGAAAAGCAAAGACATATCTGGTATTTTTTTTCACATTGTACATATAAATTACAAATGGGAGCACTAATGTGCAAATGCTTGTAAACCATACTGCTGTACAGTTTTAAATTGTGTCTGGAAATGAAGCAATCTGTATGAGTAGAAATTAATGACTTAGTTAACCATAAAAGCAGATTTCAGTGCTATGCCAGTAGCATTATTTCCACAGCATTATTTCCTAACAGTTTTCATTATTTCCAATTAAAAAAAGGACATTTATTTCATTCATGCCCTTTCTCTCTAGCTGCAAATCAGGCTCTAGTCAAATTCAGCTGTATGTATGAAAAAGTAAATAAATGAATAAAACATTTCGAGTTTTGAGCTGTCAGACTTTCTGCAACCTTTACACTCCTGGAAAGATAACTGCAACTAACCTTTATAAACAAGAGACTTCCTTCTCACTTCCTTCATGCACTGATATTGTTTTATGCTAGCCTTTTCCAGCTGCCTCTTTGTAGTGAGTAGCTGCTCTTAACACTTGCTGGAAGTATTCTGGGAGACTGCAAATACCGTCATGCATTTTGAGAGCAAGTTTGCTGAGCGGTGATCACAACTTCCCTGAAATAAGATTTCCTATTGGCTGAGCAGTTGAAATGCAACCCTTCTAAATGCTGGGTAGTGACATTAATGATTATTTTGCCTTTTCTGATATTCAGGAGTAAATAATTCTGGATCGTCACTTAAATATTTGCAAATATTATTCCTGACAAAGCTGACCTTGGAGATCTAATTTAAAATGCCCACCTTTAGGATTCTGTTAAGCTGTTTTCCAGGCTAGTTCTTTGAGAGATGGTCCATTCATTTATGCCAGAGGCAATTGGTGACACTCATCAGCTCAGGATGCCAGGCTTGGGCAGGTGGCAGTACTCCTGACACAACAGCTGAGCATTAGCTGACTTGGGATCAGTGCAAAATGGCGAGGGTTAAGAGATGGCACAACTAGATTAAGGGAAAGGCATTCTGCTGAGCTCCCCAGTTCCTTGAATCATTTGATCCTGCCTGCAAGAAAGCTGAGTGACAACAGTTGCAAAGCAAAGCTGGTAAAAAGTACTCAGGAGATATGAAGCAGCAGCAGCAGACAGTGCCTGAATGTGCAGGCAGCCCAATGCATGCAAAAAACCGGATTGATTAGTCATTTGTTTCTATAGAAGAGTACACCTGGCACCTATTGGTCCTCAAGAGAACTGAAATTGGATACCAGCACCATCCTGCAAGCCAGGCATGTGATAGACATGTAGTGTAGGCCTTTCTGCACCCCTGGAGAGAGCCCACAACTGCAGAAGGTCCAACTTGTCTCTGGGATAGAAGACTGGGCCATTGCTCCTTGGGATGAGCTGAGGAAGACAGACCTATCAGAGTGTAGCTCAGACCAAGTGGAGACCATTTTGGAGTTCTAAGAATTTATCAGGTTACCATCTGGTAACTAAGCACCACGCAGCCATGCAGTGGGGTGGAAGAGAGAGTAAAAATGAGAAAACTCATGGGTTAAGATACAGATAGTTAACTCAGGAAAGTAAAAGTCACACATGGAAGCAAAGAAAAACAAGGAATTCTTTCACCACTTACCATTAGCACTCAGGCATTTAGCCATCTCCAGGAACTCAGGACTCCATCATGCATAAGGGCAACTTGGGAAGACAAATATCATCACTCCAAACATCCTCATTCCCTTCCTGCTTCCTCCCCCAAATTTTTGTACTGACTGTGATGCCATATGCGATTAAGTATCCCTGACTGTTGGGGTCATTTGTCCTGGCTGTGCCCTGTCCCAGCTTCCCATGCAGAGCCAGCCCTGCTGCTTCTGGTTTGGGGTGAGGAGAGGAAAGGACCTTGACTCTGTGTGAGCACTGCTCAGCAGTAACTGAAACATCCTGCATGACCAACATTGTTTCTAGTATAAATCCAAAACACAGCCCCATACTGGCTACTGTGAAGAGAATTAACTTTACCCCAGTCAAATCATCACACATGTCCAAAGCAGTAAAGAACTCTGACAGACTTTCCAAAGCAAGAGGCAGTGCATTATGATTCTCCTTTTCCTTCTTGGTCATAGAACATCTTTGCAGTATAACATAACCAAAGACCAGCAGACACTCCAAGCAACACAGCTTTACTGAAGCTATAAACAATCTATTTTAAAGAAACTCATAGCCAGCTCATCCACATTCTGCCACATATGTTTCAGCATTTGTGACTGAAAAGGGTTTTTTGGGAGAGTAAGTTTTGGTTTTTAGTTAAAGCATGAGTAACATATTGTAGAAAACATTTCCCAGGCATTTCAGAAGCAACTTCATAGAATCACGAAAAGCCCTGCTACTTTTGTGAACACTGGCACCGGTCCTCACTTTTTGGTTTCACTGCTGGGAAGGAAACTCCCAGAGAGCCTAAACTTGTTCCAAGAGTTATGCAGAAAAAAATCATAAACAACAGACCTTTAATCAGGACATTAAAGATTTGCTACTGTGTATGGTTGCTTGGCTCACAAAAATGAACTAGCTCTCCATGCACATATTACAGCAGGCTTCCATGAAAAGGCCACTGGTCCATGAACACCAGAGTGCAGAGACAAGGACAGCACATTCTGCCAACTGACCTGGAACAGTTTCTGCAGGTCTCTGCCTCCAACACCAGCTGAGCATCCACTGTGCCACAGGTGACCAGACCTCTCCATTCTTTCAATCCTGAGCCCAGCATAAAGACTTGAGCAGAGATGACTGCAAGGTCAGCTGGTTTTTGTCAGATGTCTTACAAATAGTGTCCAAAGTAGGGCCTGAGGTTTGGCCTTCAGGAATTTTGGTGAGGAATTGAGGAAACTATTGGGAAAATATGTTCCAGCTAGTTGTCAGCTTTGCAAAGTAATTAACTCATCCCTTACATTACTAAAAACTGTGCGACTGTGGGAAAAAAGAAATATATATATATTCAACTTTAAAAGGTTTTCAGTCTTCTGTATTTCAGACACATGAGCATCTTCTAATACAGACATGTTTCTGCAAAAAGTTATCAATGACCATACAAGTGGCTCACATTTCTCAGCTGTCTTTCAAAGACTTCTAAAGACTGATGGTTAGAAAATCTGCAGCAAAATTCCTAGCTTCTTACTAGTGCATTAAATGTTCAGTTTGAATATTTTTACATGGATATATTAATTGCATTTTCTGGAAAGAACAAGAAAAAAATGGTCAGCTATCAAACAGCTCTGGTAACTAACACAGCCTTTGCTTTCAGCAATTCTACCTTGCAGTTAGTCAGCTACTTCAGCACATCAGCACAGGGATGCTTGGCCTTCTCCTGTCTGCACCAGGGTTTCAGTGACCTGACAGTCACGCACCTCTTCCAAGGAATGTATTTACATGCACCATCAATAGTATATAATATAGTCACCAAGACAAATTACCCATGGGTGTTTTAAACAATATTTAAATGAGTTGTTTATGGATTATCTTGTACATATCTGAGAAAGGTTGCAGAGACATTCAGGAAAGAGAATGTTGTGGTTTTGGAATTAACATGCAAGAGGTTTACCATTTATACTCTTGCAAGAGGCTTATAAACATAAAACCAAGATTTTAAATATCTTCTTGAGCTATATAAGAAAAAAGAAATCATCTCATACGCAAATTAAATTTAGAACAGAACTAGAATAATTTAAATGGAGATATGAAAACAAAGTTTTTAGTATTTTCAGGAGTGTGATCTAAAATGTGAAAATTTTTCCGATTTCTTAATTCTGCTTTGCAGATCTTTTGGGATAATAAATTTGGATGATGAGCATGGACACATTATGAACAGTTGCACATATGACTAATGGGGAGGAAGGTAAGAAGTTGGCTATATAAATACATTTATTCACATGTTAATGTTAGTGTTACTATACTTTATCTAAGTCTACAAGCCTGATGCTAAGTCAATGTGAAAATATTAGAAGGTCAGTCTCCAACAGAAAAAGCACACAAACACACCACAACCCTGAAACAAATCCCAAAATACCATCCAGAAAATAAGAGAAAGGCAAAGTTGATATAAATCTGACACATGGAATAGCATTTTTGTAATATTTGGTGGAACATACTAGGTGAGGCCATTAAAAGTCTACATCTTACTCCTAATTTTTCTTTAAATTACATACAGTCTCATTGATTTAATGTGCTTACAGCTTCAGGAAGACTGTCTTAAAAGTTGCTACCTTTTCAGATGCATATCATTCCTATCAAAAGTGTCCATAGTACTGAGAAGATTACAGTAAATTACCCTGTACATTCTTACTTTTCCAGATTTTGAATGCCATTTCTGAGGAGACTATACAATGTAAGCATTGATTAACAATGTCTTTTTACCTACCACAGAGACTAAGCATGGATAAGACTACTTGAAAGGAGGAGTAAAGAACATTAGAACAAGCTGAGACCTCATGTAGCAATCTAAATTTTGAGCATCAAGTCCAGATCTTCAGAAAATGAGGTTAAAACTTTCTGCTGACATAAGGTGTAGTAAATTTTAATATAGCAAATATATAAGCATTTGCAGCTACTGTGTAAAATCAAGAAGAAGCAATTTTTTCCAACTTTCATTGCTATTTTTTTGCTCAGTAGGAAATAAATTGCTTTATTTTTGTTGGGTGAGATAGGTGAAATACTGGAATTGTGTTTAAGTTGGGGATATGATATTCCAAAAGGTCATATTCTGTTCAGGCTTTAGTTGTCACTACTTACAGTCAAAGATCATTGAGGCTTCTTCTTGTGAGAGATGGTTTTAAAATTCATGATTTGCATGTCAGCTCCAAGAAGCTGAATGGAGAGGTTTCATCTCTTTAAAAAGGTGGGGAAATTGCTCTAAAACCTTTGTTCCAGTCTGTACAGAGTAAGTGGTTTGTCCAGCTAGTGCTAAGCAAAGGTTTATCCTACACAAGTATTTAGTAAAGTCGCATCATTAATATTTTCCTGCTTGTTGGTTTACATGGCATCCTCCATAGGATGACAGCTCCCATAAAACCTGTTAGAAGATATTTTGCCTTCCTCAAACAATAAGTATTGATTACTTCCATACTGGGATCTAGTGCTCAAAACACGCCACTGTGATGTTTACTTCTGCAGATTTTAATTTCTTTTTCGCTCTGGCCCAAGACAGTATCCTAAAGGCACCCAGGAGGTTCCAGGAATTTTAATTATTTGTATTTTATTATTAGCCATCTTGAAATCCTTATTCTCTGTCCACTTCTTCCAATTTTAGATACAGGATATTCTCAAATTATGTAAATCATTAAAAATAAGAGAAACAATCTTTCCACATTACTTGGGTTAAACATATAAAATATAAAATATATTATTCATATTCATATTCAAAGTAAGAAGAAGCAAAGTGTTTCTACATTGTAATTCTAGCATCAAGGAGAAATCTTATTTACAATTACAGATGATCTTTAAAGTTCCGATTTTATAAAATCATAAAATGGTGACTAATTGGGCAAAATAAGGACTCTTCATGTAGCCTGAGACAATTCAATATTTCTGTGATGACTGGGCCACTATTCTTCTGAAGTCTTGTTTGCTTTTGGTTGCTAGAGTAAAATATATGTGTCAATAAATAACCAGATGGGTATCAGTGATGAACTGATAATATCAGACCCCATAGCAGTTGACCTTCTCTAAAGGTGTCATGTAGCTATTAAACAGCCTGAGGGAAGGAGCAAAATAAGTAGTCTGTTGCAAGGTGCAACTCTGAGTGTGGATTCAACATTGTTTATTACCATTTCTGACTTTCTGGCTTTCAAATATGATCTGATCAACTGCAGATCATTTCTAGAAATGCAAGCAATCCTTAACCTTAATCCTTAACAATGTAAAATAATTTTAATTTTTATGGCCAAAGGTATCCAAATTAAATATTAATTGATTGAGAGAGTGCCTGCTTTGTTATTTGTCTAAGTCAGGTAAGATATCATGTAAGAGAAAGATTATTAGCTGAGAATATCAGAGATGAATGACTAAAAAGATGTCTAATGAGTAGACAAATCAGTTATCAGGGTTCTCATTCAAACTAATAGGGACTGAAGATTTGCAGATTTATACAATACAATAATTTTTAATTGTTGCATCTTATTCCTAATAAGCAAAAAAACTCAAGTAGGAGTCTTTTATATGTAACAACATTTGATTTTTTTTCCTTTTCTTAGTATTACTATCTGTTTAGAATGGTTTTATTGCTTCAGGTGTATTAAAATGCTTTTCACGTTAAATGCTCCTGCTTAATTTGCATATATTACACATTTTGGTAAATAGATATTAACTTCCTTAGCAATATGCAGTGTTGCAGTAGACATAGTGTCACCCACAGCTCTATCAGTAATTTCTTGCATTTGCTATTAAATCCTTGATAAGATACAGCTTGTAATTATTGTTTAAGAAATCACAAGGACAAGAGACACCAGTTTTGGTTAACCAATGTTGGGTTGCAATGAGTTAACTGGGATCATTGTTTCTGGGGCTGTTCATATCCCCAGACTTTTCACAGCCCTGGCAGAGGCTGACTCTGTAATAAGTCTCACATTACACGTGGATTAGATTTGTAGAAATCCTGTAACTCAATAGGTACCTGCCTATTCTCTCCTGGCGTCAGGCTGCCTGCACTACTTTGCTCTGTAGACATACCTGGCATTCCACCCGTGCCTCCTCGCTGGCTAAGTGGGCTGGAGCCTGCCTACCAAAACATTGGGGTATTGTTGGGAAGGGGAGACCCCCTTGACAGACGAGCGAAGTGTGAAGTTAGTCTTGCAATGCCTTATTACCTTCCTATGAAGTATACACGCAGCTCTTTTAAACTTCCTTTATTCTGCAGTAATGCGGGAAATGAGATCTGCAGAAGCGTTTGGGAGCTGCAAAGGGGTGGAGATGTGCTGTAGACAAGGACAAAAAACCTCCTAAACCCTTCCGCCTTCCCCCCAGCCACCACCACAATGTTTGTTTACACTGACTGAGGAAAAAACCAAAAACATATTTGTCAGTGCATCCAGGAAGTGAAATGGCTTGATTTCTGGGAATTGTGCCAGGTATTATAAACCATTTTATTTTAACACTCATTCTTCATTTTATTGCATACCATTTGCTTAGCAATTATAGAGAATTAGGATTTTCAAAACATTTGAATAAGATTAGAACACCCATTTGCGGTGTTTAGGACTTTTAAAGTGAAACAGCTATCTCACTAATGAAAACTAAGTCATGTGATGTTTAAATAACAAAAGGAATATTCTCAGTTGGTCACTAAGAGTTTATGGTTTTTATCCACCAAGTCTTTAAATAAATTACAGCGAAGCTTACAATAAAGCTTACAGGAGTATTATCAGACCAATTGATCAGTCAACTTATTAACTCTTCATTGGGCTTTTTACATATTTGATGGTGAGATTTTTGTTCTTTTTCCTTTTTTTTCGTACTTGTGAAATTTGAGATTCGTAACAACTCTTTCCTCCTCTTTCAACAGTTCATCATCTCAACCTGGAAGATAATGAAAAGACTTCTAGTGATTTCATGCAGATGTGTATGTGATTCGAAACTAATAACAGCATTTAACTTTAAATGTTAATAAAGTCTATGGCTTATATTAACACTAAAGTGTCCTATTTTACTTGAAGAAAAAAAATTGTAATGGTTGCCATCACAGAGTGTATGGTAGCAATTTATGCACAGAAACATCTGCTTCAGAGTTTTGGCAAATGATTATATTTATGTCTTGAAGTTCGTAGCTAAAACTTTGAAGTTTAGTGAGATTTTAACACAATCATCAGAGAGAATGGTGGAAAGATTCTTGGGGACATTGTTTTGTTTCCTAACGAGCTGCCAAGTATCTTAGTTAAGCCTTCAAGAAGAGTGCAGGCATGTCCTTTCCGAATGTTGCAGTGGAGGTAAATTTCTGCCGCCCAACTAGTTCCTCTTGTCTTGCCAAGTGTCAGTGGACTGCTATAATTTCTGCCTGAGTCAAGTGCCCAAGCAGCTTGCATGGGAGGCAGTGACTCTGCAGGAAAAGAGTTTGCAAGAAATAGTTGCTCGCATCAGAGTATCCAAGTGCGTTGCCTATGCAGGTTTTTATCTCTATCCTCTCTGCACATTTCATTCCCCCATATTTTTAGAAAGGAAACCCTTTTGGCTTCACAGTACTATTTTTAAAATTTATTTTGTATTTTTATATTATTATTTAAAATACTTCTAAACCTCATACTGTGTTGATGTGATATTATCTTAGTAGGGGTAGGTCAGAATGAGTTTTACCTATGAGATTTTGAAATACATCTTTAGAAAAAATACCCATGTATAGGAATTATTTGCAATTCAAATGAATACTTTTCTCTTAATTATATTTCTTGTTGCTCGCTGGTCACCTAGCAAATCAAACTATAGAAGAAAGGCAACAAAGTTCAAAATAAAATAATAACCTTCTGTACCTTTTTTTTCTCTTTTTCTTTTAATTGGGTGCACTATCCCAGAAAGAGAGAGAGATCTGGGTGGTTTTCTCCCCCTCCCCCCTATTTTTGCTGTATCCCATATATTTCTGTTCCTTTTATTATATTTTCACGTTCCTTTTATTACAGCATATAGTTTCCTTCTGCACCACATATTTAAGATAAGTTGAAGTTTATGGGGGGTAACGCAATTAACAAAGCCTGATTCCTACCGTTTGACCAACAAACCCCTCCAGTTCTATCCTCAAACCCCAGCAGCCCCTTTCTGGTCCTCCGTCGCTGTTGCCTTCGCCCACAGCAGCAGTGCTGCAGCTGGTTCCCAAGCCTTGTGCTGGCTAATTAGCCAGCCAGCACCACGGTGACGTTTGGCAAACAGCCTGCTGCCAAGTACAGGCTGCCCCTAAATAGGAGCGCTGATTTGGATCTTTCCTGTTTACATAGATTTTCACGAAATTTAGACACATATTTTCTACTACTCCTGCCTTTTGAATTTGCTTCAATATAGCCACTAACAAAGAAGAAAGGTATTATAAGAGGGCAACCAGGAGGCAAACAACACAGTTGTATTAACCAGATTTCTGAATTCAAGCTAAAAACCACATATGCAGTAATGAAGTTCAGGCCGTGATCTTAGTCTGAACAGTTAACACGAGGGTGTCCAAAATTCGACCAGCTTCAAGGAGTTTTTCTTTCTTATTAGTTCAGTGGCACAATTTTCATGCCAGTTTCCTGCCAAGCAAATTGCAGAGGGATTGTACAACTGAAAGAGCTTGAGTCTGAGTCTCTGGTGACAAGCTTGCTGCAGCTCCAATCAGGGCTTTATAGCTTCCTAAAAAAAATAACAATGCTGCCAATTGTAACAAATGTGAAGTGTCTCTTTGACATGAAACCACTGCCTATTAAAATGAGCCAAAAATATGACTGTTTCACAGAAGACTCTTTTTTATCATCTGAACACTTCTCAGTACATCACTTGGGTCAAATTCAAATATAAAATCATGGTACCTAAAGGAAACAAACTGTCAAGAGTCTTGTATAATGCTCATTGAGTCCTCTTCTTTTAAACAAGGCTAGTACTTATGCAGTTTTCTTGACAGTAAAATGTAAAGAATCTCAACAATGGCAGGGAATGCAGGATGAAAAGTCCCTTTTTCCATTGCAATATTTCTGCTGAAAAAGCTTTGTTATGGTTTATGAATTCCTTTAAATAAAAAGAGCCTATGAGAGTATTTTGAATGAAATATTTTTTCAAGGTTGAATGCTAGCTCTAGCCCCACTCAAATAGGAGAAATTACTACCCAGTGGTATACCAAATTACTTGTTAACTGTTTCAGCAGCAGGATACAATGATTCCTTATACTAGGTTTGTTGTAGCTTTGCTAGACACTTTCATGCCTCTAATTACTGAAATCTACATTATCAGAAGCAGTTTTATGTTACTGAATTCAGTTCAAAAGCCAACAATTCAACTAAATTAGTACAGCTGAGTGTGTTTCTCAAGCATATAGATACAGATATCTAGTGTTTATTAAGTGTTTGGGTGAAAATAGTTAAAAATAAATCTACCCATATAATTATTTTTTTGCCTAGATGACACCATTGGGAGACTATTATTGGAACTAAGTAGGTAAATTTAACTGACTTTGGGGTTCTGGGTTTCCCCAGAAATTGCAGAAGAAAATCTAACTCTAGCCATGAATGCTCTAAATTCTGCACTTTCAAAGAGCCTTTGTGCATAGGTTGAATAAAACTGCATTTTAGTAACAATGAAAGAGTGAAAGAGCCTTGTTTAAAACTGCTACAGGTCACTAAATTTCAACAGAAACCTATTTTTACTATCTCTTTTCTGATTATCTGATTTTGCACCTTTACATTACTGACAATCTGTATGAGCAGCTTGGAGCCACAGTTGTGCCAAATCTAATGGGACTGAAATTACAGTGCATTAGCTACACATCAGAAACCTCCACCCGAGTCTCATCCTGCATCTTCTTCACACTTTTAAAACCCAAATTTATGTTACAGGTTTTCCAGTTTGACTTTTCCTAGGGATCTCTATGGCCACATTTTGGCAGCCTGGGTTGTTTCACTTCTTTAAGACAGGAAGAAACAGGGCAAATTAGAGCTGATCACCACTCCTCCATTGTAAGCTGCTGCCTCTCAGCCAGTCAGTACTGCTATCAGAGAACTGAAGGAAGGATGAAGGAGAAAATCCAACCCACACCCCTTCCACCCTCCCCACTTATGTTTCCTGGATTCCAGAATCTTTGCAATGAAGAGAGCCTGACTCAAAATAACTTATTCTTTAGCTTATGTTTCATCATAGTGTTAGCCTTCACTCTTTCACAAGAAATGCAACAGACATTGTCAGATTCAACATTCAGACAAAAAGCAAGTGGTAGCTAGCAATTTTTTAAAAAATTATTATCTATTAATCACAGTTTACATGACAGGAAAAAAAAACATTCCCACCCTCTTATTGTTAGACTGAACACAACCTTCCCTCCTTTTTGAAATGAAATATTAGAGAACCAGGGAAGAACATGCCAATGAATCAGAGAAAGAACAATACTGGTTTTGTTAATACTAACTGCAAGGGTTAGCAGAAATTTGCAGAGAAAGCCTGTCAGAGAGCAGTGATGAGTAGAACCTCCCTTGAAAGATCTGCAGTACTACCACACTTGGGGTTTTTCATGCAAATATTGTCCCACTGAAACTGTGTAGACAGCTGTCCTTTCATGTTCTACTGTATGTCTTTAACCCTAACATCATGGTTAATCAGGCTAAATTGACATGTTACATTCAAGAACAAAACACAACTGTATTGAATCTGGAGCAATCACTTTATCACAGTTCTTATTTCATTAAGTTTTTGTGGGAGGAAAGAAAGTATTCACATTGTCTAAGTGCAATGTTAGTTCATTGTTAGTTCATTAAGATGGACGAAGTAGCAATTAGGGGAGAGATGAGTGTTGTTAACCACCTTCTGCACTGAAAATATCTTCATTTTTAATGGTGAAACACAGGCCAGACCCTGAGGTGCAAATATGTGGCATCTTGATTGTTTTTTTCTTTAATCTTAATGCCAGATGTCTTTCAGATTAAGGAATATATGGGAGATGTGAATGTCCCAGATGTCAGATTCATATTAAAATCATGGCAAAAGCAGCTCAAAAAGTAAATTTATTGATATCTTGCTTTATTCTCTCATACAGATAGTTCTGCAATTACTTATTCTAAATCTTGATTTTTTTTTTTCCCCCTCCATGGAGAATTGTTATCTCTAGAGACATCTTAGGGACTCTGTACAGCAGTGCCATCTTTGCTATCAAGTCAGCACTTTCCATTTCCACATGTCTTCAGACAGAATGTGCTGTTTCCTGTGGCTTCTATTTTCTGAAATGGACATGGCATAACACTCTATTACTGATGAATATTTTATTCATAAAATGGAGCTAAAAATGTATTTGTGCCACTCTAGGGCCAAAGAAGTATCTCCATTTGTGATTTTATTGTACTGCTGTAACATCTGGAAGACCTAAGCAGGATTAAAACTTTACCGTTGGCAAAGAACACTGAGATTGTCAGAGTTATTTTCTTCCCCAGGAGCATTAAAAAGATAGCCAGGGGAGCAGAAATGCATAAAGGATCTTTGTGGCATTACTGGAAAAAAACTTTAAATATGTATGAATAGATAGACAGACAGACAAGTGTTCACAGTTCCATTTGGATTTTCAGCAATGATTTAGAAAAGAATGGAGAATAACAACAAAGCAGGAAAAACATGGAGTAAAAAAAAACATAAAAGGGATCATGTTTTAACTCGTTCAAAATTTTATTAGTTTATTACATTATAAACTATTTGGCCTAGACATACTTTATATAATCTCTTACTTAATGTTTTGTGACAGCTTTAATACAACAAAATTAGATATGCTGCTGCAATAGTCCTGACAGCTACCTGGTTTCCATGCATTAACACCATTGGCTTCCTGCCCAATACAAATAAACTTGAAAGGCTAGAGAATACATCCAGTGAAATCAAGCAGCCTAAAACTAAAAGGTAGAGCTCAGCACTGCAGAATAAAATATAATTGCAGAGGAAACTTTTGATGATATCATTAACTGAAATATTTGGAACGTATAAATATAAAATAAATAAATAAATACATACATACATACATAAGAACATATGTATGTATATAAAAACCCCTAGAAACAAAGACATTTAAAGTCCACCTGCACAGAGGAAGCCATAATGAAAGCAGTAGACAACCCAAATATTTTTTTTATTTTATTATGGAATCATATTTGCACATCATATTCTATCCTGAAAAGAAGTGCATGTAGTCTTCATGTCTTACTTTATCATGTACTGGAGAAAGGGCCTCTGAGAGCTGGAGCTGCACTGATCATGACGGAAACCTACTACTAAAAGTTTAACTTGTCAGAGATTGATGTCTTTGCTTAGATCTGAGTGTTGTGCTTTCACAACCAAGTCCATACATTTGGAAATGAGATGAAGTATTGGAAAGATTTTCCAATAAAAATTAGGACTTATTGGATTAATGTTTTGCAGTGGCAATGTACAGTGGATAGAGAAAAGCTTATTAGAAGCTGGAACATTTTTACTGTCTAGAAAAAATATAAAAGAAGAAAGTAGAAATTAATGTTTAGCTAGCCTCATGTGGGAAAACCTTCCCTTCTTCATTTTTCTTCTCCAATAATTAATGAGTATGAAGGATGCATTTTCCAGTAGAGTAATCCTGTTTGCCTCTTTCCTGAAACAATGGAAGGTCTGGCACTAATTGAATAGCTATGGATCCTGATAGAATGCAACTTATCTTCAACATGTTTACTGGCTCTATGGAAAGGGCATAGAGTGTCAATATTGCTAATAGTTTGGAATTTCTGGTCCATAACTTCAACTCATTACCTCTCTCATTTTTATCTCTATGGTACCACAAGGCTTTTGCAGCCTAGACAAAAAAAAAAAAAAAAAAAGTGCAATATGCATGAAACAGGTGGTACTGGCACTAGGACAAATTGCCTACTCTTTCAAAAGTTTTCTGATGAAATGGTGATGAAGGGAACTGATCTGAGGTTGAGTCATAAAAACCTTCAAGTACAGAGATTCTCATAAACTGTTTTATTTTCTCATCAAGTTCAAAGTATGTTTTATTCATCCTGCTTTCTTTAATATATGGACATAGGCTTAGCTAGTGGAGAGAAAAAATTATAAAATATGTTACCTTGTCCCTTTTCCAAACAAAGTCCTCTATGCATTTCACTCCCTTGGGTGTTCACATGCGTGAACAAACCAAATGTGGCAGATGTTATTCACATTCCTAATTGCACAACTGGAAGCTGATCTCATCCTGTAACAATGCATACAGAGTACTCAAGAAGAATCTGAAGAAAAAAGAAGTGCTCATCAAATAATGTTGCGCCTGTTGGGAATTTTTTGATCCCCATACAAGTCGCAGTAGCATCTGGAAAGAAATCTCTCCACTAAAGACTTTTAGGCTACATCATTCTCTGTTCTTTCCTTCCTTAATGCTTAAAAAGTGCAAAGAGAGTCCATTTAGCCAGGAATTATTACTATCCACTGCTTGAAAATGCCTTGCTACTTGAATAAGAGCTACATGTAAGGTTTGTGCTTTATATCAATATAGTACTGCCCTAATGTATCATGTTAAAATGAGATTCTGCTTCCTCAGCTGCATAAGTGCTTTACTTCTTTTAATTTAGGGTTTATATCATATGTTTTACCTTACATCGGCATATCTGGGTGAGCTCTTTGGTTTATTACAGAGTAGGTTGGACTGTGTGCTCTAGTGGCTCATTTTGGCTTTAAAATTGATGTGTTTTATAGAGGCATGAATAAAGATTTTGCATTTGATTGACTAAATCTCAGAAATACTCCAATTCAGGGAAACAATATAAGAGCCCAAATCCCATTCAACTCAGGAAAACTTAAGTATTTTTCTAAAAGGAATACAGCAAATTATAGCCTGTGTTTAAACCTAAGTATTAACTGCTTAGAAAAATATACCAGTTGCTTCAATTTTCTTAAGGGATGTAGCAAATTTTTCAGAGAGGGAAAAAACTTATTACATGGAATTTGTACTTATAGAAAAAGCTGAAATGCAGGAAGTCAGCAAAAAGAGTGAGATATAACTACTTGCAGAGTACAGGAATGTCGGGCCAGTTACAGAAAATGGACTTTCATTACGTGGAAATGTTTCTTCCATGCAAAACATTATTTGGGTTTGTATACCACTGATTTCAAACAAACTAAAATTTTGGGTCAGTCAAGATGTCTCAGAACAATCTCAGCTGTACTTTCTCCATTCTCAACCATTACAGTCATGCATAGGTTGTACTTCTTTTTCATTACTCTGCAATATTCCTTGTGTGAGTACTCCTTTAATGCAGTAAACCGAAGTTATGAGGAAGAGCTTCTAAGCCCATGGAAAAAGGGCAACCTACCAATGATTTTCTATGGGGAAAATATGTGCATCTGTACCGTTAATATAAAATAATTGATGTGCAGCAAGCTAAAAATACTCTGGTTCGTGTCCATGCTCTGCATTTTCAGACAGATACAAAATGTTCTCATCTCTCTACAGAAAATTGGCCCTGAGTTCATCTTAGCTTTTATTTTCCCTGAAGTACTTTATTTTTAATGTGTCAGAACTTATCATGGCTCACAAATGTATTATGATTGCCATCTCCTTCAGGTAGGAACAGGGCAAACATGAAAAAACATTCTTGTAGTATGTTTCCCATCTGCCAGCCTGCAGTATGAGTTACACCAATGTGAAACCCTGCCCCAACGCCCATACAAACAACAGAATCTTGAGTTTTCACCAGCTTCTACTCAGGTGCATTTATCTATACACACATACATACACATACCATACATACGCAGATATGTACTCACTATATACATATATGTGTGTGTTCATATATATGTATAGTGTTAGCAAATGATGTTAAATGACTAATTCAGTCACTTAACTCAGATTTCTAGTCTCATTTGGAATTCTTGTCATGTTCTGTCTGGTATCCATTCCATAAGGACATATATCCTGTGTCAGATACTCTGCTTTCTGCAGACATCTCTGATGCTCTAAATAATCAAATGGTCCTGGCTTCTATGTTTCTAATGCTCACTCCACCCTAAATGCAGTAACAGAGGGGATGTATGTGCTCTATCCCTTCCATCTATTGACTTTCTTCTTCCCTCCCTATGCAGCTGATCACCAATTAGCCCCTGTCATGTGTGACTGCACAACTCACTCAGGCCTGGGACAAAAATCATACCAGTTACTAGCAAACGTAACCACAATAAAATGTACAACTGTGAGATAAGGAACAAAAAGATATGCTAAATAAATATTATTTTAAAACCATCAAATAGGGTCCACAGCTGTCAAAGGGACAACCAAAAGTAGAGAGGATGTGCAAGTGGAGTTTCAAGAAGAAATCTGATGCAGCTGTACACATTGGGCCTGTGTAGGCTAGACAGTATTTTAGGCTAGATGACAGTGGGATGTAGAAGCAAGATTGTCCAAAGGTAAAACTGGTTGTGAGGAGGGTAAATTGAAAACATCTGTGAACTGTAGAAACAGAAAATAAAATGTTTTTTCTTGCAAACTGAATTTTACCAGCATAAAATATTCTAAAGATGTCAATTATTTATGAGTGAGGGGAACTGAGTATAGGCACCAAATGAAAGGTGCTGCCTTAGCATGCAAACTTTGCATTCACACACACACACACATATATATTCTGAAATTATTTTTATATTTGTAGAACAGACCTGTATTCCACTTCAGCCTGAATTCTGACACTGGTTGGAGAATGAATATATGACCCAGAGCAAGGAACACTTCTCTTTGTAGCATTCCCACAAAAATTATTCCTATCTTTAACTTTATTGTTAAAGAGGATTTTGCACACAATGACACAGCTTTAATCTTGCCATTTTTTGGCCTTCTACTTTT
This sequence comes from Taeniopygia guttata, assembly GCF_048771995.1. NCBI lineage: Eukaryota > Metazoa > Chordata > Aves > Passeriformes > Estrildidae > Taeniopygia > Taeniopygia guttata. Next base: position 53,255,781 of record NC_133063.1, on the reverse strand, counting down.
CTTCCTCCTCCATTCCTATTACGAATAATTCAAGATTGATTTTGAGCAGAGAAAATAACTTAAACAAGGAATTTTTATCTTACTTCACCCTTCTCTTCCAAATCTACACTTATTATTGTGGGAAAAAAACAAGAATAAAATTCTAAACAAACAAACAAACAGCAACTAAAACAAAAACTCTTACAGATCAACAAAAGCATACCTGCAAAAAACCACAATATTAACAGAATATATCTTTTAAAATTGAGAAAAGGGACCCTGTGACATGATTAACCATTCCCCTGTACCAGCCCCTAATGTCTAACCTGAATCTTCTCTTTGTACTTAAAACTGGTATATGTTTCTCTGGTTTATTTTTTCTGTAGCTGTTTCATATACTCTGACTGATATAACTACTTAGAGCACAGACTTGTCTCAGGCACTTAAATTATGAATCCCAGGGACTATTTTAAATAAGAAAGTGTCCTGATGTTCAGTTTCTTTGAATGTCCCTTATTGTCATGCTGTCCAGAGCACAGAGACTGACAAAAAGGAAAATAAATCACTTTTGTTACTAAACCTTTGCATTCTAATTAAACACTTCTTACTGAACATCCATCTTTTGCCTCACACCTGGTCACTAGATGTTTTAAGAGTTTTGCATCAAGAGAAATCCAGTCTGCCCTGCCAGATGTCAGGGCAAGGCCATTTCTGCAGAGATTGCTCCTGTATCTCACGGTCCCCTTCCTCTGCCTGGCAGATGGTTCAGTCATGGGGTGACAAGGGTGATTTCCCAGTCTGGAAAACTTTTTTTCATTCTCTTCAGTTTCCTGAGGGCAAAAGCTAAAACAATGGAGAGGTCTTAGTCACTTTAACTGAATTTCATCTGTCTTGGGAAGGTCTTGCATTTCTAAGAGATAATTTAAATCTATAATTCTGATGATAGGTTGTCCTTGGCCCATATGCCTAGAAAAACCCTACAAAAAGGCCAATTTAAAAAATATAAAATACATAATAAAAATATTTATTAAGACATTTTAGCCCTGACTTCAGGTGAAATAATTATATAGAGAAGACAAGGGGAGGAATGGACTTATTTTCTCACAGCTCAGAAAAAAGTAAGAAGTTGCAGGATTCTGGGTGGACTTCTGTTCTCCTTCATTGTGATCATGGTAGTAAATTCCTGTGGAGAGAAATCTCAAGCTATATGAAGAAAGGTCTGTGGTCAAATTTGACACAGTTGGTGACATTGTAAACTGCAACATTAGAGGGTAGTTGCCTCTAAGTCTAGACAAAGTTCAGCCAAATTTTAGAGAGTGATCAGGGCTATGTAAGTAGTAGCTTTCTGCATTGCACAAATTCAATTACTTTTTTTTTTGTTTTGTTTGTTTTTTTGTTAGTTCAATCTTTAAACTTTAAATTTTTGTGGGGTTTTAATATTAATTTGGCAAAAATGAAAAAATATTTACTTTATTTTCCCTCATTCTACTTGTCAGATCAAAATGAAAACCAGAAGTCATTAATTTTGAAAATCTTGAAACAAAATGGATAAGAAATATCTCTCTTCCTTGTTCTTGCTTCTATGGGTTTTCTTTTGCAAAGAATTTTCCTTCAAATTTGTGAAAAGTCCACTGAATCAGGAATTAATATTTATTTGAGATGACTGAAGATCACTTTGCAAATATGAAGTAGCATATGCAATACTAGATGAATAAGCTACACTCAACCCTGTTCACTGCTGAAAGCAGACACTGCTGCTGTGAGATCCTGCTGCCCCAGAAAGATGTGACTGAAATCTCTGCAACCCATGAGTCTCCCACCTGGAGACTGCATTCTTGCTTCCCACTTTATGGGGTGCACCTGCCTTGTTTCAGTTACCTGAGATACTAAAAACAGCTCAGTCACTATGACTTATAATCACAAAGAGCTGATGCCTGAAGCTGACAGCAAGCCGGTAACCTGGAACATGAGTGTGTTTTAGGAATGTCATTTAACTGCATGAAATGGGCCCAAGTTTGAGCAGATAAGCCTGCTAGAGACAAGTCCAGGAAAAACACAGCATTTATAATGCATCATGAGTGTTTGTATATATGCAACCTAATGATGCCCCAATTTATATTCCAAAATAACTTCTTTTGCTTGCTCCATTAATTGTTCTAATAATCTAAAGTAAATGGTCGAGAATTAAAGGAAGACATTTATGGTCTCCTGTTTATAGTGGACCCTGTAAATTCAGCATTATCTCCATATTTTTCTAAAATGTTTATGTACAAACGATTTTCACTCCAGTAACTTCATCATGCATGAATAAAAATATATGCTTAGTTATCAAAAGATAATTAGGTGAGACATGTATGTTTTGTCATAATTAATATTCTGTCAATAGGCTAGATAAGAAAGCTCCAAGGGTTAATGCTTTGCTGCTCTGTATCTAACATTGCCAGTGAATTTCTCTAGCTCACTCCATTAATCCAGTCAGCACAATGGATCAGGTTAGAGATGTGTCTCAATAAATCACTCTCAAGTGCTGGGGGTAGGAGTACCTAATTAATCAGCACTGTCATTATGTTTGACTTGTAGCTGCCTTACTGTGTATGGGATGAGGATTCAGTGTATTTAACCTACACACACTCTTAAACAGATCTCCAGTAGTGATGTAAATTTTAACCCTTGTATGGAAAAAAACAACCCATGATTCTATAAATGGTAGATGAAATGTTTCTTACTAATAAACTATTCTACAGGTAATTTATTCTCTTCCCCGCATGCCCATACCCTCTTTCTCTCCCTAGGGGCCACTAACATCCTGCAGCATTTTATCTCTTTTAACACCAAATTTCTGAAGTTAAATGCAAGATTAGAGTTCAACACAATCCCCAGCTGTACCTGATAGCTTTCCCCCTCCCACTCCCCCATCCATCTCCTCTCCCCTTATTCCCACTGTCCCTTGCTTTTAGGCCATTTGTCCCCAGAGGAAGACTCACAGTCCACCCTCACTGCCCTTATGTACAAGAGGCCTGTTGCCCACTTGCACCAGTAGCCACATCTCTCTCTCTCTATCCCCTCTTACTGCTTAGCTTTTTTATTCCACAGCCATGCCTGGAAGCTAAACACAACCTTCCTGGCTCTCTCTCCTCCAGGTTTAGATGGCACCTTACTACCAAAGAGAGATTTTTTACTCTGCTTTTTCAAGTTTTGAACTGCAGTTTCATAATACCTTTCCAGATGGAAATTTTTATATGTTCCCTATCAAAATAATTGCTCTGTCTCCTTCCTTTCTGAATATGTTGATCTTGTCACTTGCCTTTTTTTGTCAGCAGTCAATAAACATACACTTATTTTGGTTTTGTATTGCTTTAAGGTCAGGGTGGTAGCGTCTTCATTTCCTGAAGTAGAAAGAGGTCTCTGGAGGAATCAGTTCTGCCTGTCCAGAAGAAACATTAGCAATGGCATGGTGCAGAGATCAGAGTAAAGTCCATGTGATTTCTGCTCTACACTGGCATATGAGGCACAGTATGAAGAGTATAGGGCAATGAAAGGAAGACAGCGGAGAAAATGCTGCTTCTCCTGGTAGTAGGGCTGGCCCCTGGCAGCCTGCAGGAAGAGGATGCTGTGAATTAAATTAGCCTGTGGTAATAAGGAAACAGAGAAGATGGTCCCCAAAGTAGAAATATCAGGCTAAGGCATAAAGAAATGCAATACGCAAACACAGACTTATGTCAGTGTCTCCAACTTCATCTATACATGCACTGAAAAAGTCACAGAATTTACCTCAGCTTGCAACATAGATTTCTTGGTTTATTTAATTCTGATGTAAGGAGACAATTCTTGTGGACTTCAGAAGGAATCCATGTGTGCAAACCAGACTAAATTTTTATCAATTTTCTGGATTATAAAGAAAATGACATCTACATTCAAAACACCTACCCTAACAATAGTATTTTTAAAGGGATTTATTTTGTATATGTGACTACATTATCACCTACTTCTGATGTGATGATGAACTGTATTGACTACACCTTATACTAACTCAGTAGTTAATATCTTGTCATTGTTGAGATAGAAACACTTATGTGACATAAAATATGAAGCATTCTGAAAATACAGACCTTATTTTTTTTATACTAGATACAGCAAAATTATACTATGTGACATTAAAATTTGTCTGTCTCAGTTTCCCTCTCCTTTGAGAAAAGATGTGTAATTATTTCACTTTAAAGTGATTTTGAACAATTATTCATTAATGTCTGTGGATATTTCCTGCCAAAGTCTGATCATTGAAGAGAAACCTAAGAGGGAACCCCTGTTCTGAGCTAGCTGTATGGTGAACACTAAATGGTAAAATGTGCTGTATGGTGGGGATAATTCTGACACTACACTCAGGGCCTCCTGCCCATACCAGAGCTGCCCAAAGCTTGTGCTTCATGAAAACTCTGTTTCTTCAATGAACACTGGTATCATATGCAAGCTTGTGTTCAGATTGCACAATTGCTTTAGTTTTTGCATTTCCAAAGTTTTGAGTGCTGGACTTCTACAGTCATGATAATCTATAGCGTAAGTGGAAAGTGACAAACACAAAGTAATATTGGCATGTTATTCATCACTTATTTATAACATGTTTCATGCCACATCAGCTGCAACAACCTTCCTACAACACTGCAAAAAATGCATCAGCCAGATGCAGGATGCCCTCCAGAGCCCTGTGTGCAGACCCAGCCTCCATCTCTGCCCTCTCTTCCCCAGGCTCTGGCAGCAGGGTGCAGGCGTGGGGTACCACCACAGATTGCACAGGCATAGGGCAAACCCCAGGAGCAAGAGCAGGGCCTGAGCTTCTGGAGGAGCTCCGTGCAGCTGTTTAGGCTACTGACACTGATGATATTGATGACAATTAGTGGAGTGAGATTAGAAGGGAGATAAGGAGAAGATTAATTTGTTACACTATCCAGCATCTGTATGTTGCCCCAGGCAATGTCAGCAGGCTGCTGTTTTCAGAGGAGCTGCCATTACTATGGACCGGCTTTAGCCTTCCCATAGGGGGAAACCACTTCAGTAACTTTTTACTGAAGTAGGGCTTGGAAAAATATTTTTTTTTTGCTTTTTCTGCAGGTAGATCAGTAAGTCAGTTTTTAGAGTTTCACTTTTGTACAATAGTCCATTTCATGTAAGTCAGTGTTAACTGTGGTAAATTCAAAGCATCAATTAAAACAAAGAAGCTAACAAATATGCTTAATTCCTAGCATACTTCAACCACAAAGATGATAAACAATTAAAAAGAAGCTTATCTGTTTCCCCACAGTAAGTGTGTCCCCACTTTCATAACACAACTATTGGTTTTATTTTGGGGTTTTTTTCAGTGAGTAGTTGTATCACTTTCTTAACATGTTATAGAGGTATCTTTTTACCTCTTAGTCTGGAAAAAGTTTCATTCCCTTATATTTCAGCTTAATATCATCACGAGCTGAACCCCAGGGCCCTTTCCATGGCACTGCTGTCCAGCCTCTCATTGCCCAGTCTGTCTGTACACCCAGGGCTGCCCCATCCCAGGTGCAGAATTCAGCAATTTCCCTTGTTGAATTTAATATGGTTGGTGGTTGGCCATCAGTCTAGTTTATTGAGGTCTCTCTGCAGGGATTCTCTGCTCTTGAGGGATTTGAAAGCTCCTCCCAATTCAGTGTCTAATCACACCAGGAAAAGGCAATATCTGAGCTAAATACCCACTGATTTTCAGTCCTGAAAAAGTGGCACCCAAAAAAGGAAAGCTGTCAGGCAATAGGAAATGGAGTCAATATTCTTAGTTCCATGTTAGATAAAATTAATATTTTTTGTATATATTTTCTAAATTTTATTTTTGCTTTAAAATAATTATAGAGAAGTGAATTTGTTCTAGGAGTATTTACCTAATTAATATATTTTGGTGTATATTATTGTTACATGATATAATCCTTGAGAAAACTATTTAAATGGGTGTTTGTCACCTTGGTGTCTTCTGCCATCAGTTAAATGATCCAAAGTCAAACAACTCATAACTCAGTTAATGCTCTATAAAATCTGTTAAAATGTTTCACATTATTTTACACCAAATAAAACCAAAATCAAACTTTTTTTGACATGATTTCTATTCAAACAAAGAGAACTTTCATAATGTCATGAAGAAGACATTAGGATGACAGGTTGCCCATTAATTCACAAAAATACACATTAGGTCATTGACTGACCTGAAAGCTGTTACACTGGGAAAAAGAAACAAGATGCTTCTCAGTTACCAAATTCAAGGGTCTTGATTCCATCTACTAATTTAGTGTAAGGAGGTTCATTCCATCTGCATATCAAATCTGGTTTTAGAGCCAAATAAGGTTAACCTAGAAGATACAACAGAATTCACTTTAGTTCCAAAATAAAATGTTATCATAATATAAATACAAAGTCTAATTACCAGGAAGATGCATGAATAACTTTTTCACTTGTGAAAGCTCATATTAAGATGGAAGTGAGGGTATAAAAGTTTTACATTTTTATATGCAATACAAAGAAAAGATGTCAAAGTCTCTTGGAAGCTCATATTCAGTTCAGCTGCAACAGCTGGGCAACAAGAAATAAATTTTATTCCTTCCTTTCCTTCCTTTCCTTCCTTCCTTCCTTCCTTTCCTTCCTTCCTTCCTTCCTTCCTTCCTTCCTTCCTTCCTTCCTTCCTTCCTTCCTTCCTTCCTTCCTTCCTTCCTTCCTTCCTTCCTTCCTTCCTTCCTTCCTTCCTTCCTTCCTTCCTTCCTTCCTTCCTTCCTTCCTTCCTTCCTTCCTTCCTTCCTTCCTTCCTTCCTTCCTTCCTTCCTTCCTTCCTTCCTTCCTTCCTTCCTTCCTTCCTTCCTTCCTTCCTTCCTTCCTTCCTTCCTTCCTTCCTTCCTTCCTTCCTTCCTTCCTTCCTTCCCTTTCTCTTTCTCTTTCTCTTTCTCTTTCTCTTTCTCTTTCTCTTTCTCTTTCTCTTTCTCTTTCTCTTTCTCTTTCTCTTTCTCTTTCTCTTTCTCTTTCTCTTTCTCTTTCTCTTTCTCTTTCTCTTTCTCTTTCTCTTTCTCTTTCTCTTTCTCTTTCTCTTTCTCTTTCTCTTTCTCTTTCTCTTTCTCTTTCTCTTTCTCTTTCTCTTTCTCTTTCTCTTCTTTCTTCTTTCCATCCTAACACAAAGAATTTGATTGTTGACATCACATAACCAATGTGCTGGAGTCCTAAATACACATAGGAAACTCAGGACCATATTCTAACAAAAACCCAGTTTAGACCAATGAAAAATTGCAGCTCAGTAATAAGAAAAAAGTGAATGTGCCTTTCATTCCAGCTTTATTTTTTATACTCTTTACAGCTGTTCCACTTATAAACAAGAACTTCAGTACATAAACAGAGACCAAACATAATAGAATGAAAAATTAGTTCCCTCAGAACTGATGATGTTTATTTTTCTTATTCATTTTTATTAGTGTTGAATATTGCATGTTTAATCTATACTGAAAGAACTATGTAAAGTGGCTGGCCTCAACCATTTATCTGGAAAAAAATTGTTCACCATATAGAGCCCTAGGAAAACCTTAATTTGCTAATAATTCTCAGGGAAAGGGGGAGTAACAGAAGAGAAGCAAGTCCAGCTTTAACTTACTGAATTGCAGCTGGAACAAAACTCTTTCATATTAAAGCAGCTAATTGCAGGGAAAACAGTCTATTTCAATCTTTAAAATTTGATGTCTTCATTTTCCAAATATTTATCTGTACTGCCCATGAGAGGCTTTATGAAGGAAAGTGTTCTAAAAGCTGGAGGAGACATTTAGGCTGAACAGTAGTTTACTTATAATTTACAGACCTGTAGTACTTAATATATAATGCAATAATCTATGCTGTGCCATTTGTCATTTGGACTAGGCCACAGATTATAGCTTAGGGCAGTGCATCTGTGCACAGATCAGGCAGGAAATGGCCTAAAATCTTGAACAGCTGAGCATGATGTCTCAGTGTAGTTGCAAAATTCAACCTCTGCTCCAGAGGTCACTGCATGCTTCAGTCATGACAGCCCAAATTGTTAAGCATGTGACTAATATGCATACAGAACACAGGCTGCCTAGTGTCTGCTGCAAGTTTGATGGCTGGTTAGCGGCTAGTCTTAATTTTATGTGACAATCCATGTAGGAAGTGCTGGGTGGGTGACTAAATGGAGCATATTGATGTCCCACTGGGTGTAGCCCCTGTTGTTTTGACAAATTCTCCTTAGCATTTATCAATCAGGCCTACAATGGGGAGTGTGCTGAATATCTAATTCAGACATGCTAGTCAGGACTAATAGAGCAAGATAGCATGTTATTCAATTTGTACTTGTTAGTGATGTCCCACTGTCACTGGGCAATTTACCTTCACACTTCACAAATGAAAAGAGAAATTTGCTGGGCTTCAAACACTTACATGAGTTACAAGCAAAATTTTAATTAGCATGTCATTACAGCAATAATTTATTGCTTCTTTCTAGTGTCCTAGCACCCAGATTGCACTTTTCCTTTTTTTTTTTTCCTGTAAAGCAAGATGTGCTTTAAAATTTATGGTGCAGATACTTGAAACAAAAATAAAAACTAACCCTGTAGCAACTGAAAAACTGCATGGTAAGTAACATATCAAAAAGCATTATTTATTGAAGTCTAAAAGAGATTTATACATTTATCACTTAAAGGAACATTTTGAGTTCTCTCCTTACCAAGTACTAAGGGATCCTGTACATAAACAATGTCATTTAAAACTTTTATTTTAATTAATTTTATAACTACTCAAAAGAGGAATTTTCATCTATTTCCAAATGAAGTATCAAGAAAGTTTCGGAAAGACTAGAAAGGACGTGTCATGTAGAAAATAGTAAAGCAAACACACATTTTTATTACACCTACATAAACATTAGTAGTGAATTTTCAGTAAACACCTATGCCAACAACTAAAGAAAGTCTCATTTTGGTAAATAGAGGTGAACTAATTCTTTAGTTGAAGTCAATGAAAAGAACATATTAGTCTCTAGAAGTGTTTGGGAAGTTCAGAGCATCTTATATTGCCACTGAAATTGAAAAGGGCCTGCTCTGCACTTTGAAGAGCTGGTTCCTGTGGCCTTTGATGGTATTGTATTCATTTGTTTATATTGGTTCACATATTTATTTTTTAAATTGCAATCCACAGTTGATAAAACACAAAGATACTCGGTGCTTTAAGAGAATTAGAGAACAAAATGCAAGCAAGCTCATGAAGCAGAGGGGAGCTCAGGGACACTTTAAATTCCTCAGACAAAAACCAGTGTGAATTAATCAGGGTGGATGCCATACCCAACACTGCAGCATGCAAGGCAGCTTTTCAAATGCCAGCTTGTCTCTGTGGCACGTTGCTCAGAAACACAGCCATGCTCTCATGAGCTATCTTGTAGCAGCTTCCCTAATAAACTGATGAATAAGCAATTTAAATAAAATGTGAGCAAACAGATAACCTTGGGAGTTTTGTAGAGATGGCTGCATATGATAAGACACACTTCCAAATTCTCAGGGAAGCAAAATTAATTTGGTTCCAGGATATCAGTGATACCAGATATTAAAGGCAAATTTCTTCTTTTTATTTTATACAAACATACTATGGAAGTTAATATGAAAACAGAGTACTGATTAAAAAACGGCTTGGAAAATCAGGCCTACTGCTTGATATGTAGGAGGATATTAGAGGAAAGTTAATGAATTGAGGAGTTTAAATACACCAGGAAAAGTAAATTTCTGCTGCTAGAGGTTATGGTATTTCATTGCTTTCAACACTCTGAAAGAAAAAAGTGTAATTTTACAAAGAGCTCATAACATGTTAGGGAAACTTTTGCCTTGAGTTATTTTCATCAGTGACAATTCTCTCTCCCCTTGGCAGGTCCTTTCAGAGTAACAATATATTTTGGTGTCAGTTTTGGTCTCATTTGAATTGGTTCAAAGACAAAATCACCCAACGGAGTCTGGCTTAAATTCACATGGAAACAGAGGAATTTGACTTTCAGATGTTACTCATGGATCAAAATCCCATGGATCCAGGACAAGCAGTACATTGCAGATGGCAGAGGTACCAAGCCATTGGTCATGGCTGCTTGAGCACAAGGTGACTCCTACAAGCACCACTTGGAGTCCTGTATCAGCAAGGAAATGCCAGGAAAGACTTTGCAAAACAGAGAAAAGCCTGACTATTTTACTCCTGTGCCCTAGTCTGATCCTACACCGCCTGGGAGGGGAGCAGAGGCAGGCAGACTGTGGAGTGTTGTATGAATATCATTAATATGGGGAAATCTAAGGCCATGAGAAATCATCAGAAAACTTTAACCATGACCACAGCAAAAACTGAGGTGGCTACAAATTTTTGCTATTTTGATAGCTCTTCCCTTGCTGGCAAGGATTTTTTCCTATTTCTTGGCATATCAAGATGCTTCAGAGTGTTTAACTACTTTAAGCATTCCTATCTCTTGGCATATCTAGATGCTTCAGAATTGCTTAACTACTACTACTTCAAGCAATTTATGTGCAGATGTAGTAAAAATTACAGGTTTTCTCAGGTTTTCTTGGACAATTTTTCCTTTTTTTTTTTTTTAAGTCTACTTACTGTATAACTCACAAAAAAAAAAAAAAGAAAAAAAAGAAAAAAAAGAGAAAACTGTCAATATGCTTATAACCTTATTTTCTATTGTCTTTCCTCTATCTGCCTTCATTCCCACTCCCAGTGTGTCTATGTCTGTTGACCACAAAGTAAGTGCTCTGGTTCTCTGTTCTTGACATTTTTCCCAAAGATTTACGTCTCTAGAAGGCTCACAGGCACAACCCTTGCCAAGATTATATTTATAATTATTAGGTAGTAGTTTATATCTTTACAAGTTGGCATTTTTTCTGTACTATTCTGTTGTTTTTTCTTTTAAATTTTTTTTATAGCAGAACAGCAAGCCCTAATCCAAGCATTTAACTATATAATTATTCTTAAACATGTTCTCTTTTTCCTAAATATGCATTTATTTCAAGTGACATCCTCCTTACTTTGAAATATTTACACAATTCCAATATATTTTGTTGCTTTTCATTCAAATCTGCATACAGCTAGCTGTAAGCAAAATTTTCCCTGATAGTACTGAGGGGAGGTAGATTTTCTCTACCTAAGCTACTAGGGTTCTGAAAATCCTTTCCAATTGTAATAGATAGGTGGAGATCTCAACTGAAGGGGGATACTTTCTTTTCTTCTGAAAGAAATCTTTTCACTGAAAGGAGTACTAAGTACTCTGTTTAAGGGAGAGTACACAGTCAAGAGCTTAAATATGCAAAATGCAGTACTTTGGATACTAGTGTTGTGCACTAGATGAGATAATATTTAAAGACTAATCACATAACAAATGAAACCAGTGACTTATCTTGTGATTCAGCACTGTTAAGTGATAATTTTCTAGCATCTGAAAATATTTCTTGGTACTGTTTAATTTACTGAAATTGCTATCCTCTTCCTACACTAGGTACCTGATACTATTCTTAACAGTGCTTGAAATCTAGAAGAAAAGAGACTCAAAACAATTTGCGTTTTCATCTAAGTTAAGAGCAAATGTTCTGATACAGGATAAGATGTCACACAAGAAAAGCCATGGGCTACAAGAGGGAAAGATTGTAATTCTACTGAAAATGTTATTCATGAAGGTAAAGCCAGTCATTACAGATCCCTTTTTTCTGATGGATTATATATTACATAAATAGCATCCATCTTCAGTGTTTCTTAAGAAACTTGGTCTAATTCCTTTAATATTGTTCTGCTACAGCAATGTGAATGGTCATTTAGTAGTTTTATAAGAAATTTATTTAGTTTGTTAAATAAACTAAATCGATATCCAAAAAATTGGGAACCTTGCACTATTCTTAAGCCCCATTTTATCCATTATATAATTTGAAGACTGTAGATTTTTCCTCATCATTATTAGACATACTTGCACATTAGATTTTCCTCTGAATTAACTACAATCCAAAACAATGGTTTTTTATACATGTTTTTCCTACATGTATACTTTTAATAGAAAAACCTTAATTTAAAATGAAAGACATTATTATGAAATCAAATACTAAAATTCATTGTGTTCTAACAGAATGTATAACATCAATTGGAAGTACAGCAATATGGTGTTTTTTAATCTTCACAAAAATATTCACAATTTGGCTATCATTTCACTAATTTTTACATGTTCTCCATGATCCTCTTTGTTTCCCTAGGGTTTTGATTGAGTTTAACTACTAATTGCGCTAAAAATGTAGATAGATTCACCAAGACCAGGATCTGTCTAACCAAGAAGAACTAACACTGAATTGAATTCAAGGCACTAGGTAATGTAAAAAAAAAAAAAAAAAAAAAAACCAAACAAAAAAACAAACAACAAAAAACCAGAAAAAACCCCACCAAATAAAAAAAATCAAATCTGGAAAGTAACTATTGACTTACTCTTTCTTGGTTTTCCCACATTGGGTAATGTTTTTACCTCTACCCAGATGAACAAATTTGCACTTTAGCTTCAGGTTAAATCTAACTCTGTAAAAAATTCCTGTCTTTGTGACTTCTCAGTTTCTCTTCATGGCACCTTAATGTCTCAATATTTCCCTTTGTAATATATTTTCTTTATACTGGGTTTACATCTTCAAACCTAGACATTTCTGCTGTCTAAAAAAAATTGAAAATAAAAAAGAAAATAAGCTAGAGAAATTGAGATATTGTGACAATTCCTAAACTGGCAAGTCTATTCACTGAAAATAAAACCAATTTTCTCCAGATTAAACTAAGGCTATATCCCCTAGTCTAGATAGATGAACCCAGACAAAACATTTCTGCAAGGAGCCATGTGGAAACAAGTTAACAGCAACTTTTCTCTTTACTTCCTATATAATATCATCTTTAGAACATCCATTTAATGTATCTTCTTTTTAAATGTGCAAACTTATTTTTAAATGTGCAAACATTCATATGAGTAGCAGTCAGAGTCACTCCATATTAATAGGGACTGTTGCTGTGATGACTTCAAAATGCCCAGGGTAGTGACAGTTTTATTGTATTTCATCAGGGAATTGTGGGTGCCGTCAGGGTTGCCCTGCTCAGTATCCTCCTGCAGTTGCTTTTTCTTGCGTGCAACCCTTCTACCTCTTTTTCCTCTTCTTTCTTTTATCCTAACTACCTGCCTGCTAAGAGAGGGCTTATAGATACTGCAGCTGCTGCAGCCAATTTCCTCAGGAGAAGAGCAAGTGAGCATCAGGCAACAGCAGCAGTAAGAACCTCCAATAAGAAAATGCCAGCAAATATGTACAGTAATATTTGCACAGAATGCCTTTCCAAAGTCTTGTCTCACAGACTTCCTGTGAAAAGGAAGATTATTTATTATAAAAATAATTTTATTATATATATACATATATATATATAATTTCCCAATCGCTTCACACTTTAATCGACTTTTAAACAGAAGGCATGTCTTTTTGTGTGTGTCTCATTGTCAGTTAAAATTGATTCTGAGTAAATATAGAGGATATCAGAAAAAGCTTCTATAGATATTAGAAGTGGAGGAAAGGCTATGGAAATGCTACCCACTCTGGAAGGAAACCAGATATCTGGTGACTCTACAAACTTACAGAGAAAAAGCTGAGGTTCTCAACAGCTTCTGTACCCCAGCCATGTCACACAAGTTGAGAAAGGCAAAAGCAGAGGTTAGGAGAATGAAGACCCCAAGCTCATTGTAGGAGACGATCAGGGCCAAGATGGTCTAATGAACTTGAATGTTCACAAATCCATGGGAACTGCTAAGGTTCATGTGTGGGTCATGAGGGAGCTGGTAAATGAGGCTGGTAAGCCATTCCTGATAATTTTTTAAAAATCATGACAGTCAGGTGAAGACCTTAGTTACTGGAAAAAGGGAAATATAGCCCCCATTTTTTAAAAGGGGGATGCAGAAGACCAGAGGAACTGGTCAGTCTCTCCTCTGTGCCAGCAAAGATCATGGAGCAGATTCTCCTGAAACTATGCCAAGGCACATGGAAAACACAGAGATGATTGGTGAAAGCCAACATGGCTTTACTAAGGGCAAACCATACGTGGCAAATTTGGTGATCTCCTATGACAGGGCTACAGCCTTCATGAATTCATGAACGAATTTTCATTTCATTACTTTGTGAGGCTGAGACATAATCACCACTACCTTATAAGAAAAGGAAGGGATGGGATGATGGAGGAAAAGGGATTAACATCCTATTTCAGCTGTACATCTTCTCTAAAGAAAGGAGAGAAAGTTCTTTGTCAATACCAAGAGGGTAAGACACCGTTTAGAAGCCACCTTCAGAGATTTTATTTAGGTATTACTTCACTAGCTGCAAAAGATAGAATTGGGGGTTCTGCTTGGAACCAAATTTTCTTAGTCAATAGTTCTGGACTCTTGTTTTTTCACTTCATTATTTTATTACTCTTTTCCCAGTAAGTTTTCCTATGATGTGTGAAAAAGGGGCTTTCTAGCACCCTATGATGCCAGGGCAGCATATCTCAGGTTGCACATGATTTCATAGTACCACAGCTTGGAAATTCCAGATGCCACATTATGTAGCGATTTTCACCGACACTGTGCTTTAAAAAGGCACTCCCAGGCAAATCAATGATCATAGGAAACTAAGCTGAAACAATCATAATGTGAAAAAGAAGGAAGTGAATGTCAGGGTAGATGTAGAATTGAGAGATTACACTGGAATAATTTGAGTTTTAAAGTGGACTGAGTTACGCTCTAGACTAGATAAGATTCATGTATAAGTTTTATTTGAAATAAATCAGCTGGCACATCCTTACATCTAAGTAAATAAGCACAAGTAAAATTACTGTGAATGTTTAGGGATTGGGAATATGGTAGAAGCTTTTTGCATTAGTCCATTATTCCTATCTATCTGAGACTTTTGACAAGGTATATTGTAATTGTTGGCAATTTGTTAGAAAGTAAGCATTTGTGAGATTTAGCAGTTCACTGTGATAAAGAATATCACATTTTTATGTGAAAAAATATACTCATATACATGAACTGTCTGGTTCAGAGGTATTGCTGCAAATTATATGCATAAATGCCTGTAATAACCTAATCAGTCGCCCATAATTTGAGAAGTGATATAGTTGAATGGAAGCAAGGTGGAAAGTTATCAGCATAGTCCTTATTTTTCACTGACTTCCTTGAAGACCTGGATTAAAGCCACAAGTATTGATATTTGAATAACGTTAAATTGCTTTCTGTACTGCTTGATTACCCAACTTATATTATTTAAGAATTTATAAAGTAAATGTGCACATTTTCTTTGTGGAGAAGCTGAAATCAGAATCTGAAAGTTTCATGACAGTCCTTTGAAGAGGAAGGACCAACTTCATTCTAATGCTGAGACCCATGTGATCCTTCACATATGTAAAATTAGATTTTAAATATTTTGCGGTAGTCATTTCCCACTAATCATCTCTTCATTCCTTGTGAAAAATTAAATATTCCAGTTCTTCCTTCAGGAGCTTTTTCCATAATAAAGGTTATATTATTTGACAAGGAGCTAGAAATACTATTATGTGGTCTATGTCTGTGGTATTCGCATGCTACTAAGAGATCCCAAGTGAAGCTGAATGGGTGGTATTCTCCAGGCTATTTATCCTTCTTCCTAACTCAGTTAAGCTTTTCAGCAATCTTCTCAGTCTTCCTCAAATCTTTAAGAATAAAGAGAGAAAATGCCCAAAACAACAATCCATTTGTGGAAAATGTTGGTCAGAAAATGTATCAGATTCAAGATATAAATTGTTCACAGTCATGACAAGCTCTGTTAATGACTGGTGGGAAGATATTATGAAGGTCTTTCATGGTCAGGTTGTTTCAATGCTGAGGCTGATCCATCAGCAACTGATACCTATTTGCCATGCAGACTAGTAAGTAACTTGGCACTACTGCCCTTTCTCTGACTTTTGTTCTGTGGAAAAAGGAGAGGGAGGAGATATCAATGAATATTTATCCCAGTCTAACAAAGATATGTCTATCTTACTGTGGTGGAATCCATACACACACTTGAGCAGAGATAGGATTTTATAACTGTGATTTCATACCATCCATGTTCGAAATAAAAGGCACTATAAATAGGTAAAATATATATTTCACCATAGCACATTATACTTTTATTGATTTCAGCTTCCAGAAAAAAATAATTTAGTCTTTATAAATCAAATTTTAAATAACCATCAATCTCCCTTTTGCCTGTACCACACTTCTTGGAACTGTATTATCAGTGTGATTTCAGTTTGCATTTGTCATCTCTGTATAGAGAAAGCTTGGTCCTTTACAGCTTCTTCCATGAACGACAAATTTTTATGTATTTGAATCTATTTTAAATGTCATTAAGACATGGTTGGTGGCTTGTGCAAAAGTCAGGATTGATACTTTCTTAAATGTTTGTTCAGAATTGTGGAACAGTGAGTAAAAGCAAAGGAGACGATAACATCACATTGAACTTCAGAACCATCTCACTTAGGTAAATCAAAATTAAAAGGCATCTTTTTATCTCGTTTTCATAATTCATACAAATTTACTAAATCATAGCAACAACTTGCTGTATAATTTTAAAAATACTTTTTTTTTTTTTTTAATTTGCAGTTCGTTCACAGATTGAGCATGAATTCAGGGCCTATACAGCACCATAAGCAAGGCTGAACTACCAAGCTTACTCCTATTGGGAAGACATTTGATGTACAATTTCTTTAAAACAAAAACAAAGACAGCAACAAAAAACACTTATAAAGAAAGGACAGCAACATCTGGGCCTTCATGGCTTGTAATTTTAAAACTATTAAATACATTTACTTTCTTTTTCTCTTTACTCATCTCTCTATTTGTTTCTTGTTTAAAATATGTCAGGGCTGTCTGTGTGACCTTCTTTCAAAATTAAATGTATGGGTATATCTTTGATTTTAAAATTATAGGAAACTTTTGTTTTTCTACTTTTGTATTAATAAATATACTTTTTTTGTGTTTTTCTTAAAGTGTAGCCTGTACATCTGCAGTGCAAATCTGAATGACGAAATAAAGGCAATTTTCTTTTAGTGCATGCCTTTTCCTAAAAAAAATCCCAAAACAAAACAAAACAAACCCCTCCCCCACAAAAAAACCCACCCAACTCTTTACAAGATACAAGACAAATGACACAAAAGTGAAAGGGCACTGATACAAACTGGATAGGCTTGCAACATAATTGAATTAAGTCCTGTGTGCCATATATGATCACAAAGCAGAGCCATGTCTTGAGCACTCTGAATGTAGGGAGGCTGCCAGTCAATAAAAAGACCCTTTAAACTGTTTAAATGCATCATGAGCATGTGCAGAACACTCCTAGCTAACAGGTGGCTGAATAAAACTCAGCTGGTGTTGCACAGGGCTATAGCATTGACCTTCTTTAGGATAATTTCAGCCCTCTTAAAAAAAAAAAAACCCAAAAAAAATCCACAACAAAACAACTGTTACTGTACTTGGTGTAGTGGAAACAATTTAAGGATGAATAATTTCTTTTAGCCCCTTGAGGCACCGGTGGCTTGCTCTCCGCTCTCTCTCCCTTTCTGTGTCTCTCAAGTGAATTAACATAAAGGAACAGTGACAACAGCAAGCTGAAAAGCGTAGCTGGTGGGAGGATTAAGTATATCATTGAAAGGAATTATGTTGTAAATGACTGGGAGGGGTAGGGGCTTCTGTTCCTTGGTCCCATCTGGTCTTTAAAGAATACCTTGTTGTAATTACCCCCAGATGGCTTTGTGCTACACTGGGTCTGGACAGCCAGGTGCCACTGTACCCTGCTGGGTGTGATATTCATTGCTACATGCAGTGACAAAAATGGACTTCATTGCAACCTAATTTCTTCCAGGGTATTACACAAATATGGAATGAATGTAGCTTATCAAACAAGAGCTTAGTGTGCCAGAAGCTGAAACTGTCAAATGTAAGACAAGACTGCCTTGTTGTTTTTCTTTTAACAATTGTCTTGATATGTGGAAATATCAACAATTTACAGTGTTTGAATGCTAATAAATATATATTATATCATGTTAGCTATTTTTCCAGAAGCTGAAATGCTCAAATTACCCTAAGGCAATTGCTGGAAATGGTAGAATAACAAATGCCTCTTACAAAGTCAGTTTTTCAACAAGATTTGCTGTAGGCTAAGTTTGGGTCCAATACTTGATGTCAGCTCAGAAAACTCTTTCTCTTCACTCCCAACCTCAGGCCTGTGCTTCTGCCCCATATGAAAATTTTTCTGCTTTCTTTCATCTCTTTTTATTGATATTGCTTCCTTTATCTCATGTAGTTCCTGGGAATTTTACTTCCATAATAATACCAGTATTATATTTTAAAATCCTCCTTGAAAAGGAAGTTATGAATCTGTTCTAAAATATTAATTTCTACTAAACAAAATGAGTTCTTTTGCCACAAAAGGGAAAACAGAGGAGAACTTTGAGGAAAAATAGAAATACAGGATTCAAAATCCTGGGTTGTTGTGAAACAACTAACTGTATTTTGAAAAGTGTGTGGTCAGTACTTCTTTCCTCACTGAAAGTACACAAATGAACACTGAAATGCTACAAAGAGTAAACCATTTCCCAGTTTATCTGCTTTCCTGCTCTGCCACACACCTGCCCACATCCCCCATGTCTGTGTAAGCCCATGTATGCAGCTTCTTCGTCATGTTTTGTACAGCTCATGCACAATTCCCTATTCTCCTGCTATACTGCCAGTGGCACCACTGAATGATCAAGGTGTGGAATGGCTCCCCCAGCAATGCTTGGTCACCACAATGCCAACAATAGCACCAGCTTTTTTTTTTTTTTCTGAGGCCTGAAGGGAATGAAATGATGTTTGCCTGCTTCTTGCGTCTCTATTTAGCCTCACAATGCCAAGATTGTCTTTCTCCAGCCTTTCTGTACTTTCCACCATGTTGCATAATCAGAGATGTAACTCTTCGGCAACTGGTTTTCTACTGCAAGTTACATACGTGTTCAACAGATATTAGTAACTTGTGGAAAAGACACTCTTTACATCTTTAATCTACCTGTGAAAATGTGTAAATGGAATCATGACTGAGTCCTTAATCTCCTTCATTACTATCATCTGATTAGTAATGTATTTCTGAGAAAAGTGCCTGGTTGGCTTTTGTTCTAAGACTCTTTTATTCTGTACAGACAGTGCACATTTTAAAACTGCAATATTTTCTGAGAAGGAAAAGCAGTCTTAAAGTACAGAAAAATCAAACTTTCAAAACATAATGAGATCGTTTGGGCCTTTAAAATTGTCTCAAATTAAAACCTATATCAAAACATGACTACTCTACTTTAAATCACCAGCTCAATTTTTAAGGCTGGGAATTATTAGCAAATAATTATGGTCTCCCATTTTTGTAATTCAACCTTCTGTTTTTTTTACAGGGAACCTTTGATTTTACTAATTGCTAGTTACTCAGACATCAAGTCAGTCATATTAAAAAAAAATTCTCTGCAAGGTAAAATAGATTTTTCACCCATTCTCTGTGACTTGGAAAATGTAATTTTATGAAATGACCCTGATCAGCTCTTATTCACCTTTTGCAGGAAGTTCAAATTCATCTATAAAGCTTCAATGTCATCTTCCATCACCATTAAGAATACTTTCAAAAGAAATAAAAGTGTTGTCCCAGCAACAAGTGCATTAGTCAATCCAATTGTTTGCTATTGAAAATGATGGGACAAATTTTGACATTAGAGACAAGGTCAGATTTATGCTGACTTAGTACTGTGTAATGGCAAGTTTCTACGCGTTGATTGAGAAAGTAAGATGTGTTCTCTCTTTTTCCATCCCTCCCTCCCTGTCTCTCTTTCTTCTACTTCTTTGTGTTTGCAAATATAACTGAGGAAGAAAATCTGATATATTAGGCAACTATAATTATAATATCCACCCTGCTAAAATTTTCAAAATTATAGTTTGTGTGTTTTTCAAAAGCTAAGTCAAATAAGATATTTATCAAAGTCAGTTTATTTTTATATAAGAAAGTGATGTACATGCCTTAAATTAATGAAAATGAGCTGCATAAGAGTCAGATGTGGTTTTGAAAATTAATTTTAGTCCACATAATCTTCACTATGTGCATGATTCCCAATATATGAATATAACTTAGCTACATAGAGATGAGGAAAATATCACTTCTGGATTTGAGCATGAGTTACATTATTATGTAATTGGAGTTGCTAATTGGAAGAAGGAAGTTCCCAAATCCTCTGTTCTGCTACCAATGAGATCCAAACAAAAATAAGAATTATCTAAAGCTTGCATATGAAATACAAAGTCCAGTTTGAACTTAAGCTTTGCTTTGTCACCACTGCCAGCTCTGTATTTTAAGTGTCTCCCATAAAAATGATACCATTGACAAAACTCCATCACACTGCAAACCTCTAATTTCTCAGCTTCTGCCTTCAAACCTACTTCTCCTGATGAAGAAATAGGACATGTGTCCCACTGCAATTGAAGAAAAAGGAGAAAAACACTCCCAGTGCATCATTAGAAGTATTTTGCTCCTCCACCTTCTTCACATTTGGGGGTTTTTCAGGCTGGGAAGGTATGGTGGCTCCTCTGGCTTGTATCTTGTGACATTAATTATAAATAAAGACATTAAAGAAATAATGGCAGTATAATTTTAATGTGTGTGATTTAATGACATCCATCAACCTAACTTTTAAAGCTTCACTTAGTATTAGTCTTAAGAGATTATGTATTTCTAAGCAAAGTTTACGGGCTATGATTAATGATTATCTTCTGAATGTAGAACATTAATGCAGTCGCTCAGTGGATATGTTCATCCAGGAGACTGAATGTTTTCAGGCAAAGTAGAATCACAGAGCACAGGAGATGACATATTTATTGATGAATACACTGTTTTGTCAATAACACTGAAGTGAAGCTGTGTCATATTGAACCATTTAACCAGAAAGATCTTGGGTGGTGAGTTTGCAGTTTGTGTTTTGTTCTGTTGCGTGATGTTCCATATTTGAGAAAACAAAAGTTATTCTGAAGGTAGCACTAGTGACAATTTTTGTTGAGCATTTCTCAATCTTCTGGGTGTTTCTGCTAACCAGGTGATGATCCTGGCTTACAATGTACCATTACAAAAAATGCATACTCAGAGTTAGTCTGGCTTTACTGTAGCATATTATCTTCACGTTGCATGGAGGTTCTGCATGCACCCAAGTATAAACTGAACATGATAAAAATTTGCAATCACTGAAAACGAGCAAACAAAACATTCTTGTCACCCTTCTGCATTTTGGACAAGACAGAATTTCCTGAGAAACATCTTTGTTTCAGCCACAAACTGAGAAATTATAGTGGCCTAGGTGAAAATACATGAGCAAAAACATGATAATGAAGAAGAAAAAAGCATAAACACCCAGAACTGTATATGAACACACATATTTATACACTTATACACCAAGAAGAACTGTGAGGCACATGAAGATGCAATGCCACTACTTGGCTGGAAAATAATATCTGTAATCTCTGCACTCACTGACGTATGGAAGAAGCTATCTTTCTTTGCTGAGTTATATAGCTTCTGAAAAGTATTGTTCTCTTATTGTTCGAGTTTTAGGTTAAATCAATATTTTTTTGCAAACAATTTTTTTGTAACAAGGTCTGCTCTTACTTAGTTCTCAGTCCGGTCATCTTGAGTCAGACTGTAGCATTACTGTGAAGTTTTAAGAGTGACAGCAGAAATGGAAAACCACCTCTGACAAAACAGCATGGACTTAATGAGAAAAATATGATGCATTTCCAAAGTGGTGAGTAGAGTGTAAATTTTCAGTATTTGCTAAGCTGAAAGCCTTATTGTTTCATGGTTGGAATTTACAGGTAATCAAAAATGGCTACATCCTCGTGTTAGGGATCTTCCACTCAAATTTCAGCTTTCAAACAGTCTTAAAATCAAGCCAGACCTCAAGCGTCTAAAAGCTGAACCTTCTTCTGCACATGGACATATCTTTTTAATTACTATTAGCCTGAATCCATAGACTTTCCAGAGATTTATGGCCCTTTATGGGATGGAGTCTTGCAGAGTGCTGTAGTTACCACAGGGAGAGTATGAGCCACAGCAGGAGACATGCAGGTGGTATAAAGCTCTTCTGACCTTGCCATGAAAACAGCAGGGTTCTGCATTCGCCAGTGCTGCGGCGCTTTAAAGGGGCCATAGGGATGTGACACAGGATGCTGTCACCAACTGTCTATATGTAGAGAGAGCAGAAACCTAGCCTTTGGCTAGAGTGGTGGGTGTGGGAGCTGAGCTGGGGATAAGAGAAAGGGTAAGGATGTGAGCAGTGCTGGGTGGTGGGATGTGAAATAGAGAGGGTGCAAGGATGACCTAGCAGCGAGATTCCTGCAGGAAAGGAGGAGGTGGCAAGCACTGGCAGTAGCCTTTTCTACCTTTCACAGCCACCTTTCATTGCCTCCAGTCCGCATCAACCGTTTGTTTGGTAGCCATATACTGTGCACTGTAGGCACCATCCGACTAAATTCAGGTGACCTTTCTTACAGATTTCAGTGGGAAGACATCACCCTCTGATGACATTTGGGACCATGTGTTTATATACTGTAACTTTCATATTTTCTTTACATTTTCCTTTTTTGATAAAAACATTTACATTTTCACTTACATGATAGAAATGCAGTTGTCCAATATTATGACTAATGTGCTTTAATAACTTATAGTTTGGTGTAAGTATTAGCCTCCTTTTGAAAGCTATGTACTAAATTAACAAATTTTTTTTTTTCCAGTCCTCAGTTCTAAAGTAATCTGGGTAAGTGGTTACTCTTCCTCTTTGACTACAAATCAAAAGAGGCAAAATTTTTCTTTCAGGTGGGAGGTGGAGGGGAAATTAAATTCTAAACTCTTCTGGGGTATATGATAAGGGTTGCAACTTCAAAAACAGTTTTCTTCAGGAAGTAAAAGAAAATTTTATCTTTTGCAGATATAACGAATACTCAATTATAACTCTTTATACTCTTAAGCAACTCAATATATTTCTTCACTAAGTAGATTATTCAATAAAAAAACTTACGAAGAATGGGAATTTTCTTCATTGTCTACTTCTCTGCTATTTACAGTAACTTAGTGAGCAATATAGCTCTAATGCAGCATCTTGAAAATGGAGCATATTACATAAATATTGTGTAATCTACAACCGCAGTATCAGGTATGCCATGACAGTCATAACTTTCTTTAACATCTAAACTAAACAATACATTTTTATAAGATAATTTATGCTTTAAGTAAAAAATGAATTGTTTTGAAGGCCCAGATAAATAATGAAAATATATTTGTGTCCAAGAGAATTCTCTTGTTCTTAACAGAAATTTAATATGTAAATCAGTAATGTTCTTTTCTTCATATGTGAAAACTGATATTGTTTTTGAAGATAGCACCAAAAGACGCGACAAAAAATGCTCACTATACAGAATTTTCTAACAAATAAGAAAAAGAAAATTCTCTATTAGGTAAACTTGGAATATTATGTGAATCTGCTACAAGTGAAACATTCAATAAAGGATCTGAATATATTTTTTTGTTTAGGCAGGCTTTTGTACTACGACATGAGCATTTACACAATTCTGCTATTCAGTGCAGAAAGGTTCTGTGAAATAATTAGTTTCATCTCCATGTTGAGGAGATACTGCTCACAAATTGTTTTCCTTGTTGTGACCTCTATTTTACTGTATGTCCAATCATGGAAAAAAAATGGAGGATGTTTTAAACAGTAATAGAATGACAAGTTTTTTATTTTATTTCATATACCCCACCATCTGCTTTCTCTTTAGTCCTTTAGATCACACAACTTTCTTAGGCTATAAATACCAGTAAGTGTAGGCAAATATTCAGTTTAAGGCTTGCAAAGGTAGAGTAGACAAGGTACAGCTAAAACTGTATAAATTAATTTTCAAAAATTTATCAAGTATTCTAACCAAGGCATTTGTATGGACTTCTGCAAGGGCAGGGCACAGACAAACAAAATCTTGTAGATAGACGGCAATTCCAGTCTATTTATGACAACAGTCAGAACATGTCTTCACTCAAAACCTCCTATCATCAGATATGATTACAACCACAGTATATTCTACAATTGTAAATATAAGAGGATATTGTTCTCTGGCATTTCATTCTTCTCTGATCTTTTATTTTGTTTCGCCTCATACTTTAGCCTTCAAATGCAAAACCTTAATAACTTGTCAGTCACATTGTATAGTGTAGCAAAATTGCAAATTATATTGAGAAGGGGTGGCAAAGCATGTTGTCCATCTATTCTGCAATCAAATATGTGTCTAGCTCTAATCAGTAAGAGGACAAGTCAGCTGACAATGCTTGTGCACATCTTTACATGATATTCTCAGTGTCAGCTGAACCAAGCAAAAGACTATGTGAAGATTCACTCCTCTGAGGCCTGCTGCAGTATTGATTCTTTATTAAGGTACTCAGTAACAAAAAGAAATTCAGCATGATTATTCAAACATGTTCCTGAAAACACAAGGAAATATCATTTGCTTGACAATACCTTCTCAGGCAAACTTTAATGCACACTTCAGAAAATAGTTCAGAAATAATTTTGAGGCAGACAATTGACTTAAGAGTCAAAAAAGTCATATCCCTGTTGAACAGCACTACAAATAATTGAAAATTTCTTATTCAACTTCTCCTTGGATATTGATTATTTTCTGTCTAACAGGAAAGAAAGAAAATGCAATTACAGCAGCACTGTTCATGCTGCTACTACACGTACAGGTCTATCAGGTTTTCCAGTATTAACCCTTATTGTCACATGTTTCTAAAATCAACAGTAGCCTGGCACCCATGGGCTCAGCTCTACTCTAGTGTCTGAATCTTAAGAAGGATTATATATTTAAAATACTTGGGACCATATTCTGTTCACAACTATCCTCCTATATATCTGAACTCATACTATAGTACCCAAGTGCAATCTTTCCATTCCACTTTTTTGCCATCTTATAGGAACTATTATGTTAAAAAAGTAATGCATGAAATTGTTATGTCTAGTTTCCTAATACAGAGATTTTGCAGAGGAAGAAAGTGTAACAATCTCTCCTTATTATAATAATGATTATGTTTATGCTCAATAGGGTGAACATAATACACTTCAAAAATGTCTTGCTTATCATGTCTGTAAGTACATCAGAGTTCTTATGATTCAAAAAATTGATAGACCTTTAATTCTGCATCACTGTATAGAAAAGAGCTGATTTCTCTAGATCATTATTTCTTTATCTGCCAGATAATTTTCTCAGATAACAGAGAAGGGTTAGCGCTTTTGCAGAGGCTCTGATGATATATGAAGTAGATGGAACTTTAGCAACATATGGTATGTTTTCAGAGCAGGTGTATTTAGTTTCATTTAGTTTCATTTCATTAGGAAATTATATTTCAAAGTCTAGAAACCCCCAGTTTAGATAATATTACAGTTCTAGGTAAACCAGCCTAGAGAAAGCCTTTTCAATATTATGTGTGACAAAGCTAAACTGACTGTTGAATTCCTTATTTAGTTATATGACATTTTTTTCTGACTAGTGTGAAAAGTAAAATTTTAAATTAGCTTAGTGATTCTTAAAAAGTAGAGGATCAAGATACACCTATTTGTTTTGCATTACTTTGAATCAGGATCTAAATCTGGAGGATAAGTCTTTAAAGTTATTTAGTTTTGTTTTAGCTATGATTTAAGTGCACAGAAAATTAAACTGACTTTCATAAAAGTTTAACAGGCTCCTCACTTAGTAGTTTTTAGGCCTTCACAAAGGAAAGCAGTGGGAAAAAAAACCCCTTTATGCTCTACCATATTATCAGACACAATACTTCAGGTTTTCCTATCCTGCCTCAGTTAAATATCAAAAATAATGAGAAATTGATCCTAACAACAGGTTGACTATTTTGAGGCTTTAAAAATGGGTTTATTTATTATTTTTAGATTAGATTCCATAAAATTATCTTGGATACTTTCTAAGGATCAGCCATGATTACAGAAAAAAATAGAGGCAGGACTGAAATGAAGAGCAGATGTAAGAGTCATTAGCTTGGAAACAACCTCAGTGCACACTTCAGAAATGGCACCTCTGCTGAAAACAGTCCTACAATCCATCATTGCACCACAAACTGAAAAAGAAAAGCAACTCACAGACAACTTCTGAGAGCTAATGCAGCCAGATGTTTCAGTCTAATTTTGTTGAATTAAGGAAAGAAAAAGCAGACTTTTTCACAGCCATTAATAAAATCTATTGCCATAGAAATGAATCACAAGTGAGATTTGAAATATCACCTATTTGCAAATTATGTATGTATTATTCAAAGCATTTAAAGAATATTAGGTGACCTATAAGGACCTATTTTTTTTCTCCTGTCCTCTCAGGTACAGGTCTGAAATTAGCATCAGAGGGCACATTTTAAAACAATACACGTGACAATGTTCCTTTCACTCATATTAATACCACTATGAAAGGGATTCAGTTAAGAGTGGGTTAACCACAGTTAGTGGGTTAAAGTGTACAGAGAATGGGCTAAAGTGTACTGAACCAAGTTTATTGAGAGAGACATGACAGTGCTGTGTCTTGTGGAATACTGTGTTGTGGAGGGATGTTGCTGTCTCTCTAGGTGATAGAGGAGTCGGTGACAAAATGAGGTAGTGACCCACTCAGAGACGTCTAACATATGCTGGCACAGATGCTACCAGACGTCTCCCACAGGGAAGGAGACAGGGAGTGATTATTGAATATTAGGGAAATTTGTACCAGAGAGGATTAAAGCCTTTTTCTTTTTCTTTTCCTGTTTTGGGGGAGGGGATGAGAAAGGAGAGGGATCATTTCACTGCCTGCTCTAGTGAAGAACAAAAGATAAGCAGCTGAAGTTCAACTTCATGAGCTGCCCCCTCCTGATGTATGTAAAGCCACATGTTCAAGCAACAGTAGATTAATGTGGAGATCTTTCATCTCTGGAGATAAGAGTTTAAATCTAGGTCAGATCCCATTCTGAGATGAAATATAAAAATGCCCATGCTATTTTTTGCTTCTAAAAGAGAATATAATAGTTCTCTGGCATATTTTGCATTTTATTTGTTGATAATTAGGTGATTTCAGCAATTTTAAAGTCTGTGTAGATGTTGAATGGATATATTAATAATGAATTTGTTGTACATTTATTTTTCTCTATTGCCCCTATTAATTGGGTGCATAAAGTAAGTGCAGCATACAGATACACACAGAGCACAGGAACAATGGGCCAAATTTTGACTGAGTGAAATTGCCCATTGAGGAAATGCTGATAGTTCAGAGCAGAAACAAATATGTGTATAAATGATTAACAAAAAAAATACATGCACTAGTTTTGTGATACATTGTGAAGTACATACACCAGGATTCACAGAATACATGACTGAATTTATTAGAGTCGGGCAGAATATAATGCAACTTTCTGCATCAAAGCTTCTCATTGGTTAAAATTACTGAATGGATAAAAATGTCTGAATGATAAAACTTAGGTATTATATACTGAGCTATGAATTCTATCAAAGTAGAAGCAAACTTGGCAATCTTTCCTTTTACTGATTTATCTTTCTGATTATGATATTTTCTAGTAATGTCTGTGCACTGGGGTTTTTCCAAATACAATAATTGAGTATTTCATGGAACTTTCCTTTTTCCCTTGTAGTTTGTGGCCTTTAAGAGATATAGTAAGAGGCAAGAGGATGCAAGGCTAAACTTCTCTGTCTGCCTGGTGTATCCAGAAGACAAACACCTAGTCTGTGGGAAGGAAGAGTGCTGCCGGCCGTACATTCCCCATTCTGTTTCTGAAAAATTCTCTTCCAAGAGAACAAGTAGTGAAGAGGTATCTACAAAGAGATTTCATTTTCAGAGCTGTAATTTCAGAACTGATGTTGAAGAAATTCTATCTAAAAGTTGTACACCAGGATTTAGATTTATAATCTGCATTCATGCATCCAATTTCTAGGTTATAACAAATCTTCCTGAGGTGACCAACAGTCTCATGACTGAGAATTACTTGCATGTAGACATTTTTTTTCCAAGAAAATAACTTTTAATAGACAAATTTTTGTAAGAGGACTGGACTGAAGTATGCCAACCATCTCTCTAGCTCATCTTTTTCCATGCTTAATCTTTCAGACCATTATTTTGCTTATGCATTCCTCTCAAGTGTTAATGTCCACGAAGATGTATTTTTTCTGAAAAGAAACTTCAGCATTGGGACCAATAGAGTTGTTTATACTGCCCAATCTAGACTGTGTCATCCTCTGTCTGTATACAGTCTATGGCATTAGCTGTATGTCCTATTGTTATAGATCCTAAAAAAGATTTTTCAAGTGTTCCTTAAAGACGAAAATATTGTTTCATTTTATTCCTTAAAACCTTTGGCTTGATAAGCAACAAACTCTTTAATCAGAACATAAGGACAATATAAGTTTCTAAAAATTATTTTTGGGTCTACACACAGGATTACTGTACTTATGCTCATGCATGTCTCACAAGCATGACACCAATGAAAAAAAATCTTTGGACACACTAACACATTTCCTGCCTTTTTTTTTTTTTTTTTTTTTCTACTTTAGAAGTGTCACCTTCTATCTCTAGTGTACTTCAAGTGCCCCAGCTATAGTCTGCACCATGTGACTGCTCTTCTTCTGAATCTCTGACCGAGCTCTTTGATGTTTTCAGACAGCAAATTGATCTCAGGCACAAAGACATTTTCAAAGAAAAATTTTTCTGAACACAATTCAAAGTGTTGCCCGGTTAGTATTTACATCTTTGCTAAAATATTTTGAGGGAAACCAATGTGATAATTTTTTAGGTTCTCTGAAAAAATGAAGTGGATTTTAGTTAAAATTTCAATGCCTGCTGTGAAGATTATTGCCAACAATGATTAATATACTTCCAGAAATATTTATGGCACTTCCAGCACAATTTTGCTCCTAAAAGTTTAATAAATGAGGTTTAGACTTTGTGCACCTTAGTTCAGAAACCTGGATGGATAAATCATTTTTGCATGACTAAAGCAAGCAATATTGGCTGCTTAATTGTACATCAAAGTCAAAAATACTTGAACAAATGGAATGGGGATCTGTCTGAAGGCAGTGGCTAAAGCTCAGAAGTACACATATTCATTTTCTTAAAATGAGCTTTTAAAAGTGAGCTTCTTTATTGCCCTAGTTTTATTTATATAGTTCCAGGTTTTATAACATTTTCTGTACTAGAAGGGAATGTAATAATGCAAGACTAATTCAAAGAGATACATTGATGGGACTGTGAGATGTTTTAGCACACAGCACAAAAATAGATGCAAGACAATATGCAGCTAAATCAGTGCCAGAAAATTATGCCATCTAAGGAGTGAAAGCCACATAGTCAGCTACATAACAGTATGACTTTGATATAACCCTACAGGCGGTTCTACACCCGCAAGCAGTAAGCACTGAACACAGCCACATTGCTGGCAGTGAATCCACACAAAGGACTAGCCACAGGCCATGATGCCATTGCAGGAAGAATATATATTTCAACATTTGACATCTTGCTCTAACAGCTGCCAAGTTTGGCTGTAGCTATTGACCTGATTGCTCAAGGACAGAGAGGAAAAAGAAAAGAAGCAATATAGGCAAGTGATAGGCAGAGATTTAAAGATCAGAAGCATATGTGTAGATAAATGAACAGACATACTGCCCATAGGCGTGGAAGAGCAGATTCTGGGAAATAAAAACTGTATAATTATGCAAACAAATACAATGACACTTAAAGATATTTAACATAGTGGAGATGAATGAAAGAAAAATAAGACTTTGCAAAGTACTTGGCCATTTATTGTTTTCTACAAATTTTCAATGTTGCATGCATAAGAATATTATCAAAAGAGATTCTGTTTTAGAAAAATTTCAAAGAGAAAATCATGCTCACATAACTGATAAGAAGTTTGCACCACTTCACTGCCAAAATCTTTCAGTTCAGTTTAAAAGGTAAAGAATTAAAAACTGCTCATTTCCAGTCAGCTTTCCACATCTTGCAATCAGAATCTCTGTTTTATCATAACCTTCATTGATACTCTCCCTGTTCACAACTTTCTTTTTCCTACTCTTCTGCTGTTGTTCTCAGCAGTAAAATCTCCATGGCAAGGATAGTCCTTTACTCCAGGGCAGATTTATCAGGCAAGCTAATGGGGTTGTCATGTCCCCTTAAATACCCATTAACACTTCCTTCTGTGATGCCTATTACATGTCACAACAAAAGCCTAACTGAACAGGTCCACTTTGCCACTGCCAGTCCACTGAGGCAAAATGTTATTTGTTTGGTTTTTGTGTCAAGTTATTAATAAAATTATTCTTTTTTTCTTAGAGAGTAAGCACAAATATTTTATTTTCTATTTATTTATAAAACCAACTATGGGAATGGGTTACCACCCCTATCCTAAAGCTGTATTTAAGGACACAGAGGAAAAGAAAAGACTTATATATTTGTTATCTCCTCTTGGAAAAAAGTCTGTGTAGCTCCCAGTGATACTCTAGTGCTTTGTGGTCTACGGCTGAACTGTAGAGCTAAGAAGGTGTTATAAATGGAAACTGTGAATGCTTTAGATGAAAGATTGGGACTAAAGCTATTAATTCTCTGTTCTTGATGCTATCTCTGTCCAAATTATTCTGATATTTGTCTTAATAACAGAAACAAACAGTTATTTTTCTAATACAGTTTAGTTTTCATTCTAAAACTAAAGGAGAGAAAGGTTTAGGAAAGTATTTTACTCTTATACACTTCAAAATATTCTTAAAAGTGTAGGGTTTTTTCCTTCAATATTTCCTTGAAAGCCCTTTAAAAAATATTTATATATATTCTGAAAAATATATTTTTCCTTTTGCACTTAAGGAGTGAATTTATACATTTGATTCTGTGTTTTAAAGGGGTTTTTACGATTATTTGAACTGTGAAAAGTGGTAGGTAGAAATTTTTGTTCATGTATCCCAATACCTTGTGCAATTCTTATGAGTTCTGTGTGTTCTGGTGTATTACTTTATGAAAAGTAATTACTGACTTTCCAGATGAGTCACACTTTGACAGCTGCTTTAAAAGTGCATTCTCTCCAATTTGGGTAAAGCAAACGGGCAAACAATGAATAACATGGGAATTGTACAAATAGCTATAGCAATTCAGCATCACAAGTCACTTGTGAAATCTGTAATGTGTGAGGAGATTAGTAAGCGAATATAAGAACAATTCAGTACAAAAGGCAGCCTGAAGTTTCAAAGGTGACCTGCAAGAAATGTTGATTTGTTTATTTTTCCTGAAACCTGGCTCAAGGTTATTTATTAATTAATTTTCTCATCTGTTTTTGAGGGCATGAAAACAAATCCTTGATTTCTCTCTCTATTATTATTCTTTAAGATATAATGAACATGAAGCCTGTTGCATATTTTTTTCACTTCATTGAAGAGAGAGTAGGGTGCAGACAGGGATTGACAGAAATCAAGAGGAAGATTTAGTGGGGAGAAAGTTATCTTATTTATTTCATCCTTTAAAAAAATATTTAATTTGACCAGACAGGTTTTCCTGAAGTCTTCTTCCTTTCTTTACATTTATCTTCAATTTTGCAATTTTCTTCCCAAACTTTGTTCACAGAATGATTTTTATAGATGTCCCCTTCAAATGCTGTTACCCATGGCCATTCAGTGGTGGGAGGAGTCTGATGGGATGCTTGGCACAGGGACAGTAAAAATCGGTGCAAATTCAACCAGCCAAATGGTATGGGGTTTATTAAACGTAGGGAAAAAAATTACATGCTGACTCCAGACATTTCTGGGTGGAACTCAACCATTTCTCTAGAATGGTAGAGATTTTATCATTTTATTATAGGGTAGAGCAATAATGTCAGAAATATAGTCTAGCAACCAATATCCAAACTGGTCTGATACAAGTAGGTATCAGACACAACTGAAGCATAAGTGATGAAAAAACATCCAAGAGTCCTTGAGTAAACTAAAGAAATCATCTCTGTTTCCTTTCCTTTCCTTGCTATACGTCATTCTATTCCATCCTTTCATTTTACCTAAATCTCGCATGCAGTGACTGGCAGAAGGGACTAAACACTATCTTTTTTAAGATGCTTTGACCGTACATCTTTCTGCTTTCATCTATCCAGCCTGAGGCTTTCATCTGCATGCTCTAGTGAAGCACACTGGGTCTACTGTCAATTAGAAAATTGAATTTTGCCATCCTTGTAGACAGACACATAATGCACTAGAGTTTAGTGCTTCTGCCATGTGGATTCATGCCAGCTGAGGAGCTGATTCTAGAGGTACAGCAAGACACCAGTTCTTGAGTGTTTGTTTTTTAAATATTGGATTATGTTTACATGTTCTATTAATAGAGGCTGACATTTAGTTGGCTACACACTGTGTCAGTTGCTTGAGATTCTTGGATTAGAATAAAACAAACATCATGATTCATTTAATGAAACTGTAGGAAAAACTCTTGCAAGAAGTGAAAGATTTAAGCTGGAGTGATTTCTCTTCCTCCTTTGCAGGCATGATGCTGAAGGTGAACTATGATGTGCTTAGAAGCAGTAAATAGGAGTGCAATATAAATATACAGATGGGCAATTGTAGTAATATATAGTAGGTGAGGCAAACAGTAAGCACAAAGAACTAACATCAATTTGAAAATACATATATGGGTGAGTGGCACACTGTATTGCCTTTATCCAGTATATGAAATAAAAGATTTCACTTTTCCTGCATTGAATCCTTCTATCTTTACTATGATGAAGCACTCTCTGAGGTCAATGACTATTCTAAGAGAAGAAAAACCCCAAAATAGTGTCTACGTTTGCTTGGCAGAAGTTAAAAATTGATGGCCGCATGGCAGGTTCAGTCAATGCATAGTGAGCTGATTCTGGTTTCAAATGAACACAAATTAAAACTGACTGTCCTGAAGTGACTGGAGCTGCTGAGAAGTGAAACTCATGTTAAATCACAGTAAAACCTACGGATGCATTTTTAACCAGCCAGGTTTCCTCTTTTTTATTCTGAAACATGGAAGAGTAGACACTGAGAGCCACACGGGAAATATTATGTGAAGCAGAAAAGGCTAGGATCAGTTGAGTTATAGGAGCAGAAGTTGATATCTATTCCATTAAACAGTGCCTAAGAGTACTCACAGGCACAGGAATCCAGCAGTACCTGAGCTAGCAATATGTTTCAAGGGCCCCTCTTATGGCTTATGGCAACAAGTCCAACAATTCCCTGATACAGAAACAATGGCCACACAACTTTCCCAAAACCAGTATGAATGTTATCTTTCTATTCCAGTGGACAGGGGGATTGAACCTTTGATTTGCTATTCCACATCAGCTGGTATTAATTTCAGGAAAAGATTCTGGATGTTTTTAAGCTAATAGCGTTGATGTATCCTTCTTTGTTGAACATATCTAGCTACTGTATTTTATGCCTTTATGAAGAATTTAAATCATTAAAAAACAAAAAGCAGGAATGTGCAT
Source organism: Taeniopygia guttata (assembly GCF_048771995.1). Taxonomy (NCBI): domain Eukaryota; kingdom Metazoa; phylum Chordata; class Aves; order Passeriformes; family Estrildidae; genus Taeniopygia; species Taeniopygia guttata. The sequence continues at coordinate 53,222,179 of NC_133063.1, read as the reverse complement.
TAATCAATTTGCACACACCACGTAGAAAATATTTACCACAAGCAGAAACTCTTAACATAATCCTTAAAACTATGAGATTTAATCTTAGTAGGGATATTGCCTCTTCCTCCAGAGCCTGATGTTGTCTCTTTCCATTATTACATAATTTTTCTCCTAAAAGTTTGTTAGAAAATGCAAGACTGGTGCTCCTTTTGAACCCAGCTGACTTGATCAGTTAGGAAGAACTCACACCTCTGCATCTTGACTTAGTCTTCTGGATGATTGAGTACTTAGTCCCACTTCACAGGCAGAAGACATCACACTGTCCTATCTGAAGGAGGAGGCAGAGTTTGGAATGATATAATTTACCAAAGACACAGCTAAAGGGTATTTTTTGGTATAAATTCATAGCTTTAAAAAAGTGTCCAGGCTTTAGTGTTCTGGAGCAGGGTGAGCTCAGGAGGATGCACAAGCATAGGACAAATATCAGGCAATGTCCTGGTAGCCATATAGCTTTAGGATACTGGGAGTACAGGTTAACTGCAATTACAGGGAGAAATAATGATATCTAATAGAATAATTTGGAACAACAAGTCTAGATATCAGGTTAGAACCAATTTCCCTGAGAATATACTCCACTGGAGGCAACTTTTGAGGAAGATGACTAACCAGTCAGAAAAGGAGAGGTGGTAGCCAGTCCTTTATCAGCTTTATGCAACAAAATGTGCACTAGAGTGTGTGGCTAGAAAGGATGATGCCAGGGAAAAGCCCTCCTCCTTTTGCTATTCTTCCTTCTCTCCTTCCAGATCCTTGCAGCCTCCAGTAGTGAACCTGTCATGTTGTGTGTCTCAAAGTGAGGTGCAGTCACATCTACAAATCAAGACTTCTGAAATTAATTATTAATTTTTACAAGTAGAGCTTTTATTTAAGACACATATTATTCATATAGCATTTTATATCCCAAACTGGAGGATTATTTTATTTGTTTCAGTTGGCTATCAAATGGGGGATGAGAAGAAACACCTTAATTATATAAAAGAGGATCTATTGGCAAGATACATCCATTTCTACTCCTGATATGAAGTTCCACTGCAGCCTGTTAGCCTAAACTCTTTTAAAATAATTGCTATACACTGTAGGTTTTTTTCCTAGAAGGAAGAATATTAATACATATCAGAAAAGGGCTGTACATAGTAACAGTGTTCTGTCTTAATTCCTTAGAGTAGTAATGCAACCTATTACTTTGCAAATATGAGCTTCATAAAGATCACATGCATATGCATACTATGAAAAGATTAAGGGCAGTTCTTGCTTCATTATTGTATTATATTTATCTTGGGACAAAGTTCTCTGTCTCAGTGAAATGTGACATGTTTACCAATGTTCTCTCTGTGAATCACAGCTGGTGTAAAAGGTAGAAGTTTTTCGTGGGCCACAAGTATCTCACCCAGTGTGTCACCCTGTGTTTTGTGGGCTTTGCAGAAGGGGGTTGAGTCTGGCAATCTTGGGCTAGATAAAACTGCTAGAGGAATTGGAACAGCTAGTGTAATTTTGCCTCTGTTATCAAGCTGAGTTGTCTGAAGTGGCCTGCATTTCTTGCACAATATGCTTTATCCCTTGTGTTTATATAGTAGTTCTATTTGAGAGAACAAGGTTTATGTGTTGAAAAATGCTGGAGTGCGGCAGAGGTCAAATGTACATACTGTACAACAAATACCACAAGTAATTTGTGCACCTGTATTTTTGGAAAATGCTTCTTTGTGAGTTACAGCAAAGTGCTTTCTGAAGCTGGGAATGTCTCATTTTTTATTGACTTAAGTTTGCTTTCAGCTTGAAAACTTAAAATTCAAAGATTACGTTTAGAAAGTAAGTCTGAGTAGGTGTTTCAGGTTTGCTACTATGAGAAAGAAAATATGGATTATCTGAGTGCTTATTTTTCATTAAAGAGGAGACATCATATATTCAAAACAATAAAAAAGCATGCAAATTACAAGAATTAGGCCTTATTATGACATAATTACATCTTTAAAACGATGATAAGGAAAAGTTATAGTGTCTACATGGAGCTGGATATAGTAACACATAAGTATAAATTATGAGATAAATAGTTGTCATCCTCATTCATGTGCGCTTCCTAAAGACTGAAATTTAAATCTGTTACACAGATTTTGCCAGAATAAAAGAAATTATATTGACAAAGGTGTAAACTTAAAATATTTAAATTTAAAATTACAGTGACTCTGAAATGAATAATTCTTGCAGAGGTAGACAAATACATGCAGAAATATTGTTTATGAATGCAATTCAATTAAGTCTGTAGTTTCTCTATGTATGCATAATAATTTTGAACAAGTGAAATTCCTGCAGATAAACTTTCAGGTACAGATAAAGCTACTCTTAATTTTTTAATAACAATATCACATACAGAAATGTGTGTATTTGTATTCTTTGTATAATATTATAAATATCAGCATAAATTCATTAAATTTCACAGTATAAACCCTTAGAAATTAAGTAAAGGTAAATATAATCTTGTAAAATACTTGATGCTGCTGCAAAATTCTTCATAGCAGAAATAGAACTAAGATATTCATTTTTAATATGCTGAACAGTTTCATCTTTTTTTGAAAAGAAAGAAAAAAACATATGTAACACAGCATTCATGGCTAGAATAGTCATTAATTCTATGCTCTGACATTGGACTCATGTAGGGATTTCAGCTGTTTGAAGGACAAATTCACACAAGAAAATCTGTATTCCTCTGATCCAGCTGTATTATAATTTTACATTGGTATTCTTGCATTTCTGCATGTTTAGATTTTTCTTCTCCTGTCCAAGGATGACTTTTCTAACATTATGTTTTTAAATCTGACAAGGTCATACAAGCTGAAAAAAAAGAAGAAGAAGAAGGGTCATCAAAAGGGGAAAAATAACAGAACTACGGTGAAATGGCTCTCTGTTGGCCTTTGTATCGATTCAGAGTGTGTCAAAAGGGTCTTTTGTCGTGCCCCTACCACGGCATACTAATTTGCTAGATCAAGTCTGTCAGAATATCGACTGGAAGTAAAGAACTACAGTGGCAGCTTTTGTGTTTCATACAGCAGGGAGCCTGTGTGTGAAACAGGATTATCAGAGGGTCATGAAGAGAGTCAAGGGATGTCCATCACTTCCCTTCTGGTAATGTAATGGGGCGGGTGCCTGGATGTGATTAAGATGTAGGACACAGGAGGCATAGCGGTGAACAAATCAGACACACACACACACACATGCAAATTAGGTTGGCTGCAGTTAACCACATATTTTTAATGAAAAATCCAGAGATGGACCAAGAAAATGTCTAAATAGCTGTATTCTGATTAAATCTCAAACCATCTATTCAATGTCCTGCTTCCTGCACATATGTATAGAAAATCTACAACACATATAAGAAAGTGTTTAATTTTTTTCTTTTTTTCTTTTTTAATTTTATTTTTAATGTTACGTTCCAATCTACAAGTGGCTTTTTAGTTTTTTTTCTTTAATGTTGTATGTAGCATCACTGGATTATTAGAGCAAACATGCAGGGGACATATAAAGATAAAATGGTGCTTTGTGTTATGGCTGTGCTTGTATGCCACATTCAGACAGGATGCTCATCACTCTGCTGTGGGTTTAGCCTTGACTTAGATGTCATTGTCATTCTAATATAGCATGAGCAAAATATCTTTCTAGAAATCAAGAAAAAAATAGACGTATTTGTAGTGCCTGAACAATGCATAGGCTTGGTAAGTGCCTCTTTTTAAAATTGTGGCAGGGAATGTTTGCTTCCTGGAGATTCAGGCTGCATCTCTGTAGCTTATGTGAGAGCTGTAAGGAGCTTTCTGGCACACGCTGACATGATTTGCAATCCCTGTCATCTGTACAATCCATTTTTCCTGAGCTTTGCTCCTAATCTTTAATCCTTTATTTCTGAAAATTTGGCACTAAGTAGGAAAACAATGTAAGATACCAAAACAACAATGGCTTTTGCATATGTAGCTTTTGAAGGCCTGATTCAAACCCCATGGACCAGGGGGGGAATCTGGACAAGGATTGTGCAGCAGTCTGTATATTCCTTAGACCAGCAATAGCTGTCTCAGTCAGCTTATCAATGAAACACCAAAACCTGGAAAAGTCTAAATCTATTTATTGTTCCTTTATTTGCTACCAGGCGAGACTAAGGCAGTGTCAAGAGCCAAGGGTTCAATTTAGAAAACCACTTTTTCCCCTTCTTTTCGTCTTCCTCTCCCATTCCCTTTTCCTTTTTCAACAAACAGGAAAAGTTTGCAACTTTTTATAAAGTGTTGCTCTGGGATATGTAGATACAATTCTGTTTCTTTTGAAGGCAAAGCAAAGTTCTTGTGGACTGCAGCATAAATAAATTAGCACCCTATTTTGCATGTAACTATTTTATCTCCTCTAAAAATGGGATAATTATCTGAGAGCTGTACAAATGGTATCTTGCTCAGAGCCAAAGAGGTTGCTCAAATGTAGCCAAACACTGCTCTGCTTGAAGATGGCTGACAAATGACGTCTAACAAAAAGGTCTTGTGGGTGTAGGCATACCTAGAAATAATGATTTTGATTTAGTATTTCTTACTGCAGTTAAGAAACAGTGGGCAGATATTAAGTAGCAACTGCACACAGAGGAAAGGAAATTGCACAAATCCATAACAAGTGAGCTTTAATTTGTTTTCAATGTCTTTGTTCACAAAGGTTGGTGCTGTGCAATATTCATTGCAATAGGACCTTCTGGAAGGATGAAGCAATATTTATTAGTAAATAGCTTTTCTGTGTGTATCTCAGGTGGAAGCAACTCCTGTCATAGTTATCAACTATGTGGAGCTTCAAGGACAGAAGCATGTCATAAGGCATGAATAAATGAAATGAAGAGGTGAGCCCTGGGAGCTTGTCTGACAGGAAAGTCTGACTCATTTCTTGCAAGACATGTCATGTGCCCATGCTCTGCTGCTGGGAACTGCCCTTATTCCTGCCAACCAATATTTTCCACTTACTCATTGACCAGGAGTTTTAAGGTTTAGCTCAGAGTCAGAGATCAGACCTGAAGAAGACAGAATGGTAAGACAAATATTATTCTGAAAGATACTACTTTGCCACAGGTTTTTCTAAATCTGAGGGAGCAAAACTCATGATCTGGAAATGTCCAAATGAGCAGAAATTAGCAGAGGCTGAGTATTGAAAAAGATACTCTCTAGGTGTATTAAGAAAGAAGAGTTACAGAAAATAATGTAAGATATTTTTATTTCTTGCGCCTCATGACAAATGGCAGCACAATTATAATATGAGGGATATAAGACAGTTGTGCAGAGGAGATGTTACACATTGTCTTGTTAATACTATATCAAGTGTCCAGAGATAGAGGTATACATCATATGCAAAGGGACCAAGAGTGCAAACCAGTCAGATTTCTTATCAGAATGACAAAACTTTCATGTAATTCTGTAGAAATAGTGGTAAGTATGGAAATGGAAAATAACAGTACATACAACAGTGTTTGTCTAAGAAGCCTAAGGTGGCTTTCATCTTTTGAAGTTAGAGCAGATGTCAGGGTGAGAAAGGATCATGACACATTACAGACTGCCAAGGATGTATAATGCGAAGGTCAAGATGTGACCTGATGCAATTGCATGCTTGGTATTGTTTCCTGCCATGTTACTCATTGAAATCTGAAATGCAAGCCAAATGTACTCAAAAAGCAAAAGAAACACCTTTTTATGAAATCAGAAAGTGCAGTAGAAGCACATATTCAAGAAAAAAATTCTTTACAATGTCAGATTAATTCTTGTCATTTTGCAATGCAATTTTCCTCTCTATCTTTTCCCAGTCTCTTAAGACTCAGAATCAAAACCTGGAAATAACATAATGCTGAGTGTGAAGTTTCACAATAATGTTTTACCCTTAAGACTATCCACCCCACCAAAGCCCTGGATTACAGCCTATCACTTGTCACCAAAGATAGTTACAAAATACCCACCAGGAAAAAATGCTTTGCACTAATAGTCAGGATTTTTTTCCTTTGTCTGTACCCAGTGGTGCAAAATGCTGGCAACAAGTTAAAAATAAACCTACACAGAGCTCAGAGGAATGGTACAATGTGACCCATCTGCCTGATCTATGGTTACTGGAAGTAATATGCCTTAGCACTGAGACTGCAGCATGGCTTTCTTTTTCACCACACAGCCGTCCCTATACACATTCATTTAGGCTTAAAGCAAAGGAGCTAACTCCTGTTTGCTGGCTGAACTCCAAAGCAAGTAATTGTGTTCTGCCTACTTAAAAGTCCCCATTACTTTTACATGTATGTGATATCAAACAATTTCCATTGCTACATAACATATGTTTCCAGGCACTTTTTTGCACACTTCTAGAGGTTTCTTTACTTCTGTATGTGTTCATATATAGAGATATATTTATATTCTAAAAGGCACACACGCTAAGCAATCCTCACTTATCCTTTACCTATTCACAAATGTCTTAAGAGTATGACAAATGTCTTTAAATTGTATTCATATATTTCTTCTATTTTATTTCAGTCATTACAATATAAGATGCAAACAGTTTTAATGATACTTGATAACTCTTCTTCTACCCCTTTCATAGTTTTGGACACCAAAGTTACTTTCTGCATGCTAGTAAAGCAGAACATTAGTTGCATTTCTGGTTTCCTTTTCCCCTCCAAATTCTGACTGATATATAAGTACTTGGTAAACCAATGGAAAGAAAATTAAAGTGCTCATTTTGGAGTAATTTCTGAATAAATACAAAGTGCTTGCATGACAGGGAAAGGACTGCAGGAGTAGAGCTTAGTTCCGAAATCTGATTTGTAAAGTGTTAATAACATGTTTCAATTGTCCACTTCATTAAGAATCTTTAATGGGAATGTGAAGTGCCCTACTCTTGGAAGGGCTAGAATATTTTTGGACAGTTATCTCTGCCTCAAGAAGAGCAACAGAGAGTTGCCAATGACAGAGGAGTACTCAGAGCTCATAATAAAATGCTCTGTAGAAACCATATTTTGAGGTCTCTGAAGATTTTAATGTGAAACAGATCAGAACTATCTTTTTTATTAAATTCTAAAGCCCTTGACCTGTGACAAAATGATGAACAAATTCTTGTAGTTTTCCTCTGGTTAAAATCAATGTTTTTTATGTTGACATATAAAGTAAAGCATCTTAATGTCTTAATCTGAGTATATTTAAATACTGTTTAACATCTCATTAATGTTTGTAAAACATCTCATTATTGAAATAAATTTTCACATTTTAATTGTGTTGGAAATTATGTTCACTTTATCCAGCTTCCGAAACACATGGAGGTACAGCACCATGACAGAGAACAGGGGTCTCTCTGTGTAGCTGTGGCTAGAAAACACACCTTCCAGCAGGGATCCTGGCATGGTTGACGCATGACACAGCACTGTAGCTTCTCTTCCAAATTAGTCAAGAGGACATGGTATCAGAGAGCAGGAGATGGCCACAGTGCTGTGCTGTAAGTCCATATATTCACATTGTGCCTGCTTGGATGGACACAGAAGACATATTTTGGTACCTGACCTGGATTCAAAGACCAGCATTTGGACCATGTCACCTCAAATTTCTATTTTATATCAGCACACAGTGGTCTAAATATAATCAATGACCTTACTTCAGAATAACGATGGACTGGTACTTTGTTGAACAAGTCAGTAATGATGATGTCGTACACAGCCCAGAGAAGGGCAACACAGCTGATGAAGGGACCAGACCACAAACCTTATGGGTTCCAGGAGATGGGACCGAAGATGTTTAGACATTGTAAAATGAGGCTGTGGGGCAATTTATGGCTTTTAGAAGCTGACAGAAAGGAGACAGTAGCCAGGTGGGGGTTCACTCTCTTCTCCCATGTAACAAGTAACAGGACATGTCTAGTTGTGCCAGGGGAGGTTTAGATTAGATATAGGAAAAATGTCGTCACTGAAAAGGTGTTGCAGTTGTGTCCACCACTATCACAAGGCTTGTAGATGCTGTTCGTGTACGCACTTTATCCCCCGTTCACATAAAAGGAGGGTCCATACCTGTACCATGGCATTTTCTTCAATGGAAACTTGCATCCCCATGTCCCCAGCAGGTTTTTCTATTTACACATTTGGGACCTTTGCAGCAAAGCCCACTGCTGGCAGGTCTCCCCAGCTGCCCTCCTCCACTGGGGTTGTGTCTCCCTGCTCCCCACACAGCGTAGCTGCTGCCGATCACATCGGACATCACCACTTGTTGCAGCAGAGACAGACATGACACAAGACTCAAGGTTCATGTGGCAATAGCCAACTTTCATTGAGTGCAGTTTCCTTTATATAGTTTTTGAGAACTCGTAGTTGTTTCTGTTTGGCCAAATTGGAATGCCACCCAGCTTACTATCCAGTAGCCCTCTGTGTCCCCAGTGGCCTAGACTGGTTCCCTAATGGCCTAGACTGGTCAAGGTCTAATTATATCTGTGAGTCCTATATATCTAATTATATCTAACTATGTCTGTGAGGCCTCCAGGACAGCTATTAGCCACCACAATCAATGGTCAAACAATGGAACAGGTTGCTCAGAAAAATGGTTGAATCACTGTCCCTGAGGTATTTAAAAGATGTGTGGATGTGGCACACAGGAACACGATTAATGGTGAACACAGCAGTGATGTTTTAATATTTGGACATGGAGACTCAATCATCTTAGAGGTCTTTCTCAGCCTTGAAAATCTGATGATTCTATGGTTAGTGCTGCCACAGTGTAAAAAGACTTAATAACACAAATATACTGGTAGGTGTGTAATAAGTAATGCAAAAATTACTATGGTTATATTAACTCTTTGTTACTGTATTGTAACTGTATCTTTTCTTCGAAATACACATGCTTTGTTCCTTTCATGTTTCTTTTGATAGAGTTGGATCTAGGCTACTGAGGAAATATACATGTTTATGACTAAATTGTCAGATCTGTCATATTTAGTACTAAGATAACTAATAGTAGCTATATTTCTAGAGGTAGCAACTGTACTACAAGGAGCTGTGCTAGTATAATATTCCTTAGGGGAACCAAAACATATGAATTGTGTGATTGCAGAATATAAAACTATTTCTTTGTCCACTTATATTCTAGGACAGGAGATAAGGAGGCAACAAAGTTAATAACCTAGACCACTAACCTAGCCCAGAGTCCAGTACTGTGATCTGGAGTTGCATATAGAAAAGTAATTCAAGGCTCTCTGTGGTGGGAGTCATGCAGCTGAACTTCAAGTGCTGCCCCTGTAGCCTCTACAAGCCACAAGTGAGAAGATGTTGCAGATGGATACTGGGGAGGGATTCTCAAAGGGGGAAATACAAAAGTCAAAATGAAGCAATTCATTAAAAGCAGTCAGAAAATAAACTCTCTGAAGGGGACTGAATCTTAAATCCCACTACTCTCCAGGATTTAGTCCTCCTAACTGTGAAATCCAACCTCACAATCTATTTCATCTCAGTGGCTCAGGACTGGTGAGGACAACTCAAAAGCATAAATGGTACGTGTCTATTCCTTTATTTCTCTACTCCTTGTAGAGATTGAACCCTTCCTACATCAACCTTGCAAACAAACAAACAAAAACCCAACCAAACAAAACAGGGTAATGCCAGTCTTGATAACTCTATTATTTAAGTAGCCTACAGCTTAGAAAGTTGTTTCCTGCTGTGAATTTTAAACAAATTAAAATTCACATCATCCACTTCCTGGTTTGAGAGTGCTGTATGCATTAGCTAACCTTTCTAAAATTCTTTGAAGCAAAATACTCAACAAGCGACATGCTGAAGTACTCCTGGTGACATGGAAGCCCAAAATGCTACTTCTCTGTTACCCATTGCAAATAACTATCAATAATCAAGAAATGTTCTTAGTGGCTTTCACAGATTACAGTCCTTCAGCAGTGCTGAGTTCTTCTATCAGTGTTTCAATAATTTTTAATAATCATCTCACTTTGCTCACAAGCATCCATGTAACACCTACAAGTTCACACAGTTGGCTACTGAATTGTTTTCAATTTCTGTATTATACACTTACCCATCTACACACCTGCTTATCTGTTCATCCATCCATCCATCCATCCATGCTTGCTTTGATATAGGTGGCATTTACTCTAGCACTCAAAGATTTTACGGACCTTTCTCTGGATTTTCCTGCCAGTGTTCAGAAAAGGCAAGCATTCTTATCCACATTTTACAGTGTCACAGAAGTCACATAACTGACTGAAGAAGAAGAAAATTTAATGGAAAGCTATTGTAGAAATTGGTTTCTTCTGCTAATTAAATGTATTTTTCCAAAACCAGTGATAAAAATTTTCTTAAAACTCTTTTGTGATCTTGTGGACTTTTATTTCTCAAGCTAGTTGGTGTTCAGGCCTACCATGACTGATGTTTTCTGATACCACATTTACAGGCATCCTGAATCAACACCTCTTCATTGTCCTAAATTAGAAACTTGGAAAGAATTCCAAGTATTTTATTGACTTGGATTCATTTATGCCAAGACTATCCAGCTTCTGCTTTTAAGTGTTGTAGTGTGGGCCACTTCTGTTTCTGTTCTACCGAAAATACCCAAATTTTTTAAACAGTGTAACAAATGTCAAATTTCACTTAAAGTAGTGATGTCACCTGATGCTAACTTTTATTTTTCTGCTCTTCTGTACCCACTCTTCTGCTCTGTATCTGCTTCTTCTGCTCTGCTTTGAAACATTCTCCTTAATTAACAATGTAATCCTTTGTCATGAGATGATTTGTATCTTCTTGAAACATCAAAATGACTTCTTCCTAAGATGATAGTATTTTAGGTATTTTTCCATCTATATGATTTTTGTGTCAAGTCTACTAGTTAATTGACACAATTTTTAAATCTGTCACCTTGAATTTTACCTCTCCCAATACTTTTAGTGAAGATGGCATGGCTCCACCATTACACCCCAGACCTTCTTCATCTCCCTTAAATTTATAAGATGAAAAGAGCTGTCAAATTACATTACTCCCATATCCAATCTCTCACTTCACCTGCCTCGATGACCATAATAACTACATCGTAGAAGTAATCCTTGCACTTCTGGACTTTGACAGCTGGGAAGGCTTATTCACTTTCTGCTCAGGTGTAATCTTTGTCATGTACAATAACAAGTTAGAGATGAACTACAGCAGAATGAGAAAAATACTAAGAACATCAGCTGAGACTGTTCTTGTGCAGAGACTAGCACTTCTACTAAAACATTGAAAAGATCAAGACATCTCTTAAGAGAGAATCTTCATTTATGAGACCAAATTTAGTCTTTACTAGACAGAAAAGCTCTCATTTTTTCTTTCTCTTAGGACAACTTAGCTAATAACCAAAAAAATGCTACATTATATGGAAGGAAATAAATATGAATCCAAGCCAGAAATGGTTATGAATCTCCAGAAAGAGATTTTTTTGATATTTAAAAGTAGATTACACTCCATTAAAAAATTATGGTCTATTTTTCAATTGATTTGGCCTGAAACTTCAAATCCTATTACTTCAAGATTTTGGCACAAGTAATTATATTTTTTTAATATGTCTTGGTAATATAACAGTAGGATTTATTAACAGTTTTATGATAACAGATAAAGTACGAAAAATAGTAAAGCTTTTTTATTCTTTAAAAATATTAAAAAATGAGAAAAAATTCAGAAAAAAATGTACTGTTTTGGGGAAGGCAGGATGCTGATACTATGGTTTCAAAGTCAGGACTAAGCAGTACTAAATATTCTCTTGTGTGTGTGCGCACTGTTTACCTCACAATATCTGAATCATCCATAACATGAATTTTGGGACCAAAATTAAGCAAGCAGAATTCCTGTACTATCTTAAGATTTAAGTTCTTAGGTTTTCAGTTTTAAAAAGCGTCTGAATTTCAAAATTTCTGTCAAGAAAAGTTTGTGCAAGTTATGCAATAAAACATGCATGAATGAAAGGGATGATATTTGCTGAAGATACTAAAATATAATCATACATGCAAAACCAGTTGCACATAAAAAAATAGATAAAGACTACTTTTTCCACATCTCCTTAGGAAAAAAGAAAACTTTAAAAAATTGTATGTATAGGAAAACAAAGAACAAGAGAACCTTTGTATATTTGCAATGCTGTAGCATTGCAATGCTGTAGCATTGCAAATACAGTGAACAATGTGCCCCTTGACAGAGGGCCTTTTAGAGAGAGAAAACCTGCAGTCCAGTAAATTTGGCAGTAGATTTATATTTTATAAAATTTACATTGGAACATCCCGACACAAATATATCCCAAGTAATTTAACAAAAATCTGCTAGCACAACCCGAGATAGTTCAAGTTTGTGTGCTATATTCAAGTTCATGAAATCATACAAGCTTTCCTATTAAGTATAGGATCTGGTCCAGTAAAAAATAAAATCTAAACATTAAGTATCATGAATCATAATAAATAAACCTCTTTGAAATGAATAAGAACATGGAAATTACCAAAATAAAGAAACCAAGGTTTTGAAAGAGGATATAGAAGCCAAATCATGCTTAGCTATAAGGAACTCAATGCTTTATGTCATTTCTTCTTCTACTAAAGTAGCAGTAAATTGAAGAAATTGCATGTCCATATTTTTTCACATTATAAAAATAGGCTAGTGATGCAGTTCATCATTCTATGTTGTGGGTATTTTATTAAAAAAAAAAAAACACAACCAAACACCCAAAACTACAATGTCACAACTATCAAAGTTTTTTGTTCAAATATTCTAAAGATTTTGTAAATACTAAGCCACTGATGGGCTTTGTGATTTCTAGCCTATGATTTGTCAATGAGAGCACGGTAGTCAAAATGTACATATGCACACAGACTTGTATATACCCACAGTCTGGGGTTGTTTTTTTCTTTTCATAAAATGGTAAAAATACACATTTTAATCCATCAAAATTCAACCATCTCAATTGTAAGTGAAAATCTGCTTTCATCTAGGAAACATTTTAAACTTCTTGACAGTTAAAAGAACTATAATCCTTAGAGACAAACAATTTCCTTTTCAGAGAAAATTCGTATCATGGATGGCATTATAGTAGGAAACTGCAGTACACTCTGAGCAGTTGTAAGTGAACACACAGCATAGTTATCTCCATAAGTTCACCAGAACTTCATAATTTGACTCATAGAAAAATAAAGCTGAAAAATAATTTAAAATGCTAGTTAGGTTTCTATAAACTCACAAGTCAGATTATTAGCAGTATTTCTGGAACTATAAAAGGGTAAAGTCAACTTTTTTTTAAAGTGGATTTTTATTTATAATCCTAGTTTAATAGTACTTGAAGTCATCTTTCCCAGCAACTAGAGGACAGATAAGATCAATTTATCAGTGCAACTTACAAAAACAGGAAGATGTAAAATATTTTATCTAGGTTTTTAGCCATTCTAAAACCTGTGGGTTTTAATCTGTATGTTGCAATCTACTGTCACTTAGTATATCACTTGAGTTACATTTTGTATTGTATTTTGAACAGAAACAGGATATAAGGTGTGGGTTCACTCTTGTTCAGGCATCAGGACCATGATCTTTTATTCTTCCCAAGAGTACAATAATTGTTGACCACAATTCTAGGAGCTAGGAGCTCCCTATGCCTCCATCAGCAAGTCCTAGCTCATCTTTAATGTTGTCTTCAAATTATGTTTTCCTTTTGTCCTATACTGGAGTTTATCTTGCAATGAAATTCTGTTGCCACAATACAAACAAAAAAAAAATTAATAATTTTTTGCATGCTGTGAAGCACAATGTAAACAGAACAGCACTGAGTTAAAAGAATGGCATTGCTTCATTGGCCTAAGTGATCACTAGCAAAAGAAGAATTCAAGTAATATAATAATGAGTTTATTGTTATAAGTTCCTGTAGATATGAACCTTTAGTGACTGAGTTGCTACTCTCCTTTTCAGAGGTGTTTAGTACCTCCATTTCTTATTGAATTTAATGAGAAGAGAGCTTGTTCAAATTCTACCAGTGTCTCATGTATCTTATTAATAGTGCTAGCATATATGAGATGTACTGAATGCAATTAAGTTAATTTCTTCAAAATGTGCAGTAAATCAGGGTAGTTATGTCCATAAGGCAAAGATCTGGAGCAAGTACATAAAACCATGTTATGTGTTAAATTTGTCCATGCCTTATTATCTTTATTAGTAATTATTTACCCTTGAAGCAGATCTCTGTACATATAAGTATATTGGTGAGTGACCAAATGAAATGTGAGTCATACAAATCAGCTGAGCTGCTGTGATATTGTTGACGTAAGGACCCTAGTAAAAGATATTAGGACTTTGACATTAAACACTTACTAAACAGCTCTTGCAGTTTAGGATGCCACTTTCTCCAGCTTATCTGTCATGACCAGGAATTACTCCACACCAGAGCTGCCAAAGTGGATCCTGAGCACTTTGGTGCAATATCTACCAGGCAGTGCCTGACTGTCAAAAAAGTTAAACCAAAAGGCACCTGAGAACTGTAAACACATTTTGTTTAATTAAATTATTTTGTTGTTGAGTACATGTTAGACAGCTACTGGTTCCTTCCCATATTTGAATTTTAAAGTAAAACATTTCATCTCACATCTTGGACAAATAAGTCTATGTAGAGAATTATCATCTGAGTTTAGCTTAAAGCTGTTTTTTGAGTAGCTTGGTTGTGTTAGATGCTCTTCTTACAGCCCAGACAAAAATTTTTACCTTACCTGAAATATAGAAACATATTTGGTAAGTTAGCAACTACAGTTAATGATTCTGCATAGGCAGTATGATGGATTTTTCAGTTTTGTCCAAATTCTTTAATTTTCTTCCTGCCTTCTTAGTTGTTAAACATTATGCTGTTTCAAACAATCCTCTTAGTGACATAGAGATTTTTTTCTCATGGGTTTTCTGTTCTTCCACTGCCATATGTCCATAACAAATTGTTTTACATGGGCAATTGCATCTTACAAAGCAAAAATGTACAGGAACAGTTCTAAAGCAGATAATTTCCTGAATTTACTGAAATTTCTCCCCCTTCTTTCAATCCTTTTTTTTTTTTTTTTTGCTTGTTCACGTGAATGAAAAATACAGAAATTATTCTTCATATCCCTGTTTCTAAATTTAGTTTGTCATTATAACATTATATTCTATCATATATTTTTAAGATTAAATTTCTGCTAATCTCTGCAATTTTCTCCTTCAAGTATACATACACACAGATAACTCTCATTAAGGGAAAAATGCAAATGTCACAATGAGAGAAATGTCTCTCTCCTCATATGTTTATTCTGACATGAATTGCAGGAAATACAGTTTACTGTGTTTTGCAAAACTCGAGACTGCATAATGGGCATAGGAATTAATGAAAGTTACAGTGCAGACAGGATGACTGAGACCAAGATAAGTGTAAGCATAAATAACAGATAAATGCAAGAAGATGGTATTTGCAACTTGTTAGCCTTGACTAGCAAGAGTTAGTTCTGTAAATAAAATTAGCCTATTTCACTCTCTACATCATGCAAAAACATGTGCAAAAGAGCCCAAGTTTCATGTGTGGCAGATCATTTGGTGTCTGTCTGAACTACAGCCCCCTTCTTTGCTGTCTTGCTGACTCGCCCCAAGCAGCATCAGGAAGCTGGAAGATAAGGAAAGGTGTGCCTGATGAACTAGATTTACATGCATACACACCTGAACCCCCAGCAGGAATAGAGAAAAAATTGCATCAGGTTAAAAACAGTCTTAGAAAAAGGCACCAAAATTATCCAGAACTAGCCAAGTAAACAGTATGTTCCCCGTAGTTGTAGAATAAACTTGTGCACTTATTAATTCTAATGAAGATCTTTTATCTACCACACAATTTGCAACTGATCATAAAGCTCCATTAACAATAGACATGCTTCTGCCAAGTGCCCCCCTTTCATTCAATCTTGCCTTTAGCACAGCATTTTATCTAAACAGTCTGTCACAGGCGTAATAGTCTTGAAAATAATATTTACCATATCATAATATCCTTCTTTCTTTCTTTTTTAAAAACAGAAGATATGTCTTTACTGCCTACCAGAAATTATTTGAAATCTCTTTTCCCTCTGTTCACGGTTCTCTCAATCTGGCCATTGCTGTGAAAGATAATAAATAGTGTTTTTATGAATAATTCAACAATCAAAGTAGGGCCAAGGAAAATCTCCATCCTTTAGTGGATGTGATGGGTAACTCCATCACCAAGACTGAGGAACAGACTGAGGTTCTTGATGCCTGCTTTGCCTCAGTCTTTAACAGAAAGATTGGTGATCATCAGGGCAAGTTGCCCCCTAAACTCTTTGACATGGGATGGGAGCAGAACAGACCCCTGCAATCCAGGAGGAAGTAGTCAGTGACCTGCTGTGCCACTCAGACACCCACAGGCCAATGGCACCAGGTGGGATTCACCCAAGGGTACTGAGGGAACTGGCAGAAGAGTTTGACAAGGCACTCTTCATCCTTCATCATCAGTCCAGTCTAACTAGGGAGGTTGGCAAATGTGATAACAAATCTACAAGAATCGACTGAATGAGGATCTCGGGAACTACAAGTCTAACAGCCTGACCTCAGAACGCAAGAAGGTGATAGAACAGATCATCTTGAGTGCAACTGCAGAGTACACACAGGACAACCAAGTGATCAGGCCAAGCCACTACTGGCTGAGGAAAGAAAGGTTCTGTCTGACCAACCTGATCTCCTTGTATGACCAGATGACCCATCTCGTGAATGAGAGAAAGACTCTCAATGTTGTCTACCTGGACTTCAGTAAGCCTTTGACACTGTTTCCCACATTATTCCCCTGCAAAAGCTAGCTGCCCATGGCTTGAACAGATGCATTTTTTGCTGGGTAAAAAATCTACCTGGATGGCAGTGCCCAGAAAGAATGATGAGTAGTGCCACATCCAGCAGGGGCCAGTCACCAATGGGCTCTGAAGGGCTCAGTGTTGGGAACAGATATGTTTCATATATTTTTTGATGACCTGGGTGAAGTGATCAAGGGCACCCACAGTCAGTTTTCAGATGACACCAAGTTGGATGGGAGCGTTGATCTGCTGGATTGCACAAATCTGCCCTCTGCCAGGGCTCCTGGAAAGACTGGATCAATGGTCTGATGCCAATGGAGATTCAACAAGGCCAAGTGCTGAGCCCTTTTTTGGGTCACAACAGCCACAGGCAGTGCCACAGGCTGGGACAGAGTGACTGGAAAGGATTTGAAAGTGCTGGTGACAGCAGCTAAATACAGCAGCCAGCGTAGGCCCAGGTGGCCAAGAAGGCAAATGGCATCCTGGCTTGGATGAGCAATAGTGTGGCCAGAAGAATCGAGGTGGTCATCCTCCCCCTGTACTGGGCACTGGTGAGGCCACGTGTCAAATCCTGTTCTCAGTTTTAGGCCCTTGACTCCAAGACACTGAGGTGCGGGAAAGAGCCCAGAGAAGGACCAGGAAGCTGGTGAAGGCTCTGGAGCACAAGTCCTGTGAGGAGCATGTGAGGGCACTGGGCATGTTTAGCCTGGAGAAAATGAGGCTTATCACTCTCTACAACTGCCTGCACAACAGGCTGTAGCCATGTGGGGGTTGGTCATATCTCTTAGGCAACCAGAGACAGTACAAAGGGAATTGGACTGAAGCTGTGCCAGAGGAGATTCAGGTTTACATCAGGAAGAATTTCTTCACAGAATGGGTTGTCAGGCATTGGAACAGACTGCCGAGAAGGTAATGGAATCACTGTCTCTGGAGATGTTTTAAGAAACTTGTGGCATTTAGTACCATAATCAGGTTGACAAGGTGACCAAAGGTTGGCCAAAGGTTGGACTCAATGATCTCAGAGCTCTTTTCCAAACTAAATGATTTTGTTATCCTCCGGTTCTGTGATTTTTCCCAATTCCCTAGATTACTCTAGTGTAACTATGACTATAAAAAATAGAACCTGTCCTCCTCACCTAAGATTATAATCTTTTTCCCACTCAATTAAGATAATTTCTATACGTGATATGTACTGATTTGTGGAAGTGTATGGAACTGAGTTTTATATGATTTTGTCTCTTGAACTGAAATGGCATGTCTGATAAACCAGAGATGATCTATAGATTGAAATCTGGATTTACAACCTGCAGCCCAGTTTCTGATTAGATAACAGAAATCACAGAAGAAGACATTTAGAGCTTTACTTCTATATTTTACTCCATAAGTTGTGATTTGACACTATACCAAACCAGACCACAGCATGCCACAGTATTCTACACTATGCTATACTACATCAGACCACACTATAATGCACTTATAATGGCACAATACATCCCTTTGTTTCACTGACATCATGCTGCACCATACTGCACAGCACTATGCCAGATTGTGCTACAAAGCCCTTGACTTTCCCTCACTAATTTGTTTTGCCAGAACTAGGTGGTCCAGTGACTGTCTGCACGAGGCAGTGCTAACAATATGTTTGCACAGCACGTGAAGTCCTCCATCACACACTTATTTTCCAGTCATAGGAGAACCTCAGCACAGGCAGACTCAAGCAGGTAACACAGCCAAGCTGCAGTACACAGTGTGGACTGGCTGATAGCCTTACAACCTTCAGTTTCAAAGTAGCATCTGAAGTAGCATACAGTAGATAGTGATTCACCTAGTCCTTACCATTAGATGAGCTATAGTAACTCTTATTTAGTTTTTTAATGTATATATTTTTATCTAGTGATGCCTTTACACTAGGAAAAACCATGATGCAAAGGTCTCATAGCAATGCTTATTGCTTACTTACTTTAATGTGACTACACAACATCTCAGACTCAACTTAACAGGAACCAGCTGTGTTGGAGCATAGTGATAACTTGGCCCTCAGTAGTTCCCTGTGGAGCATTGAGCCATTGATGTACTCCCAATCAATTCCTACACAGTTACAGTTCAGTGAGCTATTTAAAGAAAAAGATCACTGTGTAAAGCAAGAGGGATATTCAAAGAGAACATATTGAGAAATAAAGGACTAAAAGCAAGGTAAAACCTTAAGTACTGGAGATGGGCCTGGCACAGAGAAGATGGGAAAGAAGTGGGAAGGAAGAAAAAGGTATGAAAGATACAAATCTCTGTAGTGGAAATCCCCAGATAGATGAGAAAGAGATTCACATTATCTTTGCTATTTGATATTTCTAATGCTTTTAATGTGGAAAAGCACTTATATTCTTTAATTTCCCTTCCTATCCACATGTGCAAAACTTAAATCACTGGAATAAGCCAAGTGCTCAGGAAAACCATTTGAAAAAATATACAATAAGTTTCAGTGATTAAAATAATACAGCTAATCTTTCCAGTGGAATTTTCTGCTTTTAATTAATGACTATATTATATATGTAGGGTGGTGATGATTGATTTTAAATAACTCAGTAAAATGGAACACAACATGCCAGGAATATTCAGATAGACTGTTAATTAAATCTCTGTTGATTGTTCCAATTTCAATATAAGAGTTAACTTCTTGTCTTTGAACTATTTTATATTTCTTAAGCATGTATTTTTTTTACAGAAACAAAATATACTTTTAAAAACATATATGTATCAGTAGAATTATTTCCATTCTCATAATACCATTTCCATGGTATTAAAAAGGAAAACCAATGGGTTTTTTTGGTCAAAATTCAGTGCCTGAAAATAGAAATATATTTTAAAGATAAAAATGGAAATCAGTTTAAGTTTTACTCACACAAACTGAAATTTGTTTTCATTTAGTAAGATTATTCATGGGATTAGTTTTATGCTCTTCTTTCCATCCTGGTATTATCACTTACAAATATTTAACTTAATTAGCTGCAATGTTAGAAATCCAAGCAGTCTAGAAACTTCCTCCAAGTAAGCTGGTGAAGAGTTGCTTTCAGGAACTACTCTTACACATTGCAGTTAAATTCTAACTCCCCAGTCCGAAAACGTAATCACACAAAACATATACTTTTATTGACTCAAAGGAAAAAAGCACAAAGATCTGAAGACAGAAAGGAAAAAAAAATCAGAATTATAGTTGAATTGAACATATTTTAAATATCCATAGGTTTTTGAACTGCTTCTTAAAATGTTCAAATGGTAACACCTGGAAGCCATAGACTTTTAAAAACATGTGGGTTTCAGTTTGAAGAGGTCCTGACAGCAGTGCTTTAAAAAAAAAGGACGCAAGATAAAGGCTCCTAACACTGCTGCTTACGAGAAAAAACCATTCTCTTCCAAAAAACTGTAGTTTAACAGAATCCATTCTATATACATTAAAATAGAGCCAAAGTTCAATTTAAAGTGCTGTTGCACACTTTACCAAAGCTCTTGACTTCAAAATTTTTTCTCAACTGGCCTTACAAATCCTGTATCTGTTGACCTTCAGAACAGGGTACAAGACCATTTATTCTCTCAGCTTTTTGCCTTTGTGTATGTCTGAACAAGGTGAAGGAAGAGGAAAGAAGAATTTTCTGGGGAAGCCACTGGAATTTAAGCCAGATGATATGGACAAGAAAATTCATCTGAAATGGCTGAAGATAGACAGGCAGAATGCAATTAGTCAAATGCTATTAGCAAGACTACCATAAAATGAGCTATTTTTTTTCTGCTTTTCACAAGTTCATAACAAGCACAAAAAAACAGTAATGCCTTTGTTAGAAATAAACAAATTTCCATTTCTAATACTGTGGGATTTACAGTCTTCAGTTTCTCTAACTGATTTGAATTGCTGCTCATGAAGTGAAATAATTGTAATACATTTGGTAAAACATTTACCATTACAAATTGATTGACCCAGCATCTTCCTAATACAGACAATGTACCATGACTGAACCATTCAGTAGAAGTATCAGTTAGTATTTCCTTGCTTAAGTCAACTCCTGCATAACCTCAAGAGAATATTACTTATCTAATATTGTAGGGCTACATCATAATAATGATCCTCAATTTGAATTATCGTTAACCTAAGAAATTAATACCACAGTATTACTTCAAGAATACTGGAGTAATACGAAAAATCAAAGACAATTTTCTTATGGGCTTCTGCTTGACTATGGCTATTGTTTGAAAGCCTCACAGACTGCTATATTTTGTTTAAAAATACCAACCAGTAGTTAAAAAAATAAAAACTGCTTTTGTATATATGAAAATAGAATTAAAATGGAATATTATGCATGAGACTATCAAGTCTGATACAAACACTGATGGAGAAATATATTATTATCTTTAATTACAACAACATTTTCACATCTGTCGTTTGACTCTGGTTGTTTCTTGAGATTCCTCCTGAAGGCTTTGATTAATGATTCAAATTAAAATCAGCCTTCTTATACAGCACATAATTAAAAAAACCTGTTTTTTGTTAAGCTATGGTTTTCAGAAGATAACAGGAGTTGTTACACCTAGAATTTCACAGATTTAAATTCCATTTTAAAAATATGCAGGTGTGTCTTACATATGCTTGACCTATAAGGGAGCTATAGTAAAAATTGTTCCAAGGCAGTACCATCTACTGAGAAAGCTGTGTTCCTTTGAACCATACAAACAATTAAGTAAGGAAAAGAGAAGTAATATGAATCAGTAGCATTAGTAGTTCTTCCATTGACATCATAAATGGCTCGTCAGAGTGTTTTGATGTTGTTTTGACAAAGAAATCTTACTACCCATTGTCACTGTTTTCTATTTGCAGTTGTTTTGTGTAGTATCCTTTGTGTGCCAAATCATGGTAAAAGGTTAGTTGACATTATAAAAGCTAAAATTTTTTGTCATCTCTTGTCCCTACCTGTCCACATCCATTAGGACCTAATCTTACAGATGCTTACAAATATGAATGATTCTGTCTTATTCTTTGAGAATGTTTCACATATGTAAATTTAAGTGACTGAGGACTAAAAGCTGAGCTTGTATTAATCAAAAAAAGAGGAAATATTTCAATTTTTTAAAGTCATCCTAATGATCTAAATAAATTATGATTCATTTGTAGTGTAAATTAGCTTTTAATCTGAAAACATTTCTACATGACAAATTAATTCTCTTACATTTATATCATATGTAACAACACCATTCTTCTGGATTGCTGAAGAAGCAATTTGTCAAAGTTTTCGTATTCATTTTCCTTAAAATACTAAAACTTTGGAGGACAATCTACCAGGGAGCTAAGCAGACTGTTACACGTGCATTTATACTTCTTCCTACAAAAACTGATACTTCCATGGATTCACATCCCCCGTTTAGAGCAGTGCTGCATTACTGCCTAGTACTTCACTGTTTATGGCGTCATGGTTTGACACTGGCACAATGCCAGTGCCCCCATGAAAATGCAACCTATCACTTGAATGCTGTGAAATGCGATCAGGAACAGAGTAAAGCAGGCCCAAGCTTAATAACAAAGGAAAAAAACTTTATTAAACTACTCCTACTATAAAAGGAAAAAGAAAGAAAAACACACACTAAATCCAAAATGAAAACCTTTCAAAACATTCCTCCTCCCTCCCTCACTTCCAACAAACCACGGTGAGACACAACTTGGACCCCCAATCAGGTTCCCACCCTTCAGATAATAAATACTCAGTCCATCGAGGCAGAGAGGAGTCTCTCGTGTGCCACAGATCCCCCAAGAAACACAACTGCCACTTCTTGTGTTTCCATGTCACATATGGCACCACCTGGAGAAGAATTTGCCATGGTGACAACTGTCCTTTCCATGCACAGTGCTCTCACCACAGTGCATGTGACAGCTCTTAGGATTTTTCTTTTCAAGGATGCTTTGCCAAGAGGGAAGAAAACGACAGTTCAGTTTTTCATTTTTGGGACCACAGTCCCTCCCATTTTCTTCCTCCCCTGGGGTTGAGCGTCTCAGGAACAGAGATCTTCTCTTCTTCTTCTCTGAAGACAGGGGGCACCACCACAAACCTCCCTAACTTTTCTCTATTCACTCCACTTCTGTCTTTTCTCAGCTGCTGAAGCAGGCCTCTTGGCTCACCAGCATCCTCCTAAAATACAGTCTCTCTCTCTCTTGGAGGAAAAAATTGGTTCAGTCTATGGCTAACAAGAAAAAGCCCAGCCGAAAGCCACTCCATCATCTTCCCCCCCACCATCTTCTTTTCCTAACATCCCAGGTCCCAGGCTGTCTCTCTTCCTCTCTTTCAAACCGAGGAGGAATAATGTTTTTCACAAAGCCTTCATTTCTCAAGGAAGGGTTAAAAGTCCTGACTCCCTGGATGGCTCTCTGCCACACTCTCTCTCTCTCTCTCTCTCTTTCTCTCTCTCTCGACTCTGGATGCGGGGGAATACAGACATCCCAAATTTTTCCACCATTCCATCTGCAGGGGACCAGCCTAGTTCCAGTCCCTCCACCCTTTGGCCTTACCTCAGTCAGGCTGTGGGGCTTCCCCTCCCTGACCCAGCCACCTGGCTGGGCACGGGAGAGTCCTGCACTGCACCCTGACCGGAACCAAAGAGAGCGAGTTCTCCTGGGAATTCTGCTTTTAACGCCTCTGTGTTCTCAGAGGCATGTCCACCTTCAATTGGTCATCCCAAGAGCCAATATCCTACCCCAGTCATTGACTGGCTTGACCCTCTTCCTTCCGAGAAAATCTCCTTCTGTGTCAAACCACAACATATGGTGACGTAGAGTGGTTTATGTAGCCTAATGAATTTCCAAATATTAGCAAAGCAATCACCATGGAAACACACAAACTTTACTTGAAAAGAACCTCTGGATGTCCTGATGCCTGTGTAGAGCAGGACCATGATCATTTTCTCCATATGAATCTCAAAAACACTTGAGATTCTTCATTATTTTCTAAAATATTATTCTTCATTATTCTAAACAGACTTCATTATTTTCCTAGGTAAATTTATTTGTGAAAAGTCCACCATTGCCCATTCTTCTTACTGTTTTTCTCTAGAAGAAGAGCTTGGTTTTGTCACTGGGAACATTTTGGGTAACAGTAAAATGCCATTATCTGTCTCCTCAATCTTCTCTTCACCAGACTAGCATGCCCAGCAGCCTAAACCCCTTCCTCTATAGGCCTTTAGCCACACTGACTGCTCTCTGCTGGATTTTTTCCATTTTCCAAAACACTTCTTGAACCAGTAGTCCCAAAAGTGAACTCATTATTCCAGGAGTGGCCTCACTGATGGTGAACAGAGAGCAGCACCTGCCTTTATCCTGCTAGCTGCACTCCTCCTAATAGAGTCCAATGTACAATTTTCTTTATCTATGCAATTTGCCATTGATTATCATGCAAATCCTTGTCCTACTGTAGCTGTTGATAGGGAACCAAACAACTCACAATTTTTTCTTGAATCTGTTCTCTAGGCCTTCTCTAAATGAATCAGCTGAATAACCCATCTCACCATCCCTTACCATGAAAAGTATGAAAGATAATGATTGAGTTTTAGTCATAATTTGTGTTAAAACAATAGTCCTATAAAGCTTAAGTCCAAAGGGACGAATACATCATTTGGACTGACCTCCAGTATGTCAGAGGCTAATAACTTTCACTCAGTGATATACTCTGCGCACTATCACAGGAGTCTCCTTTTTAACAGGGCTACTCCCTTGCAACAGGTTCATGAAACTAAAGACAAGCCACAAGGAGAGAGAGAAAGAAAAAAATAAAAAGAAGAAACGTACATCACTTGCAAAATGAGGCCTTGCAAGTAGACAGTGAAAATTCCTGCTAGAATGAACTCAGAGACCTTTTCCCTTTCTGACTCCTCCTTTGAGGAAAGAGGATCCAATCTACTTCAGAGACAATTGAAGAGAGATGCATAATGTCAGAATGCTGAAAAAAAAACCCGTGAGAGGCAAGCTCAGCTCACGGCTGGAGAATGAAAAAGGAGCAATTATCCCTGTTTGCTGTAAAACTAGGTATAAGCCAAAAATTTTTTATTCAGCTGAAGCATAATTTCTAATTATACTGAACAATTGCTTACATAAGTGGAAAAGAAATGAAGGAATAAAATGATACAAGAAAACAGGGTCAAATATCAAGGCGAAATTCTATAGATAAATAAACCAAAATATGGAGTATTTATAGAAACACCATTTTTTCTTGTTGTTACTAGACTAATATTATTTTGTTTCCAGAAATAGGAATGCTTCATCATCACCATATGAGAGAATGCCCTTGGGAAAAGGCTAATTGTAGAACTATAAAATGTCACAACTTCATAGGGAGGACATTAACTGGACTCAGGTAAATTTCTAATAAAATCCTAAATTTACCTTTTAAATATAACTTACATCCATCTAAACTGAAGCATCATTTCACTGAAAAAATGGGAAACCACCCAGGATGGACCATTAGAGACAAAAAAGTCAGTGTTAGATATTTCTTTCCCCAGTGTTATTTTGTGAAAAGAATTTCACAGTTATCTTAGATGACTGAATTTAATATAGGCATTCTTTCCCCATATTTCAGTTATATCATGTCTAAAGGTCCATAGCTGCTTTATATTATTAGTTGCTTCAAAACAAATCTCATTAAAACTGGGATCCAAACTGAGTATCCAAGATGTTCTTACATTCAGCATATTTTACAAACAATAAACTGCACTAAAAAATCATGTTCTTGATCTTTTAAGAGATTTCAGTTTTGCTAAACAATTATGTTTGTTCATAGAATAACATAATTTTTCCACATTTGCCAAAGCATTTGTCTGTTTATTTACAGAGCTTTAGCTGTGAAATCATAAAATAACTAGATGCACTTATTATCTTTTTCATGCAGAGATAGATTAGTCTGGCTTTTCTAAGAAACTGACAGTCTTCGCCACCAGTCTGGACACTGCTTTGATTTTTGGTAGTAAACAGCTGCCTTTAAATGTGACCTTGATGGAATATGACAGGTATGAAAACATGAAGAAAAAGACTCCAATGGTGATTTTCTGAAATTTTAAAGTTTAAAAGACAGAAGGAGAGCGAGGTCTGTGATTCAGTCCTGATAGAGGCTGGATGTAATATCTCATGGCTGTACAGCTTCAAGTGAAAGTGGCTAATGACCAGTACTGGGCTCCTGGGTGACCGCTGTTAATTAAATCATATACTAAAACTGAGTAAAACCACTTTGACTTATAAAACAATAGTTACAGACACTAAAAGATGTGGAGAATCTCCCTGAGTGTTTTGAACTTAGAAAAAACAATTTAGTGGTCAAAAGAATGAGTATATGTCATAAGACACCCTAAAGACCAGACTGGAGGATTCTATATCCAACCAAATGAGATCACAAATATTTGAATGCTGTTATCACTCAAAGAAGAATAAATAAAAAATGCAGATATGTATTGCATATAAAATTATTGACAATCTGCATATCTAAACAAACTGTAAGGTTCAGAGTCTGAGCTTTTCACATTGTATTATGGGTGTGTATATATATATATATATAAATATATTTATACTAGTGTCAAAAAGCCACTTTTTTTATACAGGTAAGTAGAGAGAATAGTAGGGAGACAAGGGAACCCTCTAGGTCTGAACAAGAAAATGAATGTGCTTTTCTTTTCCTTCTGCCATCTATGTTTGCCACATCTGGTCAGCACCTTTTTAGCATGTATTAAGAGTGATTTTCATGGAATAGACTGAAAGGGTGATCTACTTATTTGCTACAATGGTTGGTAAAAAACGGAATTTCAAAACTTCTCTGGACAGATTTACATGATAGGCTGTGTCTCTATTTAACTGTACATAATGACTTGAAAGCTGATAATGACTGATAGCTGATAGTAGCATCAGAAATTGTGTTCTGGTGGCCACAATCAGACAGGAAATCTTTCTTCATGAATCATGCTAACAAGATGAACTTGAGTAGTTATAGTTTCCATATTTAGTGCTGTCAGATTAAACAAACAAACAGTACTGCAGCAACACCCTCGCACACAGTTTTTTGTTATATGTAAATATATCACAGGTTTCAGAGCTTTGTTCCTAATGCAGTGATTTGCAGGTTTTCAAAACTTTGAAAAATTCTACACAATAAAGACTAAAATGGTATGTTGAACCAAACCTTTAAAAATATATTAGAATATATGCTTAATTCTGATTGAGATCTGTTTTAGACAAGAATGCATCAATTTGTAAGTCTTGTACATAAGTCCTGAAGTATTAAAAAAATAGCTTTAATCCACCTCATTGCCAGTTGGCTGTGTTACTTCCAGAAAAACTTACAAAAACCTTTGGGTCTTGAGTAGCTTCTGAAGATTCCTTACTTCTTTGAATGCATAAAGAAATTAAAATTTGTCCCTTTCTGAAGTAATGACATTTTGTTTTTCATTCCCTAATTAATACAAAAAATGTAAAAAAATTACTAACTTATCCCTTCCATTAATTCACCTGACAGAAAAGTGCTTCAGGGGCAATTAAAAGACTGGTAGTTAGGCAATTTCTCAGTGCTTATGTGTTATGATATGAAGTAAATAATCAAAATTAAACAAAATTTGAAAGCATGGACAAAGAACAATTATTATCCAAAAACCTTTTCTATCTTTGAAAGTTACTGCTCCCCAGCTTTGCTTTAGTCTCACTGGTAGCAATGTTTTAACACCCCAGAAGCCAGAAATGCTTGATTCTTAGTCTGAACTAGACTATCAGTAACAATGCTTATGAGCCATGATACAGATTTGGTGAAAAAAACAGTGAACACATGATGAGGGCAGACTGTTAGTGACTCTCCTTTATTTATCATTGCACAGCAAGATTTCTAATAACTTTTCCATTTATACTTTTACAATGAACAACAATTCCTAGCCTTGAGTGTACAAATTCATAAACCTGAAAAATCAAACCCTAACACAGCAGCATGTTTTATGTATAGCAAAGCTGGTTTTGGCCAAGCATCTAGTTTCACACCTTTCCCCATATTTTATTTTATTCCATCTTTATCTATGCACAGTGGCATTCATGAGAATTAATTCACTTGACAATAGAGAAGGAGACAAACAAAAATAGTAATTTTAACATTCTAGCATTTCCCCGAAATATTTCTGAAAGAATCACAATAACTATGTCATTACATACACAAAATACATGATTGTATGGGATGCTAGAAAGGTTTTCCTGGCATGCGTATGTACTGACCTACATAATTCATGAATGGTGAAGAATAGGACCATTATATGCAGCAAAATGAAGACAGCATTGAATAATACCAAACTTCAGAAGATGTCTGTAGCAAGCTTAGCTTTTCAGTGAATCAAATAGATTTTATTCAAAGCCTAGAAAGTACAAGGTCAAACAGTTTATTAAAATGGAGATATAATAAATAGATAGATTCATGCCCCGCAATGAAATTCATGCAAACTTCATTGGGTTAAGTGCTAGGTCCAGCTGTGTGAAAAATATCAGCATTTGGCCCCTTGCCACAAGTCATTTTAGTAACATCTCTGTTATTTTTCCAAGGGCTGCCAGGGCAGTTCACAATGTGGAGCCAAATGATCCACCTCTTCCACTTCATATTTTGCACCAGATGTTGATACTTTTGTAGACACTAAGTGCCCTTTATTCCATAAGGAAATGTGGACCTTTCTGATCTTTCCTGTTGTGCATCTCTTTACTCCAGATAATGTCTAAAGAATCAAACTTTCTAATTTACTTCTTAGACAACAAATTGCTGTACTTTGGTGCCTGCAGCTGAAGAGTCTGCCTGTATGAAGGCATTAATAACAGGTTAGTAAAAACTCTAAGTCAATTACTGCGTTTGAAAAACCAGGGTCCAGATGTATTCCTCGTTAGTGTACTTCACATTCTATCAGAATAAAGGTGGACATTTAAATATGGTTTGGGTAAAAACGATGTCATTTTAGTTGTCGTCGCAAAATATTTGTCTGTCAACAGGTAGAATCTCAGGCAGCAGCAAATTATATACTATATCAAATAAGCCTGCTTAGCAGTTTGAATTATGCTTAACTTTATAGTACAGACTTTTGTAGTGGGTTCACAACAGCCACATGCTAGACTGAAGAATGTCAAATTGACACTACAGATTGTGGGAAGCCTTACACTCTCTATAAACAGGGAGTTATTTAAAAACTTAAAAACTATGTAGGAGTGTGCTGGGAAGAGAAACATTTACATTAACACAGGAAGGAAAAAGCCTTATGCTAATTAAAAACCAAACTCCAAATAAAACAGTGAATTTCAATAGAAATTCAGAAAGAAAGATTAAATGGGTCTTAGATCTCCTAAAAACCAAGCAAAAAATTTGGTTGTAAGAACATCTTTGGTTAGGATGCTCTTCTAAGACCCTTTGTTAAAACATAAAAGTTTTGTTACCAGGCTGATGTAAAAAGAGACCTTCTGATTTAATCTTTGTTTATATTATATGCAATACCCCTTTACCTTCACTTATTTATTTTCTAAAAAAATATGTTCTTGATGCCTAGAACAGAGGCTAGACAGTGTTAAAGGAATAAAGTAGGTACTTATTAAAAAGGCTTTGCAAGGCTACACCTTAGGCAGTACAAGAGCCTAGCTGGGGCTACACCTAAGATGGATGACTTGCCACGAGTTTTCATACTTTTAAAGGATTGGTTCATTTGCATATTGGGGTTAATTGTCCAATTACAGCTTCAGGTTATGAAATCACATCCTCCCAATTTGCTCTCCTCAATTTGTTGTTGTTGATACTTTTTGGCCCTGAAGCTGTAATGGTGTCCTTGGTTTTCAGGCTTGAAAAGGACTGTTTTGTCTAACTAAACTATGAGGAGAACTTGATAGCACTTTATAGGAAGTTCAAAGTTACAAACTTAGGCAGTACAGAATCTGTACTAAGAAAGCTTAGGGTATCTAAATAAAGGTATTCTGAATATGAAAAATGAGTAGTTTTATGTGTTCAGGTTTTCCTTTGTCAACCACAATTCAAGTTAAAAGAATAATAGCTAACAGCAAGTATTCCTTGACTTAAGTACAGCAAATTCAGATGCTGGGCAAGCTGATACACCATAACAAGTGCCCTAGGTCCTCTGTCCATCTTCTGCTCTAAGACAGTGAGAGTTTCTTTGAGGTGCATGGGCCAAGTGCAGGGAAAGCATGTGCATGTGACAGAGTTAATAAACAAAAGGCAGAAATATTTTGAAAAGACAGTTTATGAAATTAATCGCTTTCTGGCATGAAGAAAGATACTGGGTTACATGACTGAACTACAAGAGTCATAGGAAGAATATCATAGTAACAGTCCCTGTGACTCTTTCCCCCCACTATTTCCAAGCAAAGTAGGTTTTATTTTTTAATAATCTGATCAATGTTGATATAAAAACTTTAGAAAACAATGGATGATTCCCCCTTAATGAGTGATTTTCAAATAAAATCCTTGCCATCAAAAGTGGAAAAATGTATGTAACAAAATTAGAGAGATACGATTTTCATAGGTAAGATCTGAAGGTTGCTGTTTATTCTAATATTCTACCATTCAATGATACAGAATTAAATTGTCTTTTATGGAAGTGTACCTAGGAGAAAACCATATATTGTGGATCTGAAAATATCAAATAGAGAGGTTTTGTCATGGCAATGAAGGCAAAAATTTCCACTTAGGATTTGTCTAAATTAACATTAATCTACCAGACAATTCTCAGTATGTTTTCAGAAGATCAGCAATTCTTCATATCAATGTCAGAATAATCTTGAAAAAGTAAGCATTTATTTTAGAAATATAGACGTTAGCTCATAGATACAGGAACAAGGTATGTTTCAGACTGCTGGAAACAAAAGACTACAGCTTGGAGATATACTACTCTTCCTAGCTTTAGCAAAGTGACATTTAAGTGTAGTCTGTGGGTACAAATAAATAAATAAATAAAGTACATGGCCCTAAAAGTAAAGTGGTACCTTGTATTCATTAACGAAATTCTCTACTATCACTCAGCTACATAGAGAGGATTTTTTATAGTGGTAGGGTCAGAAGATCCAACATTCCAAAGGTGATATACCTGCGGAAGCCTTTCAAGCATTTAGATAAAGCATGCAACAAGCCTTCTAACATGACCACAAGTCTATTTTCTTTCTATCCCTAACTTGTTTTGTTTATTAGCAGAGCAGGTATGTTACACCAGTTAGAGCTTCTGATGCAACTTTATCTCAGAGAAATAATCAAATAGAGCAAGTATGCTATAAATTCAAAGATATTTTTCCTCTCTTAGAAGGACCATCTGGTAACTCAAAGGAAAATGTAGCTAAATGCTTATATATTGCTCTGAACAGACTGACAGAATTAGTGGCAACCCTCTGGAAGTATTACTGTTATAGTAAATGGGTTTTCTGTACCTTTGTTTCTTTTGTGGGTCTGGAAGAGCACTTTGACATTTCACCATATGCACAGTGTATTATGTGTCAAGGAACTAGTGGATATAACTAAACAGTTTTAGCTCATTTTGTTTTTCATAAGGAAGAAAGCTTTCTGTGATGTTGATTCCTTTCACACAGATTTACTACTACATTATTTTATTCTCCTTTTACCTAGGAACAAAACCTTAATTTCATATCTCAGTGCAAATTAATTCTTTGGCATCAGTAGCCTAGAAAGCCCTCTGGGGCCAGCTATTTTCAGTGCTGCCATTTTATAAGCATTGCAATCATAGATATTTGACTAGGTAAACTGATAAATTGTGGTAGCTGCAGGAAGATTGAATATATTTTGTTCTTTACATGTCACATATATTTTGCAGAAATATTATCTCATCTTTCTTTGTTTCTACTCTTCATCACTGTAGAACTGATTAATTAATTGATTGATTCTGTTAATTCACAGCATTTTTTTTTTTATTCATAGCAATATTTTTTGTCCACTGTCTTGCCAGGATCAGAAAAACTGCCCTATAAAAAGTAGAAATCCTGGTAGGAACTACACTTCTCTGATAATTTCCTGGAATCCTGTCTTTCACAAAAACTTTCAGTCTGGAATGGACCTTGGGAGGGCATCTTGTACAAGCTGCAGCCGAAAAGATGGGCAATACTGTGTTCAGGTCAGAATGTTTAGGACTTTATATAGTCCAGACTTAAAATTTTCAAAGATGGAGATTCCCCAGCCACTCTGGAGATCTTGTTCCAAGATGTAAGATGATACGGCATTAACAGGATTCTCTGTGTGGGATTTGACTGGAGAATATAAACTCATTCATTCAGGCCTGATTTCCTGGCTCCAGGAAATCTCCTTTTTGGCAGATTAAGGTCAGCGGTTTGTACTGAGGTACTTCTGAATTCTGCAAGAATGAGGAGCTCCATCATTAGAGCTATACTGATCTTCTCCAACAAATGTCCATCAGGGCTAAAGGAGACAAGAAATACATTTCTTTGCTTTCCATCCAGGATTTTTATTCTTACTGAAAATACTTACAAGATCATGGCTATACTATCTAAATAATTCCCCCTCTCTGCAAGACTATGTAGTCTTAGAATTTTTTGGAGTGGATCCATTCTTCTGTGTTTCTCTGAAATATGTCTGTATGGCATAAAAAGGTTAGAATGCCACAAACACCAGTTTATGACAAATATCCAGGTAATATTGCCAAGTTTTCATTTTTCTACAGGCAGAGTGCAATGTGTCTGGAGACTGTCTTGCTTGGAAACAAAGTAAAAAGTTAAGGATTTAAGGAGCTGTTCCCTTAACACTGATTTAATCTACATAACATTAGGAATTAACTGAATTGTTTGATTGATGAACCTACATATCCTGAGCTCCACCTATCACAAGTGGAAGCACCGCTACAGAGTTGTTCAGATTTATGTAGGCTTAGAAGTTACCATTGGAAAGTAAGGGTGATTATTGTTCAAAAGAAGAAACCCCATTAAGGGCCATGAATGAACACTGCAATTTAATCAGTTTTTACCTTTTGCCATCAAGTCAAGAGCCAGCTTATATGTTGCACCAGCAGTGTTGGAGCTGATAATGCATCATTTTTTGGGAGAAAGTCACTTTTTGCATTGGAAGATGTACTCTTCAAGGAACTCAGCCTCTAAGTTTAGGTCAAAATTTCCTCAATACCATTTTCTCAGGCAAGTATAGCTGGCTGGTTTATTGGAGCAAAATGTTTGACATCAGTGCAGTAAATAAACATGGAAAGTTTGTTTCAGCTGATCCAAAACAAATTTTTTTTTGAATTTGTTCATGGAGAAAATTGTCAAAACTGAGTCTAAACTGCAAGTAAAACAAAAATGATCGATTTATTTAGACATGTGATTCAGCAAGCCTTCAGCCTAGATTTTTGAACACAGTTCTGTTGTAATCACTAACAATTGTTATAAATCAGACCTGAGGCCCTCCTTAGTAAATCTCAGGCTGTGTACACAGAAAAACAAGACTATGCCCAGCAGCCATGTGTGACCATGCATCTGCT
Organism: Taeniopygia guttata; assembly: GCF_048771995.1. NCBI lineage: Eukaryota > Metazoa > Chordata > Aves > Passeriformes > Estrildidae > Taeniopygia > Taeniopygia guttata. The sequence continues at coordinate 53,188,816 of NC_133063.1, read as the reverse complement.
TTATCCACAGGATATCTATGTGTCAGAAATAGCAACTGGCTGTAGTCATGCGGGGGAGTGTTTCCATCAAAGGCTGTCCTCTCTCTGCTTTTTCTGAATCCTTTGAACATTGCTTCCAACCTGCAGAGCAAAAGCAGCTCAAAGGCAGCAGCTCTATTTCTCTAAAAACCAACTTTTTTCCTCTGAACATTGACATGTAGCATATACTTCAAAAGTATTTTGCAATTAGCAGTCAGTATGCAAACATATGAAATTTGAAACTTAAGATCATCATGAGTCTTGGGACCAGGACATCACCTCCCCTACCAAGACAAAAAAGGCTCCTTATTTGACTCCTTTTATGTGTTTTTAAAGAGCCACACACACATCCCTTCCCCAGAAAATGAAAATCCATCTAATCAAAACATTTTAGTGAGTAGTCAGTTTACACACTGAAGAAAAGTGATATTATTACACTGGAGAAGAATAGAATAGAAATAGAAATAGAAATAGAAATAGAAATAGAAATAGGAATAGGAATAGGAATAGAATAGAATAGAATAGAATAGAATAGAATAGAATAGAATAGAATAGAATAGAATAGAATAGAATAGAATAGAATAGAATAGAATAGAATAGAATAGATATTGGTCTCCCTGTTGATTTTTGTTTCATGCCATAGGAAATCTCAGTAACATATTTGAACATCAAATCCTCAAGGATAAAAAAAATTCCATATATGTCCTAATACCTGATACCTCCTCCAGGAGATAAACCAATAAAATATATATTTTTTTCATTCGCACATTTCATTTCATCATTTCATTTCATTTCATTTCATTCTTTCCTTTCTGATTTTGTGTCCTTAATAGCCAAAGCAATGCAAATTAATTTCTTATTCCTTTCTATATCTAGATAAATTAAGTAGTTTTTATTTTTCTCATAAGTATATAAATTTCCCTTATTGTAACAGGCATTAAAGAGGAGAATACTCTAGAGTTAACTGGAATGAAAAATAAATCACTTTCTCTTTGCAGCAAAAGAAAACAAAAGGAAAAAGAAAGAGAGAATTCAGCCTAGAAAAATCCTTTTTTCTAACTATGGTGCACTGATGCACTTCTGGTTTTCTGTATTGTGATCCTCCTGAAAATAGAAACTTTATGTTTAATTGATTTATTTGTAATGATTCTGGCTTAGGGAAGAGACTCTTTGAAGCTGATTGATTACTGCAACAAGCTTAAGATTTCATACCACAAGAAACCTTTTTGTACTAATAAACAGTGGGACAATAAAGCTCTGGGGCATGGTGTTTCCCTTCACATTAAAGTGAGGATTTGCAACATAAGTATGTGAGGGACATAGTTTATGTGCTCCCAAGAAGCAGACATAATGAACTATTTCTTTTAATGGCAGATTATCCCTGTTTCTATTTCCTGGAGTGAAGACCTCGCAAATTGATGTATCTGTCCTCTGAGGTTTTCAGAGAGGCATTATGGCATTTTAAAATATTAATATGAGAGTACATTTAGCTGAAAGTAGCTAGCCTGGTAGTCTCTTGTGGCTGCCATACAGGTCACCAGAGACCTCCTGTCTCTCAAGGCAAATGATTTACTCTAAGTGTATCATTAAGATACACTTTTTTTGAATTTATGATAGTGCTTTCTTACAAAGTTATACCTTTTCTATAAAAATTTAAGCATTTTTATGCTATTTTCTCCCTTCACTCACTGTTCCTTAAAAACCTGGTCAGTGTCATGGGCAAATTGAAACTGCCACCCCCTGCACTGCAGTAGTGGGTCTGTGTTGAACGCTGATTAGCTAGGACTGGATGTCACATCTTGTTATAACTTTACATAGCTGAAAAATTTCCTAGGAGATTTGAAAAGAACTGCAATTATTCCTCCAATGGAAAAAAAAAAAAAAAGAGAAGAATAAGAAGAAAGAAAGAGAGGGAAAGATAGAGGAGAGAAAAAGAAAGAGAGAGGGGAAGAGAAAAAGAGAGGAAGAGACAGAGACAAAGAGAAAAGGAATGAGAGAGGGAGAGGGAAAGAAAGGGAGAAAAAATAATGAAGGAAAGAGAGAGAGAGAAAGAGAGAGAGAAAGAGAGAAAGAGAGAAAGAGAGAAAGAGAGAAAGAGAGAAAGAGAGAAAGAGAGAAAGAGAGAAAGAAAGAAAGAAAGAAAGAAAGAAAGAAAGAAAGAAAGAAAGAAAGAAAGAAAGAAAGAAAGAAAGAAAGAAAGAAAGAAAGAAAGAAAGAAAGAAAGAAAGAAAGAAAGAAAGAAAGAAAATCTTACAGAACAATAAATTTCTAGATTTAAAAAATGGAAAAATATTCATGAAAGACATAGCAACATATCAGCTGAAAAAGTTTCCTCTTATGGGAAATCTAATACTTAATATATGGTTGCCTATTTCACATCTTCTTCTACATGTTATATGATATATGATATCGAGGGCGAGTCTATGACCTTCAGAACTTCTAGAGGAGTATAATCCACTCAGCTTAGTGTTATTTTAAAAAGTCAGGAAAGCAGACAGGTTCAAATTTCTATTTGCTGTAATTGTATTGGATTTGGTACTTTCCCATGCATGTATCAACACACACAAATTTTGTCTATTCACAGAGTGTGATTCTTCCCACATATCTGTACTTAGAATATCATAGATATTGTTAAGGAGATGAAGGCTTCACAAAGAGGTAGTTTTCTGAAAAGCAATCAAAGGCTAGCTAAAATCAGTGTCAAATTCTGGAAGCGTAGGAACATGACCCAGAATATTAGAAGTTAATTTAAATACTGGTCTTTGTTTTCTGTCTTGATTTATTTAAGCCTAGACTGATCAAAGTGGCATAATATTATAATGTAATAGCTGAAATGTAGTTTTTCTATATTTATAGTACTGCATTAGAAGAGTACCTGGTAGATACCTCTGAGTTGTTAGCCTGTTTTTGTTCAGTCATCTACAGAAGGAGAAAAAACCAGAGTTTACATCTGAATTTGTTCCAAAACTGAAGCCTCAAAGAGAACAGCATAATGATTGAAAATACAGTGCATTTCCAAGAAAACAATCAAAATATAAATTAAATAATAATTTTAAATCTTTCAATTCTAACATAGTTCAAAACCATGTTCATAACCTGAGACAGACAATGAAAATTTTGAGGAAGAATGTAGCCCCCACAGCTTTATGTCAGCTGATGCTTTGGTCCCAGGTATGTGTGCCTGTGTTGTTGCCCATTTCTTTAAGCACTAGTATCCTCTACAGCATGTGCAGCAGAGAGCAGCAGATGGGCCTCTGTTAAAGGCAGAAGACCCTGGGGGTGTCTGCATGCAGCAAAAATGTGTCCATGTGGCTTCATAGCAAGACATTAGATAGCTGCCACCTGCTCCTCCACACCACCGCAAGGGTTAGCTCTGTGCTGCAGAGCAGGATGCAGAGGGAGGTGGGGAATAGGTACAGCAAGCCATCCTAGATGATGTGTTCCCCTTCCAAAGCTGTGGGATTTTAGATAGCTGTACAGTCACTGCCAAAAGGCAAAATCAACTTAAAATCCCTTGAAGAGCACAGGGGAGCTTGCAATGGGCAAGTGGCCACATGCCCACCGCTGCTGGGGTACCCAGGGCAGAGGTGGCACAGCACAAGCAGCCTGAGTCTTGCGGAGAGGCAGCTTGCCAGTCCATGTGCTGGTTTCCTGATGGTTTTCCCAACTGCAAAACCCATCTGTGCTTGGCTCCATGTACTTTATCCTCTGTACATAAGGCAAATTGCATTGCACTTCACAGCTGCAGAGGAAAACTCAATAAATTTATAGAACTGCCCATTCTGACGTCTAAGACATGGTCAATGTTAATTTCAAGTTAATCAACACAAACGTATTTCACTTTTCTGTTGTCAGCTTTACATTCATGTGTGTAAGCAATATGATACAATTTGCAAATAGAAAATAATTGGCCAGGGAATTTATTTCTTTTAACACTTAGCTATCAATTTTGACTTTTTGAATTTTTGACGAAATTCTTACCAAAAAGTGGAATAACATCTACAAAAATCATGTCTACAGGCTGAAGAGGAAAATAAATAGGCATTTTAAAAACAGACTTTTGGCTCAATTATAGATTTTTGAGACTTTTCTATTTTTAGAGGAATTGAATGTTATTTTTTTTTGCTTTTGGTTCCACATTATTTTGACCCTTCTTACTTGCAAAGAAACAAACATTTTCCATTTTCTACATAAAAAAACATATTTAAGAAAAAAAACACTTCTCAGAAATAGAGGGAGGAAGGTAGAAGGAAAAAACAAGGAAAATAAGAAGCACAACAATCCTCAAAAACAGATTGGACTACTGATCAATGAATAAACTATTCATACATTCAACATTTTAATCAAAGTTATCACATAAAGCAAAAATTATGATCTCTCTAGACCTACACAGAATGATTTTCCAGTTTTCTAATTTTTGAGCAATTCCATTTATAAAAAGAGTATTTCAGATGACATTTGCCTTGACACATCTGTATTTCTGTGTTAATTCAAATGCTTGGAAAGACCAGCAAGGACCATAAATGTAATAGAAAGTACTGAATAACACAAACAGCCCCTCTCTTTTATTCACCCTTATCTGTAGTTTCTTGAAACTATTCTGAGAATGGTATTATTAAATTTATCTTAACCAGCATAATTGCATTTTCTATTAGTAGAGAATTCACATCACAGGAAATGTGAAGACTCCTTGGTACTCTTGTGATTATTTTCCTCCACTTTTCATGTACATATTTTTGGTGAGTTTTTTTGGTTTTCTTTCAGGATGGTCTGCTAGCCAAATGTGGTTAATGACATAAGTGTATATATATATGTTTGTTTTATAAATAAGGGTACAAAACCTGATGATGTTATTACTGCCCAGCAAATCACAAAATTATTCTGCTGGCAAACAGTACAAATAATTTCTCTTTCTGTATTTCAGTTATGTCAGTTGTGAGTACAAATACCCACGTTTAACCTCACATTTGAATTGGAGGAAGAAGTAGACAGCTTAAGAAGTCTCCTTAAATATGACATAGGAAAAAGTAACAGTGATAGCTCCTGCAATGATAAGTATGAGTGCTCCACTTGCAGAACAGATAATACAGGGATCTTGTCAACTGTAGCCTGTGGGACAGCAACTTCAGAGCACAGCCAGCCTCTTCTCATTATAGTGAGGGAGCACTTGTATCTTATGCCCATCAAGTGTTTAGAGTACATACTAAGTGATATTGAAAGGCTTTTTATCAGCAATCAGTTCAAAAAAAGCTAAGCACTTTACTTTCCTAATAATTAATCTTAAATACATCTTTAAATTTAACTCCAACCAGAAGGTTGAATACTATCTTGGAAAAAAAATTTTAAAAAAGAAAAAGGTAAAACTGACAAAATCAATGAGAACTAGAGAGACTACTAAAATTTGGTTTTGTTATTTATTTGCCCCGTACTTTTAAAATGTTGGTAACAAAGCTACTTACATCTGAGGATAGTGGTTTTTTACTCAAGTAACATTTCATATTCAAGAAGAAAAAGCAAATTTTTTTCATTCATTTACAAGGGAAATTCTGCCTATGTACATATAAAAACTCTTTGCTTTTCATCAAATCCTTATTAGTGACTTTTGTTTATCAAAGGAATAGCAATGTTCAGTATCTGTAAGCAAGACTTCTCCTTCAATATGAGTCTTATCTTGAATCTGCCTTTGTAGGTCCACTACTGGTTTAGTCCATAAAAGATGGCACTGTTGCAGAACTGAGGCTGCCTCTTGCCATTCCTCAGGTGGAGCAGCCAGCTAACTCTGGGCTTTCAGGGAGCTCTGCATGTTCACCTTAAAGCTAAGCCTGCTCTATAGATAACATCAGTTAAATCTGTATTTATAGACTTGGACTATTATAATGGAAATATTGTATTTTTGATAAGGCATCTTTAGTACAATCTTGCATTATTAGTTAGTGTTCCATCAGCGACAGTGAGCATAATTCCTCTATTGGAATAGTAAGAGTTTAAAGCTCCAGAATGGTTTCAATATTCAGGTGGTTTAGGGCTGTATTAATCACCTCATTTTAGTTATCTTAAGCTGATATAATCAGTATAAAATATCTCTTTGTGCTCTTCCATAGTCAGTGGGGAGACTCAAGCATCTGAAGAGCAATTAAAAGTTACCCTTATATACACTGATTATATGAAATATGAAACTCTGTCCAGGCATATCCATTTGATTTCTCTGATGACAGTAGAAAAAAGCAAAACTACCTTACGCAACTTGCAAGATCTGAAGTAGGATGAAGTTGAGTCTTGCCTATAATGAAGACATTTTTTGACCATAAACACTTACTTTTGGATTATCATAACCGTGTTTCAATTGCCAGTTTTATCTTCCTTTGAAAAATCCCTGGACAATATAAACCAACGCTATATGTTAAAGTGAGATTAACATTGACTTGAACAAGGAGGAATATGTCTGTATAGGTTCTACTGGTGCAAAATTTAAGTTATTTTTTTTTTAATTACATACTTAAACATTTTTTAAGGATAAGGAGATATGAAATGCATGGCCTATGAGACTGTTATGTACCTATTTTTAAAATTGTAACTGGTCTTGTTAAATATTTTCAAACATTGGGTCTATTATTACAAATATATCAATCAAACTCTGCTCTAGATTTAGTTGTGGCCAGTGTAATTTCTCTAATTTTATGCACAAAAACATGACAGAAGAATCAATAAATTTCAATACTCTGCACCTACATAGTCTCACATTGTGCAAAATGAAATTTCTCAATATAGCTACTTAGAGTTCTTATTTATAAGGACTTTTCTCATTATATATGTAAAATTAATGTTTAATGTTATGAGATAGTGAAAATTTTGATATGGCTTTATTGAATTCAGGATCCATCGCACTTAAGCACTTGACATATCTTTTCTATGCAAATTATCTGAGAGGAACATAAGTCATTTTTAATAAATGTGGGGAAAGGGTCTGAGGTGAAATGAGGTTGGTGGTTGGGGCTCAGATTCTAATAAGATAAATTAAGGCTGCTCACTCAGCTAACACTCAGTGCAGTTGTCAGCACTCCTGGTTTTAAAAAGGAAAGAAGATCGAAGAAAAGATTTAAAGATGAATGAGCCATGTGGGCTGAAGCCCCCTCTCCTTTCAGTAGGTAGTGATTCTGCAGGGTCAAAGTTGAGGAGTGATGGGAAGAGTATTAAGAAATCTAGCAATTTAGAATGGAGATATATTCTCAAAGGCATGAATTATATCTTCAGAATGTATAAATTTGGATTCAAAAGGGCTACTTTTTCTGGACATTAGCAGAGAAAGTGGCCTGATCCTTGAACCTAAGTCTGGCTTTTCAATTTTCCAATAAGTTTCCAAATTTTGATGGAGAGCAATTAACTTGTGCAGTCCTGTAACCCATTCTCATACAGTCCTTCACATCACTTCAGAGAGCTACATACATGAAGACACTATAGAACAGGATCTTAAATTTTCAGATTGAATATTTGATAAATTACACCACTGAAACCAGAGTGTTAATTCTCTACAGTGAAGTTTATAGAGTAGCTAGTATAACATATATAGAGCACTGTAAATAGGTCAGGTTTTATTGTTTATTTTAACAAATGGATAGGGTTGCATTAGCATTGAAGAAAATGTATAAATATTGATTTGAAAACCTGGTGTGCACAATAGAAGAGCAACCCTTCTAACCCTTTTAGAGAAACCCAGCCATAAAGTTCAGCTCCATTTTTCAACAAAACAATTAATACATAATTCATCCCAAAAGTATTATCAGGCCTATTGGTGCCAATGGCAACTGAAGTATTCTAACACTGCTAACGCTACTCTGTGAAGACTATATTTATTTGTATATCTGAAGAATATGCATAATGGTACATACTGCAACAGCATTTTATTTGTGGTGGGATCCATAAGGGTAACTTTTAATAGCTCTGCATGGGCTGAGTGCTAAAGGATGCAGTTGACAAATGTTTGTATTATTCTGACCATGTGAAAACAAAATCAATAAATGCATTTTTGGAACTAAGGAAACAGTTATGTATTGTCTTAGGTCATGTCTTGTTCACTTACTTTATATCTTCCTATATGGAAAAAGCTCTGTACAAAAATATTAATGGTATAGAGCTGTATATAATTAGAGCTTTTTTGTTTAGTAAATAAACTTTGGTTAATTAGGATATTAACTGACTACAGCATATATATCCACAATAACCAAAAATATTCAAAAGTTTAGGAGATCCATTTCAGGGCTGAAAGCAAGAAAAGAAGCAGCAACCATCTCATTGCACAGTAGGAATAAAAGAGGGAAAAGGTACACGGAATTGTTTCAAAGCACATTCTCAGCCATGAGATGGATCTAAACAACATAAGTTGTTTAGCTCCACCTCAGTTATCTGTCATATCACAACCCACGGGAGAACAATGAAGAAAACAGCAACCCCATTAGCAAATCTTCAGGGCCAGCAACTGGCTTCTACATATGGCTGGCAACATGTGTTGGTTGGAAGAAAAGAAACATAGAGATATCACAACATAAACATTAGATTCAGCTCGGGCTAAAAGCAAAACACTGTAATTACTGGATGCCCTAGAATAATTTGCCATATATTTGAGACCATTTTGAAAATAGTAAACTATTTTTGAAAACAGACATTTTGGTACCATTTTAAATTAGAAAACTTGGATGCCCAAAGCTCTACTAAAGTTTTAAATGGACAAATTTTTTCACTGGAAAGATTATTTCGTTTTGCTGAAAAATATTAGCGAAGCAATTCTTTTTAAAAGCCTTTTTGTCTTTGTTGAACAAAGGCTTCAGTACCTGAGTGTATTTTATCTTCCGTTCATTTCATGACTAAAAGTTCACATGCAGACCAAGTAAATCAGAATTTTCTTTTCAGCCATGACAAAACAGAAGAGAACAGCATTTGCTGCTCAGTGAACCTAAAAGTGACAAACTGGCTATAATAGGAGGGTTTTCTCTCCATTCATCAAACTCTAAAAAACTCTACACTCTGTTTTAATGGATATTCATCATACTTTCATATCATACACAGAAATGGGAAGAAATGTATAAAAGATGGATGATTCAATTGTAAAAGCTATAAATTTAATAAAACAAGTCATATTTTTACATATTTAGGGTGAGGAGATGTTAGCAGACTTTTATGCAAGCACATACAAAAAAATCTCATATTCTGAATAATTAACTGAAGGAGAAGTAAAAATGACATGTGCTAGCAAGAGAATTTGATATAGTTACAGTTTTAGATTAAACTTCAAGAAGTTTTAGCATGATTGAAGTGTTGAAATATTGACACAGAAATGTGAGTTAATGTTTGGAACCGAATCTTTATCCATCTCAGCTTATATCTTGAGAAGATATCCTTAAAAATAGTACGTACTAAAAAAGTATTTGGATTGCAGATCTTTTATTTATTTAGAAACACAACTATTAGATTTGACTTGATTTTATGGAGGTCTACAAACCTTCAGACTGAAGAAAAATTGGACAAGTATACTGTTCTTATATGGCAAATTGTGTGAATATTTGAAATGTATCTGTCTGGCATCTGAGATAATTCAAAGCCTATGGTAATAAAACTTCAGTGACATGAGGAATTTTATTTTAAATTATTTTATTTATTTCTTATCTCTATCTCTAATACTTGAACTTGAGTGGTTTGTAGTGTAAAAATAAATACTGCCATTTCCTGCATATGTGTGGTATATCCTAAGTAAAGACTTTTTTTAAGTCCTGAAGGCTCCTCTTTTATTAATAGTTTAATTTTTTGAGCTATTTTAAAACAGAACAATAAATGTAATAAGTAAACCAAATATATTTGCACCTAACACATGCAAGCGGAATGTATGTGTTTTGAAATTTTCCTGTGGGATGGGGTGAGATTATTTGCTTTTATCGTATGATGAAATGAATAACAAATATCTTTGAAACATGGGATGCTTTCATTTTATACATAAATAAAGGCAGAAGAATTTTACCCAAGACTATATCATTTCAGAGAGGAATGAAATTAATCAAGAGGAAAATGAAAATAAATGTGATGAGAAAACAGTCATGATTCAGTAAGAATTTCAAAAGTTTAAACATTTAATTTTATTTAAGAATCTAAAAAATACTTATCCTGGATGAGACCTTCTCTTGGAGAGATACCTGAATTCTCAACACATTCTGCTTGAAGAGTTCTTCTAGATATATTTCCAAAGGAAAATTATATAAATAAAATACAATACAGTTTTTCTCACCACCAGGTGGTCTTTCCTATAAAAAGCACACTGTTCATTACCAGCACTGTTCCCCTCCTTTTAAATTGATCTTTAAATGTTTCTAACCTCTATTAAAGTGATATAATTCTCCCTGAGATGCTCTACCTTCAGTTTTCAGATCTATACTGCCTAAATAGTGATATGAGAGACAAACAGTTTTCAAAACAGTATTCCTTCCTACCAGAACAGCAACTATTGCTAAAATTGTTCTGCACCCTCATATATAGATTAGTTCAGTGATTTGATGTTCTCAGTCCTTGTAGTGTTGCTGTAGGAGGAAATTCAATGTTCTAAAAACCCAATTCAGGCAACCTGATTTCCTAGATAAATTGTAATACTTGTGTTCTCCATATAAACTTAAGCATGATTTTTACTTTTTGTGAAGCAGTGATTGGATAGTCCCCTTCTCCTTGAGAAAGGCACAGACGTATGATTCCTCTGTTCCCATTCCAGAAACCATTGCTGGATTTCTCTATGGCAGAAATTTCAAAGTACTGCATTTATTTTCCCATAAACATTTTATTTATCTGAAATTTTACTGGACTTCTAATACACAAAATTTTTAGAAATAAGGCAAATATTCAGAATTCCTTTTTCTTTCCTGTAGGATTGTCATACTAAATACATCAAGATGTCCTGCAAGTCATACCGCTTAATCTTCTCTGTTTGAATAATATTCACAGTTTGCAACAGAAAAAAAAAAAAAATTATCCTCTTCTTATTTTGATAAGAAATATCAATTTGATGTTATTCTAAAATTCAACCTATAAGTGAAAGAACAAAACTGAGAAAACATATAACTAAAACAAAGATATAGTCTCATATTTCAAGGACTGTCAGATATTTAAAAGAATCTTTAGAGATGTGATTTGAATGATCTAAATCTCATCTAGAAGGAACGTGGGAATATTATACCACAGAGAATGATGCAAAGAGATAAATGACATTTTAGGTCTTTGCATCTAAATTGGACAGTTCTATTCAGCCATTTCTGTGAGAGTTTTTCATGGTTAAGATAAAAAATTATCCTTATATTTGATCCTGGTCATTCACAATGAAAGGAGGACACCATTAGACAATATATAGGCAGATTCTGTGAAGTCATTGTGGTGGACGTGACACAAAAAAATACAATTTTACTGGTAAGGTTAAGCTAAAACGGAATCTAAAATTTAGCTGGAAATTTTCAGATGAAAGTATTTCTTATACAACACATCACAGAGTCAGAAACAAATGTGAATACTGCAATAAGTGTGTATCAAGTTACTCAACAGCAGCTCTTCAGGTTCAGTAAAGTCTCATGGAGTGATTTGAATTGTTGAAATTTTTATAGTAAAAGGTAATATTTGCATGTGTGTGCATGCACAGTTCTCCTGTTACAGTCAATAACAACAGCTACTTTTTATGTGTCTGCATTCATCTCTGTCAATATGTATAGTATCATATATATATATATAGTATAGTGTCACTAATCTAGCTCCTCGCAAGCACAAGAGAGAAATAAGCTAACCAAAATATCCCAAAATTATCAAAAATATCCAAAATTAACCATCAGACATTAAAGATTATTAATGTAGTTGATTTAGGGTTCCAGTTCAGTAGGTTTTTACTTTTTGTTTAGCAGATTGCAGAAGGTATCTCTAAATACTGTTTCCTCTTTAAAAAAATTACTTAAATTGGCTTTTAAGAAACAGGATTCCAGTATCATTTGAACTTCGTGTTACCTAATACTCAGATTCATTATAGAAGCATAACTAATACAACTTTATGTTATAATTTTAAAATTTCTGATATAGGTACTATGTCTCCTCTATAGATGTCACATAAAATGCACATATATACTCTTAGAGGTAGATTCTATTTTTAATATTTTTAATCTCTGAACTGTTTCTGAATTTGCACTGACTGCATTCTTTCGTAATTGAAAGGTTCCTAAAGATTTATCCTGTCACCTTCAATCTTCCTTTTGGAAGCATTACCATCATAACTTAAAATAACATTTCCTCAGTGATTTTCTCTAGCAAGGGCCTGTGTGCATGTCAAATCAAGTATGTCAAAGCAGGTTTCCATAGGATAAATTTCAGTCATTTTCAGCATCTCCAAAAAGGTGCTCATACAGACTTTGTTATTACTAATGCACTTCAATAATGAAAACAGAGATATGGCCATAAAGATTTCTTATATGTTGTACAAAACATAAATGAGAGGATGGAATACTATTTCCTTCATCTACTGGGAATAAATAGAAAATGGTAGTGGGTATAATGACTACATACTGATTTAGAAAACAACACTAATAGCTCGCATGCATAAAATTTTGCATAAATAAATGAGTAACAAAAGAGTGGCTGGCTGGATTTAGACAACAAGGAAGTTATTGCTGTGTTAGCAAAGACTTGGATGAAAACATTAATTCAGGTCTGCTTCAGCTGAAGCCAATAGGAGTTTCACTCCTGGCTTTCAGACTGAATTTCAAACTACCCTAAAGCCCAAAACATAAACTAAAAAATGGAAATGGATTAATGGGATAAATACATATGAACAAATTTAAAATTTATTCCAAAATTTAGCATAAACCATTTTAATTTTAGCTGGAACTCTAATGATGTTAGAATATACATTCAAGCAGGAAAACTGTTTTCACATTTTACAATAAGCCATTACATTGTGAAGAGATCAATGTAGACACCATTCCTTTGGAATTCCTAATGCTTTGCTGCAGTACACTGTAAATATTTTACACTGGGTTTCCTAAATCATAACTATTCCATGCAGGAGTCAGTATGACACAACATCTCACTTCATATTCTGAAACAAAATTTAAAATTATCATAAACCAAAAATGGATAGTCTATACTTGAAATTGTTGAGAAACAGTAGTAAAATAGAATTAGCTGAAGGGCTTTACATTTATGTAGTAAGTTAAATGTATGATGAAGGAAGAACCCTCCCAGCTGTTCCTGTTTCACAATGTGAATATTGAATAATCTGACATTTCTTTGTTTGGATCATGAAGTTTGAATAATTAAACAATAGGTCATTTGAGCTCTGTTGTGTCATCAACTAATTACTACATTTATGCTTGTCAATAGCAAACCCACAGTAGTATTTTAAATTCCATTTATTGTGCCTTAGCTTAATGCTTACTGTTACTTTTCCTCCACATTTTTTCCCATCATGAAAATTAACCCACAATATATCTTTCTGGAAAGAAAATAAACAGCTCCCTTGCCAAGCCTTTCATTACACTGTTGCTTTCCATCATGAATTGTGGTCTAACAGTAGCCTAGTAAAAAGCCAGGGCCTTTGAAGTGTTGTGCTAATTTGATTAATACGTAGTTACATCCTGTTATGATGCACTTTGCCTTATGCATTTTAAATGGAAAATGCAGAGTGGATTACATTTTTGTTAAAAACACAGCATACTAAATGAACAGCATTGAAAATGGTCTATAATAACAAGAACTGCAACCACTTTAAACATGTAAAAGGTTATTACTTGCAAGTTAATGATAATTGTACCAAAATACATGATTTTATAACAATTAAAAGCTCAATATAAATACTAGTGAGATTCACACAGCTGCAGTGTGAAATACTTGATTTAAATTCCTTTAATAAAACAAAACAAAATATTCAGAAAAATCCTCTGAACCATGTGTCCTTCTACTCATCCCCATAAATACTCTGGGACTTGAAGTCATGGTTAATTCACCTTCTGTCTTAAAAGAAAATATTTTTATTTGCTCCTCCCTTCTGTTTACATGAAGACTTAAATTCAGCTTCCATGTTGGTTTATATAAATTTTCTTCCTCCTAACAGGAGAGGAGAAACACACTATTACACTGCACTATTCCAGATATAGGGCTTGGTTTTTTCACTAATCTTTTCAATAAGTTAAATACATTGTTTTATCATAATACCTTGAGATACCAATAATCACCTCAGAATAAGAAACAGATTAAATTTCAAGTCTACTGATAGCCAAAGATGTGAGCAAACCTAATTTGGTGCTTTATGTGTGCATCAATATGCTTTCATTATTCCTGCACCTACTAAATTTTCTAGCAACTTAGTACAATAAAATTGTTTCCAGAGCCAAGAGGAAGCACCTCTTCAGAACATTGTCCTTTTGTTTACCCATGCTGAAAAAGATAAAATATCAACAACCAATGATGACCCCGAAAACCTAAGTATACTTTTAAAAATTACAGATATTGATTATGATGTGCACAGGAACTGTACACAGATAATATTTCACTTTTTACAGCACTCTTTGAATGCAGAAAGGTGACATTCTATTAACTCATTATGTTTCCATATATTTCAGTTTTTGATGTCATTATGTTTCTTAATTGCTTAATCTTCAAAGCTAATCTGACACCTCTTTTTTATATACATATTAGTTGGAAAAAAGACACACTGTGGCATACAGCATCCTTGTTATTGAAGAAGTCCAGCAAAAGACAAAGAATCAAATTAAAAAACATTAAATCACTGAGCAGTAAAATAAAGCGTAGAGCTTATTTCTGTCTATTGTATGGATTTGTTGGCAAATTCAAGTTGGCAGACACTTGTTATTCCATCTACCTCCCTCCAGGGAGAGACAGCATGTCTGCATGTGTTTTGAATTTATTTTTAAACAGTTTAATTAATGTTTCTTACCTATTCATTTGAAAAAAAAAACAAACCAACATAGTCATAATGTTTAATTTGTATTCCAGAAATCCAGTAGACTCGCTTTCTCTACTCAATACAGACTTGTCTGTTCAGCTTTTATTTAGTCAGTAAATAATGCTAGCCAACCTTTTTGTCCTAGGAAGTTTCCATGTGTTTGCAGTTTTCTTAAAGTTCTTCACTAGGTGGTCATTATACTGTTAACTGTTTCTTAAACTCAGAAGAAATATTCACCATCATATTATAAATATTTTCTAAATTTTCTAATTTTTTCAATATTTCTTACTAACATATCATGCAATGGTTATGGAAACCATCTATGGAGCTGACAGAGAGAACACTTTGGAAAATATTTGTAATTCCAACTATTTATATAATGAAACCCTAATCTGATCAGAATGCAACATCTGTAATAAAAATGCAGTGAAGTCAGCTGCAAGGCCTTTCCCTTTCCCTACATGAGTTATTAGACCAGAGTCAGATAATACAATTGTCTCCTTTCCAATATGCATTTCAATGACAATGTACACACAAAAAAAATCCCTCACCTATCTTCTGAAAAATCTTGGATGCAGTTGTACACCAAGAAACTGAAATTTGTCCTTTTTTACAGGTTGTTCTTGTCACTATTTGGCAAACTTATAAATTATGTAATGCCCTTGTATAAAGATACTTTTGAGCACTCCTTTTACATCTCATGAGGCTTTAAGAATGAGATAAATCTGTCTTCCTAGTATACATCACAGATATGCTGACAACACAGGTAAGTCTTTAAATCATCATCACTCAGTAATATCACCTAAAGCTAATAATGCTCACTAATCAAAAAAATGTGTCTGTCTCAGATTCCAGTCTTTAATGAATAACTTTAAGGAGGAAATACTAAGTGCAGGGTCTGATTCACAATATAAATAAATAAAACACTAATACCATATCATATCATATCATATCATATCATATCATATCAATCATATAATATATTATCATATAATATCATATATATCATATCATATCATGCATTGTAAACCAAGACTAATGCATTTTAATATTTAACTGAGATTTAAATTTTTCATAAGATTTTGGAAAGGTATTTCAAGAAAGTCAATAAGTAAAATAATTCTGTGTAGATTAATTCCATTTTTAATTATGATAATAACCAGCAGAGAGATCTGAACAGCAAAAGTTTATTATTTTATACAGTCAAATCTTTATAAAACCATTTTATCTTACCAAAAGTCACACTGATTTCTGACCTTGAATGAAAGAGGACAATGAGCTTAGTCTGACTGATAACGGGAAAAGATTCCCCCTCTCATACCCTCCTGTTCTTTCTTCAAAGAAGATTCAGAATATGCCTGAAGAAATAGAGTTAAACTTGGAAACAATCAAAAGTATTCAAAAATCATCACCAATAACCTCAATAATATGAATTAAAGAATGAAATTAATCTTGTTCATCAATGAAATCACTTGGGCAGTGGTACCTTTTCACATGAAAACTATGAATATTTACCTAGGAAATAGTAGGTATAAACTTAATTATTTGTATTACAAGCCTGAATGTCATAATATCATCAATGTTATTTTAAAGACATTCAGAAGCCCACACAGAATAGAACAATACTATTTCTTGGCTCTTAGTCACATTCAGTGCATAGCTCCCCACAAAGTTTTAAATTTTGCTGAGGTTCTGAAAGAATTAAAGAGCAGGTCTATTACAATATTTTACATATCATCAGTGGATGCATTGCAGTTGCTCACATCTCAGAATTTCTCAAACCAGAACCTCTACAAGCTAGTTGCTCTTGCCTCAATGCTTCTTCAACATTTTACCAGGGAAGACTTTTTGGATAAAAATGTGAAATTCTTTCTGAGACCCAGAACAATTTATTGTAACCAGATAAGATCTTTAAGAAAAAATTAATAATCCTTCATAATCAAAACCAGTGTGATTCTTTAATAATAGAACTTTCATTCTGAGTTATTGAAATACAAATGCAAATGCATAACACTCGTTAAGGCTCTCTAAGGTCAACCAGATCTGTCACCATACTATCCATATGTCAGAAGAGAAACTAAATCAAACCTTCACCGATTAAAGTTTGCATACCTGATACATCCAATGCATGGCTTATTTTTACTGTAATTGAGTTAGACCCTACTGCTTATATCCAGACAGATTCTTGCATTCACATTGAGTTGTGCTGCTTCAGTAAAGCTCTCCAGAAGTGTTGCAAAGCTGCAAAATAGAAATTTTATCTTTTTCTTCAATGATTTGGGTTGGCGGTTCCCTGTGTGAAATGCTCATTACCACGCAACACAGCTAATCTAGGATTTCTGACAGAAAACACTAGAAAGGTAGACAGGAAGATGAAAGTATTTTCAAACCCACACATAGGAAGGGACTGACTTAATTTTTCAAACTATATATGAGCTATAAGTGAATATGAATATTGGTCCTGAACTTCTTCTGATTATTTAAATAGATAGTTTAATACTGAATGTTTTTATTCCTGTCACTAAAAATACAAGCTTAATATTTATCCCTTGCATTGGTAAAAAGGCGAGTATAAAAGAACAGGGAACCAATCCTTCCCCTTCGTTGTTTTAAAACGAATTTTGAAGAAATAGAATTCCTATTTATTGGACATGGGGAGAAACAGCAAAAAAAGGATGAAGAAAACACAGAGAAAATATCTTCTTTGCCTCACTTTTCAAGAGTAGGACCGACTGGGTTTTGAGTACTAGGCCCCTTAAGCTGGAAGACAGGTACAGGGAGCAAATGAAGTCACATAATCCAAGACTACATAGTCAGCAACCTCTTACACCACCTAGACAGATACACAGAGATCTATGGGGCCAGATGGGATCCTCTCACGGGTACTGAGGGAATTGGTGGAAGTTCTCACTGAGCGCTTTCCCATCATTTATCACCAGTCCTGGTTAAATGGGGGGCTCCAGGTGATCAGAGGTTGGCAAATGTGACTGCTGTATACAAGAAGGGCAGGAAGGAGAATCAAGAGAACTACAAGCCTGTCAGCCTGACCCTGGTACTGCAGCAAGGCTGTGGAGAGGTCATCTTGAGCGCCATCACATGACACATGCAGCACATCCAGGGGATCAGGCCCAGCCAGATGAGTTTATGAAAGGCAAGTCCTGCTTGGCTTACATTATCTCCCTCTGTGACAGGCTGGCCAACTGAGTTTATGAGGAAAAGGCTGTGAATATTGTCTGCCTGGACATTTGTCAAGCTTCCAAAAATGTTTCCACAGCATTTTCCTGGAGAAACTGCCTGCTCACGGCTTGGACAGATGCCATTTTCATTTGGTTAAAAACAGGGTGGATGGCCGGGAGCAAAGAGTGGTGAATGCAGATAAATCCAGTTGGTGGCCAGTTACCAGTGGTGTCCTCCAAGGCTCCATATTGGGGACAGCTATGTTTAATGTCTTTGCTGATGAGCTGGATGAGGGGATCAAGTACACCCTCAGTCAGTTTGCAGATGACAGCAAGCTGAGTGGGAGTGTTCTGGATCTGCTGAAGGGCAGGAAGGCTCTGCAGAGGATCTGGACAGGCTGCATCGATGGGCTGAGGCCAATGGTGTGAGGTTCAACAAGGCCAAGTGCCGGGTCCTGCCCTTGGGTCACAACAGCCCCAGGCAGTGCCACAGGCTGGGGCAGAGTGGCTGGAAAGGACCTGGGGGTGCTGGTGACAGCAGCTGAACATGAGCCAGGGTGTGCCCAGGTGGCCAAGGGGGCCAATGGCATCCTGGCCTGGATCAGCAATGGTGTGGCCAGCAGGACCAGGGCAGGGATTGTCCCCCTGTGCTGGGCACTGGTGAGGCCACACCTCGAGTGCAGTGTCCAGCTCTGGGCCCTCACTGCAGGACAGACACTGAGGAGCTGGGGTGAGGAGTGAGAGAATGAGTGAGTCCTTCCAGAGAAGGGCAATGGAGCTGGGGAAGGGTCTGGAGCACAAATCCTGCGAGTGAGCAAGAAATCTGGGGGTGTTAAGCCAGAAGAAAGGGAATATCAAGAGAGAACTTTTAATTCTCTAGAACTAGCTGAAAAGAGGTTTCAATGAGGTGGGGTTTCAGACTCGTCTCTTGGAAAACAAGTTGTGCCAGAGGGAGATTGTGGCAGGATGGTGGAGGAAATTTTTCATGGAAATTTTAACAGGCTACCCAAGGAGTGGTTAAGTCACCATTCCTCGAGGTAAAAGATATGTAAATGTGGCACTTCAGGATGTGGTTTGATGTTGAACTTAGCAGTGTTAGGTCAATAGCAGGATTTGATTACTCGTCTTTTCCAATCTAAATGATTCTGTGATTCTATGAATGTACCACTTGGCCCTCTAGTTCTTTATCAGCCTATAGTAATATTTTTCTTCAGCAGTTTCCTGGGTTGAGTCTAGTCTCAAGACTGTTTTCTTCTAGTTCCATTACCTGGTAGCAGTAGAGAAAGCATAAACTTACTTCTGAAGCACCTCAATATTCAGCTAAGAAGTGGCACAATGACATGGAATTTAAAAGAAAACAAAAAAAATTTGAGACTCAGTCACATGCTTTTGACATCTGCATTTCTCAGCTTGGTTCAAATAGCAAAAAAACACAAGACCTGCATCCTTACATTTTACAGATGAATATCCATAAAGCATTAGACACACAATATTTACTTACAATTCACAATAAATAGAGGAAAGCTTTATGCTGAAAGTAAATTCAAGCACAAGGACTTAAGTAATCAAGTGTCTTAAATCACTCTGATTAATCACTAGAATATTTTAAAGGATCTGGTTTCAGCATATTTTGCAGAGAAAATGCCTTTTACTCAAACTAACTTCTCTCTTTCTCTCTGGTCCATGTGTAATTCATGAACCTTTAAATATTATGGGATTATAGAGAGCTAAAATGACATTTTTACTTTCACTTAGCAGTCTGAATAATTGGTACACTCCAAGCATTTTAAATACTAAAGTAATCATTCCTTTGAATTCATCTTGTGATGTCATAGCAGCTTATGATTGACATAATAAATTTCAAGAATATGGAAGCTTGAAAAGAATGTTAACTATATCTTATGCTTAATACATAACAATTAAATGATCTATAACTAGCAGTATATTCTGATGTTAACTTTAATGAAATGCTTTTTAAATGTATAATGTATTGTTATTGGCTTTCCACTCCAGGGCAAGAAGAGAATTCATAAAATTTTTTCAGTGTGTTTTTCTCAGAATCAGAAAGAAATGTATAGGAAAAATTTCAAATTTACTTAATATCTTGAATATACTGGAAGTTCAGTGATGAAAATTTTAAATTTTACTTTAAGTGTTGGAAACTGCCAGAAGTTTCCCTGGAAGCCTGTCACAATCAAGTAACAAACAACTGCAGCATATGTTAGCTACAATTTAACATGAAAACTCAGCTGTCAACTCATTCCTAGGAGACGTTGGAGTGGAGAACATTTAGCCCCCCAACAATCAGCACATGATGCAGATTTTGGTCCCACAGTTCAGCAAAGTACACAAGGCCATACCTTGAGGGAGTAGACCAGATCTGTCACAAGCTCCAAAATTTCTGGAATAACCACCCACAATTGAGAGTACTACAACTGCTTCTCTACTAAGGGAGACTTCCTCTGGTTAATGGAATTTGAATGTATTTAGTATCTATGCTCAATAGATGTTGAATAGAAGACATCCATCAAAACAGAAGATTAAAAGTTGGGCGTTGCTTTTGTTTATTTTCTAAATTAGCTCTGAAATGTTGCTGCCAGTTGAAGAGACATGAGCAAAATAGGAATTAAGGACAAAGGGAATTTTAGCTGAGAGTTAGCTTTTTCTGTATTAACTTGCACGGAGCTATGTTTTTGTGGTGTTTGTGTTGGAATGTGTCGAACATATTGGGGTGACATTGTTATTACTAAGCAGCTCTTAGAGTCAAGGCCATCTGTTCCTCACCCCCTCCCACCACTGAGTAGGATGGGGAAGCACCAGAACTTGTCAGGGGACACAGGGAGGATAGCTGACCCTATCTGGCCACAGGGACACGATGTACCATGCAATGTCATGCTTGGTACAGAAAGCTGAAGGAAGGAGGAAAGAGGATGGGACAATCAGAGGGGCTACTGTTACACATGATGAAGCCCTACTGTCCTGAGGATGGCTGACACCCCCCTGCCCATGGGAAGCAGTAAATCCCTTGTTTTGCTCTGCATGTGTACACAGCTCTTGCTTCTCTATTAAATTGTTCATATCTCAACCTATGAGTTCTCTCAGGTTTGCCCTTCTGATTCTCTTCCCCATCTGCTGTGGGAGCATGAAGAAGTGGCTGTGTGTTGTCAGCTTGAATTAAACCATGACAGCAGACATCATGCTGCCCTTCGTAGATACCAAGAGTTATTGAATACCAACACATTGAGATACGAGGAAAGAAGTACCATTGTCTTTCTGAAAAAAACTTTAATTCTTTTAGGAAAAAGAAAGTAGTTTAAAAAAGAAAGATTAAGAGAGGTTGCTTTTCCCAGGCACAAATTGCACAGAGATAGTATTTGTATGCAAAAATAGTGATTAAGACATTCTTTTGGACTGATTCCCATCTGCTGTTGCCAGTCAGTGTTCTCTCCTGGTCATTTAGATGATTTTCTCTCCTGGTCAGAAACAGCAAGAGGGAGAGGTTTCATTTAGTGTGGATTTTTTTTTTTTTAAGAAAGGCAGAAATTAAGATGGACCACTTTGTCTTAGTAGTCTCTCACTAGAAGAAGGTCTGCAGCTCATAAAGCCTCTGAAGTTTCTCTTTCACCTCCAAATTCGAGTAAATTTTTGCTCTTCCTGTTGACAGTTCATTTCTCCTCTCTGGCTTTTGTGGGTTTATATACAAGGGCTGGAATTCTACATGGTTACAAAGAATGTTAAAATTTAGTGGTAAATATTTAGGATTACAATGTCAAAATCCTTGTCAAAAATGGAATGCAACTAAGAGATCACTGACAATGCATAAACAGCATAAGTAGAAGTTGATCAGATCTGATAACTGTTCAAAGATAAACCTTACAGAAAATAGAACATGAATAGTATGAAGTTCTGGTTTATATTACAGTAATACAGAAATTCTATTTATATTACAGTAGCACAAAATATTCACAAGGAAGACTGACATATTCTTGCTTTGAATACACTAAAATCACTCACCACAAAAAGGATTTTCTTGGAAAATAACTTGCTTTAACTCAAAGGAAATATCCTTTATTTATTAATTTATAATATATGTAAGGATTAAAAAAAAAATCAATCAGTTAAGCTTTTGAAGCTGTACCACAGCTTCACATTGTTGATTGTCTTCAGCTTGGTAATGGATTACACAGGAAACAGATCTGGGAAATACATACAACGACACAACTGCCAAGCAATGATCATGATACAAGCATGATTAAGTTGCAGTTCCAAGTATATCATGACAGTGACAAAAACTCCCATGATAGCAGTCTATAAACAAGACAAATTCTCCACTGCAGAGGAAGAGGATTTACATTTTCTAGAATGAGTGAACAAAGATTTCCATATGGATAATTACCACAAGGCTGACTGGAGTTTATGCAAAATAAATCACTCAAAAATGCCTGTCACCTGGCATGATGAAAAGCAATACGAAAAACGAATTAGTCATAAATGTAATTTTATCACAGCATCTAAGAACAAAAATACTAAATTATTTTAATGTGCAATTGTTTTGTTGGTTGTTTTAATTGCTAAGGAACTCAGAGATCTGCAAGATGGCTTTGGCAGAAGGAATAGTGTGGTATTTCATTAACTACAACAGCAAATTAAAGTGTTGTTCCACAAGATTCACTTATAACTAAAATGCTTATATTAATTTTTTCTATATTGCCATCAATATATTCTTTCTTCCTATAAGTGGAGAAACAATTAAAGAATTGACTGAAGGGACATATTTATCTCCTGTCATTGCTGATGCTTAAAATTCTAGAAAAACAAAAATATTGGTGAAAATCCTTTGCTACTAGAGAGAAAAAAAAAAGGACGAATTATTATATTTTCTTTTTTCATTATTTTAAAAACATGAAATTAAATTTAAAATAATTTCAAATGCAAAATGTATATTAAAATTTAAAAGTTCACGTTTTCATTCACAAATTATAGTGTCAATGCTACCAGGTAGACTTTTAAAAAAAAGTTAATGGATAATGAAAATTATATCCTGTTAATTCTTCAGTTATCTCATTCTTTCTATTTAAAATATTTTATTTATTTTAATTTCAATTTCTTTTCTTCCTATCTGTCATAGTAGTTTCAAAATCTTAGAGGATATATCTTTAATTCCACTTGAAATAAATGAAAATTCTGAGATGCAGAACCCCAAATTTATTGATATATATACCTTTCAATTAAAACAGAAACAGAGGAACAAACTTCAAAATGTTTTCCAACACACAAAAAAATTACTTTAATATTTTATCTGGATAGTGGCCTGTTGAAGTAGCTTAGTACCCTAAGGGTGAGTGCTAAGGCACTTCTCACAGATGAATATGGCATCTCTCTTAGTAAAAAGGTTTTTTTTTTATGACGCAGTCTTAAAGTTAGAATAGTCTGATCTGGTGTGTGATTAAATTTATAACATAATGCATTTTGCTGAAGGGTAAATTATTGATGACACTATCCTTAGTCATAAATGTAAATCTATTCCAAAAAATACATCACAGCAAAGCTGAAAAAGGGAATGAAAGTTCAGTTTTATTTATTACCTCTCATATACTTTCGAATTATTTTCCATCAAAAAAATTACTGAAGGCCAATACTGCTGCTTCATCTAAAAGAATCCAGACTTTCCAGAAAACAGTAACATTAATGAAGGGTTGAAACATGACAAAAACCTGGATGAAGACAGAGGAATTTTAAGATGAATGTAACATATTGTTAAATTCCATGAAAGAAAGGTATGACCTTTCTTCCACCAACGAGTATGATGTGAATATGTGTCATGATGCCTTGTCATGCTGTAGTTCTAGAGGTGTTCTAAAACTTACAGAGTATGTTATGAACACTTTAGATTCATCTATACAATTAAAGTAGATATTTTCCTTTAGCAGACATATTCAGATAGGTCAGAGAAACCTACCAAATACCAAATTGATTTTGAATTCCCAAACGAATTGAATTCTAATTTAAAATGCAAATAATATCATTAACTCCTTTCTGGGGGAAAAAAAAAAAGTCAAACAAAACCAAACCAACCAACTTTAATTACATAGAATCTACTCAGTGCTGTGGTATGTCACAGCTGGATTGTACATTCAAAGATGGTAGAAATGTACATTTGAAGTTGAAATACCTGAAGTTTTGTTATCATGCCCTTTAAAGTATTGTGGCTGTATCATCCTTCTGATGAAACAACAATAGATATTTGATATTTTTGTATCTCCCATTCACAGTGTGCTTGAAAAATAATACAAAAATAATTAATAATGATTAGATTTTATAAACAAGGTAATTAATTGCTTTGTCTTTTGAAGTCAGCATGAGCAGCTATCTTGCCTACTGCTCTATGAGCAGTTTATCTATTTTTTGCTGCTTTTTGTGCAAAATTAGATTGCCAAGTAGCAGCCTTATTCCAGTATGAGTTATTTGCAGTGTTGCTGCAAAATAACAAAACCTTGCAACAAAGCAATACAAACACAGCATGAGATTTTATGAGTGCTGAATCTTGATGGAGGAAGATAAACAAGTCGTGAAAAATGTCCCAAAGGACTGAATGTTTTTCAGTGGTTTTTTTTTCCCAAATGTGGAATGAAATCCTAAAGCGTTTGTTTCTAAAATCTCTGCTATAAACTCTCCCATCCCTATAATCTCGTCGGCTCTGGGGCAACAGAATCTCTAAGGTCAACCTTTCTGCTAACTACAATGCTTATATTTCCTCTCTGTTTCTTGGCAGTAGAAAGGAATGGATGATTTATTTTTAGTGAGTTGCTCAACCCGGCACAAGGAACTCAGTAAGTTACTTTTTTTTTTTTAACTGTCAGGATTGCCAGCAATAGCACTGCTTGCAGTAGTATTAACTGCATCTATAAACCCCAGCACCACTTCACTTGGCTCAGCTACAGTCGTATGTTCTTCAAATTTCTTTCTGATATTTCAGGCTCTTTTCCACAACATGATGAGTAATGTGTGAGATAAACTGGCATGTGTTATGAGACCAGCATAACATGCATGGGTGAATTAGTTGCATTATCACTATAAATGACAAAAAAGTTTTCTGACCCATAACATGTGTTTGGGTGAGAGGAGAAAGATGCAAGAGAATGACGTGATAGTGCTACTCCATCTTAAAACAGTTGTTTCTTTTAATAAAACAAGAATAGTAACCACAAAAACAAAAAGTTGTTCAGAGTTCAGTATTTTTTCCTTAAAAAAATATTTCCTTTTGGAAATTAAAATATTTTAAAGAAGTCTCCCCTGTGTCCCCAGGCTGATCAAATTAAATTTTTACTCTACCTTAAGTGGAATTTATTTGCTTAAATTTGCCTAGCATTGACTGAAGAATTGGTGCTACAGTAGTCATATCAGAAGTCTCTCTTTCCACAAATAAATCTTCAAACACAAAATAAAATCTGTAAAATCAAAAACAATAGTAAGGCAGAGCACAGAGAATTACACGCTGTTTGCTTTAAGCAATGTTATGAAGGGATCCCATTAAAAAGTTCTGTGAGCATAGAGATGATTTTTAACACTCAGTTGTCTAAAATAGTAGTCCATAAAAAGGAAATAGAAAGTAAGCTTTGTTGTCTATGGAAATCACTCTTTAAAAGGTTCTTTCAATTACAATATATCTAAGCATATCTGCAAATGCTGACTGCAGTACTAAGTTCATTTTACAACCAAGACATGAAAGTTGGAAGTGTAGATCCCAGGCAGATGAGAATGGCAACAGCATTTGTTAAATCATCGGGATTTAACATCTCTTTCTTTCTGTCTTGCACATTTCAGGAAGTTATACACAAACAGTTTGTTTCATTATCATTACTCCAACCTCCTCAAAACAGCCTTTCACTACATTCCCTTAACCAGTCATGATGGAAATCAAGCTCCCTGGGGCTACTCTGGCTGTGGGGCAGCCGGCTGCAGGAGATGCCACAGTGTAGGGCCACAGCAACCTCCCTCTGCATGTGGGGTGGGTCACAGCCCACAGGAGCCTCTCCATCTAGAAGGAGTAGCTGGGCTTGAGTGGAAATGTAGCTGCTTCAGAGAGATGTGCAACACCCAGTTTCCCTGCCCTTCCTCTGCTCCTCTGCTCTGCCCTTGTGCCACCCTTAGTTTCCTACTTTAGCTAAGAGTCACTTGGGATGGGCTCTTCTCATCAAGGTCCTGCATGCTTATACCTCAGCAGCTGCTCTTCTGCACTCTGGTAATGCTGAGCACACAAGCAGAGGTGTCCTCTTGGCTTTGCTACTGTGACAGGACACAATGTCTCTGAAAGCAGCAGCCTGTTCTCAGTGGGAACCCACTGATCCCCTGACCCCTCCAGCACTGGGAGTCCCACTTGTCACACTGGTGGAGCCACAGCTGTGTACCAAGGCAGGCAGGGGCTGTGCATAGAGTGAGGTACTGTGAAAGGTGAGGAAGGTGATGTTTCACTGGGGGCAGAGTTTCCAGCAAGCAGTTCTTGGAGCTGCTTCTTATTGGCAGAAGATTGCTGAGTCCACGTGGGATTCCTGACATTTCCTCATTTCCTCCCACCAGGTCTGAGGTTCATGTAAATAAATAAACTGTAAATGACAAGGAGAAAGGCCAGGAGAGGGTTCCAGCTGTCATCATGCAAATCCAGAATGCTTTTGACTGCAGCTATATTCCATTTATATTAACAAATTAAAACACAAAGTCACATTTGTGCAAAAAATACTTAAGAGCTGTTCTGTCAGAAAATTATTCACAAAACCATCATGGTTTATGTTATATTCTTTCTTTACATATTTACAGTATGATCACAGCAAAGTGATTCCTGTGTAAGTTAAAAAGAGAATTTTTCAATTATTTTTATGGCACCAATGAAAGGTAAAAAGGAAGGTACATACCTGTCATGCAGGTATAACTCTGTTACCTCTCTGTCTCATTGTACAGCAAGGCAATCTATCCACACATTAATTATTTACATTCAAAGACTCCATCCTGTACAAACAAATGCTTTGTAATAAAGTAGGATGAAAAATGTTATTTATAATTTGGAATCACAATAACTTGCCTATCTCCGCTATTACTGACACAAGGAGTGCAAACAAACTTCAGCTGGTAGATCAAAATGCCAGATGAGGTCTGATTCTGACAGCAAGCTATTCAGCTTCAACCTTCTGTTCAATAAAATAACTTTCTGGTTACCTGGACAGTTAAACTCAGTCATACATATGAAGCAAATTTAGGTTATTAATTTTGATATTCAGTTCAGTTCAATATCTCCATATAGTCATATTGTTTAAATGTGTGCTGTGCTACTACATCAAAGAATTTTAAAATTACACTTTTTGCATCCAAAAAGATACTTTTTTTGGGAAATACTTCCTTTTCTGGGTATTCCTGTTGGAAACATAACCCATGAAACAGGAGCTTTGTATCTAAATTGCTGTTGTCAGACCTCAGAGTCAATACCCACAAGTAAATAATGGAGACTTAATTCATCCAGTTCACATCACAGAACTTCTGCATTCAGCCTTCAGGTCTCAAATGCAGGTTTTTCATGACTGAACCATTCCTGTGGGTTCCCATGTGGACAAGAGTTCACCCTCTGTTTTTGTTTCAAGCATGGTGATAAGCAACAGACAGTTTAGGTAACCTGCCATTTGCAGACTTGATCTAAGTGGACCCCAATTCTTCCGCTGGAGCTTTAATGCCTACTTACATTAAGGTAGTTTTTGCGAAAAATAATATCTTGTGTAGGGCAAATATGTTTAATGTTTACTGCATTTATTACATAGTAACTATTCTCCTTAAAAAAATATTTACCTCAATCTGAAAGCCCTCCTTATTTTAAAATAACACTAAGCTAGTTTACATAGAGACTTTACAGTCACATTATTTTTCAATAACTTATTTTCATTGATCGGTCTAACAGTTTGACATGTTATTTATGGGCTACTGTGATGAATCACATCCGTTTCCAAGGTAAAGTAAGCAAATTCTCTGTTTATAGGATTAAAGTTGAAGGTCAGACTTTGATTATATTTTCTGTTCTACTACAGCAATATAAAGCAAGGCCTTTAGACTTCAGAATTGGCAACCAGTCATATGAGATGCTTTTATACTTAAAAATTGACCACAAATTTTGATTAAATCATAATTAACATCTGAGAGGCAGGAAACCTAGCAGATAACTGCAATAGACTCTGAGATGAATTTATTTTTGTGTTTTGAATATGCTTTTTTTTTTTTTTACCTTGCAAAGAGGATTTATTTATTTTAATTTTTTTTTTTTTAAGAAAAGAGTTTTTATCTCCTGAAGTGTGAGAGCTGGGAAAACACTAACCTTCAATGCTTATGGTGTCTTGTGGTATTTATCTAGCTCACTGGCCCACTGTTGTTGAACTACTACCAGTGTATATTTATCAGTTGGCTATTGGCAGGTGCAAGTGAAATTTGCTTTGTCCAGAAATGTAATGTATAAACAACATTTAACCCCCTCTTTTTAGCAACACATTTTTAAATTCTCATCTGGGGTCTCAGAGCTGCTGAAGCACTGGCAACCTTAAATTGTAAAGGATGCTGTCGTGCAATGCAATAATTAATTACCCAGATACCCTCCACTCCAGCCAAAAGCAATGCCCAGTACACTCACGCAGCCAAAGGGAGTGGGCATAGATGATGGAAACACTTGTATTAAAAGATAAACATATGCAGGTGAGAATGCCACCCAAAATATCCCTACCAAATTATTTCAAAAAGGAACATGAAAGAGAAGCTTGCTTTCAGTGAGGTGAGGAAAGGTTGCTTTGGAGGCTTCTTGTAATACAGCATGAGTATTGTTGCATTTAGATTAGAGATACTGACCTTGCTTCATCACACAGCTTTATAAACCTGTCTCTACACTACATCTTTTTTGTCTTGCAAGGATTTATGTCAAATCATTTGTTGTCACGGACATCGTTGTGCCAATACTTTGCAAATCCTGGCTTGTGACTGCAGCTGTTATTTTAGGTCAGGATTGTGGAATATTTTTGGTACATGCAGTGGAAACAGACATTACTCTCCCTTCAAACTAAACTCTTCTTCAGAGAGGTCTGAATCATACTTAAAGATTACTACAGAGGGAGGTTTTGGTATGGGCAGACTCTGTCCTTTTTAAGCAAGGGAAGAAGAATCCACTCACACAGGGACATCCCCATCCACAGGACTTTCTGGTGCTAGGTCTGTCTAGGGATCTAAAGGTGAAGTGGTAGAACTTAGTTTCCTAAGCTCTGAAGAGCTTAGACTAGATTTGTACAGAAAGACAAAAAACATAAACCATGCTGTGGCACCATGAGGAAGGAGGTTGTGTGAAAATTGCTGTATGTTACTGTTACCGGCATAAATTAGAAATCTCTCTGCTTCTTCGGGAGCCCACATTGGCCCTTTTTAGCTCTCCTGGCACATTTGGGTCGAAAGGATTGAATTGACAAAGTAGAAGACTGAGCTACCTCCTGGGTGTTGTAGCTTTAACTGTATGGATTGAGGTATGGACAAGGACAAGCTGAAAGCATACTAGGGAAGTCTGTCAGAGCTGACTGTCTTCAGGATGCCAAGACTGGATGCAGAGCTCTCACAGAGTCCCAGAGAGCTGATCAGTGACACAGTTTTTTTATTGTTTTGGAGATTCAAAGTGTGCCTTTGAGAACAGGCTTAGGCCTGAGCAAAAGAAGATGCATAAACACTCCAACCCAGCAAAAGCTTCAGGAAGCACAAACTCTGGAACAGTTTAGCTCAGAGACATAATTTGTGCTATAGCCTATACCCACAAATTGCTACATACCCTCATGCCATTTCACTTGGTGAAATGATGGTTTTGTAAAAAAGACAGAATGAAGGTTATACCTGTTTCCTTCTCTGATTACTTGCAAGTTTAGAAAGGAGAAAATTTAAACCCCATAGTGAAGCCAAAATTGAGAGTTTTGATAAGAGGGCAGCTGAACCCCACGCAACTCCTAAAAACCACCCTGTGGATGCCTCCTACCATCAACCATGCACTAGTTTAGCAAGGCTTGATCCAAAGTTTATGCAGCTTGAACAAAATTAAAAGTGTAGCCCCTTCTCCTTTTTGTTCTCAGGAAAAGATATGGATGTCACACACAGCCTTGTCCTTACTGAATTAAAATTTGCCTTCTCTTCAGCAGTTCAGTCTTAATCTCTGAGTTTCTGCACCCACATCAATTTAATGATTCCATCTTTAGCACTAAAGAATGTCTTGTAAAATAGGTCTTCAGCTTTGAAGTTTAGTGCAATTAAACTAAAATATTGCTAATTAGGAATGCAGTGAATCAGTTATTACACAAATGCATTCTGATAATAATTTAAGACTACTCTCATGAGCAAGAATTTTCAGGATGAGACTCCATACTCATTAAGGGAGAGCCTGGTTTTACTGCTAACTTGCAAACACCAGATGGATTGCAACAGGCTCCTTAAACAGCATAAAGGTGAGCAAATACATAATTTCTTACAGGATCAGAATCCTCCCAAAACAACTCTTGTACTTCACTGATTTCCACTAACAAGGATTAAGCTGTGCAGTTTTCTTGTGTGTGGTGACTTTTGACAACAATAAAATGTTCCCTTTTGCCATATGACACAGCCAGGTCCAGATGTGCTATTTTGGTTTGAGATGGTTAAACTTTTTTTTGTTACTATGGAGATTATCTTCTGAATGGTTTACTTACCGCCTCAAGGCTGTCATCGCGTTCTGTTTAATTTATAGAGCTGGTCCAAATCTCTGTGGAAAAAAAAGTCACCAATATTTCTCACAACTTTCTTTGATTTATTTTTCAGTGTCAACCAAGACATAACATTTATTATGATTCACCTTAGCATGATGACATTTCATTATTCTTACTGAAGAAGATGTTCCTGAAAAAAAGAGATCAAAATCTCCTTAGTCTCCTGGATATCACATAATAAATGAGGGGATCTGTTTTACTTCAGTGTCTCAATAAGAAGAAGTGTTTATGTTTCAGGACCAAGCCCCCACAGAATATTTACAAAATTTGTTGCGAGGTGTTGAGACATAAATCTGAAGTTAAAAACCTACATCAAATACAAATGAAGACCTATAAAATATAGTGTAAAACAAAAAGTCAGGAAAAAAAAGTAAATGCTTTGAAGAATTACTGAAATCCTTAAGTGTCTTCCCCATAAATAACAAATAAAATTCATTTTATCAAATGGATTTTGTTAACATCTTATATATTGTAAATTAATTAAATTGAATTGTGCTAAAAATAAAAAAGCCAAACATTCTAGAGTTGCTATAGATAGCCAGCCAAAGCCCATTACACTCTTCCTTGAGCAAGCAAGAGACTTAAAATAGCAGCTGCTTTACATAGAAAATTGTCACCAGAAGCTAAAACCCTAAATTGAAAGTTGCTTTGAATTTCATTATGGTAAATTAATATTAATTTGTTTTATTAAGGGAAAAATGTCTTCCAGAAATCTCATAGAAAACAACCCAGAGTATAACATGGTTAAAAATAAAAATAACCCGATAATCTTGACTATAGTTACTTAGAAAACAGCATCACCTTCATGATTTCGTAATACCACTAGTTTTATTTCATTCCACAATCTGTAAGGCATGCTAGAATTTTATTTCTTCTGGAAAAATTAAGAAAAGTGTCCTGATATACTTATATATAACTGATATTTGTCAAACCATGTATATTTACCTTTCTGTGTATTTTTTATATTAACATTAGGAAATTTATATTTAAATTTATACTGAAACAGAATAAATCTCATCTTGTATTAAGCACTGTATGTGGAAGGAAGAAGAGTCTTGGAGGCATTTGTATTTTAGGTCGCAGTCTCAAGTCATACAAAGGCAGATGTCACAGGAGTCAAATAAAGGTTTCTACTCTGATACTAGCTCTGAGGACAGCCTTTGCAGGGAGACAGGTTGAAAGAGTATGTGTTTTAAAAATGTGTAGCCTAGCTTGAATGCTAGGAGACAAGCAGTCATATAATATCAAGTTCTTATAAAATAGTTTGTGGTGGCTGAGGAAATGTATTCTACAAAACAAACTTTTCATTGCTGCAATTAAGTTCATGCATCAGTGTAAGGTGCCAGTGCATCACACAGCTCAGAAGCATAAAGCTGTTATATTTCCCCACCTGTATGTTTTCTTAGACAACCTGGCATCTGGAAATGCCCTTCCCTTGCTTTTACCCAGAGTCATACTTCTCTCTCATTCTCCCACCTGCACATGGAATACCAAATGCCTACTTATTCCCTTGGATTTTAGACTAGGACCTGGGATTGTGATAGATATATCTTCACAGTGGTGGCTATTCAGTGACTTTATATAGCTGAATTACTGTCATAAATGTAGACTATTTTTTCACTAGGTAATTTTTAGCCATGATGTTCCCTGTTTCAGCTGCCAGTGCATTACACAAGCACACAGGTCAGTACAGAGCAGAGGAGAAGTGCAAGGGTGTGAATAAAAGGCTGGAAGAATGGACAGGAAAGAATTTTCATGGCAGCAGCAGCTTCAGTTTGAATCCTATTACAGGCTCACTCAATCTTCCTCAAACAGTCCTTTGCTCAGGTCTATATACCCCCAGTTGTGTCTTCTACTGTCTACAGCTATTCTATAACTAGACATTTAATTGTGCCTTTCATTTCACCAGAAGGAAAGAGTTTTAACACATCTGTTAGTCTTAACACATTCTGCAGTTTGTCCACAGTTTGAAGGTTCATGTGGTATCTGTCAGTCACTGCTAGGGCAATGGGAAAGCTCTACAGTGAATAGAGAAGTTGTTTTTAATTAAAGAAATAAGCCTTGCATTGCCTCAGCCAATCTGAAGGTTTTTTTATCAAGAGATAACATTGAACATGTCATCCTTCCAGTTTGTAAGTCAAGGCTGGAGTCACACGATGGGAACTCTGTATTCTACACGCAAGGACTGCACAGGTAGGAGCAGCAAAGCCCTGGAACATCAGGTTTATCGGGTAGATAGAAGATGGTAGGTCAGTCTTGTAATGCAGATGGGTTAGGAGGGTTACAACAATTCAAGAAATAAAGAAAGCAATAGAACATCCAAAAGCTACAATTAGAGATTGGAGGTGAAAAACTGAAACTAGTCAAGGAGCTCAAACTGTGGAGCGCTAGTGGCAAAAGGAAGAAGTGATGGTGTGTGAAGGCAGGTGGTAGAAGGACTGGTGTAGGGGTGACACTGGAGCCCCTCCCCACAACCTGGGGCCAAGCAGTCAAACTCGGCAGTACTGGAGCCAAGGGGCTCCTCCTGCACAGAGCACAGAGCTCTCTGGCTCTCAGCTCTTGTATGTCTCCACACCTGACTCCCTTGTGCAGTACAGATTGGCTCTAAGACTCTTTTACGTCACTCTGGGAATGAAATACAAGTAAATCCAGATTAAGGCTTTTTCCTACAGCCAGTGTGGGATAAAGCTTTACTTTCCCTGATATGCACACACTCACGCACCACACATGCACACACCAGCTTGAGTTACCCTCTTTTTATAGATTCGATGCCAGACTTGTTATGCCAACAAGTTACCCTGTTGTAAGCATATATGTCTCATTATTCTCTGATCAACACTGCATGCAATTTTTCTGTGATTTATGATGTAATTGAATTTGGCCTACATATGTCATTAGAATCAGGTTCATTTTTTTAACTCCATGTTTGTCCAGAGATCTTTGGTAACAGCATAAATCATTGCCAAAGCTTAATGCTAATCCCCTGAATTTTGAAAGCATAACAGGCAAAGTCAACCCCTGAATACATCTGAGACACAACCATTCAAGATACAAACATCTGCAGAAAATAACAAACAAAGCCCTGCTATTTATGCAGTCAAATAATAGCACTATTGCTGAACAGAGAACAATTAAAGAGAACAAAAAGTTGGTGAGATTAAAAATATACCTGATTAAATAGGAATTTTTGTTTTGCCAAATGCCTGGGCTTTTGATAGAAACAGATAATTCCCTTCAATTATGTGGGTCTAAATTTGTGGGAATACAACCAGCAGAAAGTGTAAGACATGATTTTTTGCAATGGGTGGTCAACCAGTTACTAATAAGTAGTGCTGCCATAATCAAGACTTGGTTTCTATTTGCTGATGGGTGAATTCCAAACCAAGGCAGGCATGGGGAACTTGCAATGATCTCACTTGGGTGCCCCTCATTCTCCTGCCAAAACTCAGGAATACTTAAAACACAACTTATTTAAAAACAAGTTCTTCCTCTTAGCACAGCTCATGATGTTCCAAATGAATGGCTGCGTCCTACTGCTAAATATGATGTCACATCCCCTAGTCATCCTTTCCCCATTTAGACACACGGTGAAATTAAAATTGCATTTAGACCAACGCACACAAAGCCAGACCTATTTCCAGAATTACAATGCAAAAATTAACAGTCTAATTGCTCAGCAAAGCAAGCTTCTCACTCATTTATTTCTCCTTTTAGTTGACGAAGATACATTCTCCTGCAAGCATGCAAAAGAATATATACAAACAGTGAAATCAAGATCCAGGAAACAGAACTGAAAAGCTGCCCCTGGTGACAAGTAATAGTAAGCAGGTAAAAGAAGTTCAGAGAAGACAGCAAAGATCATGTTGCAGCTAATATGACCATCACAATGATCATATTGATACACCTTTTCACTAAGGAAATAATAAAAATCTTGGCTTTCATAGTGTTTCACATGGCCTGCTGCCTAATAGGGGATGGAGATACACTGCCTAGTATGCCAGATAACTCCTCTAGGCTCAGAGCTGTACTCCACTTGCACCATGCCAGAATTTGTAAGAAATGCCCACTCACCCCCTGATGTTAAACAGGAATACAAACCCCAGCCCAGTCCTCTTCTCACTCCTGTGTGTGGCACAAGATGCACTAATTTCTAAGCACCACTGATGTCAGGCTCAAGCATTGTAGCAGCAGCTGAGCAGCCCAAATCATAAATTATCCCTTTGCAGTGGCTTGATTCTCACAACATTTACACAGCAGGCTTGCACCAGTAGAACTTCATAGATTTTTACTGAGGTATTTTCAGTTCACTCCAGTGTAGGCAAGAAGCAGCTTTACTCAGTTACTTTCCAAATTAAGGGGTTGCTCTGGCAGAGTAATATGAGTAAGGGTGCATCAGCTACCTGAGAGTGCCTTGCCCACAGCGATGCTAAACACTACCCCGTGTCATCTGCTTTGCATTCTTCACAAGTCTTCAAATCTTATTTTAGAAAGGATACAAAATATTGCCATTAATAATCCATCCCATTAGCTAGTCAGTCCTATTCTAACACACTCCAGTCGTGATTGCCAACACATTACACCTTGTGGGGTATAGAGACAGCCCTGTTGAGGTTTACCTGGTTGGTTTAAAGGCAATCAAATGTAGAAGTTGATATACTCCTCCATCTCAGTCCTTCACTTTTCCCTCCTGGCACTAGTAGTGTTGCTGACATAGTACATTGCCCAGTTGGCTGTTTAAGCAATATTAGCTGAGAAGTAGTTCAAAGGACATGTGTGGTGTGCCTGTGTGTGCATGCATTGATACACAGATGAGATTGAAAGATGATCCTGCAGAGAGATGAGAATGCAGACCATGTCATTTCTTCTTGAATCTGTACTCTTTCTTCTCTATGTTGAGATTTTCTTAGGTCTCCCAGTGCCTTTGTTCCTTAGCATACTTGGCCATGGTAGCCTGGAGAATACATAAATATTTAAGAGACAAGAGGGAATGGTGTGACAAAGAGTTATGTCTTCCTAAGAACTACTGGAAAATATTGTATGGTAAAAGAAAAATATGTCAAGTTCCCGTGTCATCTTTCTGATCCATATTTTTCATCATATCATTTTTTCCTGTAAGATATACCTTTTCTTGCTGTCTCTTCACTTACATTTCTCTATATTTTTTCCTAAGCTTTACCTCAGATATTTTATCTAATCTGTGACATTTTAACTAGTACTATTGCACTTAAAGCTCAGGTGCAGTGGTGTTCTTAGCACCAGAGTCACAAGCAAGCAAACCAAAACAGGAGATAGGGTTTCCTGCTTACAAAAGAAACACCAAGCAGGGACCAAAATTCTGGTTACAGGTTTGAATAGTGTGTGGCCCACAAGGGTTTGGCCTCTGACATACCATCAGAAAAAGCTGTAATAATACCCAAAAGACAATCTACCAATTAATTATTCTCTAAAAACCACTCCACTTGTCCATGACTACTCTGGAATTTGTGTACTATACGGTGCTGATCTTCAGCTAATAGGAGAAAAAAAACCCTCTTCTTTCATTATGAGAAAATTCATCTAAGTAGATGATCCTGCAGCCTGGCTTGGCTGTATCTGCAATTATATGTAGATACTCTATGTGTACGTAACTTAAAATTACCCTTATAGAGTAGTGTTTTCTGCTCTTGATATTTTGATTTTCAATATCATATTCATTTTCTCAGCCCCGGAGTTTCCAGTACAAGGCATGTGCCATTCTGAAGTGTCAGGGATGTAAGGAGGAATTTGAGCACTTCACAAAAGAGGTTTAAAATGGGTATTATTGCACATCAGAGTGGGTCCATTTTGGAATTCACTACATGCTCATATGGAATGTCTTAGATATATTTTTCAAAAACTGCACTGTATAAATAAATCCTAGTAAGAATAATGGGAAATACTAGAAAAAAATGCTTTCTATCCACTGCAGGGTGAAAATCCAGCATTGTCTTAAATAGTAGATGTGCCTGCTTTCACCATTCTCTTCCAATAAATTGAATCTGTTACAAAATTATTTTATTTAAATATTTTGCTTTAAGTATGTGGTAGAATTTAGAAATATATATGGTTTAAAAACTCTAATGGAATGTTAAGAAATGCTAAAATGGAGGAAATCTATTTAAGGCACCTCATGTTAACCTATAAACATAATTCATAAGAAGTTTGGGGATCCAGAAAACAGGATTCGAGACATTGATCATCTTTCTTGCTACAGAAGCACAAATTTGTGCTAAAATTCTCTAGTGTTTTGAATTGCACGTGCACATATTAGAGATGCTATGATCCCCTAACTGTCACTGTCTCCTGCTGGCCAGCCTCTGAATATATCTAACATCCACCTAGCATAAAACCCTCTGTTTCAGAACAAAGAATGACCTGGATGATGCAAGCTATTTGTTTTATTAGGAACATCAGAGAGTTAATAAGAAAAGAGTAACTCAAGAGCATGTCACTTAAAAGAAGCACAACTATGTAATCAGCAGAAATACAAGAATGAAATGAACATAGGGCCTGAGGGTAGGACAGAATTTGTTCTTCTAAGATTATTTGGATTCCCAAATAAAAAGTTTATGAAGTTTTGCTCTGAAAATAAGTGGTGAAGGTTATAGAAAATAAGGATTATTAGGAGCTGGAGAATGTTTTGGGTTTGTAGTTTTTTCTTGTTTAAGTGACAAAGGTTCAGAGATTAATGGGTGGCAAACCAAGACTTTATATAGGCCTCATGATATACCTTCTTCAGTGGTGATATCTCCTAATTCTAACATCAGCTCATTGTCTCAGCTATGCCTAATTAAGAATCTGATGCAGACTAGATTGTTACTATTAAAATTTAGGATGTTTTAATTTATAACAACTTTGGTGCCTGATATGTAGATACGAAAGATTAATAAAATTTGATCACCTGGGCAAGAAAAGCTTATAAAAAGAAAGGTATTAATGTCCATTCAAGAAACTCCCAGCCAGTCAAACAATCAAACAAGAAAATCAAACCCACCAGTGTAGTTTCTCAGAGATAAATATTGTACTGATGTGCTACAAATAATGAAACCGCTACACAATACTCTGGTGTGTGCACTGTGTGTGAGTGAGCAACAGAGAGACTTTTTGGCCTTTGTCATGTTATTCCCACAGTGTTACAAGGGGGAAACTCAGGAGCTGTTAGATGTTATCTCCCTGCAAGATGACTGTCACGTAGAAATGTGAACATTACAAATTCACTGCTGTGAATTTTAAGCAGGGCATCAATTTTCTGTAATTCATGAGTTGGATGCTAGTCAGCCTTTGAGTCATGCTTCGGGTAGCTCCCACCGTGTAGTAAAACAGCTTGTGAAGAGTCAGGCACAAGGCTGAACCTGATAGTACTCGAGAGCCCCACGGCAGCCCCTGGCAGCGTCCCTGGCAGAGCTGCCGGCAGTGACACTCCTTTGCGGCCGGCTGAACTCCAGCTGCAGTGTTGTTTTCAGCTGGGCTGAGGCATGTTGTAATGCCTGGAGGTACAAACTGCAGGCATTTTCCCTGCACTAGAGAGCTAGACAGATGCACTTTGCTTTGAAGGCTACAGTCACGGTTAAGATAGGATTGTAAGACATATGGTGCGTGTGGGCAGGAGATGCTTGGGTGCAAGGAGTTCACAAGTGTATGTTTCTGTGTAATTGCCTGCTATTATAATCGAGGAAAACTTTAAAATTTGTCGACTTGACAAGCAAACTAGAGGGAAAATATCTATTAACCCAGCCAAAAGCAGAGTGCATCCTGGCGCGGCGGCCCCGGTAGCTGCCGGCCCGAATAGCGAGGGGAACCCGGCGCTGTGTAACCCTGCCAGTTCCTCCGGCCGCTCCGCTCCGCTTCTACCGGAGTTAGAACCCATTCACGCGTGTTGCTTGGGGCTCAGAGGCGTGCGTGGGTGTGATGCCTAAAATTATGCAGACTGGGATTTTTCTCATGCACTAGTTTAAATGACTGGTACAATGGGTAGGAGGGAACAATAGGACTTTGCGGTGCGAGGTGATACGCACTAGAATAGGATTAATGAGGACAATAATTATATGGAAGAATCTTGTTTCCTAACCTCCTACATGATAAGGTATAAAGCGTAATTGTAAATTACAATTAGCCGGAGAATAAAGGTTTCCTCGGGAGCGGGGTGGAATTTCATCGCGGTGTATTGATGAATATTAAACCCGAGCGGTTTGATCGCCACCGCCGAGCTGCGGCTCTGCCCCTGAGGAGCCGTTCTGCGAAGGGTCTGAACCTTGGCTGCCGGGGGCTGCGGAAAGGGGCGAGCAGCGCCGGGGGCCGCGGCTGTGCGGGGCTCGCAGCGGCGCGGACGGGCGCGGAGCGGGGCCGCTCCCGTCGCGGCGCTGGCCCGGGCTAGGGCTCGGCCGCTGGCAGGAGAGGGGCAGCGGCTAATCGGATTGGGTAGACTCCCGTAATCCCAGCCCGATCGGCGCTGGTGTCTCTCTCTCTCCAATATCACTAATGTCGCTTCTATTAGCTGCATTAGACAGATGTTCAAAAGCTCCCTCTCGCTCTCTCGCTAAATCTGATCCCCCTGTAATACTTTCACTGGTATTAAATCCACATGCACCCACTCTTATTCCCTCCCCCCGCCACCCCTCCTCTCCCCACCCCCGTCATCCCTTTTACTTTCCTGAGTGGACCCTGGCTCCGTTTGATCGTCTTTTCCAGGGTAAAACGAGATACTCTGGCGAACAGAGGAGAGACAATGGGATTGCCCTCCCTCCCCATATGGTTGTCTCCCACTGAACCCTGTTTTCTCCACAGCCAAAAAAAAAAAAAAAAAAAAAAAGTAACAAAGCCAAGCAAGCACGCACAGACGCACAGAAAGTCCAGCCAAGTCCAGCCAAACTAACACTGCCTGGGATGTCACTGCTGTTGGATACTCAGAAGATTTAATTCCACATTCATAAAAGAGAGAATTGTGAGACTTACCTCTTCGATGCATGATTGCAATTATTGTTGGGATGCTCTAGATCTCCTTATATAAATGCATAGATGGATGAACAGACACACATTTGTTTTGATAGATCAGTTACACATTTTCGGCAGGTGCGTCTTCCCAGTTTGTTTGTCCGGACTGACATGTCTTTCCTCTAACTCTTCTTTTTTAAAAGGTAGGCAACATGCAGCCGAACTGGCTTTTAACTTTATTTTCTTGGTCTGGCTCAGTGTTCCTTGACACTCTTTCCTGCTTCACTTCTACTCTTTTTCCTTACTTTTGCAGTCCTTTTTCGTTGTGGTCGCCTTTCGCTCTTACAGGTCACAATCCTCTTTGTAACTGTATGTTTTATTCCATACACACCCCCTCCAGGTGTCCTTTTGTTGTTTTCCCTGACTAACCCGCAGAAATGAAACACATATGCAACTCTGTCTCCTTGCATTTTCAGATGTTTCTCTCACTATTGTCTGCTACAGCTCATTGAAAGTGCAAAGTGAAAACAGATGTATAAAAGATAAAAAATATACAGATACACGCACCAAGTCCATGGAGCATAGACAAAATCTGGCAAATTCCAGTAGAGAGAAAGAGGGGGGAAAAAGAAAGAGAGAGAAGAAAGAAAGAGAGAAAGAGAGAAAGAGAGAAAGAGAGAAAGAGAGAAAGAGAGAAAGAGAGAAAGAGAGGAAGGAAGGAAGGAAGGAAGGAAGGAAGGAAGGAAGGAAGGAAGGAAGGAAGGAAGGAAGGAAGGAAGGAAGGAAGGAAGGAAGGAAGGAAGGAAGAAAGAAAGAAAGAAAGAAAGAAAGAAAGAAAGAAAGAAAGAAAGAAAGAAAGAAAGAAAGAAAGAAAGAAAGAAAGAAAGAAAGAAAGAAAGAAAGAAAGAAAGAAAGAAAGAAAGAAAGAAAGAAAGAAAGAAAGAAAGAAAGAAAGAAAGAAAGAAAGAAAGAAAGAAAGAAAGAAAGAAAGAAAGAAAGAAAGAGAAAGAAAGGGAAAAATGCACCTCAGGTTCTTAATTAGTACAACAGGGCATTTTCAAGAGATTTGATCATTTCCTTCTGCCCGGACAAGAAGAAATCAATGGGGTAGGAATCTATAAATCAGTCAGCATGTCAGGACAAATCAAAATAATGCTTCTATTATTTCAATCAATAAACCATTTTTATACCTAACATCTGATCTACACAGTGTGTTTGGGTTGGAAATTTGCAGATCCACTTTGCACAAAAACAAACTATTAACATACGTGTCAATCACATTTTTAACTGTTTGAAATGGCCGGAGATTTCAAAGCGAGGCTGACTGAAAAATTCCGAGAGAAACAGAAATGCGCGGAGGGGCGGATCGTGATGAAAACACTTCCGAAAGTTTGTCGCTTCTTTATTGTTTGGCCTCCTCCCTTTCTCCCCCCACCCCTCCCCCGCCACAGCCCTGAGCTTTGCGACCGGTTGAACCGAGAGGGCCAGGTGAGGAGGAGGAGAGGTGGGTGGGGAAGCGGGGAGGGCACGCAGGACCCCACCAGGTTCGTGTCTCGTGGTGCCCCAGAGCCTGCAGGGGTCCGGCTGTGCAGCGCCGGATCTGTGCGCGCCCCGCAGGTGCAGTCGCCAGCAATCCCCAGGCCAGTTCGGGCAGGCGGGAGGCTCTCGGCTGCCGGAGGGAAGAGCAGCCTCATGCTCCCTGGCCCGCTCCCTTCGGGCCAGGTCTGCTCAGCGATTCCTCCGCTACCTGTCTGGAAACCCCTCCAGCCTCAGACAAGCATGGGAAAGGTGCCAGATGGGTTTCCTCTACATCTTGCTGTACAGTGCTTCGCCTTGCTTGTTTGCAAATCCACCAAATAATTCATGCCAAACAACCATTTAGAAACCATTTTCTTTGTTTCTTTGAAACCCTACTGTACAGCTCCATCTGCCTGATATAAATGAATAATCCTTCTTGATACCATTCCTAATCCATTTCTTTACAGTCGAATTGGAAAGGGGGTGGAGGTGGGATTAATCATCTTTAAAAATGGAAACACCCAAACAGCCACAGATCCGGCGTATTTATTGCTTCAAATTAAACAGATGTCCCCTGACCCAACCCCCTCCCTTGTGGCTGGATTTAGGACAAACAGGGCATTTCTCAGAACCAAAATCCTATGCAAAATTTTTTGGAGTTCAGAGCCTGGATTCTTTTTTTCCAGCGCTAAGTAGCATCAGGAATTACTCATATGTCTCGATCAATCTTTCATTAGACAAGAAGAGGAGGAAGACGAAGAAGAAAAGCGAGGAGGAGATTTTGGCCCTGCTGGAGGGGAGTAGTCCCGCACTGCCCTGGGTATCCATCCCTACAGCTCTTCACTTCCCTCTCCTGCCCGGTCCCTCCCGGTTTGTTCCATATCGCCGCATTACAGCGGGCACGGGGCGATCATCTCTAATTCACTGTTTGTTTGGGAGGGAGAGAAGAGTAGAGAGCGAGGGGGAGAGCGAGTAGCAACTGGAAATATTACAGATTATGTTGTTTTGTCTTGGTTTGGTTTTTTGGTTTTTATACCCCAAGAATTATAAACAGGATGGGGAGGTTTTGATGGATTCTCTTTTCTTTTCCTTCCTTTTCATTTATTCTTTTTCAAAGTGCTAATAATTTTTCGCTATAAGGATTACTTGTGTGTGCCCCTGACAAGGCATATCGGAACAAAGAATGTTTGCATCTCTTCTCTTGGACAATCAGCGCCTGCTCACACCAAGCACCTTTGCTCTGCCCCTACTCCAACACCCGTCGGGTTTTGTTTTTCTTCTCCTCTATTTTTTTTATTTGATTTTCTTAATCAAATTTCTTCTTTCCCTCCTTGCTGTTTTTATGGATGTTCTATTTCCCGTCTTTCCTCACATTTCCAGATCAAACGAAGCCTGCCTATCTTCCCGGGCTGGCGGAGGTCAGGGGATTAGGATATTATTAGAAAGCTATATTCCCAC
Organism: Taeniopygia guttata; assembly: GCF_048771995.1. Taxonomy (NCBI): domain Eukaryota; kingdom Metazoa; phylum Chordata; class Aves; order Passeriformes; family Estrildidae; genus Taeniopygia; species Taeniopygia guttata. The sequence goes on along the minus strand of NC_133063.1, from coordinate 53,145,941 downwards.
AGTCAAAAAGGAAGAGAAAGGGAAGAATCTCGGGATTTAACGCAAAACGTTAAGGAAATCGTTGGACATCGGCGGGCAGCCCCGGCTGCTGTACGGTGACCTCGGGCCCAACGGGCGGCCGCAGCTCCGGAGGTCCCGCTGCCCCTCGGCCGCTGTTCACACCGCCACCAGTCCCGCTACCACGGAGCCACCACCGGGCTACCACCGGGCTCCCACGCACCCGGCTCGGGCGGGGCTGGTGGGGCGGGAATGGCGAGCACTCCCTGCGCCTGTGGCCGTGGGCTTCCTCCTCTGTGCCCGTGCCCACCGCCCGCGCCTTTGGGCAGCGCAGATTTAGGTCCTCTCCTTAACACAGCAACAAAGGGGGAGACAGAAGACTGACAGCAGATGCTTACTTTTTTAGAACTCACAGATAGTACAAGTACATTCTCGGTGGAAAAAAGAATCATTTATAATTAATGGATTAAGTTGTTGCCGTTGTTATTGTTATTGTTGTTGTTGTTATCGGACTGGCTGTCCGGTTCCGAGACGAGACCTAAACATTTTTTTTTCAGTTTCATAATTTCAAACCGAGTTAAGTGCTGGATTATCAGTTTTTCCCTTTGTCTGCCCCTGTTGTAAATAATGGCTTTGAGATTAGCTAATTATGGCGCATTAATCACTGATACAGAGGAAATAAATCAAAGCCGGGTTCGAATTTTCAAACTCACTACTAGAGAGGTGCATAGCAACTCTATCTGCAGGAGATAGGTGCTGTTTAAATTACTGAGGCTATAGAGTAAACCACATCCACGTCACTTTAAATAACGAAGATTTTATTTATACATACCAGTTGTGCCATTACGTGGAGGTTTGGGGAAATTTTTTCATTCTGGCTTTGTAAAAAAGTGCTGCAGTCTGAAGCCAGCAACGTTGACATGTCGTATTAACAAACTTCTTGTAATAAAAGCAAAATATATAGAGGAGACAAACAGAAAGATGTGAGAGAGAGAGAGAGAGAGAGGAGACATGGAAATCAAAGTCCTGTCAAAAAACCCCTTATTATTTTTTCCTGTTGCTAGCTTACACAGAACTCTGTATTATATATGTATTTAACATATATATTCACAGAAACTAGCACTCATGCCAGTTACCGTATTTTAAAGAATTGCCCTAGCCCTCACATCCTCCAGTCTTCCCCACAGCACAGCGATTTTTGTAGTCGTCTCTCAGTATTTTGAAACATTTATCTTCGAGGGTGGGAGTTAGCTAAGTATATGCCAGAAAACAACAAACCACCTTCTAGGGGAAGAAGTCAGAAAGAGTAGAGTCTGCGGACGTAAATTCGGAGCCCCAGCCAGAACACCTACAAACCCCCCACAGACACAGGCGGACACACATATACGCACGCACTCCACACCAAAAAGCACTCCTCCAGCTGGAAGGAGGCAGAGACCTCCCCCGCTCGGGTTTTCCCCAGCCCGCAGCCATCCATCCCCCTTGCCCTCCGTCCCCGCGCCCTGGCCTCGCCTCGCCCGCCCCGGGCCGTACCTTCGCCGGGCGCTGTGGCCACTGTCCGCGGCGGCAGCCGAGCTCTCCGGCCCCGGGACTGCCCGAAAAGCGAGGCTGCGGGAGCCTCCACAGCCTGGCCACCTCTGCCACGAGCAGGTGGCCAAAGCTCCGAGTACCGAGCCCACCGGATGACACCGCCTCCCCCCGCCTTTTAGACAAGAACCTTGTAATTAATTTCAAGTTACTCCGCGTACCGTATCGTTAAAAAACAGTCCGGGGAACGGCGTCAGACCCCGGCAGCGGGGGATGGGGAAGGGGAGGGCGATTTGCATACAGCTTTGTCTTTACCGCGGATTGTGCTGGCGCAGGTTGTACCGCTAATTGCACCAAACTACCGAGCGCCTCGTCCTCCACCGCGCTCCTGAGCCCGGTTTCCCCAAACAGCTCCCGGCCGGGGCCCCCGCCGCGCTGCCCCCGAAGTCAGGCCGTACCGCGGGGCCGCGCTGCCCCCGAAGTCAGGCCGTACCGCGGGGCCGCGCTGCCCCGCGGGGGGAGCGCCGTGCCCGGGGCGGGCGCGGCAGCGGCGGCGGAGCAGCAGCGCGGCCCCGCGGCGGCGGCGGCCAGAGCCCGCGGCGCGCCGGGCCCGGCCGGCACAGCCCGTCCCGCGGGGTCCTGCTGCCACCTGGCGGGCCGCCGAGCGCCCCGCTCCGCGCCCGCGCCGGCTGCGCGCCCCCACCCTCCCCCCCCCCCGCCGCTCTCCGGGGCGGCGCGCCGGCGGGGGACAGGCGCTGCTGCCGCCGCCTCCGGCCCGGCCCCAATCCGGGGCGTGATTTCACCGGGCGGTCGCAGGACCCTTGAGGTCAGCCTGCCTCTTTAGAGGAGGTCCAGGAAGCCCTTCGCAGTGGTGTAAACAAAAGAGAGGAACCGAGGGATAACGCGACAGCCTCTGCTTCGGGAGGCATAATGCAAGCTATTTTCTTCTGCCTCCGTTTTCGGTGACCAGATTTGGCACATCGTGTTTACTACCAAGTGGAGCGTTTATCCAAGGCTTCATTTTCTCCTTCATGGTTTTGGAGGAGCACACAGCAGCGATTATGAAATATGACTGTGATGAAGGGCAGAGATCAGGATAGGGACAAGATCAGAGGAAGCATCACCCCCTACTGCCTCAGCACCCATAGGGTCATCTCTTGAGTAATCTGATGATTGCAGAGTAAGGGAACTAAAAAGTCATGAATTTTCAGTAGAATAGTCCTTCCTTTATAAATTTTGCTCAAGACTTGCGCTGAATGAGTTCAATGCTAACTAGCATCTAAAATGAACAAAATACAGTATCTCTTTTGAAAAACAATCTTGTGCATACCTTCAGTATCTGTACTAGTCTGAGATTAGCTATTTATGCTTCTTACATCTTTCCCTGAGCTGGCCGTTTCAGAAGAATCAGTTGTAGACATAGCCAAGCCAGGGGTCCATCTGTGCATAAACTCACCCACTCTGTTGTGTTGAATGAGTACCAGGATAGAATTCCTCAGCAGTTAACAATCCCAGACTTGAACACGAGCCCATTTTATGAGCTATTTAAGCTAATAAGGAGTCACTGGTCACTTCCAGCAGGGCCCAAGATGGGTATCTGGTAAATCACTGTATTTAAACTACAGCTCACCTGCCAGACACATTGCTGTGCAACTGTGCAGATCCTGATGGCATCCAGGTCTCAATGGGTCCCAGATCACAACTGGTTTCTTAAGGACATTTGCAGCACAAGCTTTTGATTGTCTTGCCTAATAATTAGTTTGATATGGTTAGTTATCATTAGCTTGGTATAATCCAATCTGAGAAGGCTTTTTTTCTGAGAAGACAGAACAAAAAGCCGTAATTCTTACTTCCATTACTGTGCAAGCAATTGACACAACTCATTCTAACTGATGGTATATATGAAGTACTCATTAGCCACAAATCCATTATACGTATGCAGTGGACTTTAAGCCCATGCCTCCCACTGCTAGGTAGATATATTTGTGTCCTTTCATTAACTCTTTCTTAAAATCTTAGATGAGGGATTCAAACATAACTAGGGACAGGGCACGCTCATACATTTATATTTATTTCCAGACGCTATTAGAAATCCATGGGTCATGGGGACTTATGAATCAAATATTCTTACATTAAAGTACTGCAAAATTTGTGACTGACATGTAAATTGCACACAGAGCCATACTGACTTGTCAATAAGTTACCAAGATGAGTGCAAATGGCATTCTGTGCTTCAAAGACTGATAGCTCTTTCATCCATCCTGTTACATCCCTCATCATCTCTATTTAAATAAAAAATTGTATTGACCCTCAGAAATTCCACACAGATTCTTTCCGCAGGCATTACAAGGATCCCAGCTGACCAAACAATGAGGTGAATGTTTTCTTTACTATTATTGCAGAAGTCTAGGAAATATTGAATGTATTCCTTGATTCCTAGAATGTATCACTGCAGGAATAGCTCCTAATCACGTTTCAATTGGAGTAATTTATTAGACTCATTGGAGACTAGGAACTGGGAAGTCAATGGCAGTAGGGCAATTGCCCCTGCTCAGAGTGTGGCTATATGAACTAGAAACATCTGTAACAAAATTAATTAGCTACAGAAATTTCACTTGTCTTTTCCCAGCAATCAAATGAAATGCAAAACAGACCCCATTGGTTTTTTTCTTTCCATCACTACTTTTTCTTTTCCTTCTATTGAAACTGCTGGGGAAAAACTTACAGTATGAAACTGTTTATATGATCATTTCATCAGTTCCCTAGGAGAAAAAGTAAAAAGAGTATATATAATATAGATGTGCCTATCACACATATATGCACATATTCATATATGTGTCTATATAAAATTTGTTTGTAAATGTATAAAAGTTATATACTATATTAATCCATTTAAGCTATAGGTAAGATGTTAATTAAAGACCAGATTATTAACTATTTGATATTATAATAGAGAATAAATTAATAGAGTAAAAGCTATTGGTGCCACATCTACCACAACTACGGTAGAAACAACAAACTTTTTTCACATGATTGGCATTATATATCTTTGGTTTATTCATTAATTCACAAATTAAATATCAATAAAATATCTAAAAAACACCTCTCATATGTATACTAACATATCAGTAATAGCCATTAATAGGTCTCTTTGCTTTCATATCTGTTGTAATCTGAAATACCTCACAAATTAAGCAGTTGCAGAGTTGATGTCTTGTATGCTATACAGCAGAAATAAATTCAGCCAGCACACCTGCTTAATTCAAGTGCAAACTTGTGCCTCACCTGCTCTTTTTACACTTTGATTGCCCCATATCACTGACATTTCCACTCTGCAACATTTCTCTTTTAGCCACTAATTTTTATCAAGATATCTCAAAAATCCACTAAGGCATTAGCATTTTCAACATTACTTCTATGTCCCTAGGGCATAGTTACACCTTGTACTCTGTGGCAGAACAGGCTATTACATCATTTACTTTATCCATGCTCTTTTTTTATCCTGGGAAAGAAGGTTGTGGGAGAATCCTCACAGGGGTTCCTACCCCCTTTCCATTGGTGCCTTGTCAGTTCTGCTCATGAGACAATTCCCTGAACAAGACTTAAAGAGAGCAGATCCTGAAGAGACAACCTTTCCACAGGTGGGGACAGGAGCTAATTCAGCAGGCTAACCACTACTGAACAGGGAGGAAGTGACAAGAGCATTCTCATAATGGAGAGACTGAGAAGGATGTGGTTTCATAAAAGTCAAGAGTGCTTGGGATCAGGCCAGTTAGAAAGAAGCAGTGTGCACGCAAGCCCAGAGCATCTGCTCTCCATGAAATATGCAAAGATGAGGAGAAAAAGACTTCCTTAACAAGAAGCAAAGCTATTCTGCATAAAATATCAAACCTCAGCTTAATACATGGTAGTGTCTGCATTTGTATCCATGGACAGTACTATGGACATTTCATTACATTATAAAGTTTTTAAGCGGGTATCACCTGTATTTATGCAGGCATGGAGCCTGCCTGGGGACTGTAGGGGTTAACACAACAGGTACCTCTTTTCAAGTTTCAGGACATGAGACATAAAAAGCTGCAAAAGTCTTAGGCATTATGCATAGCACCACAACTACATGAAAAACACCTTCCTTGAGAATCATTTGATCACCTGCAATTGATTGTCATAATTGACATATGAAGACTCTTGTGTCTTCATGTGCTTTTTTGTGCTTTCTCTTTTTGACAGTGTTGGGGCAGATCTCAGCATTTCTTGTAATTCCAAATCTAGAGTCAATGACTAAACAGAATTGTGAAGTAAGGAGTTACAGAAGATAATAGGGATCCCTGTCATGTGGCACTTGCTCAGGTAGAGTATATAACAATTATATAATAAAAACTTCACTTTTAACTTCCTTATGGAATTTAAATAGGCCAAAATAAAATCAGTGCATTGTCCATATGAATAATTAACAATACAAAGCAAAACAACAACAACAAAAAATAAGAAGATGACAGTCTTCTTAAAAAGGCTAAATATTCCTGCTTTATTACTGCATGCCCAGTGACATACTTCTCATCCAGCAGGATAACTGAGACTCAGGTAGAATAAAATGAGAAAAACACCAGTAAGTTTAATATTTTGTTGTCTAGATGTTTCCATGAATCAATTATGTACCCCTAAATTTGCATATAAATTAAACCATTAATAGCTGCACATGCTTGTGATGGAGATTACTGCTGTATAAAAGAGTCCCTGTGCAAAGAAAGAAACCCGTGGTACCTCCACTGACTGCAGCTTTTTCATAGACTCTCTTAACACTGTGAGGTGAGGCTTGGTTTGTTTTGTGCATATATGAGCAGGATCTTATGAACACAAGAGAAAATTCAATTACTACAAATTTGTCTCCAGGAGGAAGACAGGAGAGTGTTGACAGCATCACTGCTGAGTAAGTAAGTAATGTCTGTGTTTTGGTCCCAGTTACAGATAGACCAGTGACTAAAATTGCACAGGACACTCTGACTGTTCTAGTGCTTGTCCACTTTTTCATCTTGTGTTGAATTTCACAGAACTCCAACATTTGCAGAGAGCTGCTTTAAGGCCAGGTAAGATTTCTCCTCACAAAAATTACATAAAGAGCACAGAGCTAGTGAAACTCCACAAAGTGTAAAAAAAACATGTCTAAATACACTTTTGTATTCATCAGCCTTAAATGTGGGGTAATCATTAAGAATGCCTGTTAAAGCTGTTTAGTGCAGAGTGGTTATGGTGTAAAAAAAAAAAAAAAAAAAAATCACAATTTCTTCTCAGGAACTCTTCCAACTAATACAAATTGATTCCGTATGTTATATTTCCAAGCAACCATTTTCCTGGAAGGAAAAGAGCTGTTCCTTTAGGTCAAGTCACTAAATGTGTATTTCAAGGTAAATTACTATTGAATCCTTGAAGAAAGTAACTAAGAGGGCTGCAATATGGTATATCTGAGCATAAAACTTTCCAGTACTCTTGAACAGTATCAATTCAAGTTTTTATGAAGGACATAAAAAAGCAGCACCACGAAAAGCCAGTGCCCTGGAATCGCAGTCCCAAAACACGATTTGGACTACAGAGAACACTGAGACCAAGCAATGTCTTTAAAAGCAACATGTTAAAATATTCAAAGACTGCGAAGTACCATATATATCCCAGATAAAAGGCTTTTATGAATACAAACAGAAGATTATTGTAAAAATTTGACCACAGGATCAAACCAGCTGTGAGTGGTAAATAGCTAATAAGATTTGTTTGGAAGTGATGTATCCTGGGCAACATCCAGAATATCTGAAAGAACTGACATTCCCATCACCATTGCTACCATGAATAGAAATACAAATAGTTACAATACTATCCTTTTGCTTGCCTAGATGTCTGCATTCTAACTCAGCCTAAGAGACAACTCAGTGTCCTTTATACCTTAAGACTTCATATAGCCAGCATCAACACTATCTTCTCCTGACAAACAGCCACCATTGAAGCATAACAGAAATCTAGTTACCTTCTTTTAAGAGTCTGTCTCACCAATAAGAGTCCTAAGGACATCTTCTTTAATATTTCTGTCATCCCTTTCAAAGTACAAAAGGGATGTTCTCACACAAAGTGGTGCTCTGAGAAATTGCAGAATAAATAATGTGAGGGTTAGTGCTTTAGCTTGTGACTATCCCAGAGCTGAGTGCTGAAGCCTTTGAGTCAGACATAAAACACCCCTGACATCAGCACTTCACTTTGATCCTCCACCCATCCGCTTGGCGTGTGTGAGGCTCATTACAAGGCACCTAGTGTTCCTGGCTTTGGCATCAGACCAAGCTGGTCTGTATTGACAAGACTGACAGACTTTAGGACATGTAAAGAAACAGAGTGAGTGAGAATTAGTCTCCTAAACCTGAGGATCAGGATCACTTTCCGTTGTGACTTTCCCAAGGTTAAAAAGGAGGCAGGTGAGGAAAAAGGGAACTGAGCCTGGCAGCACAGCCCTAGTCAGCTAAGGGGAGAACATGGAAACAAGCTGCCTGCAGGGACTATGGGGAGAAAATTAAACCTGTGCCTCTACTGAAGGCAGAGTATGTGAGAACCTGGAATTAAGTCAGTAATTCTCTCAGCAGAGAGAATGCTAGGGTTTGGCTGGAAGCAAAACCATGTTTCTCCTTTCCTTGCTGTGTGGTCCCAGTCAAGTCCCCATCCTCTGTATACCTTGAAGTATACAATCTCTGGTTGAACCACTCTATCACTCCGTCTCTGATTCACCTTGGCTGGCCACTGGGACCAACTGAAATTCATTTTCCTGTATGCTTGCCCCTGCATAGAATCTTAATTCTAAGTGCCACATAACTTGCCTACATAGGAACTTTGCAGATCTGATCCAGGAAGTGAATTCTTGCCCCTGTTCTTTCTCCATCTTTTTGTGAGGTAAAAGAAGTACATGAATAGAACTGACCAAAGGGATATTCCAAAGATATGACATCATATTCAGTATTTATAGTGGAGGAAAGAAGAAGAAAGGAGGGGACATTTGGAGTGCTGGAGCTTGTCTTCTCGAGTTACCTAGGATGGGGGCCGACTCTCCTGAAGGTGGCTAAATGCCCACCCAAACATGGGAAGTGGTGAATTAAGTCCTTCCTTTGCTTTCCTTGTGTGTGCAGCTTTTGCCTGCTATATTAACTATTAACTGCCTTTAGCTGCAACCACAAGTTTGCCAGCTTTTATCCTCCTGATTCTCTCCCCCATCCCACTGGTGGGAGCCTGAGTGAGTGAGTGGTTGTGTGGGCCTTCATTGCTGGCTGGGGGTAAACCACACCACCTGTCAAACAGCTAACAATTTGTCATGCTTCATTGGGATTTTAATAAATGTGGAAAGGTAAAAAGGTGTCTTGGGTAGAGTTAGAAATTGATCCAAATATTGAAATTCTTCCTACCCCAACACATTGCACAGAAGTCTGAACAATTTTTGTTTTGTTTTGTGAGGGTTTTATCCTTTGTATTTTTTGAAGACCAAGCTATAATCCTCAAAATAAAATTCTTCTCTGCATATGAGCCATGAGGAATCTCAGTCAGCATATATGGTTCTAAGTTTTGGGTCATCCAATTACAACATTCTTGAGGCTGTTCGAAGCAGCAGCACCTCCAAACCTCCCATTGAAAGTAATTTTCACAAGTGGGATACGCACCTGCTTAAAAGATGTTGGTTAACGTCCACTGTGTCCAAAATTTTCCACTGCTAACAGTTTTTTATTATCTGCTAAGGAGTGATGTTGGCAGCATTTTCTTTTTATGTTACTAGAAGAGTGGTAGTAATGATTTAAAAGCCAGGAGCTTTGAATTATTGCTTAAGGTTCTTAATTAGCTAGGTACTGTATTATGCTTACATTTGTCTACAAGAAAAGATGCATTTATGGGAAGTTTTCCAGATGTCTCTTCATTAAAGTGAAGAGGTCATATTTTATTTGCTGCTAAACAAAACAGTACATTACATTGCAGATTATTGTACCTAAGTGTGTGTTCTTGGATGATACTTCACAGAAAGCAAATCAAATACAGAACTATAACTTTTTTTCTCCTTGAGAGCCATCTTGGCTCAGAAAATACCTTTTCTCTCCAAATGGTAAAGGATTTGTCAAACATTTCTAATCTTGACTTCTCTGTACCATAATTTTGAATGCTTTCTGTTGACTTTTAAAACATAAATCAAAGGATAGCAGGAGAAACTTTGCCTAGCAAAGGTCTGGAAAGAAATTTCTACTGGACTGGAGTTTTACTGGAGACATATTTGCTCTTGTAATGTTTGACTTTCACGTGTGTATCTGCTTCTTGAGCATAACGGCTGCAGCTGTGTGTCCAGAATGTAATTTCACAGTCTGAAGTCTGTGTTTTTTAGACTGACTCACACTTCTGAAGTTAAAACATGGAATTGTCTCCTTTGACACACAGAAAAGTTGTACATGGACTTTTCTCATCCCATCTTTTATAAATTTTAGATGGTATAGCTTCACTCTGCATAAATAATTAAGGATTACAGGATAGGTAACAATCAAAAAACCTACTGAACTGCAAGAGGACTGATACCTTGACCCAAAGGAACAAATGGAGTAGCCTGATGGAATAGTAATCATGCGGTTTGAATGTAAAACAGTGGGAGGAATGAGTCCCACACATTACCTTGAGAAAGATTTCAGAGTTACAATTAAATAGAAAAATTACAATATATGCAATCCATAGGTGGGGTCTACTTTTCTAGATTTCTCCCTGGTCTCCTGAGCCAGGGATTCCTGAGGAGTGGTCATATCAGTGAAGACTGAAGCAAAATGAGTGTTCAGTCTTCTCTGCAACCTCTGCTCCTTTTAATAGCTGGCCAATATTTTCCATAGGCACAATTTCCATTTTCCTTTGGTTATTGGTATATTTGAATAAGCCCTTGCCCCTCTGAAAAGCTACAGAATACAACAGCTTTTGCGTAAGTTTTTGGTTTCTACCCATATATCTCTTTGGCAAAACAGCATGAAAGGAAGTACACATGCTGGTTAACCAAAACAGTTTTGCTTTTTAAGCTAGGCTTATGTGCCAGAAAGCAAGAGGAAGGACTAGAGTGCTGGAGAGACTACATTAAACATTCAGCCAATAACTTCTGTGTAATGAACAACTACCTCAGCCATGTGGGATATCATTTAATTTAATGTCAATTCAAGATGCAGCAATGCTTACAGTCATGAATGAGATTTCCAGCTCAGTAGCACTGGAAAATTCTAGCTCCTGACAGATTTATATGTAGCTTAATAAGGAGATTTCTCTGTGGTCTCTGCCTTATTACCAATATCCGAGTCATAGGGTCCCCGCTTACTAATATTTTTATTTAACCTGAAAATAATTGGATACATAATGCAATTCATGGGAATTTTTCCAGAGTAGTAATTTTTTTCTGAGGTGATTTTGGTCACCATACAAACCTAGGAAGTCGAGTGAAATGGTAGCAAGGTGCAGGATTGCTAGTAAAACAGGTTTTACCTTCCAAAAGGGAACCAGCTGCCAGTCTTGTACTCCTGCGACTGCTAATGGGCAGTTCAAGGCTAAAGCTGAGCTGCTTGGTGCAGTGGAACTTCAAAATCCTTTGAAAAATTGGTTATGAGACCATGGCTTGTGTACATTTGAGTACTTGGGGGAACTTAAAATGTTACACTAGAAAGGACTACAGACACTTTTTTGTATGGAGATCTTCTGTTACATATGCAACTGGAAGCTTAGCTGTTACTAAGGTTCAGATTTCATCCAGTTAACTTCAATTCTGGGTACCAGGAAATTACCACTACCTGTATCATGCACTATAGTTCTCATGCACCTAATCACAATACTCCTTGTTACTTCTTTCTGTTCCATTCTTTCCGGCATGCACCTTCCCCTATGTGTCAAGTTCACTTTACAGTTTCGTATTTCAATTACCCCAGTTTAAAGAAATGTCATGTTGTGCTGGAGTCTAAGAATAGAAGGTGCTCATCAGTCAACATTTTTATAGTGTGCTAATCATCCCTGCAGTGTCCTGATTTGGTACTCTGGATTTTGACCACTACCTTGGTCAATCACTGAGCACTTCTATTCATCACCTACCTATTCTTATGGATTTGTTTCCATCATGGACAGCTAGATTTAAAATAATGGAAAAGAGGACAAAAATCATCAAAATTTCTATCTTCAATGAAAATTATTTTACACAAACTGAATTTAATAAATGCAGAGCCTTACATTAACCTACATGAAAAAAGAACACATATTCCCGCCAAAAAAGATTACCTGGATTATGAATATATATATATATAGCATGAATAGATGATGTAATCTGACTTTATAAAATAGAAGGTTTGCTTCTGAAAAAAAAAAATCCTACTTATTAGAAAGAATGGTTTTCTTTCTTTAAAGGCATTAATGGATGGAAAATGTATATTTTTTAATGTACTGACATCCTGTACAGAAATGACTTTTGCATACAGAACTTTAGTTCTTATCCCTAGTCATTGTTACTGTGATTAAGAGCCAGCAAAGTTATTCTAATTATAGATTACTTCCAGTGTCAAAAAACACCTACTCATATTATAAACAAGAATTTTATAAATATGTTTGACAAAAGCATTGAGATTCTTATACACAAATGCTGTCACATTCTTCTGTGAATATCTCACCTACTTTTGACAAGAAATAATAAGCATGCTTAATAAATAAGTACATATCAAGGAAGAATATATAGAGCCATGTATGTGTATAAAGTATATGTAGGAAGACCACAGATTCAGAAACTGCATTCCACCCCACTTCTCCATAGTTACAACCTCCCACAAAGTATCATTTTCTCCAGTTAACCTTGGTTTCATAGCTGTCCTGAGGAGATTTGATATTCATGTAACATGGGAAGACTTTCCCTTCTTTAGTGAATCTTATTCTATCTTATCAGTGTCATGATTACTGGGAGCGCCTGGAAACAGGAGCATTTTCCTCCCTAATGGACTGCTGCCAGTAAATTTTTTCATTCTTACTAGCCTCTACATCCCAGCCATATTTGAAGGGAAAAAAAAAATTGATTGGATTAAAACAAGAAACAGAGATTTCAAAGAATTTGCTCACTTCTGAGAAAAAGACATGTCATACTATGCAGATCTTGCATCTTTGGCTGTATCCTAGCTCTGATTTAGCCATCTTAAGAGCCTGAAGGTCAGTCTGCCCAAGACAAAGTTAGTCTCTATAAAGTCAAGAACACTGTCCTGCAGGACAACATCCTTTTGAGTAAGGCAAATTCCATATTTTAAATGAATGAGGGCAAATTCACAAATGAAAATATATCTGTTGTGAATGGGGGTGGGCTTTTGTCCCATATTTAATTCAGAAGTATGGAAAAAGGAACAATTACAACAAAAGGGAAAAATTCAGAACGCAACCCACAAGCCAAGTGGGATTATGAAATTTTTACCCCATTTACCAAATAATAATATGAGTCTAGTTTAAAAGGGACGTCTAGATGGGATAGTTCGTGTCTTGCCTGAGGCTGGGATAACTTGAAAGTACAATGAGATTCCCCAGGATCTTGTACATCCAAGTACTAAAGTTCTTAGTGGGTGAAGATTCCTATGAGGGACTTAACATTCTAGTTCATGTTTTCTTTTTCCTTACAAAAAAATATTCACTGAAATACTCTGGCATTGAGCTTTTACTAAGTACTTTTTTTTCAAAATCTTTCATTTTAGCTTTTTTTTCCAGAGGCCTCACAAGTGTAAACTATTCATTTTGTGCCTATGAAAGTTGTGTAGAAATCTGTGAACTGACTCCGCGTTTTACCTCGTCATCCACCAGGGTGTGCAACCCCTGGTCTTTGCTTGGTAGCTCACCCCAGTTTTTAAGTAGTTCTTTTTCCCAAGAGACAGAGGTAATTTTCAATGTCAAGGAAAAGTATTCCAAACAGGAATAATTATATCCCTCCTTGAGGAAGAAAAGAATGTGGTAGCTGTCCTCATTCCACAAATATTACTGTGCTGAAATTTTTACACAAGAACTTCCACTACTTTTTGTAAGGTATCTCTCAATTGTTAAGTAATTTCACATCTTTCTCCATCTTCATGTGCCAGTAGGTGTTTGCAAAACCCAGGTATTTGTACCAAAGATTGCTAAAACTCCTTTTTCCTTGGTGTCTGGAGCTGGGGAAGACAAGTAGGAAGAGGAACACTGAGAGGCTGTGCTCCAGAGAGGCACCATAATCCTAAGCCTAAAGGAAGCCCAGTACAATAGCAGTGTCGGTGAGAAGAAACTAGATGTTCATCCAAGATTTCAGGGCACACTGCAGAGGTGCTGCTACTGCCCTAGGACATTAGAAGCCTAAAAATGTGATAGAGCACCCAGTGACATTTAAAAACGAGAAGGGGAACTCTCCTGGTGTTCCCTGCATGCTGTGACAGCTGTGCCATTTCTCAGGATGCCACAGAGCTGTAACAGAAAGAATGCAGCATGATGCTGCTCTGTGTTGTTGATTTATATTCTAGAATGAAATCTTTTAATTAAATTATTGTGAAATTAAAATATTATAATTTTCAGTAAACAGAGTAATTGGACATTAGAGGAGGAAAATGAACTGTGACTGGGGCAGCAGTTCAGTACTGCAGGAAAATTGCAGTAAGCCTAATGAGGTGCTAAAAAGGAAAGTGAAAGCAATCCCAGCTGGAGAGTTGATTTAAAAACCCAGTTGCTTTAGGGCTTTCATGTAAAATGTATCAACCTCATTTTTATCTACAGCACTTTATCTATTATTGTCAACCACTGTCATGACAGTGTGAGCTTCACCAAATGAGCACAAAGATGAGGGGAAGCTGAAGTTAATTTAAAATACAGTGTTTTAAAAAATTAAAATCTTATTTAAGCCCTGGTCAAGTATTGACTCTCTTTTACTGTATCAGTTCTGAAAGTAACACGAAAAATGGAAATAAACTTTGAAAGGCCTTTCTATTTCATAAACAAAATATGTATATACAGGGTGTCTTCTAACATGTCTATTTAACCCAGAGATATGCATAATGCTAATTATTCACCAAAATAAATGCATTTGCACACTGTCTGGCATAATATATAGGGCATTGATAAAGAACACTGGCTTAAATGCTTTAAGTCATCCTAGATTTCGCCATTTAACTCTACTCCATATATAATTTCTTTCTTTATACATGCAGTGTTGTCTGTCAGCTGATTTTAAAATAGGCTTTCTCAAACATATTCATTACTCCAGTTTGATCACTGAAATCATGCTACACATCATGCTACACTCATGAACAAGAAAAGCACATCTATACATCTGTACATCTATATATATATATATATATATATAAAAATTATATATATATATATACATTACAATTAAACATATATATATATATATATATTTAATTGTGCCTATGCAAATAGATTCATTGAGGTCCTGTGCAGCTAGAGCTGGACAGAATCAGGAGCATTTCCAAACTTCTGCTATTCTTATTTGAGAAGGTGTGTGACAGCCAAGAGAATGAGGGAGGTTGATGGTCTGGAACTCAAAAAAAGAAATTTTGAGGAAGGGGTGGGAGGGGGGATTGTCTGCAAATAGAAAGTGAGATGAGAGGTGCATTATACTAATTTACTATATTTGGAATAAAAAATAAAATCAAGGCACGTGTCTGCCCATTTTTCACCCTCTGTATATGGGACAGTCCCTGTAAAAATGATATTTTTTTTTAATTAAAAGGAGGCGCTAGTGAACTGTGCCAGTTGCTGCACTATAAAGCTGGAGCAAGCCTGACAAAGTATAACATGCGAACCAAGCGAGGGAAAGAGTAAGTGAATTTGGAAAGGAGATTATGGAGTAAACAACAGATCCTCTCAGCCGCCCTTCCCCCCGGAGCTAGCCTTACCCTCGGGCAGACAGAGGAGCAGGGCTGGCGAGTGTCAGCCTGCTGGTGGCCACCACCCCTGGCCCCGCAGCGCAGCCCGGACAGCTGGGGCAGTGCCTCCAGAGACACCGCGCTCGGAAATCGGTACAGCTGCTCCTCTTTCTCTGAGCCCTTCTTTCACTGTCCCTTCTGAACCAGCGAGTGCTTCTCAGGCAAACTACGCATCCATAGTGAAGGATTTATAATAATTTCAGACATTATCATGAGCAACTTCCAAACTAAATGTAACTTCCAACTTAATTTAAAAAACCCCAACCCGACAAATGAACAATAAAAACGTTTCTCTCAGTCTGCATAAAAGCTATTGACACCTATGAATCAAAGAACCATAGGACACAGTGACCTAAGGGGGTCCCTAGGCATTGGGGTCTAGAGATTAAGTCAAATGAGGAGCAGCAGTCAGATGAAGGAGCTGTGGGTGTTTAGCCTGGGGTAGAGTAGACTCAGGGGAGACCTTATCACTCTTTACAACTGCCTGAAAGGAGGCTGGCCAGGTGGGGGCTGACCTCTTCTCCACCAACCAGTGACAGAACAACTGGACGTGGCCTCAAGATGCAACAGGGGAGGTTCAGCCTGGTCTTCAGGAATATTTCATTTTCTGACAGTCTTGAAAAGCACTGGAATGGACTACCGATGGAAGTGGTGAAGTCACCACACCTGAATATATTTGAGAAAAGACTAGATGTGGCACTAAGTGCTAAATGCTAGGTTTTAGTCAGCAAGTTGATGATAATTCAAAGGTGGGACTCATTGATCTTGGAGGTGTTTTTCAGCCTTAATGCTTCTATGACTCTAAGGAATTTGTTCTGGACTCTCCATGACCCAAGTGCTCTCTACGGGCTGGAGACTTAGAGCTAGCTAAGCAATTACACCGTACACTGGATTTAAGACATTAGTGAAGGTACTTGAACTTAACTGGGGATTTGGAAAATGCTACTAATTCTCTGTCATGCCTTCAGTAGAAAGATGCTCAAATGTGTAAAAAAATTTAGGTCAAAGTGTCCAGCTCACTTCTAAAAATAAACTGTAAGATAAAATTAGCAAAGTCAAAGAGAGAACATAAATAGTCTTTAAAAAGGCACACCAAAGTACACAGTGGGTTCAAGAGAGGAAAGCTGAACTTGGATCCTAACTTCTTTTCTATTTCTTTTAATTGTTTTTATTTATGCTATTAAGGCACCTAGATACAGTTGAAAGTTTTACCCTTTGATTACTTAGCTGAGCATCCAACTCCCACCTGGAATTCAGCGTGATTCCTACCTGCAAACAGCAGCTCCAGATGCTGACTCATTCCCTTAAATGTGTGTACCTTAGGATGGGCTAAATTATTCTATAGAGGTTCTTACCTTTTTATCCTGACAGAAGACAGTAGGTAATTATGTAAACTCTTAACATGCCACTCACATTAAATGACCTTATATAACTATCCTACACCCCCATAAATTGCCTCAGGAATCATACTAACTTAAAATTTAATCTGACTAGTCATTACCAGAATAGGAATTCAAATATTAGATGATTTCCTGGATGTCCTCAGGAGGTACAGAAATTATAAGACACCCTAAGAATTTTCTTCAGGGAGATACTCTTCTGAAAAAGCTGAATAGATCCAAATGCAAAAGACAAGAAGAGAAAATTGTATAAATTACTTAGATTTTATTGTCACAAAAAAATTAAAAATTCTCTGGTCACCACAGAGTTGTCTGTGGGCATGGCTCTGCACAGCCTAAGTCCTCAGGCTCATCTCCCATGCTGAGGCAAGGAGAGGCAAAGAGCAGGAGCGACAGGCAGGGTTTTTGTTCTGACTGCTAGACAAAGAGGAGTAAAAACACTGAAAATTTGGCCCAATTTATGTTAAAATTTTAGCAGAGAAGAATAACAAATTGATATGTACATTGACACATTGCTTTAGAAAGGTATCTGAAAATATTATTCCTCAAACCTAATCCAGATTACAGGACAGCACCTGGTGCTATTAATCAGTTCTGCTATTTTCACAGCTGACACTAGGAATAACCTTGAATAGGTCACAATTCCCCAGACTGATGTGTTATGGAAAAGTCCTAATGATTCAGTTTAATAATTGTTAATTAATTTTCCCCTTTTTCTCCATCTTCTGATTCAGTTTCCCACTTTCTGATAATTGTCTTACACTTTATTCTCAATCAATAATGTTGTGAGTAGTCAGAGCACCTGACAGATGACATCTTTGTTATTTAAGGAATTCTCTAATGACATGGGACTATCTACTAAGGGTATTTTCTGAAAAAAAAAAAAAAAAAGCTTTTACTTTAGAATACACTGCAGATGCAGATGGAAAGTGATGTATTATGTGAAATACTAAACAAAGAAATAAATAACCAGCTTTAGGACTATTTTTTTCCTTACTGTCACAAAGTAATCTAAATTTTAGTATTTATTCTAGAAATGTCTTAGACTCTTAGAGGCAAATTATGCATGAAATACTGCAATTAAAACTGAAATAAAAGATTTAAATGCAGACTCTAGAGGCATGAAATGGCACCACACTGTCTCACTCTTTACTGCCTCTTAAAATGATTGCTCAATTTATAGGAAAATCTTTCCATCCTTGCTCTTAGAATCCTCTGGTTTTGATGGCACTAGTCATAATTCAGTTCTTCTACTCCATGGGAACACGTCAGCATTTCCTTCATGCTCGAAAATGAATAAACAGCCCCTTGACCAAGTACAATGTTATTCTTTATGTAAGAAGGAGAGTCTTCAGCCCTGATTTCTTGGCTGGTTTGTGCCTGCTTTTTCCTCAGAAGGTGCTCTTATATCCCTCCTTAGACTCTCAGTTAGTACTTTTGTCACTGGCAGCCTTGGGAATGACTTTTTAAAATTACTGATGACACCACTATGAAGTGAGGAATATTTGGGAGTGGTGGATGTCATCTTCCAAATTGCTATAAATGTAATGTCTCCAGCACTATAAGCAATAAGGGTGAAAAAGACACACATCTTTGCAGAGGTGTGACATCTTGCAAAGAGCTGAAACTACTTCCTCGCACTAAATTGCTAGAGTTTTAACGACAGATGTGTAACACACAGAAACACAAGCAAAATAAATGAACATGCTTTTCTGAATTCACTTGTCAAAAGCAATGGTTTCCACAACTAGTTTCATTTCCGAAGGGTAATTCATGGCAAAAGAGGAAGGAATTGGGTCAATTTTCAGTTCACAGAACTTAATAGTTTATATTTATCTACTGGAACATCAGAGCCATCAATAACTTCACTAAAGTCTCTCTGATGGTAGTAAACTACATTGCATAATCACAGAAATTGATTTTCTTGACAAGAATAGAGATCAATCGATGGAAATTTTTCTTTGTGTCTGTGAGCAATGAAGGGATATCATGACATCAGAATAACTTGAGACAATTCATTTGAGTGTAGAAAACACTTTTTGAGAGAATGACATATGTGTGACTGCTAGCTTGAGGACCTGAAATATCACGAAGTAATGTCAGGATTTATTATCACACTATAACTGTGATGCTGAGACTCTAAGAATCAGTCTCACAAAATCTCAGTAGTAAGTTTATGAAAATGAGAAAATCAAAAAGATCCCACTCAGCAGAGATTTTCAGAGCTTGTTACACAGGAGGTCCACAATAGATTCCATGAATATCATCAACATTTGAAGTAGCTCACAAAGTTAGATTTTGCCCATTTCCTGCAGAAGTGAATGACATATTATTACTAAAAGACCTGCCAGCATGGGCTCCACCAAAGAGCACACACGGTGAACATGATCATACTTTGCAAGTCCTGACTTGCCTCAGACAGCAAAATTTCTGTTTGCATGATCTGCTTTTAGTGATCCAGAAACCTTCTTGCTTAAGTCTCCATGCAATGGGGTAGGAGTTGCTTTCTGATGGCAATAGTTCACTGCAGCTTTGGTCAGGTTCCAGTTCTGTCGCGCTTGAACATCATTACATGACCATTCAGAGCAGTGCAACCTTCCAAAATGTTTAGGTGTTCAAGAATATGACAGAAGAAACATCTCGCATAGCAGAATAGTGAAATTGACTTCCTCTTCTCCATACTAACAAGCACATGTTTGGTATGTGTTAGTTTAGCTCATATTGACAGAGATAACATAATTAATTTTTTTAAGTGTCCACTTTTTAGCAAACTGCTTAAAAGAGTTGAAGTAATTTAACTGTTGCAAATGTGCAATTATTCACTATTTGATCTTTAACAGATTTATAAGGTCCCTTCCAACCCAAACCATCCCAGCATTCCATGATACCTTGTGTTGCTGTTATAATAATATTTTAAAATGATAGAAATTTGTGAAGAATCTTTTAGGCAAGACAGCTAATGCCACAGTTAGAGATTTTAGGCCTAAAAGTGCCACAAACCATATTAGTATATTAGCCAATTAGCTAGTCAGTATGTTCCAAGTACAGATTTGAAAGTACAATGAAGACAGTGCACACAACTTTCAATATCTGAGAAGTTAAGTATTGACTCCTGCATTTGGTAAAAACCTTCTTTGCTCATACAACATTTTCCAGACCTGTTAATTAAAATATTACCTTATAATAATTCTTGTATAGTGAGATAGGTCCCAGAAAGCTGCAGGTCTCCCACAGTGAGAAAATCTAAAATGTAAAATGGACAGCACTAGGTTCCTTTCCAAGCTGCACATAATGTATGCCTTGCCCAAAGCTAATGGCAAAACATCAGTAGTTCCAAACCAGCAATAAATCTTGTGGAAGACAGGAGACAAAGCAAACCAAATGTGATGATCAGTATTAAAGAAATGATAGCACAAAAAGTATTAGGTAGAGAAAAAACTGTATCTAATCAGGCACACCAAACCATTTCAGAACATTGTGTCAGGGTTGGAAGACAATAACAGAGCATGTATTAACAAAAAAACATTGTGACAAAAGCATCTATTAAAAAAATAATAAAAATTCTATCAGTTACAGACTTCAGAACATCTGTGTGCCAAATAACCACTACTGGCTTGTGACACGTACCCATTGAAGGCCTATGGAACCAAAGCAGCTGAAAGAAAAAATCTGGAGGTCACGATAGACATATCCAGATTTGTTGTGTGAGTGGTGTTGACAGAACATAAGAATGATTTATTAGACCTGATTTATAGAGCATGGACTACTCTGCAAAGGTAAGTGAGCAGAGCCAGAGATAAGATGTTTCATAAATGCTTTATCAAAGAGTGTATATATAAATACTAAAGCAGATCATATTGTCTTTGATAGTAGCATTTGATGATTTCTGAAGAAATTGGATGTTTTACAATGACTCATATCATAATAATGAATCACAAAATATCAGCAGCTATTCATGCTGGCAGAATTATTCTTGCTTGCCTTACATGTACGTTAAATACATAGATGTAAACTGCTGGGTATGAGTAATAGAGGAGACAGGATCCTACAGGGCTAGGTTGTTTGGTTTTATGAAGAAGTACCCTAAGGGATTAAAAACCTAATGCATGAGGTTTTGGTGGGCCACATGGAAGAAAAAAAAATCTGTAGTGTTTGTAGCTGAGGTCCACACAGGAAACATCATTACAGAATACAGTGAACACTGAAACAGTATTATCAACATTTCCCTTCTACGGTCAATTTTCCTGCAGAAATGTTGTGTGGTTCTTTCCAGAAGATTTTGAAGGATTTCACAGGATTGAAGTACAAAAAATATAAAGAAAGAAGAAATACAAGTCTTTATACAAGCAAACTCTTTTGACAATCAAAAAATGTCTAGGTAGCACAGATATGAATGCAGCTAATCAGTACTGATATGGAAACAGTGCTTCTAAAGTATGAGATTTTCTGGGATTATAATCAGAATTATCTACTTTTCTCTAAAGAAAATTCAACTGTTTTGAGAAGACATAGAAATGACACTGAAAATGCCTGCATTTTCCAAGATTTTAGACTGTGCAGCAATTTAGTACGTAAAGTGCTAGCAGTCATAGTAGTACTTAGGGCAATTGCTTGCAGCTTCATGGGTAAATCCACTATCACTACTGAAGTCCTCACCAACTGCAAAACTTCTTGTTCTAGAACTCCGGTGGCCTAGTAAGAAATTTGTAGTGCAGTTCTTGATTGTTTATTGGACACTATTCAGGGTCTGTCTTATGTGAGCTGAAGTTCATAGTATAATTACACCAATCCTTTAAGTGTTTGTCCCTTACCAAAGCAAAGGAAGACACATACTTTAATATTAGAGCTCTCCATTTCTGTTCTAGGTTATCAGAGCTATTTATTTTTGTGTGCTCTGATGGAATTTTTTAAAATACTCAAGACAGAAGTGTGCTCTGAGGAGAATTGAGAACCACTGATACTATTTGTAATACTCTAGGCATTATTTGATACTAACTGTAAGTATTTGTGTTCCTGGCTTCAAGGTGTATTTCTGAAACTTAAGGGCATTACAATTATTTTATTGTCATGCTGTTATTATATACTGTCTCATTGTGCTAGCTACTATACAAACAATTCAAGTAATCACCAAGCTCATTCTGCAAAGGCAAGGACTTGGCAGCTACCAGCATACTGCAGTTCTTCCTGCCCTGCAAAACTTCAGGCAGTGCTTGGGGCACTTCAGCTGAGGCTACAGGGATCAAATGCACCCTGCCATCTCAATCATTCATATTTTCCATTTTTAACAGAGAATGTCTAGTCCTTTTTGTGGTGTGTCTCCAGGTGTTTGGCAGTAGCTGAGCAACAGCTACTTAGGAGCATTCACAATATTTTCCATTGTTTTGACTGGACAGAGTTGTGAAATTGCCCTGCTGTTTCATATTCTCTCAGTGTATGTATTATGAAAACCCAGGAGCACACTGCTGATTTAGACATTTCATTTTGGTCTGCTGGGATCCAGTTAGTGTATGTTCATGCTGAGATTTAGAATCAAGGGTTTTTTCAATTTATAATGATGTCTGTTTCATGTTTTCTGTTATTTTAGAACAGGGATTTTCACTCTTCCTCTAATATTGGCTTAAAACCCTGAACCACTTTCCTGATCATTTGCAAACTCTTCCTCCATCTACATTCTTATTTCCAAGTGCAACTGAGATATATTCTATATAATTAATATCAAATTACAGTCTGTAATTCCCTCTCTCATCCCATGATTTAATGTGAATGTGGGATTAGTGTCTTTAGAAGAAATACAAGCTTGCTCTTTCAAAACAATTATTTGATAAGGCATATCAAAGCATTCTTGATTTTTACACAATGCTGAAAACAAGTATCAGGCACTGTGTACCTGAGCAGGAGGATTGGAACTTCATCAGATATGCAGCCCCTAGGTTTGTGTACACTTCTATATTTACAGTTTCCTTAAGCATACCATGATGTGTCTTTACTTGACCAAGTTATATTTTATTTTGAGACTGAGGAGAGTACAGACCATGGGAGAGAGGGAAAGAGAAATAAAATAAAGGGAAAGAAGTGAATTAGAGTAGATGAAAGGATGCAGGAAGGCATCGAAGTTGCATGGGAATCAGTCAGAATCTTGCTTTCTATTAGCAACATTAGACCTGGAAAGAGAATTAAAAGGCAGGAACTGGAAACTGACTATTTTATTGTAAAAAGATTATTACAAAAACATTAGCAAAGGAATTGTATTAATATAGTATCTGAGATGCCTACTCCTAATGGATGCATACCCGATATACCCACATGATACTTCAGGAACTCATTTTCTCTGAAATATACTATCTGTTTTTTTTTTTTTATTTTTTACAATTAAAATTAATTTAAAATCAAATGCAACTTTGAGCCAACATATAAAATAATTGCTTTCAAAGTATGCATGGGACCCTGCATTTCTAGTAAAACCAGATTAATTTATCGAGGCAGCAGCTACTTGTTTCCTTCCTTTACAATACATTTACAAGTACAATTATTAAATTATTCCTCTTGTATACTCAACAGAAAAACTTATATATATAATGGGTATTGAAAATATTTCTTCCTGCTGTGACTCAAATATAAAAGGAAAATAATTGTAAAGACTGATATCACCAGACTTAGATGCATTTCAAAGCAGACGTAAAGCTTAGTAAGAAAAGTGTGACGTGACATAAGTCCATGTTTTTATCTGTAGACTGTCTACAGCAAAGCGTGGTAGCACCCATAAAGAAAAGAGATTTGTAATTCTTTCCTGATTTACCCCTATTGACTTCTGGCTAGAATGACAATGATCTGATGAACTACAGATTGAAGTAGGATCATATCATTTGATGGATTCACCCTCTCTTATCTAATCCTATTTAATTTTTTTTAGCCTCTACAACACCCTGTGCCAATGAATTTCATAATGTCATTGTGAGTCATGAGGAAAGCACCTCATTTTTTACATTTGATTTTGTATACTTTATTGTGTGTCTTATGGTTCTTGTTTTATAATAATGATGAATCATTTCTAGTCACCTTCTCTACGGTGCCAACTTTACATAGCTTTTGTCCTTAAGTACAGTTTCTCCACAGGCTGAAGAGTTAAAGCCTGTTTTGTGTGGAGTATCTAGGCACACATCCATCCTTCTGCAATATCTAATTATAATTATATATAATTATATCTTATATTATAAAATATGTAGAACAAAGTACCTGAATAGTATGCAGACCACAGGTTTCACTCTGAAATCCCTTCCTAGCAGCTCCTAAAATTTAATTTGTCTTCTGGGCCCTGAATACAGACCTCATATTCTCAAAAGACAATCCACAATTACCCCACAGTTTCTTTCTTGTTAAAAATAATTTGCAAATAACTGCCTATTTGCTCACCTTTTTGCATCTTTGAGGAAAACCTTGTCTCATTAAGTGCAAATTCTCCTGTGAAAAACAAATCAAGTTACCTTTATAGAATTTGTTAGCTATGGGAATTAGCCACGTGATGGAATATATATGGGAATATTTCATTGATTTTGGTATTACTGTACTTGCAGTCCCCCTAAAGATTCTGCTTTTTAGTCAATGGACTTGGAATGGCCCTAGTGGGCAAGTTCTTGTACATTTGAATAGTTATCAATTGCTTCTAGGCAGATGTCTGTGGTAGTAAATTTGTGAGATGCCAATTTTACTACTTGTCTAACCAGATGATGAGGGAAAGGCTAATGAAGAGTTTTATGTAATTAATACTGTGAAAACTTGACATACCCATCTTATATCTGTTCCTGCACAGGACAACTCATGTTTCCACTTGTAAGTTTTAAGCCTTATAGATGCCTTTTAGGAAAGCATCTATTCTTTGGATGAAAACTACAGATAACTTCATTCCGTTCCCATTGGTTACATCTGCTAAAAAAAGGAGTGTAATTTTGTATCCTGTTCATCTTCTAGGGGTAAAGTTGTCTTGATCTTTCTCTGCCAGACTCCTCAGTTGTTTTTTAGCAGACCTACTTTCTTGCTTCCACCAAAATATCACAAACACTACATAGGATGGGAAATAAGAGCTATTCAGACCATTACAACCAGACATTATTTGTTTTTCCCTGGAAGGATTACTTGTCCAATTATTGTTTCAAAAATGTTGCAGCTGATGTTATGGAACCATGTGGAGTTAGCAGCTATATATTACAAAAACCTTCAAAAATCAGCACAGATTTGAAAATGGAACCATGCAGGAAACAGAGGTAAGAATGTCTAGAGGAAGAAAAGGCACCAGGCCTTAAAATCTGTTATAAGAATTTCTGGTTTGCTCCTAAAGAAATCTAAAAAAACAGCTTTATGTCACTGCAATTTATCTCCTAACTAATTTACAGTCAACTCTGTAAATAGAATTGGCTTCTCTCAGCGATATATTTGAAAAAATTTTGTCCAACAACAGTCATTCCAATTTGATTTTTTAAAAATAGTTCTTACCTATACCACATATTTTTCATGCTGTCACATGCAGATCAGGTACAGGACAGAGGGTGGAATACAAAAACAACATATGTATGGCTATGGAAGAGGAGGTAACAAGATCCCAAGACACTAAACTTGGAGACATTTTTCTTTTAATATGTGTTAAAATAACACATATTATTATATTGAAATAACACATATATATCTGCAGTGCAAAAAACAGCTGTAAACTCAGTGCAGTTGTTTATGTTTGTTTGTTTGTTTGGTTGGTTGGTTGGTTTTGGCAGAGAAGCAAAACACCTGTAAAATAAGAGGTTTGTAGTAGGAAAAGAAATGTGTTTTGTGTAGGCTAGAAATATGCTTACAAATGAATGCAACACAAATTAGATTACCCCCTAAAGAGTTTGGTGATGGTATATTATATTAACTTACACTACTGTTTGGGGCAGAAAAACCAAACAAAAGGTGACTTTGGGTGGCATGACAGCATGGTATATTAATTGATTTATGAAGACTGGTAAAATTGATTCTCAGAAGACCTGAGTAGTGCATGAAGGGAAAATAAAACACCCTGAGTACAATATTCATCAGGAATCAATTACCAGAGGCACAAGTTTAACTTACATAAGTATTGGCTGTAAAAGTGGGAGTAACAGACGTATTACAGTGCTTGGATATGCTTCTCACAAAGCTCTGAACTGCACTGTAGATGGACAAGTTTGGTTCCATTTTTACAGGCACCTACCAAACTCAAGGATATTTTCTGGTTCAAAGCCTGAGTTTGCACTCAGCAATAAGCTCTTTGAGGAGAAGTCTTGTTTCCCAGAGTGAAATAAAAGCATTACAAAACTGCTACCAGAGTGGAAAATCTGACACAAAAAAAACATGAAATAAACATTAGAGCTGAACATTTCAATGACTCTCAAGGTAGCTCAACGTGCTGTAGCAAAATTCTAGGACACTGACCATCTGCATCCTGAAATCCTCCCCAGTTCCTACTTTCCTAATGCCCTGACAAAATTTCAGGAATCCTTGAGTATCCTTGGAAGCAGAGATCCTTAATACTGCTGGGGCTGGCTGACTGCCCAGCAGACAGAAATTTGGGAACACATTCTCCTCAGCTGTACATTGGCAATACCTCTGCTTGTTTCTATTTAATATTAATTCACAGAAGACAATACGTAGAAACATAGACTCACAGAATTGAATTACCATGAACACCTTCCACTAAACCAGGCTGCCAAAGTCCCACCAGCCTGGCCTTGTACTCTTTCATGGATGGGACATCCAGAAAGCATTCTTAAACTTTAATGAATTGCCACTTCTCAATAAAGTTTCTTTTTCTTTCAAATATTCCTGTGCAGTCTTGTTTCCGGGGCAATAAGAAATCAGATATCATGATGTATATCAGCACCTAACTGGCTACAGTTGTCCATGTTCGTGCCCAGAAATGAAAAGTTTAGAAATCCAGTTCTGCTGGAAATCAATATGCTGAAGTAGTAAAGAGGTTACAGAAGTACTCTAAGCAAAAAGGGTTTTAAAATGGAATTTAAGGTTCCCACACATCAAATGCTTATGAAAACTTCACCTTTGATCTTTGAACAGACTGCAGATCTTTTCTTGCTAAAGAAATAGTTGGAAGCAGTCTATCTCTGGACATGGATATTCAGGTAGTACATGGAGCTCGCTGTGCCACCAACAGGAGGACACCTTTTGATATATAAACAAAGCTGAAAAATATGTCTAAGAAATTCCCTCTTCCTGTGTTTGCACAGCTTCCATTAGGATGTCCTGCTGCTTCTCAGCAAAATTGTCAAGATGAAATGTTGTCGCCTCCATTTCATTCTATCTGCATAACCAAAAAATGTGTTTTGCAAGGACTTCTAAATAGTGCGATACACTGCCCCTCCCACAAAGCCAACTGCTAGGGAGCTAAGCCTGCTCCCCAGGTGGCAGCACCTACGCACTGCACATGGCAAACCCTGACATTTTGGCTCTTTTTCTGAGGAAATGGTTCCTTTCAGTCATTATCAGAAAAAAAAAAAAAAAAAGGAGGGGAAGGACAAACCTTGCTGGTTTTTCTCTTTCTTTCCCCTGCTTTTCTGTGAATTCAATACCTTATTTAGAAATAAAATAATAAATTAGAACTGATGACCTTAGTGTCATTTGAAAGATTATTTAAATACCTGTTTTAGTGAAGAACCTCAATTTGCTGTGATGTGCCAGAAAAGTTTGTTCTGCTGCTTGAACCTGCATCATATCTTTTCATAAATGGTAAGGAGCTCTGGCCCAAATGCCTGTGTAGAGAACTCTGAAGTTCCCTTGCTGTTTAGTCTGGAAGCAGAAGAACACATTGGAATTTTCCTAGTCTACATAATTATGTTAATTGTCCAGTGCCAGCATACATAAATCTCTGCCATAAATGAAACATTATTGTGTCACACATGCAGACACCCTGAACCACAAGCTGGCCACTGCACACTCCTTCAGCGTCCATTCTACCAGCCTAGTGCTACCTCCACCTTTACACTAATCACATTTTTTGCCTGGATGTACTGTCTTTCTGTGGAACAGCATATATGATGGAGCCCTCAAACCAGAGGAAATTTTACTCCTCTCTGCCTCAGCTGCCCTATCTGAAAGACTCAATAATAGTTCCCTTAGAAGTACTGTAAGCAAAAATTAATGTAGTTGATACAATTCGTAGGTATGAGATTTAATTAAAAGAATATCCATTCATGAACATGACATTACAGTCCATCAACACACTGCTAAAATGAGGGCATCCTAGTAGGCAGCAACCATTTCTAATTAAAACTGATGAGAGACAAATATATGTTAGGGATTTTCCTCACCTATTTATACAAAGTATTTAACGTATCACAGTCACTCTATTTGGAAATAACTTTTAGTACCACCAATCCAACAAGAACACCTGGTTAAAGCAGCATCCTTGGAAATATGCAGAAGTAAGTACATGGTCTCTGGAAAAGCTCCAGACAAGCAAATATTACAACTGAACAGGTATATATCTACTCTTATGCCTTGGATATCAGTTCCCAGCAGCTAAAGATAATTTTTGGTTTTAGTCACTTTTGCTGTCAGTCTAGCTTTCCTATCCTTTGGTATATGCATCATTTCACCTATGTACATGTGAAGAGACAAACAATAAATCAGAGGACACACAGGGGTAGGACCATCCAGAGAGTCCTTGGGAGTGGCTGTCTTTTATACCACTACCTTTTAGTTACCTCATGAGATGTTAGCACACTTTGGCAAGTCAGGTTTGCTAAATGTGTATCTCATGTGTACTTCTCATGCTGATGTCAAGGCCAATCTTTCCACGGCAAAACTCTTGCTCTTCTTTGCCAGGGTTTGATATATACAAATGTGTATTCATTTTACAGTTGCTGGCATGCCAATATAAATCTTTAATTTTTGAAGACTCTTGCTAGTGTTCTTTCCGAGTGAAATAAAATGTTTAAAAAGTCTTATGAAATAATCCTTCTTCTAAAGTGTAAGTAATATAAAAAACAAATGTGAAAATTATAGGCCATGTTGTGAACCTTAATTAGTATATTTCTGCAGTCCTACTCTAGATTACATCTCAATGAAAAGACAACCCTTATTTTCACACCAAAAGAACATGGAAAGAAAACCATATCATATTCCAAGAGAATAAAATCCCCCAAGTCTCATGCTGAAGAAATATGTAGAAACATTACACATTTTTGGACTGCACATTTCACAGACAAAAAAGTAAATATTCAGCTACTCACATAGATAAATTATTTTATCCTACTCCAGTCAAGAAGATATATTGATGTATTGGGTGTGCCTGGCCAGGTCTTGGTAGTGAGGTGTCTATAGGGGTGGCTTCTGTGAGAAGATGCCAGAAGCTTACTCCATGTCCAACAGAGCTAATCCCACACAGTTCCAAGACAGACTTGATGCTGGCCAAAGTTAAGCACATCAGGAACTATAGTAATGTCTCTGTGATAGTGTATTTAGAGAAGGTAAAACATTTATTGCACAGTTCTAACTGTGGCCAGAGAAGAGAGGGATGAGAATATCAGAGAGGAACAGCTCTGTAGGGACCAAGGTCAGTGGAGAAGCAGGGGAAGGAGGTGCTCTCAGCTCCAGAGCTGAAATTCCCCTGCAACCCCTGCTGCAGACCATGGTGAGGCAGCTGCGCCCCTGCAGCCCATGGAGGGGCAAAGATCCACCTGCAACCCCTGGAGGAGAACAATGCCAGAGTAAGGGGATGCCTGGGAGAAGGCTATGACCCCATGGGAAAACTCTGCAGGAGCCAGGGTCCTGGCAGGGACCTGCAGATCCATGGAAAGAAGAGCCCATGCTGGAGCAGGTTTCCTGGTAGGACTTGTGACCTGTGGGGCACCCACACTGGAGCAGCCTGTCCTTGAAGGGCTGCACCCATGGGAGAGAACTGATGCCGATGGGATGGACTCAGGTTAAAGGAATTAATGGACAATTATCTCCCATGGGAGGGACCTCTGCTGGACCAGGGGAAGGACTCCTCTCCCTGAGCAGTGGCAGGAGCAATGTGTGATGAACTGACTGTAATCTCCAATCCCTGTATCCCTGTGCTGCTGTGGGAGAGGAGGTAGAGCTGGGAAGGATGGAGGGACAGGGGTGGGGGAAAGGTGTTCTTTAAGGTTTATTTTATTTCTCATTGCCCTGCTCTCATTTTGTTAATAATAAATTCAATCAATATTCTGAGGACGAATCAGTTTTGCCCATGACAAATATTCAAGCCAATATTAAAATAAAATTCAGAAAACATGAACTAGATAGCACTTTTATAGAGATTAGATACCTGCTGGGTGGCTGCAGGCAAATACTTCTACAAACAATGAGCAGAGAAGGCAAGTGAATTATAGATAGTCTTTTAGGAAAAACTGAGATTTTTCATCTCCTTTTCCTTATTAATTATTGCTAAAGAAGGCATTGGCTTTTATGAAAGAACAATATCGTTTATCACTAGTATTAAAATAATTTCTATTATTTACTTACTTAGATTGAAATAATTAAATTTCATATCTACTCCATCAGGAAGAAGAAACTCAGTGGTGAGGGACAGACCCTGCTGTATCATCCTTTCTTCAACCTGACTGATATATTTTCCTAGCTTTGGGAAATGTCTTGATATCAGTTTTCTATATAAATTATAGCAGCCAGTTTTCCCAGTTTAGGATACTTACAAATATTAGAAGCATGACTAAAGAAAGTCCTATGAGAATGATTCATTTGAGTTAGTTTTATGAGAAAAGGACAACAATAAAGATAGTCCTGTTTATATGAAAAATGAGTGGGACTATAACGTGGCATACAGATTTCTCTACCAGCTGAGCATTACCCAGAATCCATTTGTTCACTGGTATTTCTGGTCAAAAACACATTGCCCACTCACTCACTTTTCTTCAGATCTTATTCTATTAAATTATGGTTTTACCTTTGACAGATTAACCTCCCTCTCTCCTGGACTCTTTTACTGACAGCTGGTGTTGGCTGAGACTTTCAGTCCTAAGTCCACAGTGAAGGGCTGAAGGAATGGGTCGTCAGTATAGTGCTTGAGCCAGATTTCCTCAGGGAATGCTTGCACTGTCAGTGTTGCTGAGGAAGAGCTTTCCTCCCTCTGCCCAATGACATTACTCAGAAAATATATGCCTTTACTGTACTAGTTTTATAAGTTGAAGGATACTTTTTATTTTGTAAAAGATGCACTCTTTGTGGTTTCAGTTCTTTTTGGTGTATATTACATGTTTTTATGCCACTGTCCTCATCTTCTTTTGGTGGTGTGTGTTGGCAACGCCTGGTTTTCCATGAGTTATGAACTGAGAACTGCTGCCCTGTGCCACAAGGATGATAATGGAAAAGGGGTTCTTGGAATAGAGGGAAATCCCACATCCTACTTAGGATAAATCATTACCATCTGTTCCTACATCTTTGAAAAAAAGGCTTTTTTTTTCCTGTTCACAAAGAAGAATCTACCCTCATAGTTACAGATTCTTAGCACTATTTCCCCTTAGGTATGACACACTGTATGTATTTCTGTAGTTTTTGAGGCTGCTCTCTCTCAAAACTGCCCTGTAGAAGACAGGCTCTGACTTAAATTTAGCATGCATACCCATATTTAATGGGATTGTGGAGGAAAGGAGTGCATTAATCTCACATAGCATTGATGAGAATCCAAATCTGATAATACTGAGGTGAGCAGAGAGTTTGAAAGCTCAGGCTGTTATATTTTTGATACTGCAACACTGGCATTAGATCTCAAACGTATCACTCCCTAAATCCATCAGGGACTTAACACATTTTGTTTTATCTTTCTACCAGCTGACCTTGTTTACACAGGAGAAGAATCATTTGAACAAACATGTGTCTGGTACCGTGGCAAACACAGCCAGTAGTAAAGACAGATTTTTCTGATGCTGGGCCAGGGCTTGTGCCTCAGTGGCATGGCCACTTTTCCCATGAAACTCCTCTAAGTGTCTATAAGAAAAGACAGAGGCAATACTGTCTAGGCAGTACTGGGAAAAGAGAGGAGACAGGCTTCCAGCCCTCAGAGATTGGTCAGGAGGTAGCCAGGTGATTACATTCTGGTGAAGGTTCTCCACACAATCACAGAATGGTTTGGGCTGGAGGGGATCTGTAAAGGCTGTCTAGTCCAACTTTTTGTAATCAGCCTTGGCATCCTTGACTAGCTCAGGTTGCTCAGAGCCCCATCCAGCCTTGAATGTTTCCAGGGATGGTGCATTCACTACCTCTCTGGACAACCTGTTGCAGTGTTTCAATGTCCTCATAGTAGATAATTTCTTCTTTATATCTAGTCTGAGTCAATCCTCTTTTATTTTAAAACCATTGCTCCTTGTCCTATTGCAACAGGCCCAGATAAAAAAGTTTTTCATTGTCTTCATTTTATGTCTCCTACAGATACTGGAAAACTGCAGTAAATTCTCCCTAGACCCTTCTCTTTTCCAGACAGAACAGCCCCAGGCTCTCTTGTCCTGTCCTTATGGGAGGGGTCCTCTGACCCTCTGATACTTTTTGTGGCAACAATAGAGTATGGCTCCAAGACAGTATTTATACAAATGCTTAAAATGTGAGCACAGAAGTAAGTGCTTTCTTGAGCAAGAATATGTGTTCTACTGTAAGGGAGCCTTTGGAGCTGCTGGAGCTGATTAAAAAAAAAAAAAAAGGTTTTGTTTGAGCCTTCATGAGACAAGTAAAATGCATTTGGGCTAGTTGGAGAAGGTGGAGGATACCATATCTCTAAAGATAGCACTCAGTTCAGAGGGAATTTGCAGGAATGGATAAATTTAAAGGCACACTGCCTGGTACACCCTGCAGAAGGCAAACCCTGCCCACCAAGAAACACACTGGAAAGGCATTTCACACCAGCAATTTGGTCTAGTATGGACATTGAAGGAACAAGGTTGTAAGCAAAATTGCTTCCTCAGTTAAGTAGCCCTCAGTTGGTTGACCCAACATCCTTACCTAAAGAAATAAAATCAAATTAAAGATACAGATATGAGCTCAAACCACAAGAGAAGGAATAAATTTCACTCAATGCTGAAAAGGCTCTGTGAAACAAAAACCTCAAGCCCAACATTCCTCTTCAAAATATCTAACTACTATAGCCTGATTTTCATCAAGTGATCACATTATGTTGATTAATCACTGCAGGAAATGAGTACCTCAATTCAGGTTTTATGCAGACCAGCAAGAGGGTGCAAGGAAGTCTGCATTGTATATTGCTACTATACCTTTCAACTTTTTATGACCCTCAAGAGGAATGAGGCATTCATAATGTAGGGGGAAAATAAAAATCATAGAGAGCACCATAAATCTAAGGGACTAACTTGTGGAAATCACATCCTTAAACTGACATAGCTGTGATTAACCAGCAATGGCTTTTACAGTTAGAAAAGTTTTTGGATATAGTTATTTGCCCAGAGAAAGTTTCTGGTGGAGAGGGGGAAAAAAAAAAAAAATTAAAAAAAGAGCAAGTACAAGTATTTAATCAAATCCTTGTTCTGGGGCTTGTGCAATGGAATATATTGAACAAGCCTCGCACCTCAAGAAGTTTTGTTCTGAATCTGTTCTGATCAGAGAGAATTAGTCTTCCAGTAGATGCTTGCTCACATTTTTTCATAAAACCACCCACAGGATTCAGTAGTCTCTGTTTCGCAGAGCACTGAAATAAATCGCTGTTCATAACTAGGTTCTACTTGCTCAGCTTTCTTAGCAAGTCTAGACAATCTCTGTGTATATGAAACAATGGTGCCCACTTTCTTGTATTCAAAGACCTACTTGGCAATCAAAATGTCAAAATTAAAAAGGATACAAGCATGTGTGTATATATATATCTAGTCAGAGAAAATATAAGTCAATTATTGTGAATTCTGAAGTGTATGTAGAGGCCTGAATGCTGTGGAATCCCTTTTACTTACTCATGCTGTAGGAATAATGCTACAAATCAAAATAACAGTATCCTTCATCCATTTTTCATTTGCTTTTGTCACAGGAAACTGTACAAAGTGAAAAGCAAGCACAATAGTGCCCAATGAAATGTAACCTTCCAACAAGGAATACCTTTGTTGCTTCAGAGCAAAGATCTTGATCCAGACAAACAAACAGATCAAGTCTGACCAGATGGCTGTGCCTATACAAGCAAAATGAATAGGTTCAAGAACATTGACAGGCATGAAAGGCAACTGTTCAACTCAAAAAACTGCTAGAGTGACCTCTTGCACTATTTTACCCTACATGAACCCACACAAAATTTCCAGTCAGCAGGGACCATGAACCACATCTTTATTTTAACTTTGTTTCTTTCTTGGCATTCATGCATAGTAGAGTTGGCAGGAACAGATATGAATAGAGATTCACAGAGCAGATAATGTAAAGGAACAGTTTACACAAAATAACATAATTTACAGACACAGAATTTGATACGAATAGTCAGAATTTTTAGCTTTATCCAATGGGTCAATGATACCCTAAAAGCTAAAATCAAAATCAGTCCTCATTGGGACCAATTCATAAATTGTACTACACCCAGAATCTGCTGCCCAGGCCACTGAGACACCACTTACAAAGACAAAAGTAAAATTTTCATAATAAATCTCATGCACACACCATCAAGTCTTTCAATCCCCTTAAGAAAAGATTTGTTCAAGTAAAAACTCAAGACTCGAGGTTTACAAACATCAAAAAAATCTCCATGGAAAGGAAGCAAATGCCTATGGTAGTTTATTAATGAAAAAACCTATTTCAAACTAATCTATGAAAATTGTTCAAGCAGATTCATTTAGGAGATCAATAACACTCTTTAAAGTAATTGAAACTTTCCTCATAAAAATACGGGAAAAGAAGAATCTGTGAAGGAAAGACCAGCAGTTAAATTTAAACTCTGTTTAAAGACAGAGCCAGAAATACAAAGGTAGGGAGTACTTTGAACTTACGCTGCCAAATTTGCTTAGATGAAAGAAAATGACAGGAAATAGTATTTATAAAACTCTTTAGTTTTTAACAGCATCCTTTTTGGCATACCTATCTGGCCACACATTCTTGTTTTCATGTGTAAGTTAGTAGTTTGTACACATGCTTTTTGTATTGATGGACTGTAATTTCAATACTTTTTTTACTCTTCGTGGCTGCATATTTTTGCATTTTAACTGAAATATACTCAGTTTGTGCTTTAATGCTCATACCTGATGCTTTTCTAAAGGCTAACTCTGTGAGCAGTACAAGCAACAGGAAAGAGATCTTCAATTAATCACAAATTCAGCTCACATTAGCACAGATATACAGAATAGGAAGTCATTGAACAACATAACAAACAGTAAAATCAACTCCCCAACAAGTCCTCTAATTTTTTTGCAACTTTTTCGTAGTGTAAAAGACCACTGGAAACTTAACAAAAGGAGAGATCTTAACAAAAAAAGGTAAATCAACTCTCAGAGAGACAGAAGTGCCACCTCTCAGCTTTAGCAAGGTATTTAGCAACCACCCAAAAACCTTTGTAACCCGGGCATAAAAAGGAGACATGCAGCTGAAAAAAAAAGCTGCAAAGTTCCAAAGCATAAAGTATCAGCAGGAATCTGAAATGAGACTGGTGCTAGAAGATCTTGAGATTTCTGATACTCATGTACTATTGATTAGAATGGTAAGCATGAAATCAAAGACAATAAAAAGCCAAAGAGTGGCATAATACAATTTCAAATATATGGTATACTGCATGAAGCACAACATACCAGCTATGTGATAATGCATACAGAGGAAGAGTGACTGTATTCCCCACAGGCAAAAATTTGAAGGCCTCTAGCAAAACATGTCTTTGACAAAATGTCAACAAGTAAGATCTACCAACACATATCACATTAGGGTAGTTAAAACCAGTTTGTAATACACCATTTGTCAGAAGTGTTGTAAACAGTGATACTGTGATCCTTAGTTTTAAGTCAAAAGTTCTGTTTCAACTTATGTTCCTATAAATATATGCAAATTTTTTAATATATACTTACACATTTTCATCTACCTACATTCAAATTACATTTATACCTATTCCAATTAGTTTAGCCTCTGATTCCTCTCATCTTTGAGCTCTTCACACTGAATAAACTTTGGTAGAGGTTTGTGAAGAGAAATACACCCAAACTCCAAGCTATTGTCTAGGAGAGATGGAAAGATCAGGAGAGATTAAGGATTTTTTTTTTCAAACAATCAGCAAAATTGTTTTTTCAGCAGCTCATGGGAAGAACAGTATGATCAGACTTGAAAGGACAGCAAGGACAGTATCAGCCACCTATTCCCTTTCTGGAATATATTACCTGTACAGACTTCATTAGAATAGTTATAAAATATGAGACTGGCTCCAAGGAACTGTCAGCCAATTGAGACATTCCTCCTTCTGCCTGAGATCTCTAAGAAAGTTCCTAACTAGTGCTGTAAGTAAACCTGCTACATGCAAGTAGAATGGGACATGCCCCAGACTTGCTACTAGACTAAACTATCCAGTGACAGGACAGCAGGTTGAATAAAACTACTCTTTTTTTCCTTTTCCTTTCTCCTAAACAATGGAAAGCTTTCTCCTTAAAAGTTACGAATTATAATTGCTTTGCTGATGATAAGCTCTGGCTTTTGTTGAGCAAACCATACACCAGGAGTTCCTGTATTTTGCTGCAGACACAGTCCCTGGAGACTTGTGCTGTTCTTGCTTCTGCAGCAGTCACTGTTCCTGCTGCTAGTGTAATTCCCACAGATTCAGCATCTCGCAAAATGCCAGTTTTCTGGAACTGGCTGGAATCCAATAGCTGACGCCTTGCATATGGGTTTGCTACAAACAATGCTGATGCTAGAAGGGTCTTATGCCCTGTTCAGAGGCTTCACATTCTGTGTGTTGAATTATACTTCTCTCCCTTAACTGTGAATGGAAAATGTTTGCTCAGCCTGAGGGATCAACAATGTTGTCTAACAAAAATGCCAATTTAATACTTTTTCCCAAGTGCTGCTCCTTTTTTTTCATCTGTTTTGACACCAGGTTTTTGCAAGGCACTGAGCCCTTTGCTTCATTCCTAAAGTTTTCATCTCTTAAAGTGTTTGCACTGTGCTGAGAGCTGGGGCACAGAAAAGTTGCAGCCCTCAGCTACTACTGGCTTCATTCATTTGATGCAGCTATATTTAAGTTGCCTTACAGTATTTCAGGAGGACAAATCCCTCTTGGAGGGGGCCAAGGCTGTGACTTCTGTGCAAAATTACTTATTTCAATCTTCACTGCACACCAATTTCAAAAATGTGAAGTTGGTCAAGTGTGTAAACACATCTTAATAAAAAAGTATATCCTTCTTTGCAATGGTGATATTTTCTTAGGAGATACTCTGCTATTCGACCTGTTAAAAATACAGTGTGTGCACTTGAAAGTAGCTCTTATTCATTGCAATAATTTTTTTACTGCTGACAATTACTGTTTGGATTGCGAATCTCTCGTGTCCCACATGGAACCTTTCAACAGGTGGATACAGTGTACCAAAGACCTTCTCAGCAGAAAACTTAATATTGGTACATATTGAGAGAACTTGTGATGTAGCTACTTGGAAATGAAGTAAGTTAAACCAAAGCAAATATAAATTATGACCCTCCTACTCTCTGTGGGTACCAATTCTAGAGATGACTCAGCTCTTCTTTTGTGAGTTTGGAAGTCACTGTTTCCAAATTCAAGACCTCCAAAATTTGGAAGATCTCTCCCATTAGAGAATTCAAGCTCTAGCCTCTACACTTAAATCGAAGGCAAATTATCAGTCATTTAGAGTAGCAATGATGTATCTTTTTGTCTCTCTGATAGTCATATTTGTGTAATACACTTCCCAGCAGTCAAAATAATAGTAAGTACCACTTTGACTCTGCAATCTGATTAAAAAATAATAAATTTAACAACAAAAGGTAAAAGTTTCAAAAGTTGCAAGCTACATCCACCCGTATAATTAAAATGAGCTCACAGGTAGTGAAAAAACCAGTACACTCACTGAATTAATAACCAGTCCCACGAACGTCTGCATATTTTATGAGTTGCAGATGTGTATTTATACTTTAAACATAGCCACATTAAAGTATGACACGGTTTGTCATATATCTGCTGTGTTTTCATGACAAAAACAGCTCTACAGAAAAACAGAGAACTTCTTTAAAAGCAATTATAAAAAGCATCTTGAGACATCTTTATGCATTTTATGATACTGTACATGCAAAACAATGCTTTTATTATAGTTGGGTAACCCATTCAGATACACACAGCAAGAAAAGCTGGTTTTACTGTCCATCTAAGTGTTTTTAAAAAGATCACTGCAAAAAAATTTTACTTCAAAAACATGTGTAAAAGCATGGCATAACTTTTAGATGTCATTGAGATTAGCAAAAGTCAAGAAACTGCTTCAGATGCAGTTTAATTCTTAGATGGCTGTTTTAACTTTGAACAGAGTTCTCAAAATAGTGCCCAAATGCCCAGTGCTTGTTGAACAAATTCTGATTTATTGAAGGTAAACATTTACATTGGCTACAATGCTATAGCTGGTACAAAGCTGAATAAAAGAGGCTTAAATAGCAATAGAAAGCAAGTGCAGTAAAAAGTGAATAGAGAAAATATTTGGCCTTAGTGATCTTCTGGCAGTATTTACATTATCTCCATTTTGTTTAATATTTGAGTAACTCTAAGGCACCATAGGCTAAATAGCAGGCTGCAGTATGATTTTGTGCACAGAATTTAATAAATTTATCTGGAGAAAAAATGGCTAGGGAGTTAAAAGAAACATTGGCATATTTTATGTTTATATAAAGGAGTGTCTGTTTGTTAAAGTTCAAAGATACAATACATACTGGGTAAGTTCAAAAATTATTTTTAGAACATTAAATTAAATGTCTATGTATAAGGAATATTTTTACTGACTTTTTGATAAATTATTAATGCAATCTTCTCAACAGGTTTTTAACACAGTAGATATGTTCATCTAAAAACTAATTTTTTTCCCTTTACAAAAGCCTTATGCCTAGTACATACACAAAATCCCAACGCAAAGTGTAATGGGCAGTAATTTACATTGTAGCTATTCTGTGGCAGACTGAAACTTGAGCGGGAGCATGCAATCAAAATGCAATGGAACAGCAGTTCAAGCTGTCTTATTCCTTCGGCTCTTGTCAGTGGCTGTTGCTGCAGCAGGTGAGCAGGAGTACAACACTGACATGCCAGGACAGACAGAGGAGGTCAGTGCTTTCAGACCTGCTTCCAAACACAGATCGGGAAATCCAAACTCCCAGCGACATCCTTGTGCATTTCACACAGAACAGTGCACAAAGGATGACGCTCTGCTTGGAGAAAACTTTCCCATTTTTATTTATCCCCTTTTATTTATCCCCTTTTATTTATCCCCTTCTGAAGCAAGTACCACTCCACTCCTGAGTGGAATTTATTTAAAGAATAAATTCATCTGACTGGACTCAAGATCCTTTCTGAACAACCTCAGGTGCTTCACAGAACTGCTCTACAAGCAACAGATCTTGCTCGGTTTACTCAACAGACTCATCCATCACCTTGAGGTGGTGTTTGTAATGAAGAAATTGCACAGACACCAGATTAACACCTGAATTTTGCAAATAAAACACCACAGGATGCTGTGTGTCACAGGAGAGAAGTGAATGGGTGGCCAGGGCCATTCCAGCTGCAGCAGCACTGCCAGCAGAGGCTGCATGGTGAGTCATGGCTCATATTCTTTGTATCCCACTTTCATTTCCGACAGCCAAGAAAAAATCTGTCTAAATTCATGTAATTATTAAGTAACTAGATACTACTTTTGCATTTGCTAAGGGTTTGGTCCTTCTAAACCACAAATCTCGTAATTCAGTTGTTTCCTTTTGGCTTTTTTTTCTACTTTGTATTTATCCTTGTAGGAATTATGCTAATTGTTTTCATGGGAGTAAGTGATTTGTAAGCAAAGTTTAATATATCTATGCATGAAGTCTTAATCTGGAGTGACTTTATATTTGTATTAACAAAGGAACAATCTTAGCATAATTCATAAGATGCATTTTTAGTACCAACAGCTATTATGTTAAAATCATTCAGCTTCATTAAGGGTTTTTTCAAGGGCTGTACAGGAAAAAATTCAAGCCTAAAAATTCCAGTGTCATTGACTAGCTCTTGTAAAACATTAACCAAAATATTACACAACCTGGCCACTTTATGGTAAGTAATAGGAAGCTAAAGATTCAGGTTATCAAAACAGTGTAGCACTGTTGAAGAAAACAGGGCCATGTTGATTTGTATCATAGAAGATACCTCAAGTATCATAGAAGATACCTCAAATTGCTTAATTTTGACCTTGAATGCTAAATACTTGCCTGAATCTCAAGGAAGATTTAAAAGCATCTTTCTTGATTCCTCTCACAATGTTTTAAGATACTCAGCAGTATAAATACAGCAATGCATAATTAGGACGCAACATTAAACACTAATGCAAATTTTTGTCAAACCTTTCCACCATGAGGAGGGCTTGCATTTTGTTGTAGGACATAGCAAAAAGAAAGTTATTTACCAAGAACTCCCTTGGTTGCTCCATACTGGGTATGGCAACAGCAGTGACTTCATGGAAATTTCTACCAAGAGAGATGGCAGAGCCTGGGGCTCTACTTGTTTTGATTAAAAACCATCTTTGGAAAGCCTGAATCTTTTACAGCAGGAGTTACAATGATTGGTCCATCACTAATATGTGTGCATGACAATAGAGGAAGGAAAATGCAAGGGCTTTGGGCATAACACAGGGTCTTGGTCAAATGACCCTAGGATTTTAATTTTTCATCCCTTGGAATCCATGTTAATGTAAGTTATTTGGAAGCGTTTGGCATCATGCAACTTCCACCTTTGCAAAAAACCACAAAGGACAAATCCTTCAAAGAAAATCTTATCCTTAAGCTCTTCCATTTCAGTTATTGGTGACAAAAGTATTTGTTTCAGCTTTGATATTTCCCATATGAGGCGTAACAGATGCCAAATGAACATTCCTCCTTCCCCTCATCTTTTGAAAATAATGAGAACTAATACTTTGCTAAATGATCTGTTAAATGATCTGTTGTTAAAAGATTCAAATTTACCTGCAAGTAATACAAAACATTGGAAGTTTCTCATTAATATACTGGCTAAAGAAAAATGTGACTGAGTTACTAGCCAAAGAATTTTGTTCTAGTTCAATTGCTGTTTATGTGTGATAACAGGTTCCTCTCTCTGCACTGTAGCCTAGCAGTAACTTTTCAAGTGGCCCTCTTGCCCTGGGAATGGTGCAGCCCCACACTGCCATGGGCTGTCTATCCCCATGCTGTTAGCTTGGTTCTGCCAGTCCCTTTTCCTGCCATGAACCATGTGGGACCTGAGCTGCTAATGCCATCTTACCCCTTCAGAACTACTTTTCACCCTGAAAGTTTTTGCCTTCTTCCACTGGTTTGTAACCCCTGTGCTGTCACATTCTACCTTTTACTCTTGCTCACCATCCTTCTCCCCACTTAAGTTAGTCACCTAAGTGCTCTCTGAGACAGGCTCAACAGCAAGGCCTCCATACAACTGGGAGTCCTGCTTTCCCTCACACTATCCCTTACTGTGGCTCATCCATTTAAAACAAACCTCTGAGCAGTCTTAAAATTTGGCAGCTATGTATTTTTCTCTTCCCTTTCCTGGGGTTGTACTTACGATGGCACCATGCATGACCAGTGTCACAACCCCACAATTCAAACAGAGGTCAACTCATTAGCTACATTGCACACTCCTTTCTTCAAGGATTCAATTTCTGACCCCATGTCCATCAATAAGCTTGAGGGAACAGGGAAGATGACTGTTTACTTGGCTCCTCCAGTTCACTCATGGTCATCTCTCTTTTCTCCTGTTTTTTTTTTTTTTTTTTTTTTTTTTTTTTTTGAAGAGGCATCCCAGAGTGGTGAACTATCAGCCCTGCAAATAATCATAGAACATCTTTGTGGACTTGCTTCCGAGTTTCCTTTTGTTAGGCCAAACAGAGCGATTAAGACACATACGGCAGGACCATTACAGAAAGATGGTCATGCCATGGTTTCAGCTCCACTTCTGAATTATGTTGACTTTTTGCAGTCACACAACCTATGGCAGTCCTTATACAGATAGACAAATTTCAGGAAACCTCTTTGTTTCAAGAAGTTAACCTGTGTCTCAACATGAGAGACAATGATTAGAGTAGTGCTTCTCTAATTTAGAGGTCCACCAAATGAAGGTGCAAGTCAATAGAACTAACAGCAAAATGGGGATACGCAAACAAAGAATTTGCTTTATAAGTCTGGATATGAACCCAAAAAATTAACACTAAAGCAAATAACTGCAGGATGCTAAACTACAGGTATGCTAAATAATGTAGAATGCTAAATCCCAGGTATACGCTCCTAGGCCAAATACCATTATTAACTTGTAGGGCACTTCAACTGCAGCAAGTAATACAGGAGTGTAGCATGAACTAGAAAGAAGGAATAATCCATTACAGCAGACCTAATTCAGTTCTGTTTAAAAGAAACAAACACACCTGTGCTCTGTTGTGCTGTTATTTGGTGCTTTAGTATCTTTAT
This sequence comes from Taeniopygia guttata, assembly GCF_048771995.1. Lineage (NCBI taxonomy): Eukaryota > Metazoa > Chordata > Aves > Passeriformes > Estrildidae > Taeniopygia > Taeniopygia guttata. Next base: position 53,103,448 of record NC_133063.1, on the reverse strand, counting down.
TATGAAAGTAACATAAGAGAGGTTTCAGTCTATTTTTGCTTTCTGAGGTGGCTTGTAGTAGTTGCACAGATGGGTAAGTTCAACTGCTCTCCATATTCAAGAGTGTGATTGATGCTTCAGGATAGCCACCATGAGGGCTGCCAAGGGCATTCATCAGGGCACAGGGTATGCTTTTTGTCTTGGAGACTGGACCCTTCTCTATCTGTGTAGCCATCCTACTCTTACTGTTGGAAAAAACAGCTGTTAATTTAAAAGACAGAGATATTTAAATTGATTTCTTATAACTTAGAAATTAATTAAAACTGTTTTACCAAGACAAAACCAGTAGAATTTTGCATTTGAATATATTTTCTGATGCACCAACAATCAACTAAACCATGTAAAAGCCTTAACTCAGCACATACTTTAAAATATATGGATAAATTTAATCACAGAGCAATTTCACTGAAGTTAAGATGCAAACATTAAAAAACCTTCATTGATCTAATGAAACTGTAAAATCTAGTATATAAAAAAGAAAATTCTAAAAAGAAAATTAACAGTTTTAGGTTTTCCAGGTGTTTCCTAGGCTTGTATAATTAAAAAATGCAACTGAGGTGCATAATGGGTGAGACAGTGTTCCAGAGAAGATAAAGAAAGCTGAACATATACCATCACATTAATTTTGCTTTGTTGCACCCAGTAAATAAAAAATGCATTGTTGTTTTCACCTTTGAGTCTAAATGCTAACGGCATTTGCATAAAATAAAAATAATCAAAGATAGCTGCAGGTAGCCAATCTCTTCAATTTTACATATTCCAGACAACTTTTTATTGTGTTTTAATATGAGAATATTTTACTTATTGCAAAGTATCCTGCATAATACAGTGCTCCGCTATAAAATCTTCTCTCTTACTTGCAATTCAGTCCTTCTAAATTTAAAATACCAGTATACAGTACTAAAACTTCCAATTGAAGTTTAGTATAAAAATATCAGCACAAAAATCCTTTTTAATGTCTGTTTATTGTGAGCAACCCAAATGCCTGTTTAATTATTAATTTTGTATAATAATAGCCTTTGCACCCCTACAGTTACTAATTGATACCATCTCAGGTATTTTGATGAGATACGAAATACTAAGTAAGAAAACAGTAAGTATTCAAATGGTTAATTTGCTTAGTGTAGTAATAATAAATTAGTTTTTTGCATTTTCTTCAGTTCAAAATCCAGCTTTGAGACTGAGGAAGGCTTCACATCAATTAAATTAGAGTGGTCCTTTTAACCAGTAGCAGTTTGATTGCCAATGACTCGAAGAATCTCTTTATGAATGCTTGGTTCCTGTGTATTTATACTTGTATCACCCACTTGACCATCTTCATAACTAAAAAAAAAAAGTTCAGAAAATAATAGCATATTAGTGTTTTATTAATCTACATAAAAATATAAAAAAAACTCTGTTCTCTAAGTGCTTATTCCATATGTTCATACGTTTCTACTGAAGTGCTCTGCTGTGCTGCATCTTTATATGCACATCCTAAACTCTGGAGATTGGGAGGCGGTAAGGCTGCCATTGTCATTGCTAGGACCTAAACGGGACAAATGTTAGATGAAAGGGGTAGATGCTCACAGCACACACAGGAAGCCTTTCATGAATTCCTCAGCTTAAATACACACAGCCAAACAAAAATTATGCTTCACAATACGTGGACAGACTTAATATAACATGAAGTAATGCTATTGAATAGGAAAAATCATGAACTCCCTGTCCATTTGTATTAAAGACATCTACTAAACATTTGACACGAGCTTATCCATACATTTCTAGCACAAGTAAGTACAGCAAAAGATAAAAAATGACGGAATACTCAACAGAATTAGGAAGAAATGTCTTTTATCTACATTAATTACAAATATTGGAGGGAACATAAGAACAAGCTCTAGTATGAAGCTGAATGTAAAGAGAAGCTTTGTACTCACACAAAGAAAAATCTTGTACACACATGATCCGTGTTGGGAACTACCCATATCTCCCCATGTTTGTGCAGATCAGGTGAGGTTATCACTATCAGAAAGAGAACAAATTTCATAGTGATGAAAACATGCCTGGAAAACACTGCTCTCAAAATAGTCTTTTGAGAACGTGCAGTTTTCCTTTATGTGTCTGTGCTGCAGTGCAGATTTTGACTTGACTCTAGTACAAAAATGGAGATGAACTTGGTTCTTGTTTCTAAAATATACTTTTCCAAAAATACAGATGTTTGATGTATGGGAGCAAGTTGCTAAATTGAATGAAAGCTTAAAAATGCATTTATTAAAAACTGAATTTTAAAAGCTATAGGGCTGTTAAAGAGGGTCTGAGACCCTCAGCACTTGGAACAGATATTTGTGTTTAGTGATGGCTGACCCAAAACCAAGTTGCTTAAGACAAAGCCTGAAACTGCTATATGTGGGCTGTGCAATACTACCAAATATTTAAAACAAGTAGCAATTATGACTCAAGAGGTTCAAAAAGCTTGCCAAAACTAGATCGATGTATTTGACAACAGGTAGTTTACCAGCAGAATGAGGACAACACAGGAAAGAAAGCTTTTTATTGCTAACTAGAAGCTATACCATCAATTTACATTTGAAGATATCTAAATGCATTTGAAGAGCATCCTTCTGGACAAGTTTTTGAGCTGTGGGATGATCAGGTTCATGGTGTGGTGGGTGAAGAACTGACCAAGGGACTGAACCCAAAGGGTTGTAGTGGATGGGGCAACATCTGGTTGGTGACTGGTCACAACAGTGGTTGTTCCTCAGGGTTCCATTCCAGGGCCAGTTCTCTGTATTTATCCACCATCTGGATGCAGCAGGTGAGTACTGGATGCACCAGTAGCAGGTTTGCTGATGATCCAGACTGGGAGGTGCTGTGGAATCTCCTGAGGGACAAGAGGCCTTTGCAGAGGGATCTAGATAGATTGGAGCACTGAGCAACCTTAAATGGGGTGAAATTTGTCAAGTCCAAATGGTGGATTCTGTGCCTGGGAAGGAGTAACACCAGGCACAGGGATGAAGTGGGAGAGGAGTGGCTCAGGGTGGGTCAGCATTGCCCGGGCAGCCCTGAGGACAGACCCCATCCCAACAAACCCCATCCCAGAGCACCGAGCACAGCCCAGAGAGGGGATGGTCCTCCTGGGCTCAGCCTTGGGGCAGCCTCACCTGGGGCCTGCTGGGCCCTGCGGGTGGAGAAGGATGGGAAGGTCCTTCCGTGCATTCTGAGGAGGGAAACAGCTGGTGGGACGGCTGGAAAGAATGTCCAGGAGACTAATGGAGGAATTTGGCTGGTCTGGTTTGGAGAAAAGGAGGCTGAGGGGTGACCTCACCACTCTGCAGCTTCCTGAGGAGGTGAAGGGCACAGGGAGGTGCTGAGCACCTCTCCCTGGTATGCAGTGACAGGATGTGTGGGAACGATTCAACGCTGTGCTGGAGGAGGTTTAGACTGGACATTTCAAAGCATTTCTTTACTGAGAGGGTGGCATGCTGGGCTGGACTGGGGTAGAGTTAATTCTCTTCCCAATGACTGGCAGGGGGCAGTGTTTGGACATGCTGAACACAGTGCTGACAGTATAGACATGTTTTTGTTATTGCTCACACAGAGCCAGCCAAGGCCTTTTCTGATTCTCATACTGCCACGCTCCAATAAAGCTGGGGATTCATGGGAGGTTGGGAGCAGACACAGCCAGGAGAGGTTACACAAACTGACCAAAGGGATATTCCAGACCATGTAGCATCATGCTCATATAAAGTGAGGGAAAGAAGGAGGAAAGGGGATTTATGGCGTTGATCTTCCCAAATAACCCCTACATGTGGTGGGACCGGGCTCTCCTGGAGATGGCTGAACAGCTCTGTTGGAAGCAGTGAAGTAATTTCTTATTTTGTTTTGCTTGCGTGCAGCGGTTTTGCTTTCCCTATTAACCTGTCTTTATCTCAAACCATGAGCTCTTGGGCTTCTACAGTTTGGACTCTCTCCCCAGCCCTGCTGGGAGAAAGTGAGTGAGTGGCAGAGTGGGGCCTGGGTTGTGGTTGGGGCTGAACCACAATAGCTGGTCAAACTCTGACTTCCTACAGAGTGGTTGGTGTGCCCAACCTGTCAGTGTTTAAGAGGCATTTAAACAATACTCTTAATGACATGCCATGACGTTTGGGCAGCTCTGAATTGGTCAGGATTGGACTTGGGTGACAGCTGTCAGGCACTGAAATAGCCTGGTTTATTTTATTCTAACACTAACATTACCGCATGCATATTCAATTTTGATACTATTTCTTTCATGAACTGCAAATTTTAACAAACATTTCTTGCAATTGATTTTACATAAACTACTCATTAATAGTTTATAATAATCCCTTAAACCACCTTCTTGCACAGAGAAATTAATAAGAAAGCTGCAAAATGTATCTTACCAAATATTTAAAATTCTCTCTTATAAAGTTGTAATCCATTAGTAAGTGCAAGGAAAGAACAACATGGATGAAAAAGTCTTTTTGAAAGATGTAATTTACATTTAAAAAATCAGGCATTAAAGGCCAAGTGTTTAAGTTTTGTTCCTTGTGGAAGTTTTAGAACTAAATTTCTGTATTCTGTACAGTTCAAATTGCATTTTCATGTTGAATGACACATCCTTACTTATGTACAGCTGAAAGATTCTACTTCGAAATAATACATTTTCCACATTCTGTCTTAATTTTCACTTTTTTAAAAAAACAAATGGTCCAAATTATGGGCAAATTGGGTTAATATAATTTCTAAGACTAGTTCCTAACTACAGGCGCATTTCTTAGTCAAATGCCACAATTTGTTCTCAAAACCTGCTGAGGTTTCAGTGGTTATTAACAGAATAGCCAATTCTTTCAAGAGTGACTGTACTCAAGCATTAGATTTTAACTTCCTAAAATTTCTGAAGCAAACAAGGAGAACATGCTGGTTGCCAGATGCTTGTTTGAACAGTAAAAAAATATTTGGAAATTCTATATGAAAGGTGCTTTTTCCTGACTTTCATGTGTTTAAAGCATTTGTCAAGAGCTTGCAAGAAGTCAGAGCTTCAAGTAAAGGACATGACTCTGGTTTTCTTGATGGCTTAGGAAGAGGATCACATTTGAAACACAGACCAGATGATCAGTCACTACAGGTATATGATATCCCATGACAATTCAGCATTTACTACAGGTTCTGTTCAAAGAGGGGAAATGTTCTTTCTGAAGCATAAAGGTCAGCTGTTGAGCAGGTACTCCTACATCCACCAGCAGTTTCTTACCTAAACAACCAACTAAAGCTCCCACTGATTTGCACCCTATAATCTCTGCATCCTGTGGCCATGTCTACAACAGCTGCACAAGGGCTTTCAGCTTACCTTCACATAAGGCTATGCATTTTAAGTTACGGCTTTGCAAAAATTGTGACTGCTGTCCTTTCTTCTGTGACTGAGATGTAAAAAAGTGAGAAAATAGAATTAGTGCAGTAAAACAAACAGAGACAAAAAGCAACAGAGCAGACAGCTGCTATTTTCAGTGATTTATTAATGAACAAAGGAAGGGGCAGTCTTTCTAAAATGTCCCTATTTTATTTCTAAACGTAATAGAATTTTTAGAAAAACCCTATTACTTATTTGCATTACTGTAGGAGATATATAACTCCTTTATCCAGAAAAATAATATCCAAAAGTCCCTCATTATTACAAAATTAAAAATATTATCAGAAATATCAGTGTTACTGATAAACAAATTGATATCAGACAAAAAAATAGGAAAATAAAGGTAAATTTAGCCACTAATTCTCTGGTCACTACCCTTATGCTTTATTTGCCTTCCTACTTCTGACAGCTTCTACTGGGACATGCCAATCTACCTTCAAAGCAAGACTATTCTGTAATTTCTATGTGCTAATCATGGAGACATATCTAAGAGTTTCCTGAAATTTAGCTCTATGCACAGGTGCTGTGAGTTTGCTTTAGATATAGCAGCATTGTAATAGTTCAACATGTACAATTTGTGAAAAAGAAAAAATTACTTGCTATAAATTACACACTGCTCATTTCCCAGCAACAACCATTCTCATTTTGTTTTGCCTCAGTGCTCTTGAAATCTAAAACTCAAGAGGGCAAGGGGTTGCTAGGGGTCATAATGCAACCTGTATTTAGTTTTCATTCTCTTCCTAAATTCTTCTGCTTAGAAAAGAATGGCACAAAATCTGCAATGTGCTCCCTCGATTTTTACTAGAGCAGTTGGACTGTATTTGATATTTGCAGTCTCTGAAGTTGTTGACTTCAATCAATGCAGTAACACTGGTAAGTTGCACAAAGGAAATATTACCTCTCTTTCAGCTACTGAATTCCCAGTAATAAATCCCATACATCTTCCAGAGATGGTTGATACACCATACCTGTGATGTATTACTGCCCTTACTGCCTGAAGCTGGTTCATCTTTAGCTGACACCTTCTGCTGCTGCTTCTTGTTCATCCCTAGGAATATTAAAATTATGTAAGATACCCTGGCCTATAAAAACCATAAAAAGCACAGTTAAGTATGAGAATGGAAGAGTTAGCACAGTGAGAATCACAGTCTTTTGCATGGCACTCAAAAAGGTCATTAACTTTGTTAGAGAATATCACAATATAAATCCAGTAAATTATAGATACCTCTTCATGTATTGCAAAGACTTTTGCAAAGTTAAGCTAGCATTAAGTAGGTGCAAAAGCAGATAAACCTGAGCCTAAGTGCCACTGAATTCAGATCAGGAATATTCTTATGTGGTGGCTTAACAGGGTTGTAGGTCAGTATGTCCTCAATCCACTTGACCCTATTCAGGCTGAAATAGAAGTCTGATTTACTGTGAATGGGAAGGCAAAAATCATGACAGAAAGAACTTTAGATACTCATCTTTAGCCCTTTATGGAATTTTATTAGAAGTCTAAATAATTTGTATGAGTAGGCAATTTAAATTTTGAAATCTACCTTGGTTTGATCTCCTTATCTACACATAAAATATTAAATTATTTGATCCAGTTCCATCTCAGAAACTGAAACATATACAATTGTGCCTTAGATTTCATTCATATCCCTCATCTTGGTTTAAATTAAATTCCTGTTTTGCATGATACTATGGACTTCCTTGAGTTTCCAACATCCTATGTTTCAAAGAATCAAGGAATGGTTTGTGTTGGAAGGGACCTAAAGATCATCTCATTCCAACCCCTCTGCCATGAGTAAGGACACCTTCCGCTAGACCTGGCTGCTCTGAGCCCCATGTGACCTCACCTTGAACACTTCCAATATTTGGCACTTCGTAAATACAACTGAATTATGGGCAAGTTTAACTCTTTGAAGGAACGGAATATGTAGGACTCCTTCATGGTTTTTCTTAGCATCAAGGATTTACACACTTCAGTGGAACACAAGCCTCCTTCCTGGAGGAGACAGGTTGGAAGAGGCCAAGAGAGGCAGAGGAGCAATAACACACTGAAGTTGACAAAGCAGTATTGTCCAAAAAAAAGACATTTTGTTAGATAAGGATACTTCAACCACCACATTTAGTGAGACCTAAGAAGCCTTCATACTCATGTAATCTCTTATAAGGTAAAAGTGCATCTAGAGATAACTGATGTTGAAGTTCCTCAAATAGTAGCTCAAAAAGTTGAGCTCCTAAAACATGACCAAGAAACACTGAGTATCAGAAAGCACAACTAAAACTCAGAATTATCTACATACACATGAACACACATTAAACTATATCCTTGAACTTTCATATGTGAGGAAATGGTAAATACCACATACCTAAAGAAGAAAGTCCCTTTAATTTCTCAATGTACATGTCTAAGTGTCTTGTCTGTAAGATGCATTTGTTTAATATTTAATTCTTACATGGAAAACCCTGCAACACTCACTTCAGGATTCACTGGTGGTACAAATTATGTTCCTTCTCAGGCTAAAATAAACCCATTGAGTTGTACTTTCTATGTAGTCCTGACATAACAGTGATACTCGGGAATACTCTTAAATACACATGGTTGAACATGTCTATTGATCAATACTTGTTTTTTCAGATGAAGTCGTAAAAGACCATGAATTCATGGGTGGAGTTAGATAGAACTTAGGCAGGTATTGACAAAAACCACTAAGCTGGATTTCAGCTAAACCATCAAGACCTGCTACATATAGCTTTCAGTATTAGCTGATATTTACCTCAAGCACAAGTTTAAGAATTCTAAGCACCTTGAAAAGTAAGGACAGTGTTTAACAAGGTAATTTTCTATTTTCTTATTATTTATATAATTTTTAAAAAATAAATTTAATGACAGTCAACAACGATTAAATTGAATATAATGTTTTAAACAGCAAAGCTGTAAGAAGAAGCAGTAGAATAAGATACACCCCTATATTTGTCCAACTTTAGAGTGATTTATAAATATCACCTGAGTAACCAAATGATATGCTTGACAATGGACTAAGGTAGATTCCCCTTCCAAATATTGCACCATGGAGCTGAAAAAGAGCAGAGTGACTACTTAGCATAAATTTGGTAATGAGGAGAAAATAATAATTATTACAGGAACAGGTCATAGCACATTTGCCCATCCTACTTATTTATTCTGTGTAATTAACAGTGTTCAAAGAAGTATTTTAAAAAATCATGCCTTGAGTATAAAAACTTACATATATATATATGTGTGTGTGTGTGTGTGTGCGCGCGCGTGTGTGTGCGTGTGTGTGTGTACATATATATATATATATATATATATATATATCCTGGAAACTATGTCTAAACAAAAAACCAGATGCCCACACAAAATTCTACTGAAGACTCATATATAAAATTGTGGTTTCTGTTTTTAAATCTAGTATTACTATGGAGGATGTCTACAAAGAGTGTTTCTGTACATGATCAAATATGCCCTGGGATCCTCCTCAAGGTACATGGACTCAGCTCTGGGGAGAGCTACCAAACCCACAATGCTAAAATACTCTGCATTAGAGCTCCTCAGTCCCTCTCTAGTGCCTACTTTGCAATAGTGGTCTGATGATTCGGTCTGAGAAGTTTGCACTAGATCCCTTCTGGCCAGCACACTTCATGCTTCCATTCCCAAAGAAATCAGAGAGGCAGAGTGCTGCAAGCCCAGTTCCTGTAACTCTAGCATGTTTCTGGATCCTATGACACGGAGATAGTTTAGGCAGCTCTGACTTTCACTTGCGACTGGCTGCCTTACCGAGCAAAGCCTCCTAGAGGTGCTGCTCTGCAATGTAAAACTGAAACGCTGATTCCCGCAAAGGGATTTTCTAGACGTTACAGCAGACACATTACTTCATTTTAATTGCATCAGAAAAGTAAAAAGTACTTTTTCACAGGAAACAAGATGGTATTTGAAATCATCCCTTTTTCCAGCTATATGGCTACTAGAATGAAACCCCCTGAAAATTTGCCATAACTAATACGTAACCAAGCATGAACAGATTAGCTAAAATCTGTTTTGTTTATTTACCTGCAGCCTCGTATTAGAAGCAACAACTAAGCCGTTCCTCAGGATGGAATGCCAATTTTCAATGTGTGAACCACTGAATAAAATGAAAAAGAAAGAGGTAAAATTCACAGTGTAAAATATAAAAATTACATCAGAAATCTATTAAAACAGTAGATTCACAGCTGCAAACCTCAAATGCCAGAAGTAAAAAAATAGCATGGCATTTCAATAACCTTTGGTTATTAAGAATATATATACTCACTGAAATGCAAAGGTACTTCCGTAGAGATTTTTAGCAGCTCGGAAATTGGATTCTTTGGCTGGTGGACTGCTGAGAAGAAGGAACTGGTGGGGAGTGTGCATAAACTTCAGTTGCTGTAAAATATAAGAGTGCACATGTGAAGCGAAGTTGATTAATATGAAAGTATTATAATTCTCTGATGACAATTCTTAAGATATTGTGCTTTTCCACACAATACATGACTGCATCTAAATAACTGCATGAACTAAGTTGAAACTGGTCTCACTACCACAGTTTCAAGCTGAAATCAAATAGTAAGAATGACTTTCAGCTTATGAAACATACGGAAATTTTTGGAAACTAGATTTCAATTTAAAATGGCTTTAATAACTAAACTGAAGAATTTCATCATAGTAGTCTATCAGAGCTAACTTTGAATGAAGGTTATTTGGAAGGTTGCATATTACTATGCCCTTAAACAGAGGTTACTTATATGTGGATCTCCTGAACAGCATGTTTGTGTGCACTGCTTTCAGTACAATTCTGCATCTAATATTCTATACAGTAACAAAACAAAAAGCAATGTTTCTCTCACCTAATCCCAGATGATTACCAGGTAGACACCTGAACTTGAGTTACTCATCTCAAATGGGTTTTTTATGAACCTATTGATCTATTTCAGATATTTACAAGTTTCTAAAAATCATGACCTAAACTGCCTTATCTATTAAAGGAGTCCATGCAATCAGTTTGAATGTAGACACCTACATTTTGCTAGTAAACTCCCACCTGAAATGCTAATACAAGCTAATTAAAAAAAACAGAAAATAATAAGAAAACCCACAGACACTTACCCTATTCACTGGTAGCTTCACAATATGTGATCTATTACTAGAAATAACCCTGAAATAAGAAACAGATGTATTAGACGTAGTAACCAAACCAAAGTTAAAAATATGTTATGAATGGCCATCACAAAGCACCCATCTGTATGCCTCTAAACCTATCACATGGAAGTAGGCCAAACCTTAACTAGAAAATGAGATCAGAGGACCCAGATGAGGTCCCGAAACAGTCCAGAATAGCTGCAGTTGAAAACACCAACATTAATTATCAGGCTGGCCTTATACCTCAATACACTGGTCAAGTGATTATTCATTACAAATGATAATTTGATAATTATTATCTCATGTGAATAAACTTTATACCATTGTAGAAGAGGATGTGCAAGTGGGTCTTGTTTATCCATCTGCTTCTTTATTTCCAAGTAAGGTGCCTAAAAAAGAGGAATTACATTATTTCTAGGTTGAATTTTGTATGTTACATTGCCCATGATTTCATCTATTAAAGGAAATACATTATTAGGTTTAAATCACAGTTTTGCTGATATACAGCCTAGTAGAGTTGTGTGTTTTGACAACAAGAATTAGTATAGCAATTATTTTCCCTAGAGTAAAATAATAAGCATATAATTAGCAGCAAAATGACTATATTATAGCAAACATTGGTGACTTCAGGGAGAACAGAAGAAGATATCTATTTTTGTGTGACTCTTGATTATGAAATTGGACTGGAACTTCACAAAATTAAGTCTCTCAAAGAAAGTCAAACTAATCCATTTGGTATTTTCAACTGTTTCAAGATATAAATACCATGTCATATTGTCATTTCTTTGAACATTGTTCTTGATTTCAATCACAATGCAAAGCATCCCTTTAAAATTCATTAGTCCAAAAATTATTTTAACATTAAAAACCCAGAATGGTAATTATTTTCTATCTTTAAAAGACACCATAAGAAATCACAGAAACACCCAATTTCTAAAATTTTTACAAAATGTTAAACAAATTAACAAAAAAAGGAGTGAATTTTAATTTTCAATTTATTTTATTCCTCTCTATACATTCTGCACTCAAGAATCCCAAAGTATTTTGTTAATACACAGAACAAGATTGAAAACTGTTGTGAGGATACATATATATAGCAGTTGGAAAAGCAAGATATATGGAAGGGATTTAAACAACAACTTATAATCAGCTGGGTTGTTTGGGAAAGGAGTGTAAAAATAAACAGAAATACAACCATCAAATATGCCATGAGAAATAATACGACAGTAAACCCAAGAGACCCAACCTTCCAAGCCCCCAGCTATACTTAGTTGATAGAAAATTTGCTATAATAGAAATAAATATAATGTCATTCAGAATACCATTCAGAACATTGACACAAGATCAATTACTTTTGCTTTGGAAATAGAGACTCTGACTTTGGTATTTCCAGAAATGCAGCAGTTGGTGATGACCCCATTAAAATGTCTCATTATGCTGTTATTATCTCTTATTTAAACTTCAAAAGATCTGAGTTCTACTTCATTATTTTTATTTACCTGGCATTAAGGACAGGTTTGTTATTTTGAATAAACACTTCAATATCATTACAGTTATATAGGAAAGAAATTATACCATTGACTTCTCAACCCATCATATGCAGAAAAAGATCTTTCAAGATCTAGAAACAGTGATTCAGTTAGGTAAGTATTTTTAAATTTACCTGTGTCATCTCTCTGATGGAAGTGATACTGTCCAATGCTTTCATGACTCGGTCATAGTTCTTCTTCTGATGTGGCATAAAATACACAAAAAAGTTCAAAGAGTATTAGTATTTGGCTCTAAAAACACCTGAATTCTCTGGGTGTGTATAAAACCGAAGCTAGGAGATATGATGGGCAAACCAATTCTTTCAAACATTTCTAACTATTAGATTTCTTCTACAGAGTCTTATTCATCATCCAGAAAAAAATAATTGAAAAAATATTGTTATGATCTTTCTTCTTTGAATTTCACTGAGCTCTCCAAAACACTCCAAACACCAGCTCATTTTTAAACAAATATTTGTAACTAAACACAGTTAGTTGGACAACATGCTGTTGGGGTAAGTAATACAGTGACCCAAACGGATTTTAAATAAAATGCATATAAACAGATGTGGTCCCTCTGCCTCACCCCAATCTTTGCTGACCTATTGCTTAGGAGCCACTAACAGACAGCTCCACCGGTACCGAGTGAACAAGCTAAACAGTCCATGCTTCACACTCCACAGCAGCTTCACTCTTTCCCATCTTCGGGTCTTGCCAACACATTGCAGAACACCTCAGCCTCTCCTCACAAAGAACTCCTGCTAGCTGGCCTTTGCTCAGAGAGAGGGAAATGCATCCCAGCAGGGACATGCCAAATTCTCCTCTATGCCTTTGGGGAGATGGCTTTAGGGAGATGGGATATTCACGGCTTGAGAGCTTCCCTGAATGGCAGCATTAGGAGCCCAAGGAGCAGGTAATGCAAGCACAATTCTTTATTTCAAAATTGATGCTTGCACAAAATTCAACTATTAACATCTGATAAAACTGCATACAAGGAAATAGTAGTGAGAAAATGAGATGACAGCAACGACACTTCTAAGAATGAAAAGACGGACTGGAAATCCCCTGGCTTACATGACCTCTGTCTTTCAAAGGCCATCTTTCATTTGTGTCCAATGTGCATATTGAGAAAAAAACACTTAGAATATAAAATTTTGCATCTAGAATTTGTCTCTTAGAAGAGTTTCTTGGCTTTAACATAACCTACAATTTTGTCATGGTTTAGGGACGGTATTCTCCAATTTACTGTTGCCACTGAGACTTAGCACTGCTCAGTGTCCTCTTCCCTCTCCTCCTTCCACTTTCCCCCTGCTGTGGGACAGAGAATTGGGAAGCACAAGGTAAAGATCACAGGCTGAGCTAAGAACAATCAGCTGGAAACAGCAATGAGATAAGAAAACCAGTAACAAATAATATACAACTGCTCCCTCTGCCAAGTAAAATGGGAACTCTTTTCCCTCTTTTTTCTAGTAGAGACTCCCTTCCCCCTGCTCCCAGAAATGATGTGAGGTGGTATAGAATAGCTTCTGGGTCTCAGCCATACCCCATTCTGGCTACTGCAAAAATTAACCCTTTTCCTGGCCAGAACCAGGACAAGTCTATATTCAAGTACCTTGTCAGAGACAAAAAATAAAAAATGCAAATTTTTGAAAACACACTTGTGCTATATTCTGGAGCTGTATCACATAATAAAGGAGACTCCTCCATGAGAAGTCTTTGCTTTGAAATCTCATATATTACTAAAATCAAGAGATGACACAATTAAAGGTTGCTACTTACCCTGGGGTTAAAGGCCAGCATCTGAGGATCATTAGGATCAACTACAGAAGGATATGGCTCAAAAATGACAGCTTTCCTAGGTGATTCTAATGCAGACCGACACATAGATACTAACAGATCAACTACCTGGGGATAAAAAAAGACATATTTATTATGTTTATTCAAAATAAGTACTTTTATAAGTACTTACAATGTATCTTCCGATCTTCTTTATAATGTATCTTCCAATCTGCCTTTTTTTTACTTACACATTACAGTTATATTGTATTTCATTGTTACCTATGTTGCCCAAACTGTGTTATCCACAGGAGACAGTTACGGACTAAATTTTTTCCACTGACCTCAACAGAGTTTGGGTTCAGCCATGGCATATAAGAGGACCAGTATCTGGTCCTATTTACAACATCAAATATATTAGTTGATCTATTCCTTGCTCTTGTGCACACGTGAATTCCTGTATAAAATTTATTCACTAAGGAAATGAAATTGTGCTAGATCTGTGTATCTCTGTACAGACAGTAAAAACTTTGCTCAAGAACAAGGCGCAGTCTGTCAAATTTGCACCACTTTCTGGTCTTCTCCTGAAGACTGTAATCACAGAAACACTTGAAAACATTGCTTCTGCTAAATCCAGAATACTGCAATGATTTAACAGTCATCTGCACAGCTCACACTGGGGCATCCTCTTCTTTTCATCCTGTTGTACAAAATTACAACACTTCTTTGAGTATCTTTGATTTTCACAATTTCTCCCCAGGACTGTGCATGTAATGTGCACATAGATGGGTACATAAGTACATATACTACTTAGACACAGATTCCCATGTAATTGTTTCAAAATATGTAATTCAGAAGTTAAAAGTAGAACACAGCAATAATAAACATGAGAGAATGCAGCTTTATGGCACCTGTGAAATATAAATCCAGCTCATAATGAAATCCAAAACTGCTATATAAAAAGTAGCTGCAGATTAACTAATTTTCTCATGTTTTTTCTGCACCTTCTGAAAACACTCCTGTGTGAAAACAACTTTTTCACAAAAAAAAAAAGGAAAAACTGAGACAAGCTGGAGTTAGTAGATATTCCTGGTTCCCCCCACAACTCCACACAGATCAGATCTCATCTCACAGCTCACACTCATCTAGAAGATTTTCTACATCTGTCACTGTATCTGATAATTTGGATGGAAAAAAATGACGACCTTTTAGAGATTAAGAATGAAAATAAGAATAATGATGAAAGGGGCAAAGAACTGTGCTGTGGTGAGTCATATAGCTGCCATTCTCCTCCTCTGCTCCTTCAGCAAGAATGGACAATTTTCTCCATCAGTTTCAATATATTGTTAGTTGCAATTACTAAACATCTCACATATACTGAAAAATGAAATTACTTAAATAATGACCCCTTCCCCAATGGTTATCTAATTACTTTCCAGTTTAAACTATCAGTATGTGAGATGAATGTTTTGAAATATGGCATATACACTACCACTTACAAAGATCAGCAACCAGATGAGGCAGCAGACTTGTCCCTGTGTAAATGTATTACTGTGAAATTGACCATGAGTTCATCCTGCTTCTGAGAAGCACTTCGTAGTCTGCTGTCACAAAACACTCCTAGGGAAGAGCTGTTTGAGTCCCGAGATCTTTTGATGCAGAGACTCAAATCTATCTTGCTCTATGATTTACGTGATAGGACACTGTCTTAAAACTGGCACAGTTCTACTAAGAAGCCCTCCTTTAAACAGTTGACTCCTAGATTGTTTCAAATTCTGCCTTTTTTTTACACTTGATTTCCCCTGAGGTCATTGTTTTGAGTTGATGCAATGCAAAACAACTTAAACTGAGAGGTAAATCTCATATAAACCCTGTAATAGAGACTTGCATATACATTCCTAGGGAACAGAAGTGCTGTGGATCTATCAGATGTCCTTAAAACTGGGCATGGACTCCTCCTCAATCGGAGGTACTGGAGTAAGTAAGGATTAAAATAGTTGCATGAAGGACAAGAACAACACTTGCTGATGACAATTCCTCTTATGACATCAGTCCCTAAAGCAGTGCCTCTCAAGGGACTCTTTACCGGGAGTAGGAACTATCAAGCAATCAGTCATCTAATTTTCAAGCATTTTGCCTACATGACTAATACAAGGTAACTTGAGTTCAGGATGAAAAGTTTTAGAAAGAACAATCATTATTAAGGAGAAGCCATTGGATTATTTGGAGTGACAAAGTAGGTTTGTGCACCTCAGGAAACTAGCTGAAAGCACAAAAGACAAAATAGGATATGATTTCTAATGATGGGAACCTGTATTTAGCCTTCTTCACTAGACAAAATGATTTAGAGGAGGATTAATCAGACAAAAATGTGAACACCTTCCTTTTACTAGTAAGCCTAAGCTTCCTAGGCTTTTAGAGAAATAACCACTGTGCTGACAGTCTTTGCCATGATTCACACTGTCCTGAACTAATGACAAAAAGAGCTCATTTGGATCAAACTCTAGAATTGATGAACTTTTTCTGCAAACAGGAATGGGGAGCTCAGTCAGATCCAATACAGTGAGCTGTCTGCAATGCTGTCACTAGAGTGAACCTTAGCAGAATTTAGCTACCTAGGTCCAAGGGGACAATAGACAAAACCCCTTATCTAACTCTTTTATGCACTCTTAAGGTTGTAATCACTTCAAAATTCTACAGTAAAGCTCTGTAAATGTAGAGGCACTCCAGAGATCTACAGCAAACTCTGCACATGTTTGCAACACTGATACTTACATAAAACAGAGTGAGGGCTAACCAGGGCCACCTCTCCTCTACTTAGTCAGCTCTAGTTAAAAAAGCTCATATCTAATTTATAAATTTTAGAAAAGCAACCTTCCAGCTGTTCAAATACTTATTCAATAGGACTCCCTAGAAAACGTTTTCAGGGACAAGGGAACAGATCAGAGCTGGCAGATCTTTAGGAATGCCTTCCATAGCGTGCATGGGGTTCAATCCCCATGTGTAGAAAATCAGGAAAGGAAGACAAGATGTCAGCAAGGATGACTCCAGACTTGTGGATAAGACTAAAAGGAAAGAAGGAAATGCACAGGCAAAGGATGCAGGGATAGATATTCTAGGAAGAATACAGGGCTATAGCCTGCTTGTGTCAGGATGGGGTGAGGGAGCCCAAGGTGCAACTAGAGATGAACTTTACAAGGGTGCAAAGATTAACAAAGAGGCTTCTGAAGGCATGGGAGACAGAAAAGGAAGGTCAAAGAAAGTGCACCCCTCTTTGAACATGACTGGCAAAATGGTAACTGCAGATAATGAGAAGACCAAGGAACTTGACAGCTTTTTGCTTGTCTTCATTGGCAGTCTCCCCTTCACACACCTCTCGAGTTCATGAAGCTCAAGACAGGAAGTAGGGAAGCAATTGCTTCCCACTGTCAGTGAAGATTAGATTTGAGAGCCCCTGAGGAACATGAACACAGAAAGGTCTATGAGACCTGATAAGATTCATCTCAGAATCCTGAGGGAATTGGCTGATAGAGTTGCCAAGCTACTCTCTATGCCAAGTCAAAAGGCATGGCAGTCAGGTGAAGCCAGAGGTGACTGGAAAAAGGGAAATACTGCACCTATTTTAAAAAGGATAGAAAGGAGGGCTCTGGAAACTATGGATCTGCCACCTCTGTGCCTGCTGCGGGTGAGAGGCTGCACATGGCCCGGCCTTGGCACTCACAGCCCAGAGAGCCAAACGTGTCCTGGGCTGCATCCAGAGCCCCGTGGGCAGCAGGGGAGGGAGGGGATTCTGCCCCTCTGCCCTCATAGAGAGTCCACCTGAGCACTGTTTCCAGCTCTGGGGTCCGCAACATAAGAAAGGACTACACCTGTTGGAGCAAGTCCAGAGGAGGGCCACAAAACTGATCAGAAGACTGGAATGCCCTCCTGATGAAGACAGGCTGAAACAGGTGGGGTTGTTCAGCCTGTAGACAAGAAGGCTTTTGGGAAACCTTATTGCAAACCATTGACAAGATAGGGAAAATCTTTTTAGCAGAACCTGCTTTGATAGGACGAGAGGTAACGGTTTTATACTGAAGGGGGGAGATACAGACTAGATATAAAGAAGATTTTTACAGTGACAGTGATGAAACACTGACACATGGTAGATGCCCCATCCTTGGAAACATTCAAGGCCAAGTTGGACAGGGCTCTGAGCAACCTGATCTAGTTGAAGTTGTCATTGTCCTGGCTCATGGCAGGGCGTAGGACTACATGACCTTTACAGCTCCCTTCCAACTCCCATTATTCTATGATTCTATGATTCTGAATGTACGTGTAATGTAATGTCTGCCTAAATTTAAAAAGTTAAATGCTCACAGAGGAAGAGGTGGGGCTTCATCTGCACACCTCCATTTCTTACAAGCCTAAACTGCTATCCCAATAGTCTACCAAGTATTGGTAACTAGAGGTTACAAATCCAGTGGTCTTCAGACATCAGATGAAGAACTGCTGTGATGTTTCTCCACTCTCAGCCCCCAAATTATCAGGCTAGCCCAGAGATCCGAGGCTTTGAGGAAAGGAATATCAGGAGATGGCAAAGATTTCCAAAAGAGGCTCTGACCCCAATATATGATGGTGCAGCTCTCTTTATTCTGTGATGTCCAAGGGAAAGAGCAGGGCAAAAGAGGACGAACAGGAAATGTCAGGGGTTTATCTAGGCTTTGGACAGGGAGGGCTTCTTGGCTCTCCACCAACCCTGTCAGGGCAGGAAGGAGGGGTCCAGGGTTATCTGATCAGAGTCACAGGGGTCCCAGGGAATGGGGGAAAGGCATGTCCGAGAACAATGTAACACTGCTGTTCTGATTCCACAGTCATATTCTCAAGTGAGGAAGCTGATCTATACTGTTGCAACTTTCTGCCTTTGAGGTTGTATTCAGGCACCTACCAGAATAATTTCCAGTGACCATACTCACTAGTGCTAGTTAAAGTTAAATAAACTGAAGGTTTTTCTTCCAAAACACTCATGTTGCTTACTATGTAGAAGCACAGTAACCAGAAAATTGGATTCAAATGCACTTTTCCTTAAGATGTGCAGACTTTTACCGCAAGATCTTAAAGGGACCTTAAACATAAGATCTTTTAACTACTGTTTTAATGAAACATTAGTTTAGTGATTTGGAAGTGTAATTTAAAATACTTTAAGAAAACAATGATAGGGTTATAACTACATCAATAATTGAATTTAGAGTCAGGAAGCAGGCTTATATTAAATTTCTGATCCTTGAGAAAAAGGAAGAACCCTGTGTACTAATATCAGTAAGGACTTTCCCACTCCTATGTAATGATTGCAACAACAGATGCTCAGTGGATCCCTGCATCCCAAGACCATGAATGGGAAGTAACTTATTAATTGCATGAGAGTAGTAATGGCTCATTAGGTGAATTATCTCCAAATTACAATGGCTGCATTTATTAACAACCCAGGTGACCTAATTGAATACAACAGGGTACAAAAGCAGTTGCTCTAATTACATGGAAGCAAAACAATGGAAACACCTCATTAATACTATTTGAAGGCACCAGTGCATTTACAGCTAAACAGTGGACAAATAAATAATACCTACCAAACAGTAATTATATGGTGCATACAAGTCAAAACACATACTGGAAGAGACAGGGAGGACTGAGTAAACTACAGAAAACATCAGATAATCCTACCTGTGCCCCAGTTGCAATTTCATCAGCAGCTTCATTCATCACTCCTAATGTTTGGAAAGCAAATACACAGAGTTCCCGTTCACAAACAGTGGGCTATACAAAAAAAGAAAGTTAATTTTATTTCTGTTCTAATTTGAGTTCTTGTTTTTATCATGTCATGACCTACAACAAAACCCTAATTAATGCTAATGATTCATATTTTAACTGCAACATTAATTTCAAATAATTAATACATATCAATTATTGAGGAAGATACATTAGAGAAACATTTTACTAACCTGAAGAACTCTAAAACTCACAAGTATTCAGAGAGGCTACATTTAAAAGAAATCCCAGCACAGTTACAAAACCAAAATTACAGGCATAGTACCCCAATTTTCTTAAGATTATCTATCTGAAAGCTTCCTACATAATTAAACGTAATAGAGAACAAATCCTGAAGCTAATGGATGCAGATTTATTCGTCATAGCTTCTTGCACTGCTGTTCAGAACACACATAAAAATCTGATCTGGAAGACAAATTTCTTGAAGAGGCTATGTTTAATTTTTGACAATTTAACAAATCATTGGGAGACTATACGAAAATACATTACATTTTTAAGCATAAAGGCCATATTTTGAAGCTTACTTATTTTAAGAAATAAAGACACTTCAAGTCTTTTTTCAGCTATTAAATAATAAAACCCCCTACTTGTTGAACCAACTTTTGCCTATTAAAAAATAATTCATCATGGCATCACAAATAAAAAAACGTTTTCTCTAAACTGCATACTGAGTGAGAACTGAACATTTTGCCTTCGTAAAGCAAAGCAGAAATAAAAAGGAATGTAGCTTTAGGTAACAAAATTAGGCATGTCTTCATGAGCTTCCTAACTGTTTACAACCCTTACAGCAACTCCATCTTATTTACTGAAAGATAATTAGCAGACCAACTTTATAAAGGCTCAAGTAATATCATATCAGAACAACTTTATAAAGGCTCAAGTAATATCATATCATGAATTGTTACAAGTATTCAAAATGAACAAATAGTTGAAAGAAACACTAATTAAAACCTTCCTTAAAATTACCCAATAAACACAACCTGTTATGACAATGCTGAAAACAATCAAAAATAAATCCTGGATACTATTTATTCAAATGCACAGTATTAAATCCTAGCTCACTGAAACTTAAACTTATCTTTGTAACTGAAAGATCTGAGTCTAGTGACCACAACAAGTACAAAAGCATTTGTAGTAGCATGCTTTAAAGTTCAAGCCACTGCCTCTACAAAGCACTTGCAGAAATGGAAAAATTAATTAAACACACAAAGAAAACCTAAAATTTAGCTGAATCCTGTTTCAGGCAACAGCTTTGCCAGTAATAAGCACACAGACGCTTTGCAGCACTTAAAACATTTATTTGCTGGGTTTCAAACATTCAAGACCTCAATAAACATCCAAAATCTTCTGGACTGATACAGTCTCACTTCATTTGCTTTACAAGAGCTATCGTCTTCCAAATCCGATAATGTCACCCATTTGATTTAGTTTATCTGTCATACTACATTGCATTAGGCAGCAGATGAAGCCAGACATGATCAAATTCATTGTGTCATGGCAAGCTGGACATGAAGTATCTATTAGTGTCATTATTCTTGGGTGTTCCTCATTTAGAAGATGGTCAAATCATTTGTTCAGTGGGCTAACTATCACAATCAACAGAATACACATACTTCCTTTATTTCAAAGCAAGGAATAATTCTGGAATAGCTGAGCAATCCAAATTTGGCCATGCTTGTCATTAAGAAAACTTGTAAAAAAAGACTTATTTTTGATATTTTGTTTACAGTCTCAGCAAAGTAAGTTATCTTGAAACTAAATGATGGTAAAGGAACACACAATTTGTCACCATTTCTCTTTTTCCTGCCCCTTTGTTATGATCCCAGAATTGTCTGAGTATCTGAAGAGGGAAGTTAGGAAAAAAGACATTGCACTTATGTTTGACTTCGGAAAATTTTTTGGTGTCTTTTTGGTTTTGGTATTTTTTGTGTGTGTGTGTGGTTTTTTGTTTTGTTTTGTGTGTGGGGTTTTTGGTTCTTTTTTTTTTTTGGGGGGGGGGGGATTGGGGGTTTGTTTGTTTTCGTTTTTTTTTGCCTCCGGCTGACACTAGACAACTCTAGATATAAGGGCAAGCAAGACAGAAGAATTTCAGCCCTGAAGTGGAACAGATACTTCTGTTAGGATCCATACAATTTTTCTGATTTTGTGTTTTTGATGAACCTTTCCATCCACTATGAATTTTGTCAAAACAATAAAATGGGGAAAATAATCCCAACCCTATAGCTAAAGGGACATTTCAACAGTCTGTCTTCATGTATCAAGTCTGGATGCCTTTTAGCCTAACCGAGAGTAATTTTAAATGTACATTTGAATTCTGTTTCTGGAATTGTCTCAATTTACCAAAATAAGATGTTTTTAACTTACATCTCCCACAGGTGTTAGCAATGTATTCCACGAGACATTGGTGTGGCAATTTCTATATTCTCTACTCCAGTCACTAGTTAAGCTCAACCATTTGTATTGTTTAAATCCCTACAAAATGAAAATACTAGCTTGCAATTCAGAAGCAAATATTTGAGGAGTCTTATTTGTCACACTGTGACTTACCTATTCAGTGTTAAATTTCCTTACTTATGTTTTGCCTGCAATTGTGCACGTTAGAACCAACAAAAACATATGGAAACTAAGTTTTAAAAAATCAATTCTAAAAGGCAGAGTTTAAAGAAAAACACAAGCTTTGCAAGGAAACTGGGATTCAAGGCTGCTCCCACTCTGCTGCTAATGTTTTGCATATTGATTGCGTGTTTCCCTTTATATGGTGTCCACTCTGCTCGTCTCATAGGATTCATGCCTTTGGGATGGGAACAGATCATAAATATGAGAAATGTCCCTAGCCACACTAAACAAACAAGAACAGCGCTGACACATTTATAAAAGCTATGTTATTCCCATGTCATCTTTGGATACTCTGACTGTGGTTCATTTATATGCAACATTCAACAAGCTAAACTTTCTAAGAATCTTTGTGTCTGTACTTGAAATGTTCAATGAATGTGTTCTTACTGATGTGAAATTCACAGCCACAAATGTACAGATAAATTACCTTTTCCTGGATTACTATCTCCCATTGTTTTCAAGGGGAAAATACAGAACAAAATAGGGCTTAAACACATACTTATTTCTTAATATGGATTTCATCCTAGGAGCACACAGTTCCACAGATTACAACCACCACCTTGAGTATACAAGCTGACTGGCTGGGGGACTTTGTTGCTTCCTGAAGAAGGCAACTGTAATTCCTTTCAGCAACAGCAACTACCAGGGTCTTACATAGACTTTATTTTTAGTCTCGAAAATAGAAAACTAACATAAAGCCATTGGTCTTCACAGAACTATTAGCTAAGTGAAGATCATTCATTGGGTGCTAAAACACTATTAGAAGGATCATTATTCCAGTGGGGAAAAACCAGAAAAAAATAAGAAATGGGCAGTTAACATGAGACTGCAAATGCTTGGAGGCAAAAGACAATGACAGAACTAGAGAGCATCTTCTGAATGTTTGAAGTTTTCAGACTTTTCCTTTAGCCACCCCCATTCTTTGCATGATCAGTAGCTCCCACCCAACTGCTGCTGTGGTGAAAAAAAGCATAGAGTTCCTGTGCGTTACAATGCAAATGTAAATTCTTTCTGCAGTGACTGAGACTGGCAGACACACAAACCACCTACGCACTATGACATATCCTGGTTCCTGGACTAATACACTACCTAAAATGTTTTCTAGACATTCTTTCAATTTGAAAATCTGAAACTTTCATAGTCTATATCAATCTAGCAACTTTCTAATGTGGGCTGCAGCTGCGCTTAAAAGCAATGTGTCACACTTAGTCCTGTGTTCTGAGGGATATCACACAGACACTAAAGAGGCTGTAACATGACTAACACATCTATAAAACTATTGATCTCACAGGAGATGCTTCAGGCAAGGCTTATTGCCTGACATACAGCAAACACAGTAAATGGTGAAGGTGAAACCATTAGTGACCATCCCACTTTTCCTAATGAAAGCAACAGATGAGGAGGCAAAATGTAACTTCAAATCTCTGTTCCGTTTCCTACTTTCCACCATGCCAAGTCTTAGTTTTACTGTAAGGTAAACTCTTTGAATAGTTTATCAGTATTCACGTGTTACATGGAACAGGCTGCTCAAAGACACAGGATATACCATAGTGGTGATCAGGTACAACATGAAGAAAGATGAGAATAGTCTGTAGCTGAGTAAGAAATGTCACTTGTTCTATTTGGCTTCATTTTGCCTGATCCAAATTTTATTTTCTGGGGTTTTTGGAGGATTTTTGGGGTTTTTTTTTCTGGGTTTTGGGGGGGGGGGGGGGTTTGCATCTTGCACACTTTCAAAAAATATACTTTTACTTAACAGATACAGAAAAAAAATGGTGAACAAACAAGCTTTATAGAATGCTAGATGGGGATGCTGCATTTGGTAACTTGTTGGCAACAGGAAAAGCTATACTGCAGTCATTTTACTCTGTCAGTAAAATATACATTATTTGAAATCTATTCTATTAACATACAGGTTGTAGCTGGAAAGGCTTTTTTTCATAAAAAGAAACAAAACCAGCCTATATTGTGGCATAAGGATTAGAAAGACCACAGTGTTATTCCACAAAAATCTTGGAATTCCATAAGCATCTTGGCTTAACTCCAGCTGACTAAACATATTTGTACACCTACACTTTTCTCCACAGTTCAGTGATGTTTATTCTGTTCAAGAAATTTCCCAGGACTAAGCAGCATACTCAATGCTCCTGTGTTTTCAGTGGTGTCTAAGACTCTTGTATTCAAAGCACAGAGAAATCCAAGACCTCTTCAAGTCAACAAGACTCCACAAAGGGCAAAATTTCAACCATAGTAAATAAAACATAACTGAGAGCACTTTGAGACGAAAAATAATTTAAAAAATGCAAGCTCACTAATGGAAAAAGATGTATCAGAATTACAGGACTATGCTTATTTTTACAGCTAAATAATAGGAATAGGTATTTCAGATATTGCTTTATGATATTTTACTGTTCATATATTATGGAGAAAACATTAAATAGCAGAAATGTATGCTGTACAAATTTCAAAGAAACTAGCTGTAATATTTAATATTGTTGATTTTTTTTTACTAATCCTTTCTTTGTTCTAAGGAGGTCTCAGTCTGAGGTTTCGACACAAGATGGCACTCTATGGAGACTTCTTCACTAAAAACAAGGAAAACTGATACACAAATTGTCTTTTGTTTACCTTATTGAATATATTCTGAGATTATTTTGTTCTGTATAATTGTCTCACAGATGTCTAAAACCCATTCACTCATGCTGTTCTGTTAATGGCCTTAGTATTTGCAAATGAGGAATTTGGGAAGGCACAGAACAGCAAGACAGATATCAGCTTTACAAATTACACTATGTAAAAGCTGAATAAGATCAAAGAATTACAGAAAGATTGAAGTTGGCAAGGATCTCTACAGGTCATCTAGTCCAACATCCCTGCTCAAGCATGGTCACCCGGAGCCGGCTACCCCGAGCAGACAGTTTTGGAATTTCTCCATGGAAGTGAACTCCACAACCTCTCTGGACAACTTATTCCTATGGTCAGTCACATTCAGAAAAGGTGAAAAAGGTAAAAAGTGTTTCCTGTTGTTCCACTAAAACCTCCTGTGTTTCAGGTTGTATCCTCTGCCCCTTGTCATGCCACTGAACACACCATAAAGGGCCTGGCCCCATCCTTTTTGTACCCTTCCTTCAAATATTTATAGACATCAGTAAGAGCCCACCCATGCCTTCTTTTTTCCAGGCTCTCAGCCTTTCCTCCTGTGTGATGTGCTCCAGCCCCTTTAATCATCTTACTTTCACTGGACATTCTCCAGTGGCACCATCCCTTCCTCATGCTCAGGAGCACAGAACAGGCACAGTGTGGCCTCACCAGGGCAGTGTGCAGGGGACACATCACATCTCTCCACACACTTAGACAGTTCTACCATTTAATGTAGCCCAGAACACCATTAGCCTTCCATACCACAAGTACACATTGCTTTCTCGTGTCCAAGCTGGCGTACTTTTTTGCCCAAGCCAAGCTGCTTTCCAGCTGGCTGGGCCTCAGCATACACTGGTGCCTAGGTTTGTTCCTCCCCACCTTCAGGACTTTGCATTTCTCCTTGCTGAAGTGCATGATGTTCCTGGCATCTCCTGCTCCAGACTGTCGAGGTCCCTCTGACCGGCACCCATCGCTCCGGAGTATGACACACTTATCCATTTTTTCCACCATCTGCAAACTCTCTGAGAAGACACTCTGCACCATCATCTAGGTGATTAATGAAGGTACTAAACAGAACTGGACCCACTACTGACACCTGGGGTACACCACTTAGTTGCTGACCTCTAAGTAGACTTTACCCAGCTGAACATCACACTCGAGGTCCAGACATTCAGCCAGTTTTCAGACTACCTCACCATCTCCTTAATCAGGCCACGCATCAACAACTTGTCTAAAAGGATCTTATGGCACACACTGTCAAAAGCCTTACTCACATTCAGGCAGAAAATATCCACTGCTCTCCCCTCATCTACCAGACCAGTCACTTCCTCAAAGAAGTTTTATCAAGTCAGTCAAGTATGAATTCCCAGTGGTGAAACCATGCTGGCTCTTCGTGAAGATGTTTTTGTCCTTAATGTGC
Source organism: Taeniopygia guttata (assembly GCF_048771995.1). Taxonomy (NCBI): domain Eukaryota; kingdom Metazoa; phylum Chordata; class Aves; order Passeriformes; family Estrildidae; genus Taeniopygia; species Taeniopygia guttata. The sequence continues at coordinate 53,077,061 of NC_133063.1, read as the reverse complement.
CTGAAGATGGTTTTGAGGCTTAGCTGCTTCATCACCTTTCTACAGATCACGGTGAGGGCGACCAGGGTGGAGTTCTCTGGATCCTCTCCTTCTTGCCCTTCTTTAAGAGAGGACTGACATTTTCTTTATTCCAGTCTTCAAATATGATATCACATTTTTATTACACTTCTTTTAATCAGATCATTAAATATAATAGCCACTTTTGTTAATGACTCATTATCTCATTATATTAAATGTTTGTAATAAAAGTACATTCTGAATTCCTAAAACAACTTTTTTCTCTACTGTTACAGCAGCAGAACTTTTGCATTATTAAAATGCAACTTAGTCCTTTCCTAGAATATTCTAGTAGTAATAAAAGGAAGACTTTCATAAAGCATTAAAATAAGTAAATACCCATCTAACATTGAACCAAATAATCCTTAGGTTTCTTTATTACATTGGTAAATCTGCTTTGGAAAATACATGTTTTACTAGATGAACCAAAGCAGATGGTTAAAAAGGACCTTTAGAGGGTCAGTCAGTACTTTCGTTCTCTCATACATTATTAACTTTGTCTAAACTTTATCCAAAATTTTAGATAAAGCTAAAGTAAGTTTTTCGTAAAGCTTTATCAAGCATTGTAACAGGCTGCTCAGAGTGGCTGTGCAGTCTCCATCCTTGGAGATCTTCAAAAGCCAGTGAAAGGCAGTGGATGAAACAAATTCCAGTTTCAGGAATTTGCATCATGCATGCCCCATGCAAGAATCTGTCAGTACTTCAAAATGGGTTTTGTGGAAGTCATTCAACTTTCCTAAGTTAGTTTCTAATATCTAATCTAATACTGTCATTTGAAAGAAATCAGGATAATTTATTTAACTATTTAAACAACACAGATGTGAATGAACTACCAACTGTTTGAAAATGTTAAGGGAAAAAAGCATTTCACAATCCAAATCTAGCCATTAATTACAATCAGGTAATAGTCCATTCTCACTCATCTAAACAACTTCTCTATTGAAAACAAATTCTAAGAAGGGAACATGAGGCTAATAATTCAAATGACCAGACCCTTACTTTTTTCAGCAGATTTGCCATATCTACCTTCTGTGTGTTTCCTCCATAAAACCTGTGTTTGACCTTCCACTTTCCTCTTGTTCAAAACAGAGCAAGGAGATACTTCAGAAGACGGCAGAGCTCCTGAGAGCTCTGTAGCACAGGTTGCCTTGCAGGAAGATGCACTGTGATTCTTCACATAAGTTAAGGGAGCTGTTTGGATGTAGAGACTGCAGTCCCAACACTTCCTAATGATTTCAAAGCCGTTTCTTTATCTTATTGTGAAAAGTGAAATATGCAGGATTCTAATCATCATTAGAAATGACTGCATGAAATAACATTGGTTCATGTTATGTAAGTGCTTAAATAATATTTTTTATTCTTAGATCCTTGTATTCACTATGTTTTTCCTCTGCTTTGCAGAACAATTGAATATCATTCCACGTAGTGATTTCAAGTAATTTTCTGATTTTGGTGGTACTCTATGTAAGTGTGTCTCTCTAAACATCCATTTTGGCTTTTATACCTTCTGGTGTACTGCAAATAATCCTTAAATCTCACTGTGCTTTTGAAATAAATACAGAAGAAACATGCTGTGATGAGATCTTTCATTCATGCCCGTCTTATCTGGGGAAGGTGTGAATACTTACGGGAAAACATCGCCTACTTTACTACTGTGGGATTTTTTTAAGTGGATGGAATGAAACGGTGGACCATGGGCCTTTTCTTAAGAAGTGTGTTACAACTTCATGATGTTTATGATCTTAGATAAAAGATTCCTTCTTCCATTTAAGAGAACCTTTGTTCTTCCCCTTCTCAGTAATATAGGTGCAGTTCCTCGTGAGGGTATTAGGTTTGGGCATGTTCTGAGGCCACCCCATCTACCAAATCTGCTTTGTTTTACACACACACACACAAACTTGTGGAGTACACAGAGGAAATGAGCATTTAACTCTGGTCTTCTGTATTTCAGGGAATTTTGGAGCTCAAAAGAAAACTGGTTATTCTCAAAGATACTCACTTTGCTCTGTAAAGAAAGTCCTAAGAGAAAGATAAGAATTTCTTACTTATTCATTTTCAGGAAGCCAATAAAGCAGCCCCTTCATTTATCCTCAATAAAGGACTAAGAAGGCCTAACAGCACCCAAAAATTTCAATGTACAAAGAGGATCCCTGAAGCAGTAGGGAACATTTACATGATCAGATAATTATGGAGGGTTCTGGAGCAAGACAGAGGTCCACTGTAAAATCATCAAGTCAAACATATGCAATCGTGTCATGCAGCTGTTCTGCAACAAAATCTCCCATACAGTAATACGTCTGCCGTGTGGATCTAGTACCTAAATAAAGCCATACAAAATGAGACATCTTGTTGTCATGAAGTGGTTGTTATCTTATGGTAAAAAGATGTCAGGATTTTTTAAAAGTAACTTAAATTGAAATAGATATTAAAGCCAGACTACTCCCCCGGGAAAATTTATTTAAGAAAATGAAGCATAATACTGAGAAGAAAGCTTGCTAAGAGAGATTGATTGAAAGATACTGTATAACTAAGATAAAATGATAGTCTGCAGAAAGAAAAAAAAATTATCTCTCAGTTTCAGATGGTTTCTTCAGCTATTGTGAGGATGAGAAATCCGTATTTCCCAAGTCAGTAATAACTAACACAAAAAACTATGTACAGCATAAGAGTTTGTAAGTAGGTATAGAAGACTGTAATTGTTGTGTGATGGCAATTGTTCAGTTTTTTTAAACTGCATTTAAGACAATTAATAAACTATACTGTAGTTCAGGAATAGCACCAGGTTGACATATGGGAGGATCAGAGAATCAAATTTCTCAGTGGCCTCTTTATAACTGCATAAAACGACATAAAAGATCAGAAAATCAAACCTATATACATATTAATTTTTCAAGCAGTAACTTTATTATGTTTTTATAATTTCATAGATCTTCTTTGCTGTTGAAAAAAAAGAGGTCCAAAACATAGAAGGGAAACTCACATTAAGAACACCCACACCTAGACACGAACCTGTGTGCATCTGTGTGGAGGAACTGAACTTTAGAGAGCGAAACTGGTGAATGACCAAGAATTATACAGCCTGTGGTACCTCTCGTGACACAACCTGCCGCAGAGAGAGCCTGTCATGTAATGCCTTCAGGATGCAGGCATCCGTAGAAAAGGAGATCTGGATACTCATGCTAAGCACACCATGGCAAGGCACACACCATTACAAAACTTGGTAAGGTTATGGTGGTATCCAAAGAGAGAACTCTTTACAAAGGCCAGACACCCTCAATAAAACTACACTGCATGCAGCCATGCCTTAAATGAAAGCTTGCTGCGTTCTTGTAACAAAAGTACTCAATTTCTGAGATCTGCTCCTGCAGTGATACTAATGAGCAAATGCTCTTTTTCCTTACATACGTTAGATATATACACACATATATATGTATGCATGTATGTGTATGTGTGTGTTCAACTGAAGCATGTACATAAATCCCACAAACTGACTACCTTCAAGCTGCCCCTGGCCTGAGCTCTCAGTAGAATGAAGCATAAATTTTCTTAACACACTCCAAGGCAAGCTAATGCTCAATCCACACAGATCTTTTCTCATCTTCTGCAGAAGTGCAAACTCATTAATGGCTCTATATTGCTTATTGAGTCATTCAAGCATACACAGAGTATGCTAGATTTCTTCCTGGTATCTAATTTTTCCTAGGCTATATAATGACACTCTTCTGGTTTTGCCGAGCTTGTCAGGTTATGCTACTTCAAACACTGATGAATATGTGTTCAGGAGCAAATATGGTTGCAGCTTCTTCTGTTGTGAAATGTTGACAAACTCTTAAACAGATAGCTCTAAAATGATCCTTTTTTAATTTGAAGACACAAAAGAGTAATTCTCAGAGATATTCATCTTTATGGTGGGAAAAAAGGAATTTAGATTTTTTCATTTAGAGCAGGTAACTTTACCTTCTGGTTCTTTTAAATAGAATAAATCCTACTGTTTGCTTTGATTTATAGATAATAGATAAACTCCAATAACTTAAATAACTATGTTTTTCAAAACAAGGTCAGATTTTTTTAATCACTCTTCAAACATTACTGATTTTGTCTTATGTCTTTCTGTCACAGGTAATATACACAGCAGTGCATTCAAACACAAACAGTGAGAAACGGATGCCTTTTTAAAGGCTTCTAATCAGTTTTGGCTACTGATAAAACCTGTCAGAATACATTGCTTTTAAAAGATAGATCTGAGCTAGAAGAAGCAAAAATAACTCTGGATATCCAAAACTATAGGGGCTTAACCATGACATAAATAGTGTTAACTGGGTATGTATATGCCTTTCCAAATCCTGCCAGCAGCCCATTTGTACACCCTATATGCAGTCAGAATGCCTGACCCTGGTGCCAGTCAGCATCAAGGGAAGTGACACTGAGGTGGCTTCTGCTACCAGGTAGAGCAATAGCCCTCCTGAATTCAGCTCCATGGAATTATCATAGGTAAGATCTGCTTCAGCTTATCCGTAGCTGCTGGCCACACTGTGGAGAAATTGTCTGGTATCAGTCAGACCATTCATTCACTGGAGTTAGTTTTCATGGCTTTAAAATCTTTTTAGGTTACTCATATTTCCCTACTGGATGAAGGGCAGGTGAAACAAGAGGATTCTAAACTGCAAGACCAGCCCTAAAGCTAAGAATTGTATTCTGTTAAAATACTCTTTCACAAAGATGCGCTGATCCAGGCAGTGTGTCTCTCATGATTGATCTTACTCTTTTCCACTGTTACACCAACAGCATGAGAGGCTACAATGATCAGCAGGAAAAATTCTATTCCCAGTCATACAGGAAAAAAATGAGGAGCTGCCTAACTGGCCAGACTTTGGGCATACAGAGCCACAACACATTTGAGAATGGTTCATTCCAGCAGCCTGTGAGCAAAACAAGGTCAGAAGAATTTCACAGAGTGCTGGCATTAACACCAGTGTATGTAAATACCATGGTCACGGTTTGATAAAAGCTCAAGGATGATGTGCCCTAAACTTTCAGAAGAATGCCAGAGCACTGGGAAAACACTCTAATGCACTTCTCTGTGTTATGTGGCTGTGACTACTGTAGCACAACAGTGTTCAGTGAAATACATGCTATTTTACATTTATGTGGTATGATAAAAACTTAATTTCTCTCTCTCTTCCCTGTGAGACTGTTTTTGTTTCCAGATTTACAGCAAAACCTAGTTAATATGCTCCATATTTTTGCATCTCAAAAAAGTATTAGGATGAAACCCATCTGAAATAATTTAATGGTTTTCCAACAGGTTTGTGTGGTCCACAGCTATTCAAAGCACTACAAAATGCATTGTTTTACCAGCACACCACTTACCCGCAGCATAGGGCCATTCTGGAACACATGAGGTTCATCACAAACTACACAGTATTCATTCAATACTGGTATCCGCTGCTCAGCAAATTCAATACTCTGAGAACAATGAAAATGAGAATAACAGCATCTGCTTAAAAATATTTAACAGTCAGCTCATTCTCCACAGTGTTTCATATGTGAGTAGTATATGACATCCTACCTGCACAAGAAAGCCACGGTCTCGCACCGGAATGCATTTTGCACCATAATTTTGCTGCAATGGAAAAGTTGAGGCAACTTCAGTGTTGGCACACTATTTGTAAGGAAATGGTAAAGCATTTATAAGTTTTTGCATGTAAATATGTAAACAATTTGCATCTAAAGAGATCTCCCATTTGCATGAACCTGATTACAAATTATCAATCCTTTTACTGTTTACTGATATAGGGTAGGTTTTTAGTATTTCTTCCTAGCTCTTAAATCTGATGGAGATTTGTATCTCACCAGTCAAGAAGCTTCAATCTCAAATGAAAACACCAGTGCCTCTAATCCATCCTAATAAACTGATGTTTGGTAACTTCCATTGAGTTTTCACTGCATATTGCCTATCCAAATACAGGCTGTATGTTAAGGCTTGAAAGACTACTGTAACTCTCAGAAATGCTAAAAACCTTTTTATTTTATATGTACTAAGGTCTCACTTCTGCAACACTGGACTAACATATCTTTATGCTCAGATACTGATCAAATTCTTTTTCTTTCAGCACATAACAACATAAATCAGAAGTAACTTCTGTTAACAAGAGTCACTAAGATTCAGACTTCCCTCCAGACTGGCATCTATTTCAATCACACATTGTTTTGATAGAGTTAGACCAGCTCCATTTACCGTGTTTTGGCAGGGTTTTTTTTAAATAGGATTATTTCCTTTCATTTTTCTACTGTTTAATTGCTTAACTGCCTTTTCATTTTTCTTCTGGGAAACAATCCTACTTGTATTGATATAAACTCATATTTTAGCTGAGAATTGAAGAGAACTCAGGATCTTGATTCACCACTCCTACATTCCATTGGCTTCAAATTGCAGTTAGGCATCCAGGTTACATACAGATCTGGTGGCTGCATATAAAATATGAAATAGACTCTTGATGCCCTTCCACTAATATCAAACTACATCTGACCAGGTACATGATGATCTTCCCTCAAAGTAAGTGCACTGAAGCAATAAATTATGGGTAGTTTTTATAGGCTGCCAAACAGGGCCTGCCTTTTTCCTCATCAGCTGATAACACCAGTAATGAAACCTAGTCAGCTCTTCATTATCTTAAAAAAACAGAGGGACTTTTCCTATTAATACCAGGAGAGTAAAGTCTTGCTATGTTAATATATCCTCTGCTGAATCAGAAAAAAAGTGCATCTCTAAACTGTAACAAGAATAAAGTCTGATGGCTCATCTTAAATTAATTTTACTGTGCACATCACATGAATCAACCAAACAACATACATATCAATAACCTTATGATAGTGTATCCCTGCCTTTAGATCTGAAGAGTATAGCTTAAAGCTTACTAAATTACCATGAAACATAGTGCACTAAATGTAATTTCATTATGTAGAAAGCACTATTTTAAACATATGTATGGCATCTGAAGAGAGAATCAGCTTCCAAGGTGCCACCAGGAAAAGGGAGTAGAGAGAACTATTTTCTAAACACTTCTCCCCAGATCACACACAAAAAACAGGCTGTTGCCTTGAAAGACTGCAAACAAACCCACTCTTCCTTCTAAAGTAAAAAGCCATCTTTAAAGAGGTATAGACAGAAGAATCAATTTTGAAAGCTCTTTCTTAAATGCAAGAGCATATGCTGCCCTTTGTTTTCCCAATTGATCATGTCTCTGAGGAAAGTAAGAGGGCCAGCATGGGCCCAATTCCTTGTGTGGCCCCTGATGTCCCTCAGCACATTTGCAGGTTTAAGTTTAACCCTTCACAAATCACAAATGTGCAAGAGGTGAATGGAACCATGATTGAACTTGTTGCAGTATGGTGGGGATGATGATGATGATGATGATGCAAATGCAAAGATTAGAAGGAGAGGGGACGTGGCACTCAAACCATCTAATGGACAGTTGTTTCCCCCACGAAGCAAGCAGGGAAATGAGAAAACTCCTCTGCAACCAACCTAATTTTGCAGCACAGAAGTGCACACTGTTCGTTCTTCCTGCAGGAAGCATGCAGGGAAGAAGTGGGTGACTGAATTTTTTTCATGACCAGCTGAGCTGAATTTCAACATGACACATAAAATCTCTGTCCCAACCCCAGCAAATTCCGATTTTATAACTTAACTATATGTGTATGCACAGCTGTTTGAATCCTCCTTAAAAAGCTAACTTCATTGCTCTTGTCTTCCAGCATATCTAATATAGTCACTATCAAAAATTCTAAGTATTAATGCCTTTGCACAAAAAGCATAATAGCACATTTGGAAAATAATAGGAGGAAAATGAGCAGAATACAAAAAAAATATTACTCACAGCAGTTTGTGAAGGTGATGATGAGGATGGTGTTAAGATACCAATAAGCCCTGAGGTAAGAGAGAGCCTCCTGCTCTCTGCCATGGTGGACTCCTTGAAAGGCTCCGTTTTGGATGATTTAGGGGCATTGGAGTAAGTCTTGCTGAGCAACTTATGATTCTTCAATCCATCCAATTCTTCCATTCTAAGGTTACTGGAGTAGGATCTGCTTAAAAGTTTGTGGGGCTTCAAGGTGCTGTTGTGCTCACATCGAGGATCCCCAGAGCACGACCTATTTAACACCTTATGGGGCTTTAAAGTGATGCACTCCTCCTGCTTGACAGCTGCAGAGCAAGCACGACTCAGCAGTTTGTGCGATCTAAGAGCCCTAGGGTCACTCGATAACGAGCGGCCAAATGTTCTGTGAGATTTTGTGGCACACACATCCTCCGCCTTCACTGTGCTAGAGCAAGTCCTTCTCAATAGTTTGTGAGTCTTGGAGATGCCATCCTGTTCTGGCTTCAGTTTTGATTTATTCTTACCACAGCCAGGTGGAGGATAACTTGGCGACCTTAGAATAAAGAACATGGCAAAGCTGGAGAATAATCAAAAGCCTTGGCAAATCAAGCAAGATCACACAGATGTAAACACTTTTAAGTGCCACCCATGTTTATATTTTTCACTAGTGATAATGCAACCCAAACTTTTAATAAACAATTGTATATAAAACATCTTCCAATACCAAAACAAGCAACTTACTCCTATTTACACACAAGCTCATTAATCAAAAAGACAATCAACTACTTAAGTAGAAGTTAGACCTGCGACCTTACAGCTTTTTGTAAGGTCTTCTGTGTCTCAAAACAAACCAATTATTCTGGAAATTATCTTAGAAATGAAATCCACCTCTTATAACACATCCTCCTTATCAAAATTTATCTTTTCTATGTAATGCTCACAACATGATACCATAGAAGTTATTGTATTCGGGACACAGCATAAGAAATTCTATGTTCAGATCCAATGGAAGATACCATGAGCAATGAAACATGGGAGACATTAAATTTAATTCAGATGAAAAGGATATTATTTTAAAACCATCATAGTAACGTGGGCACTTTGTGAAAGACAAATTTATACCCTTCTTTCTGGTTATAGACAAATTCTGAGTCTGTACTACCAGAAAAAAGAATGTGAGAGACCTAAATTAAGAATGCAGGAAGTAAAAAACAAAAGGTTTTTATGAAACAACGTTCACACTAACTATTACATTTCTGTAAAGTTCACATTTGCCTGGTCTTGCAAAGAACATGTAACAGGTATGCTGAATCATTTTCATATGTTTTATAAGCAGGTTTGGTTTGGTTTCTTGTATGTTTTGTTTTGTTAGGTGGCTTTTTTGGGGGGGGTTGGATTTTTTTTTTTTTTTTTTTTTTTGCATCAAATAGAGAAGCTAAAACCCAAAGGGAGAGGCCGGCAGTTTTCCCCACCCCGTTAGCAAGTGTTGACAGTGCAGGAGGCAGGTGGAGCCTGCTGGTTCACTGTAAGCAGCTGGCTCACTCTCACCCTCCTGCAGATGGGAGGTAGGACTGGTGCCCTGGGGACAGAGAGTGTCCTTACCTTTGGGCTGAGCCATCTCTGGACTTAAGCTCCCAAATCAAGAGGAAAAAGAATGGGCTGGTTTTGTATGCCCTTTCTAAATAAAAACAAGCCCCAAGCTACAGCCTGTGCTTGGCAGTCGTGTGTTGCATGGTAGGGAATGGAGAAGACTTCTACTTAAAACACCATCTTTGCTCCTCTACCAATCTTTTTTTCATCTTTGACATTCCATCCTTTTTCCATTTGAGTGATTGCTGTATTCTATCTCTTTTTCATACTCTGACCTTAGAATGGTAAAATTAATCAAAAGGAAGGAATATTCAAAGAAGCATTCAATTCAAATTTAGTAACTGAATTGAAGGGGTGATCTGTCAACCCTCCATAATCAGGAAACCACACTAGAGTAAATAGTCACCACCCTGAAAGAGGTAAAATCAGAACCTGATTCTACATATACTTATGAGTATGAGCAACTGGCAGAAATTGTATTAAATTCAAATTCATTCAAACTATTCATAAACTCTTTCTTATGCTTTCTAATGACATTTCTCTTTGAAATTCTGTGCCTGTATTTCAGAAGTGGAAAACATTAATGTAGTCAAATACTGGAGTGGGGAGGGTGCTCAGCATCTTTAAAAATCATTCATTCAATGATGACCATTCCAGTTTTAAAAAACTAAATATACAAACTGCTGTATAAAGAAGAGCTGGAAAAACACAGTTTTTAAAAATATACATAACATATGCTATACATATGTATTACTTGTATTTTCATTCTTACTATTCAAGTAAAGATAAAAATAAAAACACAAGTTAAAATAAAATTAATTATTTCCAGTTCTAGTTGTAACATGGCTGTTTCAGAGAGCAGGGCACTGAAATGCTCTGGCTTCTAATAATCTTAGAAGCTGCAACAGTACCTAGTTCACTCCTGATATCATGCAATGCAAGGACAGTAAACCCATGAGGTAAGATATAAATAGAGAACTTCTCTGTGAACAAAAGTCAAGATTTCACCTTGTGAAGTCTGCTGTGGATTTTGAACAGTTTATGGTGATAAAAGCTCATTTTCCTTGCTGCAATTACCTGCGCAATGTAGAAAAGATGTGCAGAGGGGATTTCACCTTTTTGTCAGACACCTTCTTATTGTGCGTACAGTTAGATTTTTCTTTACTGTTCTTCCATTGTTGTGTAACAAATGTCTGCATGATTCTACAAATAAGGATAGAAAAGAAAGATTTTCTTATCCCAGCCAGGACATAAGACATTTTAATACTATGGTTTCAGTGGTCACCATGCAGGTGTCAATGCAGTGTTCTCACTCTAGAGATGAAGTTTTCTGCCATGTATGTGGATTAGTAATTGGGTGTCCCAGCTCCTCAAAACCCCCTTTTTTTTTTCATGTAGAGCTAATTTAATATGGGACTCTTAATGAGAATACAGTCTGTGTAAAAAATCACTGCAAAACTTATGCAGAGTATACCTCTCACGGGGATCTAGACATAAACTGAGTCATGAGCATTCAAATTCAGCTACAGGGGTCTACCTCTCACATGACCACTGGCTACTGCATCTGCATGGCTAAGCAGAACCTTGTTCTCTGACTCTAATTTCACAGTGGGGTTCTAAATAGTGATAAAAGTCAAAGCTAAATTTGGTGTGAGAAAGAAATATGCCATTGCCATAGCCATGATGGACCAGTGGGCTCACGGAAATTTTTACTCCTGCTCAGTTGTGAACTGTGCAGCTAAATTCTTGAAAACGTCATATGGGAACCTTTTGTAATTACCTGGTGCAAAAAATCACAGACAGGGTAAATAGCAAAACATTTTAAGAGACTATTAATTTTGGGGAAGCATTTATTTCCTTTTTTTTTCTTCAAAGTTATGTACCATAGAGATTTTAATAACTTTATTAATTTGTAAGATTATGGAAGTGTTGCACTGAATTTCTTAAAACACTAAACAGGATTTTGTTTTCCTCAGGGGTTTCTTAATGTTGTAATGGCGAGATACTAAAGCTTATATACTTAAAAATTTATTAATGTACAAAAGCATACGTTAAGAGATGATTCAGCAAAATTGTATTAGAAAGAGCTGAACTATGACCACATGAAACTGACACATTTTTTGACTATCCTTCCATCTTGTCCTCAAAACATGGATGGCCTGATTTTTGTGGTATATCCTAGAGGCAACCATGAAAGCATAGCCCCCTCATAGTATGCATGAAGCTCAAAAGGACTCCTATTTCAGAGGCTTCATCATCTAAGCAGAAAGATGAAATTGAAAATTCCTAGATATGGTCTTTATACCTTTTATAGCTTTTTCCTAAAAGGCAACAAAGTGACAGAAAACCCTGGCAAGTAACGTAGGTCAGGTTCTCACCAACAAACCCAAACTTAAAATGGCAAATACTGACTTTTATTTAAAGATAAACAACTTCAAGAGGTATTGATCCAACAACAAACCTAGCAACATGAATTTTATTCTACTTGACACGGTCTGGAAACTAAAAGAGTGCTACATTTGCCTAAAAACATGGGTTTGTACTTTTCTAGACTTACTTTTTCAGCTGATGTCCCAGCCCAAATCTTTCCTTAGTAGAGATCTGAAATACATCCACAGTTGGCACTATGGAAAAAGGATATTTGTTGATATATGAACTTACAGTAGTAATGACAAACTCGTGGCCACATAAATCTTATTTAAGGACCCTCTTCTCTGTGGGGCTTGACTACAGACAATTAAATTGAAGCAATGGCAAGAGTAGACATGTCATCTAAGCATATTAAGAAAGGAGTGGTCCTTTTTGGAATATCAGGCAATATAATTTGTAATTTTACATATGGAATTCTCCCAAATTTATGTCTTCCCATGCATTTTATTTACAAAAATGCATATTTTTTTACATATACACTATGGAAGTAGCAAGCAGGATCAGATTAAATGTATCTGGACTGGCACTTTATCTCACCTAACATTTTAAACCTTTTTTCCGAGTAAGTAGTCTATACATAGTACAGTTCCTGTGGCTACGAAGAAAGTCCAGACTTAAACTGAATTAATTTGTATCTGGATTTTGCTTCTGAGGGTGTTTTAATACAAGATCAAAAACCATCATCTAAGTGCCTGACATGTGCATTCCAGTGGCCAAGTATTACCCTAAAATTTTGTCAAGGCCTGTCCTAATACTGGTGTATCCATATTCATGTCAGAAATTGCAAATGTACAGGGTAAAGGATGGAAATTAGCTAGTGGTATTACTAAAATCCTTCCATAACATTTGCTAGATAGAAGTGGCAGATGGAAGCCAGTACTTGTTGAGAGAGTCCCAGGGCCTCAAGGCAGGACAAAAACCAATGCATACCACAAGCACAAACAGACTGCATATTTTGTATTGCATAAGGTGGCAATAACCAAAGTAAAATCAAAAAGTAATTAAAACAAAAGTCTGGGGTTTGTTCAAATTTTATTAGAAGTGGAAAAACAATATTTTGATGTTATTCTGATCACTCAGTTGAATTTTATTCAGAATATCCAAGTTTGTACTTTAATTTTGTTTAACAGATTAAATTTGATAATAAAATACAATACATATGTTTGCCATGCAATTTAACTTAGTTCAAAGATCAGTAGTTATCTCTCCTCTAATGTTATTATTCAAATAGCATGAAACATAAACTCATCTTTTAAATATAAACTGCTGATTATTTTTTTTGAAAGGGATGAATGATTTAATTAATGCAATATCTTTGGATTGTCAAATTTCAGACACGCTGCAGGGGTTGGTGGGACGAGGAATACTTTACATACCAGCATACCTACAATCAGCAGTCTTATAATCTGACATCTAGACCAAAATTTTTGTCTAGACTCTACATTCAGATGAGACATGGCAATACCACTAGCTGATTCATCCTCTCTAAGACAGGTTTCTAAGGCATGAGGGACTAACTGCCCACGCAGCCCCTACTGAGACAAGCTATTAACCAGAACTATCTAAAATCAGTGTATTACACAGCTACAGGGTGGTACTCATATCCCCCACTGTGCTTTGCAATGTATTGTGTTCTTGTTTCTCAACGAATAGAATGTAGTATAGGACAAAAACATACAGCATAAAATTCTGGCTCTGTATTCTCAAGAAAACAGAAGAGGGATTCACAGAATTAATACAAAAGATGGTGGATCTCACTGTGCTTTGCTGGTAAGTAAAGAGACAAGGCTGCAAAAGCAGCTTAGCTCATAAAACCAACGTCAGCAAAGTTCTTGCCTGTGGCCCTGCTGCCTTTCTCAGAACTCCAGCACTCCCACAAGCAGTCAGCTGCAGCACTGGAACTATGTTTGCCACCTTAACCTTGTCATTGATGCAGAATATATATTCTTCTTACTTCTCCTTTCTCACTGCATGCTGCTCTACACACTTCACCTTCTCGTATTTGCTGCACTTCTTTATTTTTTAAATTACATTTTGACAGGAATGTTCTGAATACTAACACTGCTTCTTGCTATCGCAAATGCATACTTTAAGATTTGTATACTAACAAAAACGATTGAAGTAATAAACCACAGAAAAAAATACTAAAGTCAATGGGAAAAAAATATTGGTATAATGAAATGCTTACTTGAATGAACAAAATAGACATTATAGTTAGAATCGATGGACAACATATCCTATAGTAATAGCTCATTGGGACAGATTTTGCTAAACAGGACTGGAAATATCTATTCATTTTCCAGAAGAAGAATTCTCCCACAGATAAAAGCATGAACTGACAGCCTGTACTGCAAGTCTCCAAGGCTGGGCAAGTTATTATCCAAACTGAGTCTGACTTGGACTGTAAAAATATATCTGAAGTTGACTCTCACATATGAATGCTTCCAAATCTTCAAAATCAGTCGATTCTTCATAAGCTTGACCATTTTTCTCTCATGAGGAAACTTTACTCACTTAAAAATTCTTTCAAATCTAAAGATTTCCAGAATTCACACACTCATGTAGAAACCAGAAGCTGAAAGGGGGAATTACCATGGCCTAACTCTCTAAAGCTGCATGAAGAAGTGTATGTTAATGTGCTGCACAGGTCTGTGTATGTCTTCATTATTGGTCATATCCCATCTGTGCAGATGATGTTTGATTTAAAAAAATCAGGAAATCACATATTAGAAACTCTCAATCTTTATTCCTTAACCCTGGTTCCTAGGGGAAGCAGTTGCATCTCAAAGGATATCAGGAAATTAAGTTCCCAAAATCAACCTATGCAAGTTTAAATTAGATGCCTGTGTCACTAGGAAGGGCCCAGCCAAGCAAATACATAAGCCAAATTTCAAACCAATAGGACTCCTCTCAGCAGTAGAACTGAGCACATGCAGGGTCAAAGATTTGGTAGTGAGTAAGTGAGTAAGTGACTCACCCATGGCTCAGACTGGACACTACAAAAGACACAAGAAACATACAAAATTGACCAACCTGGTCCATTTAGGTACTGTGTAAGTGAACAGTGCAGTCGCACTATTATAGGCTCTGTGCGAATTACATCCCAAGCCACAGCAATCTCCTCCTAGTTTAAGACAATAAGAAAACAACAGACATCATTAGCCATTGTGAGGAACTACTGCCTTTTGTCAGTCTGCCTTAGGGCTGCTACAAACACCATCCAACCATTTCCCAATTGTTTAGTATCTACCCCAACATCATCAGGCTCAGAACAAATTATGGCATGTCAACGCCCCCTGAAGATCAGTGTCAGACTACTTCCAGTTCTTGAGCGAGCTCATTTAAACCAAGCAGAGGTTTATACACAACACTGCACGTACAGTACAGGCAGACACATTCCCATCTATCAACAGCTCAAAGCTGAGAAGCAAAGGAGCAAAAAAGACAGAACAGTAAGGCTCAGTAACTGTCTTATGTGCTGTGTGGACCTGAAAATAAGACATGTCTGTGCAAAAGCTAATGATGACCTTAGAAGTTCTCATTTTTGTTCTTTATATAGAGGCCAGGAAGTTGCTGCACAGATAAGGTGAAGAAGTGTGAAGCTGAATGACAGCATGAGAGCTAGAGAAACCATGCTGCCAGCCAACAAAGAGCTCTCCTGTTCCTTCGCCAGTCAAGTCTCTCTCTTATCAGTGTACAGGAGCACTCCTGACAAAGTCCTCTTCCCTTCAGGACTGTAAGAAGTGCTTTCACCTGACTCATGTCTAGGTTAATATAAAAATAATGGTGTTTCATTTATATTTATTAGAACATTTACCATCCACAAAAAATGTTTGGGAGGAAATACACGTGCAGCAAATAAAAGCTTAACACAGCATTTTAACAAAGTGGTCATAAAAGGGAAGAAAACCTTTCTACCCTGTATCAATCAATAATGTGACAACCACTTGTGAAGATCAAGTCTCCAAAAAAAAACGAAAGTATCAGTGGTTGTCTAGAGAGTCCGATGTGTAGCAAAATTAAATGGGTATTAATGTTCATTATGTAATTCTGTGATTAGATTACTTACATCAAGAAAGCTAACATCAATATGTAGATCAATATCTACATCATCAATGGCTCCATATTCCCTGAAAGGAAATAATTACATTACATTAGAGCTCTTTAAGATACTCCTCAATTCAGGAGTACTTACAACACCCAAGATTTTATAAAGGATTATCTTATCTGTAAAATCAGAATGGTTATAAAATACACATTTACATAGATTGGATCAATATTCCCAGTGGGTGACCATCGGCTGCACTTAAAAGCTTTTTTCAGAGGATCTTGCTTAAACACACTAAACCTTTTCCACTAATTCCCCCAAAATATCTCCACTGCTGCTATGTATTTCTGCCTCATGCATTGCAGAGATGAACAAAGAAAAATGAATAGCCACATGCTGCTCCCATTTATGACACATGAAAATCTTGTTAATTTTCAAAAGTATTTCAGGTTAACAGCCAGTAACCTAAAAACAGACTTCAGATAAACTACTGAAGACAAGTACAACATAGCCTATAGGATGGCATGTTATATCTGGGGGATTGGTTCATTCATTCAAGCACTTGCCTGTCAAAAATAAAGACTGCCCAGTAATGTGCTCAAGGCAATAGTTAATCTTTTTTATGTGTTATACGCAGTATTGTAAGATTCGGATTTGACAGATATTTCATTACCATCTGAAATCTTACATGTAAACTGTGATTTTTCTACCTCTTATTTTCTGAATCACTCTGATTGCCCTCCCCCAACATACTTGAAAAACAGAGCTACAAAATAATTATTCACAAACCTAAACAAACAACTTTCTTCCTTTTCATTTATGTTACTTAAGTGGACAATATTGTAAAAGTATTATCGCTCCAATTTCCACAGATTAGCTTCCAGCCACTAGGATGTGTTTAACTTTGAAGCTCCATTTCTATGCTTGTTGTCACAGTGACTTCCATGCTTTTCCATTAAACTTCACTAAGTGCAGAGCAACAGTTGTACATAAACCAATCAACAAGGCAGTTTTGAAACAGTAAAATGTAACTGTTTCCTACCAAAATTAGCTCTCAGATGTGGTAGGGCTGAGTTTGTGCTGAACATCACTTGAGCTCTTGTGAAGTTTGATGAAGGGAGCCCCTTCCACCGAAATTCAGCAACCCAATGGTTCTGTCTGGTCAGGGAAAACCCAAGTTCACTCTCTCGATCAGGTCTGTCCACACATGGCACACACAGGGCAGGACAGGGCTGTATTATAAGAGACTTTCCAGCCACCTTTGGCGCTGCTTCACTGTCATCTCACCCAGACCTGAGGTGACACTGGAGCAGGTGGTGCACAGGCACTTGCTGACTGCCTACAACTCACTAAAATCCTGGCTTTGAAATAGGGAAGCTCATACTCACTTGAAATACACTTCCATATTCACTTGAAATCGCTTTGAAATCGCTTTGCCCTCACTCCATTACTATCCTAGAAGATGGATTTTAGAAACATGATGCTAACTCTAGTTTTAATTTCCCAAGCTGACATGAGGAGGAAATAATGTTTTATTCCAACACCTGCATCTTATGATCTACTATCTACAATAGCCTCATCAAAGCCTCTTGATTTTGAAACTCCCAGAGGTTCTCTGTCCATAAACGAATAAGCAAAAGATCAGCTGGATGGATCACTTTCTCAGGGCTTTTGTGGCCAGATTTCTAAGGGCAGTGGTGAAAAGCATGCAGGTACAGAAACTTTACTTTTACATGTAAAACTGACTCTGTGACAGCAAGGGATTACTGAAAGGAGGGTCAACTGTCTAGAAAATATCCACTCTCAGTGAATACTTTTGTCAGAGAAATTCCTCTCTTCTTAGAGAAGTGGAGATGCACAAGAAGGATGAAAATGAACACTTAAAGCTGTGGGGTGTATTTCCAAGAATTTGTAAATATTTTCAGCTGCAATACAGTGGATAAGGTTTTACACATGCCAAAAGCAGTCACAGGTGCCAGTTTCTACTAGAATGAGCTCAAGGGGATCACAGTGTTTCCAGTGAAACAGCTGATTCAGTAAACTACATGCATTTAAGTTTTCAAAAGGTTACACATAATGTTTCCATTTTAGGAGCTTGAAGGAATTTCATAGTTATCAGTTTAGCAAATAACCATCTATTCATTTCCTAAATCTAAATACCGCTATTCAGATTTTGATTCCCCAGGTTCTTGAAGTGCAATAAATTTCCATTTAATTTGAAAAGGTATAGTAGTCCATAGCTGTAGGTATGCTCTCTCTTCTTTTTACTTGGTTTGTATGACAACTTTGATATTTTCCTTGCAATACATCTAACAGGTCTGTTATATCTTACCTACTGGTTATTTTATGGAATTATTAAGATTACATTGATGGAAAATGAAGTTATAAAATATCTGAGGCTTATTAAAATATATATGCAATATACACTATGGCAGAATCATGGACATTAATATACGCGCAACAGAATTAGTGTGCAATTATTCTTAGCAATTCACATCTGGCTAAGGTTCTACTACTTCCCTGTGTAGGATACTTTAGATCCCTGCAATCTAAAAACTTCCATAATCTCTGATCAAGCCCTAGCTTCTTACATTCTCTCACATGGTGTCAATACAAAGCATTTGATCACTTCTTCTACCTTCAAACAGCTATTTTGAAGAAGAAAACTTGTTATTGTGTCTTCTCTCTCTCTTTTTCTCCTAGACTGGACAAATAAATTCCTTCAGTCGTTCCCTAAGGAAAGTATTTATTAAATCTCTTATCATTCTTCTTGTTCACTTCTAGGGCAAAATACAGAATATGACAGAAAAAGAGTTTAACAAGGCTTTAGAAAAATGTTAAACAGTAATTTACAACAAAACACAACTGCCTCACTAGAACTGCAGAAGACAATGATGTTTTAGAACAGGGCTGCTCTCAGCACAGCTACCTGTAACCATGCTGAAAAACAAAAGAATCTCCAAAAACTCAGCACTGATAGTTTGCAGTGCTCCCTCCTTTTGTCACACAGCATGAAGAGATTACCAGAAAAGACTTGTGCTTTAGCAGCCAGGGAAGATCCATATAGAATTCAAAATCCAAAACATTAAGGGTTCCACAGTATGGAAAGGCCAGTGCCATACCTGAGAGATACTGCATTAGGTCCATAGATCTCTCTCACTGCTGTTAGATCAGCCTCCAGCTGTGGGTGCTTGTGAAGTTCTCCATCATAGCTAACCTTTGGGGAAAGAAAAATATCTTAGAAGCTCTGTATTTAATTTCTGGCACCTGATTTAGACTATACTCTCTATAAAATTCATGACATTAAGCTTCCTTAATGTCACACTCAGACAGGACAAGTTGAAGCCCTGAGGCTACCTCATCTTCTAAAGCAGTAAGATTTTCAAAGCAAGCACCTCAGCCTTGAAGTGTTTACTGGGTTTTCTTCCTGTTTGTGGGAAAAGAAGCTGCAAAGGACTCATCCATCTGTCCTATTTTGTTCTGGGACACATCTGTATTTTAAAAATGTTAAGTAGGATAAGAATCAGATGTCCCCAGTTTTGTCATTGTAGTCCAACCACTACAGCACAAAGGTTTGCTCACTCTTGTTTGTTGTCACACTCTCATATATACTAGATACAGAATCGCTTGGGCACAAGAGAAGCATGAAACTATTCTCTATACCCAGCACTTCAGCATCTAAATTACTTATTCACTGGCTACATTCTGCCCGCCCACCAGTGCAATAGTATCAGATGAAAAAAAAATTAAAAGAACACTTTCCCATGTGAAGTATTACACCAGAGAAGGTATAAAGAAGTATCCACCAGCCCCCCCCCCCCGCCTTTTTTTTTTCCAATCTCTACATAAAAAATGGAAAAAGTTATATTTGTGCTTACACCAAAAAGCAAAACTTGCAAACTGGTTTGGTTGGACTGTATGAAGTCAAAATAATTAATATCCTTCTATCTTTTACAAGGTCCAAAATACATCTTTGGGCATGTAACAATCTATTCATCATCTGTCTATTACTCAAGCAAAATGATCCTGATAGTGTGAACTTAAAATCTATGTCTTTAGAACAATTAGAATGACAGTAATTCCACAGAAGTCAATGAACTCCCTAGATTTGAATTCAGAAATGGGTGTAGGATTTGGTCTGTAGCTTTGACAAATTCAGAGAGCAAAGCAGCAGAACGCAATTTATCCCTTTAGACCCACACATTTTTATATATATATAACCATACACAGGAATCCTGCAGAGAATCCTAGTTATTGCAGAGCCACATCCATACTCTTTCTTCCATTTGTACACCCAAATCTATAGGAAAACAGTTCTATTGACACCTTCAGCTCTGATACTTAAGAGGTGTGCTTTTCAATTTGATTAAGTATCAGTAGTCTTAAAATAATAATCAGATGATCACTTTTTATATGTGAAAATCAGCAGAGAGTAATTTGATTAGACTTAGACCTAGAATTCTTTAAGTATAAGGCACAAAATTAATCAGCATGGCATGGACATTATTTTTTAGACATATCAATGATATTCATGACCAGAAAGCTATAAAACAGTATCCTTCCTTTGTTTGGGCAGGGCATGTAAGAACAATTTTCCAAGTAGAAGAGCACAGAAAGAAAATCGTTATTGTAATTTTTTTTCACTTTAGGTAGGGAGAAAGCAATCCTTTTTACATGCTCATTACTCGAAGAAGAATTCTTTAAAGATGCGTAAATAATTGCTGTCCTGCTTCCAAAGAAAGCACAGCAATCATTTCACAAATCGTAGCTGTGGAGCACTTGCCACCTTTGTTGGTCTTAAACCAGATTTTTTAATCAGTCTTATGTTTCAATAATACTAAAATACAAAAGGAACATTATGCACAACTCTACACTGCTCAAAATAATGTTTTTTTTCTAACCTATTTTCTCATGTAAGAGGCTATGAACTCAAAAAGGAAATAAAGCAGTGCTCTGGCAAATTTTAAGACCACAGTATGATACTCCCCACCCCTGAACTAGTGCCCCAGACATATTGATGTATGCAGAGGAGGCTGTCAGGGTTTTGTATTTCTGCATTTTCAAGTATGTCTTGTAGCTGAAGCACAAGAGACATGCAGAGAGAAAGCCAAGGGTAGTAGTATTTCTGTTTTCATCCCCTGTTCTTATTTGCAAATGTAGAAGATAGAGATTCAAAGCAAGAATTAACACAGTTGCAGAAAAAGTGAATATAAAAGCTAAAAAAATCTGGTAACTTTGCTGTGACTGAAAGGTCTATGTTCAGAAAGTCTCTTTTTAATCTGAGACCTTATTCAGATTATTTGACAAAAGGTTGCTTTTTAGAAGGAGATTAAGTGATTTACAAACTTAAATCCCATTGAAAATCAATAGGTCTTAGACTATTGAACTACTTAGCTACTTTAAAGTATTTATCCATTAAATCCTTAGGGAGGATTACAAGCAGGTGCTTAGGAAGTGGATACAAACATTTAATTTATGAGCAAAAGGTTGCATCTTCTTTACACTGCCCATCAAATGCCATTTCCCAGCTTCCATGGGCCTTGCTTCATCATCAGCAACTCGCCTATCTTTTTAGCTGCAGCTAAGAACTATCCTGACCTCGATCCTTCCCAACTCTATTGCACACAATTACACTGGCATCTCTTCCCTCTATTTGTTAAAGTCAGTATTTCTGCCCCTCTCTCTGTGGGCATGGCAGACACTTGTATCAAAAGAAGGAGCCCACCTTGCTTGCTCCCCATGTATATGGTCAAATCTTTTGTCTCCCCAATATACCTGGTGCTGACTTGACAATTCCTACAAACACTCTGCTTGAAAAAGGATTGCTCTTTTTTGTCTTTCAAGGAATTTTGCTCATTACCTGATTTCCTATTTATTTCCCCAGTATAACTTCTGAACTCTAAATGTCTTTGTTTGACCACAAAATTTTAAATTAGACATGTCCTTTTCTCCACTTTTTAAATACACTTTCTATGACATCTTCTTTTTTTTCTTGTTCACCTGATTTTGTTTATGGATATTTTATATTCAAAACAGTAATAATCAACTGATATTTTATTTTTATTGCAGACCTGATTTTTTTTGCCAGTTACTACTCCTTCAGTTAAATATACTACCTTCTAGCGAAGATAATGCAATATAATCTAGTTTCCATTTTAATATAAGGCACTTAAATCCTAACCAGTCTTGTCTATTACACAGGTCTTTTACGCCTTGCAAAATGCTGTACTGCTATGTGTGTTCATATCTTACAGGCAGTGCTAATGTTTATTAATTCATTTGGGCACTGCCAGGCATCCTTTACTAAATGTATCAGCCCTGGTTCAAGAAATAAGCACTCCCAGCTGTTCCCTGCCTTTTCCTTCACCTTGAGGTTACTGCCCTTCAGAGTTGAAAAATGAAGCGAGTACATGTGACTCATCACTACAGGACAAGATCAGAAGCTTTTTCCTCTCAGGCAGATTAAAATAAAACATCTCTCTTTGCAGTGAAATATGTTTATGGTCCTCCCCAGCACTCCCCAGCATGAGGCTGTAGGAGTCGGCAGCTGAAGGGAGGCAATTCCTGCAGTCATTTCTAAAGTGAACATGAGTCAATTCCCCATGTTGGCTATTTCAAACAATGAAAATAAATTATTTCAGTTCCAGCTTCAATATAACTTTTAATAGCTTTTCAGGGGCATGGGGTTGTTTTGGTTTTTTTTGTGGGGTTTTGTTGGTTTGGTTTTTTTTATTGTACAGCACCTCCACATGAATTTTGCATGCTAACCCCACCAAACTGTTGGCTCTGCAAGAGAGGAGGCTCAGCAATGTCCTGCTCATCAGCATCCCACGCTCTCTGCACCGACCCACCCTCCTGGCACTGCTGGTGTGCTCCTGCAGCCTTGGCTCTGCACCCGGGGCACGGATGGCTTCAGCCTCAAGGCTGAGGTAAGGGACAACCTTCACGAACAGCAACCATAATTCACTAAAATGTTCATCAAAATAAACAGTTCTAATAAACATAAGCGAGGAATGATTCCTTGGGGCAACACTGAGACTAAAAAATGAGACAAATCTGAATATAAAGACTAGCAGCGCAAAACACACTGCAAAAGAAAAAAAAGGCATGAAAATATTTCATTTCCCAATACACAAGAGAATGTAAGAATTAATTCTGCTGAGGGAACAAGAAGAAAAGGCACAGAGCAGTACAATCATCTAAAATACGCAGCATTTTTCAAGGTGAATTTTACTCTAGAGCTCAAAAAAAGAATGGACTATTGCCTAGACCAAAATTGTTTTGTAATAACGATTTTCACCATAAAAATGCAGTGCTATTTACTTCAAAAAATGGCAATTCTCCAGGAGGAAACAGATTTGGATCCAGCCTGACTTTCCATTTGTATTAATATTAGGGTAAGCTTTACAGAGTCAGTTATCTGTTTCCTGGAAGTAAGCAAGTAGCTTCTATTTTCAACTGTCTGTAGGGTATTTGCTTTTTTCATTCTTACAGCTTTGCAAAAGTAAGCAAAGTAATCTTATTTTGAATATATTATAACTTGTAACACATCTAATATATCAATATGCCATAAAATAGTATGTACATATATACACATGCCACTCTACTCAACAGTGAAAAAAACATAAGAAATTAAATATTATTATAAATTTGTAATGCAATAAACAAAAGAACTCTCAAATATTACTTTCTTGGAACTTGTGCAAACAATTTCCTGAATTACCTGTCCTCCATAATAAAATTCCTCAGAGTCATTATCTCCTTCAGAGTCTTCTTCAACTGTGCTGCTGTGCCGTGACTCCTTAATGGAAAAGGAAAGTTAACAATGATAAAAGCAGTACGCTGACCTTGCATGTATAGATCAAAATGTAACTACAGGAATTATGCTTTTACAAATAAGCTCACAGCATCCTTTCTTAAAGATCTTTCAGTATAATTTTTCCACAGGACCCATTTTAAGAATGACGAAATATCACATGAAAAACACATCTAAATCAGGGTATATAAAAACATCTTGAATATATGCTGGAGAAATAATACTTGTGTGATTAGAAACACAGCATGGTACTTTAAAGAACTGGGTAATTCAGCAGACTTTGTGGGGATACTTCACTCTGTGCTTTTGCTACATAAAGCATAACTTTCCCATCAAGACTGGTTCTGGATGGAGATCTTTTGGTGTGTCAGCAACCTACTACAATTTTATTTTACTTTATTCTCAGAATTAAACCCTAATAGTTTCAGGAAATAATCCAAGTCAAAACATGGAGTATCTTATGTTTCCTTCTGTGAAAACCTGACACTCTGCTGCTTAATTATTATTTTTAACAGAAGCTACATCCTGGTGCTAGGAAAGTTTCAAACTTAATTTTCTGAGTAGCTCTTCTCTGAGACAGTAAAAACTAAGGATTAGAGAGTCCTATGCTTACCTGAGTAAAACCTGCTCCAAATAGGCTGCTTTGTGAATAACATTTTCAAGTAAATGAAACTGATCCTGGTACTGACTTCAACTCAGCATGAGATGAAATATTATATTCTGTTTCCCACCACTAGAACTTTTAATTAGAACTATATAATTGCTTGAGGGAGTAATTCTTGTAACCCACATTGCATGTGTTATTTCTATGGCATATGGTGACTAGTAGCCCCTAAAGAACACCTAGTTAAAATCATCATTCTTCACTTCAGCCTGAATGTAATGTATTAACTATTTTTTTCTTTTCTGTGTCCTACACAGACATGCCATAATGGAAAAGAAATCAGAAATATGAATTAAAAGAGTAGAAGTTACCCCTAAATTCCATAGCCATGAATGTCAGTATGTATATACACTTATCACCAATTTCTATGGTCCGACATTTTAATCCCATTTTTCTACCTCTGCCTCTAAATTCCTGCTCTATTCATTGTATGTATACATAGAGTGCAAAAGTGTATCTATTCAATCCCATGGCGATTTCTGGCAAGACATAAAAAATAATTTCTACTTCTACTTTAGTGAAAATAAATAAAATAACTTTAGTCTTCTTCATTTTACAAAAAAATTACTTCAGAGGAAAGTATGTTTCAAAACAGAAATCAACTGAACAAAAATTCCACACAGAACTCTCACGTTAGAATAGTGACAGACCCATCATATCCTAACCAACCTTAAACTGTCTAGCCAACAGAAATAACCAGTGTTAAGAGAATTTTTATAAAGGGTTTTTTTCCAGTACTTTCACATTTAAGTACCTGATTCAACTAGAAACAAAACAGAAGCTCAAACTCAGTCCCACAGAAGTTAACTATATTTCAGGCTTTAAAGAAAATGGGTAAATTCTTCCCACACTAGTATGTCTTATGCTCACAGAGCACTGAATACAACGAGACAGTAGAAGCAAAGTATTTTCAGTGCAGCTTTTCACCTCAAATGGCATTTCATTTATTAAAAAACCAACACACATAGCATGAAGGCATGCTTACCTCCCATTTCCAGGGTAAGAAACTCAGCAGCCACACTTACCAAAGACTTTAGGTCAAGCACCTGAAGTCCTGACAATGCTTAATCTCTTGCTTGAGGCAAGAGCCTATGTAGTACCTTCTTTGAGGCCATGACACTGTCAAGACCCAAGTGTGGATTTCACCTTAGTGCCACTTCTTTCTTAACGTCTCAGCGAGACTGGTCAGCTGTGCAAGAGGCACAGGGCAAATGCCACCGTGCCTGGAAGACCCTAACACTCAAGTCTGCACTGCGATTGCTGCAAGCTACATGAAGAAGTAGTGAGTAGAAGTAATTGAGATGAGGTCTTATGTGCCGGGGTAGGTTAAAAGGTAATGGAATCACTATCTACTTTTCCAGGAGAGCAGTGTATTTAGGGCCAACAGGGTCTATAACACTGTCGAACAAAAACTGAAACACCAAAACCGTATTTCCTAGGGTAGGAGGAGAATCTCTGTCACAACTAAGTGAATCACTGGTCAATCAATTTATGAAATCCAGAGAAATGTGGCCACCTTCTAAAACATGTAAACATGCACAGATTGAATAAGCACATTTTGACAGGAAGTCTATAGTAAATATTCATATTCCGTTATTTTCTTTTGCTTCTTAAAATAATTTCTGTTAAAATATGCATATAAGAAGTACATACCTCTCCATTCTCCCTCTGTAATTTTGACTTTATGGATAAGCAATAGTTGACATCATTGGTTTTTCTTAATTCTTAAAAAAAAAAAAAAAAAAAGGAAAACAAAGAACATATGTGTGGGAAAAAAAAGTGAAATAGTTTTGCAGATTTGGAATTCTTAGTTGCAGTAGTAGAGCAAATAAGGAACAAAAAGTTACAGATATGAAATGCATCAAAGAGTTTACAATGCAACAGTGTAAAATTAGGAAGCCTCTACTTCCCAGAAGACTTTTTTTAAGTGTGAATTGAAACTCAGCAGATCCATCTAGGACATTTGTTTTTCCCAATTTGTGATTTACAATTTGGTGTCGTTCATTAATTTAATGTAATTTATAAAAGAATGAAAAATCAAACCCCTCAGGAAAACAAAATCTTCTGTATAAAATATAGATTTTTTTTTTACTCTATTGTAAATTACAGGCTTAATTTATTTTCAAAGTAAAGAAATATTTACAAGTAAAATTTATCACAAACTTCTGATGGTAATAGCAAGATTTTGTTTGTGTGCTACTGCAATAACTTCAATAAGATTATTCTTTATTTACATCTGTATAAATGAGATAGAGAATGAAGATCATACTGGTTCCCCAGTGGAATTCAAAATAATTCTCTGTTATGCAAAAAAATGCCCTAAAAAAGAATTGGAATAATAATAAAAAAATTACAAAGTCAAGTGTTCCTATCTGAAGAACTGCCAGAATTAAGACTCTGTGCAGTTTATTCTGCAGCCTGAAATTATCAGATAATTTGTCTACTGGAATCTAAACTGTCTCCATGAAGTGTGTGCAAAAATCTTTATTAAATACAATATAAATGTGCCTGTATGTCTGACAAGCATACCCTTTCATGTATCAAGTACTTTTTGAAAATAAGGAAATAATTTATAATGAGAGGGGTACAATTTAGTGAAACAATTGAACCATTTCCTGAAATAATTCACCAGATGCAGTGGTAGTTATAGACTGTTTCATCACAGTGGTGAAGATTTAGTGAAGTTTTAAGCAACTGATCATGAAAACTCATAATTGAAAGTATTAAGCATCTCTAGACGAGGGGAATTGCTCTAGCACAGGCTGCAAGACATTAGAAGCAAAAAATACATTCCACACACAATTGTAGTGATCCCCAAAAGAAGTATTTTCATTTTTTCTATTCTGAAGTGTAGGACAATTTACTATAACAAGCCCAGAGAAAATAGCAAACTGTACAGCTGAACAATTTAACATCATATCTCCCTCTAAGTGCAGACAACATCTTAGATTTCCTCCAAAATTTTGAATTTGAGAAAACTCTCCGGACATAGAATTACCTGTAGCAATTTGGTGGAAAATTACTGGAATTGGCTCTGTTGTAACTAACACATCTTCATCGTTATCAGAACTGGAAACATAAGTGTTATCTACGAAAGAAAAACACTTTGCATGGTGAAGTTCCATTGTGCCTTGTCAGCCCCTTCCAATGTTTCCTATCCCAGATTTTTGTCACAAGGAGCCACTCCCCAGAAGCTTAGGAAAGCATAACCACCTTCCTGGTGTGTTTGGTGTTTTTCCCTTGAAATTGTTAACAAAACCAAAAATATATAAGTACATAAGTATATATAAGTACAGGAG
Source organism: Taeniopygia guttata (assembly GCF_048771995.1). Classification (NCBI taxonomy): domain Eukaryota; kingdom Metazoa; phylum Chordata; class Aves; order Passeriformes; family Estrildidae; genus Taeniopygia; species Taeniopygia guttata. The sequence continues at coordinate 53,049,280 of NC_133063.1, read as the reverse complement.
ATTCAGACCCAAACTTTATAAAGCAAAACCATGGAGTGTGATGTCATGGGTTTTGTGAATCACACCAAGCGCTACTCTGAACCAACCCACAAGGCTTAGGGTGGCCAACCTTTCCCAAAATTAATACTTGTTCTATGTTTTTTGCTGTGTCGGACACCAAAACTCAAGCTAGATCTGATATGCAGAGTGAAAGCTGCACTGAGAGCTGGGTGTTAACAGCCAATTATGCCAAATACCTGTGCCTCATTTTGACTAGTCACATAAAGGTTATTTGAAGTGTCTTCAAATCTGTGGATAACTTTTCTTCCACCTGATTCAGGTGGAAAAGAGATCCCTCCCACATAACCACAACATTGGTATTTATGAATATTATAACTATTTCACCAAATCTTCTTTAAAAATGTAGGGATTAGACTGAGGAGTGTGTTTGTTGGGGTACTTTTGGTTCGGTTTCTTTTTTCTCTTTCCAACTTAATGTTTCTTAACAAAAACCAAAAAGTGGCAGGGTCTTCTGTACTATCTGCAGGAGCTAATTTTGCATGTGTTGCTAAACTGCTTATGAAAGTAATGATATTTTGTTTTCTAATGGTCTGGACTGAATTGAAACCTATGCTCTAGAACAGAAAGCCTGACAATTAAGACAATCACAGATAAAGTGACAAATAAGAGAACTGAAAGAAGGACTAATGTATTCTACCTTTAAACACTTTGGTCCCACATCAGCAATGTGCAAGAAATCACATGCAATTTTAAGCATACTGCTGCAGCCCCAAACCTTTTGAGTGCTCCCAGTGAAACATTGCAGTTGTTGACATTAACTGGGAGGAAAGTTCAGTAATGTCATCCTTTGTATCACAGCAGTTCTTAAGCGACCTTTACCAAGAGGGAGCAGGGGCTGTGGCCATTCTTTACACTGTGTGCCAGGCTGGGCAGGGCAGCACCTACACCACACATACAGATGGGTTTTCCTGGCTGCCACCCACAAAACAGCCTTTCTGCCACACTCACACACATCTGCCAGATCTGACTCTGTCCCACACCTTTGCCTACCCCCACTCCTGTGCTGTCCTGCAAGGCAATCTGAGGGATCTATGGCTGGCTCCACACACACACGCTGTGTGGGGACAATGCTGCAGAGGTCAAGAGCGCTGCTGCCCAAGCCCTGCACTCCCATGGGCACAGCAAAACATCAGTCTGCGGCTGCGCAGCTACACACTGGGCACAGGGACATCTTTTACAGCCATGGCACTGTGTAAATTAAGTGGGGTCCCTCCTGCCAGCATTAGTTTCTTCTCCTATTTTGTCTATTGGCAGGACGGGCTGTGAGCTGTAGCCTGTCCTGCATAGGACAGCTGCAGCTTGCCCTCTGCAAGAAGCCCTGTCTTGCCTCTGTTTATATTCTCCACCTTGTCACCACCATTTCTGTGTCCACCTTGCACACACTGCACAAGCACATCTGTTTCCCAGTTTTGGGAGTGTAAGTTAGTGCTCCAGAGTCTAATGAGCTGAGATAATTGACGCCATAATTTGGCTCTAAATAGACCTAACACCACATACGTGGAAGGGAGAGAGGAAATTCTTGTGCTACAGCTTATTGCTGTACAGAAAACTAGGAACAGAGTATGTTCTGTACAGAATATACATACATATATGGAAAAAGGATTGCTCAGCTACAGGTTTTATAGATTTAAATTATATTTTTATGTCCGTTGTCATTCTTTCTTGGCAGCTGGATAATATGACTTTCACTGACAAGTATGTTTTTTCCTTTGCTATTCGGCAGCTATTTAGGTTTTTCCTTCCTTCCATCAATATGATGAGACTTGAAATTAAGATAATGGCTTCAATTTGTTTTCTTCAACAACTTGTTTCTAACACTCCACACCTAGGACTACTTATCCTCTTCACTGGAGGACATAGTGCCTGGACTTAGCAGAGGGATGCAGCTACTAGCTGCCAAACTGGTTCTCTCCATCTCTGCTGCAATCTACTGAGGTCTAAGAAGGTGTGTAACCTACAAATCACTGGGATAAAAAATTACAGAAGTTCTACAAGTTTTTGTCAGCCAACACAAATCTTTCTGAACATAAATTCATTAGCAAATTGCTTGCTGCTCTGCTAGTTCCCACAGGAGTCATGATACACTCATGTAAGTGGGACATCAGTCAACTCATGGACGTTATATTCTATAACTGCTCTTTAGAAGGATTATTTTCCCCACTTGTGTCAATGAAAAAATTGTTACAGTGATATTTTGCTGAAACTGTTATTACCTGGCTCTAAACTTTTCAGTTTTCACAACTCCAGCACTGGATATGTAACTTCCAGACATTACTGTCTCAACACTATTTCTGTTAAGTCCTCAGTGTGCCTTTGTGAGCACGTTTTTAGCTTTCACTCTTAAATACGAAACCCTCAAACACTTTCCATTATTGAAAGTTGTCACATCACATTACGGTTTCCATAGGTACGATTTAAAACTCAGCTGCTTGCATTTGATGCTTCAAGAAGTAATTCAGCAACAGTTACACACTGTAGTTGGTACCAAAGTGGTGATCTGCATACATTACAGCAAAGCAGGCTGTGGGAGTATGTATACTACCCAAGGCTCTTCTTTTAGTATCCAGAATTTACTTTTGTTGGTAGAATTTCAGCTGAATTACATCACTTGTATCGTGGCCTAATCTCTCCTATTTTCATATATTTATTGCACACATTAGCAATTTATCTAATGATCAGCTGACAGCCTTGTCTTGGATTTACCAATCTGATCCACTCTGTATTACACAAGTTTGCTACAGCTATGTGCTAATGGACTTAAATCTTAATCTGTAAAGGGTTATCCTGCAAGAAATTTAATTTGAGAGCATGTGCTGCTCTGAACTCTATCAACTTACAGCAGTAGTTGAAGAATACCTTCTAGCTGAGGACATCATCATAGAGCTTCTCAGACTTGACACCATCACACCATGCCATGTCCCTGAAACCTTCCTTAAGATATATGCTAGAGAAGGGAGACACAGCTGACTGTGTCAGTAATAACATTAGGTTAGAAATTTAGGACAAAAACAGGTGACAAAGAATCAGGCTCGCTGAGTCAAAATGAATGCTTTATGGTCAAAGCTGCAAAATGGCAGAAAGTCCTTACTGTTCCAAATACACTGAACATCTCTTCACCATAAAGCACATATATATCCTGCAAAAGCTTGAGATGTGAATGAAATCAGCTTTTCTAAAGCCCTGAAGGGCTGTATTTTAATCAGTAAACATGCACTGGTTTACTTTCTGCTGCAAGCTAACTACAGTGTGAAATGTTCAATTGCTATCTGCCTTTAAAATATATGGTGTGATGGCACAGAATATTCATCAGGTTTCAGGGACACTAAAGTCACTCAGGCTTGTAGGCTATCAGGACATGCTGCAAATAATGCCCACAAGGAAATTTTGAGGTCTATCAGACAGAAGAGTTGGCCAGGAAATGAGTTTTCATGTCCTGTGCGAGTAACTGCTGGTTCAGTGCTTCATCTTACCATTTACTTAGATGTTCACAGAGGTCAAATTTTGTGATATTTAATGGAAGAAACTGTTAATAACACACGGTTAAGATTTTTTTCAACTATTTGTCCCTCTGTTCATTGTCAGCTCAATGCAGTAATCTGTAAATCCATTTATCACTGGGGTGACAATGCACTTTATGAGTCTCAGTTTCTCCCATTTCTAAATGTTGAATACACCAATATCATTGTCCTCCATGATTTTTACTGGTTAAAAAATAAATCTAAAGAGGTTGTTAGCATTCTTTCACAGAACTCATTTTTTTGGAACCACTGTTGATTTTTTTCTCTATCTGCTTCAAACAGTGGTGTTTTGATGACACAGAATCTGACGCTTATCAGTGAAAAAGATCAAAGTCACACTTATTTAGAGCTTCTAAAAGAAATAATAGTTCTCTGAAAAAAATTCCAGAAGAGCTACAGATAAAGATCAAAAAAGGGCAGAGGGTTTCATATCATTCTTACACTGTTAAATAATCACAGGGGCACAATGTGGTACGGAGTCCAACAGAACTACCATAAACCTTTATTTGCACAGCACCTGTCATCTATGCTTCCCTCTTCTGCTTCTGATAGCCTGTGCTGCCTGAAGTATCTGTGCAGTGTCTTTGTGAAGGAAATTGAGGAAACGGGCTCCCTGAAAACTCACTTTTTTTCTCACCTGCTTCTGTTTCCTATGAATAACATGCCTTGTCAAGGCAGGCCACATGGTTACGCAATACCTTTGCCAAGCCAGCTCCAAGTACTAAAGGCAGGCTGGGCTGAGCAGCTGCCCCTCTGTGAGCCAGCACTACCAAAGAGCTGCACACAAGTGCTTGGCTCCAGCTGACCCCGAGAGGCACCAGCGCAGAGTCTGCAGAGCACCAGCAGCGCATTAACATCTCCTGCACAAGTGCTGTCCTGGCCCTGCCCCAGCCTGCTCAGGCTCCTGAGAGATCAAGCTTCATCACCATGCCAAAGAGAAGCTGGGCACTTTCTCACTCCTATCCCTGTTGGCTCCAGCACCCCAAGCTACAGTCTACCTAAACTCATGAACCTGTGTTCTCACCCTGACCCAACTGATAAATGATGCCTAAAAAGGAGAAGTGACTGTGAAAATAATCTTAACTAATGGGAAATGATTAGTACAAGATGTACCTGGAAGACATCAACACATTTCAGATATACTTATTTGAACATAGCAAATTGTGGTAACATGTCTGCATGTGTCATGGACAAGAATGTTGCACTGTACCTGGGTAATCCTCAGAGACATGCACTGAATAGGACACACTGTAAAAAAGAAGAAAAAAAACAACAACAAAATTAGAAACAACAACATTAACTGCTGGCACAACACTTTTTCCTACTCCTGTATTATTTTATGCTTATTTATAGCTTCCTGACAGTTTCCAGAACAGAAGGTAACATCTATTTTTATGGTTTTTGAAGTGCTCAGCTGAAAATAAAAAGCGTCATCCCCATTTTGAAAGCTTACTGTGCTAAATTGACACATCCTAATTTCAGTGTTCTTAAAGAGAGTATCAAGGCTGCATTATATTCCCTTTAGAGTAACATTTAACAATATGTGTACTTCTGATTTAAAAAAGGTCGCTCTTTGAACATCAGAACTAGAGAACCAGTAAAGCCCAGTTTTTCCTCTATCTGGTTTCTGTATTTGACTCAAGACTCAGCAGGAGCTCTTTCTCATTGTACATTTCTGTTTGGTTCAGCAAGGCTCTGGATGTCTTGAGCTCCTTCCTTCCATCAAAAGTCTGTATTTTACATAGTATCTGTACCTTTTTGTCAAACTGCGTTCAAATTAAAATTTAAGAGAGCTACAGTCACACTAAAGAGCAGCTTCACTACATGGATTCCCTGAACCTATTTCATCAGAAAACAGTCACTCAAAAGCACCATCCTGATTCTGCAGCTCAGTTCACATCTGCTTTCCCTATCTTCCGGTGAGACCTTCATTAAACTCACTGCTGAGAGCAGGACAAATAAGCATGATGGTTTGCCCACTTATCTAACTATCCACCATGTCCTTCTGTGTCGGAATCTGTGGGTATTGGTGATTCCGAGATTGTAGAAAGTCTCTGTCTTTCTGCCCCGTAGCCAAAGAAGAAGCCATAATTCGTCTGTGCTGTTTTCAAGGTTGTTTATTCTTGCTTATCTCTAATATGTTCTGCTGCCCTGCCGCAGGTCTGTCCTGCAGGGCAGCGTGTGGGGCTCTGCCCCTCAGTGGGATGGTACAAACATTATATACCAGAAACTACATGTGCTATATTTACAATAATGTGCCAATATCTATCATCTACGTTGAATAGTGTGTCCCCAGCTTAAACCAATAGAAAAATGCCAACACCACAGTGAAACATGGAGGGCATGAAGAAGGAGGAAAGGACAAGACACACCCAATTCCTCCATCTTGTCCCCTCTGAACCCCTAATCTAGAAACCTAAAATTTTACTCTTGCACCCGTGTCACACTTAATTATTATTCTTATCAAACACTCAAAGCTTGTAATTAATCCTGTAAGATTGAAAACTCCTCTCCATGGACAGAGATCACAGACAGTGTCTCTCGGGGCTCTGTACAGGGGGGTTCCTGACCCCCTGCCAGGGTCCCAGACCTGCCAGGGCAGCCAGAGGGAAGCCCTGGATTCCCACACTTCTGGTTTTAATTTTTGCATCTTAATTTTTGCATTAAAAGCAATCAACTATGAAGAAAATGGAAAGGTTTCTGTTGTAAAACTCATATTCTCTCCAATTCTAAATCCTATACATTGTGTCTACTTACACATTTAAATAATATATGGTGTGGGCTCATGTCTGCAGTGAGTAAAGCCAAAGCAGTGTAGCACAGTCCTCTTTAAGAAATTTTCGCATGTATTAGACTTGCTGAAAATTGGTTCATACAATCTTTCTAAATGACATGAATATAGCTTCTGTATAGACAAGAAACTGAAGCCAGGTATGATTTTTAATGTTTCCATCTCAAGAGTTTCCATTAAATGAGTTCCACTTTCACAATCCAGTGAGTGTAAGAGGCAATCAATACGAAAAAGTAGGTCTCTCACACTTGGTTCCACAAATCGACCAATTAACACGCAGCTCTGTCACCTGTTTTTGCACACCATCTATTCTAGAATATTTTATGTATTTTTTGACTAAGACACAAAGATGCCTGTTTCTTTAATAGCCACAAATGTTCTCATAAATTGAAGCAGAAGGAACATTTATTAGAGCTGACCACTGATTTTGCCACATAACTGCTGATTAAAATCCCATCACCATACAAATCCAACATTTTATGACTTTTTTGTTTTAATTACGTTTTAGGCATTTTCAATAGGCAGCATCTGTATCTGCTCATCTTGGTGTATTTTCCCTGAGGACTGGGTTATTTAAATCTGATTCATCTGTCATCATGTCAGATGATGATGTCAAATACCACTATTTTAAATAAGGAAATATTCCCAAATAAGGAAATGTTATATCTCAATGCAGTCATTTATAGAGAATTTTGCTGTGATGTAGAAAAAAAAAACACCCCAAAAAATTCCTGAGAACAAACCCCATCTTCAAGAAACATTTGTAACCATTACTTCTTCCTTCTACTACTGAAAGAGGTACTGAAAGAGCCTTACTTTTTAAGACTGGCTGCATGCACACCTCTTTGCTGCCTCCAGAATTTCTGGGTATGTGTTTGCTCCAATGTTGAGAACAAGAACAGGAGCTGAAGGGTTTCCCAACTTAATGAGTGCAGATACTCAAAATTCAGCTGGGTAAAGACCTCAGCAACCTAACATAACTTTGAAGCTGGATTTGATTTAAAAGTTAACTTCTGCTTAGTTACATGTGCAGAAACCTGACAGAATGAGTTTTCTCTTCCTTTTTGTTCATCATGTGGTTGGCTCTGCCAGCAGCAGCCGTGGTGCTGCCAAACAGGAACTAGTAACCAAACAACATACTGTTTGTCTTGTGAGGTAGAATAAATTAAAAGGTTAATGAAAATGCAAGTTAGAAATAGTCTCAAACCTGACTGCTCAGACTCGGGCTCTGATCCAGAGCCCAGTGAATCCAGCAACAGGGAGAATACATCCACTCCACCTCCCACAGAAAGAGGTGGTAGTGCTTTGCTTCAGCTTGTCAACTCGTGTTAGGTATGTGTGGACCATGGAAGCAAAAAGTGGAAATAAAACTACTGAACAAAACAAAACTTGGATTTTTATCTCAGCTAGCCTCTGTGATTGTCACGTATGGTCACCCTTTGGCACATTTTTCTGCTCTGAGGATAAACTGCTTCCTACTGCTTGCACACCTGATTTCTCAGAGAACAAGACATACCAGGCAAACAAAGGTCTCCCAAGGGTTCCTGTCCTCCATCCACCCGAGCATTTTCCCACTGACTTTAACAAGATTTAGAGCCAAGTCACAAACACACTACCGTGATGACTTACAGCACCTTAAACAGCACAGACTTCAGTGAAGATGCAGATGTTCAGCACCTCTCAATGTCAAATCCTCCCAAAGCCAAAGAAAGCCATTATTGAAGAGCTTTCTCATTTAAGAACTCAGAAATGCAACTGGAATTAATTTAGGCCTGGCCTTCACATAGAAGTACAACATGATTATTCCAGTGAGGGAAATGACTTTTCCTTCTGGCAATGCAGTTCCTCAGTACATCCTTATTGCAGTTACTAAATACAGCTTACAGCAGTATAATTTATTCCTGTTCCCATAAACACATTCACCATTGCTTGTTCAGTAATATTGCTTTAGCTACAGGAACAGTTAAACTCTGGGGTGTAAACAAAGCCTCCCTGATGGTGCTGTTTCTGTTTTACTCAGACCCTCTGCAGAAGGCATTTTGCAATACATATGTTTCTCAACCCTTAAGCTTAGAATAAGCTTCACACTTGAAATGGCCTAGTAAAATTTTTGTTATTTAACAAATAGTAAAGTATTAAATGAGAAATTAGTGGGAACTGCCCTGTTTCACGTTTTTAATGTAAACTTCTTATTGCTTGAAATAATATTGACATTGACAGGCTTGGCTTAGTAACGATTTTACTCACAGGGGTATCATTGCAAGAATTTTCCAATGTGTTTTAACCATATCTATTCCTTCTACAGAAAAATTATTATGCAAGAAATCATCTCCATTGGAGAACTAATTCATCAACCAGATGGGTATGCACCATGCAATTGCTATTTTTTAAATTAATCTTTCCCAACTGAATACAAAATAAGCAGATTCATTTTCATCTGACATTACTACAATTTCTCAAAGCTAGTTAAAAAGGAGTGGAAAGTCTTAACTGATTATACTACCAGGTAAAATGTTACCCCAAAACTGCATCTCCAGAGCAAAGAAAAATACTCATTAAAACTGAAAAAGAGAGCAAAGCAAAAGTTACTGAGGCAAAGCACATTCATAAAAAGGAAACCAACCAGCTTCACCTCTCTTTATCCATCTGTAAGACTGCTTCCCAAGCCTTGAACTGCAGTTTTCCCTATCTTGATACAAACCTCAGAATCAGATATACATCCTAAAGCCACAACAGTGACGCTCTATCTGCTGTAGCTTCCCATCAATTTCAGGTTATCTCAGCTCCATGCCATTCACTGTTTCTCTCTAAGAAAGGAATCCTTTAAGCTGAACTTCCAGCTGTTTTGCACAGCAGGAACAGTGTGAAGCATCTGGCGCAAGTCTAAGATTTACGCCTATAGAACAGTTAAGACAATTCAACCAGCTCAGTCCCATGGCAACAACTGACTTACTGCCTTATTAAGTGTGGAAATTGTGATCTAATTTCTAATCCAGTTTTAGTCATCTCTAGTAGGGCCAGAGCTCCATGTCCTAATGTTGTTTCTTGCAAACTTGATGAAGAAAGAAAACAAGATTTTTTTGTCATGTGGAATCTGATGGTAATGTCAATCTATAACAAAATACAAAAGAAATAGCAAGTAGGACTTAACCATAATACATCTGAAGCTACAGAATTCATTAGAGATTTTGTTTACGACATGCCAAAATCTCAGATCTAGCTCATCAATGATGCAATGCAATCAGCACTAAATTTTATACCTTAGGAAGGACACTAAAACTCGGCAAAGAAAGCTATGGATAAACCTGAAGTATGAAATGCTACTGTGGTATTGATTATATATTTGGGTCAGCTTTTGAACAAATTGTTAAGATGAAAAAAATATTACTGAAACTTTGATACAAAAAAATGTATTCTCATAACAACTTTGGGCCAAAGGACGTCTTTAATGGGCTACATAATATTGCTGAAAATACAGCATGATACAGACATCATGCTTTTTTCTATGTGAAACAGATAGGAATAAGATCCATCTGAAAAGATGCAGCTGGAATTGAAGTCTTTCACCATTTACTAGCTATAAACTCACAACATTCATACATTTTCAGTATATCTGCACACAACATGCCACAGCAGATCAACATTTCATACATGTGTAATAATTATACAGCAAATACTTCCATCTTCTAGTTTTTGTTCTCTTATCTTTGAAAATGCTTACAAATTCTTCAGTGGACTCCTATTACTGCTACATTCTTTAGTCTCCTTTTCTATTTCAATAAGACCAGCATTTGATCCTGAAACCAGATCATTTATATTGCTTTACTTCTGACCAGCCTTCTTCCTCAAACAAAACAAAATTGGTTCCAAAAAGCATTTCACCATGAACACAAGCCACTCTCAACACTCTCTATTCTGAGATACACTTTGAAACCTTATAACCTGACAATAAATCACACCACAGAGACAGGGTAGAAATTATGATATTCAGAAGACATACTGTGGGACTGCACCCAAACAAAACTTTCAAATTGCATTTCTGAAATAGATGACCCTTGAAGAAGTGCCTTGAGAACTGGTAAAAGATGAAGGCATTTAGGTATTGACCAGGTGAAAAACTAGGTACAGTATTTACACAAAAAATTGGATTACTTAACAGAAAAAATGCCCAACAATTTTTTTTCTTTTTGTAACTGACCTCAGGTGAATTAGACTATGTGAAGACAATTCAAAACTAATATTTAAACACACTACAAAAGACTCCAATGTCAAATCTTTCTTCCAATTTGTATGTAGATTACATGCATGCAAATAAAAGCAGAAGAGACTTAGAAGCCAGAAGCAGCAATTTTCTATGGCAAAAAGGTATCTCCTGTTTAATGGACACTACCAAAAGACAAGTCTTTTAAAATCACAGCCTGGAGACAATAATTTCATTTTATGTTGAAAACAGAACAAACAAAATAACTTTAACAACAACATAATAAATAAGCAAAAAATACTACTGTGTTATGTACAGCTATGATACAGAAACTTAATAAAAACTCTTTATTTGGCATTCAACTGCCACAAGTATGAGTGAATGATAAACATTAGGTTTTTCAATAGATTATGAACAAGTGAATTAGCAAGATATTCCATCACTTGGTATATATGAGTGCTGTGCTGAGAAACACTTAATTACACTTCAGTGGAGATCTTAAAAAAACAATAGAAGTACAGGAAAAATAATCCTGATTGCCACTCTGGAGCTTTTGAAAGACTGTATCCCACTTAGCACATATCAGCTGAAGAAGCGGTCCACTGAAGCTCATATTCAGAAACATACACAGAATCATGGCAGCATTCTGCATTTTCTTACCTGGCAGATTTTGTAAACAACTCTTGCTGGCATTCACTTTTGTCTTCACCAAAAATATGGAACCTTTTAGAATGTATTTTTAAACCTACATTTAACATTATATAACACAAATTTGTTCTGCTTCTCCACTAAAAGAGTGATTAGGCATTGGAACAGACTTCCCAGGCAAGTGGTAGAATCATCATCCTTGGAAGTATTCAAAAGGCGCATGGATGTGGCACTTGGGAATATATTTAAGTGGTGAATGTGGTGGTAATGTGTTAAGAGGAACTTGATGATCTTAGAGGCCTTTTCAAACCTCAGCTATGCTATTATTCTGTTACATATCACAGAATCATAGCATGGGTCATACTAGAGGGGTCCACAGTGGGTCATCTTGTCCAACCACCCTGGCCAAGCAGGATCACCCCAAAGTACATGGCACAGGATTGTGTCCAAATAGTCCTTTAATATTTCCTGTATAAGAGACTACACAGCCTCTCTGAGCAACCTGTTCCAGCGCCTGCTCACCTACACAGAAAAGATCTTCCTCAGGTTCAGGTGGAACTTCTGTGCATCAGTTCCTGCCCACTGCCTCTTGTCTGGGCTCAGCACCCCCGAGCAGAGCCCGGTCCCTGCTCTGACCCTCCCTGCAGGCACTGACAGACAGGGATGAGGTGCCCTCTCAGTTGTTTCCTCTCAAGGCTGAACAGGCCCAGCTCTCTCAGCCTGTCCTCATAAGAGAGATACTCCAGTCCCCGGATCTTCTTTGTCATCTCCACTGGACCTGCTCCAGGAGTTCCACATCTCTGAAGAGCATAGAATTCAGCACAGCACATGTACCTCACCAGGGCTCAGCAGAAGGGCAGAATCACCTCCCTGACCTGCTGACAGTGTTCTTCCTAATTGTCATGGTTTGACACGGGAAGAGAATTTTTTTTTTGAAGGAAGAGGTCCATCCTGTCAGGGGTCAGGTTTAGATACTGACACTTGGGGTGACCAATTGAAGGTGGACACGCCTCTGAGAACACAGAGGGGTTAAAAGCGGAATTCCCAGGAGGACTCGTCCTTCTTTGGTTCCGGTCACCGCATGGTAAGGACCTCTCCCCTGCCCAGCCCGGGCTGGGTGGGGGAGGGGAGCCATGCGGCCTGTGGAGGTAGGCCCAAGGGTGGAGGGGCTGCAACCAGACCTGGCCCCCTGCAGATGGAAGGGTGGAGAAATCTGGGATGTCGCCGTTCCCCCCAGAGTCTCTCTCTCTCCCAAGAGAGAAAAAGAGACGGCGGTGGTTTTATCGGCAGTTCGCCGCAGGGAAGGAGAAGAGCGGGGGGGCCGCAAGGTGCCCAGCCGGGCTGTGGGAGCTGGAGCCTGGGCAGCGAGCCATCCTTGGGAGTTGGGACTTTTAACCCTTCCTGAGAAATGAAAGCTTTGTGAAATTTTCTCCTCCTTGGTTTGAAAAAAGAGAGGAAGAGAGATAGCCTGAAACCTCAGATGTTCAGAGAAGAAGGTTGGGGGAAGATGATAGAGTGGCTTTTGGCTGGACTCTGCTTGTTTACCATAGACTGAACCACTCTTTCTTTCAAGAGGGACTGCATTTTAGGGGGATGCATTGGTGAGCCAAGAGACCTTCTGCAGCAACTACCAGTTTTGGAGTGGACAGAGAGAGAGCTGAGGAGGGTGTGAGGATGCCCTCCATCTTCAGGAAGAAGAGAAGGCGATCTCTGTCTTTTGGACCCTCGGCCCCAGGGGAAAATGGGGGGGACTCTAGTCCCGAATTGTGATACTGGACTGTTGTTCCTGGTGGTCCTTGGCCCTATAAGCAGTCTCTGTCCATGCCCGGTGGTGAGAGCACTGTGACATGGAGAGGAGAGTCTGGCACTGGCCGGTGTGTCTGGGCGGTGCCACGTGTGACATTGGAAACACAAGAGGTGGCAGTTGTGTTTCCTGGGGGTCTATGGTTGCAAGGGGGACTCCTCTCTTCCCCGATGGACTCAGTATTGATTATATTGAAGGGTGAAAACTTGATTAAGGATCCAAATGGGTCTCGCTGGGGTTTGGTGGAGTTGGGTGGAGGGAGGAGAAATGTTTTGGAAGGTTTTCATTTCGAATTTTGTGTGTTTTTTTTTTCTTTCCTTTCTTTTCCTTTTATAGTAGTAGTAGTAGTAGTGTAATAAAGCTTTTTCCTTTGTTATTAAGTTTGGCCTGCTTTGCTCTGTCCTTGATCACATTTCACAGCATTTGATTGGTAAGTTGTATTTTCATGGGGCGCTGGCATTGTGCCAGCGTCAAACCATGACACTAATGCACCCCAGGTTACCATTGTCATTCTTGGCTACAAGGACACACTGCTGGCTCATGGACACCAGGACCTCAAGGTCCTTCTCTGCAGGAGACCAGGCTGACTAGCAGGTCAGCCCTGAGCCTGTGCTGACAGCTGGGGTTATTCTTCCCCAGGTGCAGGACCCAACATTTGTCTCCACTGAATTCGGATTGTTTTTCTCTGCCCATCTGTCCAGCCTGCCAAGGTCCCTCTGAAGGGCTGCAGAGCTCTCTGGGGCACTGGCCACTCCTCCCAGCTTTGTGTCATCAGCAAACATGCTGAGGAGGCATCTGCCCTTCCTCCGAGCCATTGAGGAGAAGCTGAACAATACTGGGCTCTATATTGGCCCCTGGAGTAGACCACTAGTGACAAACCCTGAGCCACTGATTACAACCCTCTGGGATCAGCTGCTCATCCACTTCTCAATCAGCCTTGCTGCCCTCTCATCCAATCCACACTTCCTGAGCTGGACATCGAGGGTATTTGGAGAGACAGTGACCAAAGCATTGCTAAAGTTAAGGGAGACAGTAAAAAAAGTTCACAAAACTTAGTGAATCCATGAATACTATTAGGCAGTACAAAGCAGTACATGCTGCACTCCAGTCACTCACCATACCATTGCAATACAGTCTCAGTAATGTGACAAAACCATTAACAGAAATAAGTAAATATTTTAGTTGCATAATGCACTAAACACAAAGTGACGTGTATCTCCAAACACACTGACAGACAAACACTGTTACAGTCATGGCAGTTAGAAATATATAAGAGAGTCTATCTCATAACATGCTTCTGGAAAGAAAAATTTGCATTTGGATTTTTAAAATACAAATAATTATACAGGCTTTTGGTCTTTCACATGAGGAAATAACTACCAAAGGACAGGACTTCCACCTTTTTTTAAAGCAGTGATTTTAAAACTGACGCCATTAAATAGACTAATGATTAGCAAAAAACAACTTTATAATATTCTGGGAGAAAGCATCAGAAGCCACAAATGAGACAAAATCAAAAGGAGTTGGACTTGGGTTTTCATGCATATATTTGCACAGTTACAGAAAAAGTGACTGTCAGTCAAGCACAGCAAGAATAATCTCACAATATTAAAGATTGGTTTATTTTCTTTTACAGAATTTAGAACTTGAACTAAATCCCACTGAAGTCCAAGGGAGACTTTAGTCCTTGTCAAAGATTACAGGCAAGTTGCGCAAAAAATAAAAGACTTCTGGTCTCCTACCACACTTCTGTTATTTTCTAGAAACAAGTACTTCCTTGCATTGCTAAAAATTTCAGTATGTATTCCAAAGGGTGCAAATCTTTTTGAGCACTTTTTTTCCTTTTTTTTTTTTTTCCCTTAATATTTGCATCTTGCTACACAACTGGACTGCCAACCATTTCACATCCATACCATTTTCTAGATTCTTTATTAAAACAATCTTCATGGATTTCTAAACACCTTTTAAAGCACCCTTTAAAATGTTTTGAATGTACATGTCTGCATCTCAGCAATTTTTTGTTACAGGTATTCAGGCCACTTTAGATCTTCTGCAACACCTTAGTTCAATGAGTTTATGTATTCCTTGTGATCTGACAACTGATGACCCAGCATTAGTCACAGCTATTTTTTGCTGCTAGATACAGACAGATGCCTATAAAGAATTGAAATTTGTGCACAAGCCCCTTTCACCACAACTCGTAGCTTCCCATGATGCACCAGCAATTACACAGAAAAGAATAACAAGTGATTCTGAGTAATCTTTTCCTCTGGGTGATGGAGAATGTGCGTGTGTGGTGACATATGAAAAGTCCCAGGCACATCTATTGATAACAGATCGGAACTACTCCAAAGAGAGATGAGCAGTGTCCGTGTGTCAAAAATGGCACTGCCTTTGTTTCTTGGCATTACCTGGGGGTACAGAGGCACTGAGTCAAAATTATTATAGTTCGCATTTGCCGCTAAGAATAATTGACCTACTCATCTCATGGACCTGAATTGCATCTGAATCAAAAGGAGAATATTACTCATAAAGCCCTGCTGGATTTAGCATGTCATTCAAATAAAGGGAACACAGAGACTGCAGCTCAAACATTTCCCTTAAGCAAAGCTTACAATGAAAAAGGCACAAAAACTTTTAGTAACTCCATCAAAGTCAACAGGATTGATCATTACTTTAACAAACATGAGGGCACTTCCGAAAGTAAGATTTGCAAATCAGAAACACTTGGGAGGGGGGAAGAAATATATGTGCTATGTGTCACTCTGGAAAGAGTTGCATTCAAGTATGTCTTCATGTACAAAATCAGGTTCTCCACAATCAGACTGTACCAGAATCTGACCATTTCACTGAGAACTATTAAAGCCTTCTGTTTGTCAAGTTGCTCTGTTTGACCAGGTGCAGCTACTTCCTCTCAAAATGGATACTTTATACTTCTGGTCTGTACACTTTCTCTCTGCTGATCCTGTGTGTTTGAATTCTCCCTGCATACTCCCCATTAGCTCTTCATCCAATTTCAGCCTTTCCCAGGAAACAGAGCACTAAAAAAACCTCAGAACAGTAAACTCTTGGCCCAGGCTCAGTAGCAGCCAGAGCAGCACATAGTATCATGTGCCTTTGGCCACCTTATTTACATGATGGGGTCCATTTTCCTCCACCATGTGCTTTCTAGAGGCTGATTTTGTTTTAGTTTGGGTTTTTGGGGGGGTTTCAGGGGTTTTTTTGCTGCTGTTCACAGTTTTGTGGGTTGTTTTTTTGCAGTAGTTTTAGAGAAGAAAGATTTTCCTCTTTTCAGCTTCCACCTTTTAATTTCAGAGCACTGCTGTTAGAAGATACTGTGATATGCTCTTTTTGAAGCCATTTAAGAGTTATTTTAAAGCCACGAGTGTTTAATCCATATTGTTCCTATTAGAAGCTGTTTAGAGGTTCCTATGGTTCTAATTTAAGTAATTAGATTTGCAATTCAGATGAGTTGAAGAGTAACACCTTGTCCAGCCCCTGTACAAAGACTTTGTGTTGTAATTTTTCAAAACTAAAATGAAAGGACACAAAAAGTACCACAAACACAAATTAGAGACACAAGGTAACTACAAACTAAACAGTTACAGCTATCTAAGAAGAAAGAAGCTTGACATAAGAAATTTTACCTGATCATTTTATAATTTCAGCATCTATGCAGTAATGAAAACCAAAGATTAAGCCCATATAAATCCCTGCAGATAGTCACTGTTTAACTTCATTATATCCCTGACAAGCAGAAGGACTTCTTTCCTTTGCATGCAGTGCTCAGAAAAGGACGAAAGTCTTAGGCATTGTTCTTTGAACACTCTACACATTCATTAATTAGTTGGCATTTTACTAATTTATCTAATGAGGTGTGCAATAGGCACTGCTGTGAAGGGGAATAGTAACAAATTTAAGTACTCTTTCTCATTCATTCTTTGATATATCTCACAGAACTCAAACTTTTCCCCTTCCCCTAAAGTCAGCCCTGAATACTTTTTGGTATAGCTGAAATACTGTATTTATAAACTAAAATTATTCTTCTATTTTCCATACTTTCAGGTTCCATTATCATTAGTACAAATTTAATATAAAACTTCCAAATATATTACCTGAATGTTAAAACTATTGCTTTTAAAACTATTCTAAACCAAAAGTGCACAAATTCAACATGACAAAACCCCACAGAGCAAGATTCTTAATACATGTTACCCATGGAATTGTCCACAGCAGTTAATTTATGCCAATATAATCCATTCACATAATTCAGGACCACTGGCATACCGACAGCCAGTTATTTATCTATTGCTTACAGGTACACAGAGTGCCATCTTCTAATCATTAATGCAAAGTCCAGCACCTCTGAAAATGACTAGATTGTGCAGCACTGACCCATATCCTGCACACATTCAAATCTAAGGTAACAGCTGCTGTTGCTGTACACAGATGCAAGGACTGCTAGCAAACCTGAAGGGTTGGCTCATCCTCCTGTCCCATTACACTAACATGGTCAAAACTGTTATGTTTTCTGTGGTTAGAGACACAAAAGTACGTGCTACATGGCTGGGGCAATGCCAGTGGGGTTTGTCTCCTCTGCCCAAAAGACCCAAGAATTACAGGGATGAGAAAGGTGCAACATGAAAAGCAGAGTAGGTCATTCCTCACTTGAAGCCTCACTGGGATACCCATCGCTGCCACTACACCATGGACATGAAAGAGCAGGCACTCACAAACAGCAAATAAAATTAAAATTCAGTATAAGATAACAAGAAAGCATTTTTAAAAATTCTTTATTTTCAGGTATGAGAGTTTCAGTCTGAGAGCACAGATACACTTCTAACACGATATTTAGTCCTGGTGTCCTTAAAATTAGAAAGATGTCAGTAAACTGAGAGGAATACAGCAATCTTCAAGAAACAATCACAAATCTGGAAGAATGGCTGGTGATCAAAAATAGTTATGTAGGTCCAGACAGGCAGGTATAAAGAGTATGGCAAATCAATTAGCAAGCATAGTGGGAAATATGATGACCACTGCAACATGCTCTGCAGGGTGCCAGCATAAAGATGTGTGTAACTTTTACACAATGGCCCAGGGAAAAATGGCAAGCCATATCCAATGTGAAATTAGAGGAAAAGGTATAACTTGACTGAGTATCAGAAATGAAGAACCCCATTAAACTTTGAGTTAGTCTTCCAAGGAATGGATAGAGGGCTAATCACATAATCATTTAAAGCCAGGATGGAGGATTTTAAGTAAAACCAATGGAAAAATTTTGCATTGGCAAGGTTACTAACAACTGTGTTTCCTATTGAAAATTTCCATGAGTAAAATGTTAGTGAACAAAACGTTACCTCCCTTTCTCACAAGTAGCTCAGAGAGTAAAGTTGTAGGTTGAATATGACATTGACAACTCTCAATGTGACTCAAGGAAAAAAAAATTCAAAGCATAATCCAGTACTATATTTCAATACGGTGCAGAATAACAGCAGCAGGGAATTTCAGTTCAAGAGCTTTTTATACATTTGAAGTGGCAGCATTGGTGAGGATCTGAAACAGTTCTTCCACCTTCTCACAAATTTTAGCTAATCCTGAATATCACACAATCTGTTTCTTCTTCCTAACAGAAAGCAATAGGAAGCATGCTGAACTTTTTTTTTATTATTTATTTAGCTACATTTAGTAGCAGCTCATCTAATAAAGAGAAATTTTAAATATATGGGCTGTTCTTGAGCCAAAGAATCTTCAAGATGCATGACTGTTCATAGAATATTAATTTTATACTATACCCAAACACACCATATTTAAATATTGCCTGGCAGACGTTCCTACAGAAAATGCTAAGCGAAGTATAGCACAAGGAACAACAGATAACACTGGTACCCTACCCCAACATGTAGTTAAGATTTTAAATACATTTTAATTTGTAAAGATAAAATTAAAAAAAACCTCTCTACCAGTCTTAATTAGATCCCTGCCTTCTCAAGAAACTAATTACATGTCAGATGAAGCACCGGTTCAAGAAGCCCCTGTATTCTTGCAAAGACAGAGACAGTTCTATTCCCAGCTGTGTCTTGTTATACGCCTCCCAGCAAGAAAAAATGCACACTTTATCAAAAAGCGATCTGTAACTACAAAGCCTTATAGTCATTGATTTACCTTTCATGTGTGCTGAACCACTACATTCCAAGAGAAATCAGCAGGAACCATCAGCAGTTTTGGGGAAAAGGGCTTAGAGTCCAGATTTTAAAAATAATTGGTCAACAATAATTATGCAGAAAAGGCAGTTAGAAAACTAAACTTCATATTCCCTTGAAAATATCATCAGTACATATCCACCATTATAGACAGTGCAATGTACTCAGTAAGGTACAAAAATTTCCATTCTGTTGCAGATTTCAGTAGAAATTTAGGTACCTAAAAGAGATCTGGCTACCTAAGCACCTTTTATAAGGCCAGAATTTAAGTACCTTTGAGGAAATGGCAAAACAGGACTCAAGCTAAGGTACTCAAAATTGGTACATGCTTTTTAAAACACACAATGAAATCCTGATCCCACAAAACTTCATAGGCAAAACTGCCAGGAAACAAGTTCTGTCCGCTTCTTCATGAGCAAATTTGCAATTAAAAAATTCAAACATTATGTGCTCCCTTCATGTCTTCCTTACTCTTTGCTTTGACTGCACTATTTAGCACATTCACCCATAAAAATTATCACCAAAATATGAAAAGCATCCAGAAGATGAGAAACAACCATGTACATTTTGTAATCAGGCATTCTATTGTTAAGCATTTCTAGTAAGTTTAGAGAATGAAATCAAACACAGCCGGAAAATGTCAGTCTTCCACTAATGTGAGATTAAGACCAGTAAGCCTTTCACTAACACAGAGCTCTTAATCTGAAGATCTCCTCAGAGCCTTTAATAAAGACAGAGCTATGAAGACTTAATGTAAAGAAAAATTAGATGGCTTGAAGGGAACAAAACAAATTAACCAAAAAAGAAGAAAGGATCAAACATGGAAGATGGATGTCTCAGTGACACCACATACACTTGCAGTGACTTGAAGGACTGCTCAGCCAGCAGTAGCCCAGACTCCACAGAAAGCATCACTGCAAACAGTAATGCAGCTGCAAGTGCTTGTCATCCTGTTTTTACTGAGGCCATTGTACAGAGGAACCTAAATATAGACATTAAGAAAATCTGATCCAGACAACTACATCTTAAAATATGGGTCAGTTTTACCATGACATAGTGTCATCTCAGGCATTTCAGGGCACACAGAACATACGAACACCCAACTTCAACTAGTTACAAGTAGGAAGAGTGCAAATTAGTATCAGCACATGTGAAGACTGAGGCTTGGGGTCCTGAGGATAGAGAATTCATGCAAAAAAAACCTTCAGGTAATACTGGCCCAAGTATTGTCAATATAGTGTCTAGTATACTGGTACCTGTGGGTGGGTACACCACATTTTCATCTCCAAAGAATTCCCCTGGAAAACTTACAAGTAGATATGCATGGGTAACACTGCTCACCTGCTTACAGGACAGTTTATTACAGAGGCACTGGTGATGTGAGCCATGCGAGCACCTGATCAGTAAACACCCTCATCTCTCCCACAGCCCCTCGGAGGCTAGAAGGTTACTGCGGAGGCTGTTCCTTCCAGAACAGAAAACCAGGAACTCAACTGCAGAGTGATTGTAATTCACTCCATTTTGAAAGGTCACTCACTTTCCATCATCTGATCACATCATTAAGCCCAAAAGAAGTGGTATAACCATTTGAAATTATTGCCTGTGGTGAAGTGGAACAGTAAAGCAGTACCAATTATTTGCACTAGCAAAATGAAAAGGAAAAATAGCAGCCTTCTTTCACAACAGGGTATGAATAACAGAGTGCCTGAAAAATTTAGCAAGATTTCACTATTAAACAAAATACTTACGGTGATATATTAAGCCACAGGAACTACGACTGTAGGAGCCATGACGTATTAACTAAAACACATTTGAAAACGTTCATCCTATTTTTAAATTATGCTAGATGGTGTGTGACCTGGCCTCATGAAGATCCAAACACCTCCCAGGGCAATGCAGTGTTCTTAGCTCCTCCTGAGAAGGCTGTGGGAGCATAAGGTTATTTAGCACCTTGCACGGTAAGATGCTCAATGCTCAAAGGAAAATTCAAACAGAATTTAGCCTAAATTACTCAATCAGATCAAAAAGCTTTATTTGACAACACTTAATAACAATGAAGTTTGTAGTAAATGCAAATAAATTCCAAGTTTTACAAAAAAACCCCAAAAACCCAAACTACAACCACCGAAACAAAAATCCCTGACTATTTCACCCTGAGTAACACAGATTCAAAACTCTTGAGTCAAAGGGAGTAGAAATAAACCTTTCCCCCTCTCCTCCCAACTCGTGTAGCTGGTGGACCACCACAGGACACGCCTCCTGCTCTTGTTCTCAGCTGCATTCTCTCCGGGCTTCTGCCCTTGTGGAAGCATTACCAAAGGTGTCAGGAGAACACTGATGGGAAAGCCATGGCTGCCCTGTGGGACCGTGGGACTGCCATCTCTGAGGGGAGTGTAGGGTACACACAGATGTGGCACATGGGAATGTGGTCTGGTTGTAAGCTTCACAGTGCCGTGTGGTTGGTTAGGCTTGATACTGGAGGTATTTTCCTTGATGGTTCTGTTTGTAAGTGGGAAACAAATACTCAGCAATGATACCAAATCGTGTAAGCTCCACAGATAGTCTGTGATAGATAACAAAAGACCTCTTCTATCACAAGTACAACATAGAAATCATCCTTCCTCACAGCATATTCTTCAATGACACCAAAACGATTGTTATCCACAGGTTATCAGTCTTTCACATTGATAGTCTGCCAAATGCAGATACTTTCAAACCCAATAGGTGATTTAGTACCTACTTATTTCCCAAAAGGTAGGTTGACTTTTTTTGCTACAATTTTTCTCATCAACAGATACACAACTAGAATGTTACATCTACCATCTGCCTACTTTAGCCAGGTATATCTGACCATGAGTACGTTATGCAACAAGAATCCACGTAATACAGACAAACCCAGCTTTGCTCCTCCACACACTACAAAACCCTGTCACTTCCATTTTTCAGAAGAGTGCAAAGGCTCACATGAAAGCGACTACATTTTCAATAAAATAAAGACTGAGCTTTACCTTTGGAACACTCCATAAGCATTTTTACCAAACTTCCACTCAACATCAGGTCACGGCAGCTGATCATGCAACTGCCACTACTTCTCAGAGCTAGGGTATTTTACTGTCCTCACATTTGCTCATCTGCAAAGACAACCAGATGTGTAGTAACCAGTTTGATTTTTTAAAAGCTTGAAATTTTACTAACATTATGTCTGTAAATAGCATAAGAGATAATGGGAACAAAAAGTAATTCCACTGGGAGAAGTCGTGTAGCTATACTGCTTGTAACTGGGACAATGCAATCATACAAGACTTTACTGAATATGAGCACACTTCCACAGCCACCATCCCAACATTGCCAAAAGCTCTACAGCAACAGCAAAGGCAATGCAGAGCTCACAGATGTAGCAATGCTATACAAATCTGGTAAGCAAAAACAAAAAGAAAGAAAAAGATCATACAGAGCTAGCTATGTGACTTTAATCTAAACAAAAACAAATCCTTTGCTTTACAAAATTTCTTCCATTTCTTTTGAAAACATTATTTGCAATACAGATCACACTGAAATTTGAGAAAGAAAATTGCTCTTGTTAGATATAGTTCACTAATGAATCCAGGCTTTAATGAGAAATTACTGTAATTCAAATGCAATCTCTCAAACAATTTGTTGTTCCTCCCCTTCTGTGAATTCACCATGTCATTCTAATCTAATGAACATCATCATAATCTTTCTAATATCAAAACCACTTGCCTCTGAAAATTATAATTAGAAAGAAATGAAATTACTGGGAAATAACTATATTTCATTTGTTTGATTTGTTTTAAAAATAAAAAGCAGATCCTGCAAGACACTAAAGTCCACTACTGAGTAAGTATAAAATGAAGCTAATTTAATTTGATGCACTGGTTTTACTATATTAGATCAGAAGAGAAACAAAAATGCAGTAATATGTAAATGTGCCTAATAAAGTAGGCAAACATAGGCAACAACTCCTCTCACAATGTATTTCCACTGAGCTGTATTTGCTCTCATCAAAGTATTTGTGCAAGCAGAAACTACAGTCTAAACCTAAATCTGAATATGAAAAAAAGGGTACAGCTGATTCAGGCAACTGGAGGTCTATATTATCCAAATATAAAGTATTTAACAGGACTCCATTCTTCTCTTCAGGGTCATGCAATCTCTTCAGTGATATCAGTGGAACTTATGCTCTCAAAAAAACAGAATTCTAAGGCAAAAGTTGTTTTGTCTCTCTATTTGCACCTCTTGTTTCAAATCCACATACACAAATGAACATCCTTTCTTAAAGAAAGAACTGAGAACACCATGTCAGCCCCTCTGTAACAGAGGGGCAAGGAGTAGGTATGCTTTAACCCAAAGGACACATGAGACTGAAAAGACATGGAGAGTAATAATGAACTGTGAATGCCTAGCAATTACATTTCTAACTAAAACTCTTCCTAAACCCAATGGGAGCCCTGACATTCATTTCCATAGGGAAAAACCACTTCCATGTGGTTACAAAGCTTCACAGAGGATCAGACAAGGGGATGTGTCAGCAAGTGAAAATCCAGGACAAGAAATGCAAGCGAGCTGTCTGCTCTATGATCCATTAAGAGATCTAGCCAAAGAAGAAAACATAAAAAAAAAAGAGGGAAAAAATTGTAAACTTCTCAAATCACAATTTAAAAACATTGACACAAGGGTTCAAGGAGTTC
The DNA here is from genome assembly GCF_048771995.1 of Taeniopygia guttata. Classification (NCBI taxonomy): domain Eukaryota; kingdom Metazoa; phylum Chordata; class Aves; order Passeriformes; family Estrildidae; genus Taeniopygia; species Taeniopygia guttata. The sequence continues at coordinate 53,025,349 of NC_133063.1, read as the reverse complement.
AGTTCTGCCTAGCAAAAAATGAAAGTAAAAGTTATTAACAGAGAGACGGAAACAGCTTGATGAGTCTGTACAACACAGCAGCTGAGGGGAATCTCCACACATTTCACACACCATGGACACTTATGACAAGATCTGGAGCTGGAGCCACTGGTGGCGCTCCCTGGGGTGGGGAAGCTCTGAAGTACTGGGAATGGGCTCAAGCTGCCGGCAAGCTGGGTGATCATCTCCATTCACAGTGACAACAGTCCCTGAAGGCAGGCCAACAGCCCGCTCTGACCAAGGGATCCCAGGGAAGCCACAGCTGAGCCAGGGAGTTACTGGCACCATGGCTGGGGGTGGACACCCAACACAAGGCGTCAGTGGGAGATGCTTCCTGCACTATCTTCCTGCAAGGTCACTGGCAGGGCAGAGGACACTTTCCTGGGAAATGCACTTGGGAACTCCCGAAGTTTTGCAGTGGTAAGGGCCCAAGGTGGGCAAAGGTTGCCTTATAGAGCAACAGGGTAATAGCAACAAGCATGGGAAAACTGAGGGACAAGGGAATAAAAGAGGCTGGCCCTGTGTCACCAGAACTGTTTTCTTGCCCTGCACTGGATAAGCATGAGCAGCAAGCCCCTCATGAGCAGCAAGCTGGCCTCGCTGGTGAGCAGGATGAAGGGACAGCCATACAGAGATATAGACATGCATCATGCTTATAGGGAATACACACCCAACCTCAGTACCAGCTGGACTTAGTGACATCAAGCTGTGCCAGCCTCACCTTTGGCAGCCTACCACAACTGACAACTACTGGCAGACACAATCTTTGTGCTGATGCAAAAATAAGTATGAACTCCTTATGTGATACCCAAAAAAGAACTATATAGCCACCAAAGCATAGTTAAGGATATCCTAACTGTAATCCTCATAGCGCACAAACTTCCAAAAATAGTTATCATGGTGAATTAGCCCTGGCTGGATGCCAGGTGCCCACCCATGCCTCTCCACCTCTCCCCTCCACAAGTGCAAATGGGAGAGAAAATGTAATGAAAGGTTCACAACGTAAGTACAGAGAGAGAGATCACTCACCAAATACTATCACAGGCAAACAGACTCACATTGGGGAAATTAAGTGAATTCTATTACTTATCAAAATCAGAGCAGGATAATTAAAATAAAATTAAGAACACCTTCCCTCCACCTCTCCCTCCTCCTAGGAGGAGGGGTCTACCTCCTCCTCCACAGTGGTGCAGGGGGAAATGGGAATAATAATCAGTTCATCACACATTGCTCCTGCCACTGCTCAGGGAGAGGAGTCCTTCCCCTGGTCCAGCAGGGGTCCCTCCCATGGGAGATAATTGTCCATTAATTCCTTTAACCTGAGTCCATCCCATCGGCATCAGTTCTCTCCCATGGGTGCAGCCCTTCAAGGACAGGCTGCTCCAGTGTGGGTCCCCCACAGGTCACAAGTCCTACCAGGAAACCTGCTCCAGCATGGGCTCTTCTCTCCATGGATCTGCAGGTCCCTGCCAGGACCCTGGCTCCTGCAGAGTTTTCCCATGGGGTCATAGCCTTCTCCTCTCCCAGACACCCACTTGTTCACTGCAGGTCTTTTTCACAGGCTGCAGATGGATCCCTGAATACCTGGATTCCTTCATGGGCTGCAGGGGCACAGCTGCCTCACCACTGTCTGTACCACGGGCTGCAGGGGAATCTCAGCGCTCGCACCTGTAGCACCTCCTGCCCTTCCTTCTCCACTGACCTTGGTCTGTAGAGCTGCTCCTCTCACATCTGCTTACTCCTCTCTTCTCTGGCTACAATTACATCTGTGCAATAACTTTTTTTCCCCTTCCTAAATATCACAGAGGCATTAACACCTTTTCTGATAAGTCCATCTTTGAATAGCAGTACATTCATCTTGGACTGCTGCCAGCTTCTTACAGAAGTCACTCCTGTTAAGTCTGCCAGCTACCAAAACCAGCTACCAAATCCATTCAAACCCCTACAGAACAACACAGAAGTCTCTCCAAATGCGTGCAAACTTGGTATCTGAGAGTAAATACTAACAAACGTACAAGATAGTAAAAGGGAAAAACATTAATTCAAAAGTAACACTGGCTTGCCAGAAAAACATGTTTTGGGTGATAAATACTAGTTTGGGTTTGAGAAATACTAACTTGTGGCTGCAGGTTTGTTGCTTTACATTCCTCTGAGCCACCAGCACCTTTGAAGAGCTTAGAGGAATAAAAGTGTGGTCTAGTGAGAAACAATGAGAATGAGGTCTGTGCTTGGCAGATTGATTCGATTAACTCCTTCACATGGCTCTGAGACTCAAGTTTCCTCTTCCCCTTCTGCAAAATGCTTTGACAATGACAAATAAAATCCCTGTTTGTTACACATTATATTGAAGTCTTAGGCTCCAAAATAAGATACAAATTAAAAGCACGTTAAACGCTCAAATTGTCAGATGGCAAACAGCAGCATGCCCAGACATCCCAGCTGATTATATTCTCAAACCAAGAGGCCACCTCATGATTCTGTTGATGCTAATTTTTCATTGTGACAGGAGACTTCTAAAAAACTTCTTGAAAGTTGGGATATGTCAGTCTACATCCCCAAAAATAATAGATGTCCCTGGCCATATCCGACAGAGCTGAGGCCAAGCTGGCAAGCAGGCCTTGTCCTGACAGACCCAGACCCATCATGCCACTGCCAATGGTCTGGGGCAGTGCTTGCAGGGGGGCCTGGGACCATCAGTCTCTCATGAGGATCCACCCCAGTTTTGTCAAAGCAGACTCATACCCCAGAGACTTGGCACAGTCCTCAGCTAAGCCATGTCACACAGCTGCCACACTGGGAGCCATACCTGAGCTGTAAATCCTGGGGAGTTTGTGTTGGTTGCTTCTTGCTGTGACTTTGCAGTGGTTCCAAAAGAAATAAAATCTGTGCAAGTAGGATCAGACCTCTTGCCTAGTATATCAATTGACACAGTTTGCCTGAAGATCAACGCTTCTCTAATGTCTGTTGCAAAGTAAAAATACCTCTTCTTGATGACTCATTTTCCACACTGAGAAACGTCTGTGGGTGGGAGAAAAAAAATGAAGCAATTCTATTTTTCTCTTCCTGTCACTATTGTAGCACCTCTCAACTTGAGCATGAAATATAATTGAAGCACTTGCAAGATGTTTCCAGCAAGTGAACTGCACTGTTTTGTTATCTCTTTGTCATCATTTTTATGCAGAATCACATTATATTAAAACCATTTCAGTACTGTTGCGCTCACTCTCAGACTATGACCTTCCAAGCAAAGAGGCAGAAGTGGAGCTTTTCACTGAATAACCTACACAAATGTATGGTATTTGCAAAAAATTCTTTGCTGTTAGTGTTGTGAGTCCAGTCACGCCTTAGTTAAGTTAGGATGTGAGCCCCTGTGAATTAAATGAGAATATATTTATCCCACAGGATTAGACTAAACAGCAGCCTCTCAGAGTAACGAGTGACGTAGAAAACCTCTCAAACATTGCTGGACTCTGAAACTCTACAGAGCTCAGCAAGGGCTTTCTCCTGCCCTAGTTCCCCCATGACACTGTGCTTCACTTTGAGTGGAGATGAAAGATTATCCCTTTTGTTCTAAATGGGGAAAAGCGTGGGATACTGTCACCTCCTATCAGGACAAGTAGGTGATCCCTCTTAGGGAAGGAGCAATTTTCACATAGTGAGAGCCAAGCAGAAAACAGCCCACAGCTTCTGAACCAGTGTGCCCAAAACAGAAACAGCAGGAAGTGTGGGAAGATTCATCATAAAAGGAGATTTCCTTGCCTCCTCCTCCTTCCCGTGAGCAAGCTGACTCATGGTTTCTCAGCAGCACAGGCTCAGTCAGTCTTTCCCAGCAATGGCAAAATATTCTGCAGTGACTGTAATGAAATTCTAGTGAGTTGTAAGGGGTGACAGAAAAAGAGGTTTTTTGAACGGCTGGGGTGCAGAAGAAGCTTGTTTCAAGGTGGATCAGAAAACTCATCAGATGATAAGAGGGAGTGGGCACTGCTTGCTCTCCAGTACCCCTGTTGTTATACACCTCCAGTATGCAGCATCCCTGCTGCCACAGATGGGAGAGGATGAGGCTAGACAAAGAGGCAGGTCAGTACACTTTGCTCTTTGCACTGTGGAGGGAGCAAGCATCAAAAAGAAATACTTCTGCGGGTGTCAAGAGGCAAAGTTACTCTCTCCATAGAGCAGCCTATCCAAATTCAGATTATTCCATGGGGTCCTATGCTTTTTAAGTAACAATAAATCAAGATATGCCTTATTCTTAGCTTAAGAGGGAAGCCATATATGCTAATTTTCAATGAAATATGAAGATACATTAATTTAACTGAAGTGACTCTTGTTACTTTGAGATAATTTTTTCTAGTGCTTTGCTGCGTTGCAAAGTCACTACTTCATAAGGCTGTCTGTGCAATGCAGGAATTCCTTCCCATGTTCTCTCTTTACTTACTAGATAAACTTATTTATTCATTCAAGTTTAAACATTACAGAGCACCAAGTCCATTCTCTGTTAGAACCACTGAAAACACAGGCGTCCAGCTAAACCTGTTCAATAACAAATATTTGACATGGTGCATAGATCTCTGTCTGAGATAGTACAGTCTTCCAGACTGTTATTTTACACTTATAAGGGGGAAAGATCAAAGTCCAAAGAGAAAGGACAGGTGCTTTCAGGCAGAGACAAAAATGTTCAGAAGCAACCACAGGTGCACTCAAAAGAGCAGTGCTTTCAGAGAGTACCTGAGTGAGCAGCCGTGAAGATACAGACAGAATAATCAGTCTTCTGTGTGCATAAACTCCTATGCCCAGTGACTGCTAAATCTGAGTGAAGATCTGAAGATGTCTTTTCATATTCCTCATCTCTCAAGTCACTTCCAAATGCACATCTATAGATTACTTCCTACACTTCCCAACACGAGAATATGCTAGAGACTTCTTATTGTATGCAGTCCTAAAAGTGGGCAACACCAAATGTCTGTATGTGATATGATAAAGGAACTAAACAAACAAATAAGCAAACAACAATAAAAAAGAAACAACAGAGGCACATGAGAGGTTCCAAACTGCAAAACAGTGAATCAGAAGTACTAAGGCTGCCACAGATGGGAGAGGACAAAGCTAGATAAGGGGCAGGCCAGCACATTTGTTCTTTGCCACCATGGAAGGCTCAAGCATCAAAAAGAAATACTTCTGGGCATGGCAAGAGGCAAAGTTACTCTCTCCATAGAGCAGGCTATCCAAATTCAAATTACTCCAAGAGGTTCTATGCTTTGTATGTAAACATAAATTGCAAGTACTAAGGCTTTCTAAGTTCACTACATTTCCAACACATCCCTGATGTTCTTGAAACTTCTGCTACAGTCAAAGCACTGACAGTTGTTATAGTATGGAGGCTTATAACTCCTGGTGAACCTTTTAATTTCTGAAATCTTGACAAATGCAGGTGCTAAGCCAAGAAAATCTAGTATGAGTTATTATTCTATATTGACCTCACAGAAGAAATTATCCTTTGTGTATCTCCTAGAATTAGGAATAAAGCCACAATAAATGGAACAGATCCACCATGTAAATCTGCAGTTATAAACACAGACTGTACCTGTTTGAATTTGTCATACAGAAGTAATAATTAAACACATACTCTCTGCTAAACAAGAGACAACTATTTTCTGAAGATCGGTTGAACTTGGTGTCACTGGACTACTGCCCAACTACATCTTCATTTGAGATCCAGACTTTGTATTAGTCATGAGTAGTCATAACTCATCTGAAATATTTGCGGACATAAAAAAATCTCTCCTTAGTTGACAATTTCCAAAACAATTTATCACTGAAGAACACTATTTGTCTGCACAGAGTTTAAAGATTTATCATTCTTTCAAGGTATTGTATTATACTTTATTTCTTTTAAGAGCAGGTCAAAATAGAACCCTCCTGCTGAATATGAAAGATCCCGACATCCGTGTCTCAGAGGTTTTTTTAATTCGTTCATGCCCTACACCCCAACACAAACAAGAATGGAGAATAGCTTATTTCTCATTTCTTCATTTCAAACTGACTTTCAGTGATAGCTTGTTATCTCCTTTGCAGAGAGATAAACTTTTCCCCTTTGACACCCCATCTAGATATGGTGAGGTCAGAAGTCTGGCAGAAGCATCTTTGCTGACGTGTATTTCACAATGATTAATAGGAGGAAAAGGTGGCGGTGGGGGGACAGCCATTGGAAAGAAAACCAGAAGAACCCAATAGCAAACAAGGCACACAATCCACACAGTCCTGTGTTGGAGATTATTTTTAAGATTAAAGGAAAAAAATCCTTGTCCCTCTCCCCCAGTTCAAGTAGGATGTTTAGATGAAGTGCAACACTTGGTGTGATGAGAAGAATTCCTGTTGAGCTCTACACGGGCAGCTTGGGGTTTCTGTCACCCACAGCCAGTAAACAGAAGAACACTTGTTTTTCACTTCCCCTACCAATTTAATTCTCAGGACTGAGCAGCCAAAAAAAATACTATTCATATTCCATGCCAGTTTGTTTCTCCATCTTGCAAAAAATCCCTATAAAGTGGCAATAAATTCAGGACTACTTTTAACTTAAAAATATGTAAGTTATTTCACATAACATATATTTTCAGCATAAAAGTAAAAGCTGGTAGCAATAATTTGACAGTTTCCAAAGTATGAATTTCAAATACAAAATAACATTAGGAAACCATTGCTGGCCATGCAAATAGAACTCTACAGATTTTGTAGAAAACAAAGATTTTCAATGCACTTTTTTAGTAGTTGACATTTACGATTTTAAAGTAAACATTTACTTATTAAATTACTAAAATTATTTTTGCTAAGGATTCCCGCACTTAAAATTGCATTGCTTTAATATTACTTAGTCATTTTTTCTCTTTATTATGTTATGTTAATAATTTAATAACATACAAACTAAATTTCATTCTAGTGCAACAACACTGTCAAGCTCTCCTTTCCCTCACTCCTCTATGAAGTCTTTCTTCCTGATTTGCATATAAGATTCCTTCCTTCTTTCCAATTTTCTTCTGCACTTTATTTTCTCACCTTCTCTTTACATCCATTTATTTTCCTGTGATCTGCAGAGCTGTAAAAGGGCTGTAGTTTATCATGCAAAATGGAATGGATTTTAAAACTCCCTAACATTCATTTAACCTCAGAAAATCGTGTTTCCTGAAAAACAAAAAATTCCATGAGAAACATACCCTTCATGCAGAAGAGTTTTAATCAAAATGGTAAATATCTTACAGCTGAAATATATTTATATGGCCTTAATGAATCCTGGAAACTGGAGCTGAGACATCTCATGTCCTTTGAGGCCTGAACAGAGTAAGCATCCCATATTTAACACAGTGTCAGTCTCTCTTGCACATGATCCATCACCCCAGGCAAACAACCAACCAACCAACCCCACATTTCATTGCAAAGAGATAATAAAAGGAACTCTAGAGGGACAAAAGGCACAGAAACCTTACAGGGACACAAAGGGCAAAATATCTTGGGCTGAAATAAGAAGTTTAAACTTTTCTGCCTCCAGCTGCCAGGTAGACCAAGCACAAAGGGTGCAGTAGTAGAAGTCCAGGGGTCACCAGAACACTGACGTTTGTTTGCTTTGTTATTTTCTTGCCAACAACATAGTAAAAAAGAAAAGACAAAATATTAGGCCAGTATCTGAACAGAAATGTTTACAAACTTTCATAATAAGAAAATTTATTATTAAAAATAACTTTTAAGTGAGTTTTATTATGAAGAGTCTAACTGAAACACTTCAGCAATAACATTAACTCAGGAAAAATTAGGGCTCCCTGTGTCTTTCATAGATATATATTTCAAGACTATCTATCCAAGCAAAGCTGCAACCTCATTCAATCAAGGTCTCTTACTATATGAACACACAAATACACAGCACAACTGGACTAAAACTTGTGGATTTAGATGTGAGTTACTGAAGGCGAACAAAGGGAATGGCTGTATCAGGACTTGGCAAATACACAAGGCATATTATGATGTGCCTTTTCTGACTTTAATGTAGGTTTACTTACACACACATTGGACTGATAACTGATCTAGACCTTTCAATTATTTTCCATTCTGCAAGGATACATGACCTAGAGTTGACAGCCATAAAATTCAGCAGTTATATTCTATGCTCTGGTAGGAGGCACTAAGATGATTTTTTCAAACTCCTGCAGATAATCACTGATAAAACCTCACTACAGTAGCTAATACCCTTGGAGACTGAGGAGTGAAAAGAAGTGTAATGGCTTTCAGTGACTATTTCTGTACAATAAAAATTGCCAGGCAAGTAGGATCAATCCTCCACAAGTTTTCAGTCAATGTCACTGTCTAAAAGCAAAACAAGGTATTTGGCAAAGCATGACTGACCTAATTTATGAGGGAGGCCTGGTACTGTTCTATCCCCTCAGTTTAGTCAGTCCCTCTAAGATTTACCTCAGCACCACTATAACAGGGGACTTTTTTGCCCCTCCATGGGATAACAAAAACAAAATTTGGCTGACAACTGCACTTGATAATTAAACCCCCCCCGAGCTATACTTCCAAGTACTCGAGAGTCTTCACAAACAAACACTAACAGGGATGAGATGCACGAGCCTCATTAGAGAACACACAGGCTTTTGTATCAAATTAATATTCTCCCTCTTTTCCTAATTCATATTAAGACACAGAATTATCAATTCCCATTTAAGGGCCAGTTGTTATTGTTGTTAGTAGTAGTAGTAGTAACAATAGTAACAACAACAACAACAACAACAATAATAATAATAATCATCATCATCATCATCATCATCATCCTAGTGCAAGCAGAAACTCAGGACAACCTAAGGATACAGATGGTATATCCCCTAAGATTTGAACATAGGCTATATTGGTCAAGTAAGGAAATCAAGCACACAACTCAAATCCCGCTGTCTCCATAATAACTGAATTATATTAGAGCAAAGCTATTAAGGCTATTTACTACAACAATCCCAGAGTTCCAAACAACTTTAACATTTTGCCTACTTACAGACACATTAAAATGGATCCTAGCTAAATAATTGGTTTTATTGCTTTGGAGTCTGTTCATTAGCAGAACCCCTACCTTCTCCATGCATTATTAAAATTCCTTTCTTAATGAATCTTTCTACACATGGAAATATATTATTGACAAAACTCAAACAGAAGTATAGACTGTGTCAACAATGCTAAATTATCTTCATTACAGCAATGCAGAACTGAAAGAAAAACTACAGCAGTGCACCATATGATAGAGCATGACAGTCTAAATGGTCTCACTTCAATAAGCAGTCCAGAAATCATGGATTTCAAAGGCAAGAGCACCTATTGATTTAATACAGATATCTAAAGGACACAAAAGGAGATTTGTACTCCTTGCTTTCTCTAAAATGCACAGAGATGGGAAACCAGATTATTTTTCCATGAGTAAAACCGAACAGTTGAAAAGAGAATGCATGGAGAAAAACAGCTTATTCTGAACATTCACTGCTCACATAATCAAACACCACAGCCTCAAATATGACACAGAAAATACAGGAAAGAATAAAATACTATATTAACTCAAGAAATCTAGAGAGAAAACCTTTCAATCAATTCCACTCATTGGAGCATCTGCTGTAAGCAAGGAGCTTAAATTAGAAAGAATACATCTGTGTAACATAAAAACTCTAATCTGAAGACGTGCCCTGAGAAATGAAGGCACGCCCTTGCAGAAAGACACACTCATGTGAAAAGCGTCTTGGCTGAGGGCCCAGTCTGCAGCTGGGAACATTCCCCTCTTTAATATGCAAAGTAGAAGCTGGTAACCTGTAAATATAAATTCAAGTATAGGTCTATCAGGCATAGTGTATCAGAGACAAGTACAATATCCACCAATGAAAACAAAAATGCCAGTGCAGCTTTTTTTTTTTTTTTTTTTTATTTGTGAGAAAAGGAAGCACTTCTACAGCCATTTTAGAGCTGTGTCTACACTCCATGTATTGAGACTTTCCACCAATGTCTGAAAACTAACTATACAGATTAGCAAGTATTGTTACATACTTACACTTGTCTTAATTTTATCATAACATTTCAATTTTTTATATAAAAGGACAGCCATGCCCTTAATCACCACGATAGATTTTTCATCCAATTTTTATTAGCAGAACCCTGTACAAGACATACTTTCTTTAAAGTACTGAGAAACTTCTCTCCACAAGCTCTTGCTTCCGCCTCTATGGTATGTGGCTCTACAATATATTAAACTGTATCATAAATTAGCTCTTACAATGGAACAACCAGGTCCAACAAATAAGACTGTTACACAATGTTAGGGAACACTGAGTTCCTGCATTTACACCATTTGCTTATACTAAGGATGGATGGTTCAACAGAAAATGCAAACACTAAGATGCCACAGCATTAATGGCTGCCACTTTCTAAACCACTGAATTCTTTTAAACTGAACAGACTAAATTAAATGCAGCCATGAACAAGAAGCTATGTCTTTCAGTTACAACCCTCTCATTTAGAAGTCTCTTTGTTTTCATCATATACACTCATCAAAGGTGCAGTTAACAAACATTTACTACCGAATTAACTGGCCCTAACACGATAACCAAAGCAAAAAACACACTAATCCAAAGTGCAAAGACAAAGATCAGAGTTTATTTTTCAGCCTGAAATAAGATGTCAAGTACCAGGCTCTTCACTATCATTCACAGTCAGATGAGCAATGAAGTAGAGGGATCTAACCAAGGAGGCCTAGCAAAAACAAAAGAGTGATGTGTCTGATAAAATTGCAAAAGGAAGAGCAACTATATAATGTAAAGGAATATGTTTTTGCAAGAGAAGTGGTGAGGTGCTGGTTCACTACTTATAGAGTGGTCAGAAATTGGAAAAGCATCTAATAATTAAATGGAAGGTGTCTAAAACTGTCTCCCAGTGACATCAATTTCTGTCTGGAGATTTATACATTTACCAAGTGGATTACCACAAAAGAATTGCTCAGAAATAAGTTGGATATAGTGTTACAGAATCTTTTCAATCAATCTTACATTTGAAGCTCCAGCCAAATCTCTCACCAATATCCCTTTTCTTGAGGAAGTCCATCTCATTCTCAGCAGTATTATAAGTAGGCAAATCCAAAGTACATCAACAGAACATGCCTTCTCCCTTCCCAGTTCTCTCTTCACGTGCCTGCCTAGTTATCACAATTACCGGCCTTACAAACACAAACAAATAGCTGGAAGTCATAATGCCAGCACTGCTGCCCTACAGTGATAAATATTAAGAGCAGGAAAATTTTCTGATAGCTAATTCTCACCCCAGCAGCCATAACCAGAGCCTAGTGGGAGAGCTGCTCCTGAATCCTTAACTGGTCTGTGTGCAGCAGGGACGTGCCTGGTCCTGCCGCTGCAGCGTGACAGTGAGAGATTGTCTGAACGTGCTCTCTGCATAAAGGCACGAGTCTGAAGGAGCAGATGTTACAGCAGGCATCACATCTCAGACACCAGAGGAACCAGAAGGTGTATGCCCAATGAAATCCAAACCAGACCCCAGGGGAGCAAGGCAAGATGCTTATGGCTTTCTCTACTAGAATGTGTATGGCATACATCTATGTCTGCAATGACAAATATATAAATATAATAGATGAGGCAAAGCAAGCTAAAACCAAGGGAGAATGAAATGTTCTGACTGACAGGGGAGATAAGCAAGCAAGGACAGTGAGTTACAGCGCTAGTAAAACATCTCACAGATTATTAAATATTAGACACCCAAGAGAGCAGTTTTGTACTGTGGTTAATTTGACCTAAACACTGGGCTGCCACCAAAAAGAGACTCTCCCTTCTCTCCCTTCATCACTCTCACTGTTCCCAAGAACCAGCAACCTAGTTAATCTCTCCCTTGTACTGCATCTAACAACTCTGTAGCCATAATCACCAGTTCTCTAGCAAAACAGGGCACTGGTGGAAGTGAACGTGCATTAATATAGCTGTGTACCACTCTTTACCAGGAGGTAATGAAAAAGCTGCCTTTGGGCAGTAGTCTGGGGCTAGGCTAGATTACACACAATGAGAAACCACACTCTGGAACTGCACAACCTTTGCACCCACATTTCTCTAAATACTTCATTCATTTCAACCTTGCATTTGCATTATCTGCCTTAAATTTTCCAGTTTGGGGAGCGGTACACATGAGAGACAATCTTGGTTATGAAGATATTTTCCCCATCTGGTAACAAAACTGCCAGAAAAAGCTTCCAGATGTATCAAGGAATGTCAGAACCCCTGAGAGAATAACTTGCATGGCCACAGGCATGAGCTGTGAAATTTTCTTCTTCTAAGTCATCGAAAAGCTAAGCTGTGAAATGTCACGTCCTAAGATATATATCCACAGATTTAAAGTACCAATTGCATATGTAGTTCATAGATATTCCCAAAGAAAAATAGAAATGTAAATTTTGCTCAAGGAAAGACCAAAAAAAAAAAAAAAAAAAAAAAAAGAAAAGAAAGAAAAGAAAATATAATTATGTTTGCTAGACAGATAAATGGACTACCTCACAATTCTCATAAATAGCCACATCAGGCGAGTACAGAGTTCAGCTGGACAAGCAGAGATCATCTGGTGCTGAAACTGTAACTGCTGCTGCTGCCTGAACCTCAGATATCATAATAATGACAAATTTAAACAGTCATGCCTTTGTATTAGCAAAATGAACTAATGATCAGAATACTACTATGAAGTAAAATCAAATTATTCCCATGCAATACTGGTGAAATTGAGGTACTAATTGATACTTAAAATGTGCCTGGCCACCAGACATACTCTAGTCTTGCTTTTCTGAGAACAAATATTTTCTGCAACAAACTGAACTCATCAGACTGATCATTTGGTCTATGACCACACAAAGGTTAAGCATATGACAGCTGAGAGGCACAAAAAAAAAAAGGGAAATAATATTTTACCAACACTGTTGAATATCATGTACTACAAAATAGGAACTCCACTGCTTAGAACATACTAATCTTTCTGCCAAATCTCAGTTGTGAAGGCACCATGTAAACAGCTACACATCTTCTGTGCTCATCACATTTATTATGGCAACACACTATGAAGTCCTACCCATACATGCCTTTGAAACTGATAGTTTCCTTCCTCAAAATTGCTACTCAGAAGTATCACCTTCCCCAACAAGTGTTTCAGACTTCCTTTTAGCCCACAGACCCAGGACCTTTGTGATTCTGTGTGGAGTTTGCTGTGTGGGGTTACTGAAGACAGAGAAAGTGAACACTGCACAGATTAGGAGTACCCCCTGTCCAAATTCACAGTCTCCACACAGAGACATAAAACCCAAAGAAGTATAAAACAGCAGAGGCAAAATGCAAGAGAGATAGCCTGAGGAAAAAAAGAGTACCTGCACTGGATATCTTAAGCCTGTAGTTTTGCAGATTAAAAAATGCATGAAAAACTGAAAGCATGGCAAAACTGTAAAGAAAGAAGGAGAAGATACAAATGAAAACTGAAAATGCTGTCCGCAGTGCTTTGAGTGAATCCGTGTGCATAAAATACAGGAATTCTCTTCTGTCTTTATGAACTGCCTCTATTTATATGTCTAACGGCTGCTTTTCACTCTCAAAATATACTGAACTATGCTCCCTCCACTAAAAGAAGAGAAATAACAGTTACTAATTTGTCAGGGAGAAAAAAATAGTCAACATAGTAATTAAGAGCTAGTAAGTAATGAGCATGGTTACTTCAACACACCATGGCTTTTCTGATTTCTCTTGAAAAGGTGTTGAGTCTGGAAAGAAATAATTTGCAAACAGCAAAAAAGAATCCAGGCTCCACTGCTGTATTTTGCAGTATCTGGGGGACTGAGAGGAAGGATACACGAACAGAAGTGCCAAGCCAAAGATAGGCTGAAGTAGGGTTTTGCAGCAGGCCAGCAAGCCCCAAGTTTCGAGATCAGCCTGGAATCCGGGAAAGTGGTTAATACATAAGCAAAGAGCCTGACCCTGATTCAAGGCCACAGGACACAGCAGCAAAGAAAACCAAGACAGTGAGCCCCTGAGTATACTAAATTAAGCAAAACTGAGACAAGAAACTCATGTTGAACCTACCTTCTACTTGCTTTCTTTACCTCTCACTTGACAGCTACTTATTAAAGCATAAAAATTCCCTAGTGATGAAGGTCTGGAAGCAAATGTTAATCAACAGGGCAGAGTCTGAGGCATCAGCAGGTGCTTCATGACCTGCAGGCTACCTGGTTCCACATGTGGAAGGGTCACAACAGAGTGGCCATTCCCAGGGAACAGAGGGAAAAAAAAAAAAAAAAAGATTAGCAGCCTCAACAAAAACCAAAGAAAGGCAGAAGCTACTATTATATGACACAAAAAACATCTCCTACTGTCTGTACAGTACCAAGCAGAGGTAACAGCAGCCCTGTGGCTTTCTTTGTTATGTCCTGGAATCCAACTCACTGTCCTGGTTTACCATTTTCTTACTGCCACCCGCACTGTCTTGCTTTTGGAAGAGGACTCACACCAGTCAAGGGCTGAAGCTAGTACCACATCTGACCTGTTTCCAAAAGGCCTCTTCTAAATTAAAACGCACGGCTGAGAAACTGTTTCTCTGAAAGATCCTGATCTAGCTAGGGAGACTTGTCGGACACTGCTGGGTCAAAGGTGAGACAATAGTGCGTTTCAAAACTACCATGTGTGACCAGGTAGATTTCTTTATGAAAGACAAGGACAAAATAGTAACTTGGGAATATTTCACTTCTTTAAGGAAGATCAGACGGGTCCACATTCTGAGCATCTCTAGGATATACAATAATCCATTCCTGTCCAAGTATTTCTAACACAATTTTCTGTTTCTATCTAAAACAACATTTACAGAACAAAATGCTTTCTATGTAGAAAATACATAGTGGCAGGAGAAACAGTTTTCATGAAAGAAGTATTTAATATTGAGAAGTACTTTGTGAAGAGGAGCCTTAGCTTCTGTAGGAAAAGTAGCCAGATATCTACAGATATTTTATAAACCCAAAGACTTGCTAACATATATCTATCTCCAGATAGACAGAGGCCACATTCCCAGAAGAATTTCAGCACTTACAGTTAAATGGGAGAAAAGTTAGGAGTCTAACAGTTGGTACAGAAAATATACATCTGGGATTCCTATGCAAGCAAAGACAGACTAAAAGCATGACTATTACACCCTCCCTACCCTTCAGATACAGCATTCTGCACAGCTGGAACAGAGCCACTGCTCTGCCTGAAAATGTGACTACCTACAGACCTCACTGATCACACAGTTTCAGAGGCAGATTTTTAACAATTTGGAAGGAATGATGTTAAGAAAAGCACTGGCAACAGCCATGTAAATACGTCTTATTTCTCTTACAGAAAACAGGAAACTCTTCAAAGAATAGGAGGGAGTTGATATTCCCAATGCTACCTTCAGAGACAGATGCTGTCTAACCCACAGCCTGTTGATGCTCTAAAGATGCATATCAGACACTCTTCTTTAAGAAACATAAACATATAATGGGACCATATATTTTATTTCTGAACTGTCTCAGCAATGATGGATTAAATACATGACTTAGAAATGTCAATCACCTTTCTTTCAGGTGTACTATGTATCTCTGGGTTGCCATTGCTACCAGAATTCTTGAAGTAAGAAAGATCTGAATTAAATAATATCCTCCCTCAGACACATTCCTTCCTATGTCTATTGAACAGAAGTGATCTAACATCTAATTTAAAGTGAATCAGTATAGGAAAATAGCTCTTGGTCATGTAAAGAAATCCTCTGAATAATGAAATGCACAATGGAGTCCTGACCTGACTTGATTTCCCTGAACCTAGGGAAGTGCAGTTGGTGTCTCATTTCACTAGAGTTTAACTTCATGTAAATTTATTCGCTAGACCTATATGAAACAAAAGCAATCTTAGGAACAGATACAAGTATTGGTTTAACATCCTTCAATTGCACTTTAAAACATTTTTTAGGATTTAATGCAAAAATAGATATGTAGCAATGGTTCCAATTAAGAATCACTGATCTGTAGTCTAAGATGTGGGAAAAAAAGCACAGAAGATGACAGAAGTTTATTCTTTTTGCTTTGTTATAATTTCTTCAAACTTTATTGATTTCAAAGGAAGTAGTTCATAATTCACATGTTATTAGTGAGGGCAGAAAGGGACTTGCTGAGCTGTGAATAATTAACAACTTATTTCCTTCTTCCTGGAGGAAGAAAACTCCCAGAAATGACAGTGTCAGTGCAGACTGACACATATGCTATTAGCTTATGTGTTACCTATTCCTTGAATTGTACGTGTGAAAGTATAGCATTGTACAGATTTTGGCTAGGCTCAAGTTTATTTTCTTCACAATGCATGTACATACAAAAGCGTGTACAAAGCTGTATTTTGGGTATTTGACCAGAAGAGACCAGTCCAACTCTTTCACGTAGGGTTGAAGGAGACAGCAACAAGGAGATGGCAAAATATCAATAAGGAAAGATGATCCTTGGAAAGATGTTGAAGGACCTCTTGCACAGGAAAGATGTGCACCTGTTGGTCCAGCGAAGACCACAAAACTCATCACAGGGCTGGGAGCACCTCGCACATGAGTACAGGCTGAGGGATTTGAGAGGTCAGCCCAAAGAAGAGAAGGCTCTGGGGAGATCGCACTGTAGCCTTCCAGTACCTGAAGGGGGCCTATGAAACAGAAAGTGATTTTTTACACTGGCAGATAGGGACAGGACAAGCGAGAATGCCTTCAAACTAAGAGTAGGTTTAGATTAGGTAATGGGAAGAAATTCTTCACTGTGTAATAGTAGTGAGGAACTGACACAGGTTGCCTGGAGAGGTGGTGGATGCCCCATCCCTGGTAGTTTTCAGCACCAGGTTGGGTGTGGCTTTGAGCAACCTGGTAAAGAGGGAAGTGTCCCTGCCTGTCTTGGAACAAGAGGCTATTTAAGGTCCATTCCAACCCAAACTATTCTATGATTCTGTGATAACCAGTGTTGGTAACACAGGGCTCTTCTAGGTATTGCTGTGTAGAGCTTATACAGCATCAAGTAAGGGGTGGGGGTGGGCAAGAGTCTAAGGGAGAGCACAGACAGCATGGTCAACCCCAAGTCATTCTGGCTGGGGCCAGCAGGTGATTATCAGTGCCCTGTGGGGCTGAGCTGCCCCATGGTATTCACTTGGACAGTAAAAGGAGGATGCTCCTAACAGTGTATGCTGTGAACTTGGATTTCATATAGCAGCACATCATATAGCTGCACTTCAAGTATTTATGTAAAATTTCAAATACATCCAGATGTGCTTTTCTGATCTCCCTTCTCCATTTTAATTCATGCAGGTCCGAGAACAACCTTGCACTTCCAGCTTTGAAGGAGCTTTGAAAACCATTCAGGGTAATACCTTTTCAATGATAAGCACTCTTGTTTCAGGTGTTACTTCTGGAATACTGTGATAGCTTCTTTTAAAATACACATAACAGACCAGGAACAGACCTACACCTCACTGTGGCTCACTGCAGTCCCCATGTACGACTGCTGATGCCTTTTTGGGACTACCTAAAAACAGAAACCAGACAAAATTAAGAGATTAAAAAGCAGAATTACTTATTGAAAGGCCTTCAGGAACATTTAGGGCAGACAAAGCCCACCCAGGGGCTACACCCAAAAATGGATGATGGGTCACAGGTTTTCACACTTTTAGAAGTTTGGACCATTTGCATACTGAGGGTTAATCTTCCAATTACAACTTCAGGTAATGCAGTTATTTACCCCAAGTTTGCTCCCCTCTTCCCCACCCTCCCCCCCCCAGCTCACATTTGTTTGCATTTCTTGGAGCCTGAGACAGTGAGGTGTCCTTGATTCACAGGCCTAGAGAGGAACTGTTTTGTCTGACCAGAACAGGAAAGCAGTAGCTAACACTCTACATAGATTTCAGTGTTATACACTAAAGAATTGGAGCATAACAAATATATGAAAAATATAAAAGCTAGAATCCTAAGGCATCACTTCAGGCCTCGTTGAGAACCCTTATCTGATCATTCCCTACAGTAACCTTTTATATGAGGAAATTTATGTGAATCTGGATTACAATCCGTATTTAAAATCCCACTGACAGATGTTACAAACATTAAAAATACTTCAACTTTATGCATGCAAATATGCAAGTATTTTGTTTTCAGACTGAAGACAAGAAAGTGAAGTATTTTAATAAGAAACCTACACTATAGACCCAAATGGCTTAGTATAATTAACTCAACTTTAATTTGTTTACCTGAAACTAAAATGTCAGTTCAGCCAGGAGTTAGATCTAGTGATTATATTACAGTTTGCAATCACACTTACAAGTTATAGGGACATAAATCAATTTAAATCCAATTTTGAATCTGATCATGGCCACCATTAAAAATATCCTAAGATTTTATCAAACTGTAATGTTTGGGGGGCATTTCCTCCAAAACATTATCTTTAGTTTTCTTTTTTTAAAAAAGTGAAATCTAAAATGGCCCAATTATTTCAAATAATTAGACTAATTAAGACTATTTTTTTACCCAAATGAAAAAATATATAGTTGTTTGCCAGACCTGGAGGCCTCAAGCTTTAGATCAAGAACATGATATTAAGAGAAAGATGATGTTCCAGTTATCTAACCATACAGATTTCTCTCCATAATATATACTGATAAAACCTGTCATATCTACAGAGCAGCACTGAATATGTATGCACTTACAGATTCTGATTTTTACTCTATTTTGTTGTTGTGCAGTCCATTTTCTCCTTAAAGCATCAAAGTTTATTCTTCTCTTTATTCCTAGCCTACCAATATGGAATGCTATATTTCCTCACAATATAACACATTCCTCTCCTTTTTTCTCAAGAGTGTTACTTTTCTTTTTTCCCTGAGACACTGTCTTTCTTCACGTGCTTGTACTGGCGTCATTTTCTCCCCGCATCAAGCTCCCACACCTATCTATCCATTTCCCCTTCCAAATCTTATGTTTATCTCCTTGTCATTCCCCCTGCCCTTTCTGCTAATAGCCAGCCATCTTCAGTTCCCTCAGTCTCTCCAGTGGTGTCTCCTGGTTAACCCTTTCTGGGCACCCATACCCGGCCCCCAGTCAATAAGGCAGCTCCAGCACACCCACCTGAGCACTGATCATATGTGTCTAGTCTGAGCTATGCTCCCAAATCAGATTTCCAATCTGCCTACCTGCCGAAAGGTGTGAGGCTGGACACGAGGCAATGAAAGATCATTATTCCTGAAACATCCCAAAGCACTCCAGTAAAGCAAGGAACACTTTTCCCCATTTCATTAGATACCACTTTAAACATAATTTCAAATACCTGAATGCAACTATATGCATTCATACAGTACAGATCCTTGAGTTCATAAGCTACATTATGTCATAAATGCAATACCCAGCTGTGAAAGACAAGTTCATCCAGACCTTCTCCTCCATTATCTCTACCCTTTTTAAAACATACCATCAGAGAAGGAGAACCCACAAGAGCAGAAATAGGTTATAAACAATAGGTTATAAACCACCCTGTACCAAGGCCGCCAGAGGTGAAGCTGTAGAATGAGATTATATAGATTTGGAAATCACAATACACAGACTTTACTGGTCTGGGGGAGAAAAAAATCAACTGCTATTTTTCTTTAATTATTAAATGCACTGAGGCTGTGGGTTCAGTCCCCATATGGGCCATTCACTTATGAGCTGGACTTGATGATCCTTGTGGATCTAGCATGTTTCTACCATGCTTATGGGTTGTCCTTTTCAACCCAGAAAATTCTGTGATCTGTGAAATATATCTTAAGATGCCAAAGGCCTGATGTCACAAATCAGTGGCACCTGAAACTCACACAGAGAGCATGCTGGACATGCACTGTCATCTTACTCAAAACACCGCAATAAGGCATGAATCTCACAGCTGCTTTGTATTAAAAGAGAGATTTAGAGCAAAATCCAATTGAAAAATACAAGAACCTAGGTCAACTGACTCAGTTGAGTTTCACTTCTCCAATAGAACTCTTTAGATAACCCAGAAGACAAAAGACTGAATGCTCATTAAAAAGTCTTTCATATCTCCATTCCTAATCAGCCATCTCCACCAAGCACCTATGCTGCTGCTCCAAAGCATTCATCCAAGCTGCCATCATCCAAGCAATCCTGCAAAATTAGTCACACTCAAAAATCCTTACAAAAGGATTTAGGATCCTGAAACCGAAGTTTAGAAAAGGTAAAAGGTACAAAATGAGAAAGGACTTGACAATGCAGAGGTTTTAAGAAATTTTTAGGATCTGTTTTCGTGCTGCTACAGCCTAATTGTGGGGCTAGATTGTGCTGTCCCATAGTTGAGTACCCTGACACCTCCACCCTGGGAACAGATCAGGATCATACACCAGTGAATGGAGCGCACCCACTAGAACAAAACATTCAGTCATATTTTGAAACACAAAGGGCCTGCAGGAATACCTAATGCTACCCTAGACTCTAGACAGGAGCCAAGTGCCTAAATTCCCTGGGAGTGCAACTCCTGACACAAGCCTGGCAATTTTTCCTACTGGACAACTTTGCAAAGCCTCTCCTCAGCACCCTGACAGTCCCACCCAGAGCTGCGTCCCCATACTGTCTGCTCCAGTGCACAGGAAACCAGAGAAAGGCCAGTACACCTTATGAGATAGGTGCTGTAACACCTAAGTAAGTTACTTTGCAAATTATTCAAAAGATCAACAATTGTAAGCTTCTCTGACCCAAATGCCCCACTGCCTTCTTACTAGTACAGGCCTACATCTTCACTGTCAGTGGAAAATAAAGTGGTGGATTTTATTTTAAAAGATGAATGTTTCTACCATGCTGTTTTGTAAGACACCTCTGCAGGCTCATTAGCCACTTTACTAGATGTAATTGTGAAGCAGCTGATAATGAAATAATACAAACTGAATTTCTCAAAATGCTATTGGTGACATTGACCATGCGATATGGTCAATCTTAATGAAAATTATATTATTGAACCAGAGAGAATCTTGAGCCTCTGTAAAGAAATACATTTTATGCTTAAACATAAGGCGGGGCAGGGGGGTGGTTTGCTAGACAGATGGCCAAGATACACAGACAGATACACTAGGTTAGGTTCTTGGAGTGTAAATAAAGCCAGTATCATTGCTTCAACTTTATGCAGAAATAATACAAAGCAATTTGAACTATAAGTGGGATTATTGCTAAATTAAATTTGGCCAGAAGTTAAATATTTTCCTCAATTACTCCAATAAACTTTAACTGGAAAGAATTGAATAGTAAAGGTAAAAAATTACCATAAAAAGAAACTAAACTGTGCTTTCTCTCTAGTTAAGCTTATGTCATCCATCAGTCTCCTTTCAGTCCAGAGGTGGAGAGGATCAGGCTAAATGAAGAAACCTTTTATTATTCTGTTTCAGTCAACATACTGATCAACAGCAAAATGAAAATGTTTCTGTGGTAATCTCCTGTAACTTATCAAGTACAATAATAAAAACCTCAGCAGTTCTGACCAGTTGACTTCAAAATTGAAACAATCTAGGCAGTAAAGTCCCAACATCAACCCCAGCCCACTCAGCCTTCACCTCACCAACCAAGCATTTCTTCAGTACAGTGTATTATGTAGTTAACTCATCATAAGCATATTGCAATCGTTAGACATTGAAATCACTGAAGTTTGAGAGCTGTAAAGGATTCTCACTCAGTCAAGTAGCAGCTAATGTCCCCATCACTGGCATGATAAGCCCCTACAGAGCTATAGGCTGCACCCAACAAGGAACTTCAGGATATTAGGCATAGAACGGCTCAACCGTTTTATCTACCTGAGCCTTGAATATATATCAGTCAGGTGCATAAAATATTATTTCTTGAATTTAAGGTAGAAAATTTGAATAAAATGTGGTATTAGTCATGCTCAGCCCTTCAGATTAAAATAATACAAAACCTGGCATTGTATTGGTTAAGGAAATAACACTACTATAGCAGGTAATACATCCAGCTTCAAACTCTTGCCAGAATTATTTACTGCCATTAAAAATAAATTTAAAATAACTCAAAGAAAATAAGAGGTAAACAGATAATGAGAAAACAGATATTTTCATTGTTCCATACTCTCTTTTAATGTGTATTAATTGTAGACGAAAGTACATCTTACTCTGTCTTTGCTGTGTAACACAATCTAATTAAGACACCTACTCTACACAGGCAGGATTGCACCTTTAAACTGGTGTAACAGAACTGAATATCGACCTGTGGTCTTTCTTTGCCCTACTTCCTCCTGATTTCGCTTCTGTAGTCCTTCGCAACCATAGAGCGACAAAAAGGAAACAGTGAACCTCTTCCTGTGACAAGGATCTCCCTTCAGTCACATATTAGCAACACCCTAAGCAATGCTGCAGAACCTCTGCCAGCCTCAGGGCTACTGGGACAATTTAGCAGGGAAATGAAGGGCAAAACTCATTTGCATGTTTATTTTTAAAAATACACAGATATTTGAACTAGAAAAAAAATGAAAGGAAAAAACTTATTATGAAGAGCTCAGATGTATTCTATAAATCTATAAATCCTCTGAGAAAGGACAGAATGCTAACAAGAAAGCTGACACCATTTGCCAAAAATCGTGTGTGCACACACTGGATATGGTCTGGAGTGGCTGCATATGTTGCAGGTTGGTTCATGCTAGATAATTGCATAAGATTAGCAATGGCAAAGATATACTTTGTGTGCAGTTCCTCTTCAGTAACAAATATTCGATGCTTGAAGTACTCCAAGACCTCTGGGAAGCAAAGGCAATAAAGAAGGTCTGTGATCCTTCTTCAACTCCTTTCTTCCCAGATTTCACTGATACTGAACTTACAGAATTCCTTCTATTAGCCTGGCACACTTTTTGCTGACAACAAAATGTTTCCCCCAGCCCCAGTGTAATTTCTTAGAAGTTAATTCTTTATTTTACTTGACTCGACTTCCATCAAACTTCCCTGCAGGGCTTTGCTATCTGCCAGCCTCCCACTAGTCCTCAAGTCCCACCTGCCCTGAGAGTGGAGGACAGCAGGCTTTTGGAAGGGCAGTCTCCTGTGGCAGATTGCCAGGCTCTATCCCACAGACAGGAGAGCTCACGTGGGGCAGCTCTCTGTCCTGCTCTGAAAGCTCTGAAAAGGACGGTCACTGCAGGTGGACGCCAGTGCACTAACAGAGGTGCGACAGAGCAGCCTTCAGGCAAGGTGCACACACAAGAGTTTCCCACTCCCACCATTTCCATGGCTTGCAGGGCACTGTCCATGGCTCACCCCTCCAGCTGTACTTACTGGTACACACCCACAACAGACTTCCTGGGCACTACGGGTCCTGTGTGTGGAGGGCACTCCTCATCTACACTCTGCCTTTGGGGCTGGTGATCTGCACAACACACAAACCTGGTTTTCAAGCCTGATCCTTAAAGAAATCACAGACGTACTCAAGGTGTCCAGTTCACACTAGTGAAACTCCACTATCAGGACAAGTAATTAATCTGTGACTTATACTATTATAAATCAAAGCACAATCAAACCAAGGAAAAGCTCAAACATTACAGAGAGTAAAAAGTCACTATCAAGCAGTCATGTTACTGACCATGTACATGAAAAGAACATTGTCATGATCGCCAAAGTGAGTACTGTGAGTGAACACCCTCAGTGTACAAAGTGATAATTAAGACCACCATGTACCTAATGAACCATTCATTGTCACTAACTGAAATACCAGATTTCCTTTATTTACAGAACAGAATTTAAAAATAGTTACTGGAGAGAGACTCACAAAGGTCTACAGAGGCTGCTTGTTAAAGCATAAAGAGTCTATAATATGGAGAATGTGAAAACACATTGGCAACATGGGGTTTATTTCCTTTGTCATTCTATTTTACATTTTCTATCATGCTAAGAGCATGCAACTTCTACTAGTTCAAGCTAAAATTTACTCTTACACCTGTGCAGCATCTACAGTTAAAAGATCTGAAATACACACCACTTCCGAACATCTAAGAAAGTTTAGACTTACTTAGGTATAACAAAAATTACAAAAACACCCCAGTTTGAAAGGACTTTTAAACCTAAACCAGCAAACAACTCAGGCAGCAGCTGCAATTATTTCAGCAGTGATTTCTGGGGGATTTTTTCCTAGTCACACAGCAACGAACACATGCAACCATTATTCTGGTGAAAGTTCTGAAGAACTGAAACAAGTGTTTCAGAATCTGTATCTAAACTGAAAATAACTGGGAGATGTGTGGTCTAGAGCTGCTCCATACTCTTAACCTTCATGGCACCCTTGTGAAGGGCCAACTGTTTCATGTCTGTCTGCTTCAACAATACAAACACAATCACCAAAAGTTTTTGTCAGGATAAATCAGTACACACAGCACTTCTGGAAAACGAAAGGCTGTAAGAAAGAAGGTGGAAAATGACAACAGGAAGACAATTGCAAGGAGATTATGCTCCTCAGTGGCACAGACAAAATGAAACTAGCCAGAGTTGGTGACAAACTTTCTTTAACTTCTGCAGACTGAAGTCATCATTATTGCCCAAGGGGGAGCACAGAGCTGGTATTTTCTGTGGGATAAGGTCTTTCTTGTGCCAGAGGTATCCCATGGGACAATCAACATTACAAACAAACTGGTCAGCCCTTCACCAAGCTCAGCTGAGCACTGAAAACAAAAAGAGACCACTGTGGTGTCTTGGCCTTTGCCTACAAGTTGCAACACATGCAAACCTGAGACCCAAATGCCACACTGCTGAGAACAGTTGTTTGCTATGTGGGAGAATATATCAATTCCCTATCACTTCAGGCATCTCTGCACCATTTTGGTCCTCCTCTCTTCAATACAAGCCATTCTTAAAAAAACATACTTTGTATCTCACTTTATCAGCCTTGTTGCAATGTGTCCTTACTTGTCACCTAAAATGCAAACACAAATAATGTGTAATTTCACTTTGGTATGTAACTTATCATGCATATACTAAACTTTTCTATTAGAAGGCAAAGAAGGTAACATTTATATTTAGTTTTGCTCTATTTATACTTCTTTGACAAGATGAATTTAATTATAGACAGGTCCGCAATGCTGTAAATTGGCAATGATTCCACCAAATTCCATGGCAATTTGTCAATTTAAATTAGCTGAGAATATGGTAATAATGTTACACCACAAAAAGTACAACAGAGAAGTTAACTTGGGACAAAATAAAGACAGGAATATGTTGTAAGCTGCAAAAAGAAGGACAAAATGCTCATTAATGCCAGCAATTTATGATGATCTGCTCAGTACATATGTCAAAAGTTCTGCAAGTTACACACACTGAGATATGCTGGAAATATGCTGTTGAAATTGCCATGCCACACAAGACATATATGCCACCTTTCACCTATTGGAAGTGGTCTTCCAATCAAAGACTTGACTCACTGTGCTGCTGGCTGATCATGACTTTTTAATAGGTGAATTAAATAAAGACTGTAGCCAGCTTTTCTTGACCCCAAATGGTGATCAATTTATGTGCTCCATAAAACCAATAGCTTTTGCAATTTTTATCCTGACTCATTTAACTACAACTCCTCTTCATGGACAGCAAATGCCTAATCCTTAGCAGCCCCCTGGGAGGCCAGCATCTTCCACACATCCATGTCTGCCTTGAAGCCAGACAGTGCTAGATAGAGAAGATATATATTTACCCAACATATCTCTTTGTGTTTGCTGCCTTTGGCAAAGGTCAGGTTTTTTTCTGCTGAACTGCAGAATGAATGTGTTTCTTCATGTCTTAAATAAAGGCATACATTTTAGCGAAACAGTATGTTTTAATATCTAATAATTGATAATTAAACATAGGAACAGCATATTGAGAAATTATTCATCACAAGAGGGACAATCCATAAGAAGTAAATGATTATGAGTGAGATGTAAATCCAGGTACAAAAAGAGCCTGGAATCTCCCTGAACTTGCTTCCTCCTCATCTGTGATTCACAGGGAGAATGTGATTCTGCTAATTCACTGTATCTAGCTAAAAGTTTAGAATTACTCACAACTCATAATTTAAAAATAGAATATCAAAATTAACAAATAAAATGCAACAGCTAGAACATGGAATTGTAAATGTCCTTACACAACAAAATGTCCAGTTTCACGATTCTTGTCACCCACTGATAAAACAGTAGTCTTTCTTCAGTATGAGTTTACAAAATCATAGTATTGAAATTTTATGCCAAGTCTGACAAGCTATTTTCTACAGAATAGTTAAAAGTCTTCACAGCAAAATAATTTTTTAACATTATACTTTATTAAAGAGCAGAATTAGTTATGTTCAGTTTTCAGCTGTAACTCTACTACAGGTACAACCATGTATAAGAGTTGATGTATTATTCATAGAACTGCATCAAAACAGTAAACTATATACGCCCATGTCTGTAACAGAAGGCTATAGATAGTGCCTGTAACTGCTGCACTACAGCATAAACCAAGTGTGTCTTCCAGAAGTTTTTAATACCTGAATGCCAATTTTTTTTGGTCTGAAATACTGTAAAACTTTTTTTTCCTATGTTCCAGTGATTTGCAAAAATACATATTGAAATGACCAGATTTCACACAGTTTAAATATAGAAAAAAACAGAATGATCCTTTTAGTTTTTTCACTGAATTGTCTTTGAGAAAAAATCATCATTTCTCTTTCAGCTAATGGGTTATACCTACAAAAAGATCTTGAACCATTTTTAGACTCAGCTTAAGAACTTATACTGGTTCTGACTGAATGACAGGTAAAGAGGTTTTTCATATGGCCCAGAAAATTACATTCTTAAAACATCACTCTATGACAACCAGGTTTTCAGATGCTAAGGCTAGAAAGACAGAGGAGGAGCATAAGTTTGACAACTGGCCATCTGTCTGACCTCAGCAACATCAGCAACCGGATAAGCATGCATGAAACAGAGTTTTTTCCCATGGATAGATTGCAGCTCCCCAGCCATTCACAAAAGTATTCAAAAAGGATAAAACATCTGCAAAGATGACAGAAAACAGAACTCTAGTATTCTGAATTTCCCCACTCAGAAGAAAAAAAATCACTAAAATTGTCTATTCACTATGAGTAGTCAGCATAAAATCAACTATTCAGCAGTATCACTGTGCACACAAGTGAGTCTCATCACATCAGCAGAACTAGACTCAGAGCTGTATATCAGATAAGAAGCTGACTATCAACAGGTACTTTTTTATTACAATGAAATGCCTTCTGGTTTCAACACCTTTTTCAACTGCAGACTGACAGAAGAGCATCCTAATTATTTTAACATTTTACTGTATGTGTGAATATTCTAGGGTGAGAATTCCCTATCCAAGATTACTTTTTCAGCATTAAGGAAGAAGAATAAATAAGAAACACACACACAAAAAAATATGTAATTTGCTGAAAAGCTAATGACCTGAAATACTGTGTCTAATCCATAGCCTATTTTTTCTACTTGAGAGCGACCAGACCAGCGTCTGTCACAAACACTTTACACCTTTTTAGGTATAAACGTGACAGCTTAATGGTGCAAAGCAATGCTGTCTTCTAGCTTGGCTCTTAATGTGAAAAAAAATTCTTTTCTAAAAGCTTAAAAAGGAACACTTATTTAAAGCAAGATTTGAAGTAGCAACCTACACAAGAGGAAATGCAGAATGCTACACAATCTGAAAGGAATTTATCTTTTAATTACATACTTCTTTCTACAAATGGTATGTGACCATCTTTTGCACTCTGTTTTGGCAAACAGTGTATTTCATTATCCGGGTGATAAGCTGTTGCCCTTTTTATTTCTGATCAGTGCCTTGAGGTTGGAAGAAAACATCTGAAGGGTTACCTAATTTTTTGAGCCTCCTCTTTGCCCTTAATTCCTGGCTCCCGACAGAATCCCACTGAGCATTATAGACCTCTTCCTTGGAACAATTCAGTTCCATCCTAATTGCTAGGATATACCACCATCTTCTGTGACAAACAGGAGAAGACA
The DNA here is from genome assembly GCF_048771995.1 of Taeniopygia guttata. NCBI lineage: Eukaryota > Metazoa > Chordata > Aves > Passeriformes > Estrildidae > Taeniopygia > Taeniopygia guttata. The sequence goes on along the minus strand of NC_133063.1, from coordinate 52,997,241 downwards.
AGGAAGGCTCACAGATCCTCTGCCTTCAAGCAAGGTACAGAAAGGTGCTCAAAGCACTGGACCAAGGCTGTTTTCTGCCTGGTGCCTTGCATGACCACACGTAAGACCATGGCTTACTTGGGTGCCCTAGGAGTAGGGGAATACAATTTCTGATGTGAAACTCCCAAGAGAACTCTGACTTGAAAAAGAAACAACTGCCACTGTTCCTTACCCAAAGCTCTTTCTTGCTCTTCCTCCCATGGAAGTGGGATGGAGGCTATCTTGTGTGAGCACACAGAGGGCTCTCAGGGGAAGGAGATGTTAATTCTGTACCTTGTTAGGGCTCTCTTCTTTCAGTAAGACTTTCTAGCTCCGCTACATGGCACAGTAAGTTTACCCTTACAAGTCACTAAAAAGGATCCTGCTCCTTTTCCTTAGATGAGGCATATTCCATGAAATACATGTAAAAATCTTCACCCTCCTGTAGCAAGGAAGACATAAATTGTCCTCTTCCACAGGATTTATCTAATTTCAAAGCAGAATTATACACTGGACATTTTTTAGATTTACTCACATTTCACCCCTTTCTTAGTTTTAATTTTAAGTGAACTCTCCCAGCAAATTTAAATTTACTTTCACTCTAGGTAGTGAAACTATTTTGACTCAGGAGTGGTTATACTCTGACTCAAATGAGAATTCATGTTCTACACAGTAAGTAATCCATGGAAAAAAATATGCCAATAGGTATCTTATCTTTACTTATGAGAAATTAAATACATGGGAAATTAGTAGAGACTAACAGGAAAAGGCAGAAAAGGCATTAGTCCCAATACAGAGAAAAATGATCTAAATTAGTTTTGGCAGAGTGAACTCTGCTTTCAAATTTATTTGTCTTACCACATTAACATTTTAACAGTGACAGCCTACAGGTTTATTTTTAGGTACTAATATGTTAAAATATGTGATGCAAGTAGAGAAAGAAGTGACTGAAATTGCTTTCTGTATAGACATTCAAGCACTCCCCCAACTCTGTGCTGGAAAACTATTCATAAAACAGTGCATACAATCTGTATGGCAAAAACACCTGCAATAAAAATTGTGATGCTTTTAAAACGTGCTAAACGTTAATACCAAGACTGCTATGTGGTGCGGCAGCTTGACACTTATGAAAACTAAACCATTAATTTAAATGCCTAAAGCCACATTTTTCTCACTGAAAGGAAGAGGTTCACAATTTAAAGTAGTTGATCTTGGTATCGGTACAGTAGGCAGCTGAAAGGACAGCAACTTGCTTCACCAGACCTGAACAGGGTCTCCACAAGACCACGCTCTCCCTGAAGCATGTTTTTCACATGATGCAGGGATGGGGACAGAGTTCATTTCAGACAGACTTCTTAATAGCAAGGTAAGGAGGAGCTGTCAGACACAAATCCAGCAAAATAAGGCAAGCTCAGTAACACCGTGAGCAGAATGGTAGTGGCAATTTTGCTTTTTACAGCCTTTTAGCATTGGACTTAATGATGCACTTTTGTGTTCTACTAGATCTATTTCTAGGATGAGTAATTTGTTAAATCACACCTACTGAACTTCTTGCAGTATTTACCAAAAAACTGTCTACAGGAATTTATGGATAGGTTTCATGTACGTACCACACACAGACAATATTAGAAGGAGTATAAAGTTAGAATGAAGGTACATTAACAGAAGCTCATAGAATGGAAAACACTTATCTTAGAGAGAGATTCTAAACCTGAAGTTTTAGTAATACCTGATCCAAAACTGCTATTTTTAAGTACCCCAGGTTGTATTCAACATTACCTTAACTACAGAATCTTTAGTGAAAAAATGAAAATCACAATTCTTGCCATGTTATAGCTAAACTAGATTCCCATCTCATACCACAGACTTCTCTCTCAAGGAAACAGTGTAGGAAATGGTGTCATAACAGCAAAAAATATTAAGTAATATTTGATAGGAAATTTAAAATTGAAAGATGTAGGAATTTCCAGGTACTTTGAAATAGCAATTAACAGATAGCTAGGTAAAAGCTGTGTACCTAGTTTTCACCCCTCTCTTACTGTAAGAGTAGATTTTAGGAAAGTAATTACCTACTTAATAACCTGAACACAAAGTTACACACAGCCATCAGCACCAGGAGATGAGCTGCGCTTGCACCAGCCCCTCCTAGGATGTGCATAAAACTGATTACATCTAAGCTAAAACCAGTCAGGGCAATGGATTCCATTAAAATCAAGTTCTCAGCTCCGTAAGCCATACTTTCACGAACACTCTCATCTTCTGCAAGTTACCGCTGTTTCCAAAAGGAACAGTACACCTTCCCCTTCCAATTCTTGCACAGCCAGTAGGCACACTGCCATGTAACAAAACTGACAGAGGACACAATTACATGTTTCAGTTTAAAAACTGTTTTTCAGTTTTCAGTTTTCTCTTTTTTCCTATATCTTACATAAATTGAACATCAATATTAATATATGCATCATTTATCCCAAACAGGTTTTTCTTTACCACTTTGTATACCAAAGACATCAGTGTTACCAGAGTCACACTAGAATTTCAAAATTCTTCACCAAATGGAATCTCTCATGTAGGCAGTTTTATAAATCCATAGAAGCAGCAATAGAGCATACCATAAAAGGGGAAGAAAAAGGTTATATGCACCTATTCATTGTCAAATGGTTTAAATACCTGGTGGATGTAATGTGCTAGAATTTCAGGTAGTAGTTTCATCTCTAGCTGTAAAGTTACAAGTAATTTAGTCACTCTTCCAGTGGCACAGCTCCCTATCTGTGAAATGCTTCACTGCTACAGCAAAATGGAAATTAACTCATCATTTTACATGAGAGTGTCTGGTACTACAATAACTTCCACAATAAAATACAAAAAGCCAAATATTCAAAATGAAACCATGTAAGATAACAAAACTGTGGTTGTTTTAAGCAAAAGAAAACAAATACTTCAGATCAAAATTTCCTTGCTTTTTCAGAATTGCCACTGTTACAATCACTGTGCTGAAGTACAGAAGGCAGAACATAAGTCCGCTGCATGAACAGGAGATTAGAACTTTGCTGGCAAAATTAATCTGTATGTTCAGGTTTACCTAGTTGCAATATCCTGCAATATTAGATCTCATTATTAGTTCCCATGAAAGACCTTATTGTCATTGTCCTTCACTGCCAATGAGTTAGGAACGTATTTGAATGAAGAAATATTTCAGGACTGATATTATGTCCTTGTTTAGCCTCAGGGAAAAAAAAGAGCAGGGTAGGAAAAATACTAAAGAGAAAATATCTTTCTCCAGGACAACCAAGCACTGCTTCTATGTAAAGCATGTCAAATGACATATAAACTGAAAACAACTTCAGGGCAGAATGCATTTTTATCTGAAAGATGACAGATCAGCATATCCATTCAGTCTGCTTGGTTTCTGGAGGAACGGTGTTTCATACAGGGACAGAAAAAGGAAACCAGAGATTCTTTTAAAATGGAGAACTCCACATGTTCACAATTTAATATCTGGTTTAGACCCTGCAGAAAAAAATACTGATTTTTACATTTTCTTCTAGTTAAAGGAGAGTAAATCTTGCACAGTCACAGCACCAGACTGAATACCTCTTTTTATAAGCAATCAACCTACTTATTGCTTTCTGATGATGAAATACAAAAATATTAAACTGATAAACAATCTGCCCTCTACTTAGTGCCCACATTAAGCACAAAGACGTGTTTTTACTAATAAATTGGTAATTACAACCTTCCCAAAACAGGTCACATCTCTGCAGTGACATACAGCTCTAATAATTTGGAAGTGTGAACACAATGCATTAAGGAATACAAAAGGATTGTCTGACTGCTACTAAGTTACTATGGAATTACCAGTTAACTCCACATAAGCAAAAAAAAATTGTCCTCTGTACCATTATCTATTTGGATGGATCTGAAGAGATAAAGTCTGAGAAGCTGGTCCCAAGAAAAAAAATCTCACACAGATAAACTTAGCAGTTTGAAGGAAAAAAAACCACAAATAAACCTTAAGTCCTCATAATAACTGAAATAATTGTGGTAAACTGACTTCCATGGACTTACCCCAATGTACTATTAATCTAGCTCTGGGCTTATAAATTAAGACCACTGATAAACATAATGGGCACTAGAGGCAACTACAGCATGCTGAGGAAAACCCAGAGAGATAGTTAACTTGCTAGTATCATCATTTGCCAAAGAATCCTGCTTCTCAAACAAATTGCCCTCTTTCTAGGGCTTCTGCTCTTCCATGTAACCACCATGGCTAAACAAAGGCCGTATTACACACTGACCACAAAAAAAAAAAAAAACACCAAAAAACATTTAAAGGAAACTAAGCATGAAAAATTCTTAGTTCCAGGCATGGCTAATAATGAGCACTAAAGTACTGTAATCTTCCTTACACACCACTTCTACTCTTATTCATTCAGGCCTTTTCTTGGTTTGAACACCCATTCAGTGAACATCCACTCCTCTGCCCATTATTCTAGCACTTGTGCTCCGGTAGACTGGAAAAACAAAAGTCATTGGGGTGAGTATCTGAAGCAACTGAACAGGGCCTATCGGCTGATGAGTCCATGACCACAATCTAAAAGAAGCTATATCATTTCAGGATAGTTCCTGAGTGCAATAATCAAAAAACAGCATTTTCACTCAGGAAATGCACAGCTGCAGCAAGAAAAAACTCATACCCAAAGGCCAAAAAGAAGGTCCCAGGATGACCTTGTCCTCTCCTAAACTGCTACGCTATGTAAGTCACTGCTGTTGACCCTGTAATGGAGACATGCTGCACATGTTGCACTACAGCTGCTGCTCCACAAGAACCTCCTCAAAGAAGAAACCACTTACACACCTCTGATGTAAGAAGCTGAAGTTTTTTTCTGAATAGCTTTCATTTTACACACTTCATATGTATGAGAGCTTACTGCCATAGGCCTGCCACTCAGTACACCATTGTACATCAGGAATACCACAGAACAACTTCCTAAATCACAATACAAACAAAGAAGGAACACAGCGAAAATGAAACCCTTCTCTAAAAGGACGCTTTTTTAATGTGCTCAAAATGTAAAAATGAAAGTGGAATTTGAGTGTGCTCTAAGTAACAACCCACTTCCACCAATTCCTGTAAGCATTAACTTCTGCTTCTCAATTCCACTTGAATCATCAAGGTCCTGAGGCTGTTTTTCAGTCATCAATTACCTAAGCAAATGCTGACCCCTGTTAAAATTCAAGGCTGGAGAATGTAAGGCCCTCTTCCGTTTCTCACTGAGCAAGTGCCAACACTTTGTTTCAACACCGACAAACCAGTTTGTTTGCCATCAGTTATGTCCTTAGGCTTTTCACTTTATTCAGCTCAGAAAATGGAAACAATAGACAGGTTTGACTTCCTGTTTCCCTTGCTATGATATTTGGTTTAGAGAACAGTTCAAAGTAACTTTAAAATTCAATCATTTTAGTTAAATGATAGTGTCTCTGTTAAGTAGTTTTTACTGTATTGATTCAAAGGAATCTATTCCACAGCAGGTACTGTAAAAAAAAACCACACCTTTATTGATGCCAAGAGAACATGCAGAAATTGGCACCTCTATATGCATGTCTGACTGTGGTTCCTTTTATACAGGCTTTTATAGTTCTACAATTCTGGCATCCACCTTTTTTTGTTTCTTTATCTGAAAGGTACAGTTTTAAGGGCTGGGATCTTACGTAACTTGTGGTTTCATTATCTTAGGGTTACAAACATGGTAGATAGCTCCTATCATATTCATCACAATTATCCAACTGGTACGATGCTTTATTGACTATGTTCTTCTCTTTTCTATCTATTAAAACAAAACTTAAGACTTTGCATTCTTCTCGCCTTTCATGACAGTTAACATGCCTCCCCCTCCTTATCACCTTAGCCAACCAGGGCTAGGCCCTGCTTGCTAGTGATTACAGTTAAACGTGGCAGTCACACCTTTAAGGTTTTGTGAATTCATACCTATGCTAAGGTGCTTATGTCACATGAGGTGTTTCAATATCAATCCTTTCAAAACTGTCTTAAAACCACATCAAAACAAAGCATATATTACAATATTGAAGGCAAACGTATACTATGAGCAACCCAAAAATATATAGGTTCTCAGCTACTGAGTGAAATATTCTACTTCACTGAAAATGACTGAAGTTGTCCTTTCCTTTAGTAGGAAGTGGTAGGTAGTGAGGTGGGAAAACATTTTTTGGAGCAACCCTGCAGCCTGGGGACCATCTGGGAGTCTGGTCCTACAGCCAGATCCCAAAATATGCAACTATTTAAAAAAAAGGAACCAAAAAATAAATGCAAAACTTCTTGCTACATCAAATTTTAAAAATCTAGCTAATTAGCACCTTTTTAAGTAAATTATAACTAACAATCCAGGAAAGAAGAAGAATGTGTTCAAGTTTCTACATATATATTTCTTTTGAAAACTGACAAGCACAACAAATGCTGAAATATATTTTGAAAATGTGTGCAGGTACAATCCAATTTATAACCACAAGCTTGGATTCACTTAAAAATAATATTTAAACATTCAATACAACATTTTTTTAGCCTTCTAGGTTATACTGACATTTCATTTAATTTCGTCAACGGCAGACAGCCTTGCATCTGCCATGGGACCAAATATGGCTCTCATGCATTGAAGTAAAATGCTGATGTGAAATTTGGCCTGCCTGTTATTACAATCGTAACTTTTCCCAGCTTTTTAACATGAACTAACTTTACACCATACATTGATGCCTTTGCAATTTTTCTGTTAGGTTTACATATGGCAGGAATTCTCTGTCTCTATATAAATTGGGAAAAAAACAAAGACATAAAGCTTCACAGAGTAGGTCTCTGAGGAATGAGCCTCTGACGACTAGCATCACCTTTCTCATCACCTCCCTCAACAGCTCTTCCTCAGTTTACGCTTGCACGAAGGCTGATGATTTAATCATCCTTACAAAAGATAAGGAAACAAAAAAACCTGGCACACTATTGAACCACTGCATTTTACTGCCACCAGGAAATGGAGTCATTAGTGTAAAAAAAAAGTACCTTTTGGAGCCTCCGATATAGGTGAAGGTAAAGGTGGAGTCTGAGTACCTGAAATCTGAAAGACAAAGAGCTGATTTATTACAACTTGTCCTGATTTTGGCTGAAGTACCCGAGATTTTACGGAGCAGCATTCACCTCCCAACACGGGGGCGGTGAAGCGAGAGTCGGGGTGAGCCAGAGGAAATGCAGCATTTCCCCCCCAGCCCCTCGCAACAAGTGCCCGGTGCTATGGCAACGGCAGGGAATTCCATTGTCACACACGGCAACAGGCAGCCGACAGCCGGGCTCCTGCGACGCCTCATCGCGACCGGCACCGCCGGGGCGACGCGAATCCCCAGGGAAGGGCGGTGGGGGCCGCTGGCACGGACAGGGCCCCGTTTGCGGCTGGGTGTGCCACCGGCCTGGGCTGGGGATCAGGGCAGGCGCCGAGGGCGGCCGCCCGGTAAGAGCCGCGCAGCGGAGCCCGGCGAGCCGCGCTCGGCCGCGGGCTGCACCCGGCGCTGCGTGGCCGCCGCGACGCTCCCGGCTCGGGATGCCGCCCTCCCACCCCGCCCGCCCCCTTCCCGGCCGGCGCCTGGTCTCCTCTGCCCTCATATGCCCTCGGAAGGAGAGGAGGAAGACGGGATCTGAGAGCGGCCCCGCGGCCGGGAACGGCGGCGAAGGGCACGGGCACGGCGGGAGCGCGGTCTGGGGAGGGCGCGGCGCCGGCGGCGACGGGAGCCTCCGCGCCGCCAACCTGGCTCCCGGGGACAAACTCACCTGCAAACAGGCAGTCCTTCTCCGCCTTGCACTTTTGGATCACAACGTCAATATCCTTCTGAATCCTCTCTTGTCTTGAACACATCCCCATGAAATAAATCCCAAGGGAAAAAAATAGCAGCCTTTATTTCCACCCCACCCCAACCCCCCCCCCCCCCCCCCGCGCTGCCAGGGTTTTTTTAAGATTCAGCCCGAAAGAAGAAGCCCGGGGCTGACGAGCAGGAGCCTCCCCAGCGGTCCGGTGAGATGCGTTCGGCCGGTTGGAGGACGTCGGAGGCAGGCGGCGGGAGCCGACGTCGTTTGCCCAGATACGCCCGCCCAGATGTGCCGCCGCTGCCGGCGAATGGCAATTTCCTCACAAGGGATCCAGCGGAGGGTGGCGGCGGCGACACGGAATTCCCCCACCCCCCCCACGCCCTCTGGGTTTTTTGGGGTTGGCTGGCTGGTTTGGTCTTTTTTTGGAGGCGAGAGAAAAATTTAAAAAAAGGGGGGAAAAAAAGAAAAAAAGGGCGGGGGGGCCAAGCCGACCCGGCCGCTGCCGCTCACATCCCTGCCCCTCCCGCCAGCAGCGGCGATCGCCGCGCAGCAGCGGCAGCGGCAGCAGCGCGGCGCGGAGAGCCGGCGGCGGCACCCGCACCCGGTCCCTGGCGGCGCGGCGGGGCCGGCGCTTGCTGCAGCGACGCCGAGCCGCAGACCCTCCCCTCGCTCCCGGCCCGGCACGTACGGCCCCCGCCGGCTCCCCCGGCGGAGGCAGCGCGGGGGGAGGAAGAGGCGGATGCACAGAGCCCGGCGGGCGCCCCGGGAGCCCGCGATGGTCCCGGCCCCGCCGCCGGCGCTCTCCCCCGCCCGCCCCGGCCCCGGGCACAGGCTGCCGCCGCCTCCCGAGCAATGGGGAAATGCCAAGAGCGAGCTCTGCGAGCGGCGGGGCGGCTCCCCGGCCGCACCGGGGAGGAAGCGGGCAGCGCCGTGTTGCGCAAGGCCGGCGCGGGCGGGGTGGGGGAGAAGCGCGGCTGCGGCCGCCGGGGGCGCGGGGCCCGCTTCCCTCCGTGACCCGCGGGAATGCCGACCCGCGCCGCCCTTCCCGGGAGCGGCGGGGCTGTGCGGCCGGGGCTCCGGCTCTCCCGCCGCCGGTCCCCGCGCCTCTTCCGCGGCGGCACCGCGGGCAGGGCTGTGCCCGGCCGTTCCGGGCAGGACAGCCTGGCAGCCCGCCCCTGGCCGAGTGCCGTCTGCCGCCAGCCTCCCTCTCCGACTTGTCGACGGGGTGTGTGCCCATGGAAACAGTAAAAGGAGGATCTCTGTGACCACCGTGGTGTTAATTTGCTCTTCTCCCTTCATTCTCCAGCAAAACTGTATCGCAGACCTAAGGGCTTCGGGAGAGGGCTCGGGCAGTCCAGTCCCTAGCAGTGGGTGCTCATCTAATTTACAGGCTTGGGGTTCTATTCCAGAACAAGTAATGACCATAATAAAACTTGGAAGGAATCATCAAGTCCGCAAAAACAGGTATTCTTCCAACCCAGTGTAATGCTTATGATTAATAAAACCAGGTCTGAAAGTAGTAGAAACAGATTTGATGTAACATTGAAAGAATATTCACAAAATTCAGGTTTTATGTATTCACCCTGCTCTGAACAGCTCCTATGGATTATTCATTCATAGTGTGTGGGGTTCTTCATTCTTGTGGGTGGGGTTTTCTTTTTCATTTGGGAAGTCTGTATTAATCATGTATTAGTGATTTCAAACACAGAAGACAATCAGTATTTTTATGAAAAATCAACTCCATATTTTTTTTCTATCTATAGGAGGGAATAGAAGGGAATTTTAAATTCATCACCTGATAAGACTTTCTGCCTCTTAATAAAATAATTTATCTTGAAGGGAGACTTCAGGTGAGTTTTCAGTGTGGAAACTGCACAAGACGACTTTTCATGAGAGTCTGTCCTAGGATAGAACTTACTTACAGTTAGGATTCGATTTTTTTACCATGAAAGCTTCTACTTTTTTCCTTCTGCTTATCAGGGAGCACCAGGCTAATGCTTTTCAGCAGATTTATATGAGGAACCCATGGCAGGAGGTTTGGAACTAGGTGATCTTCAAGGTCCCTTCTAAGCCAAATCATTGTATGGTTCTATGATTTTATTCAGTAAGTCTTTTCCAAGGCATACAGAAATTGTCACTATAAGTCCAAATACAAACTATGGTAAGACACTGTCATTCTGTAAAGTGATGCAACATTGGTTAAGAAGTGCTGCTTCTTGAGGTGTTTTTCTAGCTCTTCTGACTAGAATATCAGCAGCTATGTTTGCTGCCTTCCCCTTCATCACAGTTTAAAGACTTAATCAGGACTTGATTTATTCTAGTGGGGTTTTGGTCCTGAACTTTGTAGTGAAAGGTCTCTTTTATCCCTCCCAGGTGGATCAGGAAAGAGAGAGGTTATTAGCCAGTTGCAGGATATTTATGCTGACAATTCTGCTAACAGTTTATTCTAACCACAGGGTTCTTCTCAGTGTCATGTCAATTAGCACAATTCTTGACTGCCTTTTTAAGCCTCTGACTGTTTTCATAGGCTTGGTAACAGTGAATTGAAAAGTCATCCATGAACTAAAAACACCATGTTCGAGAAAGTTAGTATGTTTGGCTTCACAGCATCAACTAAACTGAACAAGGAATATGCAAATATGGTAATTTATTCCATTAATTTTTATTTATTGTAAGTGGCTCTTAAATTCCTGTTTTCTTAAGTCAATTTGACCTGATAACGTCACTACAGTTATGGCAGTAATTGCTGATTTCAGTAAGGAAAAGCTCAATCATAGTTTGAGGTCATTCCAGTTATTAAAATACTGAAAATTAGGTGTTGGAAAGTCAAGGTGAATCTACAGGATTGATCCCTAAATTTGTAAAGATTGACAAGGTGTTGGCATCCAGGTGCCCTAAGTGTTATTGCAAAGGTATCTGTATGCATGCTTTAATCCCTCCACAGGGGATGTAGCCCCTGTGCTGGTTTTGGCTGGAGCAGAGACACACAGCCATGAAGAAACTTCCTGGAGAGCTTTACAAGTAATTTCACAAACAATAGGACAATTGGACTTGAAAGTAATTGTCGTGGCTCAAGTGAATTCAAGATATGTCTTTTTAGTTGCTTTTCAGTCTTAAAAAATGGTTCATGTCACTTCTAGTTTTGTCCCAAGCTCAGCTCAGTTATATTGTATTGAACTGATTAAGTAAAAAAGAAACAAAAATAACTTTTTATGTTAGTGCTCCCGGAAACCTGAAAATATTTACAGAGGTGTAAATGAAGTGAAAAGAAATTAAATTAATTGAGGTACATGATTAGAAAACTTATCTGAGAAGACTGGTCCAAAATGTAACACAGGAAAATAAAAGAGAAACAGCACAGCAAATGTGTTTCAGTAATGCGTGAACAGTGAATGAGAGGAAATGCATAGGTCAGACAATTTCTGCTCATAAATGTGTTTTGTCTTTTTTAGACTAAGCAGATTTATTTAATTTTATGCCAGAAATAACTCCCCTTCCTGCCTATTAGTAAAGACGTTAGAAATACTTCAGTAAGCATCAGGACACCCTGTTTTCTCCCCAACTCTCTATATATTTTTCTAAATGTGTTCATGTGACATATAAGCACACACTAGAAGTCTTAAGAAAAACTGAAAAAAAAACCCCAAACTTGAAAGCTTGCCACTGTAGGAAATATATATAACTGAGGGCAATGGTATTTGGCATCTGTCTAGTATCTCTAGTGCAGGAGAGCGTTCAAAAGGGCAGAGGTTAGAATAATAAACCAAAACCACAAAATGGTCATCAACACTCCAAAAAGGAACAAAAATCTTTCTCCACTTTTATATGCTCCAAATAAAGCTAGTACAAACCAAACCTCTTAATTTTTCTCCAAGGTTCAGGACTATCTGCCAGTCACCAGTAAAGTGAAACTCAGAAGTGTCTGAAGACAGTGACCTCCAGGGATAGAACATGTAAAGGATCAAAACCATTCCACTCCTAAGGCATAAAACACAATGCTACCCTTCCAGCAAGCTTTAAAAATGACACGGTTATTTCTAAAGCAGGCCGTCCATGAGCCAGCAGTGTGCCCTTGTGGCCAAGAAGGTCAGTGGTATCCTGGGCTGCATTAGGAGGAGCAGTGCCAGCAGGTGGAGGGAGGCGATCCTGCCCTCTCTGCTCAGCCCTGGTGAGGCACATCTGGAGTGCTGTGCCCAGTGCAGGGCTGGCTCCTCAGGACAGCAGAGACATGGAGCCCGTGCAGCACGTCCAGCTCAGGGCTACAGAGCTACCAAGGGACAACTTTTGAGGCCAGGCGGAGGGAGCTGGGCCTATTCAGCCCTGGAAAGAGACAACTGAGAGGGGACCTCATCCCTGTCTGTCAGTGCCTGCAGGGAGGGTCAGAGCAGGGACCGGGCTCTGCTCGGGTTTGCCAAGCAATAGGACAGGAGGCAAGAAACTGATGCACAGGAACTTCCACCTGAACATGAGAAAGAAATTCTTTCTGATTGCCCAGAGAGGTTGTGGAGTCTCCCTCACTGGAGATATTCAAAAATGTGAGCTAGCACTGATCCATTGATAAAAGTAATTTACTTGAAAAAACAAAGTTAAAATGTAATTAATAACATGACCTAAAATACTGGTTCAATTCTTAATAAAAACTTCAAATATTTTTTATTTTAAAAAGTAATGTCTTCAATTACAATATGAAACAATAGCGCTTATATATATATATATATATATCAGCTGTCCAACCCTCAGTAAGTTTTTAGGAATTATTTTAAGCTGTCTCATAGCTTAGGGAAGCGTAAAAACTCTTACATTACTTTTTTTTTTATTTTAATAATAATAGGGGGAAAGCATTGACGTTATAGTGGACTAAGCCTTATTTTTTTCAATTCAGTGTTGAATTTTCCAAAACAACTGTATTTATTTTTAATTTTAAAGAGCATATGTATTAAACAGCAGCAATAGTCACCTCAAAAAAACCCATAAACCTGTACAGGTGCCACACACAGATGTAGTGTGGATTGCAATTAATTGCTATGACAATGATCTCTAACTTTACATTGAAGTAAGTGCTCATCCTTCCAGATGGCACTGAGGCCCACAGCAGCTAAACCTATAGCTGTTAGCATGATAAATGCTTCTAGCAATGTTTAGTAAAGCATGAAATTCAAGTTCCAAATGACACCACATTTCATTGTAACTCTTAGTATTATACTTTGTAATTATGGTTTTAACTTGTTCTTCTTTTTTCTTCTTTACTAGTATCAGCTCAGCTTTCAGTCTTTGCTTGTTTGCCTCACTTCCCCTATTTATTTCTCCTTTCCTCACTAACTCCTACACAATTAGACAGTTTTTTTTCCTAGTGCATCTCATTATTCTCTCTTTTCAGTGCTGAATTTCTATTTATCCCATCCATTCAGTACCCTTCTTGCAGCCCACTCTTGGTATCTCACTTCATAAGCAGCTCAAGCTAGGAGAGCTGAAATGGAACATTCTTTACAGAAACTGGAGTTTAAAAAAGAAAGGCAAGCAGGAATATTTTGAAACCTTATATACACAACTTTGTGATGTCAGTCACAAACAAGTCCAGAGGGAAACCCTAAAGTCCCTGCCAGTTCCTAAACTGAGTTGCCTCTTTCCAGTAACCTTGCTATTTCTGCAAGTCATAGGCATTCCTGGCTGCACAATGGCAATGCTCTCTAATGGAAGTAATGGGGCCTCAATTCTTGATTACTCTGCAGCAGGGTAGGTAGCATATTTCTCTAGAATTTGAGAGTTCTGAGTGTATAATAGATTGTCATTAAGTTGAGCTTACTTCAGCCTCTTATCAGTTACAGCCTAAGGCCAAGCAGTGATCAGTGCTGAAGGTTCACCCTCCTGCCTGAGCATAACAAAGCCTTCCCATCACTCTAAGGCACCTGTCTCCAGGGCTGCAGATAAGCACCCAAGGGGGAGAGGCAGAATTTCAGCTCCCTTCCTTACCTGGCCACAGGCTGTGCCTCTTTACAACTCTTCTAAATAACCTTTCCAAGAGCTTTACTGCTGCTCCCAGTCACTTCACAGAGAACCTGGATGGCTTTGCTATGCACACAGAATAGCTGAATTTATGACCCTGAGACTTGTAAACACTGCTCCCAGTTCACACTTGGTCCAAGAAGTTTAGTGAATGGCTCAGGAGTACACAATTCCTAAATTTTGTACTATTTCTGGTGGTGTTAAGCACAGCTGAACTTACTACATGGTTAATTTCTCAATTGCTAAGTGAACGCATGGTTAAAAAGCCTTAAAACAATCTACTCTGTTCTCTTATCCAGATTGCAATTTCTTAATAGCAAATAGTCATGCCAGAAAGTACTCAAACTATAAAATACTTACATTGCTAAAAATAATCAGTTTAGTCCATTTTCTGCTATAGTAAATATCATTCACCAAGTCACCATCTATTATCAGGTACCAGTGCTTTTCCGTCTGTAACAACCTCCATTGCAGCCAACCTATGCCTGATCTTAACTAAGAATCTGTAACCCCAAATTAAAAGGTATTGTCAAGTATTTCCTGTTTAGATGGAATTGATAGGGTGGGAAGCATTCAGCACCTTGCAAGATTAACCCTTAGAAACTGAGGACTAATTCCAGTATGTAGGCCATGTCACATTTACACTGCAAGCTGTGGGGTACTGATCTCTGAGCAAACTCTAAATAAGAGGCTAAAGAAGAGGGAAGATTAGACTCTGTCCTGCTGCAGCTATAGTCTTTCCTGCACCCAAGCAAAGTTGCACTTAACTTCACAGATATAATTAGCTTTGGGTTGCCTGCATTTGTCCTCTTCAGAAGATTGGAACTGGGAGTAAATGCAATGTTCAGTCAGTCTTCTTAAACCAAGGCTCTCTTTAATCTTAAGGAACAAAACATAAAAGAAAGTGACATTTACAGTAATTAATGAGCGTATGCAACAGTCTCATCTAACTCTTCCAAAAAGCATCCCAAGCTTGTATACAACAACCAAACTTTAAGACTCCATATGGATGTCTTCCTTGGTCACTTTCCCACAGTCTTCCATCCAGTACCTCAGCAGCTAAGGGTTTTATCTTTTTAATGGTTTACAGGCCATCTTTTATGGTTGTTTCTCATCTAGTAGAACAGTTGTGTCAAGTGGCAGGAGCTGAAGTAGCTTTTACTCCTTTATAAATAATAGCTCAGCCATTGTACTTAACATTAAAACCATGGAATAGAGTGCATTGTGTGGGGTTTTGCTTATTTCTGTAGCTGTCAGGAAACAGCCAAACACATAAAGTATTCATCACATTGACCATGTCTTTTGGTAGTTATGCAGACAATTTGTCTGCAAGCCATGCTTGCCAGAAATATAGCAAATATAAAATAAAGTGTGGAATATTTAAAACAAAAATATCTGTTCCAAGGAAAGATACAATGTGGCAGTGGAAAGAAAAGAAAAGGAGGTAAAAACCAAAATTAAGAAAAAATTAAGAAATAACTAGAAGAAAATGAGTAATATGGCTTTTACTTGGAAGAGAAGAAATATTTAGGTAATTCAGGTTTTTTAAAGGACAGAAAGTCAGTATTTTTGCTTCTGATTAAATAAAATAATGTCCATAGGTATTAGCTATTAATGAAGACCTTGCTTTTGCAAAGCATAGCTAAGCTTTCAGTATGAGTAGTCCCACTGATGCAACCAAGACAAGTTATGAATTAATATAAAATTATTAATTGGGTTTTTATTACCAGTCTTAGTTGTACCATATCCATACTTTTGTTGTTTTTATTTTAAAAGAAGTGTTAAAAAGGTGGCATTTTCTGTAAATCTAGTGATGCTTTGCCTGTCCCAGTATATATAAATCTATCAATCTATCTATGTAATTTAAATTAATACTGAAAGCAAGCCTTCATAAATACAACATATTCTTGAAAAGGATTCTGCAATAATTCACTGTGCTTATTGCAAAGATTCATCAATATCTTTGGAAAGGAAGTTCAGATATGAAGGACTTGGGGGTGCTGTGGGTGAGAGGCTGCACATGGCCCGGCCATGGCACTCACAGCCCAGAGAGCCAAACGTGTCCTGGGCTGCATCCAGAGCCCCGTGGGCAGCAGGGGAGGGAGGGGATTCTGCCCCTCTGCTCTGCTCTGCTGAGACCCACCTGGAGCGCTGCATCCAGAGCTGGGGTCCTCTGAACAGGAAGGACAGGGACCTGTTGGAGACAGTCCAGAGAAGGAACACAATGATAGTTGAAGAGCTCAAGCTCCTTTCCTATGAGGAAGAGCTAAGAATATGCAGCCTGAAGAAAAGAAGGTGACTTAACTGTGTACTTCCAGTACTTGAAGAGAGTCTACAAGAAAGATGGAGAGAGACTACTCACAAGAGCATGTAGTGACAGGGAAAAGAGAGTAGGGTTATATTAGATTTTAGGAAGAAATTCTTTATTGTGAGGGTGGTGAGGCACTGGCACAGGTTGCCCAGAGAAGCTGTGGATGCCCCATCTGTGTTTAGGGCCAGGCTGGATGGGGCTCTGAGCTACCTGGTCTAGTGAAAAATGTCCCATGGCAGGCAGGTTGTAACTAGATGAACTTTAAGGTCTCTTCCAACCCAAACCATTCTATGATTCTGATTCTATGGCACAACCACTAATGAAGCAAAGCTTACAGCAGTGTATATACTATCTGTCTTTTCCGTTACTTCCCTGATACACAAAGCGTGCAGTAAGACCATAGTTATCTCCTAAAAGTGAAGATACACTCTTGTAGGCAGTTTATCTACCTTAGCTCAGAGAGAGGGGTGTCATATTAATTCAAAACCACAAAAGTATTGAGGAAGAAACATACAAAAAACGTTTCTGGATTGTGTTTTCAGATCTTCTATGTGACCTTTTCAGCTTTCCTTTTCTTTCTCAGTTCTGCTTTGATTCTTTCCCTGAAATGAGATCTAGGCTGCCAGCAGTGAAGTAACCCATTTTACAAATCCTGTTGTAGCTCCATCTGTTTTGGTTGAACTTTGTTTTTACTTTGTCCCCTCTAAAACGTGTAAGCACTAATTAAATATATTATAAAATGTAGATGACCTGTCTTGTGACTGATAAGGCTGTTTTACGAAGTTTACAGCATGTTTATACTAAAGCTTGCATAGAGTAAGACCAATTTCTTGTAACATTCACAACACAAAGTATATAGTTGTCTAAACAGACTAACTCAATTGTACTATTCTTGCTATGTGGGAGTAGTATAGAAAAGAAACCACACTGATACTAGGTCATTATTAATGATTTCCAGATGTAAACTTCAGGTTTTTTATATTTTTATATAGCATTTTATATTTGATATTTTCTTTTTCTTTCAAATCTTGAAAACATATACCTTTGTAAAATATTTCAAGGGTGAAAATAATCAGTTGATAATGTGTAAGCACATTTTCTTTTTGCATTTGCATCCATTTGAGTTAATTATTAATATGTTCATCATTGTCTTTATTTTAATTTTTTTATATATGCTGTATGATGTCTGGTGTTCAAAACAGTGATAAAATGTTACATAAGGAGATTTACCTTGGTTTTCTTATCTTTGTGAATTTATTTTATGCCACTATGAACATTTCTATACTAGCAGCTTTTTTTTTTTCCCCTTATTAAATTAGATTCTCATCTTCCTACATAATCTGAATTCTGTAAACTACACAGACATAGCTCTTGGCACAGTATTTCATACTGAAAAGAGAATGCTAAAAGAGAAATACCGATGGATAGACTTCTAAAATATTCAGGTCTGATTTATTAATTTCATTAAACATGGTCACAAGAGCAGTGCTGAGTAAATTGTAGGAAAAAATATTCATGAAGACATTTACGAATTCCTCCCTTGACTATAATCCTACCCTTTATACTTGCTTACCTTAGAAAATATTCAGCAGGATTGTTGTATTGGATGGTATCAGTAGGCAGACATGATAATTGAGGTACCAGTATTAGCATTTACATTGAGACAGAAAATAATTCTTCTCTGTTTATGTGGTCTAGAAGGACACAGTATTATGTAACATAATCACAAAAAAATACCATAGATAAATGATTAAAAATATTAAACTATTTTCAAGCATTATAGTACTCAACAGATGTTCACAAAAAGGTGTTAAAATGAAGAAGTGATACATATATTCATGAAAATGGCAGGGCAATGGTTTTTGGTATTCTGAGGTCATTTCTTCTGAGACTTTTGCTGTTGAACCAACAAAAAAGAAAAATCTTATTTAATTTTTATCAAGCTAAACTTATTTTTGTCAAGTCTTCTTAAGATTGAAATAGAACATAGAGAAGTTCTAGTACGTTTAACAAAAAAATTTATCTTTTAAGCCTGAAACAGAGAGTTCTGATTTGGGACACTCATTTGAGGAAAAACCAAAGCTAATAAAACTGCTCTATGAAGACACATCATTTTATACAGGATTACAAGGCCTGAGGAGATCTCATGTCAATGTCTCACATTTATGGAATGCCTCTGACATGTATGTAAATATTTTACAGAAGGTGAAATAACTCCAACAAAGGACCCCCACTCTAGAAAACTCCCATCAGCTCCTAGCTAGAATATTTAGTATAAGCTAGGTTTGGTTTTTTTTTCTGCCTTGATTGGAACAGAGAAGCAATGAGCCTTCAGCTCCACTCTTTGAAATCCCTCAGGAGGACCCCAGGCCCTTGCTCAATGTTTTGGTTTAGACAAAGAGAGACAACTTTACAAGTGCAGAGCAAATAACTCATCTGAGAGCAGTGTATTTATGGCACTCTTTTCAGGACCATCAGATCTTTCTCCTGAAGAGGAAGGAACTCAGTTCTGCTTTCCCATATGGGGAGTGAATGCACAAGCCATATTATTCAATGAAGGAAAGGATTATGTTGTGTTGGGAAAAAAATAACCTATTCATACATTTAACCAGAATAAAAAATTTGAAATCCTACCCTTGAAAGGCATTTCTGTGACTTAACAAAAAGAGCAACTATTCATATACCACTCTGATACTATACTACGAAGGAATAAGTAAGAAGAATGTCCAGGAAAATGAGGCATAATTTGAGCACCTTTGGAGTTTGGAAGTCCTTCTTTTCAGAAACGTAGTCATTAGTGTTCTCAAGGCCATATTCCTTGAACTAGAACATCCAGCAGGTCAAAATATGATCAACCAAAATCACTGTAAAATATAAAATTTTTAAGCATACACTCAAGCAGGAGAACAAATGCAAAAACATAATAAAGAGATAAAAGAAAAAAAAACCAATCCAGAGTAAACCTTGAGTGTGAATTTTTATGTGAATGTCAACAACAGCCACTACAACATACTATAGAAGGCAGTTTCTTCTTTCCCCTCTCCACTTCCTCCCCTGAAACGATGATGAAATTTCACAGGTTCAGTTCAAACTTCAAAAGTCCACTTATCTTCTACCTTTGCCTATGTGTACCATTTGACCTTCTGCAAAGAGTGAGCCGATGGAGGGAATGAAACTGAAAATCAGGTGCACATATAATGCGATTTTCAACTATATCAGCTCTTGAAATGGGTTTTTGCAAAACTGTGCACAAAGTAACATGTTGATTCAAGAGAGGGACAGGACCAGAGCAAATCATGCCAGTCAGTTGTAGCTATGCTGAGAAGTTTCCTGTCTTGGTTTGTCACGCCCTGGTTTTTGGTAGCAGGGGGACCACATGATGTTCCTGTGAGAAGCTGCTGGAAGCTTCCAGTGTGTCCAGCAGAGCCAAACCCTAATGGCTCTGAAGATGAACGTGCTGCTGGCCAAAACTGGGCCAATGAGAGAGGTTCATAATGCCTCTGTGATGACATATTTAAGAAGAAATCAAAACAAAGTCATAAGTTTTCAGCTTCTAGTCAGAGAAGAGGAGGCAGTGAGAACATGTGAGAAAAACAACATGGAAAACACTAAGGTCAGTGGAGAAGGAGGGGAGGAGGTACCAAGGTTCCTCCACAGGCAGTGGTGAGACAATGATGAAGCAGTGCCTCTGCAGCCCATGGGGGTGCAGGGGGAATGTTGAGACCACCCACAGCCCTTGGGGATCCATAAGGGATACAGAGATCCACCGACAGCCCATGGGGATCCACAGGGAGTGCTGAGAATCAACCACAGGCCGTGGGTGAGGTAGTGCGTATTTGTATAATTGTTTTAATATAAAAGTTAGGTTTTCTATGTTAGTTGGTTATAATGGTTACTCCCACGTACCCCCTTCTTGTTCCCTCATAATGTTTGTCCCTGACTTGCTTACCACATAGTTTTCCTGCCACTTGTCTGCCCATCATGTCAGTCTCCCAGTTCCTCCCCTTATTCCCTAATAAACCCTTGCCAATCCAAGTTGTTCTGCCCTTCTCCCCTGTCACTTCAGTTGTGTACACCCCTTTTGTTCCAGAAAGTTCACTGTCAATCATCTCTGAAGGGAATTGGTTTGTGAGGCTTCTTCCCTCCCCAGTTGTAATCCTATTGGTTATGTTAAACGATGTAATCCTCTCCTAAGGTCCCCTCGTTGGTTGAGAGTTGTACCCACCCCTCAGACCATCCCCTCTCTATAAGTGCTGTTCTCCCCTTAGTCTGCTGGCATTCTTCTCTGACCCCATTGGGGAATAAATTTCCTTGAGATCTAGAGATGTGATCCTTCCTTTCTTTGCTTGCCTTGGGTTCACGTGTATGACTCCTGCAGTGCTATCCGTGCCACTGCATCCACTGCCATCTGAGTTACTCTCGGAAGAGACTCGGAGGCAGGCACTTCCATAGGTGCCCCAGCCATAAGCGGGACTGCTAGGTGGTGTCTTTCCACCTGTGGCTGCAGAGAGGAACCACACACGGGGATCCATAAGGGATGCAGAGATCCACCCACAGCCTATGGGGATCCATAAGTGAAGCAGAGATCCATCCCCAGCCCATGGGGATCCATGGGGGATGCAGAGATACTTCCCCACCCCATGGGGATCTATAGGGGATGTAGAGATCCACCCACAGCCCATGGGGATCCATGGGGAATGCGGAGATCCATCCACAGCCCATGGGGCAGGGGCCCACACCAGAGGAGGTGGATGCCCAGAGGATGTTGTGATCCAGTGGGAGACCCAGTGGAGAGAGAGGGCCCAGCTTCCAGGCTGGAGCAGCCTGTCGCTGGAGGACTGCACCCATGGAAGAGTGACCCAGCAGTTTTCGGAGTGTCTGCCCGTGGGGAATCACGTGGCAGTAGGTGCAGTTTAGCTGCTGCTTGTGAGAGTGAGCTCATGCCAGAGATGTTCACAGATAACTCTTCCCATGGGAGGGACCCCACAGCGCCACAGGGGAAGGCTCCTTCCAGAACAGTGTAAGAAAATCTTGGTGATTAACTGACCAGAACTCCCATGCCGTGTATCCCTGTGCTGGCACTGGGAAGGAGAGAGGGGCTGAGGGACAATGGTGTTTTTAAGGGCTTATTTTTCTCATTATCCTCCCCTGAGTCTTTTAGTAATAAATTTCACTTTGCAACTAAAGTTGAGCCTGTTTTGCCCTTGAAAGGTTTTCTCCCGGTCCTTGTCTAACTCATGAAGCCTTTGTTAATTCTTTTTCCCTTCTCCCTCCTTTGCCCAGCTATAGCAGGGGAAGGTAAGTGAGTGACTCTTGTGAGTGCCTGGTGTTGGGGCAGTGTCAAACCACAACATTCCCCAAGTCCAAATGTCATTGTGCATACACTGATAAGAGCCAAGCAGTCTACTTACTCCTTGCACAAGAACATAATGGCCTAAAATGAAAACCTTCTACTGAAGTACAGAATATGTCACTTCACATCTGTCCTAAAAAATGCCAGCTGAGCTGTACTGCTGAAACATTTGATGTGATGACAAAGTAACTCATCACTAAGTGAGGTTTTAGAAAACTGGTGGCCATGTAACATGATGCAGTTGTCACAGTTACCAGGTTAGCTCACAGGTGATCAAAACAGCTGGACTCTTGAGATGGGTAGGCTGCCAAGTGCAAAAGGATATAAACTACCCAGGAAGGAATGGTCCTCATAATGTAAACATCAGTCTCTATTTTTCAGATAGTCTGGGAACAGATCTATGTGTTCCAGTTTACAGAGGGCACAGAACCTTGAGTCAAGCCTCCTTTCAGCCTGAAATAAAAAATGTCACTGTCTCACCTAAATAACCACCAGCAGTTATAATTATGTGAGCTTCCCACTGGATGATTCATAGAAGCAAACATTGTTAAGACTGTCCCTCACTTGTCTTCCTACCTACAGAGGAGTGGTAACACTATCCAATAAATTGTTCTAAACACCATTTGTGAAGAACATGTTTCAGAAGAAATATGCAGGAGAAAAGAGGCATAGTTATTACTTGCCATACAAGCATTTGATCACAAGTTCAGAAACTAAATTTCTTTAGTAGCATATGCCCCATTAAATTCTTCACATTTTAAAATTACGTATTGTCCTATGGCCTTATTGCATTTTAAGAAAGTAATGTAGCATTCCTAATTCTTCAGGAATAAATGAGTGTGGAGACCTGTACACTTGTATTCATTCTTTGGCTGATGCAGTCTTCAGCTATAGAATTTAGTCAATTTATCTACATTATCCTGATTTTTTTTTTTAACAGTGACAGCAGAGTATTGGCATCAAGCTTCACACTGTGAGTAAAAAGAATAAAATTCTTTATGTGGCTGTTTGCAGCTTTCTCTAATTATTCCCTGTGTACATCCAAACATAACTGGTAGAAAAGTTTGTGCTTCATAACTTCATCCCATTACTAAAATATTTGCTAAATCTCACCTTGTTATCTGCCTCTGAGATAATAGCAAACAACAGACATCTGAGTAAGAAATCCTTTATTTGTATGTAATCAGAACTATCCAGTTAGATATCTGAGGTCTTTTATATTCATTATTTTTGAAAGGTAAAAATTGCTTTTGGGCTGTACGTATTCTTTCAGTTCTAGGACTGCACATCAGGTTGATTGGTACAGTTTTGTTTTCCTTGGAGTCTTCTGAGACACGGGGGGACTTGAGGGTTTTGGGAAGCATGTGTTTGGGGTTCAACACAACAGGTGAACAAGAAAGAAAATGTAGTAGGTACATAAGCCAAGTGGACAGCAGAAGCTAGTGAGTTTGTTTTAATTTAAAAGTCGCCTCACTTTTTTTTTCCCTAAGCAACTGTACTTTTATAGTAGAAGCTTGAGTTCTAGATCATTTCTGACAAGACGCACCCCCCTTGTCTCTTCAACAATATGCTGATCACTGCTATAAGTAATACCACATGACAAAAACTGTTGCAACACTCAAGAGTTGGGGGTAAGTAACTGTAGAGATAAGGCTCCTGTAGACTCCCATAGCTACTCTCTCTATAGCTGGAAGCAAGCAGGCCATTCTATTAAAGTGCATGCCTATGTTCTGAAACCCACGCCCCCTTTCTGATTGCCAAATCTCATGAGGTACCCAGAACTTCTTCACTGCTGTGGGCTGCAGGTGTCCCCAGCCTACCTGTTTGTTTCTGTCTGCCACACCTTCAGTTCTGTGCATTCTTCTGTTGCTGCTGTCTGCCAGGCTGTGAACTCTTCATAAGCCGTACAGAAGACTTGAACTCCGTCGTGCAGAGATTTCCTTCAACAGTGGGAGTAGGGATGGGGGAAGGGGAACAAAAGGCAATGACATTTCCTTTGAAAGGCATGAAGTTTATACAGCAAAAGTACACAGTAAAACAAGGGCCTAGACGATGCAATTACACAATGTCCAAGCTGGTAGAAAATATATTGGATGAATAGTTGCAGGAAAAAAACTACAAATACTCTCTATGTCTACAGACAAAATTTGTGCTTTGGGATTAAGGAAGCAAAGCCTCCTACAGACAATGGAGTACCAGAGGGAATCTGACTCTCCTCTGCTGGTGTCATAGCTTAACCTTGATATTCTAGTTCAATAGCATTTCCTTGGTAAAAGTGTATTAGCTTTCAAAAGCAGTATAATTACATATCTCAGTTTAAGGAAGGACCTATGATAACTTCCTGCTTCTCCCATATAGGTTGCAGGTCATGCATGTATCTTCCAAATACTACTTTACTATCTCATCTATATAAGAGATTTCCTCTTTCTGAATTAGATCATTACTACTCAGTGTTATTTTCTGTATTGAGGAAAAGAAAAAACACTGCCGAGTATTTGAAAAAAACATAAACATGACCACTTGTAGTTTAAGCAAAACCAAGTAGGCGGATTTGTTGTAAACTACTATTTTGTGGTTAATAAAGAGCCATCTGTATATACAGACTGTATATCATAATAAGAGTTCCGCTAATATTGATGAAGGGCAGCATAATCAGATACAAACACTTTGTCCCATTGCACTTACAAAACTTACGACTGGCAACTTTTTCTATATTTTATATAAGGTTCATGGTATGTATATGTTGCATACAATTTAGTAGTACATTCTTAACAAATGAATAAAAAATTACTAGGTTTTAAATATATACCATGGCAAAGAGTTATAACCCAAGAACATGTTGACAGAAAATAGGAAAGACTGCAAGAGATAAGACAGTCCAGAGACTGGTAAGAACATAAAAACAAAATAAAAACAAGCAAGGGAGATTTGCATGCTTATTGTTTTACACCAAAGACACTAATTTGCCTCTGTAGTTTATATTAATATTCTCTGATGCCTGTTCAGAAGTTCTCAGATCTAACATCCTTTAATCCCTAAAATTACAGCCAATTATGGTAAGTAATAAATTTACCACCACTTAGCAATTTAGCACCACACAGTTTAGTCTATCACAGTAGCACATATTTTATCACTTCTCCAAAGTGAACTATAAACAGGTTTCTCTGTTCAAATAGAACACAGTCTTGACACTACACTACAGATCATTAAAAAACCCTACTCAAACTACCTTTTGATCTGAAAAGGCATTTACATTTTTGCACTGATAAAGCTTATTTCACCTTCAATGATGAAATCTCTTCTCAAATGACCATGATATATTTGTCAAATCTGATTTAACCCTGCTAACTGACAGCTCCCAAAGGAAGTGACTGGGGATGAGTCCATTCAATGCTTCTCTTAATCTTGATGTTTCAGTACTGCATTACTTAAGTTTCTGACTTACATGAGTATTTTAAACATGGTCATCAGAATGCTTCAAAAGCATCAGCCAGCCAAACTCATTGCATTAGGTTATTTGTTGACCTCCCCAAGTCTTCCCAGCTTGGAGCGATTCTATTTATTTGCATGTTATTTATTGAGACTTTCTTAAATTACGTGAAAATCGTTCCTCCTGGAAATATCTGGTTGATTTTCGTCATAGTTCAAAAAATGTACTTGGTTATAGGACAATTAACTTCATGTGCAAGCTTCATTATATTCTACAAAACAAATTCCCATCTGCTTCAGTTTATAATACTTCTGCCACTAGGCTTTCTTCTGTCTTTTACCAAGGAACCTCTGGAGGAAAAAGTAATTTTGAACACTGCAACTAGAAGAGACGTTTTAAGAAATCACTGTCAAACCTTAAAGAGGCATAACTGATGACAAATTACATGCATGAAAATAAAGGCAAAATGCTGATGATTGTACAACATGAGCAGTTCTTACTGAGGCTTAAAAGTAGTGGATGAGCAAAATTGTTCACAGAGGTGTATTTTTACTTCAAGAATCACTAAAATAGTAAAATCAAAGATAAAATTATTTTTCTTCAACTATATGTTGTTAACCAGATTTCACTGCTCTATGTCAGAAAATACCCCCATAATAAAAGGAATAAAAACTACCATATTTCTCCTTGGACCTTTTTTTTTTTTTAGCTGAAATGAAAAACAAAAATCTTTGACAGTTATCAAAACCAGAATTTCTTGAATGAGAATAAAAGAGGATATTTGAAGACTGAACTACATAAAAGCCCTTCAGTTTTGACGAGATTTACAGGGACAGTAATAAAAGAATGTGCCTGTATTGAGGCAATGGAAGATCACTTTTTTCTGAATAAATTAGTGTGTAACTCCTTTAGAGAAAATGTAACCCTAAGGAGGTATGTAGCCATCAAACAACAGCTAGTACAAACCTGGGCCAGATACAGGAAAGAGAGAGGTCTTGTTTTTTAAGTGTTCAGAGAGAGGAATTGTCTCCTCAACCTGAAAACACCATTTAGCAGGCACCTTAGCTTGCAGTCAGCCAAATGCCACGAAGTGCCACGGGCTGTGCATTTTACAGGCATCACTCAAAAGGGCTCTGTGCTTCACAGTTCATTCTGATGGCACTGAGGTGCTCAGCATCAAACTGCACCATAATCCTCCTGCACCTGCCTCTGTTCCAGGGTGGGCTTTTAGCACTGCTAAGAGCCAGCTCCCTTCCCGAGGGCAGCCAGTCTGCTAACACTGGCTCCATGCAGGACAGCTGGCAGACAGCCCTGCAACAAGTCCCAGGAGTTAAGGTAGGATGCTCCCAGCAGGTAGGATGCTCCTGTGAGGCACAGCCACTGCTCCAGATTCTCCTCCCCCAGTGAAGGTCCTGAGCCCGTGTCTCACCTCACAGGTAAAGGCTCCCCACCGCTGCCAAGTCCCTGTTCAACAGCGGAGATTCAGGAGCTGGAAGGAACATATAAGGGATTTAATGTAACAAAGCCCTTCTGGTCTGTGTTTCAAGGTCTGTAATTAATTAAAGTGTCACTAGATGAAATGCTTGTGTAATGACAGGAGCACTCAGAGGTGCTGGAGTTACCCGGAGTGCCTTCAACACCTCAGGGCATGGACTCAGCATCCTTCTCTGCTAATGGGGCTTCTTTTGCTTCCCATCAAAGGGCTGAAAAATGTTTCCACCACAGGAAACACATGAGTTGACAGCTACTGATAACAGTTTCACTCTTAAAATAAAACTTGAAATATGAAATTAAATAAAAAATTTGATACCTGATGCTGTTTCAACAACTGTTACCAAACAAAGTACATAAATGGGATTTAGAGTATTTCCAGCTACTCCCCAGTGACCACATGGCCAGCGATTCATGCCCTTTTTCTGTCTGCCTCTTTCACCCAATTAATCTTTGATTTTGCTATAACAAATGTGAAAGCTCCTTCATAGGGGGTGGAGACACAGGAATGGGGCTGGATTCTGACATGGTGCAAGAACCAGTACCATTTCAGTGCCATCCAACTTTGGGATTTTATCCCACTTTGGACACTGAGAGGATGTAATTTCCCAGTTTCTCACTCATCAAACAACTCAGGTCAGGGTCAATCCCTAGGACACATCTTCGTATCTTCTCTAATTATAAACGTAGAAAGTGCAGTTTAGTTGTGACACTGGTATCAATAACTCTTGCCTTGAGCATGCATTATCTGGTTATGTATTTTAAGTAGCATATCAGAGAAAAAAAGGCAGGTTTGTTTTAGCTTTTTCCTTAAGAAAAATATTCTAAAATGTCTGTACAAGCAGAGCTACCAGAACAATGAAAAAAAAAAAAAAATCACAAAACCGGGTAGGTATAAAAATAAAACCATTCTTAACCTAGGACAGAAAGAACTCTATTAAATAAAGTACAAAACTCTGAAGAGTCTCATGACAAACCTGAGGAATAGGGAAGAATAAAGACAATCCCTTACTGAAAGAGGGAATGTGAGACCTGAGAAAATAAAAACTATGAGAGATTACAAGAATAAAAGCATATGCAAATTGCTGAATGTAGTACTGATTCAACATAATGATAGATGAGCAGATGTTTGTGCGGGAGTGCATAAATTCCTTGCTTCCACGAAATAAATAATTGAGGCAAAATCTAGAATAACAATTGGATTGTAAACAGAGACAGAACACAGTCAAAGCAAAAACAGGAAAAAAGGACATGACTCTTATCCTAAGGAACAATTTCCTTAAGCCTCAACTTTTCTCACCATGAAGAGAAATGTGGAAAACATTTCATTTAGGGTGGTTTGGGCAGACACAGCAAGAGGGGGAAAAAAAAAAAAAAAGAGAGAAATAATTAGGCACACCAAGAAATATTGAGATACAAAACTACTTTTTTTCCCTAAAAAGGGTTTCCCTACCTTTCCCACTATATCCTTTTTGTTAGGTGCTGTATACAAGATGAAGCATCCAGAACTTGAAGATGCTGTGCCAAGCAAACTTTAAACATCTGACCCAGACTTTCGCATTTTTTTCTTCCTTAAAGGAAATTAAATCTCTCAAAAGCTCCTGTACTGCAATTTTTCACAATGTAATTATCACTAGAACTCTGGAATTATCAACTACAATTAGATAACTGAAATAAATGAGCAGGAGATTATTTTCCTTTTGATACCTTTATTAAAGGGACCAGCTCAGGTGGGGGCCCAACAGGTTGCGCACATGCCGCCACTGCTGCTGCTTCCATGAGTGGCACGGAGGAGGAGGGGTGCAGCAGGCAGAACCACAGATTCCATTCTCACGGGAGCAGCAGGAGATTCTGAAGTCTGGGTTGTAGCTCCGGGTTCTTATTCCAGCCGACATCTCTGTGGTTAGAGTGACAGATTAAAAAGGTCCCGCGGACACTAGAACTAATTCCTCACCCTTTGCAGTCATTTAGGTCCTTCAATTTCGTGGTGGCTCGCTGTTTTAGGGGTCTTTTGGTGCTGGATTTGGTGTGTTTCTGCATTTGCATATTGCCTCTGACATAACTTCCTCCTCAGAGCCCCAGGTGCCATTTTCTAGGAAGCAGCAGGGGTGAAACCCGACCTGATGGAGAGGGATTTCTAACAGGTATTTAACAGGGGATGAACAACAAATAATTAATTAATCAACAACAAGTTAACAATAGGCTATCAGATGACAAAGACTGGTCACAGTGGGTTTAACTCTATGAACTCTATAACCTTTAAGAAAAGGGCAATTTCTTATTTCTAACAATAACTAAAGCTTTGCTTTACTACTTACCAGATTACAGGAACATCCTCAGTAACATTTAAGTACATATGCTAGGATTAACTGTAGCATTCAAGTGTTTGAAATAATGCATTTTAATCTACAAAGAAGAATCAAGGCACTGTTTTTAAGGCCATCCCATTTTGTATTGACTGCAACAAAAATAACTCCTTGCCACATTCAGTATTCACCATTCTCTCAGATTTCTAAGTGTTTTAAATTCACCTAATGTAGCTCACTTACTGCGGCCACGGAGTGTTAAGGCACCTGATAGCAGACTGCCTATGTGGCCGAAGGCAGCCACGAGAGGAGCCGCCTCTGGGTCTTGGCAGGGACTTCCAGGTGGCATTGTGTGCGGTGGCGTTGGTGACACTTGCATGTAAACATTATGAAGATCCAAGGTGAAACGATGAAGGAGAGGACACTTGTATGAATACTAAAGAACCTTTACTCTCTAGTGGGATCAGGAAGAAGTGCCAAAGAAAACTTATTCCTGATCCTAGTGGGATAAGGAATAAGTGCCAAACAAGGTCTGGCTAGGGGTTTTAAAGGGAGTGGGTGTGAAACGCGGATGAAAAATCGAATGCCACACTTCTAATAAAGATTTGTAGGGAATGGGTATGTTTATTCACAGTGCTGTGGATGCATGTCGGGACTCATTGCCCTTTAATGGACATGCGTATCTCTGAGAACTCTCAAATCTTTTTTCATTACTCTTACTAATTTCCATATGCATAGAATTTCATAATAGGTTAATTTCACATTACACTAACAGCTAGCTAAACTTGTACTCAGTTTTTGTCATAAAGTACAGAAAGAACTCCTGGGTCACTCTGCCCTGTTTGTTTCAAGGTCTGAGGAGTCTTTCTTATATTTTCTTTTTTAGTGTGGAAATTTGCATTTTTTCTCTTTAGCTGGGGTAGTTTTTTAGGGCTGCAGTCACTAGACTAAACAGCATATTTAGCAAGCTCAAAGTGGCACATTTCACTTAAATCCAAATGGATTTCTACTCTGTTAAATTTTTACTCTGTCTCATGTGTCAGGGGAAGAGTCATTCTGCAACCAATGGGAGAAAGCCGGGGGCGGTGTGCACTGCTTGCAGCAACAGGAAAACACAGAGGAGGAAGAAGTCTTGGGGACAAATCAACTATCTAAACAGGGGCAATTGACAGAGAACCTTCTGGAAGAAGCTAGGTGGAACTGGGTTGATGGACAGGGAAAGGAGGCAGCGCCACTTAGATTGACAACACTAAATAAGGATAACAGGGGAGGAACAAGGGGATTGACAATTTGAGGGACAGCCAAGTGGTGGGAAAATTTAGGAGTAAACAGCATGGAACAAACCATTGTGAGGGGATAAAAAGGGGGTACAAAGGATCAAACCATTGTACTAACTAATGAAGAACAACAAACTTTTTATAATAAACAACTGTTAAAACACATAAAAACACACCATCAAACCTAACACTGTTACCATTTCACCTACTATTATAACAGGCATGAGAGATGAATAATAGTTTCAAAAGTTGAGTTGATGTAACCACAATCAGAAATAACAGCAAAAAATCACACAGATCATGTTAAAACATTCACACTTCTTGATCTGTTATATGACTTGATGTTCATCGTCTTGTATCCTGGTGTCCATTCATAGCCCAGAGAACTAACCTGGGCTGCATCAAAAGCAGTGTGGCCAGTAGGCTGAGAGGCAATTCTGCCCCTCTACTCTACCCTTGTAAGTGCCCACCTGGAGTACTGCATCCATTCTGGAGTCCACAGCACACAAAAGATGTAGACCTGCTGGAGTGAGAGAAGAGGAGAGCCACGAAAGTTATCAGTGTGCTGGAGCCCCTCTCCTATGAAGACATGCCAAGAGCTGGGGTTGTTCAGCCTGGAGAAAGGAAAGTCCTGGGGAAACCTTTCTGTGGTCTTTCAGTACCTGATAAGGGCATCCAAGAGAGCTGGTGAGGCACTTTTGACAGGCTGTGCAGTGACAGAGCAAGGGTGAATGGCCTCAAACTGAAACAGCAGGTTCAGATTGGATATTAGGAAGAAATTTTTTACTGTGAGGGTGAGAATACTGGAACAGATTGGGTAAAGAACTTCTGGACTCCCTACCTCTGGAAATGTTCAACACCAGGTTGGATGGGGCTCTGGTCTAGAGCAAAGTGTCCCTGTCCATGGCAGGTTTGGAACTAGGTGATTTGTAAGGTCCCTTCCAACACAAACCATTCTACAATTCAATATTGTCAGTAAAATTCAGTCAAGAGGAACACTGATGTTACAACTATTTATGATGTTATGGCATACTAAATATATGATTTACCTCAACCAGTGGTAGATCTTCCACTCAAAAAAACCCCCAAAACTTCCAGCAAGGATCAAGAACACTTTTTAAAATTTGAAACTATACAGTTCTTTAGGTGTCCTCATTAGAGAATGAGGACCTCTCCTTTAATCTTATAGGTCAGCAGTCAAAGTGAGCTTGTCTAAACAATGAGTGAATGCTGTTACCTTCATGAAAGTATTCAGTACTTTATGCAGTGCACTATAAATTCTTGTTGCATTCTGAGGTTTCTTGCCAAAACTTTATTGCAATATATGGAGTGCAAGCACTCCATATATTGCAGTCTATAGGGATAATTTAAGCACTTTAAAAAACAACTGGAATACTTACTTTTAGTCATGTATCACCTAAAAGAAGAAACAGCTCAGAAAAAATAAAGCTATCATGGGCTACTGATCTGTTTTTGAAAAAGGACGCCTTTAAAATCTATTATTGGAGGAATATATCTTTTAGAATTAAAGGATGCAGTGAGTAAATATGTGAGTGTCCAATGTAACAATAGGGTTCTAAACCTGGTTGAAAACGACACAAAAAAGTACATTATTTATTGTAACACTATCAGATTCTCATCTATTTAAAATAGTACCATACGTTGTAGTCCTAGGAATTTCTCTTCAGTTTCAAAGACAAACACAAACAAGGGAACTACAGTTTTAAAGTGAGCTTCCAGTGCCTACTAAGCATGGACCAACCAGCTATTAGTGCCTTGGATCCTAACCTGCAGGTATGTGGTGTTCCAACACAGCCTGGCTGTATGGATGCTTGCAATCAGACCCTGTTTGGCTGTTGTTTGGAGCTGGAATTCAGGAGAGACACCACTTACAACAAGTATCAGGGGCAGATCAAGTTATCCCAAGTGGGCTGACTCCTTTCCAATATGGATTTGTGTCATAAATAGAGGAAACAAGACGGTGTGCCAGTTTTGGACATCAAAAGGAATTGAGACATTAGAGGAAATTTCTTCACAGAAAGGGTTGTTGGAATAGACTGCTCAGGGAGATGGTGGAGTGAGCATCCCTGGAGGTGTTCAACAAATGATTGGAAGTGTAACTTAGTGCCATAGCCTAGTTGACAATGCAGTGATCAGTCAAGGACTGGACTTGATAATCTCAGAGGTCTTGTCCAACCTAAGTGATTCTGTTATTCTATGAATAGGGTATTCTGCTAGCTCATTAGATAGAACTGAGGTTCAGAAATGCATTTACTTAGCCAGAAAGCATAAATGTGCCTACATAATGTGCAGCAGAAAGTGGAAAAAAAGTCAAACTAATTCCAGTTTTATTTTCCAATTTATTATTTTTTTATTAGAAAATAATTTGTAACAAGATTTGGTGAGAACCCAAGGAAGGGCAGATTAAGTATGATTTTAAGGTATATGTTATGCTTAGTTGTCTTTGAAAGATTTTTCTTAGTTATCAGTGATTTCCTTTATACACAAATTTAACCCACCACTGATTCACTGAAGATATGTAAACTTGTTAGCTTAACTGAGGTTATGGAATTGAAAAACAGAGACTGATTTAAAAATATATTTACTGGAAGACTGTGATAAAAATCAATTTATCTTCCAGAGGAGTTGAGATCACCTTCCTTCCAAAATTAAATAGCAGCCACCACCTGTCTACTCTCTCTTGTCACTGAATCCTGTATGCTTGCATGTCAGTATATCCCTATTAGAAGTGAAGTTATCTAGGGATAATGAGGCAGAACCTGAAAAAAGGAGGTTTGCTTTCCTGCAGAGTTGTGCCCCAAAGCAGTTAGTGGTATCAGTGAAAGAAAAGTAATGATTTGTCATTATCATTCAAAGAGTGAATCTTGCACTGGAGAAAGGATTTTTGTTTCAATTTAAGCCTGATTTGCATATTCATTGTTAGCTGGGGTTTATATAAGCATGACTAGTTTAGATATGTCTACACTGTTTTCCAGATACAGACCCAAACCTGCACACAAGTCAAAGTTCATCCACGCCAGAAGTACATGGATTTTGGGCAAGACTGAACCATTGCTAATAGGACAGCAAATCACACACCACTGTTCAGTATGACCCCAAGCACATTCCTGCCTGCTCTCTAATCACTGCGTACTGACAGTAAAACTGCCACCTCAATCTGTGAAAAACTCTGCATCTTTCCAACAAGGCAGTTTCCTGTGCCTGTAGTTCACATTCTGAATGTATTCTACAGGAGGTATTTTCCCTCTAAGTCTATAAAGGAAGAAGATTAAAAAAAACACCCCACAGTATATGCTTAGCATTAGGGATGATATTCACGTTCCCCATCTCATATTTTCCAATAAGAACTGATGACTGTACTTGTTCATTTAGATAATATTCACATGCACACACATAAGAAGTGGCAAAAGCTATTGCAGATAGGTAACACCAAGAGAGAAATAAACAAATGTACAGTTTAGAAACCTTCTCTAGCTTCTGTTGTAAGAGGGAAAATGTAGCAAACACTGAACAAAGGCCTTATCTGAATAAGAGACATAAAAGTGCTACTTGATAGCCCTTCTGTTCTCAGTAGAAATATTTTGGAGAAATACTTACTCAGTTCCCAGAGAAATTCAGCCCTTTTGTGAGATATCTCTCTTTCATACTTTGCTTCCTTTTTTTAAAAGCCCAGAATTTTAATTTTTTTTTTCGAAATACAGAGGATTTCTGTTTAGACTAAATGTGGACAGTCATACTGTGAATCAGATAAGCTGCATACTTGGCAGACAAAGAACTGGAAAGTGATGCTTCTGGCTTCAGGTTGCCATTATAAGATCCTGTCTCTTTTTGGAAAGTTTCTCCTCTGAAAATCTCCAAGTGTGGATTTTTTGAGTGTTCACTACATTCCTAAAACACATATTTTAGGAAAAAGTAGATAGTAAAACCCTCCCCTTTTATTCTGGTATCAACTCAGCATGTTGTATAAAAAAGTACATGAAAAGAGATTCATTTAAAAAAAAAAAAAAAAAAAAAAGTGAAATAAGGTAGCTGAAAGGTCATGTCATGGTCTAACCCCAGCCGGCAACTTAGCTCCAGAGCTGCTCACTCATTCCTCCCCCAACAGCAGAATGGGGGAGTGAATCAGAGGAATACAAGTGAGAAAACTCATGGCTCAAGATAAAAGCAGTTTAATAGGGAAAGCAAGCACAGCATACAAGCACAGCAAAACAAGGATTCATTCACCGCTTTCCATTGGCAGGCAGATGTTCAGCCATCCCTAAGATGGCTGGTGGCATGTGATAAGGTGCAGAAAAGGCCTTGATACTGCTCAGCAACAACTACAACATCTATGTATTATCAGTACTGTTTTGAGCAAACCTGAAACACAGTCCCAATACCAGCTACTGTGAAAAAATTTAACCTTGTCATAGCCAAAACCAGCACATTCAGCACTCATTTGGCCAATGAGATAAAACTGTCTTATATTCCTTGCTACAATCCCATATAGAGATGCCATTTCCTTGCCAGGTTCTGTTTCTCCAGTAGTAACTAACACCTGTACTGCTTCTCAAACATTACACAAGATGGTTTGAGGGTCTGTTAAATAGTGCAAAGGTTTTCATGGGCAATGGATGGGCCTTGTTTTTTTTTTTCCATACTAGGAGGGAAATACATGATTTACAGAGTTTCAGTGGACAGAGCAACTTCTGCAGTAGATAACAGCTGGAAAAATTATTGTACTGTCATGAGAACTGCCTGAGAACTGTTTTCTCTTTCACTGTTCAAGGATGAGGCTGCAGAGGAGCTGTAGAAATAGTGATGAATTACACGGCACTGATAAAACTGATATGCGCTAGATAATGCAACTAGCTTGTCCTTGCCTATACAGAGTCATCACGGAATGGGTTTGTTTGGAAGAGAACTTTAAAATGACATTTATTCCAACCTCCCTTTTCAAGATTAAATGAAACAGTGACTAAGAAAGGTGTATGAAAACAGTATAATTTGTTTTCCAACCACTCTAGTCACAGATTTCTGGCCATGCCTTCTGCAATACAGATTTATTATCTTATTTTCCTACCACTAAATTCAATTAGTTTATTGCATGGAGTTCATGGTCTCTGTGCGAAGTAAAAACTATTTAATTACTACTTAAAAAAATGTAATTAACACCTCCACTGCCCCTGTCTTGATGCATCATACTAGTGAAGCTCCACCATCCTCAAGAGTGTATAAATGAGAGAAGAAAAAGACTCAATGTAATTTAGAATTAAAAAGCTTTGTCTTTACAACTTTATGAAAGGCTTAAAATAATTTTATGAAACTTTCAAGCATGTTTAAAAGAAGTGTGTATCAATATGAAACTATAACTGAAATTTTATTTCTGGTTTGAAAATCCCAAGGCAGTTCAAATGTAGAAGTGATCACACCACTTTTACAGTAAAGCTGGCCAGTATTTTTCGTAAACCTAGAAAAGACACCTCTGTAAAAAGTTTTGCCTTAAAAGGAAAGGAGTTTTTGTAGTTGATACACTAGCTACAAATCAAGATATCTATAACCACAAAGTCCCTAGAGATCTACAAACAATAAAATTCTTTGCAGAAGTCCTAGAGGATAAAAAAATAGAACAGCAGCTCTTGGGTCACTTATACTTGGAATCTAATTTCCAACAATGCCAGTGTATAAAAGTGCTCAAACATTTGTTTTTATCAAAATGATTGTGTTCACAGAGCTGTCTGCTGTCTCAGATTCTCACCTGCAATCTGCGCTGTATGCTAGAGACTGCAACTCTCATTCTTCCCAAGCCAAGCCCAAACATGCTGTCTGTACAAAGGGCATGGTTTGCTCTCTCCTAAAAGAAAGACAAGTTATAAAGGTCAGCAGGGAATGCCCCCTAAGTAGCCTTCTCTATCTACTCAGCTTTATCCTTGGAATCAAAACTAACCTGTCACAGGGCAGAAAAAACTAAAAAAGAATAGTTAAATATAACCCTTTTCCTGGGTTATCTTGGGTGAGCCACTTTTTGTTTCACTGGACTTAACACTACCCACAAGGCTGATGTAAGGATAAACACACTAGAGGTTGTCAAGCATGGGAATAGGGTCCACAGAGAGAGACCACATTTCCTTCTGACAGACTTGTTTCAAATGCTGTGAGAAATATAAGTAAACTTAATAGTCAGAATGACCCAATATCCTCAAAGTAGAATGCATAACATTTTTATCTGAAATATAATTTTGCAGTAAGTAACAATGCAACCCTTAGCAGTATGTTTTCTAAAGCCCTGCCACTGTCAGATACAATTTATTGTTCTTCTTATATGAGTTATTTAAAAACCAAATATTTTTTTTTTTCTTATATAAGATTGTCTTGGTGGTACTAACTCTAATGTGTGGCTAAATCAATCAAATTCAATAATTAAAGTAAATTAATTCTTACATTTGAAATTTAAATGCTACAATACAGTTAAATATTGGTTCCAGTAACTTTCACTACTAAAAGAAGGCAAAATGCATTCCAGAGGAAGCTGGAACAAGGAAAAATGAAAATATGCCTTTTTTTCCCCCTAGCATTTCTGAGGTTTACAAAACTGGAAATAAAATTCATAGATCAGCCAGGATAAGCTGGTATCAGTTATTGTTGGAAAAACTCTGTATTAGGTCTGTAGATTTTTCACTACTGATATGCTGTGCACATTCTTCTCTTCATTAATAATTTTAAAATTAATTTTTATATTGAAAGGTAAAATTCAATTAGAATAAGTTATCTTTTTATAATTCTCCCACAGCTTACCAAGAACATAAGTATTTGGAAATATATTAACAATTGCTGAATAATAACTAAAATTAAAAACTACTTATAATTATTCTTTTTCACTTTGAAATTCACATTCTAGTCACTAATGTATTTCAGGCTACTTTCACTTCTAAATGTATATATGTATGTGTTTTGCCTCTGGAAATATTACTCAAGTTGTAATATAGCCCTGATGAATCTTTTGTGGAAATGCCTTGCAGAACAAAGCTGCTGTAAAAAGTCACACTCAGAAGTTCATCTTTGAACTCCTCTGGTGTGACAAAATCTCAGCTGAAAAAGCAATTTTAACTCTATTATTACCAGTGTCAAATAAAATTGATGTACTTAGAGGACTAAAAAGATACATGACATGACTCATAGTGCAGGAGCTCCTCTCATTGATCCCACTGGAAGCTTCTAATGAAGTGGTTTACACCTCTGGATGAAAATTATTCCCATGCAGAAGTACAGTGTGCATGTCACTTTAGGCACCAGAAAAACAGTAGGATTGTGATGCATATTCAGCCTGAAAAAGCAAACAAGGGAAAAGTATTTCACAGATTCTTGGCATGCAAAACCTGAGTCTTGATAATCGCTCTTGCAGAAGGCAAGTAATTTCCTTAATATTAAGGCTGAGATGGCTTTCCTTCCTTTGTCTGAATGCTGCTGTGTGACATTTTTCCACTTCTCCAAACAAAATATTTGCAGACTGGAAAACAGCCCTTCCATATGCAAAGGACTAGCAATGTTTGCAGACTGTTCTGTGTTAAAATAGTGCTTAAAATAGTGTGAAAATAGTTTCACATATGAAGACAATTATCCAAGACAACCTCCCTCTGAACTAACATACTTCTTTTTAATTAAAGAACAAAGCTATACAGTTCTAAGTATGCATCATTTCAGTGAGTATTTAAATAGTTCTGTATCTGTTACATAAATGTTGAATTTGGGTGAATTAAAAACTAGCTGAATTATCATTCTAGTAAGCCTCGAAACTGAATTTTCCCTTTAACGGGAAGAGAAAGGTCCAATAAGCATAGATATATTCCTGTAACATGGAAATTCCAGGGTACATTTGCTTGTGCTGTCTTAGATGGTGGTGTTCTACCAACATGTATTCTTAAAGTTTAGGAGAGTGAATATGCACATTCATTCAGATTCTGTACTATTAGGTATGTCCAATGCACAGAGATTGAGGTCTGTCTCTGTGCTGATGAGGATAGGGGCATATCTTACCTGCCTTCTGCAAAGTTTTAACTTCAGTTCTTTGGTTTTGGTTATGATGGCTTCGTAGTCAGTAAAAGTGCTGAAGTTTATTTTCTGTTTTTTAAACCATTTTCATCTTTCTTATTCTCCTCCCTTATTGGGAGTAGAAGTCCTGTCATTAGAGCAAAAAACAAAATGTTTAACTTAATTTAAGAGACAAAATAATTAAATGGCAAAAGACTAGTAAAACATTTTTCAAGTCTAAGGGTTTTGGAATTACAAATAACACTTCTAATAACATTGTTTTCTCAATTTTTTTTTCACTGAAGCCCTCTTTTCTCCTTCTAAAGTAATACAGAACAACTAAAGGAAAAAGAGTTCACAGTAAAAGGATGCTGTCAGACTTTCTAAAGTTTACTGAAGTTTGTTCATAAATAAATGGAGTGGCATTTAACTTGATTACTTCCTTCCACCAGGGAAGGCTTATGCCACTTGTTACTTATTTTATGCTGCCTTTTCTTCAGGTTTTATCTTCAGAATTACGAACATATTTCCAAAGGAAAAAAAACCAAAAACCAAAAAAACCCCACAACTAAGTTTCTGCCAACTACTCGAAAAAACCTCAAACAAATTACAAACACCTCCCCCAGCCCAGGAAAACCTTAAAACACATAATTTGGATGAGAAAAAGTCTACACTCTTTCACCATACCCACGAGAAAAAGAAAGCATTCACACGTTGATTACCCCAGAGCAGGAGCCCCAAGTAGCCCAAATTCAATTACATAAGCAAGGCCTGGCTCTTCAGACAGTTTACTGCTGCTGCTTATTGGTGATAACTGGGCAAGTACTGCAGCAGAATGGAGGATACTTTCATTTAAAATTTACATTATATATAAAATTCTCATGATTTTTTTATTGCCACAGAAGACAGGCTGTTTTAAAAGTCTGAAAGGTTAGAAAATTGAGAGTTTGTGAAAAAGGCTTATCAAAGGTGATCTTTATGCTGGTATTAAAGCAGTAGGTGAGCACTAGGTAAGTAATTTTTCTCAATTTGCATTCAGATTTAGAGTAATTGTTCTCAAATTGTATTCAGATTAGAGGCTGCCTTATTTTTTACAGGTATATTACTGTAATGAAGGATACTGCCTCCCTTCCTTCCTTGAAGTCTGATCCCGTTTGAATCACTTAAAATATCTTCTGCAAATTTGAAGCACAGCTTGCAAAGCAAACCCTGTGATGAGGTGGCATCCATTTGTATCACAGTGAACTTTAATTCTACATTAAACTAGCAGATTGTCGACATTTCTTGTCTGTACATATGGCTGCAATTTAAATTGCATTTTCAACAAAGTACTGGGTTTTTCATTATGTTTTCCATTTTAAAAATTAATTTTTTCCAGATATCAGAAAGCAGGGGACTGGTGGGCAGAAAGAATTCTTTGCCCAAAATCTGGCTTGAATTTTTGGATGCCAGTTCCTTACGGTGGTGTGTTTGCCATGTGGACAAAGGCTTTACTGCCTAACTGCAACCCTGCACAGTAACAACTGAGTATTGAGAGTATCGATAATCAGTATCAACAATCTCAATAATTGGTACTGGCAGCAATCGAGGATTTTCATAAAATACGATACTAAAGCACTATAGCACTACTTTTTGTTTCATATACAGCTCTGACCTTAGAACACAATATTAAACATTTGATAAATGGCAGAATTCTCAATAGAGATTATATGCTTATTCTTGCAAATTGTCTTCAAGGAGGTAGCAGAAGATACCTGGATTTACAGCTACTCAGCAGGATGCAGACTGTGCAGAGAAGGCAACTGCATAATATGAAGATTGCATAAACTGGCCTGTAATTTTAAATCCAGACAAGACTTCTGTTTAGTTAAATCCTTAACAGAGAGCAAGCAAAAGATAAATGTTTGAAGGAGACAAATTTTGCTTATAGTCTTGTACTAGCACTCAGTATATTACTTTGGCTCTTAGAAACATGCGAATTTTGCACTGTTTTCTAAGAAAATTATTATAATCTGACTGTTAGCACAGAATGGAGAACTAATTCCTCAATGCTTGTGTTGCATAACATCTATTTCAGCACATCCTTTTGATAGTGATCTGCAGTTTAGTAACACATTATCTCTTGGCCATGCAAAATTATTTCCTGGACAGCTTGCAAGACTTATTTCTAATGTAATTCTAAATTGTGTCTCCTATTTACTACTTTTTATTTTCATGCTTTTACAATTAAAAATATCATGCCCATAAAAAAAAAATAAAATAAAATCTAGCTAAAGCCTAATAAGGTCTTAATGATTCAGCTTCAGATATTGAAAGTTGCTAAGCACCATCCCTGAAGTCAACTTCCACCTTAAGTGGTTTTAAGTCCATTTTGCTTCTTTCCTTCTTTTTCACAGTTCTTCTGACATACACATCAGTTACCTTTGCACAAACTGAGTGGATTTTATAAAAAGCAAACTTCCAACCAAGAAAACTCCTGGGTCACATATGTCCTTTGGTTATTTTACTGTTTCAGTTTTTAACAGAAATAAACAAATGCTGAAAACTGAGCTTTGAGAACTGGGCTTTGGTTGTTAATGAAAAGGAGCTGTAAAAGTATAAATTACAATCCACATTTTTATTCAGCCAATAATCAACATATATCAGTATTCAGATAATCAAAATATATCAGTATTCAGTATTTAATTTACTTTCCTTTTGCCATAAAAAAATTAAGCAAAGATCTTCCTGAATCAGTTGAACAAATCAGCAATATCCCTGTATCAGAGTCTTATTAAATACAAGCGTTTTTTATAAGCCAGAGTATGGTGCAACATATAAGTTCTTGTTCCAAAACAATTGTCACATTTGCCAAGTAACTACCAAGTGAGAATAAGTCAAAGTTTGTCTATGGAACTGAGAGAAGAGGAAAATATGCTTCAGATCAATAAATGGAATATATTAGACTTGGTATGTAAAATTTAAATACTTTTCCTGAAATTTCTAATTACTGGCCAGACAATGCTTCCAAATGCAAGCTAATAGTTGATTTTTTTTAATATCCCAAATATTCTACTTTACCATTGTTATCACTAATCTTATAATTTCTGAAACCTCTCACTTTTTCAATGATCTTACCAAATACAGCTGTAGTTCTTAGGAAGTAATCTAATCTAGCATATTATAATGCTAAGACAAACACTGCAGCATGGAAACCCTTAAAGGGCTGTTTCGTTTGCTTGGTCAGTTCCTCTAAATTCTGCTTCTTTCTCACCTGCCTTCTGCTACCCTTCCTCTTGCCTTTGTTTTTCTCTTTGCTGTTCCATTCTCCTACTGTTTCCTTGGTGGCTTCTGTATCTCATACCATGCATATAGGAAAAAGCAGCTCCCTTAGCAGAAGTTTGATAATTGTTTTCTTTCAACTCAGCGTTTTTTTTTGTGGGATGTACCATTAGCAGATGACAAGAGCTGAGATGAAACCCTGCAAAGATGTTCATCATGTCTTCTGACTGCTCACCAAAGTTAACTTGGTGGAAAAGATAGAAGCCAGTCTTATACAGGACTAAAGACCAAGTCACTCAAAACAAACTGTCTCCATCAGAACCTCCACAGTTTCCATTTAGCAAGAACTGACAAAGCTACAGCTATGTTCTAGATGGGTCTGCCTTAGCAGATCCATTTGTGCCAGCCCCCAGTGTCTAGTCATATGTTTCCACCAACCAATCCATGTTGATTCCAGGTGGATAAAATCTGTCTTACCAACAGGTGCTAAATAAAGTGACTATAAAGTTTTCTTTTCACCCATTCCAGGGAGAGCTAACTGAAACTATAAACAAGTCCTTTCATATCTTTCAGCAGTTGACTCTCCTCTCTCCTCTGCCTCTTTTTCTCTTTTCCTCTCTTTCTCTCTCCTTTCCTCTCCTTCACCCTCCCCCACTACCAAGAGATAAGTCTCTTCAGTCCTAACTGGTTCAGATAAAACAGCTTTCAAGTGCCAGCCAGTTTTTTCCTATTAAAAGCTGAAGCTCATCTACCGTTCCTAAACAGCTTTATCTGAATTGGATTCTCTCTCTGAATCCCATCATTCTGTGCATTTTAGCAGGCTGGCAGATTAACAAGCATGGGAGGTTCAATCTCTCCTCATAGCACATTGCATTGTGAGTACTGCTGAACACACAGCAAAGGGCCTAATGAAACAGCCCTGTTCCAAGTCTTTTGCCATTAGCTGTATTTACTGGGAGTTTTTATGAAAGAAAATTTTATTCTGAGGGTCACTGTACTGGTATTGGAAAATATTTTTATGAATGAGGTCCTTTATATCTAATTTAATAAACTACAAAATTAGAATTTAGCAGCAATTTTAATTGAATGAACACAATCAAGTAAGAATGTACAAAGTAAATTTGGAAGTGATTAATTAAGTCTGATTAAGGTTATGATAAGGCATGAGCAAAACCAATCAGGACTGGGGTACAGGGAGGGCTTTTCACCCTGCCTCATGTACAAAAAACAAAGAATCAAAGCGCAACTTATATCCTGTATGCTAATACATATTCATCAATATTTTCTATAAATCTCCTCCTATTTTCAATTCTTGAAATCTACATCCCTATACTTCATAGCACATGCTGCACTTGCTGCTAAGGGGTCTTGGCTTTTCAGTGGTTGCTTCCAATGAAGGCTTCTCATCATCCTCACTGTCCTTTGAACAACCCCACAGGCTGCACATGCACCCCAAGTCTTGTGTTATAGAAGCCAGCATTATATTTCAAAAATAAGTCTTATTATTTCATAGATACCTAGAATCATCCCAATTTTGTCAATTTAAAGGCTAATTCCTTAATTATCCTGAGGCCTATTCTGTTTTGGGATTTTACTTATCTCAAACTACATCTTGTATCCTATTTTCTCATGAACATCTGAAAAATCTGGTTTGTGACTCTAATTACATCTTGTTTTCCTCTATTACTTTTTAACAAATATTTTCTAAAATATCAATGTAGTTACAACTGTTAGCATGAATCATATTAATGTATCACAACATGGATGGAAGCATGAACATGTCAAGTGCTGGAAAATCAATGCACAGGGCATTTACACTGCATAAACTCTTACAGCTCTGTCAGCATGGTGAGCTAAGATGATGTAAAGGCTTTTTTGCAGCAATTTTTTTGCATCATTGATACAAACCTCTTACAGAATTCAGCCTCTGCGTTAGCTGAAGCTGACAAGAAGGAAGAAGCAGGAAGTACCCTACCCCCAAGTTATTCTTTCAGAGAACGACACCTTGCTAGAATCCACTTTGCACTATCAGAATTCAGTTATTTACCGAGCAACAAACAGAAATGCATACAATACACATATATAAACATATGTACACATATGAGTGGGCTTACTAAGGTAAGCACACATGTATACAGAAAGAAAAGTGTAAACAATTACACTGAGCCATAATCAAAAAGCTGAGGAGCTTTTGCTAGAAATTGTGCTCACTGGGCACTGCTGCACAAGCTGGGAGATTTAGAAAACGGGATGCAAAAGAGTCGCAGCTTCCATACAGTATAACCCAGCTGTCCTGGAGCCAGTGACCCTGGAAGCTGTGTTCTCCAGAAGATCACCAGCCAAAGGGCAGGGGCAGACAGGCTCAGCCCGAGTCAATCTTCTCCGCGCAAGCCCTGTCGGAATCGTTTGCCACCGAGCCTTGGTCTTACGCAGGTGGTGCTGCAGCCACTGCCCCTCAGGGCCAAAAGGAAGCTCCGACCCGCGCCCCAGCTGCCCTGCCCTGCCCTGCCCCGCCGCCGCCCGGGGGTCTGCTGGGAGGCGCGGGCGCCGGCCTCGCTCCAGTGAGCCAGCGGCGCGCGCCCCCGCCCTGCCGCCGCCCCTTAAAGCGCGCCGGGGCCGCCGCGAGCGCATCCTCACGCTGAGGGCAGCGGCC
Organism: Taeniopygia guttata; assembly: GCF_048771995.1. Classification (NCBI taxonomy): domain Eukaryota; kingdom Metazoa; phylum Chordata; class Aves; order Passeriformes; family Estrildidae; genus Taeniopygia; species Taeniopygia guttata. The sequence goes on along the minus strand of NC_133063.1, from coordinate 52,953,249 downwards.
GAAGGAGCAGCGGTTTCCCGGCGGCGTCTTTCTGGCCTGTTTTTTTTTTTTTTTTTTTTTTTTTTTTATTTTCGTCCCAGTGAATTTGGAGCAGCTTTGCTTTGCAATTGACCCCCGTCGCTGTTGGAGTAGCCGGCTCTCCCACAGAGCCGCTCCGGCCCGCTTGAGGCTTCCTCAGGTGTTGCCGCCCGCGGGGCGCGGATCCGGCCGAGCCAGAGGAGCGGCGGTGGCAGCACCATGCCTGCCAGCTTCTCCGGGCGCTGCCTGGTGTGCCTCCTGCTGCTGCTCTGCACCAGCTTCTCGGGCGGGAACCCTGCAGGTAAATGGAAACTCTCCCGGGCTGGGCACCCTCCGCCCTCCGTGTCGGGCGGACCGGAGCGAGGTGGACTGGAGCACCGCCTGAGAGCAAAGGTCCTCTTTGCTCCGCAGCATCCCCCCGGCTCTGGGGAGGACGTAGCGCTGCCCCGGCACGGCAGCTGCCTTTCGGCCTTGCCTGTGGGAGCGGCTGCGGCGTTTCTTTCTCTTAGTGGCGCCGCTGTCTCCCTCAGAGTTCGGGTGGGACAGCGGGAATCGCTCTCGCTGTCCCCCAGCACCGACGTGGTGGGCGGCCGCGGACAGGCAGAGCTGTATCAGCTGTCCTGTAGCCTCAGCACATTCTCCCTCACTTAGAGAAGGGGTTTATTAGCTCGCATATGCAGATGGGTCTTGTTTAGGTCCTGTCCTTACTGAGAGAAGCATTTAAATGCTGAAAAAAACCCTCAAAACAACCAACCCACCCCCACCCTCCACAGATCGGTAGATTACATTACTAAAATAGCAGTGTGCCTAATGGATTATGAGGGACGCTCCTTTGGATTTGTTTTTGTGTTTTTAAATGTAGCATTTAAAATCCATGAAGAAAGAGGGACTTCAGCTTTCTGGGCGCCGTTCGCATCTAGAGGCTTTCAGCAGTTCAGGAGCAGGCCAGCTGTTTCTCAGGAAATACGATCTTATTTCTTATGAAACTAGTAGATTTCTGGGGTTTTTTTTCTTCTTTTTGAGCATTGCAGGTTAGTAGAGAATGATTATAGTAGGAGTTACCGGATTTCTGGTGTTTGCTGTGCAGGGTGAGATTCTTGGAGAAGATCTTGCCAAGGCCAAGGGTTCTGTCCTGTGTGCATATATATATTTGTAGCTGAACATCAGTGCTGTGATTTGAATTCACTGAGGTTTAGCTGCATTTTCAGTGTGTGAAATACAAGCAGTTGTGTTTTCTTCTGCCTCTGTTGCACTTCTAGTACCAAGAAGACCACTACTGCTCCCTAGGTGACGGTACCTTCCGTAAAATTTCTAGTAGTTTCATATAATGTGAAAGGAAATAACACTTTGCACTTCTCAAGTCTTGTTCGAAATGCATATTTAAGTATGTACACAGACAAAAATCTGCTTCGTAGTTCTTAAGTCGTCTTTAAAATACGTGTGTATTTATGTACACATAGAACTTGAAATCCTTTCTAGCGGTTTACTTAATTGAGGAGTTTTTTGAGTGCAGATGATCTGATATTTGTAGGAATGTGTGTTAGCATGTGGCTAATTGCCATAAGATAGTTATTTTTGATAGCTGTTAATGCCAAAAACCATACCTGATGGTGGCTGAAGCAGTTTTAAGTTTATATAAAGCCATTGGTAAAATGACGGCCTCTCACTGGAAGAAACAAGACAAACAAGTGAATCAAACGGCAAAACCTTCTTTGTGTTTCCAAAAATTGCAGAAATCTGCCATCTTCCTAAAGTGGTGGGTATTGTGTGGTTTAGAGCAGATGTCAGAAATAAGCTTTAGTGCTTTTCATCTGTATAGGAGTGAAGGTGTTTTTTTCCAGACTTCATTTAAATGTTTTTACAGCTGTATGAACTAGATATGTGGCATCATACTGTGACTTCTGTGATGATTTAAATGAAAAAATTGTAGTTTACTCTTTCATTGGTTATTAACTGAATGTGTATAAGGCTGGTCGAGCACAGGAACTATCTACGCAGCTGCAGCAAAGGGGAAGTTCATGTCACCTGAAGGAAGAAGAGCTTAAAGTTGTTTTCCAGTGAAGTCCAGAAACTCTGTTTGTTTTGGAGATGTGAGGGTGCTTCAACCAAAAGAAATGCTTGCAGTAGAAGTAAGCAGAGAGAGCACTTGCCACACAAGGTTGTGTGCTGCAGAAAGGTGGATTGCGCAGTCTGCAGGCTTGTCAGACAGATGCCCCAAAAGCCCTATTAGATTTTTATTTTGAGATTATATCTTGACGAAGATATCTGTTTTGTTATTCTTATCTTAGTCATGTAACTCTTTAGTTACTTGTTTTGGAAAAATATAAACTATTGCTTTTATTTTGCATTGAGTTAAGGGTAATTTCTAGCTGTGGGAAAACTGTTGTTCAGAGCTTGCTGCTTTGTTTGGGTTACCTTTGCGGTTGTATTAATTTAGTTGCAGCAAGTGCTGCCAGATTGATTGAGGAAAAGCAGTCCCACCACATCTCATCTCTCACTTTCTGCTCCTGAAGAATTCAAGGAGCTCTGAGTGTAGAACACACCTCATTCCTTACAGACTTCGCTTCCAAGTTAGGTTTTTCTGGTTTGACCTGAGGGAACAGCTTTTATCAGGGTACTTGGGAGGCTGTAATGTTGATTCTCTGATGTCTCTGGGGCATTGGGACGTTCTGGTGGCTAGTTTTGGATACTACTGAATGCATGTGAACTTAAAAAGTATGTGATTGGTATTAAATTAAACAGTAAAATAAAGGTGTTAAATTAAACCAAAACGTTTTTCAGCCATTTCTTACTCAGCTGCTTTTCTGGCTGAAAGAGAGCAAGTAGGTTTTTAAGCCTGAAATTACTCTGGTAATAATAAGCATGGTACATCCATACTTTCTTAACCCGAAATACTGACTGCTATATGAAGCAGAAGTAATGTAGAAAACAAAATTGATTATATCATACTCTTGCCTATTCCTTGCTGCATGAAAATCAAGGAAATGAGATCTCTACATGCTACCACACTATTGATTAAATCTAGTGCAAAACAATTACAGGCTAAGGCATGCCGCTGAGACTCAGTAGTTTGTGAAGTTACTCCGCGCGACTTGCTTACATCATTGCCTGGCTGGATGACACTAATGGTGCAGTGCTGGCCCATCTTGACCTCCAGTGCTATTCCGCAAGTATATATGAGAGGAAGAGTGGTGCCGTTTTATCTCTGTTCTTCATAGCTTGATGTGTGGACAGGTAAGGTGAAAGATCTAGAAGCAGGGGTGACAAAAAAAATAACTCTACTTTCACTTCCTACATTAATCAAGGAAGAAAGCCAAGATGAGAACCCTATTAGTATGCAAACCACATTGCAGGTTATTTGCCTTAATTGCAGAGAGATAATAGAGCTGCTGTACAACTTGGCTGTTTTATCATCTTTGGGAATTTTAATTAATGTGCAGGTGATCCATGACGTACTTAGAATGCCTCAAGATGCTGCAGATACAAAAATTCACTGAGATCTTTCTTCAGTTGTACTATGAATATCAGAAAAGTAATAGCTCTCTCTGCTAAGTACCTCTGTCAGGCAAAGAATAAGATTGTCTTTTTACTGTCTGGCTCATAAACCAGCAGATCTTTTAAAGTTCTTTTCTAAACTGGAGGGCTGGGAGGGAACAGCCGGCTGTGGGACCAGTGGACTGATAAAAAAGTGGGCTGCTGTTGAGAACTACTAATGCTTAATTCTTTTAATGTTTTTTGACTACTGTGTTTTACTCTTGGTCCAAACCAGTTGAAGTATGATGGGCAGATAGAGACAGCAGATGGTGTAAGCCAGGCATGGCTGTGATGGAGTAATTGTGTTCTGGAGGTGCCAGTAGAGAATCTATAGGTTGCTTATTGGTGCTGAAATGGGGTAGGAGTGTTAGTATTGTAGGAAATGGCAGAGTGCTGACTTCACCTTCTGCAAAAGCCATGTGGTTCTCAAGTCTGAATGTAATGCAATGTGATGCAGCATTTCACTATTCACTTAAGAGTTTGACTGGATCCTTGTGGACCCCTTCCAATTCAGAATATTCTGTGATTTTGGGATCTCTGTGGGTTTGTTGATGTTTGGATGTCCAGAAGAGTTCATGATCCCAATTCCACCCCCTTGCTAATACTTTAATTACAAATTCAAAATCCATGTCTTTTCCTTGTGTGGCTGAATCACTTTCTCTGATTGCTATGGCACTAGCATATGTCATGCAATACCTTTGTCCGTGAAGATAGTACAAAATAAACGCTAACTCTGTCACCCGAAGGTAGAAATACAGGAATGAAGACGCACTTCCATTCTTCTAAGACATCTAGATATCTTGATTTTCTTAAAAGTGACACAACTACTAAAAAAGTCCTTTGCCTCTTCTGTTGCTGTTCTTTTTCCAGTCAAGAACGTAAAGCAGATAGTCTTAAATGGTTCTTGTGAAAACTGTATCATAGGAGGAGGATCAGATTTGCAATGGTACTGAGGAAAATTGGAAGTAATTGTTAGTATTAGATGCTGGAGTTACTGTTTGATACAGATGTCTTTTGTTTACTGAGGTGCTGGTGGAATCAAAGGAGGTATGTTCATTGCTTGTTCATCACACTAGATTTGTAAGGTTTTAATGAAGTCTGTACTCTATTGGAAAATCTGCTAATCTGTATTTAAAGTAATCAACCAATGTCAGTGGTGTAAGTGGTGTTTCAAAAAAGGATGTGAGTAGAGCTTAAAAAGCTGTTGGAACATTCTGAGGAGTGGCTTTGCCACTCTTAACTGCATAAGCTAACTGCAAGAAAAGAACTCTATACAGAAATTAGAGAGCAAATATTGCCTCCATTCTTTAATCTTCTCATGCCTAAAGTGAGCTAAACAACTAAAAAAAAACAATTGTGTATTTTTTAATGTGTGTGCTTAGAACTTGGGGAAAAAAAACCACAGGAGAAAGGCTGAAATGAGGATATTCTGATAGAAGTATTTTTGTGAATTATCTTTTTCTAACTCAGAGTTTCTTTAAACTTTTTCTGTTTTTTTTTTTGTTTGTTTTTTTTTTTAGATCCAGCTATGACAACACAAGATTCCAATCAGACTCAGGTGAATTCCGTAACGAAGATGCAACCTGGACATGACTCATCTGGTAATTGTTTTATTTCAGTACAGTCAAAACTCTAGTCATTTTTCCTATGGATATTCGTTTATCATATTGAGTCAGCATTTTCACACTTAAGTCTCTTGAAATAAGGTTGTGACTTTTTGGAAGAAACAGAAGCAGGTACAGCATCTAGGTCTTCTAAAGCCGCTGCAAGAGTTTAAGCATCATAACTATCTCCAGAACTGGAAAAAGCTATACAACTGCCAGTTTCATGTCCTGTTGCCCATAGGCATATATGGCTTAAAAGCAGGCAATGACCCTGGAGGTCAGGCAATGCCCAGCTAGTGGTTGTATTATAGCTTTAAGCCATGATAATTTTTAATATGAGAGCTCCTTATGCCTGTGTGTTAGTGAAAGGTATAAAAATGCCCTTGTATCATGTGCCTGCTAGCTTCATCTTTCTTAATTATGTCTGTGTCAAAACTGTCTGTTGTCTCTTATGCCTTAATGGTGTTTTAAACAGGGAGCTGATAATAAGTTCCAGACAGGACAGGAAACCAATGATTGTTGGTTCTACTTCTCCTTTGTCCATAAAGATTAGAGAATCAGAATTTCAGTACTGTCCCAAAGCTCATGTTGATTAGTGCAAGTCAAACATGAGCTAAGTTGTAGTTCTATGTGAATTCGATCAATTTCTGGCAAGTTATTTCACCTGCAGTTGGGGTTTTTATGAGGTAATGGTATTTATCTGGTGTTCATCTTCGGAGCTTTTTAGCACAATGTGAGAACTAGGAGTGCAATAGCTAATAGATTCAATAACTCTCTACATACATAAACACATGTAGACATACATGAAATACATAAAATGTTTCGTACAGTATGACCTCCTCTGAATATTTTCATTTGATACGTGACTTGAGGAAGAAGGTCAGTTTGAAAACCCTGTTTGTTGCAAGACACTTTAAAAGTTGTCTTATTTTTTCTGGCTGGATCTACCATATGAACTAGCACTGGTGCCTTCTGAATGTATTGTTGCAAGGGATTTTGGTGAAAAATCAGCTGGTGTGTGTACTGCAGTGGCATAAACTTAGCTGATCTGTGACAACCCTGACATGCTGTCTGAGTGTTTGTGCTTACAGGCAGGCTAAGATATGCCAGACCTTTTCAGCCTTAGTATTATTTCCTGGGTAAACATTTGGACTAGTTTCCTTCTCCATGGGGCAGAGATCAAGGCTTGTTGTGTTCTTGTCTACAGCCAACAGGACTATTGTCTACTGCTAAAGAAAGCTTTGATTTCTCTACTTAAAAAGCTGTTTTGTACTATCAGTTAAGATTGACAACAACCTACTGTCAACAATACCAAATCAAACAGCCTGAAGTTCTGTTCTTCTATACCAAACACCTTAATATACAGGTTTATTTTTACTTAAACTGATTGAAGCTTGAGGGAAAGTATGAAAATGCAGATGGAGCTAGCCAGAAGAAGATTGATTGCCAGTGCAACAGAATTCCTTGTGCTGTGAACTTGACAGGATGTTTTCTTAAACTGGCCGAAAACGAAAAGGCAGGTGTACCTCTGCTTATGCCTTCAGATCCCCAAACCACTAGTGGGGACCTCCTTCAGCACAGCCAGATCCTCTCAGCTGTAGCTCACAGGCATGCATTTAAGATTTTTACCTGAGAGTTCAGTATTTTATGGAAGGGAAGAGAAGGAGTAATTCTGATGAGATGTAGGCTTTTAGAGATGTTATTTCTATTTTGCAGTATTGATTTGGCCACCCAATGCATCTCTCAGTGGGAAGGCTAAAAGTGTTGTCCAGCTCCTCTATCTTCTCAATTGTGATAGGGCATCTTTACAATCCATGAAGTGCAGATGTAATCAAGCTCCTCTCCTTCTGAAAAAAACAGAATAATTTTCTCTTACAATGCTGTGTGACTAGGCAGAATCAGTCTCTAACTACTGTTCATACATTTCTGCAATGCATTATGAAATATTTGTCAATAATTTGACTTTCCAAGCATGTAAAAGCATGTATGGCATAAAACATTTAGTTTCTCTTTTGAGGTGGTGGTGAAATTTATTTATTTATTTTCATCAGCTTAGTTAAAAGAAGATTATTGTAGCTGGGCTACATCTATTAGAGCTGCAGTTTATTAATTTGCTTACTTTCTCTGTTCTTGAAATGTGTGCGAGTGAAAGGAGCAGCCTGTCTTAGAGTTGCTTTATCAAGCTTTGTAGAGCTTTGTAAAAGACCTTATACTCTCTGAAGGGTATGTAATTCAGAGCCCCACCAAAAAGGAATTTTGGTCACCATACACCTTGTGAATGTAGGTTTTCCTAACAAAAGGAGAAGAATATTTTTAGGTCAGCCATATGATGGTTACTATTGGTATCCTTTCTTTGTAGAAGGGTATTGCCTCCTCTGTATCAGAAGTTTTGAGAAGCAGTGATGGTCTTTGACCATTTTGTAGTGGACCACAAGGTGTTCTTTCCTCTTATTTCATTAAAGCAGCACTTAGATTAAATTGTCTACCTCTGACTTCCTGGCTGTGTTAGATTGTAGTAGCTTGGGGAATGGCAGCATTCTCTTGTTCTGGGCTTTTTTGTTGGGTGAGTTTTGTTGGTTGGTTGGTTTGTTTGGGTTTTTAAATTTTTTCTAAAGCGTATTACTTTTTCAAGAACTATTTAAACATTGACGTAGTCCTGTATGTAAGCTTGACTTCTTGAGTCAAGCTGTAAAACAGCGATGACGTTTTAGATACTGACATTCACAACTGCAACATTATGATAAAGCTAGAAACCTTTATCTAACAGCGTAATTGCTATAACATTAACCCCCACCACACTGCTGCTTTAAGATTACAGCTGCTAACACAGGTTTATTAAAGGATTGCCACAGTAGTCAGCACTTGGCAAGGTCTGTTTTCTCCTTTCAAGGTTGTTACAACTAATAATTGCCAAACCATAGTGACACCACTGTGCGATTGTTTATAGAGGTAACTTAGCTTTGTTTCCACCCAAACCTTGTTAGGTCCTGATGCTGCCACACAAGAGCTCAAGCCAGCAAGCAAGCAGAACGCTAATGTGTCAGAGTATGAGATTGTCCTACCTGGTGAGTTTGTTACTTTTTGTCTTAACAATTATTTTCTATTGTATGTGAGTACACACAAACTTTCATATGAGAAGCATCTAGAATGGCAAGCTCTTGATAAAATGAAGGTGTTCACAGTGAGCATGTGATGAGCCCAGTGAAAGGTAAGTACTTTTATGTTATTATTAACTTCTCTGTTCTGGTAATAACTGTTTTGCAGTGGAGAATCAGATTCCTGTTTTTATTAAAACTAAAAGTAAAACTAATTCATCTCTCTTCCTCCAAATCAATTGAAATGATATTTTTTGGACTAGTGAATCCACTTGGAGAGACCACATAAACTAGAGTACTTGCTGAGTAGCAGGTGTTAATTTAACAACACTGCAGGAGTTAAAGTGTGGAGAACAGCAAAAATAAACCTGTTCCTAATGAAGTTATAATCCTAATATGAAGTTCTCAATTGCCAGATAATATTCTAGAATAAATTTATTGGATAGCTGAATAAACTGATCTAATTGAAATATCTCTGGAAGATTTGTAGAGAATTGGTGTGACATTTTAAGGATGTAATTTTGCAGCATTTATGCTGCATTTTCTTCTAGCAGGAAACTTAAAAGTACTGTTTCCTGTTCTGGTATCTGCACTCTTAGTACAGGGATGCCCCAAATATCAGTCTTGCTATTGGTTAATCTTAAACATCATCAGTTTTTATGTTTCATTCATTCAAATTTTAAAATTTTATAAGGGATAGATACTGCTTTCAGCTAGTGTAATTAGTCTGACTGTGAAACTTCTGCTGCTGTGAAACCAATTCCAGTTGCAAAATTATTTTGATCATAAACAACCTCAACAAGCTGAGTTACGCTTGGCTCTTTTATTCAGCCTAATTGCCCTAATAAATTAGTTTCTTCCATTGCAGTTGCTCTTCAATGGAAGACTGAGGTGCTACACTTGTAAGTTTATCTCCAGTTCAACAGATCGAAAGTATTTTGGCCAGCACTCACAATTCTGGATATGCTGTTCTTCAAGTTGTACATGTCTCTGCCAGACCCAGTACAGTTCACTTACTCTGGATCTAGTGCTGTCACTCCAGTGAGACTTCGCTGCTGACTTAGTAATGACTTGCATTACTAAGGCAGTGAGCTGTACTAAAAATGCAGCAGAAGGAGCGATGGGTGCTGCTGCCTATTACCTGTTCCCAACAAACATCTCCTGTAGAAAAGCAGGTTGAGTTAACCTTCAGGCAACACAGTCAGACCCTCACACTACACTCACCACAGCTGGCTCAATGAGAGAGGCAAGAAAGGCTCTTTTTGCAAGGTTTTATTCCAGTGAGGTCACATGAGGCTAAAGGGAACCTGGTGAGAAAGAGAACCACCATGGGTTGCAGGCAGCTTAAGAAGGGGAAGGGCTGGGGGACAGAGCTAAGGGCTGGGCAGAGGGGACTGGTCTCCAAGGGCAAGGGCGAAGCCACCAGGGGTATCCAACCAATGACGGAACAGGGAAAGGAGAAACCTGGGGAAGTCCATGGGGGAGTCTGTCTTTTCGCCCCAGAAGGACTCCTGTATGGTAGTTAGTCACTGCCATCACCAGGGCAGAGGACTTGGGAATTGACTGAGAGCAGAGAGTTCATGGGCTGCTACACTGTACTTTAAAACTTCATTTTCTCTTGGAAAGAATGTGAGCTGTGCAATACATCTATTTTTTTTTTTTTACTACCATATACTACAGAATATATCTAGAATTGACGTGATACATGCATAAATTTTCTTGGAGTATTTAGATGACTAAGCACACTTCTATCCAGAAGGCACGAATGAAAAGGCCAGTTATGAAATAAAATGTCAGTACTAATGGGTAAAACATCCAAAGTGTTTTCTTATAGAAGGCTGTTTCTATGGATCAGAGAAGATATTTGCTGTTGATACCTGCTTTTTGGATGTGCTTTTATGCTCAGGAACCTATAGTCATAAAAAGCAAAAAACTGACAGGTTTTCCCTACTGTATTGGAATATGTTCTCACTGTAACTCTGCTGACTTGCCAGGAAGGCAAAGGTGGCCCTCAATGAATTTGAAGAGGATATGAGGTCCACTTGAGTAACTGTAGGCATGAAAGGCCTGATTCAACAATGTTAAGATTGCAGATCTTATCAATAGCTTCCCTAGCAATACAATATACCTGTGATCTCACAGTATAATAAGTCTGCAACTGGCTAAAATCCAAATAGTTACAATTACTTATGTCTTAGCTCTTCTTGATGTTAATATAATTTTCTATATCCATATTAAGTTCTTAAGCTTTTACATTATTTAATCCAAACCAAAAATGTTAAGTCAGTCTTGTAAGTCTGTCTTCATTGCAGTAAAATGAGTATCTGTGCTTCTGTATTAGGGCCCCCTAGGAAGTTTACATACAAAATAGGAGTGTGTTAATTTTGTAAAGGGATATGTGTTTTAACTCAGGTATTACTTACGAAAATTGCTGTGAAACTCTGATTTTGCAGGGGCTTTTTTTCCCTGGAGAATATAAAGAGCACCTGTGTCCACCTGTAATCCTGTATATGTTAACACAGCCTCTGAAGTTTCTTCACCCAGAATGAGGAAATATGTTTTTTCATTAAATGTTTTTAAACTCTTTATAGGTGTGTCTGAAAAAAATATCTCTTTGGCCAATCCAACTAAAGTTGAACTTACATGCAAATTAGATGAGAATTCCAATCTGAAAAATCCTCAGGTGACTTGGAAAAAGGGAAGTGAAACAATCAGTCACACCAGTAAAACTCAGAACAGCTGGACCATTGAGTAAGTAGCATTCTTTATGTTGTGATTTGCAGATTCTAATGAATTACCATCTTATATACAGTGCCCAATACTAGTAATATGTATTTAGGAAAGGGAAAAATGCAGAGATGAATCAACATACTGAAGCAGTCAGAAAGGAGAGATTGAAGGTACCTTAAGCCTGGAGGATGAGCACCTGTTTTTCCTCTAGTGCATGAAAAACAAGTTTTTTTTAAAAAGAGAACATAGAATAATGAAACAGTTCCTTGAAGTCTTGTAATTCTGTTCAGTAAGTGAAATAATAATCAGTCTGAGATTAAAACATTTTAGCAATTTCTCTTTCCACTCCCTCCTTTTCCACATGCTCTTTTCTACCTCATTGCTAGGCTACGTCATTTCTACCTTTGCAAGGGTCTGGAAGGCATCAATGATCGTTTTCTTTCCTTCATAGGTAACAAAAAGTAGAAGTGAGATTTACAGTAAAGATATTTTGAAGGTTTTCTTAAGTCTTTCAGACCTCCACAGAAGCTCAAAAAATGTTGTAGAAGCCTTTTTACAATTGATACAATTTATTGTTGTTCTTTAGAATTAGGCCAGTTAAACATTTTAACTGATTGGTCTCCATTTGATTTCTGTACAGCTTTAAGAGAAGTAATACTTACATAAAATTTCTATTTTAAAAATTTTGACGAGAATATAACTGTCACTTTCTTGATACTCCATGTACACAGACATGTAAATCTTTTTCAAAGTGACAGTAAAATGTTTGGTTTGCTGGTGGAGAAGATGCTGGAATTCATTAGATGAAAATACTTTAAAACTGTTTCTTTATTTTGTGTTGAAGAGATTACATAAATGGTTTGTTTTTCCTAAAGCCCTATGTAGGATATGCTTCACAGTTCACATGGAGAACCCATGTCTAATTCAGTAATCTGTAGATAATGCTACTTAAAGGTGGCCTTCCATCACCATGAAAGGTAAAAATGTTGTTTATGATCCAAAGTGTGCTTGTGCTTTTCTGTTTTCTTAAAAACATTATGCCATTTCTGCATTGCACTAGACCTGAATCCTAGTGTTTCAGTGGTGGTATGTTCCCTGCTCCATTACTAATCCTTACTGTTTTCTTTAGAATGATAACTAGCAGTCACTTGTGGTGGTACAAAAAGGAAATATAAAAAAACCTCCAAATTCATGAATTTTTTTTTTTTTTAAGATTGACCATCTCAGGGAGCCATGAGCTGGGAAGTTACACTTGTATTCTGAAGGCTGAAAAAGAAGTCAGTGCTACATTTCATTTGCACGGTAATTTAATTGATTTGTATTTGTTTAAAATTTTTGTTCCAGCTGACTACTGCAAAGCTGTGTTAATATTCTTTCTGGATAGTATGGAAATTGTAATGCAATTTGATAAGTAATGGCTAATACAGTCAGGCTAAGTGAGAATAACTATTGAAGTAATTTCATTAGCATGGATTGAAGAATTTTGAACCAAAACCTAAAAGCCTTTTAAAAAATTCTAATATACAAAAGAGCATACAAGTCTGTTTTTTACTCTTGACTAAGTGATTTCCCCTTCCCTCTCCATCTCTGAAACAAATGTGAGTACACTTCACTTTCTGGAGCATGGGATTAAAGGATGGTGGCTTGGATAAATTTCTTCAAAAAGCAGAGCCAATAATTTGAAATTTGAGTCTGAGGTTAGGTGTTAAAAGTGAAGTAGTGATTGGTAAAATGGAGGCAGGATTTAAAAAATTCTGTTGGCATTTCTGAAACACAACATTATTGCTTTAGTGCTTATTTTATTCTGTAATGGTATAAGAATAGTACTTAGATGAACAATTAGTGTGCTTCATTGAGCAGTATGAGTGCCCTTTCTTCTGTTTTGTTGTCTTCTCCAATAATGTTACCTGGAAGTAGGAGGTAGGTGAAATTCAGATCCATGGGAGATATGTGGAAATGATAATACAAGTTGCTGAACTGATGAATATCTCTAGTGGGAGTTACTCCTTTCTCTGTTCCTACCATCCAAATTTTGCGAAGAGGAAGGCATGCATTTCATTTGTGAAGATGGATATAGGAGAGATTTTCCCTAAACACAGGCTCTGAGAAAACCTAACTATTCAAATCATTACCCTAACCTTAGCTAAATTAAGCAGTGGGGCTCTCTAATTCTTAAGCTGCCAAACTGCCTTTGTTCAGTGGGATATCCAGTAATAAGACTTGAGGAAACTTGCAGGCGTTCAAATGTCAAATATTGAGACCTGCTTTCAGACCTTCAGTCAGGAGAGACTAGTGTTCGGTGCTCAATAAAGACAAAGTTGTAGTTTATTCAGGCCTTTTAATATCTAAAAAATAATTATGTATTTTTCTTGCCAGCGTATGGGTAAGGTTTAGTCAAATAGCTAACCAAGTTGGTGCAGATGGAAAAAAATCCCAGGAGATCTTATCTTTTTTTTAAGTACATAATAACTATTACAGTAAGGGCAGCAATGACTCAATAGGAAAGTCATCTTTTCCAGAGCAGTGTATAGGATGGTTGATCTATTGTAGGAAGATCAGAGAACTGCTGCATGATGGTTGAATGCTGCCACTTCTGATGCTATAAAAAGTACTGGCTTGATGCTTTTTAAGATTAATGCAAGAGTGAAGGAAATGGGAAAGAGAAGTCCTTGAATCTTCCAGTCAGTAATGCAGGGAGAACAATTTTCAAACTGAAAGATGAATAATGTGTTGGTATAGACTCAGTGGCTTAAGTCATCACTGCTGTAACTAACTGCAATACCTTTTCCACAAGGCAGTTCTGAATTATTGCATGTGTTACCTCTCCTCTTCTTTCCCCCTGATTCCTGGCCTGATTTTGAGGAGTCGTGTTTTTTCTCAGGTTTGCAGAAAACACTGAGATATTTACAGGTTCAAGTTAATAAACACAGAAGACAATAATAGGTGTTATAAAATGTTGTGAAGTGCTGCTAGACTCTAAGAGTGTAGAACAGATTAATTTCTTTGCCTTTTGTTGAGGGACCTTTAAGCAGCAGTTAAGGTATGTGCACCATGAAATTGCTCTGGTTTTTAAAACTGTGTGGAAATCTGAGTGGTGTACATGCTGGTGCTGACACCTGTCTGTTTCTTCAAAAGTTGGCTTTCTCTGTGCAGCAGAAGTATTTTGTCATCAAATTTGGTGTCATCCACTTGCAGAAATACCTGTGATAAGCCTTGCAGGCATTCAAGGATTAGCTGTTACAGAGCCAGATCCTAGAGCTTGTAATGGATATTCATATCCTTAATCATGGCTGATGTGGTCACATGTATTACTGACATGCTTATGGCTGAGCTTTGTCACTCACTAGTGTGGCGAAGTATCTTTGACTTCCACATAAGCATGTTGTGCTGGGTGTACAGGGTTTTTTTTTCCTAACCTGCTGGTGTTTCTTGTGCTCTAAATTGCAAGGGAGATTGCAGCAGTAATTAGTGAGGTCATCCCTATAATGGCAGCAGAGAAGATACACAGCCAGTACTCTTTTAAAGGATAGTGTTTAATGATTAAAATAGATACGTTGAGAGAACTTCACTAGTAGTCTTGATATATAGTGCTGCAAATTTTGAGACTGAAAACAGTGTTCTTATTAACAAATTGGTTTCATATATATTTCTGTATAGGAAACGTAAGTTTGAATACACATGAGAAGTAGACTTTAGTGGGAGAAAAAATAATTTGTGCTAACCAGTCAGGAAGGGGTGAGGACAAGAACAATCTTAGCTTGTATCAAATTGTTCATCATAACTGCTGAAAGCAAATACTTGGCCTATTTAATCTAGTGTTATCAGTAAAATCTAAAGTATGTACTGGATCTGTACTTAAAAAATATAGCAATGAAATTTGAAGTAAAATTTAAAATTAGTGGATCTGAGGAAGACATATTCGTAAACATCCTAATAAAGAGGGAAAGGAAGGGGAAATACATACTTCAACATAATGCATTTGCTAAGCTCTAGCAGTATTTATAGGATAGTCTCTATATATTCAATAAGCTTTCTAGGTACTACATGCTTTTGGAAGTTTGTGGGGCAGAAGCAGTTACCAGTAGCTCTAAAGTTAGTCTGATTTCTTGTTGACTGTATTCTGTCCTCAGCAAGATTGGACCAAAAGTCTTTTTTTATTGGCATGCACCCAAAAGTCATTGCTTCAGCTCAGAAATGTTTAACTACAAATCTCTATCAGTCTGCAGCTTTTTCTCAGTTACAGAACCATTCTCTGTATGTACAACATGTCAGATACCATTATATAGTCACATTGTGACTGAAATAGACTTCTAGCAGTTTCTGCAGATGGAGTGAAATTGCAGGAAAATTACGTTCGTTTCTACTGTACTAGAACTGAAGCATGTAGCTGGCAGCTGCCAAGAAAGGGAAAGAGGAAATGGGCAAGGGTAGAAATCACAGTCTGATTTTTCTTTCTCTTGACATTTGGTATTAATTGGCAACTTCCAAGATCACGCAGCAGCTGAAAACAGGATTCTGCTAGTCTTCTGCACAGATTATATATCTGAAATAGCTGCCCAAAATAACTCCTCGTGTCATAAATGATAGAATCATGAGGGTTTTAAATAGAAAAAGTGAATGGAGTACTATAAATGAATACCTAAATATATTCTTTGTAACAATAATGAAAACCTGTGTTTCTCATGTGATGATTTTTTTTTCTCCTTGTTCTTAGTACCAATCATTGATGGAAGAGAAAAACCCATAATCTCTTATGAAGGGGATATAGCTGTGATGGTTTGTACAACTGTGTATAATCCCAAGGCCTGGGCCTGGTATATGACCAATGGAACTGAGCTGGTAAGATCTCCCTCTGTTGGGCAAGCAAGTATGACAAAAAAAAAATTATGTATACTTTGTACTTCACTGCAAGCTCTACAAATCCCATTTCCATTAACTTTAGCAGAAACCTTTATGGAAATGGAAAAAATATCTGTAGTATTTACAATATTCATTTTTATAGGGATGTAGTTTTTTTGATCTGGTTTGTATGTTTCTTTCTGAAAAAGGCCCTATCATACTCTGAAACAAGGTGAGTCTTGAGAGACTTTTTTGACTGTATTTATACTGGTTATACTACTCAAGTCTTGCTACTGGATACAAAAATAATCGTACAGCAGGACATGCTTTCACCTCTAAGATGTTGTAGGACCCTTTACTTCCTCCAGGTACAAGTAATTCTATTTCTTAGCCTTATGACCTATCTAGAAAGCACAGCTTCCTAAAACACTTCTTTTTAGCCCTCTTCTGAGGCCGGCGCTGTCAGCTGAGAGAAAGTAAAGAGATCCGTCTCTTTATATGGCTGGAGACCAGTACTGACTTTAAGAGTATCAGTGTATTTCCCAGTGAAGGAGAGCTCCCTCTTCCACTTCCTTGAAAGTATGTGTTTTATGCTGTGGTGAAACTCATGCATTAGTTCTGGCAGCCAAGGATGCCTTTGTCATTGGAGAGTTGATATCGCTAAAGGTGCCTTTTGTCCAGTCTTAAATAAACTAAAACAGGTCAGACAATTTGCCCACTGAAACTTCCAGTGAGTTTAGAAGGAGTTAGGATGTCCAGCTAAAATAAGCCCTTCCCTTTAATGTGGGGTTATTGTACTTCATGAATGCCTTTTGTTCCTAATTCATTGCACATATTTATATAGAACTGAATGTTGATGTGATACTGTTTGATTAAATACCTCCTCATTACATTATTAAGACTTGCAATATATTTTTTTCTAGGTTCCCATTGATAAGATGTTACCTGTGGACAAGTTTCGAATTAAGAGTCCATCTGTCAGTATAAACCGTTTGGAGGTAGTCAAGCTTACCAGGGAAGACTGTGGTGTGTATTGGTGTGAAGCTGCTTTTGAATTAGGGCCCAGTAAATCAAGATTTGAACTTAGAGTTCTGTCCATCGCAGCACCTCTCAAACCCTTTGTAGCAGTTGTGGCTGAAGTTGCTATTCTTTTAATTAGTATTGCCCTCTATGAGATTTATTCGAAAAGGAAAGCAAAAGGTAAGTTTTGGTGAGGGGTTTTTGGTTGGTTGGTTTGGGTTTTTTAATTAATTTGTAGCTTTCTGTTGAAATTACAGTCAAAAGTGGAAAAGACCTAAAGTGCAGCGTATATGAAGTTGAGTCATTTTCACGTCTGTATTTCTGCTAAAATTCTTTGATCTAAAGCACTGCTATGAAAAGAGCTTTCTTTAAGCAATACTTATCCATAACAGTTTTGAAAGAGTCCTGGGTTTTTTTCCCCCTTACAATACAAGAGATTTTGAGACTATAATTTTTGGGGGAATGCTTAGGAATGGAAGCAATTCTTGGTAGCCTTGATTAAAGAAGTTTCTTTAAAGACATTTTGTAAGAAGGAGAAATGCATGTGTCTAGTACAGACATAAATTCATGTTGTCTATATTTTGAAATACAGAAATATATAAACCTCTATATAAGATGATTTGTATTAAAGTCAGACTAATAAAACCTTATCAAAATAAGCTTTTTCACCACTTTGGAGGTAATTCCCTTGAATAGATGTACAAGGTGATCTGAAATACATATTTAAGAAAGCTTACAAAATAAATAACATTTTGTTCTTATTAAACAATTGCTAAATGTACTAAACATTATTGTTTAGTATTTAAATAATAATTTAAATAAACAATATTCTATTGTTTATTAAATGGATAATTCTATATAGTAGCTCTTTTGTTCTGCAGGAGGTGAAAAACAGTTTGACCAAATTGAGAAACTGTAAGCAAAAATGTTCCTATACTCTAGTTCAATATTTGTTCTTATGTGTATTTGCACTGTATAAAATTATACCTTGTTTTTGATCCCATTGGTAAGGGGGATGGTGGTCAATGTGAAAGAAGGGTTTATTCTTTTCCTTAAGAATTCCTAATTTCAGAGTGAGCAGAACACTATTTTCTAAATGGAAATTGATTTTGAAATTGCAGTATCTTTTTTTGGTGGTGTTTTTTTGTTTGTTTGTTTTGTGTCAGTTTTGGATTTTTCTTGTTTCATTTTGTGAGAACACCATGTGTCCTCATTAGAAGCTCATTCTGGAAGACTATAACTGCATGGAAATAACTTCCAGGTGAAAGTGTAACAGAAGTGTCTGTTTTGTGGGTTTGTTTTTTTTTTGTTTCGTTTTGTTTTTTTTTTTCAAAGTGTATTTGTCCATGTTAACATGCCTTTCTCCACCATGCATGTGGTCAAAGCCTTAACTCTCATATCTAAGCCTGTAGTTGCTGGGGTGTTGGGAGCTGGCATTGTTGGCTGTTTTGGGTGCAAATGCCAACCTCTCAGGAGATTTCACACTGTGCTGGTAAGCTTCAGCTTCCTGTGCTGTGTTGCTGTAACCAAAGGAGCAGGTGTAGGCACTTCTTGCTGTTCTGCTGTTCCAGGGTTTGTGCTCCCATGCTGGCTCCCCTGTCCTTAGGATCTTATATTTCTTCAGGCTTGCTTGCTAAAGTATGCTGTACTTGTCTCTCTGCCCATCCCCTGAAGCCGGGTTCCCTTATCTAACCTGTTTACCTCCTAAAACAAGAGGAAAGTTGCCTAACAGGTCATTTAGATGGGTCCAGTCTACTCTAGTTTTTGTCATCTTGATCCCTTCTCTCCTGCTGTGTTTGTTTGCCTTTTTCTTCTGACCCTTTCTTCTCTTTCCCTCGTAGATTTTTTTCCTGCAATGATCTTTGTATTGTCCTGTATTGTATTCACTTTCTTATTCCTTTTTTCAGTGCTGAAGATATATTTTGGTGCTTTTCCATTTCCCTGAACAGACTTAAAGCTCCTACTCAGTTACAGTATAAAGTGGGAGTATATCTTGGGAATATAGTATTCTATTACACTGCTGAATGTTTGGGGATATGTCTTGAGTTGAAAATTGATCAATTGTCTTTATTGTGCAGCCTGCTTCTCATAAACATACTGAAAATACTAGGATGGTAACACAGAATAGTTCACTAAAATACTGGTTTTGCCCATGGGGGATGTGGTTCTGTACAGCTGCTTAATCTTTGTGTAATTCTTATATACATGCATACAAGGAAAATTTAATTAACTATGTACTTCCCTGATTCAAGAACTGAAAGTTATTTCAACTATTGGCTGTTTAGAAGATGGATTTGTGTACTGGAGAGTGGCTCCAAAGGAAAATGTCTGGTCTGTTATGTCAGGGGATGACTAATACAGCTGTATTTGGTTGATGAGTCTATAATTAAATGTCACATCCAGAAGTGCGTTTAGGTTGTAGCCTAGTGAATCACAAACTTTTTTTTAGCAAGAGAACTTTCTATTCAAGTGTTTTTTGTGATGCACAGCATAATAGCTAGTTTCAGTTATTCCAGAAGGAAACTGGGAATGATTGTGCTGTCTTACTGTTCAGTTTTGGAATTTACCCATTTCTTCTTGTGTAGGTCAGAAGACAATGTAACTGGGAGACAAAAGTAGTTCTATGCAGAGAGGGAAGGTTCCTTTAAAGGTGAGTAAGAGATGAGGGACCAGAGTTTCCTTTTCTCTTGAGCAGCCTAATACTAGGACAAAGAAGTCCGCTTTGCCATCCCAATCTTTTTTTTTAATGTGCGAGCAACACAGTAATTATAAAATTGTTTAGGTCAAGTAAGATACAGTTGAACAAGAAATCAAGTTCAAATAATTTAAACTCAATTGTGTTGTCATTGTGATTTACTAGTTCTGTTAACCCATGTAGTCTTTAAATTGGGACCCAGGTTAACCTGCTTGACCTGCTTGGTCATGAAAGAATCCAGTGAATGCCAGGGAAATGCTGAAATGCATAAGAGGTGCTGCTGTGTTCAAAAACCCACTCTTTCCATCGGTATTTTGGGTGTCTTTATGAAGGAAGGATCCTCTGTAATAGCACACTGGGAATATGAAAGTTCTGGAGAGATGTAGAGGAGTCTGGGAAAGAAGACTGAGCTTAATAGACAGTGACTGGAAAGGACTAGCTGTAGAATGAGGAAGCAGAATGTATGTATGTTGCATCACCTTCGTTGCTGGTGGCAGGAGCAGCCCTGGAAATGGATCAGCTATGAGCGTGGCAGTAAATAAAATAGGAACAGGTATGACTGGAGTGCTCAAAAATCAAAGTTTAATAAAGAAAAAATAAAAGGTGTGCTAACAATAAATTCTCAATAAAAACATGAGCTATACACTGTACAGAGCTACTCCAGAAGATCATAAAATGAGATAAGCACAAATACAGAGGGCAGGGAACAAATGAAGTGAACAAAGAGAAGCAGAAACCGTACCTTACACAGAACACAAGACTAATCAGAAAGCAAGGTTCATAACATAACCTTATATGGAACAATTTAGTCTGCATAACCGCTGTTACCATTCCTTCTCACCCTAATTTGTGGGGAATGCCCAGAGCACAGCCCTGATAAAGCTGTATAATGAATTTCCTGATTTTCTGCCCTCTTCACAGTCTGATTATAGGCTGTTTCTACTTATGCCATCTGGAAATGCTTGTCAGAGCACTCTGTCAGTTGAGGACCAATCCTACACACACTTCTCTTCTGCATCTGGCACCCCAGTCTCTGATCTGTAGATGATAGGTGTGAATGACTTTGCATTCATGTGACTGCTGGTTCATCCTCACCACAAGTCTTCTACCTGAGTAAAGACTGTTACCATACCCTTTGTTTTAAAGAATAGAAGGAAACATGTCAGGTAGAGTTCACATAAAAAGAGTAACAACTCAGAAAATGATCCAGAACAAATACTTTCCAAGATTATGTGGTCTCTGTTCCTCCTAGGTTTAACCCCAGCTAGCAACTCAGCCCAATGCAGCCATTTGATTTTACTCTCTGGTGGGATTGGGGAGAGAATCAGATGAGTGAAAATGGGTGATCTTAGGGGCTGAGATACAGACAGCTGGACAGAAGAAAGCAGAAGCTGAACAGAAGCAAAGGAAAGAATTCATTCACTCTTTCTTATGGGCAAGCAGGCATTCAGCTGTCTCCAGGAAAGAAGGGCTTCATCATGTTCGAACATGTGTTATAGCTGTTTGGGTTAATCATGAAAACAAATGCTGTGACTCAGAATGTGTGCTCCTTCCACATTTCTCCTTCTTCCCCCATATTTACATGCTGAGCATGATGCCCTATGGGATGGAGAATCCCAGTGATCAGCTTGGGGCAGGTGCTCTGCCTGTGTCACTTCCCAGCTCCTTGATTCCCCCAGCCTTCTTGCTGGCAAGGGAGAGGACAAGGCCTTGTGATAGTGTAAGCACTTCAGAGCAATACCTGAAACATTACTGTACTATCAATGCTCTTTCCAGCACAGATCCAAACCTAGCATTGTACCATATGCTGTGAAATAAATTATTCCAGTCAAAACCAGCACACAAGGATTTCTCTTATGTTGGATTTGAGGTTTCATTCTTAAAAAGTTCTTTTGACATCTAGCACTGAGTAGATAAATAAGGATTCTTCTCAGGGAATCACCTGCTTTGTCTTCATATACAGTGTCAAAAGTTTTAATGTCTTTACATGATAAATGCCAGTTGCTCTCTATAATTTCCTGAAAATAGGTTGTAGCAAGGTGGGGATCAGTCTCTTTGTCCAAGTACTAAGTATCAAGTTGTAGTACAGGAGGCAATACCAAGTTGTATCAGGAGAGGTTTAATTTAGTTTGGATATTAGGAAAGCTTTATTCACTGACAGGGTGGTCAGGCACCAGAACTGGTTGCCCAGGGAAGTGATGAAATCTTCAACCCTGGGCCTGCTCAGAAGGTGCTGAGTTAATGGTTGGGCTTGCTGGTCTTTTGTAACCTAAAGAATTCTGTGATTTTATTTGCAAATTGGACCATTAAAAAAAATGATATATTGATTAGAATTAAGTTTATTTTCAAACAAATACGGGAAAATATGAAGCAGCAAAATAACAGAACTTGTATTATAATGAAATGTGTTTATTCTTTTTTATTGCAGGAGATTTAAGGCAGTAGAAGTGGAAATCATCACAAAGCTATAGAAGATGTATGCAGCTACTTAAACATTCACTATGTTTTGAAATAGAGTCCTCTACATTTGAGAAATAAGACTCTTTTAAAATAGCTCTGAAACGACTCATTTTATATAGATGATAATAGGATATATTGTACTTAGATGTTTATCTGTAACATTTTACTCCTAGCAGGGTGTTTTTTATGTGATTAGGCTTACTTTTGGTTTATGATTGATCTGTTTGATTTTTATCTCCTAAATTGGAACTAGTGTTGTATTCACTGAAAAAATGGTTAATGTAGAGTGGGCATATTATCTGAGTGTTATAAAACTGGATACATACAATTGATAAGTATTTCCACCAAAGAAAATGCCTTTTACTAGCTGATGAAGCAAATGTAATGCAGCTGTTTTTACCAAAGAAATGGTGAAAGGGAGATCTTTATCAGGGCTTAAATGAAACTTTTAAGAGTTGTGATTTATTCTGAATAGTAAATTGTGTTAATTCTAACTTTTCTTAGCTTCATTCTCAGTTCAACTATATTGTAGTCCTTAGTAGGCAAAACATTAAGCTGCCATACAGCTCAGATATTTCACAGAATATGAAAGAAGTATTGGGGATACAGTACCTTCTCAGACTAAAACTGCAATAATTCCTTCTGCTTGAAAAAATTATTGCACTCTCTGGGGCTGCAAACCCAAGTTATTATAATTTATATGGAATGCTGAATTTTCAGGAATATACCTATATATGCTTCTCATCATACATACTGTCTAGTTGGTATTTCTGCTTCTTTCAGCAAACTGTTGTTTCTCAAACTCCTTGCAAACCATGCAGTGGATCTTGAGCAGCTAAAATTTCCAGGACAATAGGATGAAACAGCATTGAACACCACAACTGCTCTTACACAAAAAATTTAACACTGCTGTTAATGATTTACAGTATTGCTTTTGAAGAGTGAGTTGCCATAATACTGTTTAGCTACATTATGCATTCAGCAATTGAAATGTTTAGCTAATAAGACAACAGTTGGTTTCATCAGTTGCCTTTGCTTGAAATAATTAAAGCATCAATTTTGAGAGGAAGAAATAAAATCTTCAGAAAAATACCTTTTCTCCATAAAAATCTAAGGAAAAATGCAGCATTTGCAGACTCCATAAGAAAGTGAAAGAAGAAAAAAAATACACAGAACTTCTTTGTACTGGTCATTTTTCTTTTGAACATAAAGGAAGGTAAAAAAAAGATAAAACAGATTGAATTCCCTTCCTTGATTTTTTTTTTCTACTTTACTGTTCTTATGGGTTTGAAAAATACCAGAAATCCTAGCCTTAGCTGTTTTGTTGGAAATGGGAGATAAAATCCAGTCAGACCTATGCTTTTTTGGTTTTCATAATTCGTTTTCTAGTCTGAAAAACTACAAGTTAAGGTCCAAATAAGACACAATGAGAAATATAAAAGCACTGGGTGATTGACTGTAAGGAGTGAACACTGATACAGGTTCCCGTTGCTTAGATACTGTTTATTGTATTTTTGCCTTGGAATTTCTATGCACTATTAAAAACAGAAGGCATCTACAGTTTTTTATATTAATTTCTCATTAATATAATTGATGCTTTCATTGTAGCAAGTAAATGTGGGCAGTTTCAAAACTTTTACTTCTGTAAATGTTTGTAAATTGGCACATTTTAGAGTTTGTAGTAATTTGCTTCATGTAGGCAGTTAAATAGTAAAAAAGGAAGTCTTACTTAGAGAACTAAGAATTACATTCTGAATAACGCAGCATTAATATATTTTGCAAAGGAAATGAGACTAGATACTGTCTGGGAAAAAAAACTGCCAGTTAATCAGGAATAGTAATAATCTTTCTGCCTTCATATAGTATTCCTACTTGATCTTGCAGTTGAGCTGTAAAGTCTTGGCTAACATAGGCAAGTTATACAGACAGATAGTTTTTTGGCATTAGCAGGGAAAACCTGGATTTTGCACGGACTTTAGAAGCAGCAAATCTTAGATCTTCTAGGACTATATTAGCTTGGTCAGAGTGGCTGCTGAAACTATAGCTTTGTCTTGACCTACCTGTAGCATGTTCTGCTTACTTTTTCTGAGGGTTTGGTGTTTATTTTTAGGTTGGTGAGTAGTTTTTTGTCATTATAATGAGGTTTTTTTCTATGCATGTTCTCCTAGGTTAAACCCATTTGGGCTTGCCCTATGGAGGGGAATAACAAGCAATATTTAAATGGTAACTATTAAGTAATTGACATAATTAATGGTCAACTTCAAAGGCATAAACTCTGCTTTTCTTGCTCCAAGTACCACAAGAAACTCTGGAAATTGTGAAATTTATCTTTTGAGAAGTATGTGTTGTTTATGTTCAAAATATTCCCATTGCAGTTGCTTTATGATCTTAGCATTGAATAGAACAAAACTTTTTAACTTTAAAAAATCTTAAAACTCTAGGCAGTGATTTTTTTTTTTTTACTTCATTCAAGCCAGGAGATACCAAATAAGATCCATAACAATTGTGAAATTTCTTTCAAACAGCAGTTGGAGCTAAGTGTACGAATCCACAAAATTAGTTTTAATAACAAAATATTGACAGACTTACATGGGTAGCCCGAATCTTAAAACTACACGTGTTTAGCAAATTTAGTCTTCCAAGATTAAAACCTTTTCTTGCAAGTGGGGATATATTACTGGATTTTAGACCAGCAAAAGTCTTACCAGTTTCATAGAAGAAAAGGTTAAAATCTGCAAAAGAATCCTGAAGGGCTCTTTCCTAAAACTTCAAGATGCTACAGTGCATATTCTTCCTGCCCTTTGGAACAAAGTAGACACAAGCAGAAGATGGACAAATATTAGAAGAGCTTCCAAACTGGGGGTTCAAATAGAACTGCATTAGGTCCCATTACAGAAGAGATACTAAACATTTCCCTGCAGTTGTTCAGCAAAATTGATTAGCTGTATGTCCTTTGACACATGTAATCCTGGGGAAGAGAGGGACAACTCATCAGTACTGATGTTGCTACTAGAATCAGCATCTGTGTGCCTCTTTCTTTTTCAGCCAGAAAAAGTGCCTTTAACTTGTCCCTTAGAGCCTCTGAACAGTTGACTGCTGAGCAATGAAAATTGAAAAGAAACTGATTGGTACCTTAAGGGCAGGGGAGGTTTTTTTGAGATGAGTGGTACTCTTAAGTTTTGAGCTGCCCAGCATGTATTGTCTGACCACAGCTGCATGATGATTCAGTTCTAGCTGTATGCTCCTCTGAAATGGGAAGGTGGGGATTGTGAGGAAGCAACCAGATGAGAATGTTGTAGGGACATGGGAAGGAACTGCATTTTAGTGTTGTGTAGGGGTCCAGAGGGACAGACAGCAGAAGCTAAGGCGACTTACTATTAGACATGTACAGGGAAGACTGAATGCACATCTGTAGGAGAAAACATGTTTTCAGTTGTACCACTCAGACTGTGTAGGAAGTTTTGTACAGCAGCTGAAAATAATGTGCCATTGCTGAACACTTGGACAGATGAAAGCACAAAGCTAAATGAGATGTCTTATAAGAAAACTAGAAGTTACATGCTTAGAAAATACCTCTCTGCTAGTTTAAAAGTTTTGTAGTCTTGTTATTTCATTGTGCTAGAATTTGCATACATAATTCTTTGTGAAAAAAATAAAGCAACTTCCAAGTTCTCAACTTTACAACTTCTAACGGAAGGTCTTGACTTGTCAAAATTTGCTGTTGGCAGTTGAGTTCATTTATGTAATTGAATGTTTGTTCTGTCATACCCAAAATTACTTCCTTAGAGAAACTTCATCTGCTTTGTTTCTGCATTCAGCTTTATATATAACGAAAGAGATTTTGGGTTTTTTTATTACTGAGGATATTTCTATCAACTGATTTGCTGAATTATTTTCAGATTGACATTAAACGTTAACAGTGCCTTGAAGAAAGACATTTGTTTACTGTAGTTTATTTTGTTTTTTTCTTTTGCAATATGTCTGTTAAAAGTTTTCCTCTGAAACTTGACAGCAAAATCTGTTTGTCTTGTAAAAGACTACTAAGCCTAACGCTTTTTTCACACTTGCCTTATTTTACATTCTGATTCTATATTCTGTGGTCACACAACTGTTCCAATGTATTACTTAAATAGAAATACCCTCTGTTGGTTTGATATATCACATAATGAGGATGGCAGTTATGAATAGTGTGAATTGGTATGTGTACTTAGAAATAATTTCAATAAATTTAATCATAAAGTGATTCTGATCTTATGCCTGGTGTCATAGAGAAACAAAATCAAACTCCCCATTTTTAAAATATTTTTTAAAAGTTTATTTATTTCTCCATACCTTCAGATCTTTAGACCCAGACTATGCATTTGCTTAATTACCCAACTGTCTTTACTTTAGATCTGTTACCTTCTAGATGGAAATACCAAAGACAAAATAAAATCCAAGTAATTCCTTTTTAAATGCATACACTGCATCTGGTCTAGATTCATCCTTTGTAACTTGGACATATGAGTTACATCTAGTGTTTCATCTAGTGTTTCACTGTTAATGGGAGGTGGTGCTAAAGGTATCTTCCAGGCAGAAAATAGTAGCCTAAATAGATTCTGCATTAAGCAGGGTGAATATCACCCTGTATTGGTGCTATTTTTTTAAATAAGGCACAAGATCTCAAAACACACTTACATGGTGTTTGTCTTCCCATGAAGGTAAATCTCTGCACTTGCAATTTGAATTAAATACTGTTTTTATCCTCCCAGTTATCAGTTGAAGGAAGACCTAAGGCCATTTCATTAGGTTGTCACCTTCTATGATCTCCAAGGCATAATATGACATTTTGTTAGTACATACAGTGTGCTGTGTTAAGTAACATGTCCTTGCTCATTGCTGTTTTTGCCAGAAGAGTTCAAATGAGATAAATAAACTGCAACGCAGGAAGTGTTGGTCCCTCTTTTGGCAGCTGTTTTGAATGTGAACTTGTTCCCCCCCACCAGCAGAGGCCAGTTACCAGGCAGGCAGACCTTTGGATGAGAATGGACTATCATGACCTGTATTTCTGCCGCTTGGAGTTTGCTGTATGGAAGGATGAGTCTGTACAAAAATAGGTGAGACTAAAGCTAACCCCTATGAATAAATGGTCAAATTCTAAGCAGAGTTAGGATGTGCAGCCAAGAGCACTTGGTGGACAAGTTACTGCAGTAGAATAAAAGTGAATCTATGTGTTTGTAGTATCAAATACCTATTATATTTTTTAAAATTTTACTATTTAAAAGGCACCATGTAGAAAATGGAGAATAATAGATGAGGGAGACAAAGTCTGGAGTTCTTCCAAAGGAGGGGAATAAGGGAATTTGTATCCTTTGCTGTTAAGGGTCATCAGTCTTCTAAATGCATGAATACTTCCAAAAACCATAAAGAAAAAAAATGTAGACCAGTATTGATTAAAAATGCCAAACTGACAGTTGAAACACATACGGATTGGAAAGAAAATATATCCCCAGTGCAAGTAAAATAGCAGTAGCCTTTCCATATTGCAGAACAACTGTTGTTTACTGACTTTAATTCTGTTTCTGTGGATAAAGAGCTGGTTATCGTGGCTGACCTTTTAAAATACATTGACCTCTACATTGCTTATAGTTCCCTCTAAGACTGTCAGACAAAATAAGGTCATGCAGTTACCCTTTGAAACCTGAGAATTAGGATCATGATTTATAGTCATTGCATGCAATTGTTTTGTCAGAACTTAGGGGTTCAGGTGCAGCGGTTCTGCTCAGAGAGTTCACACAAATCTCTGCAACCGCTAACTTTTATCCTCAGGAATGAAGGAAAGAAGCGGTAAGAAAGAAATAAAAATCCCAGAAGATAAAACCACACATTGAGAAAAGCTGAGTGTGTGAATCAACATAAACAAATACTCAAGGACAACCATTAAACGGCTGACAAAAAGCAGGACACAGTCCCCATTAGGCTCAGCTCATCCTAATGGACAGTGAGGGTGCGCTGCTGCCTTCCCCTATATAACAGAAGGCTTTCCACATGTCTGAGGGTCTTACCTCTCCATGTGATTTCTGCTTCTAAAAAGATGAACAACAGTAGGCATAGGAAATGGGAGTTTTCTCACACTGGCAATTTCAGCATTCCTGGCTGCAAGGTCACTGAGCAAAGCTATTCTTCACCAAATCTGGGTTTAACTCTTTTAACCCATACATTGACATGAAAAAGTTCTTAATGGGCTTTTTGCATCCATGTATATATAGATACAACCTAGGACAATGCAATGCAAAAGCACAGATTGCTTTTAGAGAAGCAAATAAAAGCATTTCTGTGAGATTAGTTAACTTGAGAAAATGAGCTGTAGGATCAGTTTGTTCCATCAGACTAGACAGAAGGCTCTACACGTTTGTATGTTCTGAGATGTCATCATGAGGAAGTAAGATCCAATATTTAAAAGCTGTTCAGGTGATTTTCATTCTACCATGCCTCAGATTTTGACAGTGCAGATGTACGAATTAGTGAATACCGTTTCCTGTAACCCTTAAGAGTTACATACTTTTGGAGGCATTTTACATTGTTTCTGACTTTCTGGCATAGCTAGTAAGAAAATGTGCGAAGAAGAGAAGAGCAGGCTTTGAAAACAGGTAGTGAATGAATTTCTGGTTTTGCTTTGCTTGCATGCACAGCCTTTGCTCCCCCTTCAGATGTCACTGTCCTGATGCTAGAGTAGTTTTGCCTGCCTTCCATTTCCTTCGTGTCTCACAGGGAAGCAGAGGGAGAGAGCAGCTGTGTGGAATTTTGGCTGTTGGCCAGGGTCAAACCACTCCCACAGCCAGCTACCCAACAACACGAAAAACATAGACTTGGGCCATGTACCCCTAATACAGCTCTTTCAACATAAAAAATATAATTGAGGAAAATAAAAGCCTTTCACTTGTCTCTTCTGAAATATTTATTCTTATATGAAAAACTCCAAAGCGATATGGGTGAAGAACCATTCTTAGACTAGTAAAAACATTGGTGCCTTATGAAGGTATATAAATCGTTTCTAGATCAAGCAGGCTTTTTCTATCATTTTTTGATACATCAGTAAAAAATAAAATCAGCAGACATGATGGTACACTGAGAAAGAGTCAGTATAGGAGTAGTATCACCACACAAATGTATGGGAGTTATTTCAAGGAAACCATAAACTCATGGGCAGAATGAAATGGTGTATTCGACTTCCAAAATTTTTTTTACAAGGTCCCATACTAGCAGTGTCTGAAAATACATGGGGAAAAAGGAATAGACCTATTACATAACAACAGTTGACTTAACAAGAAACAGAAATATTTGAATAAAGTGCGGGGATCAACACCGAGATCCATGATGTTCAACATAATAATAAGAGCAAGAAGGGTGCTTAGTGAGCTGATAGACCACTGATAGTTATGAATCTGAAAATGTGTTCTCAGAGTTGTAGAAGAAAAACATTTTAAGCAAGGTTAGGTGGCAGATAAAACAATAGCTAGGTTACGTACGGATTGTTAGGTTGTAGTTTTCCCATGAGATGTCATTAAACTGAGAACAACTGGTGCAGCATATTATGAATATCAAAGCTTAGACAAGCTTAAAAAGTAATTATGTAAATTCACAAATGAAAAGTCTGCCAGTATTAAGTACTGATTAGAGCCTTTGTCTCAAGGACAGTCATCCAAGGATGGGTCAAATTGTGGTAGATATCCCTGAAGCACATCACTGTATGCCTGCCCTACTCTCATACCCTTTCTGGTGATATGCTAAGGGCATCAGAAACATGCTGAATTTTTGCTTGTTTCCTTACTTCAGGGTTAATGCTGCAATAATTACAGAAAATCTGCATAATACAGATTTTTTTTTTTCCCAAGACTGATTGTCACCACTTAGGACTAAAAGACTATTTAGATCAGGAAAAGCTAAGGTACAATTTGTCCATTTTTTAATTTTTCCCAGTGAAAAATACCATCTAGAAACCATTTATATACTTTAATAAAGCGCCAATGTTTTTACTAGTCTAAGAATGGTTTTTCACCCATATTGCTTTGTACTTTGGGGTTTTTAATATGAGAAGAAGTAATATTTCAGAAGTGACAACTGAAAGGGTATTGATTTTCTTTTCCTCAATTATATTTTTTATGTTGAAAGAGCTGTATTAGGGGTACATGGCCCAAGTCTATGTTTTTCGTGTTGTTGGGTAGCTGGCTGTGGGAGTGGTTTGACCCTGGCCAACAGCCAAAATCCCACACAGCTGCTCTCTCCCTCTGCTTCCCTGTGAGACACGGAGGAAATGGAAGGCAGGCAAAACTACTCTAGCATCAGGACAGCAGTGACATTCTGATAGGGGAAGCCCGCCTTTTGTAGGCAGATGTCCAAATTCGTCCTGGGAACCAGGGCCTTAGCATGTGTAACAGCTGCTTGAGAGGGCAAATATCCTGTCCTCTATCATATCTCGTATACTTTCTCTGAGTCTTTATCGGAGAGGAGGATACTCTCAGGTGGAAAATTCCTTTGGTCCCTTAGAGTTGTTCTGATTAGGTGGCATTGTAATGCCAGCCCACCCAGGGTTTACTCCCTGGGGAGTCAGAGCACAAAAGATAAACCCTTGACACTGTGCAAGTTTTGTTCTGCTGTGCCCAAAACACTGCTGTGTTATCAACATTGTTCTGCCTCTGAGCCACAGTTTTGAAATAAGCACTGTAGGGGCTACAGTGAAGGACATTGACTCATCCCATCCAGACCAGTACATTTTACAAGGCTGAGTCTCCTTTCCAACACTGACCTGGAAAAAAAGAAACTAGGCAAAAATCTCTCTTTTCCCCTATACAACTGTCATAAACTTATCAAGCTTCTTGCCCACTAGGTTAATTGACTGTAAATTTCTAGTAGGAGTCAAAAAGACAAAGGCCTAAGTAATGAGAACGACTATTTAAGCAATACAATTCCTCCCCTTTCATTGAAAACAGAATGCAAAATATATAATTCATTAAAGCATATGTCCTTCAATAGTTGGCAATAGGTAAGGCAAATATAATTCTTTGGCAATTTTACAGTTTTTCAAATAATCCTTATTTGCCACTGGTAATTTTCAAGATTTGGGGTGTTTCTGGAAGTAAGTACTTTTCATGGAAGTTGAAGCAACAATATAGTCAGATTCAAGGCTGTTATTTGCTTTTCATATCTCTTCCACAAATCTTAGCAGAAGATGAAATCTCATCTTCTACTTTGAGGTCAAGCTGGCAGATTGATCCTTGGTCCATCATATAGTGTAAAATTTCACAATTACCTCTCTATTAATCAAAAAAGAGCTAAATCTGCACAACAAAAGAGGTAAATAATTATCTTTGTATGTGTGAGAAAATAAAGCAAAATAAACTTCTCATAATTTTGTACTTCACAAATGGAAATTCAAGATTATAATTTGCTTTAGCAAAATTATTCATAAAAGCAAATTACCTCACATTGCACAGTGCTTTGAAGGCATATCTTGTAACTAGGTATATATTTATATCTTATCTAATTAAAGTTAGATCAGAGTAAAGGCACCTAAAGGCATTGGTGCAACATGTTTGGTCATTGCTGACTAGAACCTGGACATCAAAAAACTGATTCAGGCTTGAATCTGGTGGTGTAATTCTATTGACTCATTTGTGAATCCAATGGTTTCACTGACCAATGTAGCCTATCTTTAAATTATTTTACCCAGAAATAAAAATCTTGATGTTGTTCTTATGGAGAAATGGAAGAACTGTTTCTGCAATAGTAAAAAGGTCACAAAAATTCATTTCTCCTGCTTACCAGGAACCTGAGTAACAGATGACTCCCAACCTCTGAAAAGAAAATTCTTGCAGCAAAATACTAGAATGTACAGAAGGGTACATGTTAAACTCTGTGCCCCAAAATGAAGGGACCAAGGGAGGCAGCTGGGAAGTTACTTTAACAGTGGGAAGCCAGTCAGGAAACATTATATGACACTTGATGTGAATTTGTCAGGAAATTATTAATTTAAACTACTGGGCAATTAAACAAAAAGTACCAATGAAAGAATTCTACATCCAGTTTATCAAAATTTGTTAACTGAAGTAAAAATACTGCTTCCTTCTCAGTGCTGTAGCTCTAATGACAATGAAGAAATAGCTGATAGCACATCCTGTCATTCAATTTCTTACTGAAACCATCCAGTATCACTTAGTTATAAAGAGTTACTCATTACCATCACTGAATGGAAGGGGTCACAGAAACACGATTAGAAGCCAAAAATGCAGCCTAGGATGAGACATAGTGCAGTGTTTTTACTGAACAACTGCAGACAGAGATTGTTGCTGAAAAGAATACAGCAGAAAAGATTCCTGTAAGCAGATGATATTAATATAGCATTTGAAAAAATCCTGTAAGTGAAAGTGAGTTTTCCATAAAGTGGTTTGGTAAATAACTGGAGATCCCCAAAAGGAAAAATCTATAAGGTATACCTGGATAAAATTATGGGCCATGGCAAAGCACCAACATATTCAGTCAGAACACAACCATGGTCTCTTATTTAGTTATCAATATGCTAACGCTGATTGCTTTCTTTTAGGGAATATTTTTACCTATTACCTGCCCAACCACACAAATTAGGAAAAAGTAAGGTTCTAGTGTATTTAATTTCCCCCCTTGATTGAATCAAGTAAATTTTAAGCCATTTGGCTGAGTTATTAAGTTTCAGATCATGTTTAAAAGAATAGTATTTTTCCATTACAGTAGTTCATAAACTCTCAATTGGTATAAAGGTACAGAACTGACACAACTGAATCAACCAACCCAAACCATGTCCTGCTCTATTCCCCCTGCTCTGAACACCAATTTTATTCATCTGTGGCCACAATAATAGGCAGCATTTCAATCAAGGGTAGACTTTCTAAAGTCTTCTAGCAAATTCAGTACATAGAAAGAATAACACAAGATTTTTATTAACTAGCTATTCCTGGAATGCTTCAGACACTCAGCAGCCTTACTTGTCCTTCCACTTTCAGACTGTGAAAATGCTGGTGTTTGGCAGCTGCATCACAATCTGTAGAACCTCACATTGCTTGAGAAGTTCAGTGTGTGTCATATGGACTTCTCTGCCTGCGACATAGCATTAGGACAAGGTAATGATGATACCATTACCACATCCCTTACTAATGAATATTCATTAGGTTTAAATGAATATTCATAAGGTATTTTTAAAATTGCGCTAATTTATTTAGTCCAGTGCAATTCGAAAACTTCACTGGCCAAATACCAACCGTAGAGTTCTATGATCGCCAGCATTGTGCGGTTGAACGGTATCGGTAGAAAGCAATTAGCTATCAATATTTTAGAAGAAAACAGAGACTGCAGGAGAAACAATAATTGGTCTCTCTCCACGCCTGCACCACCCGAGTCAGAGGAGTGTTTGGGGAGTTTTGCAAATCTTCCCTTTGGCCGGGAGGTGTCACTTTGTCACCGTTGTTTGCAGGTTTAGGACGAACTAGCGTCAGTGCGCAGAGCCCTGCAGTGCCAGAACCCCGCGACTCCAGAGCGGCGGCCGCACAGGGGTGTCCTGAGCACAGGGATAACCTGAGCACAGGGATACCCTGAGTATAGGGATGTCCTGAGCACAGGGATGCCCTGAGCATAGAACACCCTGAGCACAGGGATGTTCTGAGAATTGGGGTGCCCTGAGCACAGAGATGTCCTACATATAGAAATACTCTGAGCACAGGGATGCCCTGAGCACTGTGGCTGCAGCCACCAACCTGAGGCACTCAGCTGGGCCTCTTGACAGCAAAGACAAAATGGCACTCCTACTGAAGTGTGCCCTCATTTTCATTCCTGATACTTTTAAGGAATGTTACTGTTTTCTATCTTAGAATTAGGTAATATCCCTGAATTTCTGCACCCATTTTAGTAGTTTTCTTTCTGCCAGCATTTGGCAACATGTAAATCACAGGAGATAGGACTGCCTTCTGTTCAAACAATTAAGTTACTTAAGCTTCTGAACTATTTTGTTTTGTTTTAAACTACAAGAGGCAATGCTGCTTCTGACAACTAACAGATGATAGGGAAGCGTGAGACCAAAGGCAGCAATGTTACTGAGAAGTGAGTGGGAGGGTAGGGAAGAACAGAAGTGGATTCTCAGACCTGATATTTTTTTCCTAATGTGGGGCACTTTAGTTAGTTTCCCAGCTTAAACGTTTATTTATCCTAGTCCATCTGGATTTCATGAAGATGCAGAGAGTGATGTGTCCAGTAGCAACTCAGAGTTAATAGAGCCATAGAGCTGCCCTCTGTCTATAAAGAAACCTGGGCTAAAGGACTCCCCTTAGTTCAGCATCACAGTAAAATGGTGGAAGACAGCGCCAGGATGAATCTGGGCCACCTCTTGTTCATTGGCTTTTTTCAACAAGGAAGGACAAGGATGTAATGCTTGAAACATTGATTTATATCAGTTGTAAAAAGTACTCTTTTTCCCTGGCAAGGCTCTACTTGTTTCCACAACTGTTTTCCAGCATCACAGATTTTATTCAAAAGAAACATTCTGTGAGTAGCAGATCTATGCAAACATCCTTACAAATGTTCTGTGGAGTAGCAGTTTTTAGATAATCACCTTTTGCACAGCTTTCACACACTCTGCCTGTTAGATCCTATTAGAATCACTGTGAATAACACTGCTGTGTTATTTCAACATTATAACTCACTGTTGTCAACCATGTTACTTCATAATGTGCTGTGCCAGTACAAAAGACATGACCTTCTAGAATGGCAGTAATGAAGCATTAGGCAAGCACAATAATTCTATAAAAGCAGAAATATGTAACGTATATAATATATGCAGAAAATCACTGCTTGGTATGTTTTCACTTATGATGCATCACAACAAAACAGCTCCCTATATTTCATTTTAGCAACAACAATAAAGTTCTTTTAGTATGTTTCATCCCTTTAACTGAGACAGAAAGAGTGGCAGATTCTTTCTCTAACTCATAGCTATATTAATAAGATATCAGGAACCTCTTGTAATTAACTATTTATCTTAAATAATGCTTTATGGAAATCTTAAAAAGTATGTAAAAAAAAAAAGAAAAGCATTGCTCTTACACATCATACTAAACACCAGCTTCTCATTACTTTTCTGGAGACAATGAGGTAATCTATTTTATAAGGTACAATAGGTCAAATTAACAAATCCCATCAGCATACTCAAAATGTATTCAGAGCCCAGAGCACCCCACTAGGGAGGCTGTAAACTGAGAAAGCCAGAAGTTCCTGATGACCTCTCAGGAAGTTCTTCCTTTCTGGGAAACACAGCAGCTCCAAGGGGCTGCCAAAATGTGCCTGTTTTGCAGCTGTATGAGCTCACTGGAAAATGGGCTGTTACTGTGTGTTCAGTGCCTGGCTTAATTTGCTGACAACTGGGCAACATCGTTATACCAATGTATATCATGTGAACTATATACATTTTCTAGTTTGTTGGCTAAGAATGTGGTATTTGAAATATCATTATGTCAATCTATATTGTGTGAACAGAACATATTGTCTAGTAATAATTATTTGAAATAATACTTAATTATTTTAGCTTTATTTGGGCTTTATTTTAGACTTCAACATCTCTAGTTCCAAAATATTTATGGATTTTTTTCTAAAGTTTTCTTTATGTGCTTTCTTCTCAGTCCATTGAGGGGTACACAATTCCCTTCTTATCTGAAGACCTTTAACACCATAGACATTGGAAATGAAGACATAACATGTCTGTTTTTTTGAATACAGCTTTTTATTTGGTTTGGGATAAGTATCCTGGATAAAGGTCAAAATATACTCTTTTCTAGCAAAGAATTGAAAGTCTCTGACAGTGTCTTTTCTCTCCTCCGTCATATTAAAAACTCTCTTTTAGCAATCTCAGTAGAACAAAAAAAAAAAAAAAAGAAAGAAAAAAGTGTTAGTTTTAATGATTTAAATAATTTAGATGTTTATCACTTTAGATACAGAAAATATAAATATTTATTTGTAGCTAATATTGATGAACCATGGAAAATTAAGAAAGCAAGCTGAAATGCATATGAAATACATATTTTTAATAAAGAAATGCATATTATGAAGTGCATATTGTAGGACCATACTCTGTTCTGAGATATGAAATATATTAATATTTTGTTTTCATTAATTTCACTAAAACCCAGGTTTGCTCTGCCAGGTCTTATCTTGCTAAATATGTTGCTCATAGAATAAGCTCTCCGACCTCCTGTTGGTCTCCCAAATATAATCAGATATTTCTGCCTTTTATCATATGTCTACATGGGGATTTTGTTTTTCACTGGTGATTAGGCCAGGCGGAGGTTAATGAGGAACAGTGTGCACAGAATATGACCTTGCAAAGCTGTTTTATCCCCCAGCAGCTCACAGAAAACAGTCCTTTCTAGTTTGCAGTGAATCATTAATTTCAGCTGACAGACCTGAAGGCAGCATAGATATTAGAGTGCAGCCTGCAAGCCACCTCTCTCTGCTGACCTAACCAATGAAATCACTCTAATTTCTACTGTCTTCTCCAATTTACCAGCAATTCAGAAAATCTCCTTCTCATCCTCAGAGACTGCTTTTCAAAATGACCCTAATCTTACAGCAGTATCAAATATTGCAGCAGTATGTTTGCAACTGACTCACAGATGTCCTGCCTAATATACAAGAGGAGTAATTAATATTTTATATGATTCATTAGCAATTAAAGAGGGAAATATCACACTGGTAATCATTTATTGAAGAGAAGCTTAAGTTATACACAGACTTGAGGTTTTGGAGTTTTTTTTTGATTTTGGTTTTTGGGTATTTTTTGGTACTGTTGTTTCTCTATTAAGAAACAGAAATTGAGCAATGAATAAAGGACTTTCACCACCATTCTGTCATTTGCACCACTCTCACTTTTAAGTCCTGATGTCTTGTATTCTCTTCCTTAGTGTCCCACCAGGTATCATATTATATATACAAATGCTTTAATAAAATTTCAGCATTAATATGTATGAGACTCACTTCAGGTAGCACTGACAGCTGCAAGGAGTAGGTTACATTGATTACACCACAAGATTGATAACTCCCTCAATTTAAATGAATCTGAAAAGGATGATCTGTGATAGGAAGTTGAAATATCAAGGACGTTATTTTATGACTGAAGAATCAAAGAAGTATGATCAGCTGAGAGAGATCTGCTTCATTAAAAAGAGTTCAGATAGAATACTTCTAAATGTCCAGATCAAGTTGTCTGTGTTTTTGCTGTTTGTACTTCCATTTCACCATTATCTTTTCCAGTCTATGAAAAATGGAGTTTTGTCTTCATGGGAAACATTGTATTATTTCGGTGTAGATAGGGCAGTAAGAACTGATCTTATTACAGGTCAGGAAGAACAATTTGACTGTGGATAGAGTCAGTTCCCAAAGGCAACTTTTTTCCTTATTTGCTTCTGCCCAAATTAAACAGATTAACTTAGTTTAAATGGATGTCTGAGTGCATCTCATTGACAGCTCTTGCAGTTATGCATTTCGAATAGGATAGCAGCAAGTTTCCAGGAATCACTGTCTTCAGTATTTCCTAGTAGAAATCTTAATGTGCCTTGTGGAAGTACAGGTGGCTCCTAACACACCACGATGAATTTTTCTGTAAGTTTCTTTGAGGCATGTAAGAAAAAAGATGTTGCAACATCCAGTGCTGTGAGTGCTAAACTCTCCTGCAGGTCTAAGCTGCCTGCACATCTGTGAAGGCACCAGAAGTTGTGACATCAGGAAGTGCTGTTGTGGAGGAATGCTGGAACATGATGTGTTACTTTGAGGAGATGCCATGTCCTGGTCATTTGTTTATGATGTCTCTGTCCCTGCTGGGGCTGGGTAGAAAGCTTGTGCAAGTAAAGGAGAAGGGAAAGAGAAGCTCTGGCTTCAATGATGATATATAGAGCTGTCTGCTTCTCTGTGCAGGAAGATGAAAATAAAGATGATAGAAACAAGTCAAATGAGTCTGTCTATACTCTAGTTCTACAATGAGTAATGATGTTCTTAACCTTTACCTTGATAGAAAATATTTATTATATGCTTTTAATGCTAGTCTATAATGCACACTTTTTTTCCTAGGGAGCTCAGTACATAAAGTTATCAGTCATTATATTCTCAGAGTAAATTCGTTTTTGAAGTGCCTGAAAATTTGCAGTTCAACCTTCCTTCAGGGTTCAAGGACTAAGGCTGCAATAATCATAACATAGGGAGCCATACAGGTAATTTTGTCCTCAGAAGGGATAACTCAACCAGTTTGCAAATAAGAAAAATATAGAAGGGAGCCTGAGACTCTGGGCTACTGCGATTAGGCAAGGGATGATTCTCTGGCTCTGAAGACCTAGCTGCTACAACTGGGATGGTCACACCTCCCTGTTTCTAATGTGACACTTCCTGATCCCCCAGGTGTCTTGTGAGATCTCAGGAAGATTATTCAGAGAGTTCATATAGCAATAATCTTTTTTTTTTTTTTTTCAGTTAGTTTTCTACAGTGTCTGAACTGATTCACAAGGGCACATGTCTCTAAGGTGGGGTACAAGCACACTAAAGTCCTGGTTTTCAGATTTTGGGGGAAAATATTTTTTGTGTTGTCAATAAAAGATATTTTAGAAAACCACCTCAAAATTTATCTTAATCTCATCCTTTTTGATCTCTATTTTTGTGCATGCATTACAGTGTGCATAATAGTACAATAGTAAATATGTAAATTTATTAATATATATAGAGAGTGTGCTGAAGATCTTTTTAATGATGGGGTGTGTGAACAAAAATTTTGAAGACTGCTGCATTAGAGAATCAGCTGACGAAAAATCTGAGTAATGAAGGTCCAACACATGCAGAGGGGTTGGCACCCTTCTTAACAGTAGCTGGTAAAATTAGTCCTCAATTGTGATAATCAACCACCATTCCGTCTTCTCATTAGTGAGAATAGCAGAACTAATAAAGAAAACAAACAAACAAACAAACAAAGGTCATATCTATGGCCTTGACTTTTAAAATTACAGACTTCTCAGTGTCGATAACCTCTAACAGAATAGCTTGACAGATGTGTGTGAAAAACAGCCTCTTAAATTTTCTAACATAAATGCCTAGAGCAGGTGAATTAAAGATTTTAATAGTATTTATACAAACAGGTTCTCAAATGAACTTTTATTTCTAAAATAATGATGTTTGCTTCATTTCAAGCTTGCAGGCATCAGTTCACATGTACCTATGTCTCTCCTCTCTGGCCTGGATCTACTACTCTTAAGAGTGCCTATAGTTACAGAATTAGATTATCTAGATTATCCTATTTTAAATGGACAATGAAACAATGCTTACAGACGTTATCCCCTTGAGTTATGTTTAATAATTGGAGGGAAGGAATCACCATACAAACTGCAGAAGGCATAATAACATAAAAATCTACTTGATGGCTTCACAGCATTTTATGAATGTAATTTTCTACCTGAAAAGCTGGAGTTGTAAATGTTAGGCAAATAATTCTGTAGAAAGCTAAAGCTGAAGAAATGACAAATGCCTAAAAAAATATCTAGCAAATCCTAAGAAGTAGCACAATTAGGTGGGTAGAAAGATAAGGAATTTTTCTGTATATGGAGAAACAGCATCTGTATTTGGATTTGTACATATTCTAGTTCTTGCTATATTTACAGATAGGTTAAAATGTTACCAATACCTTCAAAATCTTGGAAGAAATAATACTAATGGCAAGCTGTATTCACCAGAAGAGTCATTCTACTGTGGAAAATTCTATAAGAAAAAACAATGTTTGCTGCAGGAATTCCAAAAGGGCAGTTTTTTTCAAAGACATTACTGTCAGCATCTATGCTTCACAGTCAAGTGACCTGGGACAGAGAGGAGCACGTGTTGCTAAAGGGATTTTTCAGTTAAGAGACCTCAAATTAACTGTGCTGGCAGCTCCTGCATCAGCTGTTAGGGGTCAACAGTCCAAAAAATTCTGCGGCCTTTAGAAGGCAATCATCATCCAAGATGTCCCTGATAAAAGACTATGATGCTAATCTCAGTTTTTATGTTTTCTTCATTTTTGAAATATCTTACAGAAAGTAAAGACAGAGAAACTAAAATGACAAAGCCAACCCACAAGAGTGCAGATCCCAAGAGCTGCATAGATTGGTGGTCCATCTAATACATTATACACGCTCTAATACCTGGCTGTAGTGGATGCCTAAGTAGGAAAATTAGGACAGAATGAGCCTACTGTAGATTTTTCAATTGCCCTTGTAACCTTCAAAAGCATGCAAGTCTAGGGCTTACTGACTGAATGCAATGCCTCTGTACTAATAACTTGCAGATCATTTTCTTCCCATCACTTTGATCATAAACTTACTGAATCCACGCAAATTTTCTCTCCATAGCAGCTCATGGCAGCAAAGTCCCATAGTTTAACTGAGCATCATGCAAAATATCTCCACCTTTCCACAACAGCTTAATCCAACGCTTTCTAGCATGTACATTGGAAAATATGTACTAATTTCCACAAAATTCACCTTCTCTCCTGATTTAACAAACCCTCCATTGGCCAGAAAATTTCAGGCTACTTAGCTGTTTCGTGGTACACTTATTCGGGATTTCTACCAGTAAGAAAGTATTTTCTGGAGAGGTATTTACACTTCAGCCCACAAGTGGCTGGTAGTAGGATTTGCTGGCAACCTATATATGAAAGTTGACTTATGAGTGGCACAGAGAAGGCAAACACAGAACAACTGTTTGTAGTTTCTTCCAGGGTCACTTCAGGCAATTCCAGTTGAGCTTTCAAATTTCTTGATTCAGGACATTGCAGATGTTAAAAGCCTATGCAGGATTTGTAAGAGGTGAACAAATATTTGTCCGAGAAAAATACATGAAGATGGTATATCTGAAACAGATGGACCTTTAGTTATGAACACTGGGAGTACACCCTGGCGAATTGCTACACAGTCTTCATTCCTTTATCCTTCACTCTCCTCTGTATTTGCCAGGATTTATTGCTTTGTCAAAAGGTGAAGAAGATGGTGAGACAGAAATATAAACTTGTATGTTCTGTGGTTATTTGTCGGTCTTATTTTCTCAGTTACTTCTTTCAAGAAAGAAAAACCTTTTGATAACCTGTGTTTCAGAGTTATTGGCTCTTTGGGCCCTCAAATAATTTTGAACAACTCATATGAGTTTAGTAAATAGTAACTAATTTTTATTGATTTTCTCTTGCTTTCCTTAACTAAAGTATGTTGAACCAAGACTAGCATGGAGCAAAAGCACTGATTAACTTATCAAGGGCCATAAAGGTCAGGTCCTAATGCATCATAATTTTCTTTCTT
The DNA here is from genome assembly GCF_048771995.1 of Taeniopygia guttata. NCBI lineage: Eukaryota > Metazoa > Chordata > Aves > Passeriformes > Estrildidae > Taeniopygia > Taeniopygia guttata. The sequence continues at coordinate 52,911,905 of NC_133063.1, read as the reverse complement.
GTTTTTGAGAATGGTAGTCAAAACAATCAATGAAGTTGAAATAATAATGCAAATAAGTTGAAAATTATGTTCTATCTACAGTCTACATTGTGTCTTATAAATTTTATCTCAGTAAGAGGAGATCTTTCCTCCCAAGAAAGGCTTATGTCAGAGCTTTCTTTTCATATATTGCTACTGAATCATTGGGTGATCAGATAGTTCTTACAGATTGAACGGTAGTGGGAAGCTATATAATAAGGATTGTAAACATAACCCTTAAGTCTTCTTTTCAATTTCTTTTTTTTTTCCAATTTTAATTCCTTTCAGCATGAAGGTTAGATTTACACCTTTGAGGGGCAGAAAGTATTTTAATGGTATTTGCAAAAACAACAAAGAAAGGGTAAATCTTAATTTTATCTTTCTTTACAGTTCTGCTACTAGGACAGCAAATTGCATAGACATTTGTATTTTTTCTGTCTTTCTTTTAGAATTACTGTGTGACTCAAGCTCAAAAGCAGAAGCAAACTACTTCAAATGAAAGACCTGTTTAAAGGATGATGATTTATAGAAACTGAGTCATATTTTTTGTATTGTTTTTGAGGAACAGATAGCGTGTACTACAAACATATCTAGTAGTTCTGCAGAACTAAGTATTTTAATAAGACTCTCCCATCATGTTCTCTTTTATTGGGAAGTATAAGATGATGAGGTAAGAAATCTGAGAGGAAGATTACTGATGATTAAATGACCTTGCAAAGACACGTATAGTCTTACCATAAAAAAAAATGCAAAGAGAAGCCACTTCAGAAAGAATTTTGGCTAAAAGACAAATAAATTGCATCATATCAAATTAAGAATTCTTCTCCCATAGTTTCTCAGGGGTCAGGAGTAGGTAAATAATCTATGTGTGACCACTTCCATTATTTATTTATTAAAAAGAAAATAACATACAATGCAATTTATATTGAAAGGGTCTGTGTGATAGGAGAAAATATAATTACAATATAAAAAAAATTCAATTTATTCCATTAATACACTGAAATAAAATGACCATGATTTACACTGAACAGATTAATAATGGTAAAAAATAAACAGGCTGAAGCTTCTGTTAAAAGCAGCAATACTGAAATTGACTGTAAAAGCTGAAGGCTTTCTCTGGACAGACAGTATAACTAGAAATACTTCTGAAATACAGAAAAACTGTGTGAACTTTAGAAATGCAGTAACATAAATGCTATAATATTAAGTGTGGCGGTGAACACACAGGGACTTAAATATATAAGAAAGAGGAGTAAAGATGTCAGATTAGCTGACAAAAAAGCTATAGAAAAGCCAGAGATCAACCCTAAATAATTCAGGTTAGGTTCACTCAAGAGAAATAAAGAAGTATGACCTTAAAAAAAATATGGTTTTACATAGTTTCATGAGTATTATGAAATATTCACCTTAAATATTAACAAAGCTTTGGTCTCCAATTCACATAGTTTCTAGATAATACTCCTCTTTATCTCACATATTTTCCAAGGATACAGATATTTAGCTCACAGTCATATTTTCTAAGGATACAGACATTTTTAAATAATTTTGAAGGAAAAGAAGAAATCTTACAAACTATGCTAAAAGTGTTAACATTTTGCAACAAGCAATTGATACTGGAGACAAACTCTGTAAGAGAAGTATTTGTTGCAGAAATAATTGTGTCAAACAAGGAAATTATCAAGTTAATATATGTATTTAATAAGTGTATGATTTGTTTTCTAAGTATATTTATCTGTTTCATCCCTAACTCCCTTTTCATAACTGAATAAACTATTTGTTTACAACAAAGGACAATATAAATTTAATATGTAAAAATATAATTAATTAATTAATATATATATTAATTGATCTACATTTTTCTATATCACTGGAATAAGATTTTAGTAATCTACTCAGCTAACATTCTGGGAACAAGTTTGTCCTCTAAACCATTTCACAAAAATATCAATAGATTATGTAATTTTGACATCAAGATTCCCTAACATATCAAAGCAATTGCCAAAGCACAGAGAATAATTTTTAAATTTTGCATGTACAGGTTATGAAAACATCACATGTGAGTGCACACACAAATACAGGCACATAAAAATCACCAGCAAATCTCTAATTCAGGCAGAAAAACTACGCTGGTTTACTCATGAAAATGTAGAAAGACACATGCCAAATATAAAAATGCATTGCCTCTATACAGAGGGCAAAAACCTCAATCATGCACTGCATACTGGGTGTTTTCCAAGCTTCCTGATGGAAAGATACCAAGGACAAATGGCTTGGTATGTTCAGCTGTCTGCTAACTAATAATATACATGATCGATTCCCTAATAGCAACATCAGCTTTTTTCCCCTAAGAAGAGTGCTTGTGTATCAATTTCTTCTGCAAAACTACTGTGCTTCTGCTACTTGTTACATTTTAGAAAAATTATTACATCTTTCCTGCCTTGACTGAATAGTCATTTCTTTTCTAACTGAAAGGACTTTGTTTTCTTTCCCTACACTCCTATATGATAGAGACCTAATGGCTAGGAAATTACTTTTCAGGAGAGTACCTGGGAATCCTGGTGGGTACAAAGCTGAACAGAAGCCATACATATTCAAGCAATTTTTAAAAGTTTGCATGAGACCAAGCAAACGCACTTCAGCTTACTGAATTGTAATACAACACACATCAGGAAGATGAAAGAGAAAGAGTCTTGAGGTACTAAAGGGCAGCTGCCGTTAAAATCAAACTTTAATGAGCTCTCCAAAGAGTACAGAATCCCACCAGGAGTCTTACTTGCTTCAGTCACACAGTAGTACTTCCTTACTTAGTGACCACTGCATCTCATAGGAAATGTGTGAAGTGTCATGTCCAGAGAATTAAGTCAATGGATATGCAGATTAAGGAACAGCACCCTTCTAGCTTTTAGAGAATATCTTATTTTCTATGTTTCTGTGGGGTTTTGTTAGTTAGTTAGTTATTTTGTTCTTATGTGGGTTTTTTTTTTGTGTTACAGTTCTTCAAGGGATGGAAACCATGCTTCCTTCATTGCTGTTTTCATGTTTCACCTTGTCTCTTCTCTGGGAATAACCCCTAATTTTGTTTTGTTAGTTACTGAAAGAAAGCTAGGTAAGATTCTAATTTGATTTGTCCAAAACCATTAGCCGTATGCAAATTATTTACTAAAAGTTTGCCTCTTTCAAATTAAAACAGAAAATAGAATTTTCCTGAGAAAAATCAGGTTTTGTATTTGGTCAGTGCCCAAAACCTGATCTTATCTACTTCTAGTCCTTGTGGTGATACCTTATATCCTAAAAAATGTGAAAGTCTTTGGACACCTATGATAAAAGCATAAAATCTGATTTCTTGGGAAGAAAAAGAAAGATATTTTGGTAAGGGATATTGCTGCTGCCTCCTAATCAAATGAATACTTGTATGGACACCTGGGGGCAGTAAGTCTTCACTGGCCGTCTTTCAAACTTATGCTTCTTATTTTCTCAAAGCAAAAAAAATGAAAATAAAAACCTCAAAAAAACCTGAGTAGGTTTCCAATAGTCATTTTGCAAACAGGATAAAGAATTTGCAGCAATCCCAGACACAACTACATGTTGGAAGGAGAGGTGATTGAGAGCTACCCTGCAGAGAAAGATTTGGCAGTGATGATTGATGAAAAACTCAACATGAGTTTGCAAGCTGCGCTTGCAGCCCTGAAAGCCTGGGCTACATCAAAAGGAGGGCTAGCAGGTGAAAGGAGGTGATCCTTAACTCAAACCCACTACTCTTTGTGCTATTTAAACAGGCCCTGATAAGTTATGCGTTATCTTCCTTATCAGCAAACTTTAAGTATTGAAAGGCCACAGTGAGGTTTCCCTGGAGCCTTCTCCTTTCCAGGCTGAAAACCCCAACTTTCTCAGCCTTTCCTCAGAGGAGAGGTGTTCCTGCCCTCTGATGAACTTTGGCCTCCTCTGGACCCCTCTAAAGCTCCATATCCTTCTTACACTGGAGGGGCACGAGCTGGATGCATTAATCCAGGTGATGTCTCATGGGAGGAGTGGAGAGAGGTAGAATTACCTTCCTCAACCTTCTGGCCATGTGCTTCTGATGCAGTCCAGAACAGACAATGACAAATGAAAACTAGAAAAAAAAATAAAAAAAGAGGAAAGACTAAAGCCATTTCATCACTGGAGATAGCTGAAACACATCTGAACAAGGCTCTCAGTAAGATACATAGTAAGATGAGGAAGTACATCTTCCTGTAATAAGCCAGGGCTGGATTAAATGGCTATGAATGATGCCTCATCATTCATATAATCCCCACATCATTATAATGTTACATGATATCATAGCACAGACACACATAAAAAAAAAAGTTAAGATCTGAAGATTATTCAGACCTTTATTAAAAGACATTGTTGAGAAGATTGCCAGGTCTTGAAATAACTCCTCAAACATTTCAACAATATAAGCTCATTCTGTGTAAAGCACTGACCACAGTCAGTCTGCATAACATTTCTGCGAATGGTGCCACAACACTGGAGAGAGTGAGTGCCAGCAATAAGGCAGCAATGTGCTCTTGCCTCAAAACAAGGCTAGCAGTATCCTGGAACTGATTAGGATGAATGTTGCCAGCAGACTGAAGGAGATGATGTTTCCCCTTTCCTTGGTATTGGTGAGAGCACCATGTCCAGTTTTGGGAAATTCAGTACAAGACAGAAATGTACATTTTGGAGATGGAGTCTGAAGGATGGCCACTAAGATGGTAAAAGGAATGGAAAATCTCTCATAACAGAAAAGGCTGAGAGAGCTCAGGCTGCGCAACCTAGAAGTTTTGGGAGAATTTCATGGAACTGAAGTGCAAAGCGTGCAAAGACAACAGATCCAGACTCTTTCCCCTGCTATGTGCTAAGATGTAGTGGACGAAAACTGAAATACAGAAGGTTTCTTCTGAACAGAAGAAAATATGCTTTTCTCTGTGAGCACGAAGGAGCATGGAAACAGGCTGCTCAGGAAGGTTGTGTTCACAAATTCATCCCTGAAAGTCCTTAAAAGCTGTCCAAACAAGCTGTCTCCGAAGACTCTGAGATGAACTTCTGTAACGCCAAGATACTGTTGCGAGCATTCCTAAACCACCAAGATCTATGAAATTAGTGCCAAGAGAGATGCCCCAGCCCCTCTGTTATGTGCATAATACACCATATCTCTGCAGGATAGCCAGCAGGAACTAAGAATCAAGGCCTTGGGGAAGACAAGTGAGAACAAGATGACGTCACAAATCCATCAAATAAGTGAGAAGCACAAATTTCTCAAACAAGGAAATAGCAACACCAAATGGCTGAGAAGGCCAAAGAAGAACTGCTTGAACTTTTGTGCTAACCTTTAGTCCTTAGCTTAGTAAAATAGTAAAATACATGCCTGTAGGCTGCACTGGCCTCTTACTCACTGTCGGTGTCTTACTGTTTGAAGTGTACGAAAGTGAGTAGCTGGCAGGCTGAGTGTGTGCTGGCCCTGTGGATTCCCTACAGGTTGATAAGCAACTGGAAAATTTCCCTTGTAAGGAAAGGCTGAGTTTTTGCATCTGCTCAGTCTCCAGAAGAGACTGAGGCTGAGAGTGAACCTCATCAATGTCTATATGTATCTGAAAAGATTGTGTCAAAAGGATGGAGCCAGGCTCTGCTTGGTGGTGCCAAGCTATGGGACAAGTTGCAACAGGCAGAGGTGGAACATAGGAAGTCCCACTAGAAAACAACAAAGAAATTTTACTGTGTGGATGAACACACACTTGAACAGGTTGCCCAGAGCAGTAATAGAGTATTCCTCATTGGACCTATTCAAAAGCCGCCTGGATCAATCCTGAATTAAATGCTCTAGGGGATCCTGCTTGAGCAGGGAGACAAGACTTAATGACTTCCAAGCTTATCTTGTCCATTCTGTGTAGCAAACTTCAGAGCCCAGAAATTGGACTGTATTGAAATGAAGACTGCCATGCAAGCATAACAGCTTTGTGCCCTGGGCTGGAGCTGTGAAGGAAACACAGGTGCAGCACCTGTAATCTTGTGTTCAAGGGGAAGCCCAAAAAACCAGTTTTGAAGGTGTATTCAGAGGAAGCAGCTGTAGTAAGCATGTGTCGTCACCAGAACTTGCATGCAGCTGCAGAGGTACTGAGTTGCCCTAAGCATAAATATTCTTAGTAGTTTCAGAAAAATCAATCCACAAACTATCCAAACATGTCTCCCTCACAAACCATCATCATGAGATATAAACTGTCCACTCCATTTCATCTCAACTGTTTTGTGATTCTGTGATTCCATATTTGAGGAAACACAGACCTCCTCTGACCTTATTCAGAGACATCTCTCAGAGCCAGTCATGCTCTCTCTCTCCTTGACCACAGTTGCTCCATCTTTAATATATTCCTTGCAGTTTAGTTAGGGCTGTGACTACTTGAAGTACTGTTAGAGATCAAAAATCAGTTCATACCTGAGTCTGTCACAGAGTCCCATTTATGACGCTGGAGTAATGAAATCCTTGCATATAGTGAACAGTATAATGACTGCTGAATGTGTTGTCTGATTGATTCTCAGACTTCAGAGAGAGTTTTGGACACTGAAAAATCAGGGCAATGAGGGAAAGAGAACTGTTCCTGACACCTGGTTTATAGAGACAATTGCTGATGGATGGCATTCATTAATGGTGTTCAGCATTATGGTACTCCTACTTAACTTCCTTCTGACTTCTTCCACATTCACCTGCAAGACAAGTAGTAAGGAAGAGAGAAGTCTGTGGAACTGTGCATCTAAAACCTGCATTATGGGGAATACTAGGATGAGGGAAGGTGAAGGTCACAGCCAGGGCAGAAATCAGGAGACAGAGGTGAGTTAGAAGTGCAGTACAGAGCTGAAGGATCTCCTGATGAGAGTATTGAATCCTGGGAACACAAGATTCCCAGGTCTGGGAGTCCTAGCTGGTGCTTATGCACTGAATCAGATGTGTTTGAAGTCTCCATCAAAATACTTGGTTTTTAAATCATTAAAACAATATGGTATAGGAACTGCATCCAGGTATTATATATGAATTTATTGTCTATTTTTGTTTCATTTTACACATATCCCTTGGAAGATGCAGGAATATGTGCATGTTTGATACAATTGATTTGTATGGATTTGAATGAAAAAGCCTCCATTTCTCTGGGGAATGTACATACACTACGTGACATGTTTTTCACCACTAAAGAAACTAAAACTTATCAAGCAATAGGTTTTCATAACAATTTATTCTGCTTTTTGGAAGTGAATCAGCAAAAGGTATTATGGGTGCTCTCAAATCAGAGACCGCATCTTCCACGAATTAATTACCATCGAGCAGATGGTTCCGAAGAGGCTGTGGCGACCTCTGGACTGGAAGCTCGGCATTTTTAAATCTCTGTGCTCCCGTCCCGACTCTCACCCCTGCCCAGACTGCGGCTCGAAGGGCAGCCGGACAGCCCGGGTGGGGCTGCCGAGGAGCACCACTGTTACAGTGCGCTCGGGATGTGCGTGCCCCATTTCCAGGGACCCCTGTGACTCTGATCAGATAAATGCGTACCCCTCCTTCCTGCCCCGATGGGGTCAGCGGAGAGCCAGAAAGCCCTCCCTGTCCAGAGCCTAGATAAGGCCATGTCCCTTCCTGTTCGCTCTCTTTCCCCCGCATCTCATGGAATAAAGAAGCTGGACAACTACATCAGGGAGTTGGAGCCTCTTTTGAATCTCTGCCCATCTCCTGACCTGCCTTCCCTCAAGGCCCCGAATATCTGGGCTAGCCCAGTAATTTGGAGCGTCACCCCAGCACCGCTCGGAGCTGCCCGCACCACGCGGTGCTGGCCCCGGAGCGGCGAGGGGCGGCGGGCGGTGAGTGCCCGCCCGCGGGGCGAGAGTGCCTGCCCGGGACCGGACCCGCAGCGTGCTCCCAAACAGCCCTGTGGCCGGCGGTCCTAGCCGCTCAGGCATCTCCTCTCTGCGCATTTCCCAGGGGATGGCCTGCCGCGGGTGATGGAATAGACCTTCTAACCACGAGGTCTAATCATACTGCCCAGCCCTGCCTCGCTGGGATGTTATCTCCTACCGCGAGAGGCATCATCCACATGTATTCGGTTTCAGATTCGTGGGAGGGCCTGGGAGTATTTTTCCTGTATTGCAGCTGGATCTCTAGAGGAATAAGGGATGGTGCATGTGGTGGCTTGCTGAACACCTCCCAGGCTGTTAGTGACAGTCACTGTCTCAGTCAGGCCCCATCATGGCCCCCTCTTCCACCATGGAGTGTAATTTCTTCATATAAGTCATTGGATGGATAGGCTAAGTTAAACCCTCTCTTCTCTCCTCTTCAAAGAGGAAATGACCCCTCTCCAGCTATTCCCTTAGTACTTTTTTCCCTGTCCAATGATTCCACCAAGGTGGCCTGAAGTCCCCTATCCCCCTAGATATCAGTTCAAGAGTAAGCCAGTGGGAAAGCCTGTCTCATTTCCTAGTAATTCCTGTAAAGCCTTAAGCCATGTCTGGTGATGACTGGATCGTTCCACTTTCTGCCTGTTGTGCCTGCTCATGAGCTTCTTCTGGTGACTAAGGCAGTCTCCAATACCACAGAGACTGAAGATTTTCCTTTTCCCCATCTCAGCCTTCACTCAGTAGCTAAGATGGAAATTCAGCCACTGACTGTGAATCATGGCAGTTGCTGTGGGCCAGAGTTGTGACAAGGGGAGAAGGCCAGGCACTGTAAGCCTCTGAGGACAGCACAGGAGTGCAAAACCTGTCACTGTAGGGCACCTCCTGGGGAGGCCCTAGCAAAACCTACCAGTACTCTTGCTCCCTGGGAGATTCTGTTCTTGGAGAAGTGGTTGTGCTAAGGAACCTGATGCCCTCAACAGTTTTTAGCACAAAAAGTAGTATCCTGACCCTGATACCAATCCAAAATGTTGTGTCTGGAGGGGACAGTCGAGGCTGCATTCTCTGAAGCTGACCTTCAGGATACCTTTGGGTGAAGTTATGGCAGAACCATGCCAAACAACAACTTAGAAAGTTTTATTTATAGCAACAATGATTTCAACTTTTAAACCTTATGATAGGTTGAACAGCCTCTGGCAGGAGTTATTTGCATTTTTGAACAGCCTGTGGAAGCAGAGGTTTGAATTTTTCTGAACAAGCACATGGCAACAATGATTTTGGAAGATCCTTTAGCAGCAGAAATTTAAACTTTGAATTGCTGAACAATGAATTAGGCTGAACAGCCCATGGCACCAGTGATTTAAGCTCCAAGGAAAACAAAGAAGGAAAAATAGGAAAACAGAGATAAAAATACCTGGGTCACCATCCAGGGTTCCAGCATCATCTCTGGCATGGTTTGTCTGGATGATAGGTTCGTGGATGGTGGGTGCACAAACAGCCCCTCTCAGTTGCACTATTTGTAGAACAGTCCTTACCCACACACATTTTGTTATTGTGGAGCATTTCAAAATGAGGTTGGGAGTCTCTTGGTTTCAATTCCTTTCCCCTGGTAAGATAGACAAGTGCAATCCTGTTTCAAACTTGTTTTTTGAGATACCCAAGATAAGGAATTTTGTCCCAGAAAAGTGCTATCGTGCCTCTGCAAGACTATCTTTTCTAACTGCACTTTCCCCTCACTGGCATAGTAACATTCCTGTTCTCCCTGACAATGTTTGAGACTACAATAACCCTTTCAGGTTTTAAGTCTCTCACACAAGGTAAGGTGATGAGTGCCAAGTGACGATAGCGGAAGTCATGGGAAACAGGGACTTATTCCCCTTAGAGCCATTGTGACCAGCAAAGGGCAGCAGCTGAGAGGCAGCCCCTGTGGGATGTCAGCACGGAACACCTGCAACTGCCTGTGGCCTCACAGCTCCTCAGCAGCCCCCGCCACTGTCCTGGCACAATGTCCTCAGGGCTCCTGTCGGCACATCTGAGCAAGACCCTGGTCTTGGGCTTGAGTCTCAGCTTTGGGGAGATCAGCAGCTCTGGATGCTGAAGTTAAGGCCACACCTTCCTGCTGTGGGTCCCACACAGTGGCTGTCCCAGGGCTACAAGCCCTATTGAAGGCAGATAGCAAATTTCTCAGCCTTCACAGAGCACCTCCTCCTTAGGAAGGGCCCTGCTAGGTAAAATTGTGGTGGTTGTCTGGAAGCTGGGGAATGAGGCTGAGGAACTGGTATTGGTTTTCAGCGTATCAGGGGGAGCCAAAGGGGCAGATGAGGGGAGCAACCCTTGGTGTTGACTGCCCCACAGTAAGAGTCCTGTGACAAGCTGCTGTGGCTGCTTGTCAACTCTCAAGAAGGAAGGAGGCTTTGGGAGACCTGGAACTCCCCTGTCCCACCTCTTGCTTTGGATCTTCCTACTTTCCCCTTCAGAATCATGTGAGCTTAGCTTATATGGCATGTCTGTCCTTGTATGACATTATGCCAGTGGCTGAGGAAACTCTGGAAGAGTGTGCTCTGCCATGATGATCAGCAGGAGCCAGCTGGAGCAGGCAGGGCAGTAAGAGGCATCAGAAGATGACCCATATCCCATCTGTCTGGGAGAAAGGACCAACACAGCCTGCTTGGCCTCATGCTTCCATCACTTCTGCCTTGGCTGTGTCCAGTGATGGCCCATGATGAGCGCTGAATGCCCTCTCTGCAGACTGTCTTTCGATCATATCTAGCAGGTGCTACTATCAGATGGCATAGATGAAGAGGACAGAGCTTGCTCTTCCACCTGCCACCAGAGAAATGAGGCCAGGGAGAGGTTCCAGACCACATCCCCTCAGCAGCGCTGGGTCCTGTCCAGCTGTGTCATGAGGAACAACATCCCAGCTTGGGGGAGAAGGCCTGGGAGGAGCAACCGGGCATTGAGTGGTGCCAGAAGTGCAGGCCCCTCAAACACCTCTGCCCAGCAGGCATCTGTGCCCGGGATTTCCTGGCACAAAACCCCCAAGCACAGGGGAACTTGTGGTCATCTGTGGTTGCAGAGCACATGTCCACATTGTTGTATGTTGGTACTGCCTCCATTGCACATCCAGAACCTAATAACTACAGTGTAGCTCCTCACAGAGTGATTTTTCATGTTCATCAAAGTAAGCAGTCAAGGAGAGCAGGCATTTCTGCTTTCATCCTCCCCTTTCTATGTACCAGGGCCACATAATCCAAGTCCTTTGAACAGCAGCTGGGCTGATGGTCCTGAAATCCTGCTTATCCAGAGACCACAAAAATGTTCAGCTGATAGCCCTCACCCTGCTGGGTCATCCAGCTGATTCCTTGCAGTCAAACAGCCCCTGCCATCCTCCAGGCACACACCACTCTGAGCCTTTCTGTGACACTTCTCTACAACAGCAGGCCCATTCCTCAAACCCTTAGTCTCATCACTGGCTCCTAAAATCCATTCCGTGAGTCCTGTTTGAGCCCTTTACCCTGTCAAAGAAAGACAGCTTCAGTCTTTTTCAATTGTCCTGGATGCTGTTCAAGGAAAGCACTTTTTTTTTTTTTCACAGGAGTAAAGTGTGGAATTGTTAGGTTTGATTAACAGTCCTCAAGAATCTATGTTTTGCACCAGAAGGGACCAGGATGTTATGATCTCTGTAAGAAATTACTGTGAAGAGGTTAATTCAAATGTCTGTCCAGCATTGCTACCACTGTGAAGAAGAGAGTGGTAGCAATGGTCTTCATTCCTCTTACACAGAACTAGTGTTGGCCATTTATCACAGAGTTGGTCAGTTTATCACAGAGCCTCCTAAAGGATGGAAGGAAATGGTTCTTTTTCAGATGGTGATTGAACAGAAGTAGTAAAACAAGCATTTGGAAAGTCCTGTGAGCCTGCTGATGGTGCAGACCCTATGGGCTATGAAGTAGATTGCAACCAGCCAGACCTCATGGGAGGAAGTTGTCCACAACCAGAGAGAAAAGAGAAGAACTTGGAGAAAAAGAAAGTCACTGAGTTTTTAAAACCTTGATAGAAATCAACTATTTGCCCTGCAAGGACAGAATGGGCAGTGCAAAAGTTATTTATAACCTCTTTTGATTTCTTTTCTCACTTACTCCCTTTGAATTTTCTTTATGCCATCTCTATAACAAAAGCTAATGAATTTAATTTATGCTCTAATAAAGACTGTCTGCTTTTTCTATGCCTGTTCATTTTCTTTGGGGAGGTCATTAGAAGAACACAGAGGCAGATCTAGCTCACAGTACTGTTGGCTGTAGGAGCTTGGACACAACGTGCAAATATATTTAGGCCAGTTTTCTCAGATGCTGCTATCTCAGCTCAAGCACCTGGTAATCTGTAGATAAAATATGGATAAGATATGGATTTTTCTGGCCTCTTTAAATCCAGTCACATCAGGATATAAAGTTGCTTTTGTGAAAATTTTCTGAATTTTTTATAAAGTGCTTAGTTTGTACTTCTTTTTTTTTTTTTTTTTTTTTTTTTTTAATTGTGACTTTTCCATAGCATTAACAACTCCCTTGACTGTAGAATGGACAAGAATTTCTCAGATTTTCTGTGATTTAAATTTCTCCTGGAAAAGAAAATTACTAAGGTACTGGACTGAGATTCAGCAGTTCAGAGAATTTGCTGATTTCCAGAGATACCTTGTGACATAGTCACAGGCAATTAACTCATTTTAACCTTTGGTTTGGTCTGGAAATTATTGACACTTCCCAATTGTTTTGGAAGATTCAGAAGAAAAATCTATTAGTTTATTGTTATGCTATCACATAATATTCAAAGAACACCTTAGAAAACACTCAGAGAAAATATGTTGCTTCCACAATGCAATTTGAAAGGGGCAAAATTTTTATGTCCTGATGCTGCTTGACAGACAACAGTTTAGACCTCAGTTGCCTCCTTCAGTGACCAGGACTGGTTTTTGTGGCACCATAAAACAGTGTTGCTTCATTAATAAGAACTGCTAGAAATATAGTATTTAATATTATATATACACACACAAACCAAGGAGCTGATCTATTTCCTTTTATATTGTTAAATTTTTATGAACTTAACCCCAGGAGGGTTTTGAGAGAGAAAGGATCTAAAAATCTTTCAATCTAACACGTAGCAACAGCATATATATCTACTTGTATGTCTCTTATGTTTCCAGGAAATTTGAATTCCTTTCTCAGTGCCTTCTGTCCTGGGTCATTCTCCTTTGCAACCCACTAAGGTTGCGCCATGCTTTTTTGGCATTGTCCTCCTTTTGTCATCTAATAGCAATGAAATTTCTGAAGCTTTTATCTATTCCTTCCATGTGATAGCTGACCTATACCTGCATGAGCTGAACATGAGCCTTCTGTTAGGACATGGTTTACTTTTTGCTCTATATTTGCAATAGGTGCTATCACTGTTGTCTATGTCGCCTTCAGTTCAGTTATATTAATATAAAACATCATGCTGTTTAATTTTTGCATACTGTTCAATAAGACCTGTTTCTAATTTGGCAGCTCAGCAGCCTGGGAGCAGTCTCTTCTAAAGGATCACCTTTGGAGTCAATGCATATTTTCATACAACAGAATGTGAACCTCAGTGCATCACATGTCTTCCTCTGCCAACTATAAAGCAACTTTCAAACTTACTCAAGTCATCACCACATACTAAAGATGGTACTTTTTATTTCTTTTTTGTTGTTGTTGTTGTTTTTGTTTGTTTGTTTGTTTTTAAGGGGAAAAGAGAGCTTCATGGTCTCATCTGTGTTCTCTGCAGGTACTTTCATTTTTAGAAGGACTCAACCTCTTTTACCTATTGTCTCTGTAACTGTGGCAGAAGAAATAATTAATTTTCTCAAACAAGGTAGCATATAGAACCAGATTCTCAGTGTTTGTACTGTTGTCCTGAAATCTTGTCAAGTTTGAAAGAAAAAAGACATTTAGTATAACTGTCAGGCTACGTCTCAGGTCAGAAACAGTTTATTATGAAACAGACAGTAACTTGTCTCAGGAAGTGGGATTAGAAAGTCTGAGGTGATTCTTATTCTATTTCTCATAGTGACAGAAAACATACAGAAATACCAGGAAAGCAAGAACAGAATGTTTTCTCCCCTGCTCTTGTCTTAGAGAGTCATTTATTTTTTTTCACTAAATTTCTTTGGCGTGACAGTAGTGTCAGAAATCCAAGTTAGAACTTAGAGACAGATGTGCCTCCAGTCTTTTAAAAAGCATCTTGAGAGTACTGAAGATGATTTAAACCTTAAAATAAAGCTTTTTACACTCAAACCCAGATTTTATCTGTGCAGATGTTGCAAATAGAATATTCCAAATGAAGTAAAAAAGAATTTTCTCCCTTGAATGCACTGTAGATTAGTAGGATGGGTTGTTTCCTTCAGTCTTTTTCTTACCGAAAATATATTTTGGGGGGAAAGAAGACACCATGCACCAAATATACATATCACCACTTTTGTTGGGATAGATTTGACCCTTTGACCCTTTTTTACTTTTTTTTTTTTCTGGTGGAGGGAGTGTCTTTGTTTTTAATTTTATACTTTTTGAAGGTCATTTTACAGGACTTTTTAAACTAAATCTCCTTCTCTGTGGGCTATAGTTGGTCTTCCTTTGTTACTACACTGATATAGGATAATTTCCTCTTCTAGCTCCATTAATGTACACGATTCCTCATTTTTCAGATCCATGTTGTATTTAACAAGTTGTCCAAGGTATTTTTTCACAAAGTACTTTTAACACCCCATGTCAGACATTTCCCTAAGTGCCTGAAAAACAGTCTTGGCAATCTGTACATGTATTTTTACCCACTGCTTACAGACAAAGCTTCTCTGGCACCTCCTAGAACAATTTGGAACAATATTTATAGAAATACTATAAAGAAAATTAGTTAGCCTGGCTGATAGACTAACCAAATGTTATTATCCCAGAACAGAAAAAATAATGAAATTTTGAACTAAATATTAAAGAAGAATCACAGATTTTGTGCCATGTCCTCTTAGAAGACATCAAACCCTGCAGTTTGCAGCATCTGTCCAATCTAATCCACCAGCTTCAGAACTTCAGTCTCCATCAGACTGTTGGGAAACAGCACTTCCCTGTGAATAACAAACTATTACCTTGCAATGGAGAATGCAGAGAGGTGGCTATCTGTTCACATCACCAGAGAGAGAACATTGGAGTACATTAATGAGCTTCACTTTTGTCAATATTACTCTGCAACTGTGTAAATAGACGTGGAAATCTTTGTTTTTGAAGTGACAGACAGTTTTGCAAGATTCACATTAAGTCTGCTGAAATAATGACATAATTTAAAACACAGTTGAAATTCCTAGTATGATTATTTGTATAATCTGCTCATTCAAGTTAGAGAAAAAAAAAATCCTTCCATTTTTTCTGCATTTAAAAAATGTCTGTGAAAGAATGCATGGCAGATAGCAGAAGTGATGTCACAAGAATATTAGCATTCCTAAGAGGAAAAACAGTTCTAGAGAAAGTTGAAAATAAGAAAGGGGAACCTTTCATCCATAAATGTCAGGTCTAACATGAAAAAGCTTAGGGATTGAGGAACAGATTATCTGCACATGAATAAATGTAAGAAAGTGCTATTATCACTTGCCACAGTATCTTGTTAAGGCTTCTGTTCTTCCTGAGATGAACAAGATAGGTGTTAATCTGAAAAGGAATAGATAAATAGGGTGTTGGAATAGAACAAATTAAAACCAGGAATTAAATTTTATTCAGATCCGTGGTTTCCTGATACAGTTTTCAGACACACATTAGAAATACATTAGATACCAATACAGTTTTCTAGTGAAGAAAATTAGATTAAAATGAAAACCTAAAGAATTTACAAAAACTATTATACAGAAATCTGTGCTCTCCAAATTCAAAGTATTAGTTATGGACTTGAATGATTTGAAAGTTCTTTTCCAACCTGAGTGATTCTATGACTTCACTTGGAAAAATATCACTCTTCACATGTCCTTTGTGAGACTATTTCTACTACAGCATGATTATAGACCCAGAAATTAATTACAGACCCAGAGCTGTAGGATTAAAAAAAAAAAAAAAAGGAAGAATAAAAGACTGCATATGTGCATTTGTGTAAAAGTTTTCATACTATTGCTTGAATATCTGAACCATAAAACCATAAGAAAGGCTAAGCTGCATACCACACAGGCAAGACTTCTGAGTAAATGCAAATTTCATTGGAAGGACAGGTAATCTTTTCACATGTCTACAGAATTTTTCTCATTTGCGCTTCTGTATATGCACAAAGCATGTATTATCTACTCTTTGTAGTCTGTGAAGAACAAAATATAGATTAATTTATATTTTGTTGTTTCAAATAAGAGTAATTACATAAAACTGAGAATTTAAAAAGAAGTGTTTTGCATCTGTTTTTCAATACAATTAGATGCAATTAGCAGCAAAAGAAAATAGAATGGAATATTATTTCAAAGCAACACAGAATTTTTGCTAATTAGTTTCTTATCACTGGGAAAAAAAAATCAGTTATCAGCCAGTGCTGCTGTGAAAAGTTAGGTAAATCTCAAAACATTATTAAAAGAAGGTAGAAGCGGAAATTAAACAAAAACTGCAGAAGGGCTGCATTAAAGTTTTCAGGCTGAAATACTTTGTTTGCAAACACATTACTATCTCCTTTAAAGCTTAACGGTGGTCAAGTAAGTCAAGAATCCTTCAATGAATATGAAATTTCTTGGTTTGATATGAAAATTCTTGTGTCCATTTGAATTTCAGGCCTCCTGTAAAATAGAGATCTTTCTATGTAATACCAAAAGTAATAATGCAAACAAATTACATTTGAATATCTCAGATGTTTTAATACGATTTTTTAAAATTCAGTTTTATGAAAAACAGATTTTCTGTGAAATTAGAATGCAGTATGATGTCTTATCAATAAAATATCCAGTATCTGAGTATCTAGTACTTTCAGTTAGAGGTGACTTTTATTTCCACATCTCATCAAAAAATGTTTGGTTTTCTTAGCCTTCAGTTTTCCAGTGGGCATGTTGTAATGAATAAGTTATCTTAATTTGGAGCTTTTGTTATTTCATTGCTTAAGAATCTCCAGAAAAATGCACTCTAAGAGAATTAGGTCAAGCAACATACAAGGGGGTTTATTTTCTGTCAAGTTTCTCTACTCTTAAAGCAACAAATTCAAAAGCTTTATTTCTTGGGATTTTTTACATTGGGTCAGAGTATTTGGCCCATCAGCATTCTGTACAGTCAATTTCAGGACAATATTTTAAATACTTTTTGAGTAGTTCAGTAATTTCTCACAGATAAGCTCATCATGCATTCAGGAAAAATCACATGGTAGTTTTACAAAGGTCATCAAGAGGGCTTAGTAAAGCCCCAAGCACATGCTACTGTAATGTCACAATTAGTTGCTGTCTCAATTTTTTAAAAATTGAAAGTTGATCTGCACAAACCCAGTTTCCAGAGCACTAATGTCTCTATAGAATTAATTCTGAATAATCCCTGAATATAAGAAATACATAGGCAAGTATTCAGAGAGAGAAAGAGAAGGAACCTGTTATAAAAAAGAAAGTTTTCTGCAAAAATAATGCAAGTGTTCAGATACATGGTCTCCTAGAGCCTCCCTAATATAATTAATAATTTTTTCTCTCTTTAACATTTTGAAGGTCAAGAATAGAGCAAGAGGCATTTCATCATTATTTTTAGGATTACTTTTCTATTTACTGTTGGAAATTTTAAAAATTTAAAGTATTATGATGAAATCAGCAAAAATCATAAGGACACCACTTATATTGAAATACCCTGCTAATTATATCATGCCAATTTTAAATACATGCCCATTTTAGCACTTTATCGTGGTCTGAAAATAAGTTTTTGTTGAATTACATTTGTTTTGTTGTATCCATGTTTATCTATATTGGGGTTTCTTTTACTACATCCAGTTTTCATACCTACAGAATTGAATTATATATTTAAACATGCCAGGAAATCTGAATTATATCAGCAACAAAATGATTCCGGCAAGAAGATTAGGGCCTGGTGATAGTGACAGGACACAGTGATCAAAGCAGCCTGAAGAAAATAAGATGACGGAAACCAAAATGCTCCAATAGACTGATTTCCCTCATTAACATTGTACCTCTACCAGCTCCTTAAAAGTGGCAGACATCAAAATTGATAGCAACATCAAAATTGAAAGAAACAGGTAAGTTTCAGTCTTGCAAACCTTTGTTATCCACATATACTATTTTATATAACCATTTAAGAAAAAAATCCCTAAAATATTTTCATGGTCAGACTTTTCTGATACTAATTAGGGGCAGTTTTCCTCCCTTTGCTCCACTGCCTTTAAGCAAAGCAGTAAGTAGGTAGGAATAGCAGTAACCATCAAACTACAGAGACGATCCACAGGCATGTCAAACTGGGGCAGGAAGTCAGTTCTTATCTGTACATTGAGAGCTGTAGCAAGAAAAAAAGGCTATTTTCTAGCTGCTATCAGAGAAACTTGTGGCAAGTTATGTCCACTGAGTCAGCTCCAGATTTGTGTCTTCAGCATGTGGCTCTTGCTGAAAGAGAACACTTAAAATTTAACTCTGCCAGAGTCAGGCAGGTGATGAACTGGATCTTTGCTCTCATTCCACAGCCCTTGCAGTTTCAGAAACACCCACATTTCCTCAGATACAATCCAAAGATCTTATAACAGCCTACTTTTAACAAATAGTGAGACCCTTTAAAAGGAAACAAGAAGATAGAAAGAATGAAAATATCAGCAAGAAATAAAGTATGAAATCATCATCTCACTCACTGCAGGATTAGGTACTAATGCTTGTATTGTAGAAAAACTGCCCTACAGAGATATAGCCCAGGTTTGTAAATGTGAACTCTTTCATCTCAGTACGTACAGACACTCAGAACTCAGCCTCCTCTTACACTTACTTCATGTCTGGCATAATTTCCAGGGCTTCAGTTTTCCTTTTGACAGCAACAACTCCCAAATCATCAACTTTTCTAAGCTCTGTTTATGCTCATCCTTTCATATCACATTCTAGATTTTTTAAAAATCGACAGTTGCTTCATTCACCACTTTTAAGCTTAGATCTAGAGGACTTTCATTTTAACCTAACTTTAAAATTTGTCTAATATTAAAATTTTTTGTGGTTAATTGTTACATTTAATATTTTTGTTGGAGTAGAGGGCTGAATATGATGAATTCAAAATGTACTACCAACATGAGGCAAATTCTTGACCAAAAATTCCATACCGTGAATACAGTATGAATTATCCAATAGATTGTCTTTTAATGAAGTATTCTGATTTTGTATAGATTAAGTCCTGTCCAATTGCAATCTGTTATAACCAATAGTATTAGTTCAATTTAGCAATTCAAAGAAGAATGCTTAATAACCTGTTTAAGTAAACTACTATCAGTACCAATGTAAATTCATCTGGAATAATTCTGGTGTTTAGATAGATATTCTATCATGTTTTAACTTGAGTTTTGGGGGGTTTTCTTTCAGTGTTTTCTATCACTCAGAAGTATCACAGCTAGTGCAATGGACTCTACTCATTAAAGTTACTGTTTCATTTTCCTATGAGAATTAATTTTATGGAAATGTGTATCCAAGATCTTGTGATAACCTTTGAACATGCACAGTTATTCAGGCACAGCTGATAGAAACAGTATTGGACTTGCAAAAATTGTGTGAAAAACAGTCTTTCAGTACTCCTACAGAGGGAAAACTGATAGGTTACTCATCAAATACCAGATAACCTAACTGGGAGAGCTTAGGACCCAGAGAGAAAAAGAAGCTTTGTTCAGGCCTTACAATGTAACCAGTTAGTCTTTAATCCCTAAGGAACAGGGCTTTCTTGAGACCAGCGTTCACCTTTTTATTTATTTTCTACTCTGTGGAAATCATAAGGATGTTTTATTTACCGATTTGGAAGACAGGGTAAAAGAAAAATAGATTAGTGACATCTACTTGAAGCATGTCATAGTTGTGTACTTACATAGATTTACTCAAGTAAAGATTTATCCACCTGGCTGTATCTGTCAAGGTGTTAGAGATTTCAGTTTAAAGGCTTAACATTACCTCCAGTATTCTTTCATTCGCAGCCTGGAACTTCTTTTAAAGATTTCCTGAGATATTTTCCCAATGCCTTGATACTAGAGATTTTTATCAAGTTATTAAGCACTTTTGTGTTGTTAAGTAAGGAAAAACCTCAGGAGTGTTGTACAAGACATCCATGCACGTGCAGTGTTCAAGCCTAAAAAGATTTGTCACATCTACATCTTACAGTAATTTGTGGGTTTGTTTGTTTGTTTGTTTGTTTGTCCCCCCCCCCCCCCCCCCCCCCCAGATTGCCTCTTTTTTTTGCAATGATAAAACAGTTGAAATATCAAATACTGGCACTTAACCCTTATCCTATCTGGCAAAACAGACTCACATTGTGAACAAAGTGAACAGGTTTGCTCTTCAGTTAACAAACCATTAATATTTGACAATCTTCTTGGGAAATCTCTAATGTCACACTACAGATAACATTCAACAAGAAATATAAAACTGCACTACTTAGAAACAGTTTCTGTAATCCTTCCTCTCCATTGCGGGGGACTATTGCTTTTTAGCTGAGAGGATAGTTTTACCTACACACCAATACATGATAGGCTTAAAAAAATGTAAAAATTCAAAACTAGATTGGTTCTACCTGACAAATCCTCCATGGAGGGCAAGTTCATAAATTCATGGAACAGTTTGGGTTGGTGGAGACCTTAGAGACCATCTAGTTCAATGCTGTGAGCCTCTTCCTGCCCCTTAATTCTCAATACCTTTTTCCATTGCTTTTTTTTTTTTCTGTTATTTATAAAAGAGTAATTATATCAATATTAAACTCTCAAGCTTCTTTTAAATGCAATTCTGCAAACTCAATAAAAATTATGCTGTTGCTTAAAAAGTCTTGTCACCTTCTTTAAGAAAAATTGGACATACACTGGCTGAACATACTGAAATACTACAAAGGATCATGCACACAGTAAATGTTAAGAGATTGCCTAAAATTTGGACAGTAGCAACCTATAGATGTTAAAAGAATTATGTCTAAGTGACAGAAAGTTGGAAACAGAGTTGCATATAAAAACTGTTTTTTGAATCAACTCAGTAGATAAACCCAAGACATTGAAAAGCTAGGAGAAGGAAAAGTAAAATGCTGAAACTAAGCTCCACCCTCAGATTACCTGATATAATCCTATGTATAGAGGAATGTGAAATCAAATTACTGAGGAAATAAGCTTATGGATGTTGTCACTGTGTTTGAATTTCTTTATAAGCATATATTTTCTGTATGTTTCACACTCCTAATTAACTTTTTGAAATACTGTTCACCTTTCAAAGGTGAAATAAAAAATAAAAACTTCAATCTTTCTTAGGTATTTGAAAATTTTTATTGTTTTGTACTTTACCTAAGATTAAAGTTTAGAATCTAACATAGTAAAATACTGAAAACAGTACTTCATATCAATCACAAGAGGTATGCCAAACCAGAGACCAGGATGATTCATCTCCGTTGGTTCCTTGCTGGGTTTTTTGGGATTTTTTGGGGGCATTCTTTTGTTGTGTTTTTATTTGGTTGCTTTGTTTGTGTTCTTGGTTTAGTTTGTTTGGTTTTGGGTGCCTTTGTTTGTTTTGTTAGTTTAGGGTGTTTGGGGTGTTTTTGTAGGTTGTTTTTTGTTTTGTTTTTTTGTGTGTGTTTTTTTGTTGTTGTTGGGTTTTGTGTTTTGTTGTTGGTTGTTTTTTTTTTGGTTGTTGTCATTGCTGTTTTTCCCAGGAATACCATGTACAAGCAAAGGCAATCTATACAGCCATAAAGAAGAGATGGAATTGATCCATAAGATATCTTCACATTTATGATGGGAAGAAGACAATAAAGGGCATTTAAAATCCTCATCCTACCGAATATGTCATCTCATTGTTATTGACAACCATATCAGTGACCTGAGAAGCCTCAGAAACAGAGAAGTGGAAGAGTATCCTGTGGCAAAGTCCACTTCTTTATGCCACGAGGTACAAGGCAAACAACAGGTGATATCAGATATCCAGGATCACTTGTGTTTACTTTAAATATGAACCCTAACAACCTCAGCTTGGTTTCAAATTAACCTCAGACAGGTCCTTGAGCTGCTAGGCTGTAAATTCAGCAATTGCAAAGCTGAAACTACTCACCACAATAAATACGATACTGCTATTCACACCGTTAGTGCAGTATTGTCACAATTCATTATAGCATGAATCCAAAATGAAGATACCTAAATAATCTCATGAACAGAATCAAGTATAGTGAAAATCAAGACATACAGATCTTGTATGTCAATCAAGACATACATTAATAAGGGTCTCATTCTCCTCTAATTCATGTATCCTTTTTACAAGGGTCTGGTTTCATTAGAAGTACTACTATTAAAAACCTTTAGCTGTTTATTTTTTTTCTTGAAAAAATCAAACCACAATGAACAAAACAAATGGAGATGCAATTTAAGTGACTTGCTAGTAGACTGTGCCCTGAGCAGGGTAATATAACTTGCTGACCTCCTGACATGTCTTCCAGCCTCAGTCATTCTGTGATCCTACAGCACCATTGCAAACAAATGTATTTGTTTACATACAGTTGTTCACAGTTAAAAAACCCTAAGCATCTTACCCTTAAGAAGATCAATTAAATATTAAAAATTTAAAAGACAGTTGAAACTCACTTGAACAGTTGAAATCTTACAGTTATGTCAGACAAAGGGGCTACTCAGAGGCAGAAGATTTAAAAGTTTCAAACTCCTTTTCCACCTGTAGTTCCAGTTAAAAATTTCAGACCAAGTGGTCTTCCTAGGGCTTCCTCCTATCTCACAAAGATCAGCAGAAAACTGCATTTCCCATTTGTATCAAATATTGTAGTTGTAAGGGCTTGGAAATAAGATTTTATTTCTTACTTTTTGCTACCTGAATGGCACTAAGAAGGAGGCCTTTTAGGACAAAAATGTCTCTTTGCATATGTAAAAATGAAAGCATTGAAAGCTTTTATTGTTAAAATTAGGGTAAGGTTATTAGCTCAAGATCAAAGATCATTATTTAGGCTGAGCAGAATAGAATTTCTTCCTTTATGAACATCAGTCCTTTCTCCCCGAAAAAGCAATAGTGCCTGTTGTGCCACATATTTCATTACAAGAAGGTCAAAGTCCACACTTGTAAATGCTTCAGGACTGAGAGGTGTAGGGGTTTCCCCACAGTATATGTAGATGCTCAGGGAATCTTTAGGATCTTCAGAGTCCACATGGTTTTGCCATCTCCTCTCTCCATCTCAGAAAGAATTTGTGTAGGAAAGAATAGAAAATTGCATCTCTTTTGTAATTAAAATAAATGGTATTTTGTGATCTAAGACTTAGTGATATCCAAGACTCCCCTGAAGACTATTATATAGATGTAGCTTGATTCAACAAGCTCAGTTGGATCCTACAAGCTAATCTTACTCTGAACCCAGTGTATTTATGTAGTAAGAAAATCATCTCAGCTCCAAAAACTCCCCCTTAATTTTTTTTTTTAAGAGTAGGTTAATGAGGGATTTATTTAAAAGGCAGAACTTGAAAAGGCTACATCCAGCCTTAGTTTGTTTCTTATGTATCGCAGAAACTTCCAAAGAATATAGGTGATTCTTTCATGCAAATTTAAGTGGTCAGTGAATAAAGCTGATAATGAGTGGAACAACGTGATACTCATTAGTATGAACACAAACCTTACAAATATCAGAACAGAAGAGATCATGGCTGATATGCTTCCACTGCCTGGTCCAAGTTGTGGGTTACCTTTAGCAGACAAGACTGGCTTTCAGGAAGACAAGTGAGACCAAGGATGGACAGGATGGAATAACAGATTGCAGCTCTGGATTTAATTAGCACATTCATTTACAGTGCTTGCATATAGAGAGGGGCTAGCTGCTTATTGGACACACAAGCATGTAATTACTTCATGTGCAACTGTCTGATATGAATGTATAATTGCAATATTAAGAAATCACACAAATGGTTGCCTTTGGATTTTTTCCTAGGGTCTCTCAAATTGAAGTCTCTCTTCACTTTCCTAATGTCTCTCTTCTTTTTAGCTGCTGTTAGACAGAAAGAAAAAAGTAGGCATTGTAAAGAAGTGTAACAAATGTTGATTCTTCTTATTCCAAGTATTCCACTTCTGGATGCTTATGTGGTTTCACCAAATTCTTCTTGATAATATGTTCCTTGAACTTAAAGGGTCATCATAATTGCAGCTGCAGAGAGCTGATGGAAGAAATTTATATGTGTAGTCATCAGCTGTACCTGATTCTCAATGGTTCTCTTCCTACACTCACATCAAAGACTCTTGACAAAGAAGTACGGGTGTTTCACCTCTGATCCACATAACTGTAATTGCATAAGATAACCTCAAAGACTCACTTTTCTTGAATACTTGACAGAACATAGTATTACGAAGTATCATTGTGCATCTTGGTAACTATCCATAAATGCTGCATGCTGACAATATTATCAGGGTTTTTACAGTGGACTAGTCTTATTTACTTCAGAAAGAACCTGAGAAAATGACCCAAACATACCTCGTCAAAATCAGAAAGCAATAATTATATCAGCCATTCACTTAAGTTAAAGAATTGGTTTTGGTCCAGTGGGGCAAGACAGCACACGTCAGCTGACATGTATTCCCTCAGCAGCAGTGCTGCAAGACACCCACAGGCAGCTGCCCCTGCCAGATCTCTGCTGAGACACGTGAACTTCAGAAACAGCTCAATTATGTTAATGCTACCAGCACTTCAGGTTAGAGAATCCCTGCTGTGGCTCTGTTTTATCTTCTTCCCTGAAAGCTTTGTTCTTATGATTTAAGGAACACTGCTCTGATTTCAAGAAGGCTGTCAGAGCTGTGCTCTCCAGATACAGAAGTGAGATAGGAAGAAAACAAACATTTGAATTTATTTGGAATTAAATTGGCTAGAAGAGCTGATGGAGCAATTGCTGTAGGACAAAACCACTGAACACCAGAACACATTATCACATAGCCTAGACACGGCAAGAAATTTCAGGTGAGAATGGGTACACTGAAATGAAGGCTAGGGAATGATCTTGCCTTTCATGTAGTCTTTACCTTAGAAACAGAGGCTTTGCAGCAAGACAGGCAACTGAAACTCATTCAGCGAATCTGACAACAAGAGCAAGAGAAGTTTGACAATTTCTCTCAGAATTCTGGTACTCTCAAGGAATACATTATACTCCTAAACACAACTGCACTTCAATCTTCATACAAAATTCCTTACATGCTATCCCATGAGAGGCTGATAAAATAATTTTTTTTTAAAGTTGTGTACATGTGCACTGCAGAGTATTTTCAGATCCTAGAGAAGACAGGCTTTTTTAATGACATAAAGACTAATTATCACTCAGCAGTCTGCAAGTTGTACAGGAAGACTGCACCTACTCATACAGTTCTCAACTTAATGTTTTCTGAAGTATTTACATAACATTATGGTAAAACATACCTAATACATGTTTGTGCCTGTTTGCATTTTTTGTATGAAAGAACCGCTTAAGGCATCATAATCAGGCTGCTCTGGCACATTCTAAGCCTTGCAAATTAGTCATTCAGCTCAAGTGAATTACAGCATTAAGCTCTAATTAATTACATTAAGCTGAAAATAATTACATTAATACGTAATTCACATATTAAGCCAGTCTGAAACTGGTACAACTGGAAGCTCCAGGCAAGGTTTGTGGGGTCTCAGCCCTAGCAAGAACTTAACATGTTTAATGCGGCTTCACATCTTGATGTGGTGTGAGCACTGGCTGGGGGGTGGGAATGCCAAACAATATGCAGATTGCAAGTCAGTTACCTTACAAGGTAACATTCTGGGTATCTACTGCATCTCCAACTCACTTTTCTGAGAAGTCTTAGAGTGGTTTGTGTTGGAAGGGTCCTGTAAAGGTCTTCTAGTCCAATTTTCCTGCAAACAGAAGGGACATCTTTAACTAGATCAGGCTGCACGCATCTTCAATTAGGCTGACCTTGAATGGGAAGAATGGGACATCCACCAACTCTCTGGGTATCGAGTACTCTCTACTCCTTACTCTGCTTTTTCAGCAATCTAAAGACTTTTGGTAATGTAGTACTTAATATATCTGTGTGGGCTCAAAACACCCTGTGGGAAAAGGTCCCATTTCATTTTCCACGTTATTTAAGGCCATCAGAGGGTGTAGGCACTGCAGGTTTCTGAAGAGAACAGCTCCCCTTTGTCCTCTGCATTCTCAGATGCAGAAAGAACATTCTGCTCTAAGAGAAGCATTTATAAAAACTGGCTGTTTCCATCACTTCATTATGGTACTTTTGTTTGTCTACTTAGTAGTGTGAGTAGGTGTTTACTCATGATACTGAAGAGAAACAGAGCAGTACAGAGCTGGTTCTCACTGTCCCAGTCTGATATCTGAGGAGGTGGAGAGGAAGGATTGTGCTCACTCTCTCAAGTATCTAGGCTGGCCTATATAAATCAACTACACTCGACCTGCACATAAAAGCTTTTTTGCACAGCCATGAGGATTGTTTTTAGCTTGAAAACTCTTGTTTTTAGCTTGAAAAATGGAGATTGAAAAGTTTAAGTATTGCTCTATGAACTAGATCTCTGAATAGCACCACCTTAAAAGCAGTACACATTTATGCAAAACTAGTGTGAATATTTTGTCCTGTATCTCACAAGTAATGAGAAGAAAGAATAGATAAGATAGAGTTTTAGATTCTCTCATCATAAGCAATGTCCTGGAAATAAATTCTACATATTTTTCCTGATTAACTGGGCAGCATTATTTTCCTTTTCCTTTTTTTGACAAGCAATAGACATGTACTGCTCCCACATTTTCCTTTTAAGTGAATAGTTTGTTGCATTGAAGAATAAAAAATGTGATGGGAAAAAAAAGGCTGATAGCATATTAAATCACAGTTATGAGAATACAGTTCTGCAATAGCCTATGAAATGTGATATTGATGTAGAATGCTAGAAATATTTTCTGAAATGCAGATGACATGCAAAAGGAAAGAAAAATGAGTATGAACTGTTCCTGCCAGAGAAAGTAGCAGCACATAAAAGATCCTAACCAGACAGAAGTTCTGAGCCTGTCAAGTTCTGTTTTGGTTCTGTTTTAGAAATGGGAGACAGATCCTCAGTTCTTTTTTTTCCCTTCTTTTGAACAGAAGAGAAAGATCATGATAATAATTACTGCTCAAAAATCTAGGTGGTGAAGCTCAATAGTTGAAGTTATCTGTGATTCATTTCAAAAACTTTGAAGCTGGTGCAGCAATTATTATATAACTCACAGGAATTTTATTTTAAGTTAATATTATGTTTTAATATAGAATATGTCACTAATGCACATATCATCAAGTCCTATTTTAGATATCTATCAGAGCTTTCAGGTATTTCATTTTTATGAAAGTGATTGTTTGCTTTCACACTGACAACTCAACTATGGTCACCAGTGTAGTGGACTCACAACTGTAATGGGCTGTTTGACAATGTAAGAGAAGAATTAGTTGCACATATAAGTATCAATAACATTAAAAGCAGAGTAGTTAAGCATTGAAGGAATTCCATATGAAAAGAATAAAGAAAATATTTAACATGGGAAAATATTGAAGGATCTGCCAACTTTCTATTTGGTATCTTATGCAGCATTTAAACATTAAAACATTGGTTTTATTTGCAAAGATAATTCCCATTTACATAGACATCACAGTGTTACAGTGTGCTATGGCTTTCTTTCTAAAGAATATGCAATAAAGCATCAAGCAAAGAGTAATCATACTGCTGGGGAAATTATAGTGAAAAGTAAATTTTACAGTGCACATGCTGACTGCATTCCCTGTGATGTTGTCAGAGAAATGACACTGCTATCCATAATGACTCCATCTTCCATATACAAAAAACACAAGACTCCAAGGATAATATACAATGGGTTCAAAAGCAGTGAAATAAGATAAATGTAATATATATGCATTCCATTTCAAATGAGGAATGTATTATTCCATTTCTATTGCAAGCAAGTGTCAAGAGAATAAAAAACAAGATTCACGGAGCCTGTTTTACAATACCCAGAAGTATCAATGGTGCTCAAAAAACGAATAGGAAGATTTTTCACTATGAAGTACAAAGAACATAGAAAGATAGTCAGTGCTGACTTGTCATCTGTATACAGACCTAGACAATTAAAGCAGACAAAACCCCCCACATAAACACATAGAGGTCTAACCACCAAGAAAAATAAACAGATCAGATCTTCTTAATTGTTTTACTTAAAATGAATGACAGATTCTTTCTGACTCCTTATACCAAACGTCATGCTTCTCCAGTATCTCCCAGTGTATGAACTGTTTGGAGAGGCTACATTCAAGAAAAAAAGGAATGACTTTAATGACAATTCTATAGCTGCTGGCTTTATTCATTGGAACAAATTACAGAATAAATATGCTCAAAAAATCTGAAAGGTAGTCTGATGGCTACATCAGACAGATAATGACAGTTTACTAAGAAAATTAATTACTTGGGTAGCTGTTCTACTTCTTAAATTTGTCAGCACTCCCTTAAGAGCAAGAAAATTATTCTTACATCTAAAAACTGAATAATAATTACATTCCTTCCTTACCTTGAGTCTCAGAGTTAGAAAAATAAATAATATTTTTGCACTACTTTTCATATGGAAAAGCTTTACTGTACTTTAAAATAGCTGCAAGTTAGAGTGAATATAAAATATCGGTTTGAAGTATAGAAAAGCAGAGGTGGGGAAAAAATACTAAAGAGTAAACTCAGTCTTTTTTCATTTTCACTCTGCCCAGAAGATCTTGATTAAAATGTCTATTTTTAATTATCATAATTAGGAGATTTTTATGTCCTTGACTGAGAAGTATAAAACTAACAAAAGACAAGAGTGAAAACCACATTTTTTTCATATTTCCTAATTTATATTTTCATCAGTATTAATGAAGTCTTAAGAATTAAGATATAGAAGAGACCAATTAAATCCAGTCATTCCCTCTACCAACAGCTCTGAATAATTCCATAATTTTCAGGTCCTGAAAATACAGTATTTACATACAGATGAAAAAAAAAATTTAATGAGCCAGGATCTTTTTCCCGTGCAATCTGAGCCTCACTGTTCAGATGAAGGGCAGCTCTTTGTCACAGTTGAACATTTCTAGGGGAATAGACACT
This sequence comes from Taeniopygia guttata, assembly GCF_048771995.1. Lineage (NCBI taxonomy): Eukaryota > Metazoa > Chordata > Aves > Passeriformes > Estrildidae > Taeniopygia > Taeniopygia guttata. The sequence goes on along the minus strand of NC_133063.1, from coordinate 52,882,692 downwards.
TCAGATAAGATGACTGCATGTTATTGGATCATGTAGTGTACTTAAACAGTGTATTATTATGCATTTCAGCACATCATAGGAAAAGGACACATGGTAATTAAGATCAATCATCACATCTTCTGAAGCCTAGTGTGGCAATAGAGATATTAAATACTGCTTTAGACATGAGGCACGACACCCTGGTTGACAGGATAAGGCAATTATGAGTAAACTTTCTTCCTAGTCATTCAGAAAAAGATCAGTAAGAATCCACTATTAGTTAGCACAAGCCACTCTGTCATTAGTGAAGGGGTCAAACTACCACTTGATTGTACCTGCAACCTGACAATTTTTACCTGTTAATGAGTAATAAGAGTGAGTTTCTCATTCAAAAGATATTCCACCAGCTGGCCTTTTGTCATAATGTGACTTTTAGTGTGGAGTTATGGTCTGTCTCTTGAACTTCAATACAAGCCTCAATTACACATTACTGTCTTCCCCCTACCCCCAAAAAAATGCTGCTCAAAAACTTGACTACATGAGATAAGATGGTGTTTAAAATCTTACTGCACTTCTACCTGTACTAAAAACTGAGCCTTTCACATAACTATAAACAATATTTTATTTTTAGATATGACTTTGTATGACAATCTGAACATGATGCCCAGACTTTGCCTATTACTTCTCTGTTCCCTTAAGCCATTTTCATTTGGTGACAAGACAACCACCATAAACCTATATACTTGTTCTGAGGAACAAGTTCAGAAAATACATACATAACAGACACTGTGTGGTGCAGGGTACACTCTAGATTGTTCTGGACTGCTGTTCAGGTGAAGAGCTTGGCCACAGGGCAGTTGCAGTAACAGAAATATGAATATTCAGACAGTAATGAAGAGAACTTGAGCTTTTACATCAATTCCATTATGATGAATGTACTGATAAAGCTATGATAAAAGAATACTTCTGTGGCATTTATCTATCTGAATATACTTTGCAGCCCATAACTTTTACATCTGTGAGAAACCATGACTTAGTGCTATGTGAAATTTCTGGTATTAAGTTTCAAGCAGTTTATGTATCTATAATTTTTTTCTCATAAAGAGCTGTAACTGTAAGCCTACCATAAGTTTAGTATGTTCTGATGAGATGGAGCTATCTTATAGTTATTTGATGGAATTACAAATAAATTTACTGGCATTTGAGCCAGTCTAATGCATAAGGACAATATATTACAAATAAGGATATGAGGTGTTATGATCTCTTAGCCATTTCAACCAAGGAGTTACTGAAACCTGAAGCAGTTCTGACAGTGCAGTATTTAAAGTCACAGACTAGGAAGCAAGCACTTAAATATACCAAGGATGTAGTTATCTATTAGCAACCATTTTATTTGCAGATGCACATAAAAATTGTTCAAGATTGAAATATTGTCTTCGTAAAATGTGTTTTAACAAGCTGTGATTTCATTAAGGCATTCTATGTTTATTAGATCCTCTTTTAAAAACATATAGTATTCTCCTGCTATTCATTTATAGGGAGGAGAAGCAAGGACCTCACAGAAATTCTGAAGCAAAGTGTCGATGTTTGGAAGCTTTGTTGAAAAATATTAATCCCAGAATATTTATATGTACATCCCCCTTTAAAACTCATCTTCATTTGCTCTTTCATTCTGAATCACATACTCCAAAATTTTGTAGGAAGGGTTGAGTCACCATTCATGGTGGTATTAAAATGTAAATATGGCATGGAAGTATAGCATTAGGAATGTGGTTTAATGCTGGGCTTGATGGTCTTAAATTAAGAGTTGGAGTTGATGATCTTAAAGGTCGTTTCCAACCTAAAAGATTTGGTGAATCTATGATAAACTACCTGAAGGAACAGCTGACTAATTTAATGCATTAGAGAAAGTCCTGAGAGTTAGCAGAATCAAAGCTTGATCTCCATTGCGTTTTGTTCCTTTATGTGCAATTTGCAATTGCGTGCTTAAGGAGGCACTGAGAATTTAAAGATACTGCACACCTTCATCCCAGAAGTCTGATTTATTACACACCATGCAAAAGCACAGACAGGCTCTTGCATGGTGTGTAATAAAAAACAGGAAACAGGAAAGCAAACATTGGCCAAAATGTGGAGCTGGACAACCCCAGTGGTTGCCAGCTGTTCACATCTCACAGAGTCTTCATGGAACCAGAAATGTGGCAATTACCTCCATCTCTGTGTTTGTTTTGTGCACCAACATGTACTACCAAATATGGTAATGTATAGTCTCATCATTTATGATAGCACTTCAGTGCCTAATAATGCTGTTTCCACATATAAGATGATATAAAATATTTCTTATAAGTTCCTTTGAAATTTTCAAGGTTCTTCATGGCACAAAATCACAGCAAATCATTGCCATGATGATGATGTCCATTAGCAACATTAGTTGCTACAGTAATTTTTCAGCCTAAAAAAATGATTTGTGATATAGCAAGATTAACTTTATATTAAAAATCAAATCAAAACATTATAATATATAATTGCAAAACTTGAAAAAAAGCACTACTCTCAGAGCTGTTTGCAAGATGACCCTCTTCTTTCTGAGCTTGCTACTTTACAAGGGTAGGATACAGAACTGATGGGCACAATGAGAAAAAAAAAAGAAGAAAAAATAGATTAAAACAACAATCTTCAAAAATCTTTTGAATCAGCCCAAAATAAGGGAGGGAAAACTAAAAAGTAAGGTATTTGTATCAATTGGCTGTAGTTGGAGAAATTACCACCATTGCATTTTTCCATTGGCTTGCTGGTTTCCTAATCTGGGAGTTTAGTTACTACAGGAGCTGCAGTAAAAATCCTGAGCTGGCAGGATTCACATATCTCTACTCTAGCCTATCTATAGGAGACGGGGGAATCAGCTGTTTTGGGCAACCATACAGTATTGATGTTTTTTCATTTTCTTTTTTGTTTTTTAAAGTTGCAAAGCTGTGATACAGAATGTTTTATTCATGCTATATTGAAGATGTGAATAAAGCTTTACTTCAGAGGCTGAACTACTCACTGTATGTGCAAAATGTCTGTAGGACAGTCCTGTATTTTGACTGTGAAATAACTTATCTCCTGGGGATTTCCCTAACATCACCAAGCGTGATCAATGGCGCTCATCTTGCTTTTGATATGGGAAAATTAATTCAATGTGTGTATGCCATGGAGAAACAGAAGGTAAGCATTCCCAGTAACCATCTAAAAAAGCCTGTCACATAAGCTTGAATATAGATGTCTTTTGCAGAGTAGTTTATCTTGTTTTTAACAGGAACCCAGGAGAATTTTGTGAAAAATATGTAAATGAAAAACTGGATTCCCAAGAGATATGCCAGAGTCAAGAGTAATTGTATCCAAACTGTAACTAATGAACAAATGATTCAGTGAAATATATTCTGTATTTCCATTCACTACCATCTGTTATTGGCAAGATACTTTGTTCCCAGCTACAAAACTCTGAGCAAGCACATGAGCACCAAATTGAGGGATGAAAGTGAATGCAAGGAAGCATTCTGCAGTGCTGCAAGGACGAGGTATGGCTGTTTTTCACAGAAGCACGTGTATTTGCTCTTCCATGCCAAGCAGAATTTAAAATTTACCAGAAAGAGGGGAATGAGGTATTGGTATCTTGAAAAAAATTCCAAGACAAGAAAAGTTGCTCTTTTTTGGCATGAAATGCCTTTTCATCGCAGAGAGCAAGGTTGTACTACATGACCAAGTGTTTTCCACTTGCTGTGTACTACAAATTCTAGTTGAAATCCTGTTTATTTCGATGCAATAAAAATCAAATAAGAACATTACTTAGCTGTAAAAAATGGTGTTGCTGTTTCAGTAGCTAGCATCCTTCCCTTAACTGTACCTCCAGTGTGTTAAAATGAGACTGTACTCCCACATAATTCCATTTGGACATGTAGAAAAGAGGTATTGACTAGATTATGGCAACAGGCAGCAGGATGATCAGTGTTGGACTTAAAAAGAGAGCTATGTTTTTTTGTCAGTTTCATATTACTTCACAACATCCTTTTAGGGGTATATTAAAACTATTTACACTAGTTAAGCAAAAGTATGGAAAAAAATTCCAAAAAAATCACAGACTTGTGGAAGAAAGGAAAGGGATATATGTGATTCACAGTTTTGTGTTCAAAAACCTTTAATTCTACTGTGCAAACAATGGCTATGATTGCTTTAATATTAGCATCTATAAAGTTGATTTATAAACATTACTTAATAAAGCAGGAAAATTGCATGGTTAAAGGCAGTTTTCAACTACTTCCACTCACTTCCACTCACTTAGTGAGCTGCAGCTTACCTACAACTATTAACACTCTATCTATTTCCTAACAGCAGTGGCCATGTATCTGCCTGTTGAGGTAATGTGAGAAATCAGACAAGTCCAGATGATAATATTTCATAGCAGAATTAAAGATTTTTTGAAATTTCTGTCATTTAAAGGAGACACCAAGTATCAGAAAACTAATACTATTTAAAACATGTCAGTTCCTGCAAGAAGTCAAGAACTTAAAAATACTTCTTGCACCTGCCTCTATTGGGCTTAATAATTTAAAGCCTATCTACCAGAACCAGCATTGCATTTATGAGCAGTTTAAAATGCATACAAATGAGTACTGACTAATTAAATCCTGTGTTTATTACCTATCATATGAACTATACGCTTTATGAACTATACACTTTGTGATCTATACTGAAAGGATAATATATTAAAAAAAAATTTTTTCTTAGAGTGCATGTAGGTTAATAGACCATATAGTATAAATGGTGTAATATAGATGCAACAGTAAATGCCAGCTATATGTGCAATATCTGGAATTCAGTCAGGAAATGTTTCTACATGGTAAGGAATTAAATATATTTTATTTTATTTTATTTTATTTTATTTTATTTTATTTTATTTTATTTTATTTTATTTTATTTTATTTTATTTTATTTTATTTTATTTTATTTTATTTTATTTTATTTTATTTTATTTTATTTTATTTTATTTTACTTTATTTTATTTTATTTTATTTTATTTTTATTTTATTTTATTTTATTTTATTTTAATTTTAAACTCAGTTTTGCCTTGTGTTTATTTTATCTGAATCTATCCTTTCTTTTCAGGTTACATACTTGTATTTCATAACAATCTACAGAAAAAGAAATGAGTGCTTAAGAACCTAGTTTAAAAATATCTTTAAAGATTTCAATTCTTTGAGAGGATAGAACTTTCTGAACCAGACTATAATTTAGATGGTGCCTTTATTAGGGCACTATAATCCAAGACAACATTGCAGTTGTCTTTTCATTTAGCTTAATAAAGAAAAAGTACTGCTTCTATAACTGTCACTTTCTACCATAATTTTCCATGTGTGGAAACTGAGATTTAACTAGAATATTCAGTCTGACAGCATACCCATAGAAGTGTTTAGAATATCAATTATATTCTATCAGCTTTCCAATGAGTTCACTGTTTTATGGCTGATAATCAAATCTCATGTTCCTTTTTCTATTCACTAACATTTTGTATAGCAATGCAAGGTTACACTGAAGTCCATCTAGCTCAATATTTTACTTCTGACAGCAGGAAACATTTATGAAAAAAATAAGAAACCGGACAAGCCCAGAGTGATACTTCCCAAAATACATTCCATGTGAGATTCAATCTTTAAGTTGTAGACTACCTTCAGGAAAGAAGATAAAAGTCTAATCCAGATAATCTAGAATACAGAAGGCAAGTTTTATTAAGTTATTATATGTGTTACTATTTTAAAAATTGAAAATCCAAACTGTGTGGGAATAAGTTCAGTCTGTGAAAGAAAGCTGGGGATAGTCCAGGGATGCAGCTGCATCACAGCTATGATCATAACTTGGAGCTGGCAGGTTATGATCATCATCAGCTACTCCAGCCTTCAGGGCAGCAGCCATAGAAAACACGGTTAATTGGCATTGCTGTTGACACTAACAACTCGTGGGATGTCCTAACAAAGCAACTATAAAAAAAATCATGTGTCTGCTTCTTTCTGAAGCCTGCTTGGAGCACGAGTAAGGAGACTGACTGTGTCACAATCGGCAGCAAAATGGTAACGGCTCCAGCTACTGTGTGAGAAAACTGGAAAGCAGATGTCCTGCAAATTGCTCCCGCTGTACTAATGAGACAAGTAACTTGTCCTCTTGGCAGCCACCACTCCCAGGAAAACAGTGAGCAGTGCAACAAACTGTGAGCCAAGAGCCCCCATCCTCTCCTCCCCTCTATTTTCCACCCCAGTTCCTTAGGGATGATGAGAGCAGGGGAGAGGGTTTATTCTTATCTCTGCTGCTAAGAAGCCTTGAATCAATTTGCATATCTAGTGTTTAGTATTTGCAGTAAAAGAGGTGGGGGAGAATGATTCCTGCCCAGCCACAGTTAGGAGTTACATGGCAGAATTAAGAGCAGTTTGTCAGCAAGTCGCAGAGGTTGCCTGAGAGGTTTTACACAAAAAGCAAGGAGCATCAGTAGCACCAGAGACCTCCTTGAAACAACTCCCATGGGTACTGCCAAGATTTCAGCAGTAGAATTAGGGCCTTTCTTTTAGGAAAGCCATAGATAGTTTGCAATCTAATCTGTTGAGATAGCATTTGGCATTAAACTCATTCTAACACAGCAGGAAATCTGGTTAATTCTAATGGTCAGAAAGACTTGAGTCAGAACCCTGATTCAGTTGATCTCCTTTAATTTCTTCGCTCCATATATGTCCATCTGTTTGGTAAAACTCTCTAAGTATAGTAAAGAGAGAGGATAAATTAAAAAAAAAAACACTTGAGTTTTCACTTAATATGGGAGTGGTATTTAATCCTCATTTTGTATTTTCGCACCTTATTTTTTGAAAGCCAAAGAATTGAAAAAGTGAAAGATTTATTCTGAACCTCTGATTTTTTTTCACAAAGTAATGTGACATTTGCAATTGGATTTTTAGATAAATCAGCCCTAAAGAAGGCTAGTAAGCTTTAATGCATCACAACATTTTCTAAAGCATGTCATCCAAAGTGGCAGTAATCCACAGTTCTTCTCTCTATGAATAAGAGACAATATCTAAAAATAGAAGATAACACTACTTAAAACATTTGGGATGACAGCCATAGGGCAAGGAAGAGGAATATTCCAGTTTGATTTTGAGGGACTTGCAACCCAACTTAAAATGATTTTTTTGGTCTCGCCCCAGATACAGCTAATGGAGTGATTATTAGGAGTACCTAATAATGCTATCAACACCCTGTAGAGCAGATCAATTAATAGCCACAGCCATAGTAGATATTAAAAAGCCTTAAGATAATTCAAAACAGAACAGGACAAGTAATTTGGGTATTAGAAGAAAAAAAATCATAATCAGGAACCCATGTAATTAATTTTTACATTTTTCAACAAACTAAAACAGAAAGATCAGTCCCTCAGAGCAGATGAAGCAAGGGAAATGAGTAAAAACATATGCAGTTTTAAATGTCATTAGAAAAGAAACAGCTCAAGAAAGTGTTCAGAAAACATTTAATACATGGAACACTCTTGGAGACAGCACTCTGGCTACTTGACAAGGCTGTATCAGAGCAGGTTAAATGTAACTGGTGGAGGCAGCCTGAGAAATATAAGGATTTGATATGGGAAAAAATGCTTAACCAAAAACAGGGAGCAAAGAGTATCCTGTTGGGATACCTGGAGAATTCAGCCTAATCTGCAACAAACTTGAAAAATAAGATTTGTCATGCACCTTGGCCAAATAGCATTATTTCTCCATGTGTAAAATTGCATCTAGAGAAAGAACCAGTGGTAGGTTAATGTAGTGTGCCATGATGTTGGCTACATTTTGTTGTGTTTGCTAGCAGTACACAGTTCCCCCTGGATGGAACAGGTATATCTACCATGTTGACTCTTGCTTTCAAACACAAAAGCTATGTACCCTCGAGAGAGCACAGATTTAGTACAGTTCCTACTCCATACACATCAGAGTGTGGTAGGTGTGTTTTTTCCAATGGTTAGACACACACTCTTCTCCCCCAGACTGGAGGCTATTTGCATGGAAAAAAAACCCAAACAAAAATAGGCAGGCTAAATTTTTCAACTGTTCAAAGGGTGAGGATAACAAAAGTGAACAGAGAGTAAGTTTAGAAACATCAAGTGAGGTGATGAATTCATTACATTGAGGAATACATGGCTGACAAATGGGCGCAGTGCTTCACAATTAAGGCACCTCATGCTGCCAGACAGACCATTTTCAGCATTTTTTCTGGTGGTGTAACTAAAAGACTCTGCAGGTAATCTGCAGTGTGGAGAAGGCCTCTTAAAAGTGTCTGATTTCTTGATTATGATATTTTTTTACCTGTTCAACTGGAACAGTTCACTGTACCACAGCAATAATCCAGCAAACATTTTGCAGGTGACAGGCTCAAAGTCATGAGGTCTTTAAGCAATGAATTTTTATCTGAAAATATAAAGTGAGTTCAGTATTATTAATACCCCAAGAGTCTGAAATTGTTCTCCCAATAAAATAGTAATGCAACCTTGGTACCAGGGGACAAACTCAGTGATGGAAATATAAGTTCAGTGTAACTCACATTCAAGCCTCAGTCTGCTGAGTCAAGTAGTGGTGCTAAATTTTACATTAAAAATGTTCTGATTGGAAATATCTGCTTATTTCAAAGTTGGCAATTTATCACTATTCACATTAACTGAATGTGACTCAATGTCACACAGGGAAGGGGAACTATATCACCTTATTTTTTAATTGCTATAAACAAATCTGAACTTGTCCCTAGGTATGGGAGAGAGTACATAAATGCATTAAAATTAAATAAATGCAAAGTTCATACCTATTCTACCCAAACAAATATATAGTTAAGACAATAAAAAAAAAATAGATAAATAATGAAGGCAAGCACTAATATAGCCATTTATAGTTCACTTGAGGATGTGATGATAAAGAGAATTAAGTCAAGGAATAGAAGTTACAAGAAGTGGAGTATTAAAAGACAGAAACAAAACCAAATTAAACAATCAAAATTCAATAATAAAAACAAAACCACCACCACCAAACAACAACAACAACAACACCTGGATTTTTAATACTACATTAAGCAACTTAGCCAAAAATATAAAATAAATCTGTACTAGTGAGTGCTGAAAACTGCATATAGCTATCTGTACTGCTACTTCATATGAACTTGTATAAAAAGTCCTAAGTCTGACTGCTTTCCTTCACTAAGAGGATCTCATTAGACCATTTTAAAGAACAAAACACAGATTTGCTTAAGCAGCTTCTAGATGGTTTCAGGTTTCTTGCCTCATTTCAGTTTCTCGCTTTGCTTGCAACAAAACTAGAAACCAAATCAAACCTAAAAATTTTGTTTCACATTAGTTCTCACATTGCCTGAAACCACCCATTCCACTTTGTGGGGTCTATTTCAACGTTTAATTGTTCTCACAGAGAAAAAAAAAGTCTTATATAGAGACAGAATTATCTGTCTCTATATAAGAGAAGCAGCCTATGCCTGTTGCCTCTTGTCTTGTCATTCTATACTCTTATGAAGAAAGTACCTCCATCTTCTTTGTCACTGCCTTGTAGGTTCTGTAGAACTGCAACCATGTTCCACCTCAGTGGCCCTCCATTTGGCTCCAATTTTATATCTACAGCTGGAGGGGACCAAAGCTGGACACAGTTTTCTCTGTGGTGTTCCAGGAAATGCCAGATTGAGGGGGACCATCACATCCCTTGATCTCCTGCCTGTGCCCCTTCTAACTGGACGGGGATGGCCCTTGCTGCTGCCAGCCTCAGGGTGGCTCTTGTGCATCTCACTGTCCCCAGGACCCCAGGACTGCACAGCCCTTGCTGAGACAGTCAGTGCCCACCTAGATTGCTGCTCAGGCTTATTTTGTCCCTTGTCTTTGTTAAGCGTTATACAAGTTCCAAGTTTAAAGTCTGTGCCTTTTTTCTTAATATAAGACTAAATTAATTCATGTTAGAGATGTCCAAGGTCATAATCTGGTTCAAAGAAATAAAGGTTTACATTACAGTAAAAGGGCTCCCCTGTTTCTCAAGTATCACAGAATTCTGTCTTTCCCCTGCTCTTCATGACAGGTCAGCCAAGTCACAGCAGGTTTTGTACAACACTTTCATGCCTCAGGCTGAGCACCTCTGAGGTGCAGCTTATTGAAAACTAGCATGTGATAACAGAAACCATTGCCCTTTGAAAATATCCAGTATGCACATATGGTAGAGCTCAAACTTTCATCCGCAATTGGAAACTAAACAGGATTTTCCCTGAGAACAAAGGAACCTGGAGATTAACAAAAACAAGACTTTCTTTTTTTACTTTTTCCCCTTTAATATAAGAATAGAAGAAGAAATCTGCCCTCCACACAATCCAAACATGAACCAGAACGATAGTTTTCTTTTTTCACTGCTCCCTTACAGATCAACTTTCCACATGAATGATGAAATAACACTAAAGCATAACTTCAGGGAATATGTACACTTTTCTGCCCATTTCCTTTAAGCCCCTCCCCCTCCCACCCATGTTTGAGGTTTATTCCCTCGATTAGAGAAGCTACTGTCCTTGACAGAGTAAAAGGATTTTTACCAGTTTCAGCTTTTCCATTTGACAGGCATAAGAAATTTGTTTTCACAGAGGGTAGGTAAGTGGAGGAATTAGTTGTGGCACCACATCATGGATGCTGCAACTGCAGAAGAGACATCTGTAAAACACACAGACACTAAGTCTCTTGAAATATTTTTATTTCAGTGCTGGGAGACAGAGCAGCAAAAAATGTCTTTCATTCTGCTCTAGCAATTCTCATCTGTACGCTATCAGAGATAAGGTTATGAGCTGAACGACTGCTTGTCCTGGTTTATTGGTGGCCTCCCCTATGTTTTTATAGTTTCATTTTGCTGACACAAAACTGAAACAGATAAACTGCAGCTTAAAAAGGTGCACATACTTTCTGTAGTTGTATCCAAAAGGCTAAGGCCACCTAGGGATTTCCTTCTGTAGTCAATCAGGGTCCAAACCCTACAAATGGAGGCCATATTTACTCAAATTCTCTATGTTTGCTCACTAAATCTAACAAAGTATTCAAATACAGGTTAAATTAAAATGTAATTGTCAGGTTTGTAGTTTAGGACTTGGAAAAAACATAATTATTTCTTTTAATATCATGCACTTTTGTTCAACTTCCTTCAGAAATGGCTTGGAGCAAAAACATGTCAATATTATTACCGTTAAGAGCATCTCTTTCACTCTGACATGCTAACCCTTGCAATTTATACAGAATGCCAGAACTGTACAGCCCTAGGTATTCAGCAAATTGCTAATTTCAGAATCAGGCCCTACAAAAATTGTGACAGTTAACTGATTATGTTAAGTCTTTCAAGACGAGTTCTTTAGTCTGAATGGAAATGAGGCATTTATATGAGTTACCTGGTTATCACTTGCTAAGTGTAGAATAGAATCCTAGCATTTTTATCTCTCCTACTTGCAACAATTTGTTTTATGAATGCACCAATAGAGAAACTGAGGCAATATCCCAAGAGCTTCATATTTTATTTTCCTTTAATGATAGATGGAGCTCCAGAGTGAGATTATTTTTTTCAATGTGATGTAAGATTAAGAAAGGCCTCTCCCTTTTTTTCAAGAAAAAAATATAAAAGAATAGCATTGATTTGAAATTGTGCCTAGTGCAGATGGTGATCATACTGATCTAACTGCTTCAGAGTTATGGAATAAATTGCAGTCTTAGAATGTAATGCTTGATCAAAATGAAATTGATATTCAGAGGCTGGATTTCACTGACAGTTGAGGCTCCCAGAATACTCATTAAAATTCAAATGTTATCTTAAAGATTTTCCTGTTTTGAGTCTTGTTTTGAACAAAGTAAAATCTCAAAAATATAAAACAGTCACAAATGGTGGGATATAAAACCTAGCATAATCTTCAAGTGAACCTCGCAAAGTAGTGGAAATTCTAGAGACCTAATTGACATATGAAAGCATCTAGTTATTAAGTTAAAAAGTTAAATTTATCATATGATACTGCAACCTTAATTTATCATATTAAATACTTCACAAATAAAAAATCCAGGAGACTAAACAAAGCAGATGTAGACAGTTCTGTGCTTTACTTTAGAATCTGTATTATCCTGTTCTGTAATCTAGGATAATCTAAATTATCCTAGATTTTAAAACGAGAAACACTGCTGATTCCATCATTCAGTCAAAACCCAGAAGCTGTAGAATTTTTCTTCAAATGATAGGATCATAGAATCATTTAGATTGGAAAATACCTTTGGGATCATGAAGTCAAACTGTAAACTTACAACGTCCAAGTCTACCACTAAACCATGTCCTTAAGTACAATGTCTATACATTTTTTAAATACCCACAGGGATGGTGACTTCACTACTTCCCTGGGCAGCCTGTTTCAATGCTTCACAGCCCTGTGCAGGAAGAAAGTGTTCCTAATATCTGATATAAACCTCTCCTGGCATAACTTGAGGCCATTTCCTTTTTAAAGAGACTGATCTCAACCTCCTTTCTGGTATTTGTAGAAAGCAATATAGTCCCTCCTGAGCCTCCTTTTCTTTAGGTTAAATAATTCCCACTCCCGCAGCTGCTCCTCACAGGATTTGTGCTCCAGACCCTTCCCCAGCTCCATTGCCCTTCTCTGGACTCACTCCAGCTCCTCAGAGTCTTTCCTGCAGTGAGGGCCCAGAACTGGACACAGCACTCGAGGTGTGGCCTCACCAGTGCCCAGCACAGGGGGACAATCCCTGCCCTGGTCCTGCTGGCCACACCATTGCTGATCCAGGCCAGGATGCCATTGGCCTTCTTGGCCACCTGGGCACACCCTGGCTCATGTTCAGCTGCTGTCACCAGCACCCCCAGGTTCTTTTCTGCTGGGACACTTTCCAGGCACTCTGTCCCAGACTGTGGCTGGGGCTGTTGTGACACAAGGGCAGGACCCAGCCCTTGATCTTGTTGAACCTCACACCATTGATCAATGCAGCCTGTCCAGATCCCTCTGCAGAGCCTTCCTGCCCTCCAGCAGATCAACACTCCCACTCATCTTGCTGTCGTCTGTAAACTGACTGGGGGCGCACTCGATCCAGACAACTGATTAAGATATTAAACATGATGGCCCCACTCATGACTGGCCACTAGCTGGCTGTAACTCCATTCCCCACCACTCCCATCCACTCCAATTAGCGTGATGGTTTGCAGTTTTTACCAAGTAAAGAGCACACCAGTCCAAGCCATGAACAGCTAGTTTTGTTTGGGTGAATGCTGTGGGAGACAGTGTCAAATGCTTTACTCTGAAGAGCAGGCAGATGACATCCACAGCCTCTCTCTCACATGCTAACCTGGTCTCCCTGCCATAAAGGGGGATCAGGTTGGTCCGGAAGGACCTGCCCTTCATAAACCCATCTGGCTGCATCTGATCCCTTGTTTGTCCTCTACATACCATGCGACAGAACTCCAGGTGATCTGCTTCATACATTTTCACTCATTCAGCTTCTCTATGAACATTATAGAAATGGGGTAACAGTGGAACAATTTCCTCTGCTATAATTCCACTTTATTTTTCCCTAACCCCAGGAACCACAAATAAGTACTATTTCATCAGTACAAAACAGCTATTTTAAAAATGATAATTGTTCAGCTATAAAAGGTTCTACTTAATTAATATAAGTTATATATGTAAATTTAAGCCTAAATAAAAGCCATGTTCCCATGCTACATATATATTCTATTTCTAAATAGGATAATCAGTGTCAGATATATAAGATAATAATGAAGTTTTATAGGTAATATACTTATTTAATAATAATTTCATTCTAATCCTCATCACATAAGGTCCATGGTAATTACAGGAATCCTTATTATCTCTCCTTCCCCCATCCTTATTTTCTTATTTGCTATCCTAGTGCACAACTATGTTTTAGGCAAGTAATTTCATGGACTTATGCACAGATCCTTTTTTCTGAAAGGTACAGTTAATTTAGAACATCCCTCCAAGGTATGTTTGTAGTCACAATTATCTCTTTTATTCTGCATTTGCTTGCTCTGACAAAAGACAGTGTCTTCTCTCATTCTGCCTCCCAGGCACCTAACTTTGTTATGCTCCTCCAGTTCTTCATAGCTTTCTGCCTATAATAGTCACAAGTGATTTCATTTAATTTAATCAAATGAGTTAAATGCTATCTAAACATCATGAGGAGGGGGAGAGACCCACATTTTTCTGATTTTTTTTCCAATTGCAGAATTGTTTAGAATGAAAAAATATGTACTTTTTTTCTATCACAGTTTTGCATTGTAACATAATACTGCAGATAGCTGAATAGGTCTTTACAGCCCTTTCTTATTTTGGATATTTTTTCATAGTTCAGATGTTAGAGCTTCCTATTCATTTGAGGTTTAACAACAATGAAATTTCTAGGCACCTTAGCTTTGTTCCACTGCCATCACCATCATCCTCTACTTCTGAGCACCGCAGGGTGTCAGGGATGAACCAGCTGCACTCCCCCGTCTATAGAAAAAGTATCAAGTATACAGATAATCACCTGCTTGTTTACTGCGATAGTTACCCATTCATAAATGGAGCCTGTCACTTCAGAAACATAGGGCAGAGCCACAAACAGTAAGCACCAATGAGAGAGATAACAGGGTGCAGAGGGCTGGTGAAGGGAGCTACAAGAGCAACCACACATCATTATTGCTCCTTAAGAGTTTGGTCTTTACAGCACAAGATTCAGGGACTGGTGTTACATTTCTGCAGTGAGTAACTTGTCGCATACACATTAACTTCTCAGAAGTGACTACTGCTTTTATTAAGTTGTGGGTATGCCTGCCCACAAAATAAGGGTGATGGCTTGCTCAGATTGTCATGAACTGGTACAGAAAACTGGATCAGTTTATTTTGAAATAAGAACAAATAAAAACCAACAAAAAATGCAACAAAACCCAATATCTTAAATAAATTCAAAGAGATGAGATTAATAGAAAGGTCTCAGAAATGCAAGGCCATTTCTATACCTAGGAAAATCCTCATACATGTAATCACATTTATCTTTGTTCTAAAACAAAAGAAACAACAGACACTCGTCCCATTATCATATTGGAAAACAGGGGAATTGCAACAAAAATTTACAGCTGTCCAAAATGGTCACAAGCCTTAATGTACAGAAGGCATTAGAAGTCTGCTGATTTTTTTAGGTGACTCTACCTCTTGTTGATATGGAGCCCCTGATGAACATCTATATTAGTCTTTATTCTTCATCTAATGTACTTTTGATGATAATTGTATGGACAAGTTGCAATAAAAGGTGACTTCATATCAAAACCTTTACTTCTACTACATTTACTACTAATACACAATTATGTTTTCCAGGAAGCCCTGAGATTGATGTCTTCCACTTCCTTTTAAATTTTGAACATTTTATGACATCTCATGTTTATTAGTTGTTAACAAGCTTCAGACAGTGGGCAGAACTATCAGCTTTTATTTCAGTGTCATTCTACAGGTGAATCAGAATAAGTTTTTGGGCAACTTATCTTCTTGAATAGCTAAAAATCCATAGCTTATTTTGCCATTAGGAACATAATCTTGTTCTTGAGACCTAGGACAGTTTATGTACTCAGCACTGGCGAGGCCACACATCAAGTGCTATGTCCAGTTCTGGGCCCTTTAGTTTAGGAAGGACATTGAGATGCTCAAACTTGTCCAAAGGAGGGCAACAAGGCTTGGAACACAAGGCCTATGAGGAATGAATAAGGGAGTTGGGGGTGTTTAGCCTGGAGAAGAGGAGACTCAGGGGAGACCTTATCACTCTCTACAACTCCCTGAAGAGTAGCTGTAGTCAGGTGGGGGTTGGTCTCTTTCTCCAGGCAGCTACTGACAGAACCAGAGGGGACACAGTCTTAGGCTGCATCTGGGGAAGTTAAGGTTAGACATCAGGAAAAAATTCTTCACTGAAAGTGATTGGGCACTGGAATCATCTGCCCAGGAAGGTGATGGAGTCACTGTCCCTGGAAGTGTTTAAAAAAAGACTGGACATGGCACTCAGTGTCATGGTTTAGTTGATGATGAGGTGTTAGGTCATAGGTTGGACTTAATGATCTCAGAGGTCTTTTCCAACCTAGTTAATTCTGTGATCCTGTGATGGGGTTTTTTTTTGGTTGTTTTTATCCTACTTATCATGTTCACAAATATTTGGTGCTTTACTTGATGTAAAAGAACATCCAGTATTAAATACCTCTCTCTTCAGTCAAAAAGATATTATGCAAAAACTTCATCATTTCATTGGAGTCTGGTACAGGGCAAATAAAACAAGTTTAGCAACACTGTAAATTACATTGGCTTAGGCTGTAATACCTCAAATATGGGTTGAATTAGGAAAAGGAGGATTACTACAGATTCTAGAAAAGAACAAAGCATTTTTAGGAAAATTTATGTATGATTTATGTATGCTTTATGTATGTATTATGTGAAATTTATGTATGATTTATGTAGCTCATAAATCATAGCTTACTTAAAAGTTTCTTTGCAATGATTATGAAGATCTGGAAGGAAAATCAATACAAAATTCCTAACTTTTACAGTAACTAATTTACACGATTATGTATTTTTAAAAAAAGATTAATCAGTTCATCACTGCGACTTCCAATTTATTCTATTTCAAGGACAGCTTTCTGCAGTAGAAGAGAGAACACATGTAGATTAAATTTTTGGCAGTTAAAGTTACAAGAGAAAACAAGACTCACTATAATTCACCAGTGCAGGAAAGCATAGACAGAGAGCATGGAAATGCACTAAAAACCTACTGGTTCCTACCCTAAATGGTGCATGCTGTATAGTCAATTAAATGTAAAAAATAGGCTTTGAAGTTTTGAATCTTTTTACCCTGAAGTATGGTGTTTTATGACATAGAGCTGTTGCTGGAAAGCACAAGGGAGAGAAGAGCTGACTCAAAAAGTTGCCCTGTTATCTACTGCTTGTCAGCTGCTTGGATCTCACGAGTGAAGTGGAAATTGGCATCTGTCTTGACCTCAGTAACCACAAAGTGATCAAGTTTAAAATCTCTGTTGACAGGACAAAATGTGCCAGCAAAACCTCAACTCTGGACATAAGGAGAACTGACTTCTCAGTCCAGGCTGTTCAGGAATTTAGTTAAGTCCCTGGGAAAATGTTTTTCCAGGTCCAGTGTCCATGTTTTTGCAGGTGCTGGTCAGTTTTTAAAAATCACCTCCTAAGGGCAAAGGAGCAGGCAATTCCCAAATGCTGGAAGTCAAACAGGGGAGGCAGAAGGCAGAACAGGAGTCTTCTCTTGGAAATAAGGCAAAAAAAGGAAGATTAATGTCCAGTGGAAGCAAGGTTGTGTGACATGAGAAGAACACAGAGATGCTGCTTTTCAAGGTATGGAGAAAATTTGTGTGGCCAAAGCTGAACTGGAGTTGAAGCTGCCCAGAAATGTGGGGGAGAATAAAAAAAGTTTAAAAAATATATTAATGGCAATAGGTAATGTAAAAATAACATCAGCCGATTAGAGGATAAGGAAGGTCACCTCACAAACAGGGACATGGGCAAGGCACAGGTGTTCAACACATTCTTTGCCTTCAGCACAGATGATGGAACAAATGGAACAAGGGGGTTGCAATGCTCTGAGCTGAAGGACCATATCAGTGCAAAAATGATCAACTCCCATCAGCCCTGAAACTGTGTAGTATTAGCTGCTGCAGCTGGATCCCTGCAAATCTATGGGCCTGATGGGATTCATCTGAGAATCTTCAATGAACTGGCTGATGTCATTGCAAGACTCCTCTCAATGATTTTTGAGTGGTCTTGGGTATCCTGAGTGGTCCCAGCTGACTGAAAGCTGGTGAATGTTGTCCCAGTTTTCAAGAAGGGCAAGAAAGAAGACTGCCGAAATACAGGTCTGTCAGTCTCAATTCAGTGCCTGGTAAACGTAGAGAAGATTATTGTGGGAGGAAATTGAAAAATATCTGAAAGACAATGCAGTCCTTGGTCACAGCTAGCAAAATAGGGGAAAAGTCCTGCTTATTAAACCGGATTTCCTTTCAAGACAAGGTAACTCACCCAGCTGAGCAATGGGATCCAATTGATGGAATCTTTTGGGGTTTCAGTAAAGCTTTTGATACTGTCTCTCAACGTATCCTTGTGGACAAAACGTCCAAGCCCACAGCAGGATAAATACAACCTGTGGTTAGTGAGGAGCAGGCTCATGGGTCTGGCACAAAGAGTTGCAGTGACTGGGGTAACATCAGACTGTGACATATCACTGGTGGGGCTCCACAGGGCTCCATCTTAGGCCCTGTGGACTTCAACTTCTTTGTAAATTACTTGGGTGTAGGCCTGGAAGGGATACTAAGCAAGTTCACAAATAATACAGGACTGGAAGGAGCTGTTGACTCCCTCAGAGGGAGGGAGGCCCTGCAGAGAGACTCTGACAGATTAGAGAGATGGTCAATTCACCAACCATATAAACTTCAACAAGGGCTGGTGGCAGATTCTGCACCTGGGATGGGGCAGCCCTGGATGTACAGACAGACCGGGCAATGAGAGGCTGGGCAGCAGTGCCATGGAAAGGGCCCTGGGGTTCTGGTCCATGGCAAGTTAAACATGAGCCAGCAGTGCCCTGGCAGCCAGGAGGGCCAAGGCTGTCCTGGGGGCATCAGGGACAGCACTGACAGCTGGGCAAGGGAGGGGATTGATTGTCCTGCTCTGCTCTGCACTGGGGCAGCCTCACCTCATAACCAGATATTCCAAATTTGAAACGTGCTATGAACATGGTAACTCAAATTATGATTTTGATGGTGACCAGAGTGGGAAAAATAGAAAACAGAAAAGAACCTTTGAAATTTCAAATGTGACTATCCAAGTAATTAAATTTTTAAATGAAATGAAAAAAGACTAGTGCTTTCTGTAGACAGTATGTTTTATGAACTGAAGTTTTGCTGGCCAGACAACACTACAGGGTGAGGTGTTTCAGGAATACAAATGGTAATTAATCAATGATTATATAATGACTAACATCAAGTAACAGTAATTAATGGAGAAGAAAAACTTATAAAGTCCACTTAATATAAGAAATATAAGAACACTTAAGCTGTTCTCAAATAGAGAAGAGCCTCCCCTACAGCTGTTGCAATATACAGGAGTAATATCCAAATTCTAAAACTTCATACAGACTAGCAAACCCTGACTGTTTTAGTTAAGTGACTTCTTCGGGATGTTATTTTTCCCTCAGGAAAAGCTTCATGGCAACTGTAACATACACAACTGTACGTACACAGTTATGTTGTAGAGTACAGGTGTATAAAATGAAAACAAGGCCAAACTTTGTGAAAGTAACAAAATATTATTGTTTTCTGACACAGTTTCTGGTTTATGCAAGTAAAGTCCTGGAAGCTAAAGCTGAAGAAAAAAAAAAAGGTAATCTATTTAAAATTTCATCTAAAAGGGGACTTCACAACACAGAGCTTCTCAGAGGATTATGTATGTTTGTCAGAGAGCATCCTGAACTATGCTGGAAGGAATCTAGGACAAACTGATTGCACTGCTAAGGCACTGCCTTATGGCTGAACTTAGAACAGCTGGGACCTTTCTTTCGTGCTACTGCAAGCTGCACCTAAGGGGTCATATTAAAGTACACTACAGAAATTTTGTATTTCTATATTAAGATAGCAATTTAAATTTATTTTATTTAGGCATAAAGCTGACATTTGATCCAGAGGACTATTAATCAAATCAGATGGTGTCTTAGTAAGCTATTCAAGTGGGATGCTTATGCTCTCTTTCAATTTAAACTACCAAATAGATTAAAATAAATTAATTATATCCTCAAAAAGTATTTTCTTTTTGCTAGTAGATTTGTACATCACTATAAATAGCTCATAAAGAAGCTTACAGTTAATTCAATAATATAAAAAGAACTGCCTCATAAACCAAATCTGTTTTCTAACTGAAGCAATATCCACTTACAGCCTAATTTTCAGAGACACCAATTAACCTAGTGCACCCCAGAAAATGTTGTGCTTATTTTCTCTTTCCTTCAGGAATGTCATCCTTTTAGGATGAATCTTTTGGTTTCTCTGGAGAGTGAGTCAATACCACATATCTGAGACTGCAAAACTGCAGAGGCGGAAGGAACACAAATAAACTAGAGGAAATGAAGAAGGATTTAAGGAAAAACAATTTATATAGCTCTCATGATCAAGATGAGTACTTAGATAGTAGTTTCACTATGACCTAAGTTGCAAAGACAATATGTAACCCATGCTTGCATTTCTTGAGACATGGTCTCCATAAAACCTTTCAGAACTACAATATTAAAAAAACAGTAAAGACGTAATAAGACTTTATCATAAACTAAATTTTATTAAAACAGTAAAAAAATAAACTGACAAAAAGTATTTTTAAAATTTTTTATCTGAAATTGAAAGTTTGAAAATTATTATTTCACACTGATCACATGTATTAATGTGATGTATAATAATATATAAAATATATGCTATATATAAATTTTACAATATTAATTATATAATACTAGATAATAATATATAATGGAATATACCTTGCGCACATATATATATTATCTTTTTTAGCTGGAGATGTGTATTGGAATAAGCATACTACTTTAAAAAAAGCATTTTCTCTTTTAATTTCTTTCTAAAAATAAATTTGTCACAACGAAAAGTGTACAATCACTATCTGAAATACACACAAATTTACCTATGTGCTTTGCCCAGCAACAGTCAGAACTCCATTGTAATTTTCATAAGTGTAGATCAACCTTACAGAACAGGAGAAAACCAGGAAGAGTGATCAGAGAACAACACATATCCTGTATCAAAGATTATTCCCATCTTTAGATGAGTTATCCTGGGCTATTTAAAGCTTACATAAGCCTCTTTTAGAATATTTGTATGTATCTGATGACAGGAAGCAATAAGTTCGTGGTCACTGGAGGACAAAATAATAATGGATTTTAGTTAAAAACATTCAGGCTAGATATTAGAAATGCTTCTTTTAAGACAGACATCAGGCACAGACTGCCTGTGGATGTCATGGAATATCCATAATTTCTTAAATACTACAGATACTTCACAGGTATTGAGAATTATAAATTAGTGCTGGTGTTAGGTATGAGGCTGTAAGACAATTTTCTAGGATCCTTTTTAGTCAATGATTGAAAATTAGGTTTATTTTATATTCTGATGGCATATTATGTTTAAGCTCTGTAATAAATTTTAAGGTCTAAATAGTAAATTTTTGGTATTTCTTTGTTTAACATATTTGTCCCCTGTTAATGTCTGATTATAAAATTAGCCAAATAAATAATGTTATAAACAACAATAAATACATAATAATGCAGTCTAATTAGTAAAGTTATGCTAACCAGATATGAGATTAAATGCACTTTAAAAGTTTATGGGCCATTTTGAAAGAAATTCTGCTTTATGGAACTTGATTATGAAAGACGCAATATCAACAAAGCCCTCAACCAATGGCATCAATCCCGGACCTCACTATATTATTTAGCAACACATTTTATTCAAAAGATGGAAAGAGCCATATTTTCTGTTTGCTTTTTGGTGCACAGAGTAATTTTAAGATGCAAAGTTAACTTGTCAAGACCTTCTGAAGAAATTTGTTAGGTCACATAAAATCCATTATAAAAAACCCCCATCTTTAAAGTTAGAATTATTTTCTCATTCAGTGTCAATTGAGAAGTCTCCTTCTGGGAAGGTTGCTTTCTATAATTAATGAAGTTCTTAATGTGACAGATGTTGACAACATGATTGATTATGTGCCATTAAATACATTGCAATATATTGGTGTCAATGATTTAATAAATCAGATTGCTAATCCAAGACACAATATGCAAATTTTCTTTACAAGGACACCACTGTTAACAACTACTGAGAAGGCTCTGTCCAGCGTCTAGCACTTTGGATTTATGGTAGGCAATGAGAAAAATGTTACGTCTTCTCTCTCTGGTAACAAAGAAGCCACTTCGCTGCTGCAGAAGTCCTTCTTTACCTTGGATCCTTCTGGAAAACTGGATTTTGATTAATATTCCTAATTTCTTTCCTACATTCTTTTTACTTGAAAGCTTATAATGCATAATTTGCTGTAGCTCCTTTAATTTAGTGGAAATATTGATATAATTATTTTAATCCCTTCCAATACTCGCTGTATTGAAAGCCTTTTTAGCCAGCTTTTTAAGTTTCCTTTTTGTGTTTCAAACTAGGTCATGACAGAAACACAGAGAACATGAAGCACCAAATCAAGACCTTACAACAAGGGACACACTTATTAAAAGAGCTGGGCAGCTGCTATTTATTCTGCAGACCTCAGTGAAGCCACAGCATCGATTAGCAGGCAGACCCACAGATCTTATCCCAGGGCAAATCTGCCTCTGGAATAAGAGGGAAAACCCTGGCTACAGTACTGAATGATACTACAGGAGGTCTTTTATCTTCTGGGAGCACAGAGCCAGGTCCTGAGAGAGTAGTCTGGATTAGGCTGCCCATTCCAGAACACTTAACTCTCACCACCTTCCACTTCCTTGAATAAGGAGTGGAAAGGGATCTGTGTAACAACTGAAGCTGTGCCAGCTGAACCCTTAAAAAAGTATGACCACACAGCTGCTCTAAGTCATTGAGCTCTTTTGCTTCTGATGGTTTTGTGACGATTGATATCTGTTAAGGCTCTCCAAAATAGTTTGAATCACAGAGTTGCATAGCTGTAAAGAGAAGATTGAGTAGGGAGCGATGATTATGCTTATGGTTATTGTTTTGTCATATGAAACTGCAAAAGCATTTCATGAATGAGTCATGGTGAATTACATTTAAATTATAGACTGTGACTCACTGATTTTCACATTGTTTTATCCTTCCAGCGTTCTTCTATAAGAACCTAAGAGATAAGAAAGAGCCTGCTTTGTCAGGCCTGGAAAGTACATTCATCTACAACCAACCCATCAGAAAGGCTAAGAATAAGGAACAGATCACCCTAACCAAGGAAAGAAATTTGAAAATATTTTTTTCGCATCTTTGACGTGTCACAACTTGGGGGAGCTACATGCTGGAAAATCTACACAAAGCCTTCTTAAGTGAAAGAACAATCCTATGTATGGCATCCCAACATCTGAAGCTGTATTTTTCTTGGTAGGTTTTGACTGATTTCATCACTAGAATACACCAAGCTAAATCAATCATCTCTGTGGAGGAAGAAAAAAGAGTTTTGTTTAAATAAAATAAACTTTCCCTAGCCACAGCATTTAACCCTTTATAAATTCCTGGCCCATTATTTTCTCCTTCTGAAGTAAATAGTCTTCAACATTACTCTATACTGTGGACTGTCAGAGTCCAGGACATCCCTCTGGCAGTCCTGGCTGTCTCGAGACCCTGGCAAGGGGCTCGGAGACCCTGGCATAAAGTCAGAAACATCTGTAGCTTTGATTTTAGCCTGTGGAAAAAGCTTTCAATTTTGTATGAGGAATTACAAGTCACAAGGGTTTCAGTAGTGTGATATTTGAACTAACACAGGGTGGAAAAGTAGAATTTTGGGATTTTTAGAATGGGGTTCAAGGGGGTACAAGATGGAGGAATTTGGATGTGCCCTAGACTTCTCCCTTCTCTTGTCCTCCATGCCTTGCTGTGATGGTGGCACTTTTCTATTGGTTTGAGGTAGAGATTCACAGTCTAACATAGATGATGGGAATTGGTAAAGAAATTGCAAACATAAACACACAGTTTTGAGTTTGGGAGCTGCCCAAGGCTTGAGGGCAGATGTCCATGGCCTCCTTGCTAGCTAGAGCTCGGCAGGTCAGAGAAAGAATGTCTAGATAAGAAAAAATAAACAACCTTGAAAGTGCAATCGGAAGTATTCTAGGCTCCTTCTTTGGCTGCTCAGGCTAAGGGAAGCGAAGGCTTTTTATGATTTCTTGGGGTCACCCTGACCTTCGGTACCCTGAGAGAAATCAACACTGGACAACACAAGTTATGCCAGTATTAGCTAGTGTCCTAGTAGCTCCATGTTAGCTTGCAGCACTAAGACACTGAGACCATTCAGAAAGTGGCACTGCTGTAGAAAGCCCTAGTTAGAGCTAACAGAGGTTTGGGCAGTGACTTCTGTCACTGCCTCTGTCCGTCTGGTGATAAATGTAGCTCATATGGCAGCATGTGTTTCTGTGTGATATATTGCTGACTGAAAGATCAATTCTTGGGGTTAAAAAAAATATATGCATAGAAAACTATATACCTATTAATGTTTAAATAGTATTTTAATCTCTATATAGGTAAATATAAACAGAAAATACACAGATCTATTAATACATAAGTATAGAGGTATCACATATAAAGTAGATTATGAGTAGATATTTTGTAAAAATATAAACAAATTAATATATTAGATATTTATTTTTCTATATAGATGTCTATAATTATATCTAGACATATCTATTTAAATATACATGTGTATTATACCGATATATACATAAGTCTATGTGAAATATTTAAATATACAGACCTAAACATATGTAGAAATTATGTATCTATAATTATAAAAACATAGGTATACTATAGATTTAGGAAAGTATATCTGAGATACATCATATTGATTTCAGAAAAATAGGCTTCAGTCTGAACTGTGACAAGTCAAAACAGAAATAAATTCAGTAAGGAAAAACACATAATACTTTGGATTTTAATAGACTGTTTCATCTTAATGGGAAGCTTGTTCCTAATATTTAAAAAGGCATTAAGACTTTTAATTTAAAACTACATCAGGTTCCAAATTATTAGACAATATATTGTATTACTCTTTCAAGATTTGGCTTCACTAAGCATTCTAAAATCAACAGAATCATCTTGGGTTTATGCTAGTATTTTTGATGCATATTAATCTAGTGATTAATTCTCACATTGCTGAGAAAAATATAAGATATTTGGTAAGGCAGAGGAATGTTTCAACAGTAGATTTCAGATACAGGCCAACCCAAGAACCACCAAAAAGCTGAAATCTTAAAGATACTTCAGTTCAGTACCAGAAAACTGGTAGAAATTCTCAGTATTATAAGTAATCTGTTGCATCAGCCTGGAATCTCTACTGCTCACTGTGAACTTACAGAGCTACTAAAAGCCTTTGTTTTAAAGAACATCTGTAATTTTATCACTTCTTCTCCTCAACTTCAATTCTCACTGTTTAAACAGCTACAGCCTAGTAGCAGGCCACCATGGTATGAGGTAGTTGTGTTTACTGAGCTCAAAACCATCACATGATTTTCTGGTCTGAAAGGGATGACCAGGCTCCAGGAACCAGGATGAAGAAATAGCTCACCAAAGAGCACACACACAAAAGAAGGTAGCCATGGTCAGTGTCCTGAGAGGACAAGAGGTTTGGCTTACAGGGACTACCCTGCCTGCACAGGGCTGAAATCTAAGTTTTGCAGGATGCTAAGTAATGTTCCTGTTATGGAACATTAAGTAATGCTAAGTAATGACCTGTTATGTCCTTGCAGGCAGAGCTTCCCTTTCAAGCTTTACCAAGACTAAATAAGCAAGTATTAAGAAACTCTTCTCTATCCTTTTCAGACCTGGAGTGTTCCTTTTACCCCTCTGCCCCTGAAGCCCGGCTGTTTGCTCCCTGCAGTCTCCCATCTCTGCACTGCAGTTACCTGCCAAGCTCCCTTACTCCATGAGTAAGCTCAGCTGCTCTCCAGACAGGAACAGTGTGTCCTACACGCATTTTTTGGGGGGAAGACATTTTTACAGATGGTGGAGATGAGAGACGACACATATAGGTGTTTCCTGCAGCAGAGAGATTTAATGGATGTTTACAGCTCTTTCTATAGGCCTTTTTGGAAGACCCTCCATTCAAACCTGATTGGCTATGATTGGTTACCATCCAGCTCATTGATCAATAGCTCCCTGCTTACATTCATGTCAGGGATTGGCTCTCTGTAGCCAAACCCCTCCTGCTTTTACGAAGCATGCAGTCCATCTGTATACTGTCATGAGACTTTGGTTTATACTCTATGACCCAACATCCATAAACATCACTTAAACTATAAAAGTAAAGTACTGTTCTTCTCAAAGAACAGAAGAGGAAAAAACCCCAACCAAACACATGGGCTTTACAACATTAACTGCCTCACTGCACCTACACTATCCATGGAGAAGACTGTAAGTAGTGAATGAGCAGAGGGATGAAGGTGTTGGGCAAATATGCTTTTATCAAAACCTAAATTTATATGGATGTAAGTCCTTTAAATGGCTTTCACTTAAAGCAATTAAGTCAAATTAACCAACTTCTCAAGCCTTTCAAGACTTGAGGACTTTCTGAAAGTGTTTCTGCAATCCAGGAATTCACAGGCATAAAGCAGCATTTCACTACCTACAAGCTGACATCCTGTCAGTGATGCTTTGCCAGGATTATCTGCTTGTTTCAAAATAGCATTAAAAATAACAAAAAATACAGCAAATCTGTTGAGATAACAAATAAAAGGCTTATCAAAAGTCTTAGGACTGTATGAGGCATATAAGCAGGGGAAATAGTTACATAATATTTTCAGAAGCACCCCCAGTCCGTGTAAGACTGCTGTTGTGGGCTAGGACCTTAGACTAAACAAAACCAAAACACACTTTTTTCAAAAGAATGCTGGAATGTAAGTTATATATATCTATATCCAAGCATCCTGGATCAATTCCCATATTTTCAGAGGCTGTGCTGCCATCTTCAGCAGCTAAGGTTCAGAAATATTTAAGACTGATTTTAATCTATTCAGTAATCCTGCTCTAGAATTTTTTCTTTCTGGGGCTAAGTATTCTATAGAAATTGATGAATACATAACTAAAAATACAAAGTATTTCACATTACTCCTCAGCAAGGGATATAATTTACCCTGGACTTTCAAAGACCTGTACTGTACTTAATACTGAGTTTCTCTGAAGTGTTGCAGTTAAGTTATCTCTTCTGTATGATAAAATAAGTGAGTGGCTATCATCCCTAATTAGAACAAAATAAATAAGGGCACAAAAATTAAAAGAAACTTAGAAGAAAAATATTTAAGTCTCCAGCTCCATAATAAAAAACTCCAGATAATACAAGCTCTGAAATGGAGCATTATGTTTTATTACAGATACATTCAGCAAGGAAAGTAATTATACAAAAAAGAAACAAAAGAGAAAAAATTTATTTCTTGTTCTGTATATGCATATAGAGGGTTAGCAAGATAAGAGCACAAGATCTCCTCAGAAGGAAAAAAAAGGTTCAAGATGCATTTTATGATTGTGAAAAAACAGATGGCATTGTAAATGTCAGTTAGAGTCAGGTGTCCTAATTATCTGTATGGTTTATATTTGAAATTTGTGAGTAAAGTCACATCATTATGCCCATGCTTCAAATTCCATCTATAAAGCCAGCCTTTCCAGGATCAAATTATTTCCACAGAAAACATTTTTCTATCAGAAAATGTATGAAGCTAGAGTAGGACACAGTTTATGGGTTTTAGGTTGCCAATCAAAGATGATTTCTGCTACTATCATGCACCATCTTGATACTCAGTCACTTAAAACAAATAAAAAACCCCATCAATAAATCCACAAATCAAACAACCTCACTGAATAAGAAATAATTCAAACAACAATAAATATGTTTCACAGCTACTAAGATGCAATACTTCTAACTCTCTTCAAAAGAAAGAGGAAGCATAAGTGGAAATCTTCAAAGAATAGCGTAAAGAGTAGACTATGTTTCATACAAAGAGAGAACAGAGCTTTTCATTTTGCAAGAAGATATCAAGAAAGACACTGATAAAACTCCATATCATCAGAATTAGAAGGCACCAAATTGATTAGCTAGGAGACCAAGACACCCTGAGAGATTACCTTTCACACAGATTTTATGTAATGTAATCATTTAGTGCAGTGTGGTTAATACAACAGACTCAATCCTAGTTCATTGTATTTACTTGAAAATGTTTGAATTTATGTTTGGGTAATCTACACAGCTGTTTTAATTCCAGTCAAGAGTCACTTGACTTTTTGCAAAACTGGATGGTAACACAAATAGCAGCATAGTAGAAAATTATGTCAAAATCCCTGTTTCATCCTTTCGGGCTTGTTACCTGGAATTGAGATATATCTATATAACAGGAAATAATTTTTTTTTTTAAATAGAATTTTTGCCACCAGAAGAAAAACTCTATGAATCTAGATATATTTAAATTCTTCCCTGTCAAATTGTTAAATTGATGAGTGAGGCTTTGCTACTATTCTAAGTAAATTATTTTACATTAGGAAGCACAACATTTACGGATTAACAAGGTGGCAATTTCTTAGTTTTTTTCTTGTATTTGAGTAGGCTTTTAAACACATCTGGAAAAGACTAAAAGACTTTTATCACACTCAACACACCTCAAATACAACAAAATCATAGGCAATAGATCAAATTAAATAATTTCTCAAGCCACATAACTCCTAGGAACAACTTTCTCTGATCCTACTGACTAATGAAAAATGACCATTAGATCAATATAAAGCCTCTTCATGTGAGATAGGACAAGTTAAAAACTGAGACTACCAGAATCCAGAACAAAAAATACAATATTTTTTCACTCAAATCATTTAAAATGTGAGAATAATGCTTCTATAACATCTACACAGAGCAACTCCTATTTAAAAACATGAATTTAAAAGCTGATCACCTGGCCTGCAAATGTTACACCCATCCTGTTGTGGATATTCTTCTAATCATGTAAAGATTCTCATAACTGGAGCACTATGTGACAAGTAGTCTGAATTGATTATGGACTGGATCTCAAGAGTATTTTGAAGTTTTGCAGCATGCATATTATAAAAGTATAGAGAGAAACATAACATTTAATGTTCATAAACTTAGAGGAGCCTACCTTAGTCTATTATTCATTTAATGTATTTCCTTGGGACAAAAATATTTCTTTTAAATAGCCTCAAAGTATAATACATGAGCAAACAGAAGTATCATGGATGCAATTAACTTTTTTCTTGAGATCTTGGTTTATTAGTTAGTTTATTCAAAATGACAATTAAGTTGACTATTTTACAGCTAAAGACTGTTTTCTTACATATATAAAATCCTTGCAGTGGTATTAGTTTTTATGGTGAGAGTTTTAATTGAGAAGTGGGAGGTATTAAGAAACATTAAATGCTGATAGCAGTGTAGAGTCTAAAGAGATTTTCTCATCAAGGATTTTTCTCAGGTCTTATCTGTGACCTCTTGCAGTGCAGAGGCTGAAAGAGGACTGAACACACTGTTTAGGGAATTAACAGACAAAACTTGACTTTCAGAGATCTTAGATGCAAGACCATTTTTGCAAACATCTATTCATAAAGGCAAAAAGGCTTCAGTGGGGTTTCACCACATTCACCAAATGCAAATGTGAAGCAAGCACTAGTGAGATTTACTCTGACAAGTGACAGAATATAGCCTCAAATCAACTTTGTAGGACAGCTCCAGGAAACTGCAGTGGTCTTCTCTGAATTCACTGCAAAATCAAGTTGACAGGACACAACTGAGAAGGAAGTTTCAAAAGCAATTACATCATCTGATTTGACTCTGAAAAATGCAGAGAAGTTAGATTCAGATAATTCCGATATCTTTGTGGCTACAAATATTTTCTGCTACTACAGCAATCAATACGAGAATGAGAAAGACCAACAAGGTGAACCTTAGGAAAAAAATGTGAGGTTGAAAAAATGGCTTCACACAGTTACTCATCTATATCTGGGTTTTCCAAATTTAAAATATTATTTAGATGGACTGTGCAGGGAAGTATTATCTGTAGCCAATATCATATATATCAAAACACATATAACTTGATGTTACTATGCTGATAAATGTGAAATTCAGACCTCACTTTTTATGCAGTCTCTAGTTGCAAATGATATTTAATTTTTAGAAGTCCTATTTCAATATATTACTTTCTTCCATAAAATCTGTGTGGGTACTGAGATTTGTTAGACTGTTGTGGGGAAAAGGTCTGTGGAAGGTCTTTTGAAAAAAAAGAAGTTTCTTGGACTAAGTGAAAATAATTTTGCTGAGAACTGCTAGAAAGTGTTTTGAGTCAAAGATTTAAAGTTTGCTAGCCTGAAACTTTAGGTTAAATTTTTTGAATGTTTGAATATATGAAGCGGGAAATGTCAAAATTATGAAAAAGGTGAACATTAATGTGAAGATGAGTTAAGAAATTTAAAAATTTAAACTCCTGCTTTAGCTTACAAGAGTTGTGGCCAGCAAGTCTCTAGAAAACTAAGGTAAATACTTCCAGTCAAGAATGTAGTATGCGTAGTGCATTGTTATGGCCTCAGGAATCACAATATTATTGATTTTTTGATCATTCCATGTAAGTTTCAGGTGAGGGAGATACTGAGCCTATTATTTTTACAGGAGTGTTAAATCATTCGTCTCTTCTTATAATCTAGCTTTTAGCATTTGACTGTATTGAATCACATAACTAAAGCCTGTGTCTCCAAAAAACTCTCCAAATGACCAGAGACAGAAAAATTCCAGATCTGCTTACATCCAAAGCCCCATTATCTTATGATCTTTTATGATATATAATTTATAAAACTAGAAAGCAACACACATTGGAAAACCATTGAAATTCATTACTCTAGTAATGTAGACCAGTTAGAACCTCTAAAATTTACTTAAGTAAAATATTATGCATTAAAATCTATTTTTACTGCTACAGCTAATATTGAGCAATTACACATCTGAGAACTTTATAATCATGCTACATACTCTACATGAATATTCTGGATCATGACAAAGGAAGTATCTCTGACTGTAGGACATGAAGGACCTCAAATACCAACCAAATTATCTATTATGAGAAGAATACCCAAGCTACTAGAAAAAGGTATGTCTTCATCTTACAAATTGCTGACAGCCATAATTTGAATTACTAATTTTTAAAGCATTTTTTCTCAGAATGAAAATTAAACACTTCATTCTGCATGGTATAAATTTTGTTTTGGAGGGTTTGTTTTGAATTATTGTGTTCAAGATTTGTGAACAAAATTTCGCAGGTGTCAAATTAAATTGACTTCACAGCTCTCTTCTATCCTGTCAGGCACATATTCCTCATGACTCAGGCTGAATCTCTAAAGCTGATCCAACTGCTTTAACTTCTAAGAATCAGGGGACTTGTTGACCACAAGCCCATAGAAACCAGTTCCCTTCCAAGAATATTTCAACCTGAAATTAACATAGATGACAGACTGTTGACTGTTTCTAGCCTACAGCTGATCTCAGATATCCACTAGAGATGTACAATCAGTTAACTGGGAATATATCCATCCTGAAATATGCTGTACTGAACTCTCAATATAAAACCCCCTACTTATTTTTAACAAAAGATTGTGTGTTCTTGGGTCTTGCTCTAGAGCCACCAATCTGAAATGCAGTGGTATGACATTTTAGGAGAAAACTAACAAAAAGCCCAAGCGACAGTGACAGCTGGCAACTCCAGTGAATACAGGAAAACCTGGAGCTTCAAATCTTGTGGATTTCTTTCTGTAACTGCCACCTGTTGGAGCACGCACACTCATGGTTTCAGTAGCAGCTCTAATGAACCCTTCCTTTTAATTTCTGCCACTTTTGCTCCCTGATCACATCCAGCATGCCCCATGTCCCAGGTCATAGACCAGATAGAGGGCTGCTACAGAGGTTGCAAGTGTCAGAAGCTTCCCCACATAAGCAAGTTTGGGATGTTGTCACACATAGCAAGGGTATCCAGCCTTCACAGAAAAGGAATTACAGCCAGGAACAGTTGCTGCTGAAGGAAACACAGCTTTTACTGTCTTTCCTTCTCCCCATCTTTCTGTTCTGTATCAGACATGGCAAGTAATAAAGCCTATCTTGTTTTACAGAATATAGATCCTGAAGTGTTACATTTTCCAGCAGGATTTCTCAACATTGCCAAAGCCATATGAAGTGGGCTATTAATCTATATAAACTGTGGTAATATTTTAAATGCCTGCAATTCACTGCTTTTGAAGAAGAGATTTCAAAGCCCAAGCTTTGAATACATCCAAATACCCACTGTGCTGAGTTTGAATAGACACTGAAAAGCACTATGTTTTTAAAGTGATCAAATGTGAGATGCCTTTCCCTTTTCTAATCAACTATAGTAGACACTTGCAATAATCCAGAGGAAAATTGCAAGATATTCTTACCCAACTTGGCTGTACATTTTTACCTTCCTGTTCCTTAAGCCTAGTCATTTATTGCTGCTTCATCTTTACCATCTTTACAGTACAAGACTCCAACTCTGTTAGCAGTACTAGTAAAGAGGGTCTCAGTGGGATTCAGAACTCCTTGTCCTTTTGCAAGTTACAAATGCATAGAGCATTTCTGTTCAAAAATCAAAGAATAGAATAAAGTTATAACAGTGTTGTAATGACATTTTCTTATGTTCATTAAAATAACTCCCCAAACAATATCTAACAAATAAAGTTTGAACTTATTTTTGCTACAGCAGTAACACTCTTAAGCTCACCCTTTGATCCCTCTTTTGCAATTCATTGTTCTTTCTCACAGACTAGAATTTCGACTATATTTTCCCATCCTCTCCATTCTCGGATTTGCACAGGAACTGGCCTGTTTTACTTTTCTCAGATAATTAATGAAGTCTATGATTTGATTTGATTTAACAATTTCTCTCTTGTTAGAACTTTTGTTCAGATTGCAGATGTGGTACTAACCACTGCTGATTTACACTGGAAATTTGTCTTCAGGATAATTTAAGAGATTAAACCATTAAAGTAAATAAAACCACCACCAACCACCATCCAAAACCCCCAACCAATGAATGAGACAAAAAACCTCCAACCAACATGGAAGAACATATAGGCAAGCCAACTCAATGCCTAGACAGACAAATCTGTTCATGAGCAAAACTTATGATTAAAAGTCCTTTAATTGTTCTGCATCAAACTAATTTTTCCTAACACACAGAATCTGCTAAAGTAATTGGAACTATGCAGGTGACACACTAAAACAACAACTGAGTTGTGAGACAACAAGATCTCACAACAAAATCTCCAGTTTGTACAGCAGCAGTATTTCAGCTTTATTTTATCAGTATGCATACTACTATGGGAAGGAACCTAGAGGACCTTTCAGGGTTACATGTTCTAGAAAATGATCAATGTCTTCTGATCATTAAGAAGGGGGCCCATTAAGAGAGACCATTAAGATTTTCAATACAGTAGCTCAGCCAGTTAGGACTACCTTGATTTCCTCCACCTCATCCCAAATCTCCAAGTTAATATTTCTTATCATACCTAACCAAACAGGTCTTTACATCATTAAAAACCAAACCACTCACTGTTCAACTCAGATGGAGTCAGGCAGGTCCTACTCCACTAAGACTATTCTCCAGCCCCAAGTCACAGTTCATCCTCTCATAGGCATTTATTCATCCTGAGTGCAAGAAGATAATCCACTATGATTCTGTCTTGTTTTGCTTTTTATCTGTGTTTATGCAATGTGTGGTATACGCAGTAAGAGTGTCAGTTCTTTCCAGAAGGACCAGATTCCCTCTTGGTGCACTATACGGGTCCTCTGTGAATCTGCAACTGATAGCTCATTGCTTTGAGGTCACTTTTTCATCCTGCACTGCACTTACACACATCTAATACTTGGCTCTTGAAAATCAGTCAGTGCAAAATGAACAAAGTATAAACATCTTCAGTGGGGAATTTTGCTCTCATTTTCAGCTGTTCTTTCTTGTAACTGGAAATGTAAGCTTTAGGCACCTGGTGCATCCTTTTCAAGTTTTCCTCTTGTTTAAGCACTCTTTGCTTGAATGAGAGAGTTCTCGGATCTTATGAGACCCAGTTTAAACCATGCACAGATTTCATACTGTGATTTTATGATAAATTATTGTCGTGAAAGGAACCTGTAATCATAGCCAATCATTACTTTCACTATTGTAGCTGCAGAAGTTACAGGCTTTTAGAAAAACGTGGCATCTTATATTTCACTTTTAAGATTTGCAGCAGAGAACAAATGTAAATTCTAACTAAAATTTAAGTAATTCCATTTGGGTGCTTTGAATACATGGAACTTTTGCTCTACTAGCACTTTTTTGAAATATGTGCCAAAGGTAGTACGTAAAAAATCCCAATCAAAACCTGATAAAAAAATAGTAATGTTTCAAAGTTCACTCAAGCAAAATCTATAAAAAACTTGTTTAAGAAAAATCAAGTAAAGATCTTAGAGCTGGATGTATGTTCAAACGGCTTAACACCATAATACTTTGTGGTTTTGTAGTCTGCAAATAGCAATGACCATTTCTTTAAACATTGATTTCTATGCTGTTATATATATTTAACTCACTGAGGTCATTCATCTGCCTTCCAAGGGCTGAGTATTTTTATTCTTCATGAACAGCATTTACTTCATACTTTCCCTGAGCTGACTCTTCTCCATCCATTCAGACAGTGAATTGCATACACAGCTGTACCCCACACCATTTTTACAAGTATCTTTTCATTACACTAAGTATCAGCTGCCAGGAGTTTCACACCAATTCACCAGAGCACACCAAAAATAGCATCCTCAGCACTCAGCAATATGAAATGTTGAGTTGCCTTCATTTCTCTAAATTCCTTTAAATAGCATTCAGAGCAGTCACTTTATTTTAACTTTGGCCTCAACTTAACACCTTAATCCCCTTTCCTCAGGAACGTGCCATTGAGCACTCTGAAAATATTCCTTATCATATGTTAGCTTACATAATACATGATTGCTGTGAATAAAATAAATACAATACTAACCTGTAATGAAAGCCAAAATTTAAGATATAATATGTCTCTATTTTTAGCTGTAGCTATATAACTCTAATTACTTTCAGGTTCCATGAGACAAAGGATTCTGTATATGGTGTTGCAGATATCCCTTTGAACAAAAATCTCATCAATGTAGTTATCTTTAAAACTAACCGTGCATCTTTCTACACTTATCATTTATCTTTTTTTCTTTCTGCAACTCTCATTGGATGTGAAATTATATATAACTCCTTAGGATTTTGGCTTATTGTAAATGATACCATTTCCTGCAATTATTTTAAAGATACTTGCAAAGATGTCAGAGACAATGTCTTTATTGACAATGCCTTGAGCTAAAAGAGGATGATGGGCACAAACTGTTGATTGTAGGGCTGAGTTTGGGTATCATAAAAACAAGTTTATCACTAGGATGGTAGCCTAGAAGTTAGAAAAGCAGACTCCAAGATTTCTGTAATTTCTGTCCCTTGGAGATTATCAAATCTCCCATGGGCAAGGTTTTGAGCAAGGTGATCCAGCTCTGAAGACAGTTCTGCTTGTACAAGTAAGGTCCAATATCCCCCCATGTAATTTTCAACCAAATTTTATTTTATTTTTGGGATCCCTATATAAACAAAAATGTTGCATCTTCAATTTTCATTAGCAAGCATCAAACAGAAGCAGTGGTCTGGTTAATACCTCAAACTAATCCTTTTGGCTTTAATTGCAAGTGCTTCTCAGTGCATGGACTAGAAGGCTGAAAAAGTTGTGAAGAACATATTGCTGCTATAATGCAAAAGAAAGTGAGATTTGCAATTCAAATGTGTATGAAGGCCATGCCTGGAGGTCTGCAACCAAGACAACCTGTTGGGAGTTGTATGGGAAGTATAGGGATTGTTTTTTATACAGGTTATCTATTTTGTTTAGCACAAATAACTTTTTCTCTGCCTGAAACCCAAGTCAGCAGAAATTGCATTGACTAGATATGCTGAGGATAATACTGATTATCCTTTGGACCATGAGCAGCATTTTTCTGCATAGTAGCAAAAGAAGAATTTCTCTTGCTTTCTACAAGATGTAAATGGGCTTCCTTGAAACTCCTTTAAAAAGCCTGTTGTCATAGTGTAAGAGGGAGAGATATGCAAAAGCCCTGCCAGCTTTTGGTACTCAGTTTGATGCTGTTGCTCATTTGAAAACATCAAAAAGAACTTGCACTCAATAATGTGTTCTGCCAGAAGCCATGGAACTTTCAATTACTTTAAACCACTGATTCCAGAAAAAAATTTTGCAAAATTATTACTTCTGTCTCTTGCCTGTACAGTAGTTGATGCTCCTTTAGTAATATCTCTGATGATGCTCATCCAGGATTTTCTTTCAAACACAATTCTTATGCTAAAAAACTGAAAAGGAGATTTTTCTTATGTTTTTAGATTTTTTTTTCCCCATGATATTTAAGTAATCTGAGGAGCTTTTATACTCCTTCATTACAGCAAGAATTGTCTACATCCACAATTGTTCACTTTGGAAAGAGAGAAAGGTTTTACCTTTTTTTCCCTTGGTGTTTCTCAAAGCCAAACACTGCATACAGCACACGAATAAAATATTGTCTCTCCCTCATTTCTTATGTGCTGCTTAGAAGTTACGTAATACAGGAATCCAATAGGTTGATTTTATTTATACAGTATTTCTATAGCAGCTGATTTAAAAAACTTACAATGAAGCAGTTTCTTATCTACTGTTTGTCTCTTTAAACTGTTTTCTATGAAAAAATTATAATGAGTACATTAAACTGTATTAAGAATTTCAATTGTGCTTTTCGTGGACTTATGAGTTTGGCAGAGATTACCTCTGTGCTGGTCAGCAGCTTGATGTAGTCCTAAATATAATTTTAAAACAGGCTAGCCTTTTGGAAAAAGGAAAACCACCAGAGGCTAAGATAGTCTCTTCCACAGTAGTTGTGAGACTCCACCACAGGTTATTCTGTAGGTTGTATTAACTAAGCATAGGATCACGTGATAACTAAATATTGTGATTTTAATTTAAAAAAACCAAAGGTTTTGTTATTCACATGGTAACAGGTTTACAATAAAATTTATCTTCTTAGTGGAGGTGAACCATTACAGTCTCACAGCAGAGCAAAAGCTGTTAAACTGCATTGGGGTGCTTCCAACTGTCTCACTCATCTCACTCACACTGCAAGAAGGTCTGAAAGCCTTAGAAAAAGTCTTCAGAAAGAGGTGGATTTGGAAGGAAGCTTTCATGTGCATTCTGAGTAATCATCTTGCAAAACAGACTACTATACCTCCTTGATATAAAAATCCAGAAAAGTAACACTGTGAACCAGCAGAGAGAGATGTTCAAAATCAAAGTATTTATCCATTGGAAAGGACATTTAGCTATAAATTTGAACTGGGGACTTTGTCTCTCCTTTCCTTTGCTATCTACACAGTAGAGATGTAGTGTAAGCTGGTTACCTAGACACTCTTCCTCTTTAGTCATTGAAAAAGGTATATACAGAAAGTAATTCTACCTGCTTTGGAATGTGAACCAGAACATCTCTAAGAGACCCTAGACAAACCAGAGATCCACTTCAAGGGTAAAATAAGTGAAGGAAAACTCCACAAAGTGAAAATTAAAAAGAAAATGAGGAGGGTTTGAGAAGCTGGTAAAGATCAGAGTTGTGCTTCGCAGGTGCTCTCTTAAGAAGGGAAGCTGTAGTCAAGATTGCACAGGCGCACTGATTTGTTAAGCTGTATAGACAGCTGGCAAGTGTAACTCCATGAATAATTATGAATACAATAATTTGCAAGTGCAACATGCAATCCATGGAAAGAATTACTTTTTCAAAGTCAGACTTGTTAAGACAGCCTTGTACAGCCTTCTGCAAGCAGAAATGAACCAACCTTGAGGCAGTCATGGAAGGGAAGTTGATGTGATGCCAAGCTAGCTTGGCAAAAAGTAAGTTGAAAGGTAAAATGAACCGAGTAGAAGTTGCATTACAGGCATTCTAACTTTAGATTTAGGCCTTACTGACCTACATCCGAACTACAGCAAAGTATAGAACTCTGGGGGAAAAACAGCCAAAAGAACACGTGAAAAAAACCCAACCAATTGGAGTCAAAGGGTTGGTTCAAGCTATCCTGACTAGGGACCTGGAGGAGGAGTATTTCAGCATCTGCTTTTATTTTTCTAGAAAGATGTAAAGATAACTCTAGATGCATCCAACTAGACTTCTCATTTGTATTTATCTTTAGCAATACATATTTACATGCAGTATTTAAGTGACTTTTCCTTGTGGAATCTTTAGAATCTGTTCATTAACTTTTGTTTCATGTCTTTTATAGTGAGGTTTTAAGTACACAAATACTTTCCTAACAAAGCAGAAAAGATACCTTTCTACCAATCACACAGGTATCCCAAGGTGTTAAGTACAC
The DNA here is from genome assembly GCF_048771995.1 of Taeniopygia guttata. Taxonomy (NCBI): domain Eukaryota; kingdom Metazoa; phylum Chordata; class Aves; order Passeriformes; family Estrildidae; genus Taeniopygia; species Taeniopygia guttata. The sequence continues at coordinate 52,844,396 of NC_133063.1, read as the reverse complement.
AAAATAACTGTCCATTTTGTTATTAATAAGAAACACCTTCAAAGCAAACAAACAAAAAAAGTACCACATTACCTCTGAAGTTCACACTAGGTTTTGTTTTGTTTTTCTTTTTCTTTTTTTTTTGTTTGATATCGGTTTCTTTTCCTTTTTTTTTTTTTTTGGCATTGGGATATTATACTTGAGTCACTAATAAATATTTGTGACTTGGTATAATTTTCCAAATTCACAGAAAAATGAAGAATTTCTTACAAGTCAGTTAAGAAGTAGGAGTCTAATTCAGCTGCCTTGAAATAAAATTCAAAGATTTACTATTAAGAAATTGAATTTCACTCCCAAGAATCAGTATAGAAACATAGTAACATTACTTTGGAAAGTGTCTAGCCAGTGCTTTCAATATCCTTGGCTTTGCCAGAATTTTTAATGATACTGGAAACAGCTGCTCCTCTGGTACATAGCATGCCTGTCATCTGTCTATCAAATTATTTCATTTCATCATAAACAAGGAACAGTTTGGTTTCAAAAATAGGGCATCCAGCAGTCAGTAAAAGAGGATTAATGAAATCTCTTCTCTGTAAAGAAGGATTCATTATTTCTAGCTCCTTTGTAAATTTCTTTCCTGCAATAACTGTGTTTTGTGTTTACATCTGGAGTTACCTGTTCTCCATTGCAATTTGCAGCTGCAAATCATTGAGACCAAGCATTACATAAAGATGGGGCTGTTGTGGGAGGAAATCTCTTCTCTCTAATCATGACCTAGACAGGCAGTTACTTGCTAAAATATCATCAGAGGGCAGTGCTGATTAAGGGAAAGGTTCTGAGCTTCACTGATCAATATCCAATTTACCACGATTGTACCATTTTCCTTGCCATTACTCTTTTAAGGGATGAAGCTCTAACAGTCTCCCTGTTAGCAGCATGGCAAATCAGTCCATCTAGTAAATAAGTTTATCACTAGGGACATAGTTTTTAAAAAGTTATGCGTGTGCCATGGCAATGGCAAGCTAGGGTATGACCCAGTGATAGGTTTATTAGATAGCTAAAACCACTCAGAAAATAAATTTTTGAATAATTAAAGGCATACTAAAGAAAATAATTTTATGAAAAGTTCATAAAGAAATCAAGTCAATGAGCAGCAGAGGCATAAAAGCAAACAAAACGTTATGACTAATTAAGGAAAGAAAACATTGTTATGGTATGATATAAATCTGCATAGCACCCACAAACAGTGCCTGACGATTGGTTCTTCTGTCTGAAGAATATTACAATAGAACAGAAAAACTAAGACAGAGAGGCAAAAAGGATGATCAAAGACAAGAAAAATCTTCCATAAAAGGACTGACTAAACAAAATACGTCTCCATGGCCTGTACTAACAAGAAGAAGGAAAGATAACATGAGAGGTCTACCAAATCATCACTGGTAAAAGTGGAGGACAAAACAAGATGATTAGGGGAGTGAGCATCTCTAAAAAGGAAAGGCTGAGAGAGTTCAGCCTATTCAGCCTTGAGAAGAGACAACTGAGAGGGGACATTAGCAATGTCTATAAATATGTAGTGCTGAGCAATAGGACAAGAGGCAATAGGCAGAAAGTGATGGACAGGAAGTGCCCCTGAATGTGAGGAAGAACTATATTGTGCAGTGACTGAGCACTGGAACAGTTTCGTCAGTAAAATTTGGAGTTTCCCTCATGGAAGATATTCAAGAACTGTCTGGACACAATCCTGTGCCATGTGGTCTGAGATGAGCAGGGAGGAGATGACCCGTGGTGGTCCCTTCCAACCTTATCTGTGATTCCATGAATTCAGCTTGACTCAGTGAGAGCACTACATGGATGTCCTTCCTGGCCACCATCATCACAGTGCCTGACTGGAGACTCTGAACAAAAATCCCAGTGGGAGGTCACCTCAGTGTAGAAATCCAACACACCAGAAAGGAAAATACAATAAAATACAAAGGAAGGATTGTAATGGAGGCATGATCTGATTGTAGGTTGTATCTCTATGCATGGTATAAATGGTCTACGTCTTTGGCCAATTTCTGCCTCAGCAAAAAATAATTTCATCAGGCCTAACAAATTTCATCTTTATTGTTATGGTGCACTTCGGGGAAATGTTGCCTCCAACTATAATTTAATGCATTTCTTAAGAGGTGTCTGCTATTTGATGCTATTTTCACTTTTACTTTTTGACATTTCAATGTCAATCAGGTTCAAACAAAAATTTTAATTATTTAAATATATGATAAATGTGATGGGAAGACATTGATTTGAAACTCAAAAATTAAACACAACATATTACTTCAGGTAATTCATGTGCTTTTGCCAGTTTTATGACTTGTATTTTCATGTTTTTTTCATTTATATTGTTGTCAGTCAGCATGGTACGTACACTGAAATAGAGATGAGAGTCTAATAGATATAAAATAAATCCTTGTACATCATTACCAACGTAAGAACAGAATGATAACAACCACTTGAAACTATTTTCTCTGCTCAAAATCAGGTAGAAAATATTTGTATTTTAACTTCACTTATTTTAACTGGTTTCATTAGTCAAGAGTATTTGGGACAATTATGCCAGAGTATGAGCAATTTCTAACCTATGTTTCAAGGCAGAATAGAAATGGGGAGATGTACTTGGGGAAATAGAAATGGTTTGAAAGTTATAGAAAAACTGAAGATACAAACACCTTGCTCTACTTTCCCAAAGCATAAGAACTTAAAACTTACAATGATTTTACATAATTAGTAATTCAATTGAGTGGCAAAATATAATTCTAATAGTAAATGAATTAATTCTCTATTTAAATGCATGAGTCCCAGCTCCATGTCTATACTCTGATTTAGAAGTACTGATCCAGAAATCAATATAACTACATTTAAATTAAGTTCCCAGTATCTAGAAGAAAAAAAAAAAATCAATCTTAAGTTTTATCAAATATCTTCATTTGGACACTGACATCTAAGTCATATTTTCAACTTTGAATTTTTTTGTATTTCACTGATTTACACTTATTCCCATGAGGTCCTTGTAGGGACCACTCTCAACAACTTCATTCTGATAGCACAATGAAATGCTAGAATTAAAGGCAGAACTTGTTTGTGTTTTCAGAGGATAATGAACTCCCACAGACTGCCCCATAACTACAGAGGAGAGGATCAAGGGAACTACTGACTGTCACCAACCTCTCAATTTCCCTTTCCAACTTCAAAAATTTGTTCCTACAGTCTGGCTTCCTATCAAATGGACTGACATATAGATCAATCAGATTGATATCTCTATTTGTGCACATCAAGTGTATATAAAAATACAGAAGACAGTTTCGAACTGCATGAACTTCCCTCTCAGGGGAAATAAAAGGAAAGAATAAGCATGTAAGAGATGGTAATCAATTTCCTTAATGCATTACTTGAAGGCACTCAAGCTTAAGTGGTAAGAATAGCAAGAGTGCATGAAGTCTGGATAGCAGAGTAAGATATCAAAGCAAAAAATGTGTACGGATATTACTGTCTCACTAACACCTTGACATAAGAATATAAATTTCTCTGAAATTGCCATTCTGTGCTCATGCAGTAAAAAAGTCTGTTGGTTTGTTCTTCCATAAGTTAATTTGGATTTTTGTGCATTATTTCACTAACAGCATTTACTTGATTCAGTGAAGTTTTGGATAACTGCTATACAAGCAATCAAACATTCTCCCCAGTTCTAATGTTCAGTGCTCTAGACCTTAATTTGCTTATTATTTTAGTCTACCATAATAGTTTCTGTGATTTGCATATGTTTTTGTCCTCAAAATTGTGACATGTTGACTTGTCAGATGCTATTCCTGCATGTGTTTCAAGATATTTTTCATTGTTAATTAACAATCTTTTAAGAATATTAATGTCATCCACAATACGTTCGAAGCACAGAAGGCAGACAAGATTTTCCCTCTGGAAATTAGTATAAGCAAGTTCACAAATTATAAAAATCTCTGTCATAGAAAGGGAAGAGGTATTATAACATAAATACTGAGCTCATGATATTACGTTACATTTGAAGAATAACTATTCAATTAAAAGACGCTGGTATTTTCATATCTCAATACAGTTTGTAGTACAGAGAAAAGTGGAAGAAGGTGAGCATACCAAAAGATTAATTCCCCAGTGTTTTCAAGACTGCAGCCTGGACCTGAAATAAAATCAGGAAATACTATGGGTTTTTTATGTAATGTTGTACTTTTCATGTTTATTTTCTTGAGTATCAGGGAGAGACCCACCATTAAATTATTTACTACAAGCACTGCAACTGCAATAGTCAGCACAAGCAGAAATAATTTGGTTTTTATTAGTTGTTAATTGCTGTTATTAATTTATTATTTATTGAGCCTGAAAAACTACTTTCAGTTATCTTGCTTTTATAGAGGTACCAAATTGAACCTGCCTGTGACGGTTTTAAATGGTATCTTTTAATCTGCATTTGTAGCTTTCTGGACAAAAATCTTCAGACAAACCAAACCCCCCAAAAACACAAAAAGAGGAAAAGAAAACAGAACAAACTGGGGTTGGAGGTGGGGATGGGCCCCAAACAAACCAAGTTGGGCCCAAATAGAACTTAGCTAGCCACAGCTAAATAGTCCCAAACCTTAACTCAAAGCCACACTGAAAATTTTCATGCAATCACTTTCTCATGCTAAAAGTGGAAATTAAAGGAACATTCAGAAGGAAGCACGGTACTAGAAATAGTGCACAATAGGAGTAATTTATTGCTGTATCTCAAAGACTCATTTCAACTAAGCTAAATCCTGTATGTTTAGTATTCATATAGTTGACAACAAAAGCAAAGTGGAATTTTGCTTATCCACAGTTACAATTGAAGCATTATTCCTGTGCTAAAATGATCAGCTGTGTGAAACAGGCTTGTTTATGCAACATTACATGTTAATACTAGGAATTTACTTGATGCTAGGAAAACCTTCTTGACCATTTAGCAATTGCATTTCAAGACTACTGAACATCTAAGTCTCAACAGCATAATGAAAATATTATTATGGCCACATCTGGATCTTTATGATCTAAAATAATTTTATATTGAACATGGACATTTCTGTTTATAAATCACTAACACTTTTTCCTTCTGCATCTGGATACTCAGTTTCCACTGTGACAATGTAAATGGCAAGCACACTTTGATAAACACCCCAGTTCTTCTCCTAACATATTCTTTGTCTCTGTCTTCAACATGAATGATGGAGCAAGGCGGTCTCAGTGACCTGAGGTGGGGAATCGTGGCTTTGAGAATGATCAGCTCCCAGTTGACACTGAAATGATGCAGAATCAACTGCTGCAGCTGAATCCCTACAAATCTATGGGACCTGATGGGATGCATCCAAGATTCCTCAAAGAACTGGATGATGTCATTGCAAAACTTCTCGCATCTGATTTTTGAAAGGAACTGTTGTCTCCCTCAAAGGTAGAGAGGCCCTGCAGAGAAACCTCAATAAATTAGAGGAGTGTGGAATCGCCACCTGTATGAAGTTTAACAAGGGCAATGGCTGGATTCTACACCTGGGATGGGGCAGCCCTGGATGTACAGACAGACCGGGCAAGGAGAGGCTGGACAGCAGTGCCATGGAAAGGGCCCTGGGGTTCTGGTCCATGGCAAGTTAAACATGAGCCAGCAGTGCCCTGGCAGCCAGGAGGACCAAGGCTGTCCTGGGGCATCAGGGACAGCACTGACAGCTGGGCAAGGGAGGGGATTGATTGTCCTGCTCTTCTCTGCACTGGGGCAGCCTCACCTCGAGTGCTGGGGGCAGTTTTGGGTGCCACAACATAAAAAAGGTATAAAGCTATTAGAGAGTGTCCAAAGGAGGGGAGCAAAGGTGGTGAAGGGCCTTGAGGCTAAGTCATATGAGAGCAGCTGAGGTCACTTAGTCTGTTCTGCCTGGAGAAGAGGAGATTGAGGGGAGACCTCATTGCAGCTACAACTTCCTTGGGATTGGAAGAGGAGCGGCAGGCAATGATCTCATCTCTGTTGTGACCAGTGACAGGACTCAAGGAAATGACCTGAAGTTGTGTCAGGGTAGGTTTGGGTTGGGTATCAGGAAACATTTCTTACCCCAGAGGGTGGCTGGGCACTGGAGCAGCTCCCCAGGGAAGCGGTTGCAGCACCAGCCTGACAGAGCTCAAGAAGTGTTTGTACAACACTCAGGCACAGGGTGTGACTCCTGGGGGTGGTTCTTTGAAGGACCAGGAATTGGATTTGATGATACTTGTGAGTCCCCACGAACTCAGCTTATTTTGTGTTTCTTTGAGTCAATAAATGCTTCCCAAACATTTTTGAGAAGAAAAAAAAAGAGAGGGGGATGATCAAGTAGCCCCAAGCAATTGAAAAAGCCACTGGTTTCAATATTTCTAATTGCTTTCATGACCCTGGAGTCATTTGTGCATTGAACTCTTCCAGTTTTCAGGAGAGGCTGAAGGGCAGGTGAGGACTGGAGAAGACTGCAAAATATGGTTGCTGAATTTGAAGGTAATTTCCATTAAGCAACTGGAAACAGACAGATTGCCTTTAGTTATTTGAATTTAAACAGACAGATATATTAAATTTTTAGTGATATATTTTGCAATAAAGAAGTATTCCCACCTCCTTATCTTCAAGTCCTATCAACTACAGTAAAAATAAAAGTAGTGCTTTTATAAATATTATCACATTCAAATAATTTGTTAGCCCTTGATTCTGAAGCATACCTTCCTGTCAATGCTCATAAGTGGGACACTTCCCATTCCTAACCACTGGGAGGTAGCAGATGTACTATGCATTCATTATTTAGTGGTCTATAGAACTGTGCTTGGTACATCACCTAGTGCACTAATATATCCCTGTTAATTCATGCTGCTTAAGAATGTTTCTATTCACTTTAGGTTTACTTAGTTTTGTTAAAAATGGTACATCACATGCAGCACAACTACAAAAAGACATGCAAAAAAAAAAATCTTGGATATAGTGGTCAATATTCCTACAAGAAACCTTTGAATAGCTACTCTTAAAATATTAGTAAACAGTTGCTTTTGAAATTTATTTACAACATTTTATTTTTGCAAAACAATTCAGTGGTTTGGATTCAACATAGGTTTATTTCTGCAATATAGCAGCTATTCCCTTCTCTTGCTCTTGTTTTGTATCAACATCACTTTTCAGATGGGAAAGAATTTCTGGACAACACAGACCTTGTCATTTTCCATAGCGAAATGTACAAAAACAACTAAAAATAATTCACAATTCAAATGGTATCCTGATACAATTTTTATTCATGCATTGCTTTTCTAGACAATAAAAAAAACCAAGACTGCTGTAACATTAAATAATTGTGTTTACTGAGTGACTAAACACCTTAATCAGAGAAATCAGCCTAAACATATCACAAGAAAGGGCTACTGTACACATTTCAACACTTCTTTGTTGTTGTGCAAATGCCATGAGAATAGCTCTTTCTTTCATGTTGTTTATTAGAATGTAAAAAAAGCCCACTTGCACAAATGAATTATGGATAAGAATGGAAAAAATGTGTCATACGAAAAATGTAGCTGGATTTTGTTGTCCCTTGAATAAAATCCTGTGTGCAGCTCCATTGACTTAATTTATTTTATTTGGTAAGCATGGCAAGATGAACAAAAGATGTTACAACCAGACAGAATTTTAGGGTTATACCTGAGCTGGTAATTCCCAAGACTTGAATTACACATTAATGTATGGGAGTAAGGGGGAGTTACAAATAATAAAAGTGCAAGTGTCCTTCAATATGCTAATTTTAAATAACTTAAAACAGCATCATAATCTCTCTTTAGAAATTCTCCTTTCCCTTAAAAAATCTGTAATTAGTTTCCATACTCAGTGTGTTTATTAAATAAATCTAAATTTCATTGCATGGTATATGTTACAATCCCTAACTAGTTCACAGTATGTGTTGCTTCTTAAAGAAAACAAGGCTAGGATAAAGTGAAAGCTGCAAAATTTTAGAAGGACATTTCTTCCAGCTCAATTTTAATTCATATTCCATGATTTCAAACTGAATTAAAACCAAAGTGTGTTCTACTTTAAAAGAAAGACTTTGAAGTTCTTTGTCCTCATTCTTCTAAGCTTCTAGTATGCTTCACAGTGGATTCTGAACTACTACCTACACTGTCAATAGTGTGATATCACAATACGAAACTTTAATTTTACTGTCGGTAATTTTGACTTACAACAAAATAATGAGTCTCAGTTGAACTCCCACTAGGTGTATGTTGCTATTCAGTAACAGAGACCACAGTTCTCTGGACTCACTCCAGCACCTCAATGTCACCTCAATGCAACATTGTGACAATGTGACAATGTGAGGCCCAGAACTGGACACAGCACTCGAGGTGTGGCCTCACCAGTGCCCAGCACAGGGGGACAATCCCTGCCCTGGTCCTGCTGGCCACACCATTGCTGATCCAGGCCAGGATGCCATTGGCCCCCTTGGCCACCTGGACACACCCTGGCTCATGTCCAGCTGCTGTCACCAGCACCCCCAGGTCCTTTCCTGCCACTCTGCCCCAGCCTGTGGCACTGCCTGGGGCTGTTGTGACCCAAGGGCAGGACCTGGCACTTGGCCTTGTTGAACCTCACACCTCACATCTCGGCCCATCAGTCCAGCCTGACTAGATCCATCTGCAGGGACTTCCTACTCTCCAGCAGATCAACAATACTGCCCAACTTGGAGGTCATTCATGGATTTGCTAATAGTAAATTCAATACCCACATCCATGTAATCAATAAAAATACTGAATAGGACTGGCCCCAGAACAGAGCCCTGAGGGACACCACTGGTGTTTGTCCCCAGCTGGATGCAGCACCGTTCACCACCACTCTCTGGGCCCGGCCATCCAGGCAGTTCTGAACCCAGCAAAGAGTGCTCCTGTCCAAGCCGTGGGCTGCCAGCTGTTCCAGGAGTGTGCTGTGGGAAAAGGTGTCAAAGACCTTGTTGAAGTCCAGACAGACAACATACACAGGCTTTCCTGCATCCACCAGGTGGGTCACCTGATCCCCCAGTTGCCCTACATGTGCTGTGTGATTGCAATCAAGGTGATCTGTTTCATAACCTTCCCCAGCACTGAGGTCAAGCTGTTCCCTGGATCCTACTTCTGGCCCTTTTTGTGGATGGATGTCACATTGGCCAATCTTCAGTCAATTGGGACCTCCTAGGTTAGCCAGGACTAATGACAAATTACAGACAGTGGCTTAGCAAGTTATTGTGCCAGCTCCCTCATTACCCTATCTGGTCCCATAGGCTTGTGGGCATCTAAGGAGTTCAGAAGGTCTAGCTTCTTTCTGGATTACAGGGGGTCCATGTAGCATCCCATGAACTCTCCCACCTCGGTCAACTCCCATGTCCTTGGCCCTGGCAAGAGCAGTAACTACTCACCATAGAGTCAGTCCTCCTGGGGAATAAAAGTCTCCCATTTGGGCTTCTGTGCCACAAATTCCCCTGTGTGACTTCCCCTGGTTTCTCCTTTCCCTGTCCCCTCACGGGATTGGCATCCCTGGTGGTGACCCCCCTTTTCCACTGTACTGACTACACCTCTTCTACAGGACCACTGCACAAACAGAAACCACATCTGCCATTCCAAGAGAACTGCCAACACTCCAATTTGGACTGCTACCAACACGCTGACCAAAGGGGTGTCAGGTTGCAATCTGACTTTGTCGGTGGTCTTCCTTTTGTATCATTGAATGTATTTTGTCTCTTTTCCCTTTTCCCAGTAAATTGTATTTCTGACTTGGAGTCTCTCACTGGTTTTGCTTTCAAACCAGAATAGCAAGTTATGAAAAAGCCAAACACCCTGCTCAGATGTTGGGAGGGTGGCTGTGCCTTTCCTGCTCCCCCTGCCTGTGTGAACTGCTGTACACACGGCCATGTTCTTCTGACACACCAAGTCCTATTTGCCAGTTCCTGTTCCTTGTGCTCTCCCTGGAGCCATTTAAATCTCCCATCCTGCTCCAGGCAATGCCCCTTCCATGCCTGATTGGCTGCAGAGGCTGGCCAGATTTTAAAAACATGGATTTGTCAAATAGATTTTAGAAGTTCTTCTTGAATTCTACTCAGTTCAAGAGCTTCAACACAGTATATTCATTCTTGAGAAACAATCACATTTCATCTTCCATCAACGAATTTTGTTTCTAGGTATGACTGGTGAGCAAATGGGGTCATATCCACTTTTTATAATAACATGAAATCTGAGTCAAATTATTTTTTTAGCTTGATGAGGTGTTTAACTCTATTAGATCTACTACTCCCTGCCTGCAAAGGAGGATAGCAGTGCCTATTTTCCAAAAAAGTTATTTAAGATTTACTAAGCCAGAAAGAAGGAAGCTAGAAGTCTCTGATTTGAGCTGTCATTCCTAAGGTAAAAAAAGGTATCTGTGTCCCATTATTACTCACAGAATTAGGCCCCTATTTCATCCACTGACCTTCTAGTGTTATACTTCCAAGAAGACCTGGCTAATTTTCCATTGAAGTGAAGAAACTAAAGAGTGAAAGCCCAAGCCTTTCTCTTAATTAATTTAACCTCCATATTATCAATTGTTTTATTACTAGCTTTCCTGTGGATTTTTACAACTCAATTAATTTCATACCTAGGAAATTAAAAAAGCTTTCTTGACAATAGTTCAAGATCTGCACAGAAATCACTTCCTCATTGAAGATCTCATCACAGGGTGGAGTCATTCTTAGTGAGGTAGTTCTGAGGAAAAAAACATACTTAGGGAATGAAAATTAATTAATTTGGGAAAAAGGAAATCTTACTTCTGTTGGTGAACATCCATGATGGTAAATTCACCCCCTCCTAAAGAGGCATTTCTGGTGAAATGCAGATGACACTGCATTTTTTTTATATTTCAAAAATATTTTTTAAATATTGCAATTTGGAAAATTATGCAATCAATCTTGAATACCTTTGGTGTAAGAAGAGTGTACATTTCATTGAAAAATAGCATAATATAAATTATATTTTTATTGTACTTAGATTTTAGAAAGGTGCTGCTGTTCATTTCCTGTGCATTTTAAAATTTGTTTAGATTTAGAAAGTGGTCATGACAAAAAACCTTTGAAAACAACCATCAGCATTATTTCTGGATGGCGTAATCTTCAAATAGGAAATACTGGCAAGGGAGAACAAAACAAGTAAATGAGTAATTACTGTTATGTGGTGGACTTTTCTCACAGAGTTTTAGTGCTTAATTTGATTTATAATGTACTTTTTCTTTGGATCTGTGAGACACCAAACCCACTTACTTTGATCTATTGATTTTTCAAACAATATGTTATATTATTTAGCTTAATACACTGTGTTTGAGAGAATTTGTCTCTCAGTTGTCTATAGAGTGTGACATGCTAATTTGAAATGTTTTCTGGCAGTTGATAAAACAGACTAGAAGATGTTAAAGAACACCAGGTAGTGTTTTATTCATTTCGGAGTCTCAATGCCAACTGGCACATCAGCTTCCATTTATCCTCCATGAAATACATTGCCAGAGATGCCTGGGAAAAGATAAATTATTTCTTCAGGCTGTGAGAGACCTCAGCCACACAGCCCTGGTCAGTCCCTTTAGGAATTCATTCTCAAGGCAATGCCCTCAGCTACATCCAGTTTCATTATATCAAAGAACATACAAAAAGCTGTGGACATACATAAGGCTATGAACTCTATAGAGCGAGCCCTTCACTGATCCTATAATAATCATTCATATTCTGCTATCACTGATGTGAGGACAAGGCACACACTGAACTGTGATTTGAAACTTACTGGAGAAGAAAAAAGAAAGATTTTAGTGGATTTTCTTAATATTTTGGCATTGTTTCACTCAAGTAGGATTGAAAGTTGTACGGCTTTTTTTCATCACAGGAGACTTCTATGTGGCAGCCTGTCCAAGACTGAGAGGCAAGATGTTTTCTATTGCCATCTGTGTAGCAGTTGCCTCTGGGCAGTGTACCTTATTTCCTGTTAATAAGCCCATCAATGTCTTGCCACATGACTCAGAGATAACTCCCTCCAGGAGCCATTTTCTGTTTAACAGATGATCAAGGACCCACCTTGTGACTCAGAATGCCATCAGCCTATTGTGAGATGCTCTGCCCAGGGGGGAAGAGCTAAGCATTCCCACCTAGATATGTCCTAGGAATTTTTAGACAGAGAAGCAGCCTGCTCACAGGTTTCCAAGAAGACGCAGCTGAGGTTTTCCACTAGACCATCCACATATCTTCTACAGGACCACTGCACAAACAGAAATAACATCTGCCACTCCAATTTAGACTGCTACTAACACGCTGACCAAAGGGTCAGGTTGTATTCTGACTTTGCCAGTGGTCTTCCTTTTGTATTATTGCAGTATTTTGTCTCTTTTCCCTTTTCCCAATAAATTGTATTTCTGACTTGGAGTCTCTCACTGGTTTTGCATTCAAACCAGAACGTAATTTTGGCACCCAACATGGGGCATGAGGTACTGAGAAACATCAGAATTAAAATTTTGTATTGTTGAAGGTACCTATTCACTATGATGCTTAACATGTTTCCATGGTTCTTATATCTAGCTCTCTGTATTTTCCCAAATGTGGGGAATTATCTGGCGATTGTAATGCTCATGTGTAGATCAGGGTATGGTATGAGAATTGCTTTATTGATCTATTATGTCTATTGCATTATAACCTCCGAGGCAATGAACAGGATTCAGAATATGTACTCAACTCTGTTTGCCTGTCCTAATCTAGGCTGCTACGTCTGGGGCCTCGGCAACCTCACCCAGCCCCTAGGGGGAGGGGTAAAGATTGATTTTTTCCAACCTTTCAGGCTTGACACAGCAGTTTTTGAAAATGTTCAGTTCCCTCTGGATGCCAAGGACAGCATAATGTTGTTGTTAGTTCTGCTTTGTCTTCTCTGCACAGTCTGCAACATGACAAAACACTACACAGTGTGATGAAGTGTCTTCTTGAGGAAGAGTAAACGAGAAGCAAAGCAACAGTGTCCGTGTCCACACAGAATGCCACAACAGCATCCATGTCTATACAGACTGGCACAGAGGAGGAAGGAACCGAAAGCGCCATCAGCATCTCCACACAAACCATCACTGAACCAGAGCAGCCTGACCCAGTAGCAGTTGCCCCCGTTCAGAAGAAGAAATTAAGGAGCAAATCAGTCCGCACAGTGACTGATGCGGATGCTGGAGGACCCTTGCACCCAGCAGAAGAGACAGAGCCAGAAATCATCACTCGGTCTCTATCCCTGGGTGAGCTGCATGACCTGCAGGTTTTCACTAACCAGACAGACGAGTCCATCCTGAGCTGGCTACTCTGCATCTGGGATGCTACAGCCAATGACACCATTCTGGATGGAAGTGAGGCCAGGTAACTCAGAAGACGAGAGATTTCCTAAGATTCCAGATTGTGTCCAGCGCACATCACAAATGTAGTTGAGATTTGCACAGCTTGGACCAGAGATGTACTCCCATTACCTGGCAACACTGCAATAGATAGGAGGCAAAGACAGATTGGGTGTCTTGGCCAATAAAGTAAGAATTTATGAGGATACTATCACCGCCCCATTTCATCCCCATGTCTTGTCCGTGGAAACAAGGTTAGCTTAGCAAGTCTGGGACTTGATTAAAGAGAGTCATCAGAAACTACAAAAGGAACTTAAGGAAGAAATCTACCATATATCACCAGAACCAACAAGAGACTCTGCCATTAGGAGCTGACGTTCTCCAGCCAAGGAGACAGGATACACTCCACAAGGTAACCTCTATTTTCTTCTTCAAGAGCATAGTGAAGGCATGAGGAGGTGAGATAGAAAACCCACCTCCTCCTTAGCAGTCCTAGTATATGAACTAAAAAAATGAACACCTAATACAAGAAGATCATCTAGAGTCAATGCTGCTCCAGTCTCACACACAGAATTCCAGACAATATAGGAATGATCATATGACTGATCCTCTTGAAGGAACCTCAAGAACCTATTTACAGGAAGAGAGCAATGTGTACCATGACCAGGAATAGAGGGGTCCTGCCTCTAGCCAGGTAGAGGACAGGGACAATCAGATCTATTAGACTGTATAGATTTGATGGCCTGGCACATCTAAACCACAAAAATACACAGGTTTAGTTGACACCAGTGCCCAATGTACCCTGATGCCATCAAAATATGTAGGAGCAGAATCCATTTCTATTTCTTGGGTAACAGGAAGACCCCAGCAGCTTACTGTATTAGGAGCCAAAGTGAGTTTAACTGGGAACGGGTGGCAGAAACACCCCATCGTGACTGGCCTAGAGGCTCCATGCATCCTTGGCATAGACTATCTCAGAATTAGATATTTCAAAAACCCAAAAGAATATTGCTAGGCTTTCAGGATAGCTGCTGTAGAGACAAAAGACATCAGAAAAAAATACTTTACCTGGTCTCTCAGACAACCCCTCTGCTGTGGGACTGCTGAGAGTTGAACAGCAACAGGTACCAATTGCCGCAGCAACATTGTCAGCAATATTGTACCAACAGAGACTCTGTGATTGCCATCCATGAGATGACCCATAAACTGGAGAGCCAAGGGGTGGTTAGCAAAGCTCATTCACCTTTCAACAGCCCTATATGGCCAGTTCACAAGTCCAATAGAGAATAGAGACTAACAGTAGATTGCTGTAGCCTAAATGAGGTCACACCACCACTGAGCGCTGCTGTGCCAGACATGTTAGAGCTTCAATATGAGCTGGAGTCCAAGACAGCAAAGTAGTATGTGACCATTAATAGTGCTAACGCCACCTTCTCCATTCCTTTAGTAGCAAAATACAGACCGCAGTTTACCTTCACCTGGAAGGGAGTGTAGTACACCTGGAACCAACTGCCCCAGGGGTGGAAGCATGGTCCCACCATCTGCCATGGACTGATCCAGGCTGCACTAGAAAAGAGCGAGGCTCCCGAACATCTACAGTAGATTGATGACATCATTGTATGGGGGAGCACAGCAAGGGAAGTCTTCAAAAAAAGAGAGATTATCCAGATTCTGCTGAAAGCTAGTTTTTACCATTAAGTGAAGCAAAGTTAAGGGACCAGCTCAAGAAATTCAGTTTCTAAGAGTCAAGTGGCAAGATGGATGTCGTCAGATCACCGCTATGTCTCCACCCACCAACAAGAAGGAGACAAAAGTTTTCCTAAGTGCCATAGGCTTTTGGAGAATGCACATTTCTGAGTACAGCTAGATTGTAAACCCTCTCTACCTGGTCACCTGCAAGAAGAAGGGGGCCTCGAACAGCAACAAGCTTTCACCCAGATCAAGCAGGAAATTGCTCATGCAGTAGCCCTTAGCCCAATCAAGATGGGACCAGAAGTGAAAAATGTGCTCTACTCTAGAGCGGAAACCATAGTCTATCCTAGAGCCTTTAGCAGAAAGTGCCTGGGGAGACTCGGGGTCGACCACTGAGATTCTGGAGCCGGAGTGACAAAGGCTCTGAAGCAAGCTACACTCCCACAGAGAAGAAAATCTTAGCCGCCTATGAAAAAGTTCAAGCTGCCTCAGTAGTAATTAGCACTGAAACACAGCTACTTCTGACACCCCAGCTACCAACCAGTGCTGGGGTAGATGTTTAAAGGAGAGGTTCCTTCCACACATCATGCCACCGATTCCACATGGAGTAAACAGATTACCCTCATCACCCAGCATGCCCATATTGGAAATTCAAATTGCCCTGGCATTCTAGAAATTATAACAAACTCACCTGAAGAAGAGACTTTTAGATTGTCTTCTGAAGAAGAGGAGCAAGTGGCATGTGCCGAGGAGGCCCCACCATATAATGAGCTACCAGAAACTGAAAGACAATATACCTTTTTCACCAATAGTTCCTGCTGAATTGTAGGCACTAACCAGAAATAGAAAGCTGCACAGAGGGAAACCCATCTAAGTTGTCGAGATCTGGCAGGACATTGCCACCCAAGAAGCTGACCGTAAAAATTCAACATGTAGATACACATGCACCCAAGAGTCAAGCTACAGAAAAACATCACAACAATGAGCAAGTAGACCGAGCTGCCAAGGTGAAAATATCACAGGTATATCTAGACTGGCAGCATAAGGGAGAATTATTTCTAGCTCATTGGGTCCCTAATGCCTCTGGTCATCAAGGGAGAAACGCAACATACCGATGAGCCCGTGACGGAGGTGTAGACCTTACTATAGACAACATCTCACAGGTCATCCACAACTGCGAGACATGCGCTGCAATCAAACAGGCCAAGCAGGTGAAGCCTCTGTAGTACAGTGGGCGATGGTTGAAGTACAGGTATGAGGAAGCCTGGCAAATTGACTACATCATGCTTCCCCAAACCCACCAAGGCAAGCACTATGTACTAACCATAGTAAAAGCAACCACAGGATAGTTAGAAACATACCCTGTCCCTCATGCTACTGCCCAAAACACCATCTTAAGCCTAAAAAAAGCAAGTCCTGTAGAGACATGGCACCCCTGAGAGAACTGAACACATTTCAAGAACAGCCTTATCAGCATCTAGGCCTGAAAACATGGCATTGAGTAGATATATCACTTCCCCTATCATGCACCAGCTACTGAGAAAGTTGAACTATACAATAAACTACTTAAGACCCCCCTGAGGGCACTCAATAGGGGAACCTTCAGCAATTGGTAACTGAACTTGGCAAGAGCCACCTGGGTGGTCAATACCCGAGGGTCCATCAATTGAGCTGGTCCTGCCCATCCTGAACCTTTATACACAGTAAATAAAGTCCCTGTACTACATATGAAAAGTATTTTAAGAAAGACTGTTCAGATTAATCCCACCCCAGGCAAAGACAAACCCATCCATAAAATTGTTTTTGCTCAAGGACCCGGTTACACTTAGTGGGTAATACAGAAAGATACAGAGACCTGTTGTGTACTACAGAAAAACCTAGTTTTAAGTGAGAACCATGTCTAAAGTTTCATCATAATGCAGATAGAAATGGAAAAAAAGGGGTGGATAATGTCTGAGATTGAGAGGCAAGAAATTTCCTATTGCCATCTATGTAGCAGTTGCCTCTGGGCAGTTTTCCTTATCTCCTGTTAATGGGCCCATCGTCATCTCATCACATGACCCAGAGATAACTCCCTCCAGGAGCCATTTTCTGTTTAACAGGTGATCAAAGACCCACCACATGACTCAGAATGACATCAGCCCATTGTGAGATGTTCCACCCAGTGGGGAGGAGCTAAACATTCACACCTAGATATATCCTGGGATTTCTAGACAGGGAAGCAGCCTTCCCACAGGTTTTCAAGAAGACACAGTTGGGGTTTTTCCACTGGGCTGACTACACCTCTTCTACAGGACTACTGCACAAACAGAAACCACATCTGCCACTCCAAGAGGATGGCAGCCACTCCAATTTAAACTGCTACCAACACATTGGCCAAAACAATATCAAGTTATATTCTGACTTTGTCAGTGGTCTTCCTTTTATATTACTGCATGTATTTTGTCTCTTTTCCCTTTTCCCAATAAATTATATTTCTGACTTGGAGTCTCTCACTTGTTTTGCTTTCAATCCAAAACACAGCCTTAAAAGGAAGATCTGTTTATGCTACTACAACTGAATGATGCAGGTGTTATTATTATCCATAACCCAAAAAATTCAGCAACACTTGAATTTTCTCCTGTAAAACAAAGAAAAAAACCCCAACCCTTTCAATCTTATTAGTAAAGACTGAAACTTAAAGACTTCAGTACTTCTCTACAGAGTTTTTGAGAGTGTTATTCTGCCTAGATTGAATTTAATTGGCATGGAAGATTACTAGCTCAAATACTTTCATCCTCATCGTTTATTTCTAGAATTTAGCACATAGAATTTTCTAGCCATTTGAGTTTGACTCTCTACTTTTCAAAATTTAAGTGAGACATGTGCCTCAGAGAAGAAATTGAAAATATAGAATTAAAATGACATGAAAATGTCAGAATTAGATTCTGCAGCTGCATGTATTAAAAATACACCATTAATTCTATTAATTTTAAAATTTCAGAAAAAAATATTGCGTGTTTAATATTGCAAGCTGTGAAAGAGAAACTCTGGATTTCTGGTTCTTACACTTAGCATAATCTTAGAATTGTACGGTTTAGTACATAATGATATGACACTTTTGGATTAACCAGTGAGGTGTGCCAAGTTAGTTGAGACTAATTAAAATGTAAAATCTCAGCAGTGAATTCATCAATTGATTGTTATCAATAGTTTTGGCAGATTATTAGCTGCCATTGATAAGGTTACCTGAGACAAGATATGAAAGATACAAATGACATGAGTAGCCCTGTTCTGAAAAGGAAAAGTTCAGTCCTCATTTTCAAATATTTCTATCAATGCTCTTAAATTAATTTATATTAAAACTACAATTTAGCACACTATAAATGAAATTTTGGAAGGAATTTTTTGAACTAATTTTAGAAAGTAGAAGACTGAAGGAAACGATACAATTGGTATCAGGGTATACAGTGATGGGTTACTATGATAAACAGGCAAAGCACTGTGTATTTATCTGAAATAACATTCAGACTAAACTCAGAAAATGAGCTCTTTTGTACTGGAAAGTAGTTCTATGGAAAGTGGAATATTTTTCTGTCCATCATTACACCTCTGAGGCTTTAGAAAACACTAATTTAGGGAACAGGAATAGCATGAGGAATCTTCTGAAAAAGAAATTCCTGTCATTGAATGTCCTGCTTAGATTTCACTGTATCCTGATGTGATTGTAATTTTCTGAAAAAGGGTTCCTGGTTTGATTTTCTTTTTTTTTGTTGAACTGAAATTTTTACACTGAAACTTTTTCATATAAAGTCACCCTAGGACATCTTTCTAAGATTAATCCTGTGGGGAAAGCTATGCCAAAATGTCTGTACTCAGAAGACCAACTCAAATCCAAGACACATAGGGATGGGTGCAACCCTCTAAGACTAATATTTGGATCTCAGTTCCCCAGTTAATGAGGTGTATATCAAATCCTGAAAATGTGCATGATCTTGGTGAAATCTACACAACTACATAAGCTTAATTATTTTGCTGAATCACACAGAATTAATGTAGGCAGGCAAATTAAGTATGCGATATTCACCTAAAAGTTTCAGGAAAGTGCCTACCAGTGCAGATAGATTAGGCTTTAATCATTTATTAGGTTGCAAAAATTAGTTTTAAAATAACATGGTTAAAATGGGCTTTATTGCTTATTCTAAATGTTACAGAAATAATCCTGCAAGCTCTGCAGTGTTACATTCTCCTGCTAGACGCCAGTATAATATCTTTAAAAGTGTGACCACAGGCAGTGACCTCCCTCTGAGGCTGGAATTGATTATCTTGTATAATCTTGAGCAGTATGAGATTTTTTTTATTTTTGTCACAGAATGCTTTGTTAGATTTATGACTGAAAGTGAGGTGACCTGCATGACTGCACTCTCTTTCAGAATTTCACCAAAAAAAAAATCACTTTTTATCTCAATGACCATGGATCAAGACATCATGTGATAAAAGCTGAAGAACATTTACAGTACAAAAAGCACCACCAAAGAGGTCAGCAGTCAAACAGCTGCCTTGATGCCCATTGCACCCCGCAAAGGTGATTTACTTCTGATGTCTTTGTTCTGTTAGACACTCGGCATCAGGGAACTACACAGATTTTCTTAGGAGAGATTATCAGACCTACATAGAATTTAGATCTAGTCTATGCTACAGCACTAAACTAGTGGGACTAAACTTAAACAGTGGAAATAAGTGAAATTTACCAAAACAGAATTCTTAAAGCTGGGTAAAAATGTTTCCAGATTATTTTCTGTCCTTAGATGACATGCAGACCTGCTCTAACTTTTACAGTCAACCATGTCTTTGCTTTTTTTCCAGGGATCACTGAATCATGTGAGTAATACAGAACAATGTAGTTTCTCAGTAGTCTGCATGACTTCTATATCAATAACTTGCATCCTTAAGGATTATCAACTGCCTGTTTACCCCTATTCACAACTTAAAATGATGAGTTTCTCCTGTTTTGTGAGATACTATCTGTTCACTCAGCATTTCTATATATGTAGTCCTAAATCATGATCATATTTCAGAGAAAAAGCTGCATATATGACTCCCCATAAGCACAAATATCCAAATCTCGATGAAAGTGAATGGACCTACATTTTTAAAGACAATATATTTTAAAGACATGTTTGTATAAATCCTTCAGTAATTAAAGTCAGAATGTTAGATTGTTTCCATTAACTAAATTTCTAACAGTGTATATATCGTTTGAGCTCTAAAAGTCAGAGGAAAAGTGTAATGATTTTTTTTTCCCTGTGAAAGATTTTTTTCCATAGTTCTATGGATATTGCTAGCATTCCACCATTGCTATTTGTATATTCTCTTAGAGCCTCCTTATAAAAGCATATGTTCCATGTTTTTCCTCCTGTTTCCATGTGGTAGGCAATGATATTCCATGACTCAAACAGCATTAGCAACTGAATAAATCTTTGAGAGCACTGAGAAAAATGGAGAGATGTTAACAGTCACATTTCACAACAGCAGGAAAAATGCTTGTGTAGCATTCACTGTCATAGCCAAGCATATGCTCTCCATGGTTCTTTAGTCATCTGCTTGGAGTGGGCTGCACTGCTGAGGAAAAGACAATCTGTCTCTCTGTAAATGAAAAAGTATCTCTACAAAGTAGAGTTAATTAGTATAAGGGTAAACTCTTCAGTGACTTAGAAACTGGGAAACATGGGAAAAAATGTATGTTCGTTGTAAACATTATTTTTTCTACTTGCCCAGCTCATATATTTATAGCATATGAAACACAAACACTAAAGATTTTAAAGATTTTAAAGATTTTAAAGATTTTAGTCCTTGAATACTTGAAGACAGAAAGTAAGAACTTTAAAATATTTTAACTAAACACATCTGTAAAATTTAGTAAATTGTAAATTTAATTTGTCAGGTATAATAGCATCTCCCTTCAAAGTCTGCCTGTAGATTAGTACAGGAGTGTACAAACCCCTTTTAAAAGAAATAGCAGAAGCATTGGAAGAGGTCTAAAAGCATCAGTGCATAAGCTAATCAACTCTCATTTCTCATCCGATTACCTTGACTCACATAGGGCTCCATACTGCTGCTACCAGATTGCTTGATATAAACAAGCCCAATGGTGTGGATAGCTTGACTCTCTCTGTACTTCTCTGCTGGCTGCAGGGCAGGCATATTCCTTATATAGATCTGAAGTGGCAGGTGGCTGAGCAAATAAAAGTGAAGGTCCAACATAGCACTGCTATCATGTTCTTTCTTACTTTTTTCTCACCAGAAAACATGCTGCTGGTGTTTATCAGACAACAGTAGTGATAATATAATCATGTTGTAAATGGAATTAACACCCTCTTTCTTTTAATATGATAGTCTAACAGTGAAATCCATTTGAATTGCTGAAAAAAGGGGGAAGAAATTTTGCCAACTGCACAAACCCACAGATTTTAAATTTTATATTTTGCCTGTGCCAGGAATCTGCCTTAGGCTGAATTTTAACAGATGGACAAAACAGAAGAGATTTTTTTTTTTTAAAGGGTTAGACAAAACAAAATATATTTCTCTTATATCAAGTTGGGGTAATTTTTTTAATAAGTTCCAGAATATCCAAGATTTTAAGGAAAAAAATCACACTTGCTGAAGTGCTCCTTGGCAAGAAAGAAGCCCAGGTCTTTCTTCCAAATGCACTTGCAAAATCTTTTAGTTAGAGAGTCCAGAGTCAAGAGTGGAACCCACTAGTTCTGCTGCCAGGAAATATTTATTAAGTTAATTAGCAAAATGCCTGTCCTCTTTGTCTACCACCAGTTCTAAAGATGACAATGAGCTGGGTGGGAGTGTTGATCTGCTGGAGGGCAGGAAGGCTCTGCAGAGGATCTGGACAGGCTGCATCGATGGGCTGAGGCCAGTGCTGTGAGGTTCAACACGGCCAAGTGCCGGGTCCTGCCCTTGGGTCACAACAGCCCCAGGCAGTGCCACAGGCTGGGGCAGAGTGGCTGGAAAGGACCTGGGGGTGCTGGTGACAGCAGCTGAACATGAGCCAGGGTGTGTCCAGGTGGCCAAGAAGGCCAATGGCATCCTGGCCTGGATCAGCAATGGTGTGGCCAGCAGGACCAGGGCAGGGATTGTCCCCCTGTGCTGGGCACTGGTGAGGCCACACCTCGAGTGCTGTGTCCAGCTCTGGGCCCTCACTGCAGGAAAGACTCTGAGGAGCTGGAGTGAGTCCAGAGAAGGGCAATGGAGCTGGGGAAGGGTTTGGAGCACAAGTCCTGTGAGGAGCACCTGAGGAAGCTGGGGGTGTTTATCCTGGAGAAAAGGAAGCTCGGGGCTGACCTTATCACTCTCTACAACTGCCTGAAAGGAGCCTGTGGCCAGGTGGGGTTGGTCTCTTCTCCCAGGAAACCAGTGACAGGATGAGAGGACATAGGCTAAAGCTGTGCCATGGGGAGGCTTAGACTGGACATTAGGAAATATTTTGACACAGAAATTGTTATCATGCATGGAAACAGGCTGCCCAGGGAAGTGGTAGAGTCATCATCTCTGGAGGTATTTAACAGATGTGTAGCCATAGCACTTGGGAACATGGCCTAGTGGGACTTGCCAGTGGTTAACAGTTGTAGTAAATAGTCTTAATGGCCTTTGTTAGCCTAATTGATTCTATGATTCCAAGTCTGCGTGAGAGTTCCCTCCCCTCTGTTAGCTGAAGAGATTTGATGATGCACTATCTCTTTTAGGGATACAGATGAAGGTAAAGAGAGGAAAAGATACAGATGAGAGGCACGAAAAGGAAAAGATATTTTATGGGAAATACTAGTAAAGAATATCCATGACTACAAAACAAATGGCTTTGTCAATCTTGAATTTTAAAATTAGGAAAGCCTGATGCCTCCCATTGTCCTGTGGTTTTTCTAAGCAGGATATGTGCCATAGTTTTCAGAATACAGAGAAAAAGTCCAGAGAACATAACTCCATCACTCCTTAATAAATCCTCACTGACAAATTCCTAGTAGAAAATTTACATGGTTTTAAGATGTTATCTCATGTGTACTTTGATCATATGCAATTTTTGAAACATATACATATACCTATACAAAACTCATGTCTACACTAACCACATCTCACAATGTACAGCATATCAAGATTATAAAACATGGAATAGCCTATTTTAAAGCATTTTAAGCTGCTTATTGTGACTTTCAGAAACCACAGTTCTGGCAAACTCTATGATGCTCTAGAAAGCTTCTCTCTCATGCAAGCATGGATAAGTACCTCAGTGATACATGGATTAAAAAATTCTATTAAGCTTATCACACTTAGATGAATAAAACTCAAACAGCAAAATATAAACTACCTCATGGTTTTTACTTCAGTGTTTCAATACATAGAAGGGATTAATGTCAAACATCTAATAATGTTTAGATGGAGAATTTTTAGATAGGTGGATGCACATTTTCATGTTAAATAGGAAGTGCTCCAATACAGCAGTATTAGCAGTAGAGGACTAAAAGAATACTTCACAGTATGAGTGAAGTTAGTGAATAGCCAGTATGAATGAAGATAGATTACAAATCTAACCAGACTGGAAACACAGAATTCAGGAATAAAATCTATGAAAACATTAACTTACAGAACATTAATTGGTAAGTGATTCTTCACACAAGTGACATTCAGACAATTTACTAAAAGATTACTTGTAAGATGGCAAAAGTGGCTGGATTATCATTTGATTGAAATATTTAACATTTGTAATTACACCAGAGTAAAAGTATCTTACTTTGATGCACACAAAGTAAGAACGACATTAGAATCTATTATGGTCTCTGCTCAGAGAGGCTGTACTTCTCAAAGACAAGAAAAAAACGTGAGACAAGATCTTCTCAAGTTTAGGACATTACAGGTCATCACAAGTCATTCATGCTCTTTGCCATCTAGTGTATAAAGATGCTATTCGAGCATTTCAGAAAAGCAGGTTTTAGATACAGAGCTTTCCTGATCTCTCTTTTGCTAACAGTGGCTGTTTCCAGTATTATGTATGTTTTGTATATTTGTATATTTTGTATTACAGTCTTCTGTTTATCAGATTTGACTTGCCATATTACACTCTGAAATTCCAATCTTTGTTACAAAAGGCATTGAGATAACTTTCTAACATCCGGTATCAACATCATCTAACCCCTGTTGAGCATTACTCAGAGAAGGTTGTTGTGCACCTGTTGAGCATTAGTCAGAGAAGGCTGTTGTGCTTTTGAATGCCATTACAAACAAGTGAGATAGGAGAACTCCATTAATAAAGTACCAAATACCACTTTTCTCTAGTTATCTGTGATTGGTCCACATGACATGTATTTTCACACAAGCTTTGAAAGTATTTGAGGATATTCTTTGCCTTCAATTTATGCTCCTTTTATATCAAGTAGTATCTTGTTGTTACAATCACTTTGAAAGGTTGCATTTTGTCCAGATTGCTATCCTTATTTCTCTGAAGACATTTACAATTTTTCATCCTTTTCATCCATATCTTAGTTCCACTGGTGCTTAAATTTATCTGATTTTTAAGTCCTAAGTAATCTTCAGAATTTTTCAGGTAAGTTTTGAAGACAAATATGGATTCTTTCTTATTTTCTTTCTCTCACATCACATTATTTTCAAATAGAGATTGTTTGGTGCTGAACACCTACCCTCTCATTTTCCCACAACCACTAAAAAAATAAACCCACAAAAAAGCAGCTATGTCCTCTCAGTCTTGTTAAAACTAAATGCTTTAGAAAGACTGACCATATACTGGCTTTTTTTTATGGCTGACCTTTTGAGTCCAGTTTTTCCATCAGTCACAAAAGTGAACAACAACCCTTAGAAACATAAATAAAATAATCTTCACTGTTCAATGTGTAAAAAACCTTCACCTGTCTCTGTGAATGTGAGGTACAAAGATGAATGGTTGCATGGCAATTCCATCTGTAAGTGCTTGTATTTATCCAGCTTCTATGCAAAGTAGGTCTTTAGTAGCAATTGTAATGAAACCAAAAGTCACATGTAAGAATACAGTAATTAAAAAAATAATTCTTAAATAAAATAAAAATATATTAAAAGGCTATAGGAAATAAATATTGAAAGTGCCTTTGTTAACTGAAGTTTTAGGTATGCTTACCTTTACTGCTGAGGATACCTACTATGCATATACTTTCAAAAAAGTTAAAGCTGGTATGCATTTTCCCCCCTATTATTTTAAAATAACAAAGTCTTCATATCTTTTTCTGATATCACTTAGAGGGAATGTTGCAATCTCTTAATTCTCTACAGTTGCCACTGCTAGTTCAGCAATACTTTAGTTTCATGAACACTGATAATTACTACCAGCATTACAGTTCAAAATCCTCTGAGATGGCTTGGATGTTACTGGTTAAGGCTGCCTTATGCTTCATGTTCCTAATGCTTCCACTGTGACAGTCCTAGGGAGTGAATAACTTCAGTGAATAAAATTTGTCTTTTTTTTCTAGTCAGTCTTTACTTTTTCAGAAGACATGGACTTGCCACAGACATAAAGATCCCTTACTTGTAAGGCTGCCATAGGCATGGAACAGACATCTGCCAATTCATTTACAGATCACCACAATGACTATCCACATCCCCTCTTCACTACATCTACCAGGCACACAGGCACCTCTCAGCACCTGCCATAGTCCATTTCCCATCAGAAATCCAAATGTCTAATTTAAGGAAGTGTATCTAAGGTCATGTGTACTTTCACCCAGCAGTACCCTAAAGAGAAACTCCACTTTTTCTTTTATTTTGCCAATGATTTGTTATTTAATTAATATTTCTCTTTAAGAAAAGGACACTAAGCCTATAACAGCAATATCTCCATAATGGCAGTTACCATTGCCTCATGTATTGGTATCACAACTCAAAAGGGGAAAAATCATCTGAGAGGTGGAACTTCTTTATAATCACAAATTACTCTATGTTCAAAGTAGAAGAAGGTAGACTATGGGAACCTGCTTTCAAACTTAAACAGCTAGTGTCCTCTCTTCTGTAGCAGCTTTTGCCTCTAAGTATTTATGGCAATTCAGGATATTACATTTGTTCAGCTGTGCATGCTGTACTGTTTGCCTCTGCCAGCTGTGGTAGCTTATTCTCCTCCCCTGCAACAGAGATTTCTTTAGCTGTGAGAAAGCTACCCATGTGAACTGAGGAACGAAAGTCTGACAGCAAAAACTGGGGCAATCCTTCCGAAGTCGTGTGTTCAATGTCACCATCTAGACACCATCTCTGAGGCAGTGCAATCAACAGGGAATAGTGCTGTGTGTTCTTCTCATTATACATGCTAGTAATTGAAATGTGCCTATTGCCAGCACAGCTAGCTAGAAGTAATAAAAAGTACCTCTGAACAATCAGAACACTTAAAGACAGTAAATGAGATACAGCTCTGGATTACTGATTGTGCAATCTCTGGACCTCTTTTTATTTAGTGGCAAACCTGAATGTTTACATCAACATTGAAAGAGTTACACCTTCACACTGCTCTTCCAAGCGTACTTATTAAAATACAAACACTTTTCCATAGCTAGAATTAAAAAAAAAACTATTCTGGCAAGTAGTAAAAAGCAGTTTAGTTTTAAAGCATTGTTTCAAAGGTCTTCAGTTGCAGTTTTTCTTCCTCATTGCTGGTTTAATAGGTGAAATTCCTTGATAATAACTTGAAGACCTTCCTATAATTTAGAAACAACTGGAACATTAAAGCAGTATACTCAACTTAATGAATATTATATCAAGGACAGATATTAATCCTGCAAGACATGGCTCTGTATAGGGAACTGTACAAGGAACTGAATAGACACAACTCAGGAATATTGTTTTTTGTTAGTATCCATATTCATTAAAATATGAAGTGAGGGATCTTAAGTACTTAAACTAAGTCAACA
The DNA here is from genome assembly GCF_048771995.1 of Taeniopygia guttata. Classification (NCBI taxonomy): domain Eukaryota; kingdom Metazoa; phylum Chordata; class Aves; order Passeriformes; family Estrildidae; genus Taeniopygia; species Taeniopygia guttata. The sequence continues at coordinate 52,817,408 of NC_133063.1, read as the reverse complement.
AACACAGGAGAGCAGCTGGCACAATTAAATCTGAACAGCTATTCAAATTTTAACTAATGAACTAAGTCACCAAGATAGCACTTTTACAGCTATCTCTAAAAGCATCCTACCAGTAGTGATGATGTGAGCAAAGTTAGGGTGAAAAGATGAAAAAGATGGTTGAGTTCTGAAAAATCAGGGCCATGGAAAGACAATAGTTTAAAAGGTAGTGTAGGATGTGTCACAGAATCATGCAATTATTTGGTTTGAAAGGGACCTTAAAGATCAGCTGGTTCTGTCCCAAGGGTAGGATATCTTTCACTGAATCAGGTTGTTCAGAGCCCCATCCAACCTGTCCTTGAGCAATTCCCAGGGGTGGGGCATCCACAGCTTCTCTGGAAAATCTGTTCCAGTGACTCACCACTCTCAAAGTAAAGAATTTCTTCCTAATGTCTAATCTAAACATACTTTATTCCAGCTTGAAGCCATTTTCCTTCATCATGTCACTACATACTCCTGTAAAAACTCCCTTTCCATCTTTCTTGTAGACTTCCTTTAGGTACTGGAAGGTGGCAATTAGGTAATTCTCTTTAATTCTGATATTCACCCATTATTGAAATATAGATTTTTTAAAAAGCACTTATTTATTTGTCTCTGGAAGTTTCAGAAGGAAGAGATTTTTAAATCACAAGGACTTGCTTTTGTAGATTGATTATGCAATTAGGTAGGAACACTGTGTGCAGCGGGAGAAAAAAAGCTATTGTTAATGTCAAGTTACACTCCAGATCAATTAATAGTATTTACATTTTTATAGAAACTATATTTTTCTTGTATTGCAGAGAAGGGATACAAGCCTGCAAATAGTTGAGCCTAGTATAGTATATAGCATTCTGAATAGTAACAGGTGACCTTTCATACCTGTATGCACTAATTTTAGAAATGTTCACAGGATTAGGCATTGTATGAAAAAAGTACCATGATTCATAAAAAAATTACTCAGAAATGTCTACATTTTTGTAGTGTCAAATCATAGTTCTTCAAACCAATACAGTCATAAGATATTGTTCAGAATATGATTTTAAATAAAATTTATTTGGGGTATATTTGCATTAAAACTAAAAGAAAAAAATATTTTTAACATACCAAAAATTTGAAGTGCCTTATCACAGCCACTTAGTCATTGGAACATTTGTCAGAGAAAGCAATTTCTTAATAATTTCTAAAGCACTTCAGGCACTCAACAATGCAGACATTAGCAAAGAATAATAAACAATAACACACACAGAACAACAACAAAAAAGAAATTAGAATTTATTTTTCACTTTTTACTTTTCTTTTGTGGCAATGATATCTCCATTGGGTTGAATAAAGATCTGGCAGGTTATTAAACAGATAATAAACACTGGCATTAAAATATTTTTCTTCAAAAAAGTTAAGGCACTCTAAGCACACAAATATCCTATTAAATTTAGAAAGTGATTTGCATAAATAAAAGACACTTCAAAGAGCTGGTAAAAACCAGTAAGAATATTCTGTGATTTAGTTTTACCTTCTTGTTCCAGAACTGTACCAGTTCTGAAGAACTGCACTGAGATGCTGCAGTAGGACTTCCAATACTCAGCACAAGGTCAGAACAGAAATCATCAAGATCATATTTACATATTTATCACTACTCACTGGGGACATTCAAACTGTACCACAGAGTTAAAAGAAAAACCCCAAAACAAAAAACAAACAACTGAAGTAACTATATGGACAGCTGCCAGGTAACATTCATGGTTGAAGTTCCAATTGCTTTGTGATACGTTTTCTTCAAAGGATGATAATGGTTGCAAAAGTATGATTCTTCCTGCTTCATAAATACTAGCTAATAATAATAAAAAATCTATTGGAAAACATTTGTTGCCAATAAGTATGTGTCAGTAATATGCATGGAAAGTAATAGAAGTAGGGTAGGATCTAATCAAAATTATTTAACTGCAAACTTCAAGGTATGGAAAACAGCACATATTATGAATCTGGATCAATCCTCAATTAAGCTGGCAGACATAGTTATATAACTGTAAATATAACTATTATTTTCTTTCCTTGCTAACCCTGGCTTGCCATTTGACTTGATGGTGACCTTCTGTTAAGAAATAATCTTAAAAATATCTCACAGGGCATGAAAACTTAACTTGAGAGACACCAGCTTTGTTCTGCAGTCAGGTGCATCTTACTGGGTCACCTCATAGAAGTCATGTTGCTTGTCTGTGCCCCAGTTTCTTCACTGAACAAATACATATGCGTCTGTACACAGGCTGCTATTTTTTTTATTTCTACAGCTGAACTGTTCTGTGTATGTTCAAGTTATATCAAAATGAAAAAATAAAAAGAAGGAGGAATGTATTTACTACAGATATAAAAAATTTACTATGTTTGGCAGAAGAGAATTAATTTTCTTTATATTAATCTTAGTATACATTAGTATTACAGAGTCATATAAAGCACTGAAACTCATGATGTCACAGTACTTTGATAAAGTAGAGAAAGTAATAAAAATAATTTAATACAGACAAGTAAAACAGCTTACTAAATTTTTAGTAGTGATTGATTAATCTAGGACACAGCAAAGAGATGCAAAATCAATTTTTTGCCTTTTGTTCTGCTAGCACTGATTTCTTGGAAAATTCACATACAAATCTTATTTTTCTGTGTATTTCTCCTGATATGGCCACAAAATCAAAATAAAACTTGACAGAGAACAACCTGTACCTTCAGCTAAAGTGACTTTTCAACCATTTTCATCCCTTGTGCAGTCTTCAGGACTATTTGCACACACCATACTCTATTATTTCTTCTTATGTCAACCAAAATTCTCTCATCTAAGCTAACATGGTGGGCCTCAGGAGACTTCAATTTCCGAGCTGAAAACAACATTCAGTTATTTGGAAGAATCCATTCTCCCAAAGAAAAACTACAGATTATGAAAATGCTTTCTCATTATAACATATCAGGACCGCTATTAAAAATTGCAAGATATTGAGCTGTTATGGTAAATTAGGCCATACTTAGGACAAATATCACTCAGACATATACCAATAAGTATACATTTCTTCTATACAGAAAGAAATACAAAAATCTAAAGTTTGATCACAGGAAGCAGAAAACATCAAAATCTCATTTTTACCAAGGGACATATGCTGTGTTTGAAAAGAAAGTTAAAATCATATGTTACAAGTAATGCAGGTTATTTTCTTGCTTTACGAACTCTTAAGTTGCAGGGTATTTTGATGGAACAAACCCCTGTCATATCTATATAATGCCACCATGGGAAATAGAACATTTGCAGATTCTTCTGTTGTAAAAGAGGGGAAGGTAGGCAGGGTTGGTCATTTTGGTAGGTCTACAGTCCATGCTAAGTAAGGATAAATACTGGCAAACATTAAATACAGGTGAAAGCAAGTTTAATGAAAGAAGAAATTGAATGTTCTTGCTGTGCACAATTTTCCTCATCCATAAATGAAGGACAATCACCATTAATCCAGTGCTTATTGCTTCTCCAATTAAAAAAATGTACATCAGAATCTGCTTACTTCAGCTGTAAATGTCTCCATTTCACTGTTCTGATTTACTCCACTACAGGTCTATTTTTGTCCTGTACATGACTAGCTGTTGCACTCCTAGGTTATGCTGGGAGAGACCATTCAGGTCAAGGACTGAATGCAAAAGTCCCGCGGAAAAAGTTATGAAGAAGTAGCAGAAATCCTAACGTTGCATCATTTCTTCGACTGACATGGCAATTGCTTCTCTGCCCATGATATGGTACGCTCTCTGAGTGTGAGGGAAAGCACTGCATGAGTTAGACATTTCACCCTTTGCCTTTCCAGGTTTCTGGCAAATATGATGTGAGTTAATTCTTTAAAAAAGCTGCAAAACAGTACCAGTTCTCCACTTTTTAATTATTGTATAGTGAAAGACATTGGATGAGGGAAGGATGAGAACATCATTTGGGGATAAAACACCAAGAGGTTTTCGTCTGTCAGCAGCCATGTATGAGCCATTTGCAGCTGTGCACACACTCTTCACTGTCTTAGGATAAAATCCTACAGAAAAGTGTCACTCCAGGTGGGGAATGTTTATGTATGTCAGCCCTCAACCAATTATTCTATGAGCATATTCCTTCCTATCCTGGCTGCTGCCCAGCCTTCAGCAACCCATCCTGGTGCATTGGTACTTGCCATCTTCTTCCACAATGGCATGATGTTAACACTTCCACACTAAAGTCATTAACATCAATGGAACATGGTGTGTTTGACTGCACTAGGCATAAACATTCTGTTAGACCACTTGCTGAAGAAAGCCCTCAGATCCCACTTTGAACTACATCCTCCACAATGCTACATACTGACACTGTGTAAATGGTGGGGTGCAGATTTGCACATCTGTTTCTCCCCTAGATTTAAGCATCTGTTGTGTAAAGGACAAAGCGTATAAAAATTAAGTGGAAAATGCTATTGAAAATACCAGTGCTTGTGAGGCTTTACTAATTCTTTCCTACTCTACTTTTAAAGTGCAAAATGAAAAATGTGTCAAGAATAGGTAAAAAACAAACCTATGTCAAACCTATTCTAAATGGAAGGCCAGGACCTACATGTATATGCTGTAATATATGTTTTTGCAGGCAGACATAATGCTAGAAGTCCCCTAATAGTATCTGTAGATATTGATTCTTAATCATTCTGTAACCCAAAAAACCTCACAGCTTTTGGGATAAGTATCAGCATCTTTCATTTTTCAGAGCAGAGACCAAGCTCCTCCTTGCTCATGGTTTGTAAACAGCTTATCATTTGCTCTCTCAGCTCCTTCCTCACCCCACAGCTCCCCAATTACAATCTGCAATCACTAGGACAATGTCTGTAGAGATACTGAAGGCAATATATACCTTATTTCCTTTGAGTGTATATAGAGTACTGGGAACTAGAAATACCCACTGTTTCCTTTCTGTCTGACAGCTTTTTCAGCTTTTTAGGGGCTTCTAAATTGAAACTTATATACTTAAATGTCAAGTGGAGCAAACTAAATGTGGACTCCAGTTTCCTACTGACATGCAAACAAAGGCCAAACCACCTCTTAGCATACGTAAAAAGGTTGTCTACGCACTCGGGAGCACCTGCCATTTTATGCCTTTCAGGGAGAAAGGGCAGGTGCCCATGGCAGCACAGCCCTCCCGACGGGAACGGCATCCCTGGGTGGTCCAGCCGTGCCCGCAGCATCTCTCACATCGCGTGTCCCGTTTTCAGTCTGCCCAAGGCTGAAGGACAAGGAAGAGCCGCTTGGCGGGAGTGTCTAACGGGACCGATGTGCTTCGTCTGTGAAAATGAATGCTCCTCACAGCCGGCCTGCCCTGCTCACTCACACTCCGATGTCCCTTGTGCCGGACACACACTGCACTCTGAGCAGGACGAACCCAAAACGCCTCCGCGAATTCCAGTGCCGCCCCTCGACTCCATGGCCAGGCAGACCCCCGCCTTTTGCCCTCTCGCAGTCCGTCTGCTCCACGCGGAGCAATAGAGGCTTCCCAAGGGACCGGCGAGCCCGTGGAAACACCCCACTGCATTACTCCCAGCCACTGTTTCTCGCTCGAGCTGCACAGGCACGCTACCACCCCACGCCTTGCCCCTTGCTCTGCCCAGGGTGAAACATCCACCTACGCGTGTTCCCGAGCTGCCGCGGGGGCGCGGGCCCGGCGCTCGGGGGGCCGCGTCCCTGTGCCCGTCCCTGCCCGCGCTGCCCCGGCCCGGCGCGGCCCCTCAAGGACTCCGGGCTCAATGTCAGGCGGCGCGGGGCCGCCGGCAGGGGGCGGGCGAGGGGCGGCAGTGCCCGCCCTGCGCGGAGCGCGCTCCGAGCCGGCGGCGCTGGTGATGCCGGGCGGCGCGGCGGCGCGAAGCTCAGCCCAGCCCAGCCCAGCCCAGCCCAGCCCAGCCCAGCCCTGCCCAGCCTTGCCCAGCCCAGCCCAGCTCCGGGCGGCACAGCCCAGCCGCGCCGCTGAAGGGCACCGGCGGCGGCGAGGCTTCCCCGCGCTCTCCCGCGGCTGGGGTGCGCCCGCCCCGCAGCATGGAGGCTGGGAAGCGCAGCTCCTCCGCCGGCAGCCGGGACGATGGCAGCGCTAACTCCTTCCCAGCCAAGCCGGCGGCCTCGGCGGAGAAAGCCCAGAGCAGCCCCGGCAGCGGCGGCGTGAAGGAGCATGGCAACTCGGTGTGCTTCAAAGTGGACGGCGGCGGGGGCGAGGAGCCCGTGGTGGGCTTCGAGGATGCCGAGGGACCCCGGCGGCAGTACGGCTTCATGCAGCGGCAGTTCACCTCCATGCTGCAGCCGGGGGTCAACAAATTCTCCCTCCGCATGTTCGGCAGCCAGAAGGCGGTGGAAAAGGAGCAGGAAAGGGTTAAAACTGCGGGGTTCTGGATCATCCACCCCTACAGCGACTTCAGGTTAGCGCGGGGCTCACGGCGGGCGGGAGAGGGGTGGCCCCGGCGCCTCGCACTTCTCCCGGCGCAAACTTCGGCGGGCGCCGGAGCGGGCGGTGGGGCCGGGGCTGCCGCGGGCTCGGCCCGGCGCTCTCCAGCGTGCTGCACCCGGGACGGCCCCGCAGGCCCCGCGCCGCCCGGGGCGCCGCCCGCAGCCCCCGAGGCGGGATGCTGAGCTCTAGGGCTCTGCATCCCGCCGTCCCGGTCTGTCTGCGCCGCGGACCGTCGGACACGACTCTGCTCCGCCGGGATGAGAGCTCGCCCGGGGGGTTACACAGCTGCATCAGCATCAGTAAAATCCCGGCGTCCGCACGCGCCTGTCCTTTTCTGAGCACCCGGTGTAAAACACTTGTTCCAGGGGTTGCGAGAAGGAAGTGCGTCTCTGTCAGAATTACAGTAAAATAAGTTTATTCAGGTGATCTGTGGAAAACTGTGTTTTTATAAGTAGACAGGTAAATGTGATGGCAAATTACCATTGCTTTCACAGTAGGATGCATGGATGCAGGACTGGAATATTCATACAGAAAACAGAGCAAATAAATGCCCAAGAAGTTATAGTTCCCTTTAAAAATACATTTAAAGTGTAAGATTATTTCATTCTGTACTATGCCAGCTGGCTGTATGCCTTTATAAATGTAACACTCTCTATGATATTTTTTGAGGAACTATCAATGTCGTTAAGCATATTTAATCAACAGCTTGAATTGAACAACCTGCGTCTATATGATAAGTGAATTGCACCAGAGACCGTGTTTGAAAAAAGAAAATCCAGAATGTTCAATAGTTACATGGATCTTCTAAGAAAGAACTGGGTTAAACAGAACATTCTTTCAGTGAGAAGAGGAGGAAATATTTTCAAAGTCCAATTTTCTGTGGGACTGTTTGGAATGAGGCGTTTCAAAATGAGCTGTGCTAGCCCCTTGCAGCTGAACCTGAGAGCAGTACAGCTACAGGAGTGGAGGAGCATGGCAGTACTCAGTTATGACTTGAAGTCATGCTTCAAATCCCTACTTTTTTTCCTGGTTCCCTGAACTCAATAAACTGTACTCATCCTTCTCCTGGGGTACCTGTTCACCCCCTTGTATGTCAGCTCAGCTGCATTAGCAGGTGCATTAAGTGGAGAGAGAGAGCCAAGCACCTACCCACTCCCTTTCTACCAGCTAGAGAGGAACGTAGCAGGTCACATCTGGTGCTGTGGTAGCATGCATAAGGGACTGGGGGGGTCTGATAGCTTCATCCTTATCTGTGTGTGTGCATGAGTAACTTTATTCACATGAGGATTCTGTTGAAATTAATGAGGTTATTCTCGCAAATAGTTTCCTTGTTCTGTTGTAAACTTGGTTTCAGAGTGAGGTGCAGACCCAAATAATATTTTGGGCAATAGGAGCTTATTTATCATATTTTACAGCATGTAACTTTTTAAGCTGTTCTGTGAAATAGGTGATGAGCATGTTAATTCTATTTCATTACAGAAATGTCTTCCAATTCTTCGAGTGGGAAGGTTTAGAGATCATAGCATATGTTTCCCATTTTTTTTAATAGGAGTAAACAACACTGCATCCTGTTCAGGCCTGTTGTCTGCATATTCTTAAATTATCTGGTATTTTCAGTTGGTTTTTTTTTTTAAAGTTTTTATTTTATTAGAGTAAGTGGTTTTTGGGTGGCAGTGCAAAATGCGTGAAAGAGTTGTACTATACAGTATATTGACTTTATTTGGGAATTGCAACAGGACTTTTAAGTGCCATCTAACAGTCACTTTGTACCAGAATGAATTCAGGTATAAGGATGGAGTTGCTTTGATTAATTTTTGCATGTTATTTGTAGCAATGTAATGCTTATGTGTAGATAAGCCTTAAAGCATCCAAAAAGACACAGGTATTCCCATGCTGCTGTGTTGATGTTCTTTCCATCAGAGGAAAGAACTAAATTTTCTACTAAAATAAGAATAAAAAAGTAAAAAGCTGAGTATTTTATGGTATCCAATTGAGAAGATATATTATGCATTTGTAAATGCAGCTCTTATTACGGTATTTGTGGCAGCTATGAAAATAGACATCCCAGTAAACTTTAAATGTAGACACACCTAGGAAAATACTGGGTTAACCATGTAAAATGTGGGAAAATTCTGGTATAGGCTTCTGTGGACTTTTTTGTTTTTTCCCTAGCTCTGCATGCTTGTATGCATTTCCTGGAATAGTTTGATGTATTTGGTTATATTTCTTGATTTCATTCTCATGTTTTTTTGAAGTATACTCATCTACACCAAATGGTATTTTATTGTGATGTTTGGAGGAGTGGGCAGTATCTTGGTGCCCTCCTGCCCCTTGTTTTGGTATGAACAGAATGTGGAACCTGTCTCTAAACTCAGTGCTCTGTAAATTGGTTACTTGCAGCCTTGTGGGGCTTGGTCTTTAGATGCTCTCCATCTTGCAGTGTTTCAGGGAAGAATTGTCTCTTCTTTGGGCAGATACACCCTTGGAGGATTAAATTCAATAAGTATTACGTAATTTTTCCACAAGGGGAATATTTTGATCCTAGTTGTCTTTTCCCAGTCTTCTGAGGTTAATGTGTAATTTGGAAGCTGTTATATAAACACTGCACCTAACGCACATCAAACCCAGCACAAGGCCTCTGTTTATCACTCTCCCACCGTGATTACTATATCTCTAAAGCTGGACAACAATTCTGTGCATGAGTAACAAAAGTGAATTTATCAGCCATAGTTTGCTGAAGTCCTGTGTGTGTTCTGTGAGATACTGAGTGCCTTCAGCTGTCCATTCTCATAGGTGGAAGAATGAGCCTTCACTGGAGAGCTTCATCCAGCCCTGTGGCCTTGCAGCCACTGGATGAGAGCAGGACAAAGCTGACAGGAGATGGGAGCAGCTGCATGGTTCTGCTGCTGCCACATGTGTAGTTTTTTTAATAGGAGATTAGTGGTGGGCATGGGCTTTGGATGACTTTTATTTGTTAAGGCCTTCTGGTATTAATGGAAGTGTACATGACTGATTTTTAGATGATTAATTACTCCATGTCCTTTGGTATGTAAAGAGTTTCTCTAATGTTCAGAGGGCTGCCTTGCACGTGCCTGGGCTGCTCATCCAGCCCTGTGTCATCTCCCTCCCTCCCTCCCTCCCCACTGAGAAACTCACTCTGTCAAGGAAATCTTGGGTTTATTACCACATTGGCTAGGGCATCTGTAGTCAGCAATCTATAAAGAAAACACAGTTGCTACAGAGTTGCAGAAATAGCAATGTATGAGACAGACTGAGTGGAAATAATGCGTGTGTGCGTAAATGTAGCCTTCACACTCTGATGGTTACAGTCAGCTTGATGTTTGGGAGCAGCCTTTGTCTGGAAGTGAGGACAAAAATTTTAACTGGCTTCAAGATGAAGTAAGACTATGATGCGGCATTGTCAGTCAGAGTAGCAGGTAAAGAGGTGCAGCGCAGGCAGTGCTGAAGGTCTTTTTTCCCTCTGTAAATAATATAAAGTATAGACTAATTTGCAATACTAAGAAAAAAAAATTGGTATTTTATCTCTCTGAGTAACTTTTCATTATCCAAGAAATTCAAAGCCTTATTTTAATGATAACAGTAAAGTAAAAGCAGAATTATTTCTAAAACTGGAACAGAAAATTTAAGAGTGTAGTGAGTAAAGGTTTGCTAGATTTTTTTAGCTTGTGTGCCGTTCCAGTTTCAAAATCTTTTTGTTTACACATTTAAGGCATCATGTGAATGTTTGAGGTTTACCATGAAAATCTTTATAAATCACTGAAGGCCTTATTGGTAATACCTTGTAAGTAATTTAATGCCAGATTTCAAAGGGTTTAGTCAGGGCAACAAACAAAATATTTGCATATGTATGTCTGGGTAGTTACAGAAGAATTGGCTTATTTTGCTGTTACAAAACATTCTGTTATATTGTGCAGCTTTATGCAACCCATCCATGTTGTCATACACATGTACAGCTTCAATTTTCAAGGAAGTGTGTGCCCAACTGTAAGTCAAAATTGCCATGGTTTAGTGTGCCTCATGATTTTTTAAATTAATTTTTTTTTAAACATTTGAATTTATATTTGCATTATGAATTGATATTCTTGTTCATTTTCACCTATCTTTTGGACCTGTATTTGACCACCAGAAGTCGCCCTAACATGATAGACTGTGCATGTTATATATGCAGCTTACAATCATGTTTCTAAAATTCATGCATGCACTGTTTTAAAACTTGCTTTTTGGGATCAGTCTTCACTCTACGTGTTATACCTATCTTAAGTTGTGTCTTAAGAAGCTTAAGATAAGCACTCTGTGCTTCTCTTTTGTCACATGTTTTTAATGTCTCTCTTGAAGCTAATGAGATTTATGTTTTTGTGAGCTGTTACATACTTAGGTTTATATAGAGGAGTAGAGTTGGAAGGTAATGCTATATGCAATGGACACAAAATGTTGCTAGATGTTCAGTCCTTACATTTGACTGAACATGGAGAACCATTAATATTAAAAAGATTATTAATGGTACTTGGGTTTTATTTGCTGCATTCCAACAATTTTTGCCCTTTGCTTCTGTAAATGACCTAAAAAATAAAATGGCAGAATTGTAGCATTAACCTAATCTTTATAATGTTTGAAAATTCCCTCATAACATCAAGTTGTGTATTGCCTTCATAATATTTCCCCAGGTAGAATGCAACTCTCATAAAGGCAGGCTGAACAAAAATACAGTAATGATTCTCAAATGCATAAATGGATGTTAAAAAGAGGAAAGAAGTACATCAAAGTAATGGAATGAAATTGCAGCAACAAGTATGTAAATTAGATGTTTAGGAGGCAGGACCAAAAATAAGCAACAAAATATTCTATTGGAACTGTTCTGATGTGAAATATAGGCCAGAAATGCATTAGGCTGTTTTTCATCTCAATTTCCTATGAATTTTTTGAACTGAATAATTTTTCATCAGTGGTTATCATGGATTCATCTGTTACGAAGTCTAGTTGACTAAAAATATCTACTGACTTCCTTTTGTACCAGTGGTAAACAGGGATATGTGAGAGAAAATGGGGATAGAGAGGTGCATTTCATACTTTTTGACTCATGAGGGCCGTGTACTTTTGTCTGCTTTGAGATTTTCTTCAAGAGCTACTAAAGCAAGGCAGTGGAGTCCACCCAAAGTGGGTGCAGCAGCCGCCCGCCTTCCAGACTGCTAGGGCATGTGGGAAGCCGTATGCCCCTGTTTGTTCGAGCAATGTGATTAATTTTATTAGTAAGACATCCTTCTGTCTCTGGATATGTAGAATACTAATGCTTAGTTTGAGCTCACTTATATGTTGAACATTTGCCAGTTTTCATTATGTTCATTCTAGTTCTGGAATAACAGTCTATTCACTGCATTTTCTTTCACACTCTTGTCATGTTACTTACTTGAACATTAAATAAAGTTTAGGGGAGAGAAAGAGCTGAACAAGTGTAACTCAATTCCTCAGTTCTCTGAGTTACTTTTAATTTAACTTGGGATATTTTGAAGATCATTGGCAGCACATAGGAATATGCGCAAAAGTACATATTTTTCCTGCAAGATGCTTATTTTACAATGTTCACTTTCTACACAACCTATGCAAAGGCAAGTATGTTCATCATGATTTTGAGATAAGTTTAGAAAGAAACCACAACAAAATAAAATAAATACAAATGTTACAGAATTCCCATGAATAATTCTGTAATATGTAAGTCAAAGATGATGTTTAGGGGGACGTTATATGTGAGTCTTTAAAAAATGTACTGATTCTGGTATTCCAATTGATTATTTTAGCAGGTCAACAAATTTTTAAATGTAATGTGTACTGTGACTTCATTTGTTAGCACATCAAAAAAACTGATGCTTGTAATTGAGTCAGTAAAAGTTTTTTCTTCATCCTAAGTTTCTCATACTTGGGTATATGAAGGCAACTGTGAGTTGGAATACTGTGTAAAAGCATTGAGTAATATACAAAGGTCTAGATTTATGATTTGATTGTGTGTTTGGTAACTACAACAGCTAATTGAAAGATTCATAGGATTTGATAAGTTACTTTAGATTTCTTTGTGTGTGTTGGGGAGTTTATATAAAGAAGTCAAAATCTGAGTGGCTCACTTTCTGATTGTTCAGCCTGGAGTAACAGAAATAGAGATATATGAATTCAGAGGTCACCTAAAAAGTATGAGTCTTTAGTGCTGCATTTCTGCCTGCCTATTTAAGATCAGTGGCACTGTAATATTTAATTAAACTTTGTCAGCTTTTTTGAGAGTTAAAACTTGAAGCTATAAGAAGCAAAAAACCTACTTTTATAGATGTGTGTAGAATATGAAAAATTGAAAAGAAATGTACTTAATTTTATGATAAACAAGAAGTATCCATTCTCACCTTTGCTTTTACTCAACAGCAGGAGAACTGTTTTCTATGTCAATATACATTTTTTTATAGAGAGGAAACTTTTAACCTACTTTGCAATGTTTAATTTTTAACCTGACAGTACAGTTCTGGTTAATTGCTTGAAAGTCCTTTAGCTGTCTATTTCCTGATTCTTTCCCAGAGGCATGTTTTAATTTTAAAAATCATAGTGTATTCAGCTCTAATTATTGGAGAGCTTGTTCTAGACACATAGTAAGGTATGTTAATGACCAAAAACTGTATCAGCTGGAGTCAATGTCAGTACTACCTCAAGGACACTGTCATTTAGCTTCTATAAAATCTCTACTAATATCTTTTAATCTGATGACAGATTCAGGCAAGCTGCATGGTATTTTTCAATCATCTTATTGCCATGTAGTGTGATGCAGCTGGAATAAGTCTGGAATAAACTGTGTTTTCTGTGTTCAGAAAACGTTCATTTAATTACAAAAGAGCTGCATACTGTTTCCATTATGTATTTTAAAAAACCCAAAACTAACCCCAAAGCCATTTTCATTTTTGCCAGTGAAGTACCCAAAACTTAAGTTACATTATATAGCTAAGAATAGGATTTTATTTTTATGTGATTATCTTCAATGTTGTTTGTGTTTATATCTTATCTATTTAAGCATGTGATTTAATAGATATTTTGCTACACTATTGGAATTTAGTGTGCTACTGCTACTGTTTCTATCTCTAAAAATGTTAACATTTATTAAAAATTCATATTAAGATAGTCGGTTTTCAACTGAAAAAGCAGAGGTTGCTTTATGCTTGCAGTCAAAGCTATGTTGGTTCTAATATTTTTAAAATCTTTTTTGAGGGAGTTTATTTTTTGAAATTACTTTAGGCGATATATATATATATAATTTGGGAAGGTTTTTAAACGTTTTTAATACTGGGGAGGTTTTAAGTGATACGACTGTTTGTCATCATATTTTGTCTGAAAATCACTGAATCTTACATTTATATTAAAGTTCCATATAAAGAGTCCCACAGAAATAAATTGTGCCCTCACAGTATCAAATCTTCCAATTCTGTAGATGTCTCCAGTTTTTTTGTCCTCTTATATCAGTAGCCTAATGTGTGTAAATATTGATGTTTCCTTAGTTGGTTCTGTTGCATCTTACACTAACTTACCAGATCCTCCAAGAAGCATCTCTCTTCATGGCATGACTGCAGCAGTAGACAGTGTGTTGATGAAATGATCTGACCTTAATGCAGATAGATGGATTGCATAAATTTAGAGTAATATGTAGTGAGACCCCAATAATGGTCTATCTTTTTCTAGGGAAAAGCTGTGGAAAATACAAAAAACTTTTATAAGATACATAGAGTAAGATATATCCGGCTCTACCGTGGAGATGGAATAAAAGCATGGCTGCAGAACCACAGAGATGCAATCAAGCTTTCACACGGTTAGTTAGAGGTTTTCCATCAGGCTCTTAAGTGATTTCCGTCTGGTTGTTCATTCCAGGAGGGCTTACTATTTAGGTCTGGCAGAGAAATTGCTGTGAAACCTGTAGCATGTGCTACTACTCCCTAAACATCTTATTACTGCCTGGCAGTAGATGCTTCCAAGCCTCTGGATTCCCCAAACACATCTAGGGCTACAGGATCCTTGGGACAGCTGCATATGGGCTTATTTGCACTTGATTTTTCAGGGAAGGTAAGAGCCAGGCTTGTCTGTCACTCTGGTTTACCTTGCCTTTAGTGTCAGACAAGCCTGGTGGTAACAAAAAGAATTGCTTTTCCAGCTCAGGATTAGTCTGGTAGATTGAAACTTGGAAACAAAACAAAAGAAGCAAAATAAATCAAGTATATACCTCTAACTTCAGTCGTTAATTGGGTACCTTTCTCATATACCCACTTTACCAAGTGCTCTTAAGAGCTGTTTTTTAGAGCCGTGTATCCAGTGTTCATGGAAGCTCTTATGTAGATGACTGCCTAAGTACTGAATCCTGCTTTTTCTTTTATTTATAGTATTTCTTATGGTCTAATTTTCAGTTAGTGAAATCATGCTATAGGGAATTTGCATTCAAAAGTTCCTAGGAGCACCTGGATGTAGTCCCTGAAAGAGTATTTTTTAGAAACAACTTCCTTTTCCCCCTCATTCTGTCTTCTCTTTGTCCTCCTACATCTCTTTCTGAAGATATAATGCATTCCTTTAAAGAAATGGAAATAATGCACTGATTTTATATTTTAAAAATTTGTTTATTCTGCTGTGTAGTTTTCCATTCTTACTCAGTCTGTTAGCTGGAAGATACTGAGCTGTTTGTTCAAACTAATTAGGTATTTTCACAGCCTCTTGCAGTTTTTAAAATGCTTTGTAGTAATTAAAGAAAAAAAAAATCTTCATGTATATTTTCCATTTCCCTTGACTCGGACAGGTTAGCATGTTTCTGTTGAGAATTGCAGCGTGATGTGGTCGAACATACTGTTACCATACACTGTTACACAGGCACTTCACTGAA
Organism: Taeniopygia guttata; assembly: GCF_048771995.1. Taxonomy (NCBI): domain Eukaryota; kingdom Metazoa; phylum Chordata; class Aves; order Passeriformes; family Estrildidae; genus Taeniopygia; species Taeniopygia guttata. Next base: position 52,802,025 of record NC_133063.1, on the reverse strand, counting down.
ATTGTCCCTTCAGCTTGTGTATTGCCAGCATGGGAATTCAAGTCTTGCATACATCTACCACATTAAAGATATAATTATCAGAAGCACAGTTTTGTAATGCAGAGGAAGTGTGGTACCAAGAGTAAGCACTGCCAGATGGTAGGCAATCTATCAGGGCGTTTAAAAAGGGTCAGAATTGAAAATGTCTGAAATCCGATGGCTTATTAAGCAGTAGACGTTGAATGTGTGGGAAAAGTGAGAGATGAGTAACCTAAGCATGAGGTGCCCACATGACCAAACAGACTTTTAATTGCATGCATTCTGCCAGGATTATATGAAATACTTGTTTGTGCTAAATTAAATGTGGTTTTGAAATTTGGAACAGAATATTAAATCCAGTGTTATACTGCTGGGTGTTGAAAAGTTCAGTCGGATTTGTACATGTTCTAACTGTTTATTTATTGAAGTAATGAATTTATTATGATGGTTCATTTCTCTGTAATGGAAAAAGAAGTCCAAAAACAATTTCAAGGTTTTTGTATTGAAAAAAAATAAATCCACTATGTAATAATTCTATTATTTCATATACATAGTATTTGTATATTTAATATACATATTATTTATCAACACAAATTTTGAGTGAATCCAGTTAAATGTCTCTGGTTCTACATTTCTATTTAAAGGCATGGACTATGAGTTTAAAATTCCCTGTTTAACTTTAAGCTATTCTCTAGTCTTTTTTCCTAAAGTTAGATTTTCTGTAGTCCACCCAAATGTTGTGCTCTGTCGTTCACAAGCGCACAAATTTTCTTTTGTCAGGAGATGATTCTCCTTAAATCAGGTTTGAGGAATACTCCGTCATTATTATACAATCAGTCAGTGTTATTCAGCAATTTCTGCCACCATCCCCCTCTTTCCCCAGGACTGTTTGAGCACTGCTTGATGTGACTATGGCTGTTTCTGTAGTTTCTAAGCTGCAGCCAACTTCTTCATTCTCCACAGGCTAGACCGAATTTATCTTTCTGTGGAATGGATGGGAGAGCTGCAGTGAACTTCCACTCCCACACTTGTTCCTCATAGCACGACAGAGTTCAGATTTGCTTCAGGGAAGGAGAGCTAGCTGTGTAGCCTGGGAATGCAGGTACCATGAATCTGCCTAAAATGGTGGCAGATGTTCCTGCTGGGGCTGGTGACTCGTGATTCCGTTAAGTGTCACTGAATAGCAGTTCGTCTGCGTTGAATATGCATACTGATTTTGTGCCACTGGCAAAATGAGCAAATGGAATATGGTATTTAACTTGGTTTCATGTTTCCAGTACAAATTTTTCCATTTCTGGAGCGGCTTTGAAAGTGTCAGTTTTACCCAGTGCTCTGCACAATGTGCAAATCCATAGGATGTTAGATGAAGATCTGAAATGGAAGTCAGGAGCCCATCTATCTTTGAATTTCAGGAGCTAGATACTTGTAAGCATCTGGACTCCATGCCTGAACATCTTTCAGAATTCCAGTCACAAGAAGCCCAAAATGGCAAACCTGATTTTTAAAAAATGTTGCCCATGCGTGTTGTGCATTTTGCAGCGCTAGCATGTCAGAATAATGCAAATATGTTTCAGCTTCCATTTTTGCTGTATTATATATTTTGATATGCAATTTACAGATCAATGCATATTCTACAATTATGAGGAAAAGCTCTCTTAATTTTTCACTCTCAATTTCTTGGTGTTCTCCACCAATAAATTATTAATACCTATTTGGCAGTTCTAATTATTACATATCTTTAGTTTAAACACATTTGATTAGTTCATAACTCACTGTCCTCCAAAAAATGAAACATAAATATTTGGCTAAATTAGATTTTGTCTTTCTGAGGAATATTGGCTTGTGGCTAAAACCTCTTATGAGATCTCCAAAGTAAAACGTTTTCATTTGCTGAAAGGCAGAAACCTATTTATTATATTTAGGCAACTGCATTTTGAGTGAATATGGATGGAAGATAAGGACAGACATCTGGTGTTTTATTCACCACAGAAAGAGCAGCTCATTTTGTTTTGCTGTGTCAAAACAAGAGTCGTCTATCAGTATGGAAATAAAGAGCTTCCTTGGTATTTTTGCGGCTGTTTATAGTTCAGGTCATGGGTCCCTGACCAAAGTTTCTTTGAGTGCTTATTTTAGAGCTGCTTATCAGTGGCTACAATTACAGGAAACTTTATTTGAGCGCAAACACTTCCCCCTGCAACCCCTAACCTGCAGTGGGTGTCTGATGTCAAGACCAGCCCAATGTTCAGGAATACAGACTGTTTTGTTTGAACCTGAAGACGGGAGAAAGAATTTTGGCATGAAGAGACTTCAAAGCCTCTGTCAAAGTCACTCCACGAAAATATAAAGTAGAGAAGCAGATTATTAAATAATTCCCTTTTATATTTTTTCTGATAAATATTTATAGGTGAGGTATATAACAAAGCCTGTAGTTAAGTTTGAGTAAATTTTCAAATCCTAATATCTTTAGCAATCTTTAATTTTTCAGTCTGCAAACTGATAATTATTCTGATTCCTAAAGTGGCTTGCTCTCTTACAAAAATGAATAAAGACAGCATGTAAATATTTTTACACATAGTTAGTAAATTTAATATATACTAGTTTTAGGATCTCTATCATGTGTGTCATTATTGCATATATATGTGATAAAATGTAATAAACCCTAATGTTTAATTGCAAGCAAGCAATGGAAATTGCCTCCTGTACTGCTGGTAAAGGTGTGCTGGATGGAGAAAAAGCATCAGTTCATGTAAAGGCATCTCCTGGTCCTTGATATTGTGGGCTATCTCCTGTTTTGCAAATCACAGAACTATTCAAATATTAAGTTCACATATGCTGGTTTGAGATTTTTGGAAGGAATTCAATTGTTTCCTTTTTTTAAGAATAACTGAGGTTATGTCATTGAAAAAAAACCCTCTTTGTTTCCTTATACTGGATTAAACTGCAAAAGGACCATTCAGCAAATGCATTCCCTTACACTGACCAATGTTCATATGTTCATAAATGTCAGAGATGGATTTTACATCCCCAGAAATCTGGTTTGTATTCCAAACCTCCACTCTTGGCTGAGCTGCTTGCAGCAGCCGCATATGAGGCTGTGCTCAGCCCAGCTTGTGTGGAGCTTTCTGGAGCTTTAGAGGGTGAGCAGCACGAAAAGTCAAGGAGGGGAACAGAGGCAGAGCTGACAAGGTCTCAGTTACTTAGGCTGGTAACTGGAGCATCTCTGAGCATAATGTATGCTCTTTCTTCTTTACTTTGCTTGCTCTTCTGGGTTTTCCTGTTAGTTTTAAACAACTGAATATCAGGTCTATCTGATCACTGCTCTGTCTAGCTGCATAATGCGCTGATTTGTTTTGGCAATGCAGGCAGAGCGCTATGCTGTCAAAAGGATGGTAACACCGGGATGTGCAGTATGCAAATTGGGAAATCTTGAAGAAATGTTAAAATTAACATTGTATCTGCTTAAATACTCTGGAAGGCAAATGGCTAGCAGAGAGATATGAATACAGACTGTGTAATTAGAAAAGTGGAGTGCATCCCCCTGTAAAAAAGTGTTAATAAACATACATGGGGAAAGGTATTATCAAGCTTGTGAAAGATTACTCCTTTCACTTCTTACATGTTGTGCACACTGTATTTTCAATTAGTTGATATTTTAGATAAATCTATATTAGTTCAGTTAATAAAATTATTAAAATAACAATTCCATAATCTTGCAACTTTTAGTGTGTTTGAGTTTACCTAATATCTGCTTAGGAATTAAAATTGTTCAGCATGGATGTTTAAACTGCAGAATAATTTTCTTCCTCTGCTGAAGAGGACTTGAACCTGTGCATTGACTTTGTATAGCACTTTTGGTATATACACTTCCAATAACAATATCAGCTTTCATATTTGTTTTGCTTTGGAATGAGGAGATGAGAATGCCTGTCCTGTCTCGTCATTGCCTTCCTTGGGAAAAGGATTTTGTTCCTGCTCTAGTTTATATTTGTTTGGGGAGAGAGAGCATGTCAGCAGCGTACCTCGCTTCAGGAGGCACCATATGGCTTGGGGAAAGTGAGCTCCCTGAGGTGTGGGAGATCCTGAGCTCAGCTGCCTACAGATGGATGAGGAAATCCAATGGATGTTCTCAGGTGTTGATGAAAGCTCTAGGTATTCAGTTGTTTTTTAAAAGGACGATGCATGTAACATGACCGTAATTACTTACCATGTTGCTTTGCCATGAATCTGATCTTTCTCTTTCCTTTGCTTCTCTAAAAATTGTCTGAAATATATTTATATATTTTTCATTGAGTATAAGTAAATAAAATGATATTATAAATTTGATTTGACCACGGATTTATCATTTTATGATGTTATTTTCAGAACAAACAAGGTATTATTATATTTTTAACAGATATAAATTAGATTTATTACCATTTAATGCAAATTATTTACTGCAGTGTGATATTCGTGGATTATAATAAAAGAACTTACTGATTCTTAAGTGTTCAGTTTGATTTTAAAAGCTTGAAATTTCAGTACTTATTTTTATATTCAAGGAAACATAGGCTTTGTAGCCAAAAGTCAGCTATAAATAGTTGTAAAAGGGAATAATAATTAAACTAATACATACACACATACACACACATATACATACATACATACATATATATATATATGTAGATATGTATATATATATATATATATGCAATCTTGATTACCCAGTCTTGCGTTAGAATCTTGCACATCTATGTAGATACATAGAACAACTGTAAATATTCAGTCATGTATATTTGTTTTCATTTATGATGTGGGAGTACATCACCTTGTTTCATGTCTATCTATAGTTCTTTCACACTTTTTCATGTCTCTAATTTTTGCCTTCATGAAATTTGAATACTGGCTCTTTTTTTCCCTTTGGTTTGAAAATAGTGCCCATTCTTGCCTTCAATGCACTTTTTCAGGAAATGATACACCAAGTCCTACTTTGAAGCTGCTCTTCCAAATGTACTGTATCATTTTACAGCTACACAAAATGCAAGTTTTACCTCTGATTACCAGAATAAAATTGTTATATATGTATATATGTCAAATCTAAGTTGATGGTCCTAAGTTGGTGTTTTGGTTTTTTTTGTTGTTTTTTTTTTTTTTTTTGTTTTGGTTTTTTAATTAGAGGAATTTATGTAATTTATGTGTCCTACCTCATTTGGTGGTCATGGCCAGTCTCCTCACCAAACTCTATTCCTGAGATCTATCAATAGCTACTGAATGAGGTCTTCCCTATCATCCCTTTCTCTGAAGTAGAGAAAATAGAATTTTCCCTATCAGCAGAAACTTGAAGATTATACTTGATTATCATATATACATGATAATTGAGAGACTGAATTGGTTAAAGAGAAATCTATTAAAGGAAAATATTAGTTGATACTGATTGGCTAATTTTTGGAAGGGCATTAGGAAGTTACCTCCCTCTTCTTGATTCTTTGTTGAGAAGAATTACAGAAGGTTTCTTCCAATTTAAGCCTCTGAATTTTTAGTATGGAAGCATCCTAAATGTCATGTTTCTAAATGGCACTCTTAAAATTACTGTCACTACAAAATTCTTAATTAATGCAAGTGTTCCAACATGAGATACAAGATCATTTTGCAGCTGAAATATTTTTAGATCTGTCTCTTTCATGCTTTTTTTCATGCCTTTAAAGTGGTCATTTCTAATTTGAGAATGTGAATGCATATTTTACAGCGATCCACTACATAAAATAGGTGACACTTAGATAACCAGTAAGTGGCACTTTTCAGTTGGTTTAAGGGCTGATAATATCAAACTGAAACAAATCAGTTACAGCCCCTACACAAATGTTGCCTAATTCTAAGAGCAGTGGCCTAATAGCCTGTGTGAGAGGGTGGATTGCAGGAAGCTGTAGTGCTTGTGCTGTGACATGTGTTGACACAGAAGCAATCTTGATGATGTGATATGTGTCCTTTCGATCAGATGAGCAAAGACAAAATAAACACTTGCTATGAAAAAATGTATTTGTGAGCCCTGACTCTTCATCAGCACCTTTTTATGGTCTGGGAGCTATCTGAACAGGAGCAGTACCCCCATTTTTCTAATGAAGAGTGGGGCTGAAGAATTTTAGAATCATAGAATGGCCGGGCTTGGAAGGGACCTGAAAACTTAGGTTGTTTCAACCCCCCTGCCATGGGTGGGGGTGCAACCTACTAGATCAAGATGCTTAGAAAGGAGTTGTGTAAAAACGAGGGAGAGCAAAAGCATTATCAGAGCTCAATTGACAGTGATCCTGCCCAAAGTTATGTGGAAGTCAGGATTTAATTCTTTCTACTGTAGTTTAATAAATTTCTGTGGAGGAAAAGCAACTGCAAATACCAGTGGTATTCAAGCAGTAGGGGATTATTGACTAAAAACTAACAGTATAATTTTAAAATAATATAGAAATTTCTCTATGTCATTTCTGTCCTCTCCTGTTGAATGCAGTAAGTGCAGTTATTTCTCCTTATTGTACCTTTATTTCTCAGAAGTCAGACACTGGATTTGTTATTGCATATAAAATACTATGGAAACTTCAGATGGAAGCTATTTAATGCATAGCAAGAACCAAATTATCTTTTGATGAAATCTCCACTGGTTAAATATTAATTAAAAATATACTGTAAAGGTACATACATGCATACATTATATAAAAATAAATAAATAAATAAATAAATAAATAAATAAATAAATAAATAAATAAAATTTAAAAAGTGGAAATTATGTAGTTTTGTAGTATCATTCCATGGTCAGTACTGTGATTTTGTTTTCTAGTACTCAAAGCACTCAAGCTTTAAACCTAGCCAAACTATGTAACCAAAGACTTTTCAAAGTAGTAAATTGCTGTTCATTGGCTTCACTGGGCTCTGATCAGCTCCCCTGAGAGCTGCATTTATCTAATCATCTGCCTTGTGTATAAAATCACAACTGAGCAACAAATTGCAGATTGCCACTGCTAAGTGGGTTTAAAGAGATAAAAATAATGAAATCTTTTTGAAATTGTGGAAGTTTTTAATTTTAGATACACTCTGTGGTTATATAGAAAAGAAGACTTAGTATTACTGAACTTCTGTAATATCTTTTGAGGTAGGAAATTGTATCAACATTAAAAAAAAAAAAAACAACAAAAAACCAAACAGCAAGGGACATGCATTGGATCTCTTAAGTATATATGGCTAACCTTGTAGTAATGGAAACCAGTATTGTTCTGAAATCAAATTAAGATTTCTGGTGGTCTGAAAACTTCCTTATTAGGTTATTTTTTTAATTGCTTTTAGTCTCCATCAGAATGAAGCCATTTAGCTGGAAGATTCCCAAGACTAGCACTGCTTGTATTTCAACCAGGGAAACACAGTTTTCAGAACATCAGCCTCTGCCTCATCCCAGACTGACCAGTCTCAGACACGTAGAGAAAGTCTTTCTGCTGCTGCTCTAGCAGGTTATTTTGCTAAGTCAATGAACGTTAAGCTAGTGGTGTGAATTAAAAAAGAATAGCAAATGCTGATGAAATTTTCACCTGAGAAAGTGTCACTTAGTAATATTTCTGTCCTTCAGCATCACCACTGGGTGTGTAGGACACACTGTTAGAATTCTACTATAGTGTGTGTGCTTTTCAATCAAGAGAGGTGAGCCACAAAAGAGATTTTATTTCAGCCTTGCAACATTTCCTTGTTTGTATTTACTTAATATAAACTTCAAGTTGTCAAGGTGGAAAAAAGAGTAGCCTAAAAAATCTAAATTGATAATTTCAGGAGAACAGTTCATTCTTTAAAAGCAAATCAAAATACTAACCCCAGAGTTTTTTCTTCCTAAAGCTTTGCAAAATGAGTTATATGCAGATGAGGAAAGCTTTATCCATGCAGAAGGATGACACAGTTATAGAGGTGACCTGTTTGCTCCTGCAAAACAGGCCATCACAAAATAGTGGCACTCCACTAGTAATTTTAATGCCTTTGTATTAATATGGTCACAGAGATAGAATACAGTAAATTCTAAGTTTGGAAATATTAAAATAAAAAAAAAATTGCTGCTGACCCAAAATCACTGAAGCAATCAAGTATGGATTGGCAACATTTAAACAGTTTGCTCTATGGAGAATGTTGAATGCTGTAATTCTCAATAAATAGAATGAATTTATTATTTTATTTGTATGCCTTTTTCCCAGAGAAGCTTGTTTTTATCTAGATGTGCATATTTGTAAGAGAGAAACAGATGGGCAGAAAGAAAATGGATAACGGGGCGGAAGAGGATACCCTCATTTTAAGGTTGTAAAAAAAAAATAGTGGTGATTTTTCAGAAAGTTTTTAGGCACAGACACCTGTGCAATCATTAAAAGAATTAGTTCCTCTGCAGAAAACACTCCCATCTTCATTCTCCTGTTCTTCAACACGTGCCAGTAATTATCTGTGTTTTGCAGATGTTTTCAGGCATCTAGCTTTGTTACCTCTTAGGAGAATAATAGAGTTGCACAACCTGAGGAAAATAGCATGTCCTGTGAGAATGAAATTCTAATATGAATAATACCAAGTTTAATGTTCGCTAACATGAAATTTAAAATTACTGGTTTTTCTGCTAAAATTGTTCTGTTTTATATAGGACATTGATTTCTCTGTTAGGTGAACCAGTGATCTATGAAAGCAAAGGAAATAAAGCTGTGTTTGAGGGTGAGATTAAAAAAAAAAAAAACAAAACAAAACAGAACCAAACAAAGCAAAAAGGAAAGTCAGTGTTGATTTCACTGAGCATCTGCTAGTCAATCATAATGTTTAGCTAAAGAAGAAGCAAGTTTTCTAGGAAAGCATGTGAAATTTTTTTACTGGTCTTGATTCTCTGAATCTGTATAGTGAAATTGTGTTGCATCTGAGATCGGAAAACCTAATCAGTGATGCATTACATTTTGCTTCAGAGGGACTTTACAAACAATCTGAGCTAGTATCTTTTCCAATGGCCTTCCAGTTTGTAATGTGGATGAGTATTTATTTTCAGTGTTTAGACTGAATTTCCTGAAGTTTTACTGATATGATTTACTCCTTTTTAATAAAAGATCAGAATTTTTACAGTCTTTCTTGAAACTAAGAAAATGTAAACTTAAGCAAAGCCCTGACTGCCCTGCAGCATCTATTCACACCACTCAGTGCCTGAGAGACTCTGCTAGCTCTGCTGTGCAGTTTGTGAGGCCACTGACAACTTCTGCTGGTGCAGTCTGTGTGTGCCGTAAGGATAATCTCAAACTACGCTGATTCAAGGAAATTGAGACTCTGCTGTTGGTGGGCAGAAAAAGGAAATAATAAGGCAAGCAAATCTGAATTTGTATGCACAGCAAATTATGCAGCTAATTAATTCAGAGATGAAATTTCTTTCCTTAAGACTCAGTTTTCTCTGGCTTGGAGATATAAGTTGGAAAATAAAATGCCTGTTAGAATTCATAGCATCTTACGTTATTAAGCTTAATACAAACAGTGATTAATTAATGCTAAGTAACTCTTTCTCACTGCTTGGATAGGCACTCATTTTGAGCAGGCTGTTCATCCTATCCAGGACAGCCTGGGGCAGTGAAGAAAACACCAACACTTCAGCACCATATTCCAGAGCTCAAAAAACACTGCTGTTACTGTAATTTAAAAATATATGGTAAGTAAATTATGAGTGGAAAGAAGCCCATGAATCCACTTTGAGAATTCCATTGTAGTATTTAGTATGTTGGAGTTTTTAAAAAATATTTCTCCATAAAATAATTTTTGTTAAATTTTGAAAAAATGTGCCTCAGGATTGGGGTTTATATTTTAATACTTTAAGGCTCTTTTTTTTTTTTTTTTTTTTTTTTTTTTTTTTTTCTGCCTACAGGTATTATGCCTCTGAGATATTTAGAAGCATTTAAAAGGCTTCAGGAATAGTTCAGTGCAGTGCAGTGATGCCCTCTGCACCCTCTGTTAATGGCATCTGGTAGTAGCATCACTGAGTTAGCTTCAGCTAATAAGAGCAATAAGCTCTTTGCTGTGGGGCTAAGATCAGTTTTTGCTTCGCATTCTGAGTTTTGGAAGATCTAATTACCCCCAAACTCCTGTTTTTTTTCCTGATTCTCAAAAATTTTGAGTCATAAGCCTACCTTTTCCTTGCTCTTCATCAATATTTTATAACAGCTTTCATAAATGTGGAACTCTTGAGATTGTAAATTGTAGATTCATAACCATCCTCACTGGGGTAGGGGAAGTAAGAACAAAAAAATCCTAAAAGTAGTTTGAAACAAAGCGCTATCTCAGAGTGCCAATGGCAGCTCCTTGCGCTGTGTTGTGGGGCTTTACAGCTTCCTCTTTTTTACATGAATGTAAAATGGATGTTCTCAACCATAGGCGAGGAAGTCATTGTATTGCTTTTTCTGCACAGGTCATGGAAGGACAATACAGGCAGTTGTATCTAGTTTTTCTCACCTGGGATAAAATAAAACATTGCCAACAGAATAGTATTTGGAAACATTTTCCTAAAAGAAAATGTCTGAGTAATTTCTAAATGAAAAATAATAAGGGTTTTTCTTCCTAACTAATGAGTTTATATTGTATTGTGGGCTAAAATACAAAAATCCTTAGCAGCCAATATTGTAGCCCTGATGCTACCGCTTTTGCTGACATTCAGCATCAGGAACACCAGTGCGTTTTGCATAATCACAATACATGGTGATCCTTTAAACTGCGGATTACCGTAGGTTAAAAACACCTGGTCCTGTATTATCTCCTGAGTTAGCTGGGTGGCTGGTTGTTTGGCTTTGGTTTGCCTTTGTTGCATAACTGTGCTAGAGAAATGTAAAGGTCAATTAAAGTTAGCAGTGTTTTGCTTAGGATTGAGCTACAGATACAAGGACACCTCTTGTAATTGTTTCCTATTTGTTTTCTGCTAGTTTTAAGGATTCCTCAAGATGTTTATTCTCTCAGAGCACTTTTGTGAAATACTTTGATTGATAGAATTTTAGAAGTGTTTGTGGTAATTTTACTTGTAGATCACAGTGGCAGTGATGTATTGAATTAAGTGGTTCCTTGTGATAATTCCAGATTAGTGAAAAGGAATTCCAGATTACTGAAAAGGAATCTAGGAAAAGTATTACAGGAATTAAAAAAGACAGGAGAAATTGGGAAATTTTTGCCAGATATGGTGAATACTATCATATGCTGAACAAAAATACATACAGTCTGAATTAAACTGAACATTTTTAGCAGTTACTGTTCACATTTACTGCAAGACTGAAAATGTGTAAGACACAAATCACATTGTGGTACACAGGGAATAATTTTTATAGCCTGTTTAGTAGAATTTCTGAAAACCAATTAGAGGTACATGGCCAACTTCTCTCTTCTCTCGAATGATAGTTTAATCTCTCCAGGTGTCTCTTGGAAGAAAACATTTTGAAACTGGGAATTCTCATGCTATTCTCAATCCTATGCTGCTTTTCCTTTAGTATGTTTTACAGTTACAGATAATAATTGATATTCTCTGATGAGTACTCTGTAAATTTAGGAGTATTTGCTTCCAAGGTAGACATGAAAAAAAGCGAATTTATAAAAGCTAGATCTTTGTGATTGTTCAGCCTGGAGAAAGAAAGATTTCAGTGTGACTTAAGTGTGTCCTTTTAGTACCTGAAGGGTGCTTACAAGAAAGATGGATAGACTATTATCAAGGGCATGTAGTGACAGGACAAGGTGGAATGGCTTCAGCTTTAGATTAGGTTTAGATTAGATATTACAAAAAGATTTTTATTGTGAAGTTGATGAGGCTCTGCACAGTTTGCCTAGAGAATCTTTGTGGGTGCCCCATCCCTGGAAGTGTTTAAAGCCAGTCTGGGTGGAGCTTGAGGAGCCTGGTCTAGTGAAAGATGTCCCTGCCTATGGCACAGGAGTGATTTTATGATCATTGGATAATACAAGAAGCAATCTCTGAAATCTCTGTAATTGCTATTCTCCATGCAAGGCTCATGATTCTGAAATGTTTTATGGCCAGTTAAACTCTTATTTTTGCTGGTTGCCATAAACCTTTACCAAGACGAGGGTGTGTTGCATGTCAGGAGGCTGGTATTAATGTGATGGAAGTGGCCTGCAAGTCAGTGTTGAAGTGTTTTGCTGATGGTGTGCCCTTGACATGTCCCCTGCAACGGGCCCCATTGTGACAGAGGGACAGAGCAGAGAGATAGTTGTGGAGCCACTGCTGCCTCTAATCTTCTAGAAACTATGATGAGTCCAAGGTTGTTGGTTAGTTTTGATACCTCTCCAAATCAATTTTATTTGACCAGATCATGTTCTTGAGGAGAGTAAGAGATTATGCTTTGGGTTCAGACTTAATTTTGAGTATCCGTTTCAGTTCTTTTACTGCTTAAGAATAGCTTTTTTTGACTACTTAACATTTAGGAATTATCATAATTCGCTTAAAATATGGAATATATGGCTGTCCCCTGGAAATCTTCCATCAGGATAGAAATTCTGTGTAATGGGTGCATTTACTCAGCATTTCCATCACAGATACTAGAGCTATGAGTCCGCCCCTCCACCGCATTGTATCAAGCATGGTTAGTATTCTAACAGCGTTAGAGGGACGCCTTTAGATCCTTCCAGAGCAAAAATGGTGAAATGCAGTACCCCTTTCTATCACTCTGCAAATTGCAGCTATTTTTTCTAACATTTCTTAGCTAGCTCTGAAAGAATATAGACTATGAGGCTGTAAAAATGCATGAAAGTTCAATTAAGTGGATGAAGGTTTTTATGTTATCTAATTATTGTTTCTATTTTTTGCTTCAGTGTTTTTTTCCTCTTCCTGTAATTTTATTCCATCACTGTAGTCGTATCAGTACATTTGAAAAGAGATACTGACATTTAATATATCCATTAGGTATTTGGCTTTCCATTTGGACGGAAATCTTAGGAAAACTCTTGCCTTGCTAAAGCACTTCTGACTGGCACAAGATATCATTTTTATCTATATAAAAGCTCAAAGAGGTTTTGACAGGAGTCTGGATAAGTCTGCTCAGTGCCTCACATGCCCACCTTTCAGTGGGTGATATACGATGGACTGATAGGCCATAGTACTGCATTTGTTCTACATGCAAGTTTTTGAGAAGAAAGGCACATAATGAAGTGTGTTAATTACAGTGTTTTTACTGACTATGAATATGCTGAATGAGTTAAAGCAATGAGAATTTCTTTATAATAATAAAATCTGTTGGTGAAGTTTGCGGCATGATAGGGACTATTTTGTAATATTTTATCACATTACATCAACAATTCTCTTTCTTCCTCTCTTCTTAGGTTTTACTGGGACTTAATCATGCTCATAATGATGGTTGGAAACCTTGTCATTATACCAGTCGGAATCACATTCTTCACAGAGCAAACAACAACTCCATGGATTATTTTCAATGTGGCATCAGACACTGTTTTTCTATTGGACTTGATAATGAATTTTAGAACTGGGACTGTAAATGAAGACAGCTCTGAAATAATACTGGACCCTAAAATCATCAAGATGAATTACTTAAAAAGCTGGTTTGTGGTTGACTTCATCTCATCAATACCAGTGGATTATATCTTTCTCATTGTAGAAAAAGGAATGGATTCAGAGGTTTACAAGACGGCAAGAGCGCTTCGTATTGTGAGATTTACAAAAATTCTCAGCCTGTTACGTTTATTGCGCCTTTCAAGACTGATTAGATACATACACCAGTGGGAGGAGGTAAGATTTATGTGGTTATAACATATTCACTAAGATCTTATTGCTACCCAACACTAGTCAATCTCTGTGAAGAGCTGTACCACAACAAGAATGTAATACAGTGTCCCCTCACTACCTGGTATAATTACAAGCACATACTACTGGCAATACCTTTTTGGACAAAAACCAGCACAGAGTAACCATCTTCTCTCTGCTAATGGCAGAGACCAAAATGTGTTGGCGCTGGTATGATTTGCATGGATGGACTCCTAATGATGTTACAAAATGTCCAAAATATCAGAATAAGGCATGAGAAAGAATACTAGAAATTTTGACAAGCACCTAAACCTTCACTAGAGTTTGATGACTAACACTTAAATTTGTTAATGCTCTTGTAGTCACAAAGAACTTAAACTTGTTTGTATTTTTCTATTTTAGAAGAAATTGGAACCATCTACCATTGAGTAGATTTCCTAGAATGCTTATTGTTTGAAGGCTGTATGTAGGCTGAATATCATAAATACTGCCCTTCTTTACAAAAAATGGGCAGTTCAAATTTTGAGTCACTGCCTTCTAAACTGTCAACTCCACAGTTTCCAAGCATGATGTTATGCTGCCTTTCATTTTGGCATAGTGGCTTTTCCAGAAAATTATGGCATTCCCCACTTCGGCATACTTATGGCTAGGATATGTTTAATGCATTGGCACATACCACCATTTTGTTTCTTGCCTGTCCTGATTTCTGTAGGTCTGAATGTGTTTTAAACAGAAGTGCTAAAGCCATAGGAAAAATAACTGCTGTTTTCAAAACCTTTCTTGCAGAAAGCATAAGGAGAATTATTTTGTAGAGCATTATCATGGAAGTAGTATTAAAATTGATTTCCATAAATTTATTTACCTATGTGATAAAGATTCATTTAATTAAATAAATATTGAAGGACAATTTGGTACTATTTTTGGTGCTCTTTCTGCTGGTTTTCTCTAGTATAATATGCACTTTCTGGTTTAAGAGGAACCTAAAAGCAGAGACATCTCAAATAAAGCCAGATTATAATTTAAAATGGCATGATGCTGGATGATGCTAAATATCAAAAGTCTAAAAAATTTATAGTAGTCTCTCAAAAAGCCCCTGAAATAGATCATTATTTTTTATTACTCTATTTGGTAAAGCTACTTTGCCTCTCTGTAAAGCACTGAAAAGATCTTTTTGCACAGAAATAGAGCACTGTAGTTTTTTTACTCAATTCAACTAAGGCAAATGATTAAACATATTTTGCAATTCTACCATAAAGCTGTGCTTTTGTCTCCTCTGTGCTTCACCGAGAGACAACCTTCTGAAATGAATTCAATGACATTATTTTCTGGCAGCTTGAGTTAGTCGCTTGCCACTGTAAAGGCCTACTAGGCAGAGAAATAAATTCCTTTATTCCTCCCTTATTTCAGTTATCAAACAGAAATCAGGTATTCTAAATGAAAATAGTTGAATTACCACACTAAGTGGGACTAAAAGTGACCAGAGTATGTGGTCCAAACGAGCAGTAGCTGCTGTTAGCTAATGGCTGCTTGATTGCAACTTTTCCTTTAATTCCACTAGTAAAATCTGTGAAATATGTTCATAGGAAGGTAAAAGAGGATCTAAAGGTAGAGGTTTTTTTTTTCCTTTTTGGGGGTTATTTTGAGCCTGTAATAAAGAAGCATAAAGTTCGTTGGCTGATTTTGAAAAAAATTCTCACATGCAAGAACAGAGAGAAATATATAGTCTGAATTATGCTTTGATAAATCCCAAAATGAAATGTGTGAAAGAAAAAAGGTAGGCTTTTTTGTTTGTTTCTTTGTTTTTATTTTTGTTTAGCATTTTATGCGGAGCAGAAATGCAGAAGGTCATGGATTTTCATATATGGCTTCCTGGAAAATGTGTGTTACAATATCTTGATGCTTTAAAACAAACAGACAAAACAATTGATTTGGTATGACATTTGCTGAATTACTGGGAAACAAAAACTGGATCATCCCGTGGGATAGTCAGCGAGACTGCTGCTGGTTTTAATGTTCTCTGTATGTGTATGTTTGCACATGGACAATAAGGAACAACTGTTAACTGATTTTTATGGCACAGAACTGGAGCCTGTTTGTGTGTGGTTAAAAGGGTTTAATTGTTTTTGTGTATGAGCTGACACGCTGGTTTTAAATGTGGTGCAGATAAATCTGAAATATATGTATTTGATTCCAGAATAATAAGCATTATGACAAAAATACTGAGAGGCTAGCCAGCAAACTCAATCTTCACAATGTGCCAAGAGAATACTTGGATAACTTATTATTCATGGATAACTGATGTATGAACTATCCAAGCAGTATGATAAGGCAGTTGTCCCTGTATTTCTACATCCTCATATAAAAAAGGCAGGCTGACGTTGTTTGAGCTTTTCTTTACATATATAAAGAAGCTTTTCTTCATATCACGTATGTGGAATTCAGGTTGTTGGTATCCTGAACCTTAAGATGAGAAAAAATTTAAAAGATTCTTATATGGCACTGGTGAAACATGGTTCATTTTCTTTATCTATTTCCACATAATTTAAGTCAATTAAATTAAGATCAAGCTGCCAGCAGTCACCTAAAGTAATATTGATGTAAATAATGTATACATTGCCGAAGCTTTCTCCTCATTAAGTGTTATGGAACAGCTATAGCTTGTGATGGAATATATATGAAAACTGATTGATATATTCATATCAGTCTGATGTTAATTACTTACCCAAATGAATGGGTGACTGGAAATGGAAAGAAACACTTCAAGAAAGGGACAGGAGATGTGTGGGCAGGAAATAATTTACTGGATATGCAAATTCACACTTCCCTGAAACTGCTTTTTAGCTACAAATTGTAATATTACCGTCCTTTAGACTCAGATATTGAAAATAGATCATATATTTACTTAAAATATATGCAAGGAAAAAAATTATATTTAAATTGGTGATTACAGAAATTATTATTTTGCAGTAAGTTCTGACAGGCGCTTGGTTTGGATTTTTTTAAAATTTACATTCCTAAAAGTACTAAACCAGAGGTCCTGGACCTAATTCTTATTTCCTTTAAGTTTTATGAGACTACCTAAACTTCTGACTTTTTAATATTTTTTTGCATAAGCTTACACACAACTAGTAGATTATTCTTAGTTAAATATGCTCATAGGTCAGTGGACAATTAAAATAGATACATTGTTTCATTCTAAATAATATGCTTTACATTTGCCTATTATACTAGTTTACTGGTTCTTTAAAATAAAAATATTTTTCAAAACCTGCATGAAACCCAGGCTTCAACAGCTTTGCTTACAGCTATTCTAAACACAGACAAGACCTAGTAAATTTACAAGTCAGTAGGAGTGGTTCTTCCAAAATGTGCCCTAAGTCTTTTTTGTTCTGGGATGTCTGATTATGTAGAACTAGAATAATTTTTAAAGAGAATCAATGTTATTGCAAGTTATATAATCAAAGTTACATTCTGCAAAAAAATCACATGGCAAAATGTGCAAAAATTGTGAGTTGCAGCCATGTCTTATTTTGGTTTAACTTGTACTGAAATCTGGTTTTCAATTTGCCAAACCTTTTGTGTTTCATTAACCTACCTAAGTATTGATGTTCACTCTAGTTGTTGATAAAGCTCTGGTGTTTAACAAAATACACTCCTGAGCGTATCACACTGACATACCATATTCCAAATTTGCTGGTTTATTTCTGATAATCACAGTAATGCAGGTTCAGAAAAGCACATAAATAGAAGCTTGCTGGAATGCTAAGACTTACTAAAGTGATCAAAAATTAAGTGTGTGAGAGCTTTGCCAAATCAGGTCCAGCATTAAAGATTTCACCTGTTGCTCCCATGCTACCAGCCCTCATTTTCAGAGACCACCACTAGGTGTCCTCTCCTTGTTGTTCTGTTTGTTCCCAATGGTACAAAAACATGTATTATGTGTCTCTATGATGTTGAGCCATTATTATTTCTAATATAAAATTATTGTAAAAGCAGAAGTACCCAGACAACTGAAGAAAACTCCTACTTCATTAGCCTGCTGTTTTAATGGGAGGAACACAGATGACTTTCTTCCCCTGCAAGAAAACCAAGCAACTTTTTCTTTCACCTCAAGCCAGATGAGAATTCAAGGCTTTTTTCTTGATCACTGACTTTTTGTGTGGGAAGGGAGAGATGATGAGTTAGATGGGTCCTTGGCAGTGTTGGTTGAAAACACTTATCTTTACTGACTGGATTATTAATTTATTTTTATTTTATTTTAACAGGACTCTGTCTACAAGGCATATGGTTTTCCTATCAATGATGATGTTTTACAGTTTGACTTTTTTTAATTAATAACCTTGTGGAAATGGGAGGTGACATATTTTGCTTTCTTTTATTCTACTTTATTGCCTCTTGTCCAAGGAGGTATTTTAAAGTACATTTTCTAGGCCCTACATACTTGTGTCAGTTAGTTAATTATGGCAAATAAGCCCACCCGTACAGGTTGAGTGGCAATTTTGTAGTAGATTAGCTGAAAGTAGGACACTTTTTTATTGCATTTTAGAGATACATGAACCAAATACATGTTTTCTGTCTCTTAAGGAGTGAGGGGAGGATATTTGTTAAGTAACTTAAGGGGAAATAAGACCTTGAGGAGAAAGGAAAGTCCACCTTCTTTTACTGGCACAAAGTCTGTGAATTCTGCAATGAAGCCTCTGTATTGATGTCTTCTGCCTTCCTGCCATCAAGAAGATGAAAGTAGGAGGTAGGAGAAAATCCCCAGTTCTAGAGGAAGGGAAACAGAAACACAGACATTGCCATTTTTTTTTTCCCTTTTTGGAATTTTACACTTGGAAAATGCCTAATGTATAAATTAGTGAATTCGTGTCCTCCCACTTGAAGCCCATGACTGTGGCCAATTCCATGTTTGCTTGAGAGTTCTTCTTTGCTCTGCGGTCTTCCCTACCAGATCATGATGACCAGCTATGGTCAATAAGTCCTTGGCATGTGCTGAACAGATCCATCTCCATTCAATCTACAGGGCGAAAAACCCCAGACATGCTGTTTGGTTGCATTTTGAAGTGAAGAATCTGGGAGTGCTCCTTGCTCAGCATTGCTATAGTAGACGAGCTCTCCAGCTTTATCAGAGCAGAGGGCTGCTCAGCCCTGTGCCACTGAGGGAATGTGTTGTGCTAGCTGTCAATTTGTTCCTGGGTGAGACTTGCAGTGCTGTTATTCCTCCCTAATTCCATTGGGATGTTGGCTCATGGACAGTCTGTCTCTATGACAGTGCAGTCTTTTATCTGCACAGAGTCAGAACCTGAGCTACTAGCCCTTTTTTTTTCGCACTTAAAATTAGAGGGTGTAAAGGCATTTTCTTTGAGACTGGTGAGGCTATACCTTGGTAATGTAGTTCTGGTTTGCTAAGTAGAATTTGCATATGTGTATAGAAGTGTAGGTAAGTTACATAAATAGGAAGGTAAGATACCTTAATTCTAAAATGAAGTGTTATTCAATATAAGTGAACATGTGAATAAAAAAGCTTTTCAGCACTCTCATAGATGTAAGCCACAGGGCTGTTAATTTTTTTCTTCTTTGATATGTAATGTACAAGGCTATTGTCTGTGTTTTGCTGAACAGAGCACCTAATACAATCTTTACAAAATAGTTAGCGTTCCAAATGGTAAATTATGACGGATCTCATTTCCTGTAAACCTTTTTGTTTACATGAAATTATGTTTATTTTAACATTAGGTGGATAAATTGTCTTCAGTTATGTAATATTTTGTAAGGAAAAATTTCAAGTTAAATTATTTGTTTGAGAAAAGTATGTATCACTGCAGATAAAGCATACATCCATAAACATCACTGACAAAAACTCAAGGGTTTTTTTTTCTCTCTTTTGAATTCTGTGCAACTGTAGGGAAATACAAATAATGGACAGAGTCAATTAAAAGGCATTATTATCCATAGTGTCCTAATAATAGAATACTAACTGTTGAAAAAGAACAGCACATTTGTAGAGAAGGTAATTACTGAAATGCAGGCAAGACACTGAGTATTCTGGTTTTTAATTTCCTGCTTTATGGTCTAGGCATAATCACTTTCATAGAAAGAATAATCCATTCCCCTAGAGAGTAAATAGGAAGTGTAATGAGTGTAAAGTTTCTTGCTTCATCGTCCTACCCCCTTTTTAAGGCTATGCAAGCTGAGCTGCCTTTCTTCTGTGCCTATGCCAGGAGAGTAATTGTGTGGGGGTGATGCTTTCCCTGGGAGATAAACCAGAGAAATGTAGAACATACACCAAGATAAATTTCCCTGAACTGGATGATAATGTTTTCTTCTTTATGTAAGTGTTTGCCTGGCTTCTATGGTAATATTCCTGAGGGACTTGGCTGTAGACCCAATAAGGTGGGTTCACCCTTGCAGTAACCTTTATAGATAATACCAGTCAATCAGTTTTGAAAATTATCAGAGCAGTGTCAGCATGTCTTTGACACTTAAGTATAACACAGGTTTTTAGCAGATTATTTTTTTAATTCTAACGTCTAACTCATTGTTCACTATTAAGCCATTCTGGCAATAATGTCTTTTTTTTTTTTTTTTTTCAGTTGTTAAAGCTTGCACTTGCTAGAGCCTACACTATCTGTGGCTGTTGATTTATTAAAAACAAAAAACAAACAAACAAACAAAAAAAAACCCGCCTTGCTCTTCCATCTAAGCTTTTAGCCAAAGCAGAAAACCCACTTGGCTTTACAGGGTAATTGCCTGCTGAATGCACCCCATTTCTGGCAAGGGGGGAGGTCAGGAATGTTCAGTCTTCTTGCAAGACAGAGCTGCTGGCTGCTCCCCATTGTGTCCTGCTCCCTCCCTGGAGCTGAAGAACTGTCAGAGGAGGTGATGACAGCCAAAGAGCTTTTTGGGCAGCACACAGTTTGGATCGGATTGTGGTTCACCATTCGGACATTGCGATACTGCAGGGTCCTTCCCACAGTCAGTGCACGGATTACAAGCTCCCTTGATTCCTGCAGTGGTGAGAAGAAAGGGAACATGTGAATTGGGATTTTTCAGTTCTTTTCCAATTTATTTTTAAAAAGTCAAAAATTTTACAAATTTCGCAAGAATGACAATTGTAGTGTTTGTTCCTTGCAAGCTAAACACAATTAATTCAGGTATCTCTGCATTTTCAATTTGTATTAATTGTAACCAGTACAGAATTGCTGTTTAACTTAAATTATTCAGAAACAGTAACTGAAAAAAGATATTCTCAGTCACTAATGGCACATAGAATCCTTTCCTTCTTTGTTTGTTTTTTTTTTTTCATAATACCTATAGATTTTTGTGAGTAAAGAGTATAGTCATTCCCTTTATATGGCTGCTAAGGAGGAAACAGTTAGGGATATTTTATGGTCATTTTATGCTGCCTTAAAAATGATTAGTTTTAAAATAAATTTTTGAAATACACATTTGAAGCGAGGTTGCTAGTCCATGTGGTAAAATATGGCTGGTTAACAGCTGAAATGGGAGACATAGAACCCATTATAATAATTCTTAATACAGCATGTATTGATATGTCTATTAAAGAAAGCCAGAAGATGTCCTTACTGTGTATCATAACTATTTGAAAGCTGAAAAAATTAATTAGAAAGTAAAAAATTAATTAGAAAAGTGTATGCCTATAAAGTGGATATGAAAAATTTTAACATTTTTCTAACATTTGTCTACAAAGGGGCATTTTAATTTTTAAATAAGGTAATCATTTATTAAAGGGTGAAAAGATAATTCATTAGATTTCAATTTACTATAATTCTATGTATATATTCTATTTATATATTCTACTTTTAGAAGAAAATTGTCAATTGAAGTGAACAGCTTTAAAAAAAAAAAAAATTCACAAGCCCACCAGTGTATTCTCTTGGTTCTCTTATGTGCAGAACATTGTGCAGGTGAAATTTTGTGGGATTTTGTAGTAGAAGTCTGGTTATCTCAGAAAGGTCTAAGAGGTAGAAAATTGTGCTGGTTGTGCTGTAGAATTTGTGCTGGTTAGACCATTCATACACAGTTGCTTATATTTATTTATGCTCCCAGTGAGTCATGTCCCTGAGCTCATATGGACATTCTATTGAACAAATCAGGACTGAAATTATATAGAATTCACTGCATGTCAATAGGTCAAGGATCATGTTCATGTTGATCACATTTGACATCCTTCTAATACAGAAAAATACCTATGACATTACTCTTAAATAGGTTTTTGTTGTTATGGCTCCCACTGAGGACAATGGAGTGTATTTTAAGAGTTTATTAGGAAGAAGGGTCTGTTTTTAAAGGATAAAATGGCCTGAGTTAGAGTAAGATGCAAATGCATCAACCTATTTAGAGAGGGTTGAGGAACTGAGACGGCAGCATAGAAATGGCTCTACCATTTGCACATTATATTAAATTAGTTATTTTTAACCTGAATATCATAGAGTTCATTCCATACAGGTATTATCCCACATGTGTATGATTGAAATGTAGTTGTGGCCTGGAAAAGACAGGGAGATCACCTAATTTAGAGATTGTCAGAGCTCCTTGCTTCCAAGCAGAAATGAAGGCTGTGGTTGAACTGTTGAACTCCCCTCACTACACTGCACTAGAAAGATGCTCTATTTCTCACCATTTTCTCCTTTCTTAACACAGGCAACTGTTTTGCTGTGATCTTTCCATGTATTTAAGATCATATTTTGTTTGTTACTTTTTTATCTTCTTAAAACATATCTTTTTTCCCCCGTCCTCTCTTTCAGAACCAATGGGCTTAACTATACATCTGCTTAACTTAGTACAGCATCTTTTAGTTGCACTTCCTTTCTTTCCAGTGAATGCTCCAACTTGTTCTTGACCTGGCAGAAGCTGCTGCCATGTGGTGTATTTGATGTCATTTCTCTTTTGGGGCTTGTGACAAAAGGGTATGTAATACCTGCAATCCTGCTTTGAATCCTAGTGGAACATCCCAGGTGAGCAGCTGTAGGAGTGGAGCCCTGTATATGCATGAGAGGAACCTATCTCTAAAAAAATTAGTGTCAGAAGGCTACTTACAATAACCCTGCTGTAATCTTTGCCAGAACCATGGACCTTGTTCAATTGAACTGCCTGTAGAACAGAGGGAAAAAAAACAACCATAAAAAAAAAAAAAACAAAACAAAAAAACCCCACCAAAACAAAAAACCAAACAAAAAACCCCAAAAAACAAACAAACAAACAAACAAAAAAACCACCAAAAAAACAAAAACCCAAAACCCCAAAAACCAAAACCAAAGAAACCAAAAACCAACCAACCCCCCCACACCAAACATAAACAAAATAGAGAAAACCCCAAGAAACAACTCAAATCCTGAACATGAGTGAGCAATGGCAGTTCAGACAAATGTGTATGTACATATTTCTGTGAATATGTCTTCAAGGGTGAAGGTTCTTACCCTTCACTGCATCTTTCAGTAGGAACACTTCACTCTGTACCTCTGAAAAGAAAATGAATCTATCTACAATTTTTATCTCTCTGGATTAATTCTCCATGCATCATATACTCAGTTTACCTTAAGTGACTGCCAGTATGCAAAGATTCATGACAAGCAGTCCTTTATCCCAACTAAAAACTGTAAGTTTCACTGTTCAGTTGATGCATCTGTTCATACTGTAAAGATAGTGGCATACAAAATTTATGGCCAAAACTTGAACCTGGAAACAAATATTGCTGTGCATAATTTAAAGTAAATTTCTTTTCAAGAGTACCTTCCTGTGGGATTTCCAAAAGACATTATTGAAAACCGTATAGTATTTTTCATCAGAATGATCGATTTTTCCCTTAACCAAAGACATGAATTATGTCTTCATCTGTCTAAAAAATAGCTAGGCATCCCTCATGAGAATTGTTTCCCAGCTGGGGAAATATAACGTCAGATATGGTTTAAAAAGGAAATGGAAAAAATGCATCTGAAAGGTAGTTTCAACAGGCAGGAGGTAACTTCTAGAACTCTGCCTTGTTTTGATTACCCAGAAGTTTTAAAATACTGAGCCCAAACAAATAACTTGAATTTTTCTTGCAAGGACTTTCAATGAATTAAGCAAAACACTGTTTTATCTCGTGTCAGTCATATGAATACTTTTTTTTCCTATCACTTGCTCATTTTGCCTAGGGCAAAATCAACCTCTACTGCAAAGGCTTTTTTTTTCCTAGGTGTCAAATTTGATAACTTAAAACACAGCTTAGCCCACTATGTGTATCTCTTTATGTTTCTGATAACCCTTGCATATCAAAAATACGTATATTTCTTGGTCTATTAAAAATAATTTGTAAAAATCAGTCTTTTTTGGGGCATTTTTGATGAGTATAGTATATGCAAGGCACAAGAAATGAGGGTGTCAGAGGTTTGTATGGCTAGAATGAGTATCAACACTGTAATATTTTTCATTGAAGTAAATCATTGAAGAGATACCTTATTTAAAAAAATTGCAGAACAAATTTCAATAGAACTTTATGTGCTTTATTCCTTTTCATTTTACTTTCTCATTGTTACTCCTATGGGAGGTGTCTATGGATACCTTTACACTTTGTGTAAAGAGACCATAATTCTGCAACACAGCTGAAGACCTGAAGTCTGCAGCTAAATTGTAATTTTAAAACTACACATGTCTGTATTAACCTAGTTAGAGCTAAGAATTTAAAATCATTGTAATAGTACATTAGGGCATTATTTATTATAGATACAATATTTTTATTTAAACTCTCAGCTTCAAGTAGTCATAGATTTGAGCAGACAATGACATAAAAATTGTCAGTTCAATATTTGATTTGTGAATTCAGCATTGAAATATGAAAGGAAGCATATATAGTTAAAATTTTGGTTTCTTTGTGAATTATTTGCGTACAGAACTCTTGTTTCTCTTCTCATTTAGAAAGGTCCACATGAGTCATGATCATGGTCCCATGGATTTCTTTCCTCTTTTTTTAAACATTTAGAGTTTTTTGTTGTTGTATTCCTTGTTGTTGTTTTTTTTTCTGATGTGATAAATATCACAACAGTCTCTAGCAGTAATGATTATCAGCTCATTTGGAATTAGAAAATTTACCCAGTGGTAGATTTTCATCTGTGTAGTGCAAAATAATTCCCCACCAATTAAAAATCAGTAACTTTTGGTGAGTCATAACAGAGGTATGACTTGAGATATTTAAAGTTGGAATTGTAGGGTTATTTTACATACTTGAGGAGTTTTCCTTTGAGTCATCTGTTTGATCTTTTGACCTTGAAGCAGCAATGCACTTCTAGCTTTGTGCTCCAGTGCTAAATACATTTCAAAATTTTAATGATCTATTAATCCCTATTCACCTTACACCTAGGGAAGATGAGAGGACAGGGAAAAGAGAAAAATCCAGCGAGAAGGGGCAAACCATCTCATGCCCATTTTTCATTTATAACTGGTCCTTCTTGTTGCCTGCTGCTCTCTAGAAAACCAATATCAAAAAGCTCACCTTTCATACCTTCTGTGACTATCATCTTTTATTTTAAGCTACGTGAAAATTTGCAAGTGATATGACTGGTGGTATCACAGGCTTGATCAATTTTTTTCCGCTATTCTGATACTCACTTTGTCACTGGAAACTGAATACTCCATTTGTTTCTCTCCTGACTGTGCTCTTGTCATTGAAAGTATTCATCAGAATCAGATTGGTAAGAAAGAAACAAGACTGATGACACCTCACAAGAAAATATCTCTCTGAATATCTAGGAGAGAAAGTATGTTCAGTGTAATTTCTGCTCAGTCTGTTGAATAGTGCTTTCATTAATTTTATGTGTAAGTATTTTTGTTTGAATATACTTTTATATTTGTTATTATGGAAACAATGTCAGATTTTTACAGAAATTTCTATCTGGGCAATTTGGGCCGTTTAGTACACTAATGGATTTTTGACTGTAAATCACAATGTCTGATACTTTCTGCCATAAGTTTTTTATGGCTTTGTAGTGTTCACCTAGCCTTACTTTTATTTCAGTTTGTGTTTTTTTTTTTTTTTTGTTTGTTTGTTTGTTTGGGGGGCTTTTATTTATTTGGGTTTTTTTTTGTCTTTATTTTGTTTTGTTTTTGGGGTTTTTTTCCATTTTCTTAACAGCCACCATCTTTTAATCTGTGTTTATGTTTTGGGATTCCAATTTTGACAGGCATCTCCAGGTTTCTGGTAGTATTATTATCATGGAACAATTAAAAAATTAATAATAATTAGTAAAAATTAATTTTCTCGCTGCTTATGAAGTCTAGTCAATTGCCGTGTTCTAGTTCTTGAGTGTTCATGAGCCTTTAGTTGTCTGGACTCCTTAGGCTACTTTGGGACATTTATAGAAGCAGGTTTCCAGCTACCTAGAGGACATCAGTAGGGTCAGGTATACACAGACCCCATCAGGCAGGAGTAAGCCGCAGTTGAATGGTCTTTGTGTTCTGTTGTGATCAGTACGCTCGGGACTGAAGTGTTGCAAGGGCAGTAGTTACACCATTTCCCCCTCTCCATTTGCATGTAGTTTAGCAAGGTAGGGAGATGAAATTTCCACCGAATTACTTATACTTCAAAATCTGATTTAGTAATGCTGATATATAAACCTGTTAAATATTTTTAAGCATTTTAACATTTCAGATCTTTTACATGGATAAAATTTAACCAACTGTATTTTTAAATTGAGCTGCAGATGTACTTGAGTGATGTCCAGCTGAAAAATATGCCCTCAGACATTTGTCCCACAGTATCTTTTCAGTCCCACACCTCTTCCTTTATGTTGTTGTCTTGGGAAGATATAAAGCCTGTGCTCTGTGCTAACAGGCAGTGTCTCTGGAGTGTTAGAGCTTGCTAGTGGATTAGTAGTTCTGTGTGCCTCAAGTCTAACTGAAGACAGAAAACATGAGAGGTTTTAGTGACTTAGGCTAGTACAAATAAGCATACCAAGACTTATGCTCCATGTTTTTACTTACACTTGAAAGCGAGAGAAAACTGATTTTGTCATCTAGACTTGTCGTATTTGCTGAGTTAAATGAAGGGTTTTGCAAGCCATTCAAGATGAAAAGTTACAGGATGTAGAACTTTTCCACTGATAAAGTTTATTCATTGTTACAAATTTTCCCCTCTAGTGGCAGTGCTTTAATCTCTGGAAGGAATCAAACCCAGGGAAGTCTACTGTATCATCTACTAATGTCTTGAGGAAAATAGTCCCTTCCTTCCTTGGTCTGAAGGGCTTCAGGCAGGTTTGGCATGGGACGAAATTGGCACTGGCACACTGCCCTACCTGCCTGACCTGATTTGATTCCTTGTGCCAGACTAAGCACCTAATGGAGCGGGTGGGAGCACTCATACTGATGGAAAGGCAGCAAGGCTGCATGTGGGTTGTGTGGAATGACTGCTCCATGACATGGAGAAAGGACAGCCCTGACATTTCCCATTGACTAGCTGTCAGCAGATATGCATTCCCTGTTACATCTCTTAGCAGCACCATCTGAAGTGTTCATCTCTTTCCAAAGATTGGGCATGGAGCACAAACACCATTAATCACTGGAAAGCAAACACTTCAAAATCTTTCTTAGGCTTGGCTATTAGAGCTACTCTCAAGCTCCTGGCTTGTGATAACATATAATTTACTTATCTACAGGAGAAATAAGGTATATGACCTGGAGAGAATTGGAAGGTAGAGCTCCTTTAGTTTTACCTTCTAGTATTCTGAATCCAGTGATCTTGTCTCTGAGTTCAGCTCAGCTGAATTCAGTGAGGTGGCACCAGTGAAAATTTCAGAGTTTTCTATTTTACTGGTGGAAGCTCTGGAATCTCCTTAGGACTTGGTTTGGTGACCCATTTCATTCACTTGAAAATGGAAAATACATAAGTCTGCTGAAAAGCTTTTTTAAATGTGAAACAGAAGAGCAAATCTGACCTTTTTAAACTTTTATTTTAAAGCTGATGTTCAGTTTAAGTGTAGGAACATGTTCCATGATTGTGCCAGAGCTTTGCAGGAATACTGCTAGCATTCAGTTACCTTAAATGGTATTCTCAGACTATTTCTAGAGTAGCAGGGAAAGACTGATTCTGACTCTTCACAAGGTTTCCCATTGCAGATCAAGTATTTATACATGAAAAACAGTTATTTATTCTGTGTTATGCTTTTTGAAAGAATTCTCATAGATTTGTTGAGTACTGGGAGAAGTGTTTAGCTTACAAGGGTTTATGAAAACCACTATGTAGGTAGAACAAAATCAATTATAGCAACTCTTAAATGGAGAGAGGTACTTCAGAGGCATTAGATGCTTTGACCCATTATTAGAGTCTCAATCTTCTACTTACTATGAGTGTTTTAGAAAAAAATATTCAAATGGAAAAAGGGCATTTTAATGAGCTTTTTATCCTTAGCTGCTCATTGTGAAGTTTTACTACAACGCATAAAAGGTGCATGTTTCTGTAGCAGCTTGGTGACTTAATCTACTTACTAATTGAAAGTGTGGTGAGATAAACTATTGGTAGCTAAAAAGATGATAAAAGGTGGTCTAGCATTGACACAGATCTACTGCACTTATATCTAATCAATATAAGAAGAAACAGTGAGCCAAAATGGCTCAGGAAAATGGAGCATGGCATTAAAAAAGGCTAGAGTAAAAAATATGCATACCGTCAGAAAAATGCCTGACATTACATTTATTTTATTTTATACTATTCAAAATGTGTTTCTACCCTGAATAGCACCTTTGCAATTCATTGTACTGTCTTTGCTGGCACATTAAGATATTGTACTCTAGCTTTTTGTTATGCTAAGTGCACCAGCATCAATAAAGATTGCTGTTCTACCTGTTGTAAGTTAATATTTCTTTAAAAATTTACAATTTATTCAACTGAAATCCAGTTTTAAAGCCAGCATTGTGATTGTGCACTTCTCCTGACATGGGGTGTTTTTGCCTGTTTCATGAACCATCAACAACTTTTAAGGATTTTTTGCTCCAAAGTATCATCTATTCAGAGTTCTTAATTTGCCACATTCTTCACTCTTTCCTCGAAGGAGTAGAGTATGAATTATCTGTGGAATTCCAAATCTGAGATTCCTAAAATTAGTCCCCTTTTGCTTGTTTGTTATGGTGTCCTTGGCATATAAAAATGCAATGTAAGGTACAAGGTTATATTGTCCTGTCTCAGCTAATTTCTAGACAGTCAGCACTTTTTAAATTGGGAACCAGTTGGAGTTTGGCATTCTCAGGGTAATACAGATTGTCTTATAACCTTGACATAGTTGACTGCAATTCAGAATGATAATAAATATATATCAGTGCTTACATTTAATTGTTGTCAGCGATTTCCCTGATGCTATAGCACCATTCTTAACAAAGTGTTACAAATTCACTTTGTTCTATGCCTTTTTAGGTGTGCCATTGATAAGAGGTTGTGAGACTCAGCAGTTGCCAAAAAGGATCACTAAAATGTTCTTTCTCTTTGTAGTGCAGAATAGCTATCACAAATCCTGATCCACCAGTATTCACGTCTTTATCCTTTTATCCTGTTTATTTCTGCAAGATCAATGGGGTTACAGCAATCTTGGTACCTACCAGGGTGCAGGTTTCTGTGAACTTGAATAGGCTTTTAGAAACAAGCCCTTCTTGATGCTCTGCTGGTCTTGCTCCCTTGTGCCCACATCAAGCTCAGTGTTAAATGTACCCCACATTTATATTGCTTTGAGACTGCTGCAGTTCTTAGGCAAGTAGATTTGTCCCCTGTTGCCTTTGCTTGCAGCTGTTAGAGATCTGCTGTGTGCCTCAGATCATCTTTCTATTGTGTTTCTGTGAGCACTGTCTAGTGCCAGCCAAGTCAATATTGTTTCATAAGTCTTATTTCTGAACCTCCTTAAAACTGATTTGTTTGATTTTTTTTTGTTTTTGTTTTTGTTTTTGTTTTCCCTTTCAGAGTAGGTAGGATGTAGCATGAATTCTTTTATTCATAGGTGAGGTTTCTTATTATTTGTTAAAGACTTTTTAAAGAAATGCAAGTTTTAATGAAGTTGTCAAATGTTCTGTTCTGCTGTGGAGCATTATTGCTTTCTACAGTCTTCAAAGCTGAAACATGGCAAACTTTGAAGATAGTTTGAAGGTTTGAATCTGAATAAATCAAACTCTAAATAGAAGACCATCTTCAAGTGCTTTTAACAATCTGAATTTCTGGAGTGACGTATCACCTGCCCTGTACTATTTTATAAAGAGCATTCTCAGAGTTTCAAAAAGTTAAGTTTTGTTGGTCTGAGTAATTTTTCTTTTTTTCATAATTTCTCAAATTACCTGACTCTCTGTATTCAATATATAATTATTAGGGAATCTCATTAATAAGAATATAGGGAGGGAGGGAGGGGACACTGGGAAGCTCCCAGAGGGTCTGTATACTGTAAATTTCCTTGGAGATGCTTCATGATTAGAGTTTTTCTTTTCAATTCCATGATTGATATAAAAATATAAAAAATAATTACATCGGCTTACAATAGTTACAAAGCCAGCAAGCTTCAGTTCTTGGAGAAACATGCTTAAAATTAGTAATATTTTTTGTCTATTGTGAGTATTTTGTTCTGTGTATGTAACTTGCTTAGGCTTGGATGTTATTGTGTCCACACATTTATTTTCTTGGGAGAAGGTGGTAGTGAGGCAACAAATGAAGGGAAAATTCCACTGTTAGATGATTAAATATGCCTTATCCATTAGTAGGGATTTTCTTTTCTTGTTCTACTATTTTTATGCATTGTAGATAATTCCAGTAACAGCAGTAGCAATGTCTGACCTTGTGTTATAACATACCCAAGTGGCATGCCAATCTTGCCTTCATTTTGGCAGTGATAAATTAAGGTTCTAGGATAATTAGAGCTGGCATTTCTGCAAATTGTGAGCTTTCACAGCCAATGCCAATTCATGTTGCCAAAAATAATAATAATAATTTGAAAAAAAATGAAAGAGTGATGCTACCAATGACAGCTCTTTAGTGTGGAAAAAATGCAAATCTGAATATTTTTCATCAATGTGAGAGAGAAAAAGGAAAGAGAGAGACAGAGAGAGAGAGAGATGCCAAAAAGAATAATGTTCAGTAAATGGGATAACTCGTCTTGAGCACAGAAAAGTCAGATAAAGTCCCTGCCTGGATACACTGCTATACCCTCTACTGAGTGGTCCAAATTATCAGATGACTACCTACTCTTTCTTTGATCTATTGAAGTGGTTCAATTTTGTTCTTAGGAAATAATTAATCTATTTCTTATCTCAGATAAGTGGTCTGGCCTGGAGGCTACACAGGAAAAATGCCTG
This sequence comes from Taeniopygia guttata, assembly GCF_048771995.1. NCBI lineage: Eukaryota > Metazoa > Chordata > Aves > Passeriformes > Estrildidae > Taeniopygia > Taeniopygia guttata. The sequence goes on along the minus strand of NC_133063.1, from coordinate 52,770,944 downwards.
TGTGTTTGTTTTTTATTACATTGCAGAAATGTCTTGGACCTGTTAACAGTGCACATAGAAATGTCTGTGTTTTATTTGAAGCTGTAGAGGCTCTTGGGATGAGGACAACTTTCTGGCTCATTCCTAAAGATAGGCAGATGGTATGTTTGCATGTAAATTTTTCCAAAATTTCAGTATCAAATTGAAACTAATATGTTTATTAACTCTTCTGCCTTTTTTTTTTTTTTTTTTTTGGTCTTATAGACATTGAAAATTAACTTTTCTCTATTTGCCTTCCTAAGCCTTGAAAGTTGCCACATTACTCTAAGGTGTTTATAGCCACCAGTGACAGAATTGCTTTTAAAATGTCAGTGCTGGCAGCTCATGGAAAAGTTATTATTAACAGCTGCTCTTTGCTGAGAAAATGGTCAATGCCAATACACTGTAATAATTCTATTTCTTTCTATTATTACTCAACTCTGTAAAGTGCTCATGATTTTTGATATGTGTTGCATGGAATGTTTGATTATCCCACCCTCCTCATCCCGTATAAGAGAAAATGTTATTTTTTAGCTCAAAGATAATTTTTGTCATTTATAAGCTCAAAGTTGAATTTGTTAGTTTGGCAAAATAAATTAGTGAAATATATTTATGTATCCACAGGTAAAAGACATATATGCATGTTAGATTCAGAGTGCAATCTAATAATGAGGAAAGATGATGTAGGAAGAAGTTATTTATGGCATTTTACAGTGTTTATTTTCTTAATGTAGATTTATGATTATTTATTATTTCAGTACACTCTAAATGAAGGTTTTGGGGTTTTTTAATAATTTAGAGGTAGATGAAAAAAACATCTCAGTGAAGGAAGGAACACAATTCAGGATACAACTTTTAGAGATAGCAGCTAGGGTTGTATGACAGTGTCTTCTTGAGCATTTCTATTTTGTGAATAATTTTGTGATTTTGAAATCTTTCTTTGCTTCAATGAAGAACAAAATACAATAACGTCAGGTTTATAAAAAAGAAGAAACAAAAAGAATATTCTTCAATTAAGACAGACTAGTGTGAGAAAATCAAAACATTTGATTTCACCTTTATTTTCCATTTACACTATTATATATATAGTTGTTACAGTTTTAGTTTTAATTGAGAGATGGGATATTTCAATATTGTCAAATCCTTAACTTCTTCCTTGCTCCTCCTCCAAAAAATTTTGGAAGAAGTTGTGTTCTTTCATTTTAAAAGAAATATACCTCCCAATATGAAATACATATTTTTTTATATCAAATATACTACTGAGTTACATAAAATCATAACATTTTTATGCAGACTACGAGTGGCGACCATGCATTTGCTGAAATAGAATGACTCATTTTCAGGAACAGATAAAATTATTACACTGCCTGGAACACTCTCGATGCTGTCTGGCTTTTACTATTCAATTACAGCATAAATTATTTAGCAGTTTTTCTTTTCTTAAGGTCTTTATACCTTTTTCTACTTTTTCAAGTCTAAAAAACTATCATATAAAAATTATCATGAAGATAATATTTGGGGAAAACTTCTGATATGTAATATTCATGCTGTTAATAGTGCCAAGGATTTTTTTTTCAAAACTGGATTCGAAATCATTCTAAATGCTGTGATCCCCAGTTGTATACATTTGCCTTGAGCCAGGTGTGGTTGGGTAGACAATATAAAACATAATGGCCAGAGAAGTGTAGGGTTTTGCTATTCAGCATAGTCTGTAGCATGGTGACTCATATGTCCTGTGGTTCAGTCTGAAACAGGGATCCTCCTCCATCATCATGGAGTATCTAATTTCCTAAACAATTATACAGAAGCTAGTTGTCAAAGGTAGTGCCACTAACAGTCACTTCTTAAATCATGGTATGATATTTTGGGGTTGTCCTGTGCAGAGCCAGGAGTTGGGACTGGTGGTCGTTTCCAGCTCTTGTATTCTATGATCTGTGATTCTGTATCTGTGAGACATTGATTCCTGGTGGTTTGCATTAGGCTGCTTTGAGAAGACATACCAGAGTAGTTTTCAGAGGATCAGAAGAGGTAGACAGCATTTTTAAAAAATACTGTTTCAAGTAGAAAGTCAGAATAAAACTCTCACAAACCTGAAAATACCTTGATGTTTTATTATCACTTTCAAAGACCCTAAGGAGAAAGGCAGCAGCTTTAATAGTACTTCAGTCTTTATAAATTAATCCTGCAGTTTCGGCTTTAAATGATCTTCATAACCATACTGAATTTTATTTCATGTGACGTGACAATATCACTTCCACCAGGAGATGATTATGTGGTATTTCTGGAGCATATTGGAGCATGCTCTCTTACTCAGTTTTTAGTTTTAACTTGATGGCAAGTAACACTGAAAATGACATAAAGTTGAAAAACTAAATAGAGTCATTTAGTTAAGGCTAAATGATGTATTTACTAATACACCGTGCTTCAAATTCAGTCGATTCTACTTTCTTGTGTTTTGTCTGACATTGGCTATCATCATCTTGGTATTAATTTACTTTGTCGTTTAGATTGCATTTGAGTACACTTTGTTTGCATGGAGGTCACACTATTGTTTAAGTGAAGTATGGTATGATGGGAGCTAAATGGTCTGGGAAAAGAAAAAAAACAACTTTAGGAAATAAAGAGTGTTTGAGTCGTAAATAATCAAAGCTATTCCACAAGATCCAGGTCAGGTAAGTGCTGTAGGTCTAGGTAATCCTACCTTCAGACAGTCTGATTTCTTGGAGTGCTTCCAGAACATGCTTCCAGAGACATACTGAGAATTGTGACCTCGACCTGATCTTTCCTTTTATCTCTTTAACTCTCTTTGCTTGTTTGCTTTTAATGCAAGGTTAGTTTTGAGTTTTCATACTCTTACTGTTTTAGATTTCTTTGTTTTAATATTATTGCAGGAATAAGACATTTAGTGGTTTTATACAATTCTGGTTTTTTCTCCTGTTTTCTTCTGTCCTCTCTACTGCCTCATTCACTTTCAACTGTGATGTCCATTGCACTGGTAGACAGGAGCTACTGCTGCCTCATTCCTTGGCTTCCTTTTGCCATGAGGCTGTGAGTGGATGTATATGATCTTTTGCTTACAACTGCTAAAAGTCAGTGAGAGAGGGTAAGCCTTTTTGACTATGTCTATAAAGAAGTTTTGTAAAATGCACCAGATTGTTACTGGTTGTAACTTTTTTTTTTAAGTTTTATCTTCATTTAACTTTGAGATCCATTCACTTCTCTGTTAAGCTGCAAGACTAGTCCTGAACCACATTAAAAAGAAATTTCTTCATAAAGATAGCAACATGAAAAGTTTGGGTAAAATATGTCATCCTAATTTCTTCACAGTAAGCAGTTTTTTAGACGCTTAATATTACAAGGTGAAATTTTGTCACATCTGTTACTTGAGTTGTGAACTTCATCATTCATGAGTTTTCCAATAAATGAAGTAAATCAAATCTTGTGGATGAGCAAGTGAAATGATCTTGTGGAGGAGCAGGTGAAATGAAAGTGAAATATTAATAAACTGAACTTATCAGTATTTTCATGGAAGTAACAAAAAAGTTACTTTAGCTCATTAAGAGACATTGGAGAAAATAAAATCTAGGTTTAGTGTTGTGTAATTCAAATAGTTAAACAAAATCTAAGACCCAGATGATGAATTATAGTCTAATAATGGTCTTAAACACAGTATCACAAGACTGCAAGATGGAAAAAAAAAGTCAATATCACAAGCAGGACATTAAAACTGCTAGTGCAGGCAACAAATACTTGCTTCAGTTTTTGTGTTATTGACATCAATGCAATCAGTGCCCCTATCTCCACTAAGTAGGACAAAGATATTCACTTCTTACACAATCCATTGACAAGTTCTTAAGAAATCTTGCATCAAATGGTCTTCTGTATTCATTAATTGCACTATAGTCCTACCTGAAATTAGTTTATTTGATGTTGAAGCGCTCCCTCTCCACCTTTTTCCTTCATTTCTTTTTCTTTCTCTCTCTCTAGCTGAATCACAATCATAGTTAAATAAAATCCATATTGTTTACTCCAGCACGTGGCCTTGTTTGCACCTTAATTCCTGAGGAGGCATGTCGCGCTAATCGGATAACACGGAGTCACGTTGTTCCAGGTGCAGCAGGATTCTGCCCAGGGTTGTTACCTGCTAGAGAGGCAAATCCAGGGTAAACCTATTCATCTGTTCAGTTCGCTCTAAAGAGGTTCTCTAAAATACACTCAAAGTATTTTCCTAATACACTTTCTTCTATTTTTAAATAGTATTACAAGCTAGATTGAATAATCTGGCCTAATAAAAATTACTAATTACAAGCAAGTCTAAGTAAACCAAGGATAATTATAAAGCAGTACAGAACAATTAACAGAAAACATATCCCAGTGTACCCACAGCTGAAACACATACTTCCTAATAATTTTACTTGTAGAGTCAATGGAATGGCACTGATAAGGTTTACAACCTCTCAGTTGTAAATAGGGAAATAGGGAAATTATGTACTAATTGTATGCACATTTTTAATAAGTTATAAGAAAAGCAATGTTAGGTTCTAGCAACTTCTTTGAAAGAGTAGTGCCAACAATTTACCCTGTGTCAGAGTTATTTTTGTTACCAATATTTCTGACACTATCATGTCATAAAAATGTAGACTTCTGTTTTTCTTGACTAACAGCAAAAGAAACATAAGGAGTATGACTGCAACTGTTCACTTGTTTTTAAGCCAGGAACTGCTGTGATTTTCTTAGAAGGCAGAGGAAAAGAAAAACGTAGGTTTCACTCTGTAGGCAAAAGTTTTGTTAAGTAAGCCTGTCTAACACATATCTAATCTTTGGAACATTTGAATTTGCAAAATAAAGCTGTTGTTATTTTGTGTAACTATTCAAATAGTATAGGCTCCATCTAGAATGCATAAGTACCTAAATTTTAACTTAGAATATTACTTACCACTTTCAATTTTTGTAATGTATGCACTTTTTTGTATGCTTTTATTAATCAAGATTTCAAATCACACGTGAACTTACAGTGGTTTTTTAAAATTTTGCACTTACAGCATGACCAGCAAACACATGACTAAAATGTACACTGTTCTATTCTGATAAAGGAAACACACTTTTATGTTTTTGAAAGTAGTCATATGTAATTTTCTGAACAATGCTGAGCTTATAATGTAAAAAAGATATGGAATAAGCTTGTTCATATCAAGGGAGAAAGCTGCAGAAGACGTAGAGAGAACCCTGTGGGGTGTCCATCTGCTTCCCTCTGTCTGAGACAAGCCAAAACTCCTCTTCCAGCCATACTTGGGGATTTACACTATCTTAGTAGTAACAAGATAGGTTTTGAAGCTATAAAATACTACAATAATTTTCATTCCTACCATTGTGTTGTTATAATGTAGACTGTTATTACCTCAGATGCATTTTATTAGAAGCCCTCTCTTCATGTGGAATAATTCAAGGGTTCTTTATTGCTTCCTCTGCTAAATGTAGCTTTTTCTAGAAATACTAATTTCCCAATCTATAAATTATTCCAGAAATGCTAGTTTTCTTATTTAATGGCTGACTGGGCTTGGTTACACTGCAGTGAAAATTTGGAGTTAAGAGATCGACAACTAGACAAAATGGGACCTGCTGCTATTTGGTCTTGTTACAGTGTAAGCATGTCTGCTTGCTTAAAGATCCTGACAAACAGATTAGTCAATTTTTTCTCCACATTTGTTTTAAGCAGTCAAAATTAGTCAAAACTAATTTTCCATGATCACTATTTATGTGGCATTTTTCCAAAATTATTGACTAGGAACTGTTTTCTGGATTATTTTTGAAAAAAAATTTATCTACTAGAACAGAAAGTAAAGCTGGTCTTCAAATTTCACCTGATTTTTACTGAATAAATGTGTCACGTGCTCTTGTGTTTCCTAGCCAGAAAAAAATCAGTCATATTTCTGGTACAAGTACTCCCAGCTATAAATAACAATTCTGTTTTCTAGTGTTCTCTAGTATGAATTTAAAATGCCCTGTTCTGGCAAATTATTCCTGCAATGCAAAGAGATGGCTGTGAATAGAAGTGCAATGCATTTGACAGAAAAGCAAGGTTAATACTCCCTGAAATTATTTGTCAGTATTCACCTTCTTAAAGGCATAATATTCTTCCTGCAGACATTCATGTGTACTTGTCTTTCTAGTCCCTGTGATACCACTTAAATGTAGCGACTTTACAAACCTTTTCAGAATCTCTTCAGTGTTTGAAGTCGTGAATAAAAACATAAAAACTGGTTGCAAATCCTTACAGTGATGCCCCCTTCCCCATTTTCCCTTTGAGGAGGATATTTGGGAGATTCTGTCATAATCTGTACTTCTCTTGCTACAGCATCATACCCTGAAAACATGCTGTGGTGCTGAGGAGGCTATTGCAAGGATTTCTTGAGGGAGCTGGGGGAAGATGAAGGCAATATGTATGTAAAAGGCTACTGGCACTACTGGAGAGCACCCAGGTTTTCAGGAATGGGGTAACTCCCATTGTTTACTCGATTTTGACTCTGGGAACCCAACAGTTTTTCTTCTTTCTAATTTGTTTATGAAGGCAGAAATATGAGTCTCCACACACTCTGCTAAACTTAATGTTTTATTGCTGACATCATTCTAGTTCACTTTTGATTCAACAAGTCTAGACTGATCATTGTTTATGCTTTACCTAAATTTTCAATCTTGAATTCTTCTAGAACAGGGACTGTTTTCTTTGTCTGTCTGTAATATGCCAGCACAGTGTAGTGGAGTTCAGCTAGATTTTGCAATGACTATCGTAATATAATTAATAACTGTTATTAATAACTTGATCTGCATTCCAATAGCACACCCACTGAGATATCACTGTAACTCCAAGGTAATTACTATTTATTTTCTATTTGTCTTAGTACCTTGAGACTCAACTCAAGATCAAAATTGTATGGACGCATGCAATAAAATTTATCTGAAGAAATGTAGATGTTTACTTCTGGAAAACCATCAGCCTTCTATAAAATTATCATAGTAAAATGATTGATACTTTGATGTTTGTCTCTTGTCAAAACAAGTACTGTTTATCTACTGGTTTGTTTGTTTGTTTATGTTTTTTTTTTGGTAGGAGTAAATTCTATCTGCTTTTTATAAGGGCATTCATTTTAATTCAGTTTAAGAAAACTAATGAAAGTTGTTATATGAAATGAAAAATTTAACTAGTGTAGTCACTGAGTGTTTAAGGTAAAGATTTAATTTTCAAAACAATTTTTTCATTGAGGCTCTCATTTTTACTTTTTTTCCTGTGTTGCTAACAGCAGTCCAGTATTTTGTTTTTAAAGACTAACTCTTCTGATTATGAATAATAGTGGACAATGGGTATTAGAAATGAACTCCTTCTTCAATTTAAGCACAAATACCTAAGATGCAAGAAAAGTTCATGTTTTACCACAGTACAGTAATCTATGTTTTGGTCTCTATTTCTTTATTAATAAACTAAAACACATTATAGACATTTTTTTTTTACCAGAGCTGAGCATTAGACTATTCTTTTCATTGGCAGAAAGTGACTTGGGGGTACTGATTGGCTGAACATAACCCAGGGTGTGCCAAGAAGGCCAGAGGCATCCTGGCCTGAATCAGCAATAGTGTGGCCAGTAGGACCAGGGCAGTGATCATCCCCCCTGTTCTCAGCACTGGTGGGGTGCTCCTAGAGTCCTCCACTCACTTTTGGGTTACTCACTTCCAGAAGAAGTTTGATGTGATGGACTCTGTCCAGAGAAGGGCAGTGGGACTGGAGAAGGGCCTAGAAAACATGTCTTATGGATAAGGGAGCTGGGAGTGTTTAGTCTCAAAAGGAGTCTTGGGGGGGTACTTCATCAGTCTCAACATCTGCCTGAAGGGAGGGTGTAGTGAGGAGGGGGTGGACCTTTCTACTGTGCCTACATGAGAGGAAAAGAGGAAATAGCCTTAAGCTGATACAGAGGAGATTCAGATCAGATCCCCCCAAAAAATATTTTCACCATTCAGCTGGTCAGGCATTGGAATAGGTAACCCAGGGGGGGTATTAGAGTGACCATTCCTGGAGGTGTTTGAGAGGCTTCTGGCCCTGGCACTGGATGATATGATTTAGTGGTTTAGGGTTACAGGGGCAATGCTGGGCAGATGGGTGGACTGGATGGTCCCAAAGGTCTTTTTTTTAAACCTTGATGATTCTATGATTTTATGACTACAATCACCCAAAATCTTGCCTATATGCAATAGCTAGTTCAGTGCTCATCATTTTGGATATGAAGGTAAAGGAATTTTTTAACCTTGTATGTAATTTCAGACTAAAATAAAAATTATACTCTTATTTTCTAACTCATTTCAGTGTTCTTTTTGCAGTTCTTCTAAGGTCCTTATCTTTCTTTCCCTAACTAATTATTATCAGCAAAAATTTTTATCCCCTTTCCAAGCTGTTCATCATGGGGACAAGCACAGTGCCAGCAGAGGTGGTGGCCTCTCTCCACTGTCAGAACAGAGCACTTCTCACAGGAAGGTGGTGGTGCTACTGGTGGGCAACCTCTTCCTGAGACCAGGACTATGCTTAAAATTATGCACATGAATTATTTCAATTCAACTTCAAGACACTGAAGCAAAAGGTGGGCATGCATGTTAAGTACTGGGTTATTTAGATGTTAGATTTGGGCTTAATCTTTCAAGAACATGTATTCTGTTACAGTAAGACCATGTAGCACTTTGCACAACATAGCTAAATGTTTAAGATGCGTTGTAAATAGTTTTCTTTTTCATACCTGTACACTTTGTTTCCTGTTTAAAAATGTCAAACATGAAATCTGCAGACATAATCTGTGGTAGAATTTAGCAAGTGCATGTTGTTTTGCATAGGCAGACCTTGAGTATTGCTCAATTCTGATCTTATCTGTTCAGAGCACATTTAGATTTAGCCAGTAGCAGTTAGAATTAAGTCACTATTTATCTTATTTCAACATTGCCTCAGGGTTTATGAAGAGCATAATACTATAGTTACATATGCCTTAATGTTTTAGAAGACAAGTTATTAACAGCATACTTGTGAAAGTGCATTTTAAACCACAACCAATATTTTTACAGGACAAGTAAAGCGATTTGTTTAATCTGCCCTATTTTTAAAGTGATATTGCCATGTGACATTGAGTATTAGTGATAGAGAATTAGATAAACATATTAGAGTAATTAACCTTCCTGGAAAGAGAGAGCTTCTGAAACTTAAACATAATGTTCTAAAAAATAATCACTGTTGTATTATCTGATGGATGAGGACTAATGATATAATTATAATTTCTTTTAAGAATATTGGGATTATTTCATTTGGAGAAAAGTGAAATCGAATGAAATCAAGGGAGCTGGGTCAGTCTTTTTGAACTAAGACTGAATCTGGAACATCTTTTTCTCTCCTATACTTATTAGCTCCTTTACAAAGCAATAGGCTTAAAACAACTGAGTATCAGAATTAAATCTTAGACTTCTTAGTGAAAGGAGAACATTGTACAGTTGTTTAATTTAATTGATCTTATGCATGTGATATTTCTTCTTTTCTATTGACTGCAATAATATACCTCTTTACAGCGTTTCTGATTCAAGAAAACCTTGACATGAGTGGCTGACATTTCCAAAGGGCTTCCCGGTCTAATTTTTTTTTGATGTCACCATACTGACAAACTAGCAGGTCTTGATTTTGTATTTTGATATATGATTGCAAAGTATTTAAAATACTTGCTTTTCTGCTTAACTCCATGCTTTTTTATTTTCTGTTCTTCAAAGACTGAAATTGCTTCAATTCTCTTGCTGCTTTTAAAACTGTTCCAGTGTCAGCTTTCCCCAAATTGATTGATTAGCAGCAATGTTGTTCTTGATGCTCTTAAAAAAAAATATATGTGTATCTTTGTACATATCAGTGTCTTTATTTCTAATGTGAAACTGTATTTCATTATTATTTCATTGCATTTCAGGTACATATTTCAGTAATTAGACGAAAGTATTTTCCCTTGGTATTTTGAGCAAGCTATATTTTGCAGTACAGGTACCAGTAAGGGTTTAAAGGATTCAGCACATGCTCCTTAGAAAGTTGCTCAAGTGCTCCAGAGATTTTCCAGCTTTACTGTCTCATTAATATCCATCTATATCAAGACTAAATAAACTTCTGATGAGAACTGAGCTTGAAACTTGCAAATGTGATCACACTGCTGTTTGTTTTGATATGAGTTCCATTCTTCTGTTAAAACTGTTCCTGTAAAACTGGCTGGGTGGAAAGTAGACCTCCAGTGAAAAGGGAAAGAGAGCTCAATATGGGATAGCATATGACAGTTTGAGATAACACTTAGAAAAAAATTAAATAAATTGTGTTTGGTTATTCAGTTTTGGAGGGTTGTTTGGTAATGTTTTTTTTAAGATGAAAAATAATACCATGACATTAGCTGAAGCTTGAGGAGATGCTCTAGATATCATAGAGGTAAAATACAATGTTGTGGACTATTGATAAACCAGAATAACCTTTTTTAAACCTGTCAGCACAGCAAGACAGCTTTGTAATTTTTGAAACACATTAATATTAATTGCTAAAATTGCTTATAATTAGTGCAGATATCCCGGGGATTTTTAATATTGGAAACATCTGGTGAAATGTGTCATCATAAACCTGAAAGTTACCTAGAATATACACACACTTTTTTCTTACCAGAAATTTAAGTGGAAGATAAAGACTCAAAAGGAGTCAATTAAAATAAAAAGAAGAAAAAGTAAGTCTTCCTGCCCAAATGACATGGCTGGAGATTTTATTAACATTTTTATCTTGCATATGCAGAGAGGCTTATATATATGAATACAAATTTTAATCATTGTTGGTCTGAATCTGTCAAATAAATGACACCAAAAGCAAAATTACTACAAGAGTATAATATAAATTATTTTCGTTTTGGCTAAATTACTTATAATAATATCAAGCATGAGGAAGATCCTAACTAGGAGATCATGTATTTCTCAACAATGTTAAGGATGTTACAGGCTTAGACTTAAAGGACATTCAAGATGGTGGTTACAGTTGATTCTGTTTAGCAAAAAGTTGGTATTAGACTCAGGCTTGACAGAAAAATAGCTAAGATTTTGAACCTAGCATAGTACACTCTGTTCTGTCTACCTTAACATGGAGAAAATAAATGCAGAAAGTAAACATTACTTCAGGCATATTTGGATGTAATTTTGCCCTCCTTTACTCTAAAAAATACTTCCAGAACCTTTTGTCGGAGTAAAAGGAGGATGTGTTTGTGGTTTTTTTATGTATGGTCAAGAGTAGTGCTTTAATAATTTCAGTCCAAACTTAAAATTAAGATATAGTTTCATACCCAGTCCAATTCATGGTGTCACTGTAAATATATGGCACACCATTGCTCTCTGGCAGTTTGCCTCTGAACATGATCTTGGAGACACACAGCAAGCTCCAGAGGGTCATTTTCCCGCTGGGTCTCCTAACAGCTGGTGTATTCTGAATAGTTAACACACAAGTTACAAATGTGAAAGTAAAGGATGCCAGGAATATAAATGAACTCTCTCAATGTGTTCATTGCAGCAAACAAACCTGGAAATAATAAACCCTTAGCCATTCTGCTGAGCCTCTTGCTCAGGTTCTGCTCCTAGCCCACAGCTGAGGACCTTAGCTGAAAGTCATAGCTCTAAGAAGAGCGTTGTCTGCAAAAGGGGTTAATTGAGCACAACTGTTAGCTCTGTTTTACTCTTGGAACTTGTTTCATTTGCTCATAGGAGTAAATATTAGCTCTCCAAATTTATTGATCTTTGCTTTATTTCGCTCCAAAAATATCTTTCTTTTCAGTTGGGTCTGTTCATAAGCTATGATTTCACCTCTAGTATTGCCAATGTTGATAAAGTTCTGCTCATTCAATTGCTCAGTTTTGAAATGTAGTGCCCCTCTGTTGACAGAGAGTTTATGCATTGCAAGATGTACTTAAGCTTCTCTCTCAGATGCTTAATCTTGCTATTTAGAAGACACGGGTGAATGCAGTGATACCTAGGTTTGTTAGGAAAAGTCCACACTAGGCACTGGTTTCTTAGGAGCAGCTCTGGGGGATAGCTGTGATGTACACAGGTGAGCTGCACAGGAGCCACCCTGGGGCTGGCAGCAGTGAAAGCCAGCAGCATCTGGTGCTGTGGAGGCAAAGGCACAACTAGGAGATGGAGGAAAGTAATCCTTCTCCTCTATTTGGCACCACATCTAGGGTGCTTTGAGATCAAATCTAGGATGCTGCGCCTAACTTTGGGTCCCCCAGTGCCAGACAAGACAGATTTTATACTGGAGCAAAGAGCAGAGGATGGCCATCAAGATGCTTGAGTATCTGAGGCAGAAGAGGTGAAAGAAGCAGCTGAGGCACCATTTAAGGCTTATTTAAGGCTTTGCAAGACTTGATTTCTGTCTACAGCTGCCTAACTTCTGCCAGTCTCTGGGAAGATGGAGTTAGGCTTTTCTCAGGTGCCAAATAAGAGGACATTTAGTGGACATGAATTGCAGTAACGGGCTTAGATTGTGTATAATATAATCACAGTATCCCCTAGGCTGAAAAAGATCAAGTCCATCTCTAAACCATAAACCTTTCTTTATGTGCAAGCTCAATTTCATAAAAATTTCTGTTTTCTCCGGGAAAAAAGAGTACATTGCTTTCAAAGGTTCAGGACAAATGCCTGCATGAAGTGTGGTATCTTGGGACCAAAAAAAACTAAAGGAAAACTAGGTGCCCTTGTATTTGAATCAACGATTACAAAATACTAATACTTACACTGTAGAGGGATTCATATCAAGAAGATTCATGGCAGAATGAACGTACTTCTCAGAAGTGAGTGATTTATGTGAGATAAATCTGTCTTCTCACCCTGAGACTGGTGAAATAACTGGAGCAGGTTTCCAAATTCCAAATGGGCTTGCAGTATCTCAGTTCCTGGAGATATTCAGAACTTCACTGACATAAGCAACCTGATAAAAGGTGACCTTTCTTTGAGGAAATAGTTGGACCAGAAGCCTTCTAGAAGTACTTTCCAATTGATGTGATTTCATGAACTTTATTTTATGAACTTTGTTTTTCATGCACGTGCTTTTAGAATATTCTGAGAATTTCAGCTATTTAGAATCTTAAAATCCAGTTAAGTTTGTCCTGACAAGAGACTTTCTTATGCATCTTTGTCCAATTAATGTTTTTTTTTTTTTCTGTCAGACTAATAGCAATCCATCTTCACTAATGCAACAGACAGCATTACAGCAGATGATGAAATTTGGACTTCTTGTCCCTACCTAGAAAATTCACAAAGCAATATTATTTGTTCCATTTCTTACATCTTTTCATGTGAGATAAGCATCATTTTTATACTGCATTGGTCATCACAACTGTATGCAGTTGTGTGGTTTTGGACAGAATTCAATATTGGATTCCAGAATCTTTTCTCTCTTATGCCTTTGGATTCTTTGAAATGTCATTTATGTCAGAACACTGCCTACACATCACAAGTCTCCTCTCCCCCAGTCCTTCAAAAATATGCTGGACTTGTTCACCTTTTAACTGATCATAAAGTCCTTTATGTTCTCATTCCTCTTGCATTCTCTTTAAATGAGTGTATTGATCATATTTTATATTTTATGCTGAGTCCAGTGTATTTCAAATGTCTCTTTAGCTCTGTCTCTTTACAGCTTTATTTTGGTATCTCTTCTTGAGTGAATTTAAAATTATCATAAGCATTATTATGATCAGAAATGGATACTGGCAAATATTTTTCTCACGTTTTCTCACAAATATGTGACTCATCTTTTTCTGATTTCTGTTGAGTTGTAGTTTCAAAGAGAAATTGTTTTGATAATTTTCTGAAGTCAGTTGAAAATGGATGCAGCTCGAAATGGCTGACCAACCCAGTGTCCATCACAGCACCAACTGGCCTGTAGGACTCTTGAGCTGCACTGAGTCCGGTTTCTTTGTCATTTCAGGTACAACACTGTTCACACAAGGATAATTAAATGTGTCATCAGTTTGTGAAAGCATGAGATAAGGACAGTGTATTAAAAACAAAGTATATTTAGATAGAGCCTATATTTAAATGTAAGGGAAGGATGATGAAAACTCTTAGTTTGGTTTGCCAGTTCAGCTCAGAACCCACCTGTTAACTAACCTACCAACTGAATGACTTATTATTGGACTATTAATATTCCAGGCTTGTCTATTCTGTTTGGTTTTGCTTTCTTTTCTATGTTTGTTATTTGTTGTTGTTGTCTTTCTATGCAAGGTATAACAGCAATATGAAATTGAAACATTCTTTTCAGACCTCAGCTTTTTCTATTAAATGTAATATTCTTGGTCATTGTTTCTTGCCACACAAAAACTTTAATATTTTCCTCACTTCTATTTATAAGAGAGTTGTATCACTTCTACATTCATGTACCTGTTCATGTCTAATGAATTATAAACTTTGCACGTTCTCTTTATGTTCATCATGTTGTAGAAATTTTGATATTAGTAGTCTAAAACAACAATTTTATTTCTTGAAATTTAGTTCTGCTATGTTACACAGTAGTGTTCCTTCAGGTGAATGCTAGTTCCTCTTAGTAACACTGTTACTATTTCAAACAGTAACACTGTTAGTAACACTGTTAGTACTTCAACAGCCTTCAAAAAAGCCTCCTCTAAATGCATCACGTCCAGAAGCAAAGAAAAGGTCTTTACCACCTGACTATATTTTATTTTTCCAGGTTTCAGTATTCTAATTGATGGTGCTAATATAATGACAGAAAGCAAGCTTCAAACTCAGGTGAAAGTTACTAATAAGCAGTCATATGCATTAAGGAGAAGATGTTTTTTTCATCTGACCAGGATAAAAAATTTATTTGTGTCAGATTCATGTTGTAATAATGGATATACAGCTACAAATAACTAGTTACTTGAGACCAGAACATGTGTAGCAAAGAAAAGGTTATATGGCATATGATATGTTCTTCTTTGCATATCCAGTGCTTGGACGCCTTCATTATGTTTCATTTTAAACTATGGCAAAGAGATAACCATTGTAAAGTGATACTTGTAAGATATTTCCACAACAGCAATTTAGCATTGGTATTCAGAACAGTGTGTACTGCCCTGAGCTCAGCTTTTGCACCAGTAGGACTTTGTTACCGTGGTGTTGCCACAGCAATGCTTTTGACTAAAACCAGAACTGATTAGACTGCATTATATTACCATTCATATTTTACCACCATTGTGCAATATATTTCTTGAATTTCAGCTGCCACAGATCTTGTTATGTAAGGGGACAAGTTCTTTATCAAGGTTGGTTGCAGAAAAAGGAAACCAATCTGTTGGTTTCTTTCTTTGCTCTTCAATTTGCGCTCATTTGGTATATTTTGAACGAATGCTTTTCTAAAATAACATTCCAACTTTGTGGTTCCGATCTGCTCTTTGAACAGATGTGCAGTTTTCTCCCTTATCGGCAGTATGTCTGCCCTCTGTCTCTTATCCTCTGTCCTTTATTCTTTTCTGCCTTGCCCTTACCCAAGTGACAGCAATAGGAATTATTGTGTTTTCACTGCGTGCATAGAAGTGCATACCCACTGCATGTCCTTTCCATAGCAGGGCACTTCTCATCAGGGAAAGGACCCTCATTCCAGCCCTACCTCCCTGGATCAGCCTGGGGGTCACCATTTCCTGCCTGTGGTGACATGGGACTTTAGGGAAGGAAAGATCTACAGAATTCAGGTTTTCTCTAGCAAAATAAAGACCTGCTTAAGCTGTCTTAGCATTTTTACACAGGTTTTATTTTTCAAGACCATTTTTAACCACTTTAAACAAGATAGAAATTAAGCTTAATTATGATAGCGGCTATGAGATACTGGTTTACTGATGTAGCAAATTGGAGAACATAATAATGAAAAATTATCTCTAATCAAGATAATACTATTTTAATGGTTGATTAATGTGAATAATCTGGTTTTAAAAATTGATTTTGAATGTTACTTCATTTTCATTCTGCACACAATAATGCTTTGAGGATAAATAAGCATTAATTGTTTCAGAGACCTTATGTCTACTTCATTTGCTGTTAATACTCAGTTGTATTCTTTCATGTTTTTTATTGCACTTCACCATTTCAGCATTTTTCACTTATGCATTGGATTCTTTTCTAAAATGAATTATCTATTTTTTGTTATAGTACAAAAACTTTTTGAAAACTCCTGACTCTACTTTGACCATTTCAAATGAAATTTATTAGAAATATGCAATAACACTTCCAGCTAATAGTGGAAGGGAATATCTAGGTAACAAAGCAGTGCAGTTTTGAGATGGGGCTGCATTTAGAGAATCCTCTTTTCATACCTGTAATAGATACATTCCTATACTATAATCACTCAAATACGTTCAGTACTTTCTTCTATGAGTCTGAAAAGCTCTGTTTATTTCATAATGAAAACATAAAATATTGAAGAATTGTGCTGAGAAATTGAGAATTATGACAGTCTTGTGGAGAAAAGATT
The DNA here is from genome assembly GCF_048771995.1 of Taeniopygia guttata. NCBI lineage: Eukaryota > Metazoa > Chordata > Aves > Passeriformes > Estrildidae > Taeniopygia > Taeniopygia guttata. Next base: position 52,754,392 of record NC_133063.1, on the reverse strand, counting down.
AAACAGTTATTCTTTCTGTTTTGATGCTATGAGAAAATAAAATGTTCTAGCTCACATGAGAGAAGCATTGAGAAGGATTTTAGGTCTTTCCTCTAATTTTGATGTTCCCACAAATAACTGAATCCAAAAAGGTGAGCAGAAATTAATATTTGCTCCTGGAAGGAAGAACACCTGTGTTTTCAAGCTATGAGCATTTCCTTTTGAGTATCAGGGTGAGATAGGATTGGGTACTCAGCCTCACGTAGGTACAGAAATTGTATGTTTGGTTAGTGCCACATAAAATAACATATAGAAATATCTGCCTTTAGCAGAATTTTTGAAGAATAATTAAATTGCGCTTCCCTTATCTTCTGTCCTAGAGAATAAATAGCAGAGGACACAACTGTTCACAACTGTTTTCCTTGCCTCTGGTGTGTAGCAGCTTTACAGTTTTCTAAAGAATATCTTATTTAACATTAATTTCCTCTGCACTTGAGAGGTACCTTAGACAGGACACCATGAAGACTTAGCTGATGCAACTCAGCAGTGTGTTTGTGAGATCAAAATATCCCTTTGAATATTCAGGAATGTTCCCAGCTGGGCTTTTACACACGGCAAAACACTCAGGGATCTCTATGTTCTTCTAATTTTTGTTGAGTATTCAACTTGAAGTATTGGTCAATAAATTAGTATCATTTTTTCCCTTCCCGCCATCTCACTTCTACACATCACAGAGTATAACGCTTCTGTAAAATATTACTCAAAGGAAGGAGGGCCACTCTTTGTGCGAGCTAAAACCTGAAGCAGTAGTACATATTTACATTTACATTTACATTTATATTTATATTTATGTTTATGTTTATATTTACATACTGTTATTAAGATTCCAAATCACAGTTTCAGAATCTTCAAACATCTACATATCTCATTAAGATGTGGGAATCACCATTTAAATCTCAAATATGTACTATTATATGTATTGGTACACATTTATAATATAGTTATTTAATGGTTTGCATTCTGACTTACTGCTTTTTAGGCTATGTTGTTTACCTGAATTCTGAAAATTAAATAATCAATGTAATTTATTCAACAAAGACAAAATAGCCCATATACAGTACAAAAAGATTAAACATCCTTCATAATTTTCTGATGATTTTATGATCGCTAAGCTTGCATTTCAAGTAAACTTGCATGCAAAATCTGCCCTTACTACAATGCAAAAAATCAAAGCTGAACAGTTGATTTTAATAGACTGAAAAGCAATCTGTATTGCTAATTGAAGGTTAATAAGAGCAGAAAATTGTTGGTTAGTCATGACAGTAGAGTTCTTGCTATTTCCTTTTTATTTCAATATTTTTTCTGTGTAGATCAGGTATAGAATAAACGAGTTTGGGAAATTAGAATACTTGAGGTATGGAATGATCCCTCCTCAGTCTCTGAGACAACAGACAAGAGACATGATACAAATCAGCTTGCAGACTAAATGGCACTTGCAAAGGGAATACAGATATGACTGTGTTGTGGTAGTCTTGACCAATGGCCTAGTGGGGCTGGAGATCCCACCTGGAATCAAGCAGATTACTTAAGGACTGATGAGGGTCACTGTCACTTCTTAGAACAAGATTCTCCTAGCCTACCAAAGGACTGGGGATGAAGTACAGTGTTATCAATTCTGTCTAATGGTTAGTTTGATTTAATTTTATTGTGTGGTTTAGCTTTGGGAATTCAAATCTGAAATAATGATCTTCATGACTTCTGTTCCTTTTACACATTGCTGGATATATATTTATAGCATAGTAAACCAGTTACTTTTATTTATAAAAAAAAATTAGTATACAAGTTCTTTGAGACTTCATCTGGATTTTTATGTCATCATTGACACCACAGTATGAAGAGCTGTGTCTCCCTGTACAATGTTAGGGGTGACTAGGATTGTTCTTTTTTTTCCTTAAGGATCAATTAATCCCTTCCACCATTGCTTTTGTTTTAAATACAGTAATTCAGCTTAATTAACTTTTTGTTTTGTGAATGCTTATGGCAGGACTGAGCATATGTCAAAAGGCCATGAAATTTCTTCTTCATTCTCTCATGAGTATCACTCTTACATTTGGAACTGTTAAAGAATTGCAAAGCAGAAAACTTGTACATTTTTTTGATGCTTGTACACCGTTTTCCAGCCACGAGTAAAAGCAATATATTGTGCTATTGAAATTCTCAGAGGTAATGCAAACTTGATCCAGTTCTTAGGTTAGGCAGTATAAAAAGGTATGTATTTAGGATGTCTGAGTCTTAAAAAGCTTAAAAAGCTTAAAAATGTATATGAAAGCTGCTTGAAATGAAGGATAAAGGGGGTAAGCAAAGTGATTCTGAACTGGGGATAGGCAAAGCTATTAGGAAATCATGAGCAAACGGTACAATGACTGGTAAAATCTTTTTATGTCTGCTTTATTATTTGTGCTAATTAAGATCAAGTTTCTGTTAAATGGAGGTGTCTCTGGTTAGGATAATACCTTTCACCATCCACTGTCCCCATATTGCCACAAAATACCTCAAGCCCATTGGTAATTACTTATTTTTGATGTAGAGTATTAATTTAAGCTCTTATAAAAAGCTTTAAAAAGCATCCTCTTTCGAAAATATATTATAAATAAGATGGGATTGGAAGACTAGTTGATCCTTGCTGATCCGATACAGATGTTGAAATATGTGAAAGCAGAGCTGACTTAAAACACTTTGTTATAAAATGCTCACTAATTTGTTAGTTGCATCCTTGCCAACTGCCCTATGTGATCTTCTGTTTTTGTCTTTTTCTCATCATCCTTATTGCTTCCTTGACACCAGGACTCACAAGTCCTGTTAAAAATCCTAGGGTTTTTATTCATATCCATGTTTCTCAAGTTTGTTTTTTGCAAGATAGATGCTGTACTGCTCTTCAGGCTCCTGAACTGCCTCTCCTGTTTGCACAGAGCCAGCTTCTCCCCAGCAGCCTTCAAAGCCTTGTCCCCAGCCCTTCTTTCTCGTGCTGTTTTCTGTGACTGTCATGACATGTCTCTATCATAGAAAACAGCATGAAATTTCAGGGTTTTTTTGTAGGCAAGCACAGCTGTTCTTGTAAATGCATTTCAGCCATATGCCAGTGCCTGGTTCTTTATGGTTCAAATGATACTTTTTTCACAAGTAGAGCTGCATTTAAAATAAAAGCATCATCCAATTAGGACTTCTTTTTAGTTTTTTGGTGGGTTTTTTTGGGGTTTTTTTTGTTGTTTTTGTTTTTTCTTTTTTTTTTTTTTTTGACTGTGAAGAATGCTATATAAAGGCTTAAAAATTCTGTAACCACAAAGTGTCATTGGTTATTGAGAATCTTGCCCCCCAACCCTTTCCAGCTCGAGGACTGATTACTGTTTTGTAAAAGACAACAACCCCCCCTCTGATTTTTGAAAGCTTTACATACTAAGTCATCTGACAGGTTTAAGCTCATCAGTTCCAATATTTAAATGTGCTGAAAAAATATTTGTTTTCATATATTTAAATTTACAATGGTGAAAACATGATCTTTCTTTTTCATATAATTTCTCTTCTTAGGTAATGTTACAGAGCATGGATATGCATGTGCATGGCACAGAAAAGATCATACTTGGATAGCTTCACCTAATTACTTGCCTCACTGAGAATTTTGTTTCATTTTTTATCAGACTGTCTACCTGTATTATAATATGCTGCTTAAAATGGAAAGCAGGACACGTATTTTGTTTAAGAAAAAAACACCTCAACAAACAAGGCTGGTTTTTACCACTTCTCCCTTCCTTAACTAGAACTATTTCAATATGAGAAGAAAATATTCTAGGATATGACATTTTTTTGCCTTTACTGCTTATCTAAATGCGGTAGAATTGAGCTAAAATTGCAGTAGGTTGTAACTCCTCTAAAGTTGTTACAGTAGGTAAATGTATTTGTTTTTATGTACTGGCGCATGCTAAAGAGTAAACTTGAAGAGGACTTTTATTGCACATACCACTGAAGTGTCAATCACTGCATCTGAGAGAGTGAAAGCAGGGACAAACAAAAGTGACGACTTACTAAGCCATAACTGAGATAGTTCTGTCAGAAACTCCTCTGTGGTCCCTCATTTATAACAGAAAGCATGTTCAAAATCAAAAGAATAAAAATACTTTAATAGTTACAGTATTGTATGCATATGTTGTACAAAGTATTACACATGATTCTATTAAAACTGTTCATTCAGAAGACTGAGGAGAGCAGTTTTCAGGTGAAGTGATACAAAATCTTTCACCTCACTGAGGAAATCTTACTGTTCTTCAGTATCATGGGAAGGGCTCGTGTAACTGCTTCAGAACTCTTTCAGTGCTTGCAATGCAAATTTGGAAGACCTAACTGAGGATATTTTAGCAAGCACAAATCAAAGATCATTTAGGAGTGTAGTGGAAATAAGCAGTATTGGAGCAGTTGTAGTATTTTGTAATGACTAGAAAAATTACTTGAGATAAAAGCAAATATAATGTAGGCTGAACTGGAAAATAAACTGATTTAAGCTTTAATGACATTTAACTTTATATGAGAATCCTGATGGGAAAAAAAAACATGGTATCCACAGCTTGAATTTAGGTTGACCCTCAAATATATTTGGGAAATGAACTGCACAACTAGGACAGACAGTCAGATACTATATGTTACTTTTTTGATGGGATCATGTCTAAAAGAAAAAAAGTTTTTATCCTATGCATTATAGCTTGATAGGATCATTCAATTTGCACTGGGAGCTCCCATGTCTAATATTCATCTGTCTTTAGATATGCTATTTATATGCTATTTCCTTCCCTTGTGTTCTCAGTAGTGACTCCAAGCTGGACTGCACTTTGATCAATGTCTCGGCCAGGGTAGAGAGCAGAAACAATAATCAGAGCCATAATGCAAAAGGTATTGAATAGTTTATTTTAAATAGGAGATAAAATGAAGGCAGTTATAAAGGTGCCCTAGATCCCACATATTCATACCCTTTTCTGCACTGCCCTTTATTTTCTAAAGACAGCCTAATAGCATCTTTAAGTGAATTTGTCCCGTATTTATTCAATACCAGGCCATTCTTTATTTCTTCTCTTTTGTTCCTTTCCCCAGACTAAATATGTCTCATTTTTCTTTTTTAGAAATTAGGTTGGCTTTTTTATTCTTAGTACTTCCCAGGATTTTGAGAATTCACATTAAATTTTTTTTTCTTATGGTTTTTGCAGTATACCATACTTGTGCTGACTTTATGAAATCTGAAAAATATCAAAAAATTTTGATTCCTTTTTAGATTGTGATTCAGCCTTGAAGACTGTTTTTTTTCTGACGTGTACAAAGCTTATCAGTATCATTTCATACGAAATTACTAAATTTTCTTTTAATTTGAAATATTGGTTTTGGTTTAAATTTTAATGATTGTTTCAGATTTTTTGTCCAGTGTTAGGGACATACCCTAACATACACATGTTCAAAGGGAAGAAAAAAATTGTGTTAACCAACTCTTTACTTGAAATGCTGTTTAGAAATCTTTATGAAGACTTCATAGTAGGGTTATTGAATTTTTGAATATTTCTTCCTCAGTGCTGACAAAATATGATCAAGAACTATGAATCACTTTTTTTTCTGGGTTGAGGATTTTTGTTTGTTTGTTTGTGTTTGGTTTTGTTTTTGTTTTCGGGGTTTTGTTTGCTTTTGGTTTTGTTTTTGTTTTGGTGGTTTTGTTTGTTTTTTGTTTTTGCTCTTTTTAGAGCGAGATGGTTACAGTCTAAACTGAAAAATGTTGCCATTTTACTCCTCATTTGAATGCCCTTGTTGCACATCTCAGTTCAAATTTAAATTTGTATTCCTGTGGTGGATTCTGGTCATGTTGTAGTCAATGGGTATTCTGCCAATTACCAATGAAGTCATGATGCGACCTCTTTTCTCCTCAGCTACTCTTCAGAAACCCTCAATCTCACAAATCTACAAAATATCTATTGCTAATTAATTACTATATTTATTTACACAATGTTAACATAAATCCAGTTGCTGGATGCATGCAACTGTATGAAGATTTCTATGACCAGGCATTAATTGAAACACATTTATCAATTGATAAGTGCATTTTCATTTTAAGCACTATTGAAACGTCTTGAACAGATAGTACTTGGGAAAAATGCCAGTTTAATGTCAAAATCCATCATCTACCAATACTATAATGAGTTTCTACGAAGATATTCATACTTCTTCCTGATGCCAGGTATTTGTTGGGATTTATTTTGTGAGATCTGTCAAAATTAGATAATACAAGGAGATTTTGACAGCATAATGTGTTTCATAGTTGAGAGTGCCAGGATTTAAGGCCCTGATCCTGTCAGGCTGAGACATGTACAGCTTAAGTGTACAATTGGCTTTGTTTAGGTCCAACCTTTTTAACTACAAAAGTGAAAATAAGAGCAGCAGTTTACTGATGAAGATGTGAAGTTGTCCCACAAATGAAACATACGCTTCCTAGTGGATTTAATGGAGCTTAATATGAAAACAAACGTACTAATTTAGCAGTAATAGATAAACATGAAGGTTAAAATCACACTTCCACAGAAGTTGCAAGTGACTTTGGTAATGATTTCAGTAAGGTCAGAATAGAATTCAAGATTGAAAAGGCAAGTTAAACAAGCAGCATTTGACAACATAAATTTACAGATTAAGAATTTACTCAAGCAAGATTAAAGAAAGTTTATATCCTGTATTATTCAGAAGCTCAAAGGTAATAAATCAACATACAAAAGATGCTGAAATAGCTCATATATTTTCTGACAGAGAAACACCACCACCACCTCCCATATTTGCTCATTTTATTCTTGTGTGAATCATCTATAGTTTTTAGCTTTCTTTTCTAGAAGGTGGAAAATTACATCTTGGTACTCATGTCACAAGAGGGAAATGAAAACAGCACTTTCTCCTGCTCTGCACTGGAAGAACAGTTGTGTGGTGTCATGGAGTTTCTTGTCATTCTCATCTTTCCTAGTTTGCTAATATAAATTAAACAAGAATTAGAAATTATGCATACCCTGAAGAAATAAAATTGAATACTCCTTTTCGCTCAAGTTCAAATCTTTACTTTAGACTACTTAAAAATATGAAGCTTTGAGGCAACAAGGGTCAAGATGGACATTTTTGATCCAGCTGACCAATTTCAATAATGTTTTAAGATAGCATTCAAGATTGTCAAGGTGTAAAATGATGTATCTAGAATTTTTTCTGAGTGCAGTAGATATGTGGCAATAAGATGTTGGTTTGGTGATTTACATGAAGGTAATTGAGAAGCATTTCCAAAACCTTAAGTGACATCAAATAATAATCTTTAAAGATTATTAAAGGGGTCAAAAATTGTTAGTGTATCCTTTTTCTTACTTGAGTGCTTTAGTGAGAATAAAATCACTCAATATTTTGATGATAAAGACTGTTTCATAACAGAATTTTATATAATTTCAGTTATTGTGGGAATGCATTCCAAAACAAATTACTGTTAGAAAATGCTGAATCTGTGCTGGTGAGATATCATGAGAGATAAATTTTGGCTGAAATTTGCTGTAGACATGTTATGATAAGTATCTTTTGCCTGAGAGTTTGTTTTTTGTTTGGGGTTTCGGTTTGTTCGGTTTTAGTTTTTTAAATATATTGTTTAATGTCTAGACTCCCAACTGTTGAATTTGGGCTTCATGTGTATTGTCTTCGTCCTGCCTCAAACAAACAAAATTCTGAGGATTCTAAACTTTTGTTTTAGGCTTTTCAAATACAAATACTTCAAGATCAGGAATTTTAGTCCAGAGTGAACCACACTATTTTTATGTCAAAGAACACAAAAAATGAGCTGTCAGTGTAGCCATTTTGATAAAGTTTGAAAAATGCAAAGGCCTCTTAACCACTCCACAAGTTATTTGGGCTCACTTTGAAACAAACCTAGTACTGGAAGAGGACAATGAAGTTAGCCAAGTAAGGCTGTTACTGACAGAATTTGAAAAGTGAGAGTGAAAGAAATCTACACCAGAACTGAACAAAAAACCTGGTTGTTAAAAGGGAAAAGAGAGTGGTAAGGCCAACAGGAGATTGTGTCTCAAGGGTCTGTTTTGTAATTCATATTCCATAGGTTGTGAAATTCCTTATCAGACAAATTTTTCACTGTTGTGTATTACTGTTGATGATTTCATTTGTCACTACAGCAGTAGTACTTAGCTATGCCAGGAAATAATGAAATAATGGCATGGATTGACAAATTGGAAAACTCTTTAAGCCTGTCTGACTTTGCAATATGCAAATCAAAGCTAGAAAAAGAAGATAAAGACAAATATTTCTGAAGACTGAACAGAATAATAAATTCTGCTGGAAACTACTAACAAATAATTCTGTCAGTTGGCTGTAACTGCATTTTCTCTCTTCAAGGATACATGGCCTGACCATGCTGCCTCCTGTTACTGTGATGTACTAGCTAACTCCTGTAGGAAGGGATGAAGCACAAAGAAGAAAAGAATACAAAAGCAAAAAAGAGAAAAAGATTATCATTTTAGCCCAAGATCTGTAGAGCAGAAGAGATGCATTTGGTAGAAGAGAAGAAAGCTACAAACCTTTTTGGTGACACAGAGGCCAGAAGTGTGGTTTTATGTCTGGCTAAGCTGTGTGCCTACCTGTACACTATAGTAAAGCCTTTTCAGACCTGGGATTCTAGGTCAGCCTGACTCCTGGAGAAGGTTAGCAACACAGACAGTAAAACCATGGAAGATTAAAGGACATTGAAAGTTTTAAACTTGAATTTCAGTCCAAAGCATCTGTTCACTGCAAAAAGGATCTGACTACTTAAGATATCTGAAGTTTCTTTTTTTATGATATACAACAGTGCAGTTACTTTGTGTCTGTAAAGCTAGCATAATTATGGAAAAATCATTTTTTTCACTACTTTGTTCACAGAAAGGCAGACAGTATGTCAAGGTCAGCTTATAAAGCAAGTCATTGTTCCTTCAATACAAGATTATATATCTAAATCCCTTTTTTTTTTTTTTTTCCTGTACACACTGGTAACCATTTGGATGAACATATTCTCAAAGTGCTTGCATTTGTCAGTATAGGGAAATACAGAGGAATTTTTTCAGCATATACTGTTGAAAAAGGAATTCCTCATAAAATCAGTTAGGGTTCTGAAATTATAAATTAATTTAACTCTGCTCTATATAGTTTGTGCATAAATAGAAATATTTTGTTTACAAATACTTGGGACCAGCTCAGCTGCTTTAAGGATGATGCCAAGGCAGGAAAGTGATTTCTATATCTGTGCTTTATTCTTTCTGCTGACATTTGTAAATTGTTAAAAGGCAAATCAAGATGAACAATGCTATGGAGTACTTTTTGCAAGAAATTCTGGTCTTGAAATTAAAAAATTACACATCAGAGTTATTAACAGAGGCAAATAGTAAAAAGATTGATGGCTTCTCCTTCTGCCTCTGTCTGGATAGTAAAATAGCAGTAAAAAAACCCATGTTGAACCTGTGTTTCTTTCCAGAATGATTATGGGGCTTGTAGGGTAAAGAGAGTATTTGGCGGGAATACAGAATTCGTTGCCTACCACTGAACTTCTTCTGCCTTGTGGCTGGAAAAGCGGGGTGATGTGGACATAATCCCTGGTTTTAAATTTGTCATGAATCCAAATAATCAAAAAGGATTTGTTAGGAGACTCCTCTTTGTGCTAATGTTCTGAGTGATCTCTATGTGTGAGACGTAAAGCACTGGTATGAGACATAAGACTTTTGAGCTAGTAGACTTTTCCTGCAGAGACAAGGAAGTTTCATGAGTGAGGAGTCAAGCAAAATAGAAAGTTCTGTGAACAATTTAAGAGCAGATCCAGAGAAAAATAGCCAACTGGGTCATGACATAAAGGAGTTCTAGGGAAATGCCTGAAGTCATAGGCTGTTTTCTTAGTAAGCTGCTGTAAATGTCTACAGCATCAGCAGCCATGATAGATAAACATACTAAGAGGAATGTGTAACTGTAACTGCAAGTATTCTGTGCACTTTGAAAAGACTGGAGTAAGGGATAGTTAGCTGATTTTTTTTTTTTTTTTGCTTGCTTACAGAATTAATAAACTGTTCAATGGAGAGGTTGTTACAAAACACTTGGAAACTTTTTGTTGCTTAGGACATAGCCATATGGAGAAGTAAAGTGGAAAGATCAATTACTGCTTCAGACTCTTTCATTACTAGTTTGTCATCAGATAAAATAGTCTGTTCTTTTTCAGTTAGGAAAGAGAAAATTGAGTATTCCTCTTGTTCCTCTAAGGTCAACACAAAAAGAGAATATAATTCTGTTTTAGAATAAGTCCTTATTTGTTCACTGCTGTTTCTGCAGTGTTTCTGCTTACTGTTTTGTTATACAATATGGAGGGAACGCAGAAAGAAAGCAGCATATTTTTAAGTGTGGAGCACAGAAGAATTTATTACAAAAAAGACTGGTAACACAGCTACAGTTATAAACTACTGAATAGAACTAGAAATGCATTGAAAAAATATTACAGATAAAATTGAGCAGACAGCACAGCTGAATATATTAATGTAAGCAAAGAAGCATCCTGATTTTAGAAGCAGCAACAAAATTTTACATCTGTTTACCTTGTGTAAAACTGAGAACATTCAGGGCAGTAATAACTGGCTCATATTTCTCTGTATCTGATTTAGAGAAATGTCATAAAAGGATGAGTTTATAAATCCTTTTATAAATATGAAAGTATCTCATGAATACCAATATGACTGCATGGCTTCTTGTACAAAAGTATTTCCAGGAGTTGAAAATTCGGGAGTTCTGTCCCTCAGAGATCACAGTACTTTGATTGAGAAAAAAAATGTTTGTATTTAGATTTTTTTGATCAATCTGAGATTTATATTCTTTAAGGATTTTCTAATCTCTGTAGAAATTGAGGCACTGAAAATGAGACACTTTCAGGGTATCCTGTTAGGATAGGAGAGTTAAAAAGTCAGGAACTATTAAACTAACAGTGATTTTTTCACTTATAATGCAAATGAGGTCTGTAGAATCAGGCCCTTAACAAGCTTGATTAGTCTTCTTTTTATTATCATCTACTGACAAGCAGAAAGCTGAAGTACCATGTTATTATTATTATGAATATATTGAAATTTAAACTTTGAATTAAAAACACTATGTTCTTCTAGAAACAGAGCTGATAGTATAGATTTTTGGAATGGTTTATTTTGGAAGGTCATCTAGTTCCAATACCCTGCCTTGAGCAGGAATACCTTCAACTAGACCAGGTTGCTCAAAGCCCCATTCAGCCTGGCCTTGGACACTTCCAGGGATGAGACATCCACAACTACTCTGGGCAGCTTGTTCCTGTACCTCAACCCTGTCCCAGCAAAGAATTTATCCCTAGTATCTAGTCTAAATCTTTCCTCTTCAGTGTGAAGCCATTACCCTTTATCTTTAAAAAAAAGATTTCTTCAGCTTTCTTTTAGGCCTGATCTAGGCACTGGGAGGTTCTGTAAGTTGTCCCAGGAGACTTCTCTTCTCCAGGCTGAGCAGCCCAACTCTCTCAGCCTGCTTCCACAACAGAGGTGCTCCAGCCCTCTGTTCATCTTCATAGCCCTCTTCTGGACTTTCTTCAGCAGGTCCATCCAGGTCCTTGTGCTGAGGACCCTGAACCTGGGTGCAGTGCTCCAGGTGTGATCTCAGGAAGGCAGAGCAGACAGGTAGGATCACTTCCTTCACCCTGCTGGTCACTCTGCTCTGCATGCAGCCCAGGATCCATCAAAGCCAGGTTGGCTTCCTGGGACTGAAATACCCACTGCCAGCTTATTCTGAGCTTCTCATCAACCGACCATACCCTTAAGTCTCTCATGGGGAGCACTAGCTGTCCACAGCTGCAGTGCTTCTGTTGTCTGCAAGGTACAGTAGCAGATTTCAAAAAGAAGAGAGGAATTGTGCCACAGCTGGATGTAATGGAGATGTCAGGTTTAATAATTTGACTTTGCAGGCTGAGAATGTGGTAGATTTTGTTGGGGGGGATATTTATAGAATCCAGTTTCACTGACGCAGAGTTGGGACAGTTTTGGACTTACTTTCCTTGGCAAGCAAGTTTTCTTTTGCACCAGAAGACCGCTATGACTGTAAGCCTCAAGAGGGACTAATTAAATTGAGGAGGAAATGTCAAAGAAAGGGGAATTAAACTCATAATGAATATCTCCTTATTTGATTAGGCAATCGCTTTTTTTCCTTGCAGTCTGCCTTCTAGCAACGTCACCTTCTTTATGGTTTAGTACATTGTCACTTGACTAGTATCAGCTTTGGGAAGAAGCATAGGGAAAAGACAAATTAGCAACTCTGCACATTAAATATTGGCTGCTTTGTGATTTGTTTTCCATTTGAAATCTACAAGACAAACAGCTGTTAGCAAGCTTTTCAGTGTAAGCCCGAAGAGACTTTTGTTGCGGCTTAAATCTGTAGTGGCCAACTTTCCTAATAATCTTTGAGTTACTGAATGAAAATATAATTGTCAATAATGTACATTATGGCAGAGAATTATGCCATCAGAGCAAAATGAGTGTCCTTTAGCAATCAGGCTTAATGTTTCCTCATTTTGAAAGTTTAAGTATAAATTTTGATAGTATTTTAACAAAAAATACTTAGGAGGCCTTGTTACACTTTTAAGGAGGGAGGTTTCAGTTTCTTGTTTCAATGGAAAATAAAAAGATTATATTTGAAGCCTTGTAGGAAGGATATATGTCATCACTACCTATTACAGCCAGTTGAGGGTACAAAGCATTAAACTCAAACACCTTGACTAACCAAATTCAATGCCAAAATCTAGATTTTATTCTTTCAATGTCAGTAGCAGTTCCACATTATGTGCCAAGGATTATCACTTGTTGAACTTAGTAGAAAGCTTTGAGTTATTTTTCACAACTATGGTTGTGAATGGGAATTCATAAACTCAGAGGAACAGCACCTTACCTTTGTATTCTCTGTCAATTCTCTGTCAATGTGATCCATCTCACCTAGGTTGATGTTGGCTGGACTGAAATTCCATGCAAAGAATGAAGGATCTACAGCAATAAAATTTTTTAATTTGATTTTTTTTTCCTGAAGACCTACTTTATACTACTCTAATCAAAATACCAAAGTAAAACTGATCAGGAAAAAAATGCATTCTATCTCATTTTTAACAAAAAAAAAAAAAAAAAAAAAAAAAAAAAAAAGAGTTCCACACATTGGGTGCTGCAGAGATTCATAATGCAGTAAGATAGCAATCCCAGATTCTGTAATTAGTGACTTTTAGTGCATTTATCAGATTTTCCGGAAAGGCAATGGCCTTTTCATCCTTGAAGATACAAAAAACCTGACAGAAAAACAGCCCTGAGCAACTTCGTGTAGGTGACTCAGCTTTGAGCAAGGGGTGAACTTGGTGATCTCCAGACATGCCATCCCACCTCAGCAGTTTTCTGATTAATTCAGAACCAAAGAAAACATTCTCAGAGGTTTTCAGAAGTTAGAATAACTTGTTTGAGACCAGAAAGTCCTGTCTGAAAAAGCTCAAATCCAGAACTGGATGTTGTTCAGAACAGTGAATTATGGAAGCTGAAAACCATTCAGTAACTGTGCAGGTTGCACTGATTATCATTTACCTATATTTTCCATATGCAAACGAGAGATTCAGAATTTAGGCTTGACTGAGACTGGCATTCCAAAATGCTTTAACTGTACTGAACAAGACTACTCACTGAAGTTAGATTGTATTAAAAAAACAAAAAAAAAACTGCTCAAGGACATTCTCCTGATTGTCCAAAAATGTATAGATCCATATTTATTCAAGCCTGAATTGATCAAAACCCACAAATTGATCAGATGAAAAGGAGATACAAAATCAGTGATACATACATGTTTCTTGTAAGTATGGAAATAAAAACCCTAAAGGCATTGAGTAATACCTGTCAAGTCAGGTAGCTAGGAACAGACGAAAACGGCTAAAGAGACCAAGTTTAATACGCCTAAACATGCTGACTAAAACCTGCAAATTAAGAAAAAGAAAACTGATATAACTCAGAAATTAACAGCTTATTTGAAGAATCTGCTCATTGTCCAATTCCCTTTAATATATTTATCAGAAACTTGAATGAAAACATAAAACCTTCACTTATAAAACTTCATTGTGACATAAAACTGATCAGTCATTTTAATCCAGCATTAAAGAATTAACAGTCCTTAAACCAGACAAAGAGCACAGGCTATGCCTTTATGTTATGGAAATACTTTTTTCTCGAAATCTGTAGCTCAGACAGTAGTTCAGAGAATAAATATGCTTTGTCAGAAAAGCTGAAGTGCCTGTCTTGACCTCTTTTATCTGAATTCACCCCTTTGGTTGCACTAGTGTGGGTGTTTGTCAGGTCTACTCCATAAAGTAGAGAGAAGATCTAAGTTCAAAACCAAAACAGACTTTTTTATCATTCTTTTTGTAACCCAGTCATTGTCCCAGTTCATTTTGCGGGAATGCCTACTAGTTGTCTTGAAAGAAAAACAAACCCGAAGGAACATATACTTTTTGTAAAAAAGCCCTCTACTTACATTATATAGCCCAGTACAGGAAAGGAAGGATAGATTCCTTGAATGTTGAGAAGTCTTTGGTTAATAGTTTGTCTCTGCAGTTGTGTCCCTTCAAGTTTTTTTCTTAAATAAAAATCATTATGTTGAGGTTTCAATGCATTTGTAATATCTATTTCTGGCCTATTTTTTTTATCTTATCCTGATCAGAAAGCATTCACATCAAAAGAAGATATAAAGTTAATTATACATGTATAATCATGCTAAATATCTACATGATAGAAAAAAAATAGCAGGCATTGAACAAAAATTTCAAATAGCTGGGACCTGATAAGAGGGTCTAAAGAAATCAGTTTTGATAGATGGGTATCTTGTTGGTATCAGCCTCAGTTGTAGATAGTTGTATCATCTGTAATTCTTTTTCTTATGCCATTATTTATGAAGCATATTTCTTTCAGAACATCAGGATCAGCATCTTGTTTGATTATTACATTTTCCCTTCTTAGACTTGGAAGATTAGAATATTGTGATCAAGACTTTCTCTCTGTATATGTGCAATAACACAGAAATTATTTATAAGTAGAACAATCACAAAGGCAGCAATTTGTGCAAGTTGAAAGTGCAACAGAGCCTCAAAATAGAAACATGATGCCACAGCCCTTTTCTAGGAGTATGTGCAAGTGCTGTCAATTAGGTCTAACAAGGGAATATTTGTAACTAAAAATAAGTAAGAAAGAAAAACAGAATTTACATGAGCTATACACTGTACATTAAAAAAAAATCCTAACTTCTACCCCATCTCCCAACAGCTGTTAGCCTGAATGGATTCACTGTTTTGTCTTAAGCTTCTGAAAGATACCATTTATTTATTTATTTATTTATTTATTTATTTATTTATTTATTTATTTATTGTGTCGCAATGCAAGGATATATATGTTTTGTACTCTTCTGGAAAGGTTTCTGTATGTTCATGGATGTTTACTTCTACTCTGGTGGAAATCAATGAGCTGTCTCAGCAGTTTGTATTTCAGTCTCGCCTCAAAGTGGAACCAGGCTACAGCTTCTCCAGCACTTTTACTGCTTAAATTTTTTACACTTCAGCTTTTTGTGCTTATGTACAGCATGTTCTCCCTCTCAGTGAAATATCTTTCCCTATAACAGAGAGAAAGTATCCCTGGCACACTTCAACTTAGAATAAGAAATTATAGCATTACAAGCAGCAGTAGGGTCTCAGGTTGCAGAATCTCCCTTACCATTTTTAGAAGTGCCCATTACATCATGAATTCAGTGAACAAGAGGAGATCAATTTACCATCACAGATGCCTGTTTTTCTCTCCCATTCATTCACAATGAAGCTGCATCCAGTGTTTATCCACCTCTTTAATGCATCATTGAGGTATAATACCTTTCTGTGTTCTTAATATAAACTTCCAAATCAATGTTCCAGGGTGAAAAGACAACTTTTTCCTGTTGCTGCTTCTCTGTCACCTCAGTGATGTGCATCCCAGAGCACTCCCATGAAAGAGCTGCAGTGTCCATACTAGCTGCCAGCTTGAAAAAAACCAGCCTCATTCCTGAACCCTGTCCTTTCCCTCAATTTATAAGGCTTGTTAATTGCAAAAGCATTAAAGTTATGTGACCTTGTGATAAAGAAAACAAATGTTACAAAAAAATTTAATATATAAATATATAACTGTGAAAAAGAGAATGCACCTAAATATGGATGCCTAATAGTAATGGAGAAAGAAGAGATTTGGTGCCAGCATGTCTCTGAAGTGGGGAGAGAGCAGTGATGAAGGATACCCATCACAGTCTCTGAAGAGCAGAAGTGAGAATGCAGAATGGTCCATTGCTAGGGCTTAGATGTGGTCCTTTAGGAGCTAAAGGTAGTAGTTGGTAATTTCTGTGCTGAGAGGGTTTGTGTTTACAAACCTACATGTTGAAGTGCTTGCTGTGAGCTCATCACTGGCAGCTATTTTCATACCCATCTCACCTATCCTGATTGCAAGGCTATCAAATTGCAGACTCATGTTGGGATTAGATTTGCTGAGGACAGTGATGCAGAGGTTTCTGAGTTGGCTTTTCCTCTGCATCCCATGATGGGTCCCCATGCCCCCTTGGCAGTCACCCCCTCAGTCAAAAGCATGGTAGTGTGGACTTAGCTTGATGGTTTTCATGCATGGGCACTGGGGCTGAGACTCTCCTCAGGGTAGCCCTGGGAGCAGCCTGATATTTTGGTTATTTGGATTTTCTACCACTGCTCTCCTTCCTCCTCCCCCTCCAGCTCTTGTCTCTCTGTGTTGCTTTGAGGTTGTGCAGCTTTTATCAGGTATCCTGACAAGGATATAAGAGGTTGGGTGCAGCATCACAAATATGTGTTGCTTCCATATGTAAGCTTCTGTGTTTGCATATCACAGCTCAGCATTCTGTGAATTCATTGGGGCTGAGTCAAGGCTGCTGTGGAGATCTTTGTCCCTATGCACTTATTGAGGTCTGTAAAAGAGCACCTTTAAAGAGACAGAAACTTTAAGGAGAGTTTGCATCACCATATTTTTATGGTTTTTAAGGACAATCTGAAATTTTCTGTGAAATGATAAATGTTGCTCTTTTTGCTTCTCTGTCCCTGAAATTGCATATCAAATTCATTTGTGTTAGGTCTCTTAAAATCCAGCAAATACAAGGTTTGAAAACTAAGTTAATGTGTCTTGTTTATGCCATTTATACCCATTTTTTCTTGAAGCTGTGTAGTTCTGTCAGATAAAGGAGCAAATGTCTTCCAGCTCAGCAAAGTGCATTTGCTACCTGCTGTCATAAAGCAGCTAAAGCTGAAATATCATGGGGACTTCACTGTCCCAGTCCCTGTCACTATTCTCTTATTCTGCAGCTACAAAGAGCATGTTGTTACATAACTAACATAATTTTTAGTGTCACAGCAGGCAGCTAGTGAAATGGAAACTGAGAACTGGGTTATTTTAGCTGGGAAAGAAAATGAATATATGAGATTATTCAGATGTACTTTATTTACAAATAGAAAAGTTTTTTGAAGATCTCTGAAGAACAGCTGTTCAGCAGCAAAATTCTCACCAGCTCCATTTAGGCAACAAGACATGTCACAGCTCAGATGCCTCTATTTAAACTCTTGTGCTGTTGTGAGTTAATTTAGAGATTACAGTGTTTATCTAAAAACTCTATGGCAGAACATTTTGCTGTTGCTTTTAAACTGGGTGCTCAGAGTGGTTCTAGTGTTTTCACATGCCTGGGCCTAAATAGACGTGGCCTGATTTGCAGAGGTGTGATCAATTCTAGGTCCTATTGAAATCAATGGGAACTGATGAGTGCTCAGTTCTTTTGAAAACCAGGCCATTTATATATAGGTGCCTAAATATGGCACCCAATTTTGAAAAACCTGGCTCTAAGACCATATACCATCTTTCTCCTTTTGATATCTGGGTCCCTGCTGTAAGAAAGGGTAGGAAGGGTAATGAAGAAACAATTGTAATGAAAAGAAGCCAGAAATATTTCTGAGTACTTAATACCGTGTAACTATAAAAATATTTTTTAAAATCATTTAAGGCAAATGTCTGTTGGAGTAGAATTTCCTCTTCTGTATTTACTCTGTTTTGCACTAAGACAAAGCAAAGCAAATAGCTACTCCTGTGCATATGCAAATGGAGTTACTGTCTGGGAATGAAAGTTGCAACAAAATAAAATTCAGATAGAAGATAAAGACACAAACAAACAAACAAAAACAAAAAAAAAAACCAAAAAAAAGAAAAAAGAAAAAAAAAAACAAAAAACCAACCAAACAAAAAAAAAACCCACATCTGTGGTGCCATAAAAAAAAGATATCAGATTTATTTTTTCCTTCTCATATACAACAGAAAAATATATGCTGAAATTCATTAGTGGACAAATATTCACTCACCAACTCTCCTACTTTCTACAGTATCATGAAAGCAACTTTCCATAGAGTATATTTCCATATTCCACCATTTTTTTACAGAATATATAGCAGTTTTACATTTTTTACTCAGTATGCTGCAAAGCAGAAAAGAATTATGATCTGTTATTGCAATAAAAGCTCTGCCAGATAATATGGTTAGAGGCTTTTGAAAAGCTCACAGCATCCAGAGGAACTCATTTCAGCAGTGCCATTAGCATCCTCTCAAGAAAAACATTCAGAGCCTTCAGAACAGAATTTTATTTGTGGTTACACAACTGTATGAAAACTCATATAATTGATTCCAGAAACTGAATACAAGCTGAAGCATTAGAAATTCTTATTTTTCATGCTGTGATCATAAGATTACACAAAGAAAACATTTGGGGCCTATGTCAGGTTTGCAAGCCCCCAGGTTCTTAATTTGTGAGCTTTTTGGGGCAATCATGAGAGTTAGTGACTTGTGTTTTTCAGGTTATAGACTGGGTAATAGTGGTATTTCCAGTCTGTTTTCCTATAGCCTTGTTCCATGTTGATCCTCCTACATTTAATAAGGTGTAATCTTTGAACTTCTTTTGGGGTGAGGATTTCTCCTTATGGATCAGCTAGTATCTAATATTGTTTGAGCTTTGTGGCCTTATTTTTGGATGAGGAAGAGATATGGGAGCTAAAAGGTGATCTGTCTCCTCTTTCCAGCTAGCTTATTTTCCTGAGTATGCTAAAACCTAGCCTATGTTCCCTTCTGTTGGATGTTTAGCATTGTGGTAACACAGGGGCACTATGAGATTCAGAGAGGATGGTACTTTTTTTTGTTGCTGTTGCTCAAGAAGCCAAGCTAGGGTGAAATTTGATTGTTATAGTATCACATAATTCTAGAGCTGATGTTTTGAGAAAAAATGTTAAAACTAGATGGAGTTTAGGACAAAGATGGAAAATGATCGTTTTCTTTTTAATTTTTAGCAGGAGGCAAATTTTGAGGCTGAATTGCACATATTTTCTGAGCATAATTGGTACTTTCAATTTAAAGTTGGGATTACCAATAGGTCAGGTTAATGTGGGTTTACCTGTAAAAGTGATGTTGGATCATTTAATCAATGTCTCTGAAGTGTGCTCAGATTTCAAACAAAACAAAGCAATCCTTTGAAGTCAGGTGTAAAAGATAGCACTGAGGTTCACTTTAGTTGAAGGCGATGGGTACTTTACTTTTGTCAGTGATCATGTCATATTCATCAATATAGATGCATTTCAACCATGGTGTCTCTCTTTTGACTGATATAAATTTGTGAACTTCAAAGAAGTAAAGGGTAATTCACCAGTTTAGAAGAAACTGAAGACCTGGTTTATTGTACTTCAATATACTTTGGAGCTCAGAAATACTCAGGCTCTATTTTAGGTATATCTAAGGGTTACATGTTTTAATGGGCAAAATGCAGAATAATTTCTGGAGAAAGTTAAACCAAGAGGGATAGTTATAATGTAAATTATAAATAATGAAAGAATTAGGTGATCAATTTCATATAATCTCCCTGAATTGTATTCAAAGACCTCAACATCTCCAAAGACTCTGGTGTTCCCAATACTGCAGGGTATTTGTGGAAGTTGGTGGGTACTTACCCAATAATCTAAGAAAGAATGTTAACTCTTTCCTGGTTTGAGATTCATTTGCCTCACCCTCTTCACAGACCTTGTGGAGGTCAGCTGCTGTTTCCTTGTCCAGAGCAACAAGTGGCCTTTTCATTTCTGTGACAAGAGGCACTGATCTCGGTACAGACCCACTAAGCAGATCTCCTTGGGTGGGGGAATGCTGCCACATAAACCCTGCTCTGTAGGGAGCATCCTGATGGACACTACCCCTGGGAAGGCAACAGTGGGCAGCTTGGGAAATGAAAGGACATGGAATCAGAAGAGACACATAGGAGCTTCTGTACTTTTCATGTGATCTCACCTACTGCAATACACCTTGGGATGTTAGTCATATAAAAGCAAAGTTAAAATACTGGCAACCGAAATCCTTTCTGTAGGGATAGCTGAGAGGAAAGGAAGTATCTGCACAGTTGAAAGACCCTTACAGTTTAGATTAATCTTAGGACTTGTAACCATTTTTATATTTAGTGATTGTTAATGAGGATTTGTTGTCATTTCACGATATGCTTCCAGACCACATGGGTACTTGGTTCCTTTGGCTTTCCTGCAGAAAATCTGTTCTCTGTGCTTAGCCTTCCTAAGCCTCTCTGTTGCTGTTGTCGTCAGCAGTAATACTGGTCCCCGAATGCAATTAGTTTCTGTGTCACATTGACAGCTTTATGGGTTTCTGGTGTGTATTACCTGGAAAAACAGGTTTTCTGCACAGATATGATTGTTTTATTAAGAATTACAAGGACACGTAATGACAGAACCACATGCCCAAAAGCTTGTGTCCCTTTCCAGCTGTTTTTTAGTCTTCAAGCCTTATAATTCTTGTATCATCATATATTGTAGCATAGTTACAACTACAGATATATTAAACTCATTTAATTCTATTTGAGTAGTGCCTGATAGTTTTTGAGTTGCTGCATTTGTGTCAGCGATTGTTAGAAGTTGCCAGATACAGTAGCCAAAAAAGTCAAGGCTGTTGCAGCTGCACGTTCCCAGGTCGAGCTAGCAGTGAAGCTGAACCTGTGTTACCACTAGGCCATACATGCATACATTTATATATACATATACAAGTGCATTCACAGCCACACTGATCAAAACAGGCAGAAAACATGGTAGCCCACAAAAATAGGCAGCCCATTCCCATGTACAGCAAAATATAGATGTGTATAAATATCTACATATGGAACATGGATCCCATCAGCAGCTGGGATCTGGACACTGAGGAATTTTTGAGGAATTCCCAGCAGTAGTGGGAGAATCTTCGCTTGCTTTCTCAGTTGGCCTTTTGGGAACCTGCAGGAATAAGATGTATTTCTCTAGCTCATTTACTTAACCTGGTAGTCACTAAAATGGGAGGAGGATGCTTCCTTTCTTGTGCTTTACTCTTACAGAGAACTTTTTCACAAATACAAAAACGTCAGCAAAATGTGCCTGCATGTGTCCTCATTGTCACGGTGTCCTCTGCAGCTTTACCAAGGATGGTAATGAATGGGTGTCAGGAGGAATCTTCTTATCCTCTGCTCTAATAACTGAAAAAAGGAAGCAGGAGGTTGTGTAACTGAACTGAAAAATGTCAAATAGCCACATGGAAAAAATCCCTTGGAATATTCAATTAATAATAATGTAAATATATTCAGAATTGGATTTTAGTAAATAATACTTCTAATGAATTATTGCAAGATTAGTCATGTTGTTTTTCTGAGAAATTAGACTCCATTAGTCAGTACCTTAATGCCAGACATTAATAAATTGCAGACAAGTTTTAATAAAAAATTACCTCTTCTGTACAGAGGGACGATAGCAGTGTAGTCATTTTGGTATCTTAACATGAGCTGGCTGTGAGTTCAGAGTAATAAGACACCGAAAAATAATAATTCTCAACTTTTGGAGGGGACTTAGAGGAAGGCTGAACATAAAATATTAGAAAGTCATTGTGCAAGTGAAAGTAATGGTGAAATTAACTCTGATGTAATCTTGGATGCCAAGTAAGGAATTACAAAATTTAGTATGCAAAGTATTTTCATTTTCCTGCTAATCTTAATTTCTGTATATTGAAATGCAGATTCTCCTATCTTAGAAATAAACTTTACCCTGTAGCTGAAACTTCTGCTGCAGAAAATATTAGGGAGTCTAAAAAGTACAGTAGATGTATAGGAATATCTTATCCAATCCCCTCTCAAACTTTGCTTTTGTTTGCTCTGTCATGTCAGATGCATGTGAGTTTGTCTAAAAGCTATTAGCCATTACTCTGTTTCATAGCATTACAGTTAGGAAAGGTAAGAAATAAGTCCAACCCTAATTTTGTGCATCTCCCTGCCTGAGGAGCATTTCCTGTTGTCTGGCAGTTGTAGTACATTGTGTGGGCAGGCGCAGGCGTGCACATGTGCCCTGTGTTGTGAGCCCTGCCGTGTCTCAGCCAGTGTCAGCAGAGCTGCAGCCCATAGCTGGAGCACACGCTGTGAGCACCAGTTACCCAGTGCTGCTGCCTTAGGGCTCTCTGATGCCTCCCCCAAGACCCTCTCCTGCTCTCCCTCCCCAGCTCTGTCTGCTCATGAGGGAGCAGCTAGCAGCACCGCTGCTTGTGTGACTTGAATGGGAATAATTTGGAGGATTACCTTGCTGCTGCCTATTTCCTTGCATAAGGATAAGAGAAGTTCTATATTTGTCTGTGTGCTCTACTCTAAAGATATTATTTGTCCTGTCAAAGAGTAAACCTTCTGGATCAGTTTATTCTAAGCAATGAAGTGGGGTTCTGTGATAATTCAGATTATAATGGCATACTGTGTTGGTGAAACAGACCAAGACATTTGACGTCTTGTTTCCATATCACCAAAGGAGTGAATGAAGTACATGATGAGCAACTTAGTGAGGTAATTTAGGTACCTTTTTGTGTTCTGTGCAAAGTGGTATGTTTCCAAGTGCACACTAAAAGCCTGTTTGAAAGATTTATGCTGGGGTTACAGTTGAGAAATATTCCTTTATTTCTAGTAGTGTGTCTTGTAGCTGGATTTTGAATTGCTTGGAGTCTTCTAATCGGCTTTACTGGTAGACCTGCTGAGAAAGCATTGCAATTGTCCATGTGGAGTGCAAGAAAGAAATGTAGGGATTAGATATATGAATAATTTTTGGACACAGGCAGTATGAATTGGTGAGGAAAACTTCATAGGTAATGACAGGCTAATTTAACTGCAGCAGTAATGAGCCAAGAGCCCAAAGAAGTTGATTATTTTTCCTTTCACTTTTATTCTGAGATTTGTTCTTTGTTAACTTTCTTAGAACCAAATCGGAAGATTCAGTACCATTTTCCACCATCAGGTCCCAAGGGTCAATGTGTGAATTTAACTGATTTGTAGTTTTTCTGAAAACCTGCCAGAGTCTGCATAAATAGGCTCATCTCTGTATGTTCACTTAAGTGTGCATGAGGTTGATCCATTAAAACCCTTAGATGACCTATGAGTCTAAATTCACATGCTAAAGCTGCAATTACATTATTTGAAAACATTTGATCCCAAAGCATTTTCCCAGGCTATGAAAATGAAACTGAGAATTGCAGTTCCTGTTGTATTTCAGATTCGTCTCTGAAGAGACATGGAGGTGAAATGCTGTTGTGCACTCCTGTTTCCCCTCCATCTGAGATGGGGTGAACTGGTAACCCTGGGCTCTAGAGCCTGGAACTGTGCAAAGGGGCCTCCTTATAACTGGCCAAGTTTACAAAATACTTGTTCTGTCTTGTGGCTGGCCAAGGACAGCCTGAATCTCTGTGTGAGATTTAGAGAAGCAATATTTGGCTGAAATTTTGAATTAAAGCTGTTATTTTGAACAGAAACCACTAGAACTGTTACAGCAAAATTCCCCAAACAGCAGAATAGATATTTAGCAAATATCGAACATTAAGTGTTCATGCTTACTAACTTTTCGTGAGCTCTGCAAGAAGAATTAAGAAAACCTGTTTTTACGTCTGTCCACTGATACTCCCTTTCCCAATCAGAAAGTATACTGATACTGCTGAATGCCGCTGCCTACTATCCCCAATCCTTTGAGGTCTTATTTGGGTGAAATATCTTGACTCCTCCTTTTACCCCATCCTGCCTTACTGAACTGGTTTTACTATGCTCTTTTGCATTGCCTTCTTTTGTTCTCTGTTTGGTCTGAGTGTGGTTCCCCTTGAGAGACATAAAAGTTCATCTATGTCAGCTCACCAAGCTTTTAAAAAAGCTCAGTGGTTTTATTCTGTTTTTATGCAGAGGAATAAATCCCAGTTTGAGCTTCTTGTGTGATCAGTGCCATGTGATCTCAGAGTACAGGTGATGAAGAACTGAACAAATAAATGCATAAGATGTCTCAATCAAGCATCAGAAAGGAAAGGGAATTGGCTGAAAGCACCACTGTAGAACCTCTTTCTTAGTTTGCATGTCATCAGTACCGAGCAGAAGGGGCAGACACTGTATTAAGCTGATCTGTCACAGACCATAGATTTAACTGGGATCCTTGTAAAACTTTCTCTGAAGAATAAAGTTGTAAGAGATAGGGAATGTGATGGGGATAAATTGGCCCCGGTTGTCCTTGACTCATAAAAATTTAACTTTGGGTAGATGAAGGCAGTAATTAATAAGGGAAAAAACCCAATAACCTCTAACCACTTGTTGAAGTAAGACAAAAAAGTCAGTAATCTGTATATCAAGGAGAGGTCCTTGTTTTATATTTTTAGGCCTTCTTGTAATGCATAGAGGTCACCTCAAAAAACACTTAGTTATTGAACCTTATTTCACATTTCATAATTTCCCTTTATCACTTAGAGTAATTTTAATTATCCACAACTGTTCTCCTTCCATGCAGCAGAAGAGTAGCCTCAGAGAACACAGAAGAGAGGAGGGGATATTTCCAAGTAGATGACTAGAGCATTGCACTAGAAAATCAAATTAGATTGCAATGAAATGCAGCTATACAAGTGCTATTACTTCAGTGAATTTTATGCAAAAATCTTCATAGAATGATGCAGTAGGATTTGCAGGATCTACATGCATGAGCATAAACTTCAGAGAAAAGAATATTATTGAGGAGGCACTCTGGTCTGCAGGATGATGTCAAGCAAGCTCTTCAAATAAAATAACGTGGTTTTAAACAAGAATGAATCTACATTTAGGCAGGTAAAAAGATAACTTGCTAGTGATGCTACACCATTAGAATGATGCACACACTCCTGTTTCCTTGGTTTGTTGGGGTTTTTTTTCCCATTACATCAAGGCAACTGGTTATATGCTTAAAATAAGGTACTTGCTAAGTGCTTTCCTGGATTGGGACCATGGAATACCCAGCATTTGCAGGATTGATCTCCCATATCGTCTATGAAAAACCCTGTATTTCTAGGGACATATCCTTTATTTTTTCCTTTCTCTATTTTTATCACCATTGGGCTTAACAGAGTCTTATTGTGCTACTATTAATGTATCCCCTATCACCCAAGAGTTTACAAACTGATTATGAAGATTCCATACTTGCATTGGCATTAGTACTTTTAGAGTCAAATCCTTTCTCTTGTGCTACTGTTGGAGGTTTCCAAAGGAAAGGTTAAACAATTTATTTGGAAACATCCATTATAATACAGTGTTTCTGCACAGTGCTTTTTAAATAATCCATACAATTTCACAGATTCTTCAAATCTCGCAGACATTCTGGTAACATCTTTGAATTACTTGAGTGTGGAGATGAGTGGGTGGGCTTGATAGAGGAGGAAGCTGTGAAAAAAACCCTGCTATGTGGAACAGAGACTGTTAAATGACTTGTCTGGCTTTCTTATAGTTTGCACTGGATACTCTACCACTTCTGCAGTTATGTGGGGTTCTTCAGTCTGTATCCTGTATGACAGAATTATTACTATGACAGTATGATTAAATAACCTCAAAAATCAGGTAGACTGAAAGTTGATAAAAAATAAATTTAAAATAATAAAAACAGCTTTTCTTGCTGATGTGGTATTTGTGAAAATAATATCAGGATATTTCATAGGGGTGGAGGCAGATTGGATTGAGAACAGTGCTCCACCCTGGTGTCTGACAAAAGACGCAGGGCAGAGAGAGAGACAAATAGCTCTGCTTTCCAGTGATGCCAGCCTTCCTACACAAAGTTAAAATGATGGACGAAGTCCTGCTTGGCTGATTGTTTTTTTTCTCCACTGAATCAAAGCACTTGTTCATGCCCTTAAAATAAAGTACTTGCTAAGTGCTTTCCTGAGTTAGGCAGAAAATGCTTATGCTGCATCGCCTGCAAATGCACATTTGTTATTGAACAAACTAATGTATAAAGTTCTTGTTTGGTCAGATGCTGGGGTACTATTGCAAGAGAGGTCCATACCACGTAGATGGAAGGCAGTGAGAAATTTCTATTGCTGAGACAGCCTGATTGAAATGCTTTCATGATAGTAGTCAGTTTGGTCATTCTGAATTTGTAAAATAGAAAGGATTAGTTCTCTGCCAATATATTTTATACTTGCTGTAGTATTTTCTATAAAAAAATCTTCTTGAAAAATGTAGCAGCCCATATCTATAATCAGTATGGTGCATTAAAGGCCTGTTTTGGAAGCAGTGCACTTTTTATCAATGAACTGTGTCTGAAAGTAGCCTATGGTAGATCAATCCATTTTTCTATGAACAATCTCTCCAAAATAACACCAATATATCCCTTATTGACACAAGCTATAAAGCAAGGGGGAAAACAAAACAAAGGAAAACAAATTAATGCAAGAAATAAAAACTACAGTGATATATAGATGCTGTGGCTGACATGGCATTTGGCTTCATGCTGTTGCTGAGGAATCTTCCCCCCAGCCCAGCTCATGCTGAACTGAAGGAAATCAAATGCAAACTCAAGCATCTGAAATGGAGTTTCACACATCTGAGACAGGCAATTAATGTGATTTTTAGTTTTCCACTGTTTTGGTAATCTGGGAATTTTGAGTCAGGAGAAGGGGCTTTTTTTTTCCTAATTATTTATTTATTTGTAATATAAGGATTATTTATTTTACAAGTTTCTGTAAAAGTTGTTTATTTTATTGCTACTGGCTGATACAGAGAGAAAAACAATTAACTTCATTATGGTTTTAGAATTAGCATTTGCCCTGTTGTCAGGCCAGCAAAACAAAATTTCATATACCTTCTTTACTGTATATTTTTATTCCTAGGAATGCAGCTATGAAGAACCAGTCTAATCCAAAATATTTCAGCTGTCAAAAATTCAAATTCATAAGCTTATGAATACCCCTAGGTGGCACTAAATGCTTTTTTTGCTAAAAAATAATCAAACACTTTATATGTAAATAAAAGCAAAATCATAATAGCTTAATATATATGATGAATACATTACATATTTTCTCCAATAAAGGTGGATAAAAGCTTTTTTTTTTAACAGCTGTCATGGTTTAACTGCAGATGGCAACTAAGTACCACAGAGCTGCTCTCTCACTTCTCCTTCCCCCTTCTCTCATCAGTGGGATGGGGAGAAGATAAAGAAAGGAGAGAAAATGGAACTCATGTGTTGACATAAGAATAGTTTAATAACTGAAACAAAGTAGAAGATTATAATAATAGCAGCTACAATAATAATAGCATCAACAACAATAATAATCACAATAATTGTAATGCTAGTACTAATAATTGTAATAAAAAGGAGAGGGAGAGAGGGAGGTAAAACCGAAGAAAAACTAGTGATGCAGAACAAATTTCTCACCACCCACTGACAGATGCCAAATCCAGTCCTTGAACTCTTACAGTCGTCTTTGAGGCAGCTCCCAGTATTTGTGTGCTGGCCATGTCAGTCTGTGTATGGAACATCCCTTTGGCCAGGTCGGGTCAGCTCTCCTGGCCGTGCTCCCCAGCCGCTGGGGCACCTGAGCAATGCAGAGCACAGGACACTGAAATGTCCTGGATTTAGGGTGAGCACTACTGAGCAACATCCCAAACATATCTGTGCCACCGACATGATTCTCACGCTGAATGCAAAGCACAGCAATGTACCAGCTAGTAAGAAAAAGAATCATTCTGTCCCCTCTGAAATCAGTACAATAACTCATGGAATTTTTTTTTTTTTTTGGCTGAGGATTAAGTGATATTCTACTAAAGTTTTTTTTTTCAGAATTTTATGGAAAATATGTACAAGGACTTGAATACAGAATATTCTTTAAAAGGGCATAAAACTTCCACTAAAATATGTTTGTATTTTTATTTAGATTTTAACATGTTTGAATACTTCCTTGGTAAGGCCATGCCAACAGGGACAGAGGGGACAAACAGGCGTGTACTGAGTCTGAGTGATTGACCTGTTTCATAAGAGTAAAGACTCTCTTGTTTGTGAATTAATCCATTTTGGTGAGCAGTAAGTCTTGTAGCATGTTAAATGTTATGTTCTTCTTTTTTGTCTGTTGGCTGCAAAATCTAGACACAGCTGTCCCATGGGTTTGTGTGAAGACAGAATACCCCATTCAAGATATGGTTAGCTTTTCATGTGGTACAAACATGGGGCAATGCAGGCCTGGGGCAGAGCTGCATGAGTACCCAGGCTGGCTCATCACTCTCATCTTGGTTGCATAGGGTTTGGTTGTAAAAAGAGTCTGTCAAAAGAACAGAGGAGCTACAGTGGTTGCTCCCTACCCTCTTCCTTCTCCAAACCAGGAAGAAAAGCCACGGCAGTCACCAGTTACAGAAGCATCTGTGCCATTGCTGAAGTAGCACTGGGGATGATGGCTTCAGTCCTGTTGTTAGCACAACTGTTTCTGTGACATCTGATGTAGAAAAGCTGAAGTAACCAAAGCTGAAAACCACAAAAGGATATTAAACTGTGTCCTAAATTAATATTAGTCACAAGGCAGTTTTACAACTAATAAAGTGTCAGATACCTATAAGCCTACTGGAATAAAATGAAATAGACTGTATATTGAAGAAGAAGATGATACATTGTACAGTCATAGAATTTCAAACTGGAAACAATCCACAAGGATCACAGGGTACAACTCCCTTTTGATCACATGACTATTGAAATAAACTGCAGGATCAAGAGAATCCTTCATATATTCTGAGAGGCTCTGAGGTGCTGTAGAAAGCCTGTTCCAGGGACTGACTGTTTTCTCAGTAAAGAACCTTTTCCTAATGTCAAACCTGAACTTCTCCAGTGCAGCGTCACTCCACTTCCTTGTGTCCTGGCACTGGTCACCACAGAGTGATCAGCACCTCCCTTTCTCTGTCCCCCGGGAGGAAAGTGTACCTTGTTGCCAGGTACCCCCTCAGCCTTGTCTTCTCCAAGCTGAGCATGTCAACTGACCTCAGACACTCAGTCTTGTCCTTGAGACTTTTCACCTTCTTGATCCCTCTCTTCCGGACATGCTCTAATAATTTGATATCCTTCTTCTACTGAGACACCCAAAACTGCAGACAGTAGTTGAGATCCACACCAGGGCAGTGTAGAGTGGGACCATGTTCAGATATCATAGGTTTCGTTGTATGCATTGAACTGCATGGTAGTTTTTTTTCATTCTAAGCCAGGATTGGCCATATCTAGGTGATGTTACTTAGCAGGACAGGTTTTTTTACCTGTTTGAAATCTGGTGTAAAATAAGTAATAGGAATAGCAAGGAAATGATATGGATTTTGCATGTTCTCTGTCCTGGATTTCAGTGATTGGTGACTTGGGCTAGAGTTTATTTTTATATATCCAGATTTAACACAGAGTTATGACCATTTCTCCCACCTTCCTGCTCAATAGCATTTGAGGCTACAAAACATACAGAGCAGTATCATCAGAGTGTTTTCTCATAGGTCATCAGAGAAAGATATAAGAGTAATAAATGCCCACATTACATTCTTCAGTTGGTTTTCATATGAGTCCTGTGTAAACTTCAAAATATGCAAAATGTACTAATTACTTGCATTTCAGAAAAGAGCATGTAAATCAGCAAAGCCAATTTTACTGCTACAGATAGAAAAAATTCAAGACCATTTAATACAGACTGTTACAACATTGCTGTTTGTGGATAACAGAGACATGCATGTTCTCAGTGCCAGGAGTATAGACACACAAATAGAACTTGAACTTACTTACATTTTAATGTGTAGACATGTAAGGAAATATTAATGGATCCTTTTGCTAATTCAGTCATAAAATAAAAATATGCAATATCTGGTAAAATAGAGATTAATACTTGAAATGAACTAAAATTCATATGAACAACAGCTCTTCTGTTTCATCTGACCTTGCCAAACAGCTGTCTCTCCCTCTTGAAAACATGGCTCCCCAAACCTTTCTTCCCTTGTGGCTAGGACAGACTGCCATTTAATTTAATTCAGCCACAAAAGGACAGAGAAAATCAAGTGAAACGCTGCATCCACTAAAGGCGTATCAAACTCCTCCTGACTTTTGGGAAAAAGGATTCCCTGGGGTACCTGAATGTATGTACATCCCTGAGAAGAACTCTGTTAAATTCTTAAGAAAAGATCTTTTTGAAATCAAAGAGATGGAGCAGGAAATTGCGTGTTGAGTGTGGCATTGTTTGGAGCTGCCTTTATGCACAGAAATGACATTTTTGGTAGTGAAATGCTGTTGAGGAGTGTAGCCAGGGTAGATGATATCCTTTCTATGTTAGTACATTATATCCATTGTTAGAAAACAAATTGTACACTGTTTTCCCATTTTAACAGTTGTGCTTTAATGAAGAGAAAAGAACTAACAGTACATTAATGGAATAACATTTGGCTTGTAGCTAAGAGGGAAATACTAAGAGAGCAGATAATTGTTTTAGAATTGTGCTCCTTCAGAAAGGAGGAATCGATAATCACTGAAGTGGAAAGGGAAGACCAAATGAAAGGAAAAAGAAAAAAATTGAAAGGAAGATGTTGGAGAGACCTGACTGTGATTTAGTGAGGATTTAGTCTGTGGTTACATAATCTTTTCTGTCTTTTGAACATAATGTACTTTCATTAGTTGTTTTGTTTTGAATTTCAAAGATAATGTTGGCTTTATTGCTACCATGGTGCAATGAACTCCTTTGTTTTTGAAAAAAAAAAAGTAGTTAATTATTTAGTGTTTCTTAACATGAATAATATTTATCATTGTTTTTCCCCATATAAAGAAACTGACTACTCCCACTCCATAATCCAAGGGGTGTACAAAGGATGAGCATTGTTTGTTGAAACTATATGTGAGAAATATGTGACCTCCATGTGCTGGTGCACAAGAAATAGGGTATCGACCCCAGAAGAGTTCTCTGTCTTCTGTCACATTTTCTCCAGATTGCCAGCAGAGAGCCAAGGATGAGCCATAGCATCCATCTTTCCTGCTTCTCAACAATGAGCTGTTCTGCAGCTCATGTTGTAAAGAATTACAAATGAGCAGAATAAGTGCAGGATTTGTGCAGAACACAGTTTGAATATTTAACATGAGGAATGTTAAAAAGTAAGACAACTTCTTAATTTATTTTTAATGTGTTTATTTCAGAAATAGAAGTCAGATGTAGCCAGTCAAACCACAAAGGATTTCCCAGAATGATCGTGACTGTGGGTTGGGATTTTTTTTTAAATTTTATTTAGCAATGGCATTTTAAAGTCTAGAAAACATATGGGTGACCCAGGAATTAGTATTATTTTGTTTTTCAGGTCATCAGAGGAGAAGAAGCTGTATTTGTCAGGTTGATTTATTAAAAAAAAAAAAAAAAAGGTTGTTGTTTTATTGCTGTTTCTGGGGCTGGGAATATTAGAGCAAATTCCATGCAGATGGACTCACCAAATGACAGGGTCATTTAGGCAGATGATAAATTGTCCAGAGTAATTTCAAAATTGTACTTCAGGGAGTACTGTCTGGTAAAGAATTGAGTAAGTCCTTGTCCACATCCAGCAGTCTTTCAGAAAGCTCCCTGCAGCCTTATTGCTTATAGAGCATCTCTACATGACGTGAACTGTGTAGACAAATAGTTTTTGTAGCTCTGCAAAGCCATGACTTCTCCTGCTCTATTTCCATCCTAGAGTGATGCTACACACATGTGTAACCTACAGTTGCACAGCAATTATGCAGCTGGAAAAGTGTTTGGAGATAAAACATTATCTATCTTGTGGGAGGGGTTGCTTGAAAACTCCTCATATTTTTTTTTCACCACCTCATTAGAAATAAGAGGCGCCGATAAATAAGAGGCTCTGCCACCATCCGCACAAAATACTTCAAGACACCCTAACTCTCTTTATGAAGGGTTCAGCTTACATGCTTGATCATGGCATGTGGGCAAACCTAGTCAGCTGGAAGCGTTGTAATCAACATTAGACTATGTCAGGAGAGAGCAGACCTGCTGGCAGCAGGCTGGTGCTCCTCCTGGCACTCACCACTTCTGTTGCTCTGGGATGTGCTTCAGTGCTGCTTTTTTCATCCTTGTCAACCACATATGAGGTGCTGTCACATAGTGCTCCTGATGGCACCACCTACAACTACACAGTGCACAATCTTAGCCCATTTCCATGCAGGTTGATTTGGTTTTTACATGTATTGGTTCTCCTCCCTTCTGCCACCTTTGTGTTCTCCACTGTTCTCTTCCTGGGCTATTAGCAGTACCACAACCTTTGGAAGCACTTGAAGCATCTAGTGCTGGTGCTGCCAAATGCAATGATATAAATACATCTCCATCCCACTGTCACTCTGCAATTGCGTAAATACTGTTCTTGCTAGTCAGTCTCCGTCACAGCTCAGTCACAGAAATGTAATCTGCAGCACAGGGAGCACGCAGGATAAATGGCTCCAGGATTTAGCCTTCTGGAAACAAAGGATTCCTGTAATTTAGGATTAAGTTAGTAAAAGGAAGTTGATTTAAATACCATTGAAAACTTGCAAACTCTTCCATTTTTATTGTAGGCATTAAAATAATGCTTTTCTTTCTCTGTCCCATTTCCTGGAGTTGAGAGATTTTGCAAATATCCCAGACTTATTACTATTTTCTTTTTAGTTTTTAGTAGCTATTTTTAGCCATCAATTTCTGTGGGAAGTTTGATAGGCGTGCAAATATGAATAACCCAAAGGATATTTTTAAGTGAATCACAGATGTTGCAGGGTAACCTAAATCACAGTAATACTGGCTCAGAGTTGGCAATATTGCTACAATGTGGTAGTTGAACTACTGACCTTGTCATGGTAGCTATTGGGTACAGTCATTCTAAAAAAGGATGGAAGAGTTACTTATTCTGGACTTGAGAATCTTTTATCAATATTTTTTTAGTATAATGTTCTCTTTAGTATAATGGAGTGTATAAAAGAAAAAAGAAGGTATTGACCAGGAACAGGGTATAGAAAAAGTACAATCTGGAATAGATGAACTGAAATTGCACTCGTCTACTTACTGAAAGTAAATACTTTCCCTCCAGATGTTTAGTAACAGAAGAGTCTGTCTTTAAAAATACAAAATGAGCCAAAATCTCAACACAAATTTGGAATTGCTAGTAAGGATAGTCTTTTCTTTAAAATAATTATGTTCTAATTTTTTAGAAATCTTTCTTTTCTTTTAAATATAAGCAGTGTAGAGAAACCAGAAAAGGAAAACATCGGGATGCTTAGTGCTGTAAAATAGAAGGACTAGACAGAAAGAGATGATGGAGAAGGAAAAAAGTTGATTGCAGCCTGTATTATAGAGGAATGCATTCAACCCACAACAAGAAAGTTCTTGGAGGACCAGTGTAAATAGAATCAAAGATTCCAAGGAAATATCCCAAGGAAATGTTTTAAAGGAAATGTTCTTCCTTCTGTTTGAGGAAGAATTATAAAAGTTGGGGCGCAAGGGATAATTCAAAGAAGAAGCGCACCTTTGCTCCAAGTTCTTAGTTTGCAGTTTTGCTTCACCACATCTTTTCCATTGGCTGCCAGACTGCTACGTATGAGTTACGCAGTTTCTTGTGAGCCAGTTTGATTCCAGCTGCACTTCGGAGACAGAGAGAACGCAGAAGCTGGCCACTGCAAAAAGGCTGTGCGAGGCTTAGCATGCTAATCCTAAGAAACCAAAAAGTGAAATGCATTTGGTTCAAAAGAGGTGTGAAATGAGAGGTGATTTGCTTTGTGCTGTGGTCAGTGTTGCAGTATTTCAGCACAGCATTGAACCGTAGCCCGTGATGTCAAGGAAGAGCTAACACAAGCACCAGCCTGCACTGTCTGTCCTGATGTGAGGGTGCTTTAATTGCTGGTGTGCTTGTAGCAGGTTGGAACTGGAGGTGGGGGTCAGAGAGTTAAAGGCTATATGAATTGCTCTTGAAAGCAGATTAATTTCTGTTGCTTTTATAAGTAATAAGCTGTAAAAAAGCAGCCTAAATTACTAACCCTTCAGCAATGAGGTCTAGGCTGGGTAGGATATTTACCAGAAAGAGCTCACTGTTGGTTGCTAAACCTGTAAGCTTTGCAGAATACGGCATGGAGCATATGGTTCTGTGGAGCAGCATACAGCTGATTTTAATGATGTCCATGTGGATCTACTGGGAAAGGCTGCAGGCGATCCCACAAACAATTCCCGGCAGTAGATCAGTGCAAGAGTGCAAGGAATAAGTGCATAGAAGGTTGTTCCTGTCACCAAGTGCAGGCTGGACTTAAATATTGGTCTGAAGATGACATCTAGAAATGATCAGCAGAAATGTTGATACATTAAATCAAAATAGTTGAGAGGGCAGAGGTTTTCCTGGGAGAAACAATGTGTGTATGGTCTACTGAAACATGAATGGCCAGCTAAAAGCCATTAATTGTGCAAAAGATGTTTATTTGTGTAGTGTTCAACAGCAGATCTCTCAGGACTGGGTAGTCATATAAAATCTGACTGGAATGATGAAATGTTGAGACCAAATCTCTGAAGAGGTACCTCAAGTGATCACCTGGGGTAACTCCAGTGTCAGCAAGAGCTCTGGCAGGGAACCAGAGTCAGCTTTTGGAAAGTGCAGGCTAGTGGATCTTTTTCCATTATTACCATTAGGCATTGTGTTTAGTGAGGTTAAGTAGTTTAAAAAAAATTACTAAATGTAAACTTTGAGAGACTGTATTATAGTAAACAATGTGAGAGGAACTAACACATTAGGCTTGCTGTACAGTAACAGTTTTCTTTTTAAAACAGTTTTATTTTTCAAAATACCTTAGCATAATAAAATAACCATGTTAAATTTTAAAATTATTTAATATTAATTTATCAAAAAACAATGGAAGAACTCTAGACACAATGGCCCCTCATCAACCTTTCATTGTTAAAACTGCTAGCAATAAAATTTAAAATCTATGTTGATTCTGTACTGAATGCAGAAAGATTTTAGCCATCAGACTCAAGTGTCAATTTATAATAGATAGAAAATATAAAAAAATAAAAAAATCCAAATAAGACCAT
This sequence comes from Taeniopygia guttata, assembly GCF_048771995.1. Lineage (NCBI taxonomy): Eukaryota > Metazoa > Chordata > Aves > Passeriformes > Estrildidae > Taeniopygia > Taeniopygia guttata. The sequence continues at coordinate 52,718,876 of NC_133063.1, read as the reverse complement.
GAAAGAACACTTGCTTCTTTTTACTATATTTCCTCTTTTTTAATACTACCTACATGTTTATTTTGTCTTTTGGGTTTTTTTTCTCAATCTCCCACTTTCTTTAGCTCACAGGATATCGGTAGAAAATTTGAGTATTAAGGGCTGTGAGCAAATCATGTTCATGTATATGCAAGCATACTCTCACTTTTCCTAATAATGATAGCCATGGACTTATCAGTTGTTGAACACAGAAAAATAGAATAATTCATTATGTGAATAATTCAGTTCAAGGTAGTTTTACATACTAAACCAAATAAACATAGTATTTTTTTAAGAGAGACTATCATATCCAAACTTCCAAAGCAACATCTTCAAAATGTTGGGGTTTTTTTGTTCTGTTTGTTTTGTTTTGTTTGTTATGTTTGTTTTGCTTGTTGGTTTGGTTTGGTTTGGTTTGGTTTGGTTTGGTTTGGTTTGGTTTGGTTTGGTTTGGTTTGGTTTGGTTTGGTTTGGTTTGGTTTGGTTTGGTTTGGTTTGGTTTGGTTTGGTTTGGTTTGGATTGGATTGGTTTGGATTGGTTTGGATTGGTTTGGTTTGGTTTGGGTTTTTTTGGCTGTATGTTGCTTTTTATCATGCAACTGAATTCTTAAATTCTTTTGGTGATTTTTGAGGCAAGTTATTAAGATTATGATTCTGGTGTGTTCTTTGTACCTGTTCAGCAATCTTTTTAATTAAACCTTTAAAACTCTAAAAGATGTCCTCTATGCAATTTTGAATGGCAGTAAGATTTGCACAGGAGACTCCATTTGCACAATGGTCTTCACTTCCTACAAAAAGGTTCTCTATAATTTCATCCAATTAGCTATATCATTTTTAGAATCATTTGTCAATATTATGAAACATTGACTTAGACCACGAATCACTGATTCCTTACTGGAAGAATAATTTATTCATATATGTTATTTTATCTGTTATTTCCTGGATTTTTATGACTCTGAGTTACAACGATTGACTTAAATGTATTTGCTATTGCAAGATTTTCATCAGAACAAACGAATTTCACGTATTTAGGGCCTGAAGCATTCAACCGTTGAACAGTTCCAAATTTCATGCAATATCATACACTAATCAACTACCTTGAATTGTACCAATAGTGTTGTGGTTTTTGGTAACTATTGGCCTATGAACTCTTCAATAAAATTACTAGCAAAAGCAAAATTCAGATTCCAATATGCATGGAATTTTACATATTTTATTCACAGTTTAAATCTATCCTTAACAACCCAAATCTATAAACATTAAAACAATTGTGCCTCATAAAGCAACACTTATTTGGCTTTTTAAAAGGAAGGTATTGCATGCTATTAAAAGAAAGCAGTTAGAACCAGTTTCATCTCAGAGCTTTTATTCCACATGAAATTTAACATAATTACTTTAATTTTCTATTCTTTGCCCATTATTTCCATGTTTGGAAGATGAACCTCATCAGCTTCAGAAAGGCATCAGCTTAAATTCCCTAGAAGAAATATTCTTCATGATTTTTATTGTTTTCAATGAGATCATTACACTGCCATATTATAATTAGGACAATTGATTTGAAGCTCAGCTATGTGGCAATGTGAGCTGGGGAGAAGGCATCAGTGAAAAGAACTGTGCTTAGTGAATCATCCATTTAAATCTCAAAGTGATACTTTGAGTAGTAGTTAGGATCACGTAAGAGAAAACTTTCTTTGTCTTTTCTACACAGTTTCCTTTGCTTCCCAAACCCACATCTGCTGAGATATGTGGCATGCAGATCTAGTGAAAAAATGTTTTACAACAATAGTTTCAGATACAATTTTTGTAAATATAGAAAATTACAAGTTTCTGTGTACATCCAATCTTTTTGTACTTCATCTACTATGAAAAAGTATCTGATTTCATTTTGTATTCATAGAGAAGGGAAGATAAAAATATTACTGCCTTAAAAAAATTCTAAAAAGATGGTCAGGAAAATACTGAGATTGAAAGAAGTTGGTTACATGTATTCCATTTGTACAATGATGATTGTAAAAATATTTATAAATTCATAGAAAACATTGTAGCTGATTTGTGGTTATTTATTTTGATTGAATTATGCTGTTTGATCCATGGGCCTGTGGGCTGGACCATTTTCTACCCATTTCAGCGTAAGGTACACTCAGAACACTGCTCTGTTCTTTCTCCTAAATACCTGTCTCTTAGGAAAAGATCTAGTGTGCTGAGGATAGAGCGTAATTGCCACCAAAGTTATGCCTTAAATATTAAAATAAAAATGGGTTCAGGGTTTGAGTGACTTGAATGATCAAAAATGTTGTAGAATAATTTTACCAGGCATGCATTTTTTATGAAGAATTTGGTACTTCCTAAGGTTATCCCTGCATTGTCTTGGCATTTAGATATATTTTATTGTAGATTTCTTGGTAGATATAAGTCTGTTTGCTTATTGCTTGTTTCAGATTCACTAAGGATGAGAACTGGTTGTGTAAGTGTGTTAAAACTGGGGAATATAGACTTCAGAATCTGATACTATTTCTAAAAATGCAGTCAGGTATCTGATATTTGAAGAGTTCTAGGCAGTGATATTTTTTAGTATTCACATTGCTTGTTCAGCTGCCTTTTTAGCATAGTGGGAATCCCTGCCTTGGCAAAGACTGAAGGGGAATAACTTATTTCTCTTCTCTTGTTGCTGCCAAAGTACATCTTCATATTAATAAAATAAACAGTTCCTCTTGCTCGGCTAGTAAAAAAAAATCTTAAATAATATTTTGAGCCGTTTACAGACTGGCTATATCTCCCAGCTGCCTTCTCTTTAAGACATAAATAATTATGAAAGAAAATAAATGTCCCTTCTAGCTCAGCTCCATGCTCAGATGGTCTCCAGCTTGAGTTCAGTGATGCTGTCAGTGGAAATATTTGACCCGTCAAGAAGCTTGAGCTGAAGTTCAGGTGGTGCTGATGCTTGAAATGATGCTGAAGTGGAAACAGACCTACACTTCAAGCTGCCAAAACTATCAGTCTCTAAGTTCATGTACAGTTCCAATGTTGTTTGCCATATGGTCACACTCAATTTGGTACTATGGCTTAAGAGTTACAGCTGAACTTTGTCACAGAGGCAGGCTGTTCGTATTCTGTGTTTATGTCCTCCTGACAGCTGTGAAATGTTTTTGGTTTGTTTATACTTTGCTTTACTTCAAATAAATGCTTAGTCTAATAAGGTACTTTATGTCATCTATATAAGTGATGAATGAGACCTCCACCTCTGTAGAAACAAGTGAGAATTAGCAGTGGTGATTTTATTTCAGAATCCTGAATCCTTTGTCATTTGCTTGCTTTTTGCTTTGTAGAGATAAAGTGACTGCTCCTCTCAGTTTAGATGTCAAGGTCCCACACATTTATCACGTGAGGATAACAAAACCACACATTCTGAGTGAAGTCATGCCCTCTGTGTGCGAGTTAATATTTAGTGTAGCACTGGCCAATTTACAGTATTTATATATGGTATTTGCAGAATTTAGAGATGGTAAATAAATATTGCAGAACTTAAATATCGTAAATAAACATTGCTTCCTGGTTATATGTGACCTTTTCAAGTCTTGCTTAAATATTCCTTCGGCAAAGTAGTTCTATTAATGCTTTCAGGTTTAACCTGTCATATTTCTGTTTTGTTGTTCTGTTCTTTTTGATCAGCAGAAGCTGGCTTCTATTTGTACATTTTCTTGAATTGGAATAAATGGGACTCCTATTATAAAACCTAATGTCAGACTGACTCCATCTAGAAAGTAAAAAAATTTTAAAGGTCACATAAAATAGGCCATTCACAGCTCTTTTTTTCTGAATATGTTTGATTAAAAATAGTTTGTTGTGTTTATTAAATCACTGGTGTTTTCCCTTCAGGGCCAACTAAAGCAGAAGCAGATCTTTGCATTTGTTGTCAGCTTAAGGTCACAAATACAATTAGATTAGATAATGCTATATACCTTTTCCCACTACTGAATTGTCAATGATGAATTATTTATCATAAAATAAACACACATATCAGAAGTCAGTTGAGTGTAAAATGTTACCCTGAGGGCATAGCCAGGTATTTCAATCAATGCATGTTTACATCTTCTTGTGTAGATGTATTTCCAATGTAGAATGTGATAACCTGCATTTCTCAAAGAAACTGGCTTTGGTAGGAGTTGAATAACACCCATAGTATCTCAAGTGATATTTATGAAGAATATCTTTTAAAGTTGATTTGTCAAATATGAAATAGATAAAGAAAAAAAATTTGGTTGTCTTTCATGGTTTAAAGAAGATCAAGAGATGGATGCTCAAAAAGAGGCATTGTGCTCTCCTTTTTATATTATTTTATTTCTTAAAAGTAAACATTCAGCTCAGATAGGAGAATTCAGATCCTACTGTTTATAATCTCTGCTTAGTTGGTTGAGGGATAAACCTAATAATTTTGGGCTGACCCAAAGACTGAATCAAAAAAATCCTCGTCACTTTCATAGCTGTTATTTTGCCCAGCAGTCCAGCTTGGAGTTTCACTGCTGTAAATACAACTTGCAGCATACCTTCCAGAGCTGCTCATGTGCAGCTCTCCCTTTTCCCCCACTGTGGCTATTTAACATTCCAGACTCCACACAGCTCACTTGGTGCTAGAGCCATTTCATATTGCCCAAGGCATGTTGCAGATCTCCATTTGAAGACTAAACCTGGGATAGCTTTGTGATGCTAAGCACCTTTAGTACTTTTGAGAAGTGGAAGAGGTGTCTGCATGAACTCAATGAGATGAGATTTGAATACATTTTTCTAGGAAATTCTGAAGTTTTAGCCTTCATTTAATTAGAATTAAATTCTGATTATTTGTAAATATTAATTTTTATATAAGCTGAACCTAAAAATCAAAGCCAGTGGAATAACCACCCCTGAAAGTGTTCAAGAAATGACCAGTGCCATGGCCTGTTGGCAAGGTAGTGTTCAGTCAAAAGTTAGACTTGCTGATCTTGGAGATATTTTCCATCTTTTTCGTGATTCTATGATTGTATGATTCTAAACTGAACTAAAACCACAACTGAACAAATAGACTAATATCAGAATACCAATTATCAGAAGGCAGAAGAGATAACATGTGCATTCCACGACAGCAGTTCAACAGCTTTTATGTTCACTTGGTTAAAATATACGTGTGCTATTAATTTAACATGACAGCCCTAAAATGCAGTTAAGCTCCTGGGCTGGTAAGACTGGAAAGATTTTTACATCTCAGGCTTGAAAATCCAAGTTAGCAGGACCAATTTGATATATACACTCTATTATAAATGTGAGGAAGGAATAGTGTGCTTTCTGCTTCTTATGTGGGAATAAAATGAGTCATTAATAAAGTGTGAGTGAAAACTGAGATAAAACATGTGAAGTCTGACTTCTTCAGCAATTTCTTATTCTCTATGAGCAATACTGTGCCAAAACATTGGAAACTGTTAATCTGTGGTTTCATTTTGGACATTGTCAGAGGCATTGTCAGTTATTCAGGAAAAAAATTAAGGTTTCCAGGCTATTGATAAAAGCTTGTAAAATTAATAAAGGAAGAAATTATGAATTCTTAGAAGTAAGTTCACAGGCTAGATTTTTTTATTTTTCAGGTATATGGAAACTATGAAAAATGACAGTACTATAGCCAAACACAAACAGACAAACATAACAAAAACTGAAATGAAGTTGAGCAATGATGAAAAAGGAGAAATATTTATGAAATTTTTCCTATTGTAGGAAACAAAACTGTGGGAAGAGTTAGTTCTCAGGAGGATCTTAATTTTTTCTCATATGCAGTAACTTTAAGTAATTCTAGTAAATTTTGAGAAATACGTTGTCCAAAATTTGCTCTCTTTCTGGTTAAACTGAATTTTTAGGTTTGAAATTAGTAATCTAAATAAAGTGACCAGACTTTCAAATATATTTTACAATTGCAATTTCCTCTTATTTGCATGGCATTTTTACATGGTAAATGTTTAATGATAATCAAGCATTTATATTTAACTACGTGAGTGAAGAGCTTAGGAGCTTAAATTTAGTTGTGTGCAAATGTTTGAATTATTTTTGCTATGAATAGTATCTTATTAAGAAATTTGTTGAAATAGAGAGATTTGAGCACACATCTGTTCTGCAAAATCAAGGAAAAACTGATTTGTGGTCTTGTATTTCTTTCTATCCCAGTGGAGGACCAGCTGATGGGCAAATGAATGGCATTAGTTTCCTGTCCTCCAGTTTATCTCTGTGAAAACTACACTTCACATATCTACTAGGAGTTTTAATGAGGCTTATCTCATTAATATGAGAATTGTAATTTGTGTACAAAAAAAAAAAAGCTATAAAAATATGACTTTTATTCCTCTTGTTTCATGGTATCACAATCAATTCCTGAATGGAAGAGCTTGACTTCAGTCCACAGAGCATTTTGGCTATACTTTAAAAAAAAATCAACACCTCCTACCCCCAAGTGTAAATATGTCAATACAATACTAGAGGCAAATAAAAAGTTAAAGACACCACAATGTGCCCTCCATATTTTGTACTTGCACTCATTTGCAATGTGGATGCTTTACCTCTGCTTTTAGTTTAGATGTGTAAAAGTTAGGACACAAACTTTCAATTTTTTATGTGTGAATTTTTTAGTTAATAAATGAAAAATTTCATCTACCAATATACCCATATATCTCTAGCAATCTGATATTTTCAGTCCTAAATCCTCTGGTTTCTATGTCTAGCCACACTACTAAGTAGTATTTTATACTTAAAATTCCATGAAACACCAACTGCACATTCTTCAGCTTCTAAATATAATTCCTGCATAGTGATAATTATGCATATTACAATGTTATATATTTATCTTTAGTTGATTGAATTGTGTAAGAAGTGTGGAGTATGTCTGTATTTATAGATTGGAAGTACATTAAAACCAATATAGCAGGGAAGTGCTAAATGCATTTTTTTCATACTATATCAGCAGCTGACTGCTGCTCCTCATGCAAATTCTGTCCAGCAAATTTGCCCATGACAAACCTGAAAATGTCTCTGTTGTTTTTGAGAATTTTATGTGTTATTTGCTGTAAGACACTTTTCAAGTGCAAATAGTTTGTGTCTTAAGAATGGAGGAATACATTGAAATCCAATTTACTTTATTAATTTGATATGAATTTATCTACCACAGTAGTCTATGTAGTAGCCATGGAATTATCAGCATTTTTGGAAAATGCTAATTATTAAAAGCTATCAACTACCTTTTTGTCATTTTTGATTGGTGAACTGGTATATACAAATTGGATTGGAAGTATAGTAGAAGCCAAAAAATATAACTCTTTTATTGTTTCTTCACTCAAATTTTAATGCATTTGAGAAGATAAGAAATGCAAAAGTGAATCTTCTGAAGGGGTCATTAAATCTCCCACAATTTCGTAATATTTAAATACCATACTCATAGGCAAATAATGGTATCACTAGCTTAACCAGGTATTTTTTAATTTGTGAGTCTTGCTTCAATTGAAAGGAGTTGGAGGTTTTTTGGAAAAAACTTCATTGGGTGACTTCAATACATGCTTTTTTCAGCAGCTTACATAATGCTGGCATGCAGCCAAGAATCAGGTGTGTCAGAATGGTTCTCTACTGAAATTAATGTGCTCAAATTAATGATCCTGCCTTAGAAACCTCACCATTTTTAGAAGTTCAGGATGACACTTCTTTTGCTTTAACCTGCCTGATGAAAATGAAATGACTTTAATTTCTGATTTGCAACATGTACATCACCTGTAATTTTTGTCTGCAGATTTTCCACATGACATACGATCTGGCCAGTGCAGTGGTGAGAATCTTTAATCTGATCGGAATGATGCTCCTGCTGTGCCACTGGGATGGTTGTCTACAGTTTTTAGTACCATTACTTCAGGATTTCCCACCAGATTGCTGGGTGTCCCTAAACGGTATGGTTGTAAGTATTGTTCATTTTTCATTGTGCTTTCTAAACATTATTTTTCTAAACAGTTAGCTTCAGAATTTAATGTAAAAACACATGGCTAGTAATATGCTGCCCTGCAATTTATTCAAGGTTACTTTCATATTTTACTGGCTCACTTGCTAATGAACTGAAGTTTGTTTTGTAGTCCTTATGGTCAATAAAATGATATTGACTCATTGACAGTAAATGAGCCAGAAAATACTTTAAGTTTAAAAGTCATTATAGTTTATTAACCCTTATTCCCTAAAAAAAAGCCACTAAAAGAAATATGGAAACACTCAGTTCACCACTGCTTTCAGTATAGGCCATAATTTCAGAATGCTACTGGAGGTAGATTATTTGCCTTAGTTTCATGTAATGTTATCCTCAGTTTGTAAACTTCTGAATCATATGATGATCCATTGTTCCCAACACACATATCAAGATTTTTATAAGTAAAATTAGATAAATAGACTTAGTTGTATGATAGTTTTCTGTGTGGGAGCAGAATGTTCAAGGACAGAATGTGACTCTGCGTTATTTATAAGGACGGGTAATGACTTTCTATTTTAAGGACAATGGCTATGAAAAATACTTTTTTTAATCAAGTCAGATAATGTGGCAGTATTTAGAACATTTTTATAGGAAATACAGTGAAATTTTTTGAATGGATCTGTAGCCAAAACAAAAAATGCCAAGCAGCTCTCTCATTGGTAATCTGAAAATATGTGTCTCTCCAGTTTTTGTAATCTTAGGTTCCATAAACCATCACCTTTACTGTAGATGGGCATCTTGCTCAGTGTCACATATTCCTACTGTAGAACCATAACAGTATTTGTTCCTTTGGGAACATGATACTGCACATTAATGTGGGAACTCCTTGACTAAACCTGTCAGTCATACAGACAAGTATTTGCAGTAATCAGGCAACATCTTTAATGATAACCAGCATGTTTGCTGACACCTCATTGTGCCTGCTTTTCTAAAAAAAATACTTAAATATCTTCAAAAATGGGATTGCTACAATAAAAGTAGGTCACCACAGTGCTGACTAGCACATCTTTCCATTCTGCTGTATTCTGTGTTCTGCTTTCTAACATCTTCCATTCATGTTTAAAAAGCATAAAATTTCTACCAGCTTTTTAAAGATCTGGATGAAAATCATGCTAGCGAATGAAAGGAAGCCTTGGATTACACTTAATTGAAGTATTTAACTTTTAGAAAACACTAAACTATTAAATTCTCTCTGCTCCTTAAGAGCTACATTCAATCTTAAGGGAGCTGTACACACTATGTGCATGCTCTGACCCTTCTTTCTAACTACCCACATACAGGTTATGTTTTTATGGAAACAGTATTCTCTCTCTCTAGTGTCCATATAAACTTGGAAAGATCCTTTCTGGAAGTTGCAACATTAAATATTTTTTATCAGCACCTGAATTTGTTTATGTTGAATGAACATTGGGAAGAAATTTGAATGCAATTTGCCATAGTCAGTCTTTTAGGCCAGAGGCAAGAGAAAGAAAGGTGGGCTTCCCACCTGGAATCAGGACCATATTTAAGACCACTCTTAGGGAAAACATATAGACCTTTCTAGATGTGTCATGGTGTTACAAGACATTTCCTAGTTGTTTTCCAGGCTCTGGGAATGAATTTTTAACACTAAAAAAAGACAGTGAAGCTGTCATGAGATATCAGTCCCCAAAAATAGAGTGTAAACATGAGGAGGTTGATAATGATGATGATGATGATGATATTTATCTGCTTTTCTGTTGTGTTCAGAATCGTAACTGACAGGCAACTTTTTGAAAGGGTTTCACATTCCTGATACTGCAAGAGCTTTGGCAAGAGGGAAACTGTACTCTCCTGGTATACCATAGCATATAACAATTTAATCTACTCTGAATTTTAACTTTTGATACTGAAATGACTGCATCTGGTAGTGGTGCAGTCATTCGGATGCAAATGCAAAATTTTAAACTTATTAATTGTGATCACTGGCTTGAAGACTTACTCAAGAAAATGTGTGCTCAGCCAGAAAAAGTCAGTTTTTTCCAAAATGTAAGTCAGAGGCAAGTAAAAGCTTTTGCAGCTAATATCTTACTAAAGGAAGTAAGGAAGTTGGAAGGATGACATGATGTCTTCTCAACTGACATAGCCCAGCCTACTCTTCCAGTCCACAGTTCCATTCTGTCTTGCACATTAGTTGCTTCAGGCTGCAGAATGAAGGAACTTTTAAAAGCTTTGTCTTGAAAGCTGTTTCATCTGTCTAAACTGATATACAAAAGTATCCAAATGCCTCAGGCATGCTTGTGGTTTTAATTTACAAATACTGTAAAGTAATGTAGCTTAAATTTAATGTCAGAGAGGAACAGGAAAATGAACCCAGGTTGAAGGTGGCTTACTACCTATTTGAACAATGTGACTGAATACAATTGAAACAAAACAAATTAGTTGGATTTTTGTCTTTGGAAGGTTGTAGAAACCTCATAATGCAAATGAAGGATACTACACAATGGAAAGCCTCTCTGTAAAAGGGGATAAGATCGCTCCCAGTTAACACTGTACCAACCTACAACCTAAGTAGTTCAACAAATATCCCATTGCTATACTCTCTGCCATGATGATAATTACGAGCCCATATTGTATCTGTACTCTCAGCTTTAACCTCTTGGCAGTTCCAAAAGTAGGCCCTCATCTTGCAATGAAGTGACTGCCAGAGAAATGACATATTGGTGTACTGGCCATTAAAAATAAGAACACTGATAAATGTCTTATGAAAGTAAGTACCCACTTTTTCCCCCCCAAGCCCCCATCACGTTAAGTCACATTCCATCCCATCCATTACAGACAAAATAAGAGTAAATTACTTGTAGGAGGGAATACAGATCTTTGATGCCATTTTAGTTTTTTTCAACACTAGGATATTTTAATTCCTAAAGAAGGTCTTTCCTGGATAAGTTTCACAGACTTTCTTACTGATGCTGCCTAATTTCTCCTTGGGTCAGAAAGCCTATTATCGGCGGCTCCCTGTGTGATTTATCCTCAGCTTTCTGATCTGCATTGCTTTAGACTAGTGTACTTCCATAATGACTCACAGACTAAACATTTTTGTCACGCCTCAGAGTTTGAGCCAGTAGTTCCTTAGAAAATTAATAGTAAAACTTGCAGATCCACACAGAACACTAAGTACACACAAAACCAGAAAAGCATAGTGGTCCTCTACTGTAGTCAGTCTATGCAAAACAAGATTCTGCATTCAGTTTCAGGTGCAGTAATTGCAAAACTAGTGTGTGGGTCCCAGCTAATGAACTCACCTAGTCATGTCTTACATGGGGAGGGTTTTTATGCAAGTAGAGATGAGAGATGACACTTTTGCCACTGATGCCATCTGGCCATCTAAACATCACAGCCTGTAATAAAACATACCTTGCAGCAGATCATTACTAACAGTGTCTGTTAGTAGTGATCTGCTAGTGTGTCTGAAGATTCACAACCTATATGTTCCTGTCTGTATTTGCAATAATTAATTGTATGGTTAGGAAAACATATGGTCCCTTAAGCAAGGTATTTACCTGGGGTTTAGATATCTTTTTATTTATAATGTTCCCTTTGTGAGATAAAAGTGTGGCAGAGAAGTATAGAATTTAACTTGAATGGTGAGTTTTTTAAAAGCCAAAAGAGATTGTAAAGTCTTTGGAATGCCTTAGTTTTATGGCATTTCCCCTGGCAGCCAATGTTTGCTCAGCAAGAGCCTTCAGGTACTCTGATTTATTTTGTTTTGTCTTTTCCTTTCTGTCCTTGCAGTTGGATTGTTTACAGCTCTCGGGGTGTTTGGATGGATTTAGTAACCTGGGATTTTGCATTGTATTGATGCCCATTTGTGTCTCATAATTTCTTCAGGGGAAAAGGAAATCAGACCTTCTTCATCTCTGATGGTATCAGCATTGCTAGTAAAAGAATTTGGGAATTCCGGGTACAAAATTTGGAAGTCTCTCTTATTATAAAATGAATTACTTAAATTAATATTTCATAGGGCAATTCAGAAGGGCAGGAGATGGTTAGGATTTATAATGCCATGAGAATTGTGCTAACATATATGTAATATATAAAAAAGTTATTTATCATACTACCCAAAACTATAATTTTAATGATCACCATTTCTTACTAATGAGCACTATTTTCAATTACACAATCACTTCTTTTTTTTTTTTTTTTTTTGTAAGATCTTGCTTTACTTATTGGAGCTCAAGGATTTTATTGATATGTTATTCTTCATTAGGTTTTGTTCTTTTTGATAATACATCAGCTTAGTACCTTCTTCCCTATAGTTGGCAATTAGAGAAGCCCATTTTCTCATGAGATTTTTGTATTTGAACATTATGTGATAATCATCATTTAGAGCTTCACAAAGGTTTCTGAGTACATTTTTATTATAATAAAATATTATAGAGCCACATTTAAAGCAATAGATTCCTATGATTTCATTGGCAATGCTGAGCAATAGATGTGAATGTAAATCAAATCCCACAGTCTTATATTGGCTGCTTAAAATGTATGGACCATATGGGAATCATCTGATTCCTAGAGTAACTGTGGATCTGATGTGGTATACTACTATTCTAATGTATTTTTTACTCATATATTTATATTAATGTGTGTCTATTTAATTAGTGCAGTGTATCTTGGAACAGTAGTACAGTAATATCAGTAACAACAATATGTAACTGGCATTCTTAGGACTAAGACACATATTTTTAAATCTACAATGAGTAATTATATTACTTCTGTTATGTTCAGCTGTTCAGAATTCAGTTGCTGGTCTCTCCTGCCCTCAGCACTGACCTAGTCACTGAGGTCTGCTTTCTCCTGCATTAAGATGATGAAGGAATGACCTGTTTCACTGGTCTGGCACGAAGTGATAGGCCTAAAAATATATTAGCTCAGGAAGATATATTAATTTGTGTTATTTTTTAGTAAAAGAAACTGCAGAGAAAAATGTTTTGAATGTGCAATGCTAAATGACAAGGTAGGTTTAATGCAGACTGAGGACATGCGTTAACTGCAAAATCAAAATTTTATGCCAAGCTAGTGGGGACTAGAGAAATAGGGTATCTGAGGACACTGTTGATTTAATTCAGTGTGTTGTGATCAATGAAGAGCAAAACAAATCAGGTTCTTATTTTTACCACAATTGCTGAGGATCTAGGAAGGCCACATTGGTTTTCACTTATTCTGTTTTCTGACAGGTTAGCAGGTAGTCTGCTTTTGCAGGCCTAGAATGGGAAGTAGTAATAATTTAAATAATTTTTCTTTCCAAACTCCTTGTTTCCTTCCAACCTCTTTGATGTAATATTCTATACGTTTTTTGATGTCTCATATACTTTTGACTCTATTTTTGGCATTCGATTTCTGATGTGCTTAGATTAAAACAGTTATTAGATTTCCCCAGCCTTACAGTTATTGAAATTTCTTTTTTTCCCCAGTATAGTATCTCTGCCATTAATGTCTTCTCAGATTATAAATGTTTCTTTATTGTCTTAAAGCCATGAGCTAATTTAGATGTAAAACCATAAGAACTGAAAAATAAAGGTGCAAAATCCTTACAGGAAGGTTCAAAAAATTTTAGAAGTTTAATAATAGGTAAAGTTATACTTCAATATCTGGATTATAGCTTCCTCAAAATGGAAAGTAGTCATTCAGAGAAGGTATTCTCAATTTTAATCACAGAACTCCACCAACTCTGAGAACTGTTTAGCATTGCTAACTCAACTATTGTCATAAGATCTGCCATTTTACCTTCTCTCACTAAAATGCTTAAAACTAATGCTGCACTATTGATGCAATTATTTAATGCTGCTGGTGATAGTTATTTCAGTAGATATTGGTGCTTAAAGGAAGGATCTAAATTAGGACAGGTTTGTAAGTGTTGATTGTAGCACTATGTTGCTGATGTGATAATAGGTGCTAAAGGGGACGACTTTTGTCATGAATTAGTTGGCTGCCTTGCATGCTTCTGTTTCTTTCAGATAAAGAGCTGTTTTTCCCTATATGGGATGTGAATAATGAAACAATCATTTAGAGGGAACATGCAAAAGCAAGCTGATACACTTAAAAGATTCTAACTTATTTCCACACTTTTTCTGTGTTTTCAAAAGAGCTAGTAGAAATATGTCAAGGAGCAGATGCAAGGAAGAACTTGCTTATTTGTCATCAAAATCTGGTTTCCGCGTTTCTCCCTCAAGAATTAATGCAACTCATAAATGCTTATGCTGCAGTACATGGTGAAGGGATTTCTGGTAACTGTAAACTACAAAATATTTTATGTAAGCCTTACTCTGGAAAGAATAGAAGAAATTGCACATAATATTGTAAAACCTATTGTTGTGTTTGATAGACATTCAAGGAAAAAATAGCAGACTTCATAAAGTGTGCTCTAGGCCATTTCTTTAGTAAAAAATGTGAACTAAAGTAAAAACATAAATTGGACCTATCATGTTTTAGGACCTCGTATCCCACATTTACCCTGGAGTAAATATTCAGGAGGTGTTATAAGCACCACATGGCCAAAAGCAGATTCTCTGTTGTAGTGAGTGTTCCCTTTGTTCTGGGGGGAGCTGGATCAGTCTGCTTTGCTCTCTAAATTTAACATGTTTATCTGCATGTGGTGGTACACTGGCTTGAACTAGAATATAAATGTGAAAAAATTACTTGGAAGCACATCTCCCTGGATGGCCTTTTCTCTTGTGATTGGAGTATCCAAAAACTGAACTCTTGGAATATTTATGCCAGATCAGGTTTCCCAGAATAAACCCAGTGTAGATATATCCAGATGAATACCATTGCTACACAGCTGTTCTTCAGCAAATCTTCCCCTTTTTCATTGCAAACCTTAATGAAAATGCACAGCCTGATTCATGATCCATATGATTTAAGATTGCACAAAATGTGGTTTACACAAGGTGCATATTTTTGTCAACGGGTCCTCATCACAATCAGATTTTCTCAAGAGCACTGATTTTACTGCTTTTACCTGGTGGGTTTTTCCAATGGCTATTCAACATCTGACTCATTCTAATATTTAAAGTGCAGTATGGAAGTGTCTATTGGGATGCAATTAGACATGAAAGAATGACCATCTGAAATGGCACATTTAGAATACATACATTTCAAATTGGGAAAAAATCAAAGTCAGATACTTTGTTCTGGTTCATGTAATTGCAAAGTCACTCTGATACATGAGAAACTTGAGAAATATATTTTATATTTTCACTTTAATTTGAATTTGAATGAAGCTAAAAGGTTCCCTGTAAAACTGGAAGTCTCAATTTGCATTCACTTCTGGTTACCAAAACATGAGAAAACCAGAAAATATATAGTATCATAATTTCTTCCATTTGTTTTAGCCTACAAATTTTCCTTCATGTCTGAAATGGTTTTGCCCATACTGTTTATACATATAAACCAGGAATGTACACAGTTTATTTGGGTGTAGACTGCATGTATTTTGTCTCTTTTAAAAATATAGGATAATTTTCTTTAAGATTGCTCTCATCCATCTGTTTCCCGCACTTCCTGCTTTCTGCACATATACTTATTTGAGCAGAATCAATATGAATTAATTCAAACAGACCCCTAAAACTTTTAGAAAATTTAATCTAATAGAAATGATGGAAAAGATTTTGTATAGGAAAATCTTTATCTTTTCTGATATACAGCATCTTATTTAATGTTGTTGCTAATAAGTAAATTTTTAATATATTCTAGATGTGTGAACAGATGTTTACATATTAATTATAAAAGCAAGCAATTAATATTTTTAGTATCAATAGTGTAAACTACTGAATGCCCTTTATATATTTTTTGCTTTCTTTCTGCTATATGGATTTTTATATTTGTTCATTTATGCTTTAGGAGATATTATTGACAACATAAGGAAAATAATCAAGCCCTATGGTGAAACTTTCTCTGGCCATGTGCCATGTTAAATAATTTGCACTAGGTTTCTTTTCCTCATGTGAGGGGGAAAGCAATATTATAATTAAAAAATTATTAGTATTTCTCAAAAAAAACCCCAAAAAACCCTCACATAAATAATGTACTAATATATCTAATTTAGCTGCAAAAGTAAAACCATTTCCCCTCAAATTAAAAAAAAAATTATTGACATTAACTTAATTTTTTTCTCTTTGTTTTGAATCACTGATGTTTATTACAAAATGTTCATGACAGTCTCCTGTGAAGTGGATTGGAGTGGAGAGAAATATGCACTATGAGGCCTTGTTTAATAAGACTATATTCCCTGTATTTTGGGGTACTGCTAGCTTGAGAGAGTTGCTTTGAAACAGTGTCTTTGAAAGCCAGCAGCTGGCATTTGAATGAGATAAGAAAATAATGCCCATATTCTTCATGAGTGAATCATGTTCCATTTCTAATCCATCACATTCATCATTTTAGTCACTGTGTTTGATATTTTATATTCAGAAGACGATAAAGTTAGCTCGCAATTGAGGGTAGCACTTTGACAATAGTACATATAATCAAAACAGGATTATCTACATTTGCATAGATAGGAAGAGAATTAACATGACTGGTTTTGAACAACTGTCTACTTAGTAGTGATGTTTTCAAGTGGAGTGCACTCAGACTGCTAGCTCAGTTTTACGAAGAGTAATTGAGTACTGGTCAGGAATAAAGGCAGTACACCACTCATTTGTCACTCTTTGCAGTAACATGTAACACCCCTCTGCTTATCTCTAATAGTAAGAGATTTAAAATTTTTCTCTTAGATACAACTAGAAAAGTTATGGCAAACCTAAATTCAGCTAAATGTTGCTATAATTATGTTGACAGAAGAATATTTGAGGGAGTTTCCTGTCCATTTTAATAGCTTTTTCCACGTGTTAAGAAATTAAGTTTATCATCCTTGATAAAAATCTTTGCTGGGAGCAAAATAAAACTAAGATTTGTGTGATAATAAAATGCAAGAACTCACCATGGAAATGTAAAGTCAAGAGCAATGGGTAGGCATACTACATTTCCAGTAGGTAAGAACAGATTTGACCCTGGAATTTGTTGGACCTGTGCAGATGTCTATATGAGCTCTCATAGCCCATGCCATTCACCTAAATGCTGCCTGTCCTGTACCAGCAACTGTCTATATGAAACACAGATGCAGTACAGAATATTTAAATGTGCTTTTGCCTTCTTGTTACCCTCTAACACTGATTGTCATGGCTTTATTCTTGCAGCAAGACCATCCTGCTGCTACATACAGTTTTGTGCATATAAAACTTGAGATGAACAAATTAATTTCGGAGTTGTATAAATAAGCAAGGATGAGGTTCCCTTTTGTTTTTGCAGTTTGTATCTTGACAAAGAAGCTGTTTATGGAAACATAGAAATGCTGAGAGGAAGTGCCTTTAGATTTAATGGTGTATTGCTCCTAAGTAAACATCTTTTGCAGATCAATAAAATATACTAGACCTAAGCCACTCTTGTTGAATTTTTGTGAAGGAAACCCTCCCACGCACACAGAGTGACATGGGGAGCAGGAAGAAGGAATGTGACAGTTTAAATAGAAATAGAACATCTGAGGTAGAAGTTGAGTTTTTTCTAAGCATGAGCCAGTGCACTCAACCATTGCAACATGGTTTGAGGAAATATAAAGTTGGCGTGTGTACAGATAAATAAAAGTTGAAGAGTTTCTAGGCTTTAAGAAAGCTTGTTTTTATTCTTTTGCTTTTAAATCTTTCAGACTTGGTATAAGAAAGTGCTCACTGTTTACGCAGGCTGTAAATACATAGACATCTGCCCAGAGACTATGTAGAATATCTAGAACATACTCTAAAAACTTTTCTCATTAATAATCTTAAAGACAAAAAAATGCCATTTAAATGCCATATTCACTTACAGTAGTAACATTGAATGCAAAATCTCAATTAGAAACTAAATGTGGTGTCAATTAAAAACACACCCAAATGCAATATAATGTGTTTCTAATAAATAATGACTCTCAAATTTATTTTAAAAGATAGTAAACAAACAAAAAAAAAAAAGGCATGGTATTTTGTTGTTTTGAAGAATGAAAGCTGCCTTGATGTATGTCCTCTGATGACCTTCCTTCCGTTAAATGACCTTGTTCCTTTTCACAGCTTTGAGTGTAAAGGTTCAATTTGAAAAATACTTTAGTATATTTTGTTTTTTTAACATAAATTTTGGGATTTTTGATGTGAACTTCAGAAGGGAGAAATAGCCATGTGATCTGAAATTAGAGTCACAGATTAGATTCAAGACCATTGGAGGCCTAATTTAAATGAAAAGAAAACTCGCTCTGGAATGTTTACAAGGGAGTTACAAACTGTTTTTATCTGTAACTCAGCTTAAACTTGTCTACCCTATTTGTTTGGAAGATGCAAATCATGGTTGCTGTAAAAACAAATGATTGTTGTTTGTCACTGTTCAGAATGAGTGCCATATATGTGCAGAGTGCCATGGTTTGCTACATTTATTAAAAGATTCAAACATTGCTGTGATGCTGGTTTCAAGACAAAATCTTTTTAAAATCAGTCTTGAAATGTATCAGGTTCCCAATTATCATGAAGGTTCTAGGTAAGAAAGGTCTTCAACCGTTTGCATGTAAGATAATGCAATGCTATTTTCCTTAGAATCTGAGTCCTTTTAGTTTAACATCCTTCAGTTTAACATCCTTCCCAACCTTTTACAAGCAAGGTAAATGTCATACTTTCAATAAATGGATATACAAATATCCCTGAATCCAAGAACCCTTTATCTCACTACATGCCCTCTGCTGTATAACTTTATTCCATGTAAGTAAATAATTATGATGTTTGCATTCTAAGCATTCCTCTGTTCTCATTTGGAATTTTTTAATGTCTTTCACCTGCTCCTATCTGTAGTTTATGATACCATCTCACTGTAGTATGCTTACATTAAATCCAGTGTGCTGGAACAGAATTCACCAATTCAAATCTGCAGCACCTCTTACAGAGCCCCTCTGAGTTTTGTCAGACTTGCAAGGGCAAACTCATGTCCTGATCTGACTGCAAAGATCAGCTGCAACAGAAAAAACACGGATCATAAAATAAAACTAGAGCTTGAGAGAAGAAGCTGTTCTAGGGAGTTTTATTTTCTCCATTGAGTTGGAGCTAGGCAGAAATGGGGTGTCAAGTCTATCCATGAAAACAGGTATACCCAGTAGGGAAGCTCAGGAAGATAATGGATGCAGCTTTAGCTGAATAAGATCCTGGGCAGCTTATGGAAAGAGAAATTCTCCCCTGGAGGTGATAAAGAACACCTGCATTAACATTCTACTCTGAATCACCATCTGCAGAA
The DNA here is from genome assembly GCF_048771995.1 of Taeniopygia guttata. Lineage (NCBI taxonomy): Eukaryota > Metazoa > Chordata > Aves > Passeriformes > Estrildidae > Taeniopygia > Taeniopygia guttata. Next base: position 52,699,546 of record NC_133063.1, on the reverse strand, counting down.
GTCAGATTTTTACTGACTGTGTAGGGAGCCTAGGGAGACCTGCCAACTCACTTAGCTATCAAAGTGAAGTACCTGAAGTCAGCTGAAGTGAAATTTTGGGTTGCCTTTCTCTCTTAGTGCTGGTTCTCACAAACAAATCTCAGGACAAATAAGGGCACTGGTCACTCCAAACATCCACATGTAAACAATAAAAAAGTTCAATGCACTTTTCCTGTTCATTGTCCATCATTGAGGATTGTGGTGTTTCTGCTGTGCGTCTCTCCTTCAAGCAGCAGAGCTGACATCCCATGTCTGGCCTCTCCACAGGGTTTGTCCTCTGGCCTAGGCTGTCTGCCTCAGCCATACCTGTTTCTGTCAGAGCATTTCATCCTCAGTATCTACACTGAAGAACCTGGGTTCCTATGAACCACTTACCAGGCTAATGTTTCCATTGCCCTGAAGGATTATTTTGCGGGTCATCCTGTAATGAAAGCATGTAGTTTAATTCTTAATTGCAGCAAGAGACTTTCTTACTTTTTATATTGTAGGTATGAAAGTTTCCCATGGGCTTTCCAACCATTTCTAAATAGTTATATGGTGCTACAGTTGTTCTGTGGATGAAACACTTGTTTAATAAATACTTTCTATGGAACTGTGAGAGGGCAAGTTGGCTAAAGAAAAGTTAAACCTTCCACTAAACCAGAGGGCTTAAAGCCCCATTTAACCTGGCTTTGATAACTTCAAGGGGTGGGGGGACATCCACAAAGGTTGCCACTGGGGAACCTTTTTGAGTGTCTCACCATCTTCACAGTAAAGAATTTCTTTATATATCCAATATCTAATCTACAACCACTGTCTTTCAGTTTAAATCCATTTCTCCTTGTCTTATTACTACATGCCTTTGTAAAAAGTTGCTCTGCCTCTTTTTCATAAGCCGTCTCTTTGTACTGGTAGCCTGCTAAGAGGTCTTCCCAGAGGTGCTTCAAGCTGAATAATCCCAACTCTTTCAGCCTGTTTTTATAGGAGATGTGCTTCATCCCTTTGATAATCTTTGTGGGCCTCCTCTGGACTTGCTTAAACAGGTAGAAAGTTGGACAGGGAAACAAGAGTAATATAAAGACAAACTGAATGTTGTCCCAGTTAATGGTTGAGCTATTGGGAGTTTATTTAGGTGGGACCAGCAGTGTGTCTCCTTGCAGTTTCCCTTTTCCCTTTTCAAGGATGGCAAGGGAAGATGCCCAGGAAAGATAAAACCACAGGGAGCATGGGGTGATGTTTCCTTCAGTTTTCAGAAATTTGCTGAGGGACCGAGCTGGTATCCAGGTGTTGAACAACTATCGCTATGTGTTTCTTCTAGTAGTCTGCCCAGTCATTTTTTGCATGACCACGCAAAAATATTTTTCCAGAAGCACAGGCATGGTGTCACAAGATCATTACTCTGACATGCTGTCACATACTGTCAGTGTCAAGCTGACCTTGATGGCTGTCCTTGACACTGCACCCTGCACTGGGCTGACTGTACCTGAGGAAGCCCAGAGTAACCAAGTGGGCATGGACTGAACACTGTCTTTATAGCTGGAACAGGGACTTGTGTGCTCCACACCTCTTGGGTGAATGCTACAGGATCACTCAAGTGCTCTGTTAACTCCCTTAAGAATGATAAAAGAAGAGCATGTTCCCCTTCCTCCCCCTCAGAGTCCAAAATTCATATCCCCAAGCTCACGATAGTCTTCTATGATTTACATTAATCTCCCTCTGCTAAAGGAGGGAAATGAAATTTTTGTGAGTCACTGAGTAGGTCTTTTTATTTTAAATGCCTAGACATTATTTTGTGGGTGGTATTTAGGCTGCTAAATATTTTTTTTTTATATTATATTACCTTGAAAGTCTTGCAGACTCTAGTAAGCACCTACAGTTTTAAGGCATCTGAGTTTAAGAAAAGGTCATCAGGAAACTCTGATGTGTTCTCAGGAAAAAAAAGCCTCTGACCTAGATTCAGCCTACTTGCTTTGACACTGAGGTTTGTTCTTTTCATAGAGCCAAAATAGGTTTTCGGCTGCAGAAATATTTTGCTTCCTGCTGTCACTGCCTAATAAAATAATGCACAGCTTTTTGTAGGATGTAGTATTTGATGAAGGATTGTGATTTACCAGAAATGCAGATCAGCCTCTTGAGAGCTCAGATATTTAGTAAGGTAATTTTCTGAAAGCTGTAAACTAACCAGATGCAACCTAGAGTCTCAAAGGCATCAGGTTAGGAAATTTATTAAAAAACTGACAAGAAAAGTAACAGCTACATGAAAAAAAAAAAAAAAGCTTAAAACCAGCACTTAAAACTCTGCCTTAAAAAATTCATTATTTAAGTAAAACATGGTAAAAATTATATCCTTAGATTAAGGAGAAAGATACTTGAATTAGCCTATATGCTACCAAGCACCACTTTACTAGAGAAAAAAAACTGGGTTTTAAATCACTGGATTCAGTAACTCACAAATCCCAATCCCACAGTTATGCTGATTCTCTGTGTCAAAGGAGCATCGGTTCACCTTGATTCATTTTTAAGCAGATTAAAACGTATTCAGACTCTTTGTGAGTAGATCAACTTATACCATTTTAATCTACTGTAATCCATTTTTTTTTCCTCTAAGAACACATTCTTAAAAATATTTACAAAGGAAATAAATTTAATTAGAGTATGCCTAAACATTGAACAAGGAGGAAAGTGTGTCTTGGACAATGTTTGAATGTTTTGAAAAAAGTAGTGAGAAACCACTGGGATACTATTATTTTGTGCATATCTGTCTATGTATTTTTTAAATTATGTATGAAGTTTGCCTAGATATTTCCTAATGATAGCTTTTTCTGCCACTTGTGAGGTTTTTTGTTTCCTGCCGTTTTAAATGTAGCTTTAAAATCCCTTTGATTCAAAGAGAATGGTGACAGCACTCAGAAGGCTCAGTGTCCCCTTCCAAAGCCATATAATTTCCATTTCTCATCTTATTTGCTATGGGATTGTTCACATAATTTACTGTCTAGTCTGAGTTGCTCACTAGTAGAGAGGTGAAGTTCTTTCTACCAAGTTCCCTTTCCTAACTTGGTTGCAAATATGGTCTATGATGGTGTAGATTCTTTCTAACAGTTCTCAGTGAAGCAGTACACTATGGAGTCACGAGTCAGGTTTATGTCACTTCACTCCTTCGACTGCTTTCCAGACCAGCTCTATATTAAGCCCACATTATCATCTGCCTATTCTTGACTATCTAGATAACTAATGTTAAAAATGCAAAGCTTTTCTTGGTGATTGCATTGTAAAAGCATTTCTTAAATGGTTTGATTCAATACTTGACACTTATTAAGTAACCTCTTTTACATTATATCCAGCTCCTTTCACCAAATGAACGGAGCAGAACAAGGAGATACCTTGTCTTTAATGCACAGTGAATTTTTACCTCTCCTGAACACAGCTATTTCATGAACAAAGTTGCTCATCAAAAATGCTTCCTGGCAGGATTTATAGATTCTCTTATTAGATATGCCATGAGTTTTTCTTTCTTCCTTTTCTGTAAGAAAGTGTTTCTTTTTAAGATGCATTGTTTGCCCAGAAAAAAACCTGTAGATACACTTGTAATCACTTACTGTGACCACACAATACTTACTGTGATTAGAACATTTTTTCCCATTTTGTAGCAGTGCATATCAGTTCTAGTTAGTCGCTTGTAAACAATGGCTCTTAAGTTTATTTCGGGATAAAAAATCAGTGCCTTGAACATAATCAAAATCTGAGTGTATTATGACAAAGGGAAACAAAAGCCAGATGCCTCGATCAGATTTTTAATTTATTTGATAAATTTCAGTAAAGAATTTTGTTCACTGGAGAAATGTATTAGCAGAATGTTCAATATTTTCTGCATCAGGAAAAATAATCAAAATAAAAGGAAAGATCTGCCATGCTACATTGTCTTTGTTTGATGGCTAGTGCCAAAAAAATGTAGCACCAAAAAATGATAACTAATGGTAACTAATATGTTTCAGTGCTAAACATTTGTAAAAGCTGTTTTTTGAAATATGTCATATAATAGTGAAATAGATTTCAAATCAGGAGAGAAGGAATTGCTCTCCAGAAGCAGTAATTTTTGCTAAAGTTGATACCTTCTGATCAGTTTGAAAACAGACGTATAAAAAAGAAGTCATCACTGGTTGGCAAAAAGCTCCATGACACCCCTCTTACAGAAGTAGTTCACAGCCTGTGAGAGTTCTTTAAGGAACTGAAACACAAATCCTTTAAAAATGCCTGTCTGCTTCACTGCACTCTGATTTTGCTTTTCCAGAAGATGAGAAAGCGATTAAGTAATTGGTACAATTTGGAAGAATTCTTTCACCAGTGTTCATCCCTTAGTTTTTCACTGACTGATTGGCAAGGGGGTTGTAATGATTCCATAGATTAAATAGGCCCAGGTCTTTCTTTTCTCCTGGAAGTCAGTTGCTTCCACAACCTACTTCCATGCAACTGGATTTCCTAATTATTGGAGCAAAGACGCCTCAGTTAAACCTCTGCTGACTCTCAGACTGATTCAGGAGCTGTTTTGGAGAGTATTAATTGTCTTGAGCCAAACCCACTGTTTTCTGAAAAGGTTTTTGTATAGACAGTCAAATTCCATAATAGGGTAATGTTTTCTAGTACTGTTAAATTTTCATGTTGGAAAAATATGGTTTTTACTTGTCATCTTTTTTACTTTAAACTTTATAAAAGCTTTCTAACATCTTTGTAAACTGAAATTCCCTTAAAATTCTTGTTAAAATAATCCTTTGCAATGGAATGTTATTCCTTCAGTGATCTGGCTTCAGTTAAGGGAGCACAATGGCCAGATAAAAAGGATGAGTCATAGTGAGCTGACTGACAGGCAAAAGAACAGAAGAAGTATTTGTCACATAAGATTTATTCATTATTTTGTAACTTTATATTTACAGCTATAAAAACTCACTACTGTATCGCCTAACTATGCACAGGTACAAAGAATGAAGAACAATACTGAGCAGTATATAGGGAATCCTCCCCTATAAAATTGTGAGCATATCTTCTCATCCCTTTGAATGCAGTGGGCCTATTTGTTTGAACATAATACCTCAAATATATGTAAAAGACTGGGCTATGTCCATAAACTAAATATCTGCCCTTCTTCTGCTGTTTATGAATTTTCACACTTATTCTGCAATGAAAATTATTCATCCTTACCTCAGAAGTGCAATCACAAGTAGACACTCCGGCTACTTGCTTTTAATGGGGGAGTGTATTAGCAGATAAATGTTCAATATTTTCTGCACCAGGAAAAAAAAATCAAAATAAAAGGAAAGATCTCACAAGCTACATTGTTTTTGTTTGATGGCTAGTGCCAAAGAAATAGCATCAAAAAACAGCAAAGTCATGTAACTACTCTGAACAGAGTAAATATATAATATTTAGTCATTGCTCCTCCAAACTTATTTTCCTGTGGAATGCAATGCCAAACAATTTCTAATTCTTTTTCCTGCTAGTACTGCACTTGAAAGTATATGCTGAGTCACTTACACCATCTGTTATCTGTGCATGTATCAGCTGAGAGAAATGTTCAGAACCTTTTGAAGACATCTGCTTATTTCACTGAGCTTACCGATTCAGAGTGCTTCTGTTTTACATCATACCTATTTGCACACTTCCTCAAATAGGCTCTTCTTCCTTGCACTTCTTAAGAATTTCAGAACACTGAGATTTTTAGTCTTCCAAGTCTGATCCCACCTTGCCTTTGTTTACTAGTTTTAGGAAACAAGATATTCATAATAGAAATAGCTGTGGTAAGAACTAGAGGTTTTACATGGTAGTGCATTCACCATTGCATGAGCTTTGAAACAGTAAATATTGGACATGTTTTGCATTGGCTTACTTGATTATTCATTGTCAATTCAAATAACTTCTTTAAAAGCTGAAACGCTGAGTTGATTTCCTGTCTGATATTTTAACTAATGCATAATTCTAATGTACTGTATGACACCAGAGATAGAGAATTATGCATTTTCTTGATGGAAAAGCATGTAAACAATAAATCTGTATATATGTGTGTGTATATATATGTATATATATGTATATATATATATATATATATATATATATATATATATATATATATATGGATTTCTGCGGAAATAATAAATTCAATACAGAGGCCCAGTTCTATTAATGTTACTTGCACATAACAGGTCAACACAGGGAAATAATCACATGGCCTTTTTTCTAGCTATGTCAGACATACCTGGTAAAAAATTTGCTAACATGCATCTATAGCCTTTTCTTAGCATGCCTTTTTTATTAAATTATAAGTAACTCTTCAGTTTAAGAAGTCTTCTAGAAGAAGCTGAAAGCAGTGACTTGCAATTAAGTGTACAGCTAACATATATGGCTATAAAAGACATAAATACAGTTTAATTTAATTCCTGATGGAAAAGACTAATTTTTACAGTAAATTTGACCAGCATAGCTCATGTCCCCCAGAATTTAGGCAGAAGTTTCCTCAGGGCCACTCCTGTGTTACAGCCTCCGCCACTATGCAGGCAAGGATACTTCATGCTTTCTTCAACCTCTTAAACCCTAACTGTACATTTATATTGTGCAATGGCTTCCCATGACAATGCTAAAACCAGAGGGCTTACTTATGGACTGTCTAGCTGCCTTCATAGTCTTAAGTAAATTTATAGTTCCCCATTTTGATGGGCACTGGGGTAGGACTAGTTTAGGAGCTACCTACTATGTCTGTAGAATAAATATTTTTTGAGTTTCAGCACTGGACAAGCTCATGCCGGTGAAGCCTAGAAGGAAAGGTTCCTCACCTGGAGCAGCTCCAAAGTACAGCTGCTGTTGCTTGGAGAATGCTGTGGGGCCTCTCCAATGGCCGCACATTTCTGAAAGGGAAACCATGGGAACCAAACTCTAGAGCTTGGAAATGCTTTCTGATACTTTGTAATTTACCAGGATAGAGACTAACTGTCTATGTCCTGTCAAGATCTTCCTTCAGATGCTACTTACTTTCAAGAGAACCTGAAGACAATGGTGACCATAAAAGACAGGGGTGTCAGTGGTAAGACAAGTTCTTTCAGAGAGGGAGAGCTACTTCCCTACTTCTGCTTCAGTTTTAAAGGCAGAATGAGAATGAGATCAAAATCCTTGTAGAAACCATTTCATTTAATAATTAAGACGGTCTTTGGTCCATGATTGCAAAGCATGACCTTGTAAACTGACAGACCCGTTTCTGTGACACCTGCAGTAATTGTGATGTGAAAGAAAACAAGGACTGAGGCAAAAATGAGGAAACCATTACTGTCTGTGCAATAGTCTCCTTGGTACGATACTTCTAAATCAATTTATATCTCAGTGCAAGGATATGGCTGAGGGAAGATAAGTTGTGCCTGAGGGAATAACTACAATATTGGAGTGGAATTGATTCGTCTTATGACAACAAAATTTCCTGATGGAAACCTCCATAGATTATATAGTAAAATAGAAACACTTTTTTAATCCCCTTAGAAAAATAATTTGTCTTTTGTTTTTGTCCCTTAGAAAGTGCCATGTGATTTATTTCTTTTGAGGTGAAAAGTTAATATTACAAAAAGACATTCATAGCAGTTTTATGTGAAATTATGGGACAAACATAACATCCTTTGGTGAAGGAAAAGACACAGATTTTTAAGGAGTAGAAGTGCCCTGGAATTAATGTGTTCTTCAGGATAACTGGGAAGTTAATGTATATAGTTACAGATATAATTAAAAATGATCAGGGACCATTCCTGTCACAAATGTGAGGATTTCTTAATGTCATCAAGCTAGATTATGTAATCAATCCTTGGATAAACAGCTTTGGTATTTCTCAAAATTACAGTCTTTAAAAGTTTTTCCAAATTAATGTAATTTAATTTAAAACTTTTTAAACTGATTACTGTTAATCTGGAAACAGTGATCAACCCATTGTCAACTTAGAAATTAAATGCCCTTTTTTATTAATTGGTAGATGATATTTCCAGCTTGTTTTTTCTTGTTTTAATCTATACCTTATAAATAGAATATGGCCATTTGGGAAACATTTAATCTGTAATTATATAAATATTAGTATTTAAGATTGTATTAAAGAAAAGACGCCTGTGTAAAATGAGGATTTTCTGTTTTATGGAATGGCCTTTTATTAACTCAGGGATATTATCTGTGAATGTGTTATGCAAAAATTTCATGATGCAGGTGCAAAATTACTTCTCATTAAAAAAATAGTACTGTTGGCCAGCAGAGAAATGGTCACACATTGCTTTTGGACAGCAAAGAGCAGCACGTTGGAACAAAGTTGTGGAAAATTCCAACCCTTCACAATGAAACAAAGTTAGTGTTACTCCTGCCAAACCCTTAGGTTATACAAGACTAATAGGAAAATAATTAAATAGTTATTATTTCATTTAGTAACATTGGTTGTAACATACATCATGTATAGGATTTGACATTAGAATCAATGTTCTTTTTAAGTGGTTTATATATGGAATAAACCATTGAACAACTCAAGTAACTGTACTGAAATCTGCACTCTTCACAATGGTATTTGCTGACTAGTATTTAAAAAAAAATCCCTATTCAAACTAAAGACTAATTTTTGCACCTGATTTTACAAAAAGCCCATAATTATTAAAGAAAAGAAACAAAAACACATTGACAAGCTATTTTTGGCAAAAAAGTCCTCAGACAAATCCAAGCTGAATTCAGATGCTTTGTCAGTCTTTTCTTTCTTTTTTATTCTCCTTTTGCTAAAGACTTTCTACCTGTCTGAGGACCTGCTGCTCAGGACCATCCATTCAGAAACGACTGAAATCTCCCTAGCCTGTAACATGTATGAACTGATGCTCTTTGTATAAAAAAATAGCCATTAGAGATGGTGGCGACCTGCACTCTGCATTCAGGTGCAGTTGTGGCTGAGGTGTTGGATCACACTTTGGTGCTTATATAGCTATATACATCTAAAAGGCAGATATATAGCTAAACATATGCTTGTTTCTTTTGTTGTAAATTTTTAGTGATTTCTCCTCTGTCATTAGAGCTCTATTATTCCTACTTATTCCCTTCTGGTGGTACTTCCTTAGTAGTATTCAGTTGATTTTTCACTCACCCTGTTACCCTGTTAGTAGGAAAGATTCTTTCTATTTTGTTGCTTATTGCTACTCCTCATTTCCATTTTCTTATTCTTTCTTAAAACAATGGTATTTTATTTAGAACTGTGACTCACAGACCTGGAAAGTATCTCAGTCAAGAAATAAAATCCATTAATGTTCAGATTAACTCAGAAACTGGTGTAAAAATATAATATTATAGAAGGCATATTAATTGGGATTTATCATACCAAGGATATGCTGGAAAATATTTATAGGAGGGATCAAGATTAGCTTTTATTTTTGTTTAATAATTATAATATTTATGCTAATAAATTTAGGAGAAAGATCCACTTTACAGAGCCCTACAAGAACTGAAGATTTGATCTTACAGCTTTGTGAATACTGCGGTTTTAATTGCACTACTTGTGTCCTTGAAAGACCCCAGTTATATTTCATCCAACGTGCAGTTTATTGTTTTCCCAATTTAATCTATACAAAGCGCAACTGCTAAAGAATTTGACACAGGTCTCTAAAAGTTTCCTCATTAGTTATTTCTGTACAAGGAGTTGGATGACAGTTGGAGGGAAAGGTCCTCAAAATAAACAGTGCCTTAATTTTTTTAAGTTGCTTTCCTGAGCAATGGGGAATTTGCATTAGATTATCTGCAGTGACCCCAACAGCAAGATGTTTTTGTGCTCAAACTAGATAGTTGAGTCCTGGACTGAAATTTTTTTGGGGAATTTCCTTCATGTCATTCATTTTTTGAGTATTTTTAAAGGTCTGAAACAATAGGAAAGTTACTTCTTTATAAGTCACTACCTGGCTTCCAGCTATCTAAGCTATCTATTTTTTCTTTTTTCTTTTTCTTTCTTTTTGAAGTGTAGACATTCAAAACCTATTCCTTAGCTGTTTTTATGACACAAAATATTAACTTTTGAAAAAGTAACAGCTCACAAATCTGAAAAGATTTGACTTACAACATGAAACAAGTGTTAAGTACAGAGAAACCATTAATTTTTAAATTATTACATTAGTGAATAAGTGCTAACTATGTCAACTGCAATACAACAATTGGCAGCTTATCTTCTGTTACCAGTTATTTAGACTAATAGGAGGTCTAGAAAAAGCATTTTAATAGATGTGAAGCACAAGGATAGTTAGTAACCTTGGCATTTAAATGGCAAGAGAGCAAGCCTGAAGCTCTTTGAGAAATTAGAGCATTTGAGTACAACTTCTATCAGTGGAAGAGAGACACAAATATTTTTATGTCATAGATAAACTTTATATATAAATGCTACTGCAGATATGGAGATCTATGTTAACAAATTTTGGCCCTGTATATTAGACACTATACTATATAACTGACTAATATTTCTTCTCTCATCCCAGTTTCTCCTTCTTTACTTCTAAATTTTTGAATTTGTTCTCACTTTATTTCATGGTAAATACTGTGTTGGTGTGCTGCGTGCCTGCAAGCACTGTTTGTCTCCTTGTTCTTGTTTCATTCTTTTGGCTTGGAAAACAGAAAAATCTGACAAGGAGTCCCAGGGCTTTTTGGAATGTGTTAAGGTGTCTGCTTTTTGCTGGTAACAGCCCCTTTGACTGTCTTTATGTAAAGCTGAAGGGAGGATGCTGCCAACATCTTTGCAATTTTAAAAGCTTATGAGCAAGAAGTCATGTCCTTCTAATCTACCAGAGAGACAGGGAAGGAGTAGCTGCACATCAGAAATACAGGACCTAGGCATCACCTTTTTTTTTTTGAGCTGACTTTCACAAACTGTGACTATGAACATAGGTTTGCTATGATGCAGGATAAACAGACTTCTTTTCAATTGAGATTAATCCCATATAAACACAGTATTACAAAAACAAAAAGAAAAGAAATCAGGATAAGCAGACATTGCAATAAATAATACTCTTTTTTTCTGTCCTTGAAAAATTAAAGGAATCTACTAAGGTAGATCTAAGGTAGATCTACTAAGGTTGTATGTTAAAATTGACAATTCCAAAAAGAAAGAAATAGGGCCATAGGAGTATATACATGCATATTAAAACAAAATACCACCTTATTGTGCCTGATAAGTCTGAGTACTCAGCTTTTTCTAATCCATCTGCTATGGGTTGTAAAATATAATTGACCTTTAGTCTCCTTGTAATTAGGATAGCACCCACATTTAAGAATATAATAATGTATAAAAAATAGTCAATTTTATTTCATTTCACTGTGATAAGTATTATCTGTCAGAAATTCTGACAGATATCTATCCGCTTTATCTAACAGTTAATTTAGAAGGACTATCTCTTCTCAAACACAGAGTATACATTACCCAACTACTCTTTCAGAGGCAGCAATCTATGATCCCATTAAACAGGTACAAATGTGCTTTTCTTTCCAGCTGCTCGCAGGCTCAGTCACTTGTCTCTTTTCTTGCAGAATGATTCCTGGGGAAAGCAGTACTCATATGCACTCTTCAAAGCCATGAGCCACATGCTCTGCATTGGTTATGGAGCCCGTGCCCCCGTCAGCATGTCTGACCTCTGGATAACGATGCTGAGTATGATTGTGGGGGCTACTTGTTATGCCATGTTTGTTGGTCATGCCACTGCCCTCATTCAGTCTCTGGATTCATCACGACGACAATACCAAGAAAAGGTAACTAATTTTCTCATAACTCCTTCGGTTCTGAAATGGATTAATGGGATGTTTTCATTCTTTACTTGAAATGATCTAGTAGTTTGTGAAGCCTGTGGCAGATGTCTTTGAACACAAAGGAGTTCAGAACACTCCATAAGTTCACTATGTTTTTGCAGGAACCTACTTTGCTTAGAGAGCAGCTGGTTCTTGATGTTCAACTTCCTTTATACTCTCCAGTGAAAACTCTATTCCTTGCTTCAGACTTGCTTTGTATCCCTTTACTACATTCTGTAGGTATTTGATCTAGGTAGCTTGAACCCGGGCCTTAACCTTCGTAGCTTGGGCACGTCTTTAAAATTTCCTGTCATTCCTTTGGAGTGCAGTTCAGGGATCACCCTCAAACATGTTAAAAGGCCTTTAAATGACAACCAGACCAAATAAATTAGTTTTGTTTGTAACTGCCTCAGAGAAGTGCTCAGAAGGTCTTCATTTGCTTAGTAACAGTACTGTTTACATGTGAATTCATGACCTGTAATGTCCTCTCCAAGGTCAGAAAGGATTGTGGCAGAAGGTAGAAAAGTAGAGTAGGGTTAGTGGAAGAGTGTTCTTTATGAAGCAGGAAGTAAAATGTTGTTTTATTCTGTGTAAGACTGTAACTAAAAACACATGAATGGGTACAGGGTAGGATCTTTCTGAAGTAAGTACTAATTAAAGCTGTCAGTTGTGTAATAAAAATCAGAGATGGATGTGGACCAAGGCATGAAACTGGAAGATATGTCTAGGAATGATGGCATAAGGAAAAAATGATCAGAATGAACTTCAGGAAGGGACAAAAAGAATGTGCAGAATTACGTAGGTACTTAAAAGATGACAAAATTCATTGTTACATTAAATGGGGAACTGGAGGAGCCATACCAAGGGAGAGGTCAACTGAGCAAAGTAGTGAAATCAAAGTTCACATCAGCAAATAAGAAACACAGCCTGGGCAATAGTATTTGGTATATGTCCATAACAAGGTCCAGAAAGGCAAACTGGGCAGAAATGTATGATGTAACACAAACCTGAGGGAGAAAACTGGCAGAGACTAAATAGCTGAGAGGGTGACCCTGGCATCTGCTGAGGATGAAGGGGAACGACCTGAATTTCCTAGGCAAGAGAGGGGAAAAAAAAAGAGTAGGATGGACTGGGGGATTTTCTTTACAAGGAAGCAAAGAGGGAAGTAACGAGAATGTGTGGGTGAAGAAGCGTTTATATACAGTTTTGTTAAGCTCAAATTGCATCCAGATCATGGGTTCAACATGTGAGAGACAAGAAAAGGTAAGATGAGCTGTAAGTTCAGTGACAGAAAAATTAGCTTGTGGCTGACAAAACAGCTGTTCAAAACAAGTTTGCAAGCAAGAAATTTCACACACTGTAGTGTCATAAAATATAAGTGAGAATAAGAAGTTTAGAAGGAGAATAGAGATGATCATTAAAACCAAATGAGTTCTGTCAGTGACCATGTGAAACCCCCATATTCATCTGAGTATAATGTCAAAGGACTTATCTTTGTAGGTTACCTAACTCAGCTGGCTCATTAGGTCTCTTCTGTGAACAAAGAAAGTAATTTTATCCAAATGGGCCATTTCTAGGAAGCTGTGGGACAGAAAGCTCATTACCATGGACATGAACTATGACTGAAATTTCATTACAGGCTAGGGTTAAGATGCATACACACATATACACAGATTTAAGAAATCAGAAGAAATGTCACAATACACCTGAAATCCCATGTGAATCATTATCATCAGACCTTGCTGGCTGCAGCAGTATATCAGAATGTTTTGATCATCAGAAATATAGTACATGTGTAAAAATATCCATGTATTTTAAACTGTGCTGAGTAAAGCCAGTGGAATTTTCACTTGTTTTGTAAATTAAAACCCAACAGCAGTCAAGCAGTATTGCATTTCTCATCTTTTTGCAAAACAGCAAACAAAACTTTTTTGTTTATTCATTTGTTCTCTGATTTTATGCACACAGAAACAAAATTTTTTATTTGTTTTTTCTCTGATTTTATGCACACACTTTGTTAAACATTAGCATAGAAATATCCAGCATTTTTCAAGTCCTGCAATTCTCAACACATTCATTTCTCCTTTTGGTTGTTTTTTTTTTTCTTATTTCCCGACTTCTGAGGTAAAGAATAACATGGAAATCAGAAATTTAAGAAATGAGCCAGAAAGTGCATATTTCTATGCTTTAGGGAAAATGTTTCTTATTTTCTGGAACATATTTTATGCTGGTTATTAAGGGCTAGAGATAAAGGATGTCTTGAATAAAGATTTTTTTCCTACTGACTCATATAAGTTATTAGCTGTAACAATTATACAGACTTGTCTGTACATTCTTAACCATTTCTTTATCATAGTTTAATCATATTTTAAACTAAATATTTGATTATAACATAAGAATTACAAGTCATTACTACAAATTCTTAAAGGGTATTCAATACATTTCTTTTCTCTGAAAACTAGATAAATGGGCATTTCAAAGATCATTTTGTGGTACCCATTTTGTCATCATATTTTCTAAAATATTGGCACATAAATTTTTTTTATATTTCACATATCTGACACTTAAGAATAAGGTAGATGAAATTTCAGCTACAGATTTCAGAGTTTAAATATACTCCATTATCCAATTTTGCATAGTTTATTACTTTTTTTTTCTTCTGAAATTAAAAATTCAGGAGAGGGAGACTTCTTTGATTTATTTTTTTTGGACTTAAGGGCCAGGATCAAGTTCTTTTTTTAGACATATATATCTAGGGTTGTATATTTGCTGGCTCAATTTTTTTTTCTTGTGAGAATTATATAAAACAATGAAATTATTATGAATTGCTAGGCAACACAGAATGATAGTGAAGGAAGAAAGACATTGTTATTTGATTATTCTCTGAATAACATCATAAATGTATCTATGGAATGCAATCAATTAAAGGAAAGTTCTTGTTCTCACACTGAAAGCAGCCAGAATAAAATATTTGCTGAAATCTTCCTCATTCAGGTCCTTCCCAAGTTCAAGATATGCAAAATTAGGACAAACATAGTTCAAAATTGAAGAACTACACACAGGAAGAAAAGAACCATATTTCATTAAGCCAAATGTCCAACACTGTCAAAGAATTTGAACTGTGCAAAATATTGCATGCTGAGGGAAATCAAAATATATTAAGGAAGCAAATATTGCTCCACAGGTTTACTCTGAGGGGTCAAAACCAAAATGTATCAGAAAAATTAATAGTGATTATAAGCCATCAGATGTAGGAGATGGACAATGCACTTGTATGCTGCGAAGTTGTGCAAAAAAGAATGCATTGATACATTCTGGTCACTCTGACAAAGTTCAGGCTTTTTTCTGCTGAAGTAGTGGAACTATTCTCACAGGAAAGAAAAAGTCTCTCAGATTTAATACATCCATCAGATCCTGGTATGTATGTAGTGAAGGGCTGATACCTGAGAAAGAAGAGTGATGTCCAATTTAGGTATACTCAATCCATATTCTCTTTGCAGTAATAAAGTTTGATGGACCATTCTACCTTAGGAAAGCACTGAATAAATCAACGAATCAATGTAATCTTAGCATCCTCCTTCCTGACTTTGGTGTAAGTCAGAGAGGAATGCCGTAATAACTAAAAGCAATATTCTAAGTGACAACACCTTTGACATTTTCTAATGTCTAGAAAGTCAGCACATCTCAAAGATTTTTGCCTTAGCAAAGGCATTTATTTGAAAGAACCAGAAATGCAATATGCTGAACTTGTTAACAATCTAGTGTGAAACAAAGAAGGCAAAATGAACAGTCACTTGACAAGGAGGTGAAGATCATTAGTTAAATATTTCTTCCTTTAGATCTTGGCAGTTCCTAGTAGGAAGATGTTCACCCAATGCTATGAGTGTCAAAGAATTTTCATGATTGAAGATAGGTTAATATTTTCTCTATTACATTCTGTCATAGGCAAAAAATATACAGGAAAAACAAACAATTAGAGGGAAGATTTGTAGTGGCATACAGATTGTCTCATAGCATAAAGATTGTTAAATTGGTTTGATAAAATACCAGGTATTAGCTGGGGAGGTTATTATTTAATTTTATTTTAGCTTTCCTTATGCTATCATTTTCCATTTTCCTTATGCTATCATTTTGTGTAATTTGTATTCTCTAACAAAACTCAAACCACACAAAGTATTAAAAAAATAAAGAATTAGACCAGTTTTGCCAGTTGCAAGTAATATGAGAAACATAAAAATGTTTAATTCAATTATATACATATAGGAAATGGAAAAAAATTACAGCTGTCTCAAATGTCCCAAACGGCATCTTCTAACGCAATATTTTGCTTTTATTTTTTCTATTAATTTATGATCTTTTAGTATGTCTTCAGTTAAATCAGTCTAGTTCAAAAAAAAAAAAAAAAGAAAATCATTTAAATGTACTTTTTCTCACAGAGAAAAAGCAATAATTGCATCTAAAGGTAATTTAAAAGCAACCAGTAAGTTGTAAGTAGTAAACAACTACTACAAAATTATATAATATTATGAATTTTTATAAAGATAGCATTGAGATTTGGAGCTCAAATTGCCCATTTTTCATTTCTTAAGCATCAGAAAAAACATTTAAAAAGGAATACAGAATTAGGCCAGCTGGGCAGCTTTAAATTTTGCAGCATGAGGCTTTTCACCAGCTTTTCAAGTCTGTCCCTCACAGCTCCAGTTTGGATATCTAAATTGCCCTCGCAGGCTGTGGGGAGATACTCGATATGCATTGCAAGAGGTAGCAGCACCTTGGGGTGTTTCAGGGGAGCTGTGGATGGAACAGGTTCCCAATTCCCTGCCCCTCCAGGAGGCTGTGTGTGTTCTCCCTCACCTTGGGCAGTGATACAGCTGAGGTCCTCCCTTCCGAATCTGGGGGCCACCTCTTCGAGCTTCCTTCTCTGAGCAGTTGTTTTAGGGTGCAATGGAGGGGCTCTGCGATGGAGTAAATCAAGACTTGGTAGTCACTCATCCAGCAAGTGACACCTCTGCATTTTCCTAAAGAGGAACCGGAGACATCATTCACTTCCATGTTTTCTTGAGTTTCAAGCAATTGGTTGTTAAACTGAAAGTGGAACAAGGCAGATACCAAGCTCTGGCATGTTCATTAGAACTACTTCAGTTCTTAGGAAATATTTCTGGAAAAATTTAGATATTTTTAACTATGTCATCTGTAAGTATCAGGGATTTGTCTGGGAAATGTCTGTTTTGGTCATGACGGAAATTCAAAGGAAAACTCAAGACCACATCACTATTTATCTAGGCTTCCACCAGCTTGTGGTGTGTATATATATATATGTATATATATATATATATATTATTAAACTAAATGCAAACATCCATATTGGATTTGAGTCAGATGAAATGGAGTGAAATCAATAAAATTTCCAATGCCTACATATTATATGCCATACAAAAAATCTTTGAAAATTTAGTTTTATGGATTTTTTTTTTTTTCTTAAATGGAACAGATGTTCAAACGGCAAATTGCAGAACATGAATTTTAGACACAGAGCTGAACTTGCAATAGTGGAGTTATAGAATGTTATTCCTGGATCTCGTCTGATCTGAGCAGCAAAGTACTTATTAAGTACTGATTTCTAAGTTCAGTAGCTTTCCATGGTTTACACATGTTTTTTAAAAATGGAAGTCTGGTGGTGATAGTAGTTTTTAGAAAGTCTGACAATACTGTAACATAAAAATGTTCTGTGATTCTTTACTTAAAATAGCCTGTTTTCATTTATGAAGCATAATTTTAGCAATAAGTCATGTCATGTCACTGCTGAAGAAGGTGAGCCGCTTGGAAGATAAATCTTGTATTTTCTATGCAGCACAGTATACTTGCCATATCAAAGGAATTATTTATTTCGGAAAATTAGGGGTGGTTTAATTTATCCTGGATTTAGACTCACTTGGATAAAAACAAACAAACAAAACCCCAAAAATAAAACCAAAAAAAAACCCAAAACAAAACAGGAAAATAAAGCAAAACCTTTTTGCAGCCTGTTTTTTCAGGTTTTTAGAAAATTCTCATTAGCTTACACAGATGTATATCCTATTCAGCTTTGCCATAGTGCAGTATTTTAAATAGTAAAGAATTTTTTAACTGTTTTATCAAGTGATCAAGTACAAGAGTTGCTAATGTCAGGACCTCAAGAGTAAGTATTCATTTTATCAAAATGATAAAATGATTCATTTTATCAAAAGCCATATATTCATTGCAGTATTGTGAACAAGAAAATTCATTTTTTCCCTAAATATTTAGGCATGACTGAGAGTCATTGCACTCCATAATATTTGTGGGTTGTTTCTGGTATTTATAATTACTGGATTTGTGATTTTATTTGGAAGTCCAGAGTGTCTTATAGTTAGAAAAGGGTTTGAAAGTGTTGTCTTTAGGATTATTTCTGAATAATTTTATGCTGTTTTTTGCAAATATCAGGTCACAGACTCCTAAATGGATAGATGTTGTATTTGTGGCTTCTGTGAGCCTCATTGGTTTTTGCAGAAAGCAATGACATTTATTAGAACAAAGCAAGCTATTAAAAGATACTTGGTATCAGTCAATATTCTGGAAGGGAAAACATTCTGGAAGGGAAAAAACCACCTGAATCTCAGAAAAATGTTTTCAGATTCTTTATTTCACAGGATGCATCCTGTTATTTGGTAGGACATGCACATAATAGAACTTGTAGGTACATTAATCCTTTTAGTTATATGCATCTTTTAACTTGATGCATAATTAAGGCCATCATGAAATCAACTGACATATAAATGAATATGTAAATTCTCAGCCATGATAACTAGTGTGGGCTGTGCAGGCAGTAGCTTATTCACTGAGCATGAAAATATTTATTGTGTCATGATAAGGCCTTCGCTGCCATCATTTTTTCTCATATTTATCAGTTTTTTGTTTATAATGATTACCTGAATTTTTGCTGCACATACTTGTGATATTGACATTGGTCTTCACAATTTTTGAAACAGGAAAGAACAATATTGCAGAAAGTGAGGAAAAAAAATATTTTCCCTCTTCCAATCAAAAATCAGAAGTTACTCACCTTTAATGATGAAACATTGAAAAAATAAACAATTTTTTTTCTCTACAAGTTGAACTGAATATGATGTTTATTTTGAGGGCAAGACTTTGGAGAGAAATGTAAATTAGTCAGAACATTCTCACTAGACTAGACTCAGGACTCTTTTGTCCTGATACTTCATTATCGTGTTTCAGCTTCTCATTACAGCCATTCTTGCTGGGGTAATTGGGCTGGTGATTTTTGCCTTTCATCTCTGAAAAGGTGATTGGTCCCTCCCGGCAGCAGGTACTGTGCAAGCCAAGTGCTCTCCACCCGGCTGCATCATACCTGTGCCAAACTGTAATAGACTCCCACTGCTTCTAAAATGACAGATGGGACTGTCTTTGATTTATTGCTGTGTTGTGGGTAATTTACCTATAAAGTGCTCTGCTGTCTTGCATTATGGATTAGGTTTCTAGCGGTTTTCCATATGAAACTGCAGAGCAAGCTCATTACAATTGCAACCGTGTTCATGATGACTATATACAATTAGCTGCGAAGACATGAAGTTATTCCAAAGTCATATTTTACACACAATCTGCTTTCTTTCCACAATAATTATCATAGGTTCCGACATTAAATAGGTTTAAAATAATAATAACAAAAAGAGATAGGAAAAAAACCCAAGAAACTAAGTTTTGGGCTTCAAACTTTCTGTTCAAATACAGCACAAGTTACAAATCTAGCAAGAGAAAACTCTGATTCACACCAGATAGGTATAGCAGGTAGCAATTATCCAAGTTGCACTAGAATTACTGTGCTTATGTCCTGTAGATGGATTGAAGGAAATAGCAGTCAATATTATCTAATATAATACTAGGAGTGAGAAAATAATCCTTTCTGTGAAAGATTATGGGTATTTTTCCTTTACCTTGTTAGGGAAGAAGGGAAGAAAGAAGGATTGACTGTTTTTATATTGACTTGTATACAAGTTCTTTCCCAACCTCACCTTGTTTCACAATATTCAAGACATTAATGCATGTATACCTTGAGAACATAATAATTGTATAAATAAGACATGCAATATTTATAAATGCTTTGGAGTGCAGAGGATAGCAGAATGACCAAAACATTTTCCCTTCAAATGAATGTTTTAAAAACCCTTTTGTATTGTTTTGTGTGATAAATTAAGAGTTTCATCCAAGTGGTTACTAACCTTGAAAAAATATTGTAACACTAATTCAAGAAAATTTATTAGAAAGGAGAAGCAGTAATAAATATAGAAATTGAATGCTTTTAATTCAATTTGTTTTCATAAAATACACTGGACCTTTTACATCTTCTTCTACCAAAGGGAAAAAAAAAAAAAAGAAAAAAGCCTTCAGATGACATTTTTCTAAACACTAGTTACTTAAACATAATAAAAGGACATTTAAATTAAAAATTCACACTGCTATGTTTTTACAGGTTGGGGTTTGGAACATGTAATTTTCAGATAAGTATCTATACAGTCTCCTTCTAGATAAAATATTTGTTAGTCAGATGCCATTTAATATGGGCAGCCCTGGATACCTGCTTCAGCCAAAGCTTCACTTCAGAATTTGATTTTTATGTAAAAGTAATTTTATAATGTTTTGAGGAAAACAGCAAGATTTTTTTTTAAATGAAAAGTGAAGTCTTTGGGTATTTCTTGTTGCGCATATGAAGGAACATAACTAGAATTTATGGAGTTGATTCCCCTATATAGGATATCTCCCAGTCCTTTTTAATTTTTCAACATTTTTTAAGGCATAGGCTTTTGTTTTCCCTGATTTTGTAGGGAATGTAATAGAGGTGCATGATAGATGGCTGAAGAATCCATCTGTCTATGTTGCTGCTTTATTCCTGCACAATGATAGATGTTGTTCAGCCCATGTTTGGGTATCACCAGGCAGCATCAAAAGATGGACATGGCCGTACCTCAGCCAGGAGTACCACTGACATCAGAGGCAACCCAAAATCTGACTCAAAGGAAAACTGAGGCAGAGAGCCTCTGAAGATCACTGATCAGTGTAACAGAGATAGTGAAAAGGCATCTCTGGCTTTTTCCTATGGTATGCCTGCCAGGAAAAGCCAGTTTGAAATGGCAGAAACCAAAGAATATGTGAGGAAATGAAGATGAAGGAAACAACAGGGACTGCCCCAGGGGGTAGATGATGACTTGTTTTAGGGAAGAACTGTGATTGACAGAGGAGCTTCTATTGAGGAATTTGTTCATGGCTAAGCAAGGACATTTCAGTGGGCAGTACATGATGGCATCTGAAAGAATTTAGGAAGTCATTTGACACACACTCAATTTTTGGCAAAGAGATAGAGATGAGCCTTCTATTTGTACCTGCTTATCCCTTCACTTTGAACATCAGCTTTTATATGTGGACAGTACAAATAAATAATAGAAGAGAATTGAAGTGAGGATGATCAATGGAATGATTACCTGGATTACTATATCACATTACCCAGTTCAGCCAGGCAGGAAGTTTTGGGTTGCATGAGCAGAGACAGGATAGCATCTGATAATCCCTGCTCCATTGGGTGCAGCTGTAAGGCAGGCAACAGTATTAACTCTTCAAGGAGTGTTGCTAGGGAAAAAAAACCTGAAATCTGATAAAAAAGGGAAAAAAGAGATTTAAAACTTGGATGAACTGTATTGGTCCATTGATTTCAAAACAAAGCTGTAACAGTCAGGGAGTAACTCTGCATGAAAAATGAGAGCACAATAAAACCAACAGTATATCTAACTCAGTAAAAGAAAATATACTTTTTATTGCTGAAAGAATGTGGTTTAGATTAGTTTGCAAAATATTTAAAAATCAGCCCCTTGCTGTGCAAAAGTTTATGATTTAAGATAGTGGAGAACAGTATAACCTTGCAAAATAGTGCCAAAACCAGAAATTATTTGGGACAGATATAAATCTTAGCTCTTCCTTGTTTTTACCTCAGCTTTATTTTCTTTCCTAGTTTCTCAGTCTACCAGCACTCCCCAATCCTCATGTCTCTTTCTAAGGCAGTCTCTGCATCTGGTAGAGACCATTTGTCCTCTTCTTCCTCAAAACCTTCCACAAAACCAGTCTATTTTGTGTGGTTTGGAGAAGACAGGGCATGAGCTGAACCATGCACCATGCTTTCCATGGCAGGAAAAGAAAGCTTTCATTTTCCAAACAATTCAGTAATGTCACTTAATGTCAAGAAAGCTAGAGCTTCCTGGGGAGGGGTCCAGTGATGTAACTGCATGTGAAAAAGGAGAAGAAAGGCGGGGGGAAAGTGAATAATGAAAGCACTGTGCTGTGGCATATCCGTTAATATTAGGTGTAAGCCTCATTGCATGTGGCTTTTAAATTTGCAGTACAGTTCTGAGCAATCAGACAGGATCAATCAGACAGGCTGAGAAAGTGAGCCATCCCTGTCTGCAGCAGCTGAAGGCAACTCCTCAGTGTGTTAGCCTGGATTTCTGCAACACACCAGGGCTAAAAGCAGAAAATTGCTCAAAACAAAGTTTAACATTCAAACTTACATTATATGCTATTTCTAACATAATCTTCCTGGGGGGCAGAGAGAACTTCTGTTTTAGCCAGCAATTTGTGCTGTGAAAAACAGAAGGAAGTGCCAGCTTATACATGAAGTGGTTGCTGCTTTAAAATTGCTAAGTGACCACCTAATTGTTAGGTAGTTGTTATCTATAGTGAGGTTCTTATGTAATGCTGAAGTTTTAGTGGAAGCAATATTCTGTTTCTGTAGTTCTCAGGAATTAGCATTGCAGAGCCCTTTTGAGCTATATTTGAGCTATATTTGATTATGACTACGCAAAATTTCACTGTCTGTACAGCTTCAAAATATATTGATTTACTGGGAAAACATTCTGGTTTTTTCCAGGTCTTTTTCAGATTCAGTTTAAAAACAAAATACAAATGAATAAGTTTTTCTTGCTTCAGCACCTCTTTACCAGCGCTTTGCACCCAGGTGCAGCTTTCTCTATTGTGGGTGCACTGCTGTTGTCTTTGCAAGGTTTCCCTTGTGGTCTAGGTCAAATATCTCTGGAAGAATGAAAAGGGGCCTGGTGATTTTTAATCTATCTATCTATTTCATGCTTTAATTTTTTTTTTTTTTAATGGTCCCTTCAAAACCATTTTTTTTTTAACAAAACCAAGCATTTTGCATTGCCTACCAGGAATAACCCTCCTTGGCAGGTACCTCTTCAGCTTCAGCAGGTGTCTGAAGAGTCAGACACCTGCAGTCTTTCCATGAGACACTGTTGTCAGTGCTGGTAATGGTGTTTGGAGGACTAGCTCAGGACAAAAGTGAATTATCCATTGGGCCTGAAAAACAGTATTCATGGCAAACTATCATACTCACAGCCAGTGGTACTAGAGTGCTATTTGCTTCTCTTGCCCTGCAAATAATGGATCCTTTATTCAACTCTAAGGTAAATTTTGCTAAGATTTCAGATGCTGAGCAGACTGATCCTAAAATATTTAAGATGGCAAGAAATAAATCTGCACTTCATAAAACATATTTCTTTAAGTGGAAGAAATTATGAGGAATCCTTAGGTCTTTAGAATTTTGTAGAATTTTTCAAGAATCCTTTATTAATCTTGTACTCCTTTCGTGGTTTTTCCATAGCATCTTGGAGGTGTTTTGCCCATTTCGTCAAAGCACTCTATTTCTCCTTGTTCTGTAAAAAGGTGGAAAAGAAAATAAAGGTATTATTTCACAGAGGCTCCATTCTTTCTCTTTAACAGTTACACCTCTGTGACTTCATTTTTGAATGAATCCAGGTGAATACTGAATAAAAGACCTTCCCTAATGTTTCTGCAGAAATGATCAGCACAGAAATATAGTATCAACATTAATTTGAGAGTTAAACCTCCAGAGAGATGTGGGAAGCAATCCACTATTACTAAGAACTTTTTGCATTGTTTTGGAGAATAAAAAATAAGACCTGCTCTTTCTGTAAGATTTGATGCATTTGAATGATCGAATGGTCAATGCAGTGAATTATGACTTCATAACCAGAACTATTACAGGATTCATGAGTCTATTTCTTTGAAAAAAGTTATAAATTGTCTTAAAATTTGTTTTTTGCAGAATGTTTCATTGCTTTTCCATTCCTGATAGAGCCTGTAGTTTTCATATATACATCATCTTTATTCTAATTAAAAAATTATCTTTAAGGCATTAAAAATTGAAGGGATTTTTTTCCTGTACCTAGTGATTAAGTTCCATAATTCTGGAATATAAGAGAATACATCCTGTTGCTCATTCCTCTGGAACCATGAAGTCTATAATGATGGTCTTCAGGAGAGTACAAAAGGTTGCTTGGAGTATTACTTTCCTGCCATGTCTGTCATTTATCAGAGAAGCCTTCAGGTGCCATAAATTTATTTCTCTAAGGATGTCTCTGAAATGTATAAACTTCAAGATTCTAAAAAAGTAAGGTAAGAAAAAGAAGATTACGGGTAATTTATAGAAAGAATAAAACAAAACAGCTGTGAACATGAAGATGAAGAGCAGTTTGTCAAGACTGCTGCAATTATTGTGAAGAACACATGAATATTATGTGATACTGTGTGTTAAGCTTAGTCTTTTAGATGACACGAGACTTGAACAGTTTGACAAAGAGTCTTAGATTATCTAAAAAAAAGTAAGTTAAAGTCTTCAAGTCTCATTTATAAGTGGAAGGGCTCTTTATGTCATGCTAGAGTATCTAGCTGTATGCTCAAATAAAACATGCAAGATTTCAACTGCAGATATTAAACAATAGTCGTAAAGTGAAAAATAGTATTGATGAGGTTACCTGTTCAGAGCAGAGGTTATCTGGTCTCCTTTAAGCTCCTGTGGGTCTTAAAAAATCTGCATTGTCTGAAATTGACTCAGGTGTTTACATGTGAAATGCCTGCAGGGAGGTGGGTGAATTGCAGCCAAGGGCCCTGTGCAGGCATTTGTTCCCCATGAGTAGCATCTGCCTGGGATGACCCTTTGTGCTTCCCACCACCTTAATTCTATGTAGAAGATTATGGAATTCTTGGGAAAGCAAGGTGAAATGTGATCATCTACATCAATATTTTTTTTCTTACAAGGGACAAGAGAACTTTCTGTCTTTATCTTGATTCACATGTAATAGACAAGTAGAAAAGACACTGGGAGATGCCCTGCCCAGCCTGGAAGAGCCATTTCGCCATCATTAAAACGCTGCTGTGAAATGAGGGAAGGCCAGTTTTGGGTCTCTGATCAGAGGTTGAGAAAAGTAATACATCCTTTAACAGAGCAACTTTACTTACTGTAGAATCTCTTTGTTTCTCCCTTTAGCTTTGAACAGGCTTTCCCATGTAAGATAAACTTACTGGCCTGCAAGTTTCTTGACATGGAAGTGAAAAATGTGAAAGTGGGTGCATTAAAAACTAAATGCAATTAATCAAAAAGTTCTTTTTGATGAATTGGCATTTTTCACTAATTAATACAAAAGGAACTGGGAAGACATAATTAGGTTTTATCAGAGATAAAATTACCAGGATCAGCAGCTGTATTGTGCCGGTGTTCCTGTCTTGTGTGTGCTGGTGCTGCTACTAGCATAGCTGTTGGCACAACACCAAGCAGATGTAACAATTACACTGTTAACAAAACTTTCTTTCTTCCTCTTTTCATTGCGACTATTAAACAATAGATACAAAGTTACATAATTTCAACCTAGTTATACATTTTTCTATATTTCTTTTCTAAATTGCTGTTTCAATTTGCTTCTTGAAATAACTGGATTTGCTGTGGGTGAGATGCTCACAACAAAGCATGCCAGTTTAGCTAAAGGCATTGTGGGACACATAGAATTTAGCATTATGCAATGTTTCTGTGTGGCAGGATCAGGATCAGAGGAAACCAGTGCTTCTGATAAGGAGAATTAACACACATCTCCAAAAAACTTGCATTGGAATGGAAATAGGTGATTGACAAGTGTGTGTTGAGTGCCCAGGTCCAGATGTCCCCATCATGGCTGCTCATGCCCAGAACTGAACTAAAGAAGTGACCCAGCAGAGATGAGCTGATCCTTTTTGCTTCCCTAGACTGCTTGTCTGGGGAACAACTCCTTTTGTCTTCTGCTCCTCCCCTCTAGGCACTTACTTTGATATATATTCTTTTTATTGGCCAAGTAAATTCAAAAAAGGGGAAGGGAAAAAAGAAAAAGAAAGAAATTCAAGTTGCTTAAAAAGTAAGAAAAATTATTATACAAGATGACAGGATAGGTATTAAATTTCACTTCAAAACTGGCAACTCTAAGGAGGCCATTACAGCATATCTGATATTTTTGACTAAGTTGTCATATTTACAGTATCTTTCTCATCAAAAAAGAAAATCATCTTGCCTTAGACTTGTTACAGTTTCACCAAAAGTAGCATGAAGGAGAGATGTTTTTCTTCTCATGCCTTGGGGCTCTGATTGTTATTTCATTAAAGCAGATTCCTGTCATTGCCTCTATGAAGAGAGGAACTGATCCTGGTTTTTATGTTGCTTCACTCCCCTTTTTAAAGCAGGAAAAAGCAAATTTGTGAAAGATAAAGAGCAGTCTAAGAAAACAAATCCTATTCAGAAATCTCCCAATTACTTAATTAATTTCTCAATTACACTAATTGAAAGGAACAATAATAAGAGATTGTGTATTTTCTGGCAATTGAAAGGAAGTGTTTAATTACTGCTTGTAAGTAAAATGACAGTTTAAAGCATTCTTGTAAGCAACAGTACTCTTTGGGGGGTAATTAGTGAAAAATAAATGGTAAACAGATGATAGCTTTTAGGCTAAACAAATCACTTCAGTTCCATCTCATGATAAAGAATTATAAAAATGAACTTAACATTAACATGCCATTCAGTAGGAATACTTAAATTTTATTTTGATCTGTGATTATAAACTGTTTCTTCTTTAAGTGCAAATATCTGTATGTTAAGTAAAGTAGTAGTAAAGAAAGCAGATTGTAGAAATATCTCTTGAGCCCTAATAAATTCAGCTTTCAGTGACTGTGGGATGCACAGGTGAGCTTATTACTTTGCCACTATCAAAATAAGATAATCAAATCTTTGATGCCATGTGTACTGCTTGATGTCTTTTCTGAACACAGATAGATTTCTGGTTATTTAAGAGCCATCTGGGCTTACTCATTTTTGAGTTATCATCATAGGTAATCATCATGTGACTTAAAGTTAGTGCTAACTTCAGATATGACCAAGTATTTGGTTAGAGAGTGTCCTTTGGTCCCTCAGTGGTCAGGTAAAAACTCAGCTGTCTCATGAACAGCCATTGTATGCCAGAGGACCACACATAAACAAGAGGTGTTTGTGAAATGGAAATAGCTTGTTTTTCCTGTGTGGCTGGGGAAACATGCAAGAGAGGGACAGAAATTGGAGTCTTGTCCCCATTTGAAGCATGGAGATATTTCAACATGCAAAACCTTCCTTTCTTTTCCTAATAATACCAGTCAAATAAAGGACGAAAAGGAGTATAAAAAGGATGAGCTATACAAACACCAGACTTAGAGTGACCCTTCAAGGGGCACAGCAGTATTTCCTGATTCCTGGTTGAATTTCCATTGGAGAGCAAGAGCCCCTATGGCCAAGTGCCTGAAAACTGGCGAAAACCCTCTAGCACGTATGAAGCAGCAGCCTAAAGATATTATTTTTAATATTAGGACAGAATGAACAAGCGTACTCCTGTACAGATGAAAAAACTGTTCTATGGAAGAGAATGAGCACTCAAAATCGGAAATGCATATTATCAGCTACTGAAGATCATGCATTTAAATGGCAGGTGAAATTGAACAGATACTGAGCTTAAACACTTTAGGAATATTTATCCAGAATTCTTTCTAGCCTGGGAAGATGTTCTTGGCCTTTCTCTCCTTTCTGTCCTCCATTAATCTAAAAATCATTCAGATTCTAACCCAAGGGCAGTTGATCCTTGTGTTTACATGAAGTGAGGTCCTTACAGTAATAAGGAATCCTCGTTAGTGAGGCAGGGTTCCCTTATGGCACAAGAGAGATGATCAGTGATTATGTTCTCCACTTTATTCTGGCTGCTGGTAGCTGAGCTCCAGGCTAGAGCCATCGGCACAGCTAGTAGAGAGCAGCAGACCCAGTCTATTACTGTGTGGCTTCTCAGCTGCCAGTCAAGGCACACAAACTGGTTTTGACTGTGAGCTGACAATGGCTGCAGTCAGATTACAGGCTTATTAAATAGCACAGTTTGCAGTATCAGACAGAGAGAAAGCCTGTAACCATCCTGCAGTGGCTACATACCCTGCCCAGATTCCCACAGTCAAACACTGGCAGGGCTGGAAATATGGTTGGCCATCTTTTTTGAGCAGGAATACCAGTTTTACTTCATTTACACCACTATGTGTCAGGAGTAATGCTTGTAGCTGATGACATGTTAATGAGTTAAAGAAGAATAAAATACCAGGTTCTCACAATAAATGTGAAAAGAAAAACTGTAAATTTGTTATGTAGCCATTAATAAATATTAGCTATACAATTCTCATTCCTTTCCCATTAATCTACAATGTAATGTCTTTAAAAATTATTTTAACATAGAGCCCAGTTAGGATGTTAGATTGGAAGTTCCTGCAAACGGAGAAAAGGATAGCCTGGTGTCTATGATTATCTAATATTGTTCAAATTCTTCCTGGGAGAAGCCTCAGGGTATTGTTTTTTCCTAGACATTTTTTTTTTTTTTACTTATACAGATTAGATTATTTGTTTAGCAAGCTGAAGCAATATCATGTGATATACAGACATCCAACTGTGCACTCAGTTAGGGAGTTGGCACTATTGAATACTGAGTTGAGATAATTTTAAAAGATTGTAAACAATCTAGTGTCTAATTTTTTCAAATGACTGAGTGAAAAAGCAAATTAATTCACTATTTTATATGAGAGAGAAAGATAGCATAGAAAGGGGAATATGCGCCATATGAAATGACACATTCTTTTTGGGGGAATAATGTAATTTTTATGTACCATTTAAATAGTATTGCATAATAGAATAGAATTTAATTGAAGCCATTTATAAAGTGTTTTAGCAAAGTAGGTGATCTTAAAGTGCACATTTTATTTCAAAATAGTATCTTTAAATTAAAATTATTTCATTCTGGGATCTTTGTACAGTACTTTGCAAATCTTATTCCTGTATTCCTAAAAATATATATTTTGCTGAATGATTGTTATTAAACAGCAATATTACTTCTTTTTCATATGGTGAAAACCTGTTTTCCTTTATAATTTTTCAGTAGTCACTCATTGCACTTGAACTTATCCTTCTGCGCAGAAAAAAATTCAACAAATGAAATCTAGATATGATGCTTAAAAATTAACTGCCTGTGAATTTTTGGTCAGATGAAACTTCAGTTTGTTTATTTTAGACATGTCTTCCTCAATGTAATTTGAGTGAAAAGTCAACACTCAGTTGAATGGCAAATGTAAATGTAGTAGACATTACCGTCAATTGTAAACTAGAATATTATTTTTATATGTTTAATATTTCACTAGAAAATGAAGTTTCCTGAATATTTATTAGTTTGTGTAGTTCCCTGATTGTTCACTTTTGAAGTCCACCATGCATTTGAATAATTTTAAGAGAGGAATAATACCTGTCATGCCTTTAATATGGTAAAGCTTCTCCTGTTCTGCAATTTGCAAATGTGTGCTCACCGTTCAGTTCAGTCCCTGTCCATACAGCTCATGCTATCTCCAGGCCTGAGCATTAGTGCTGCTTGGGAGGGAGGCAGATGTTTTTAACAAAAAATTTCCACAAGGCAAAATTTTCTATAAAAACCATTAACTTTTATACACTCCAAGGAAGTTATTTTTCCATTAAAAATAAACAAATCTACAAACAAACAAACAAAAAACCTGCAACAAAACTCCAACATGATGTTATTTTACCTTATAACATTTTGCATTTTGTTTTGGGTAGCTTCAATATTATACTGTATTTGGCTATACAGTTGTTGCAAATGCCATCCCTCCTGTTCTATATCACGGGGTCCCTGTTGAACCTCCCCTCTTTTCCTCAAAATTCATCTGTCTGGTAACTCCTGCAGAGAAATGAGGGACTTAAATCTCCACGAATATGCAAATTGTTAACTGAGTATTTATGTGCTTTGAAACAATTTCCAGGGCCTCTTCACCCACCTTCCCCCTGGTCCTTCTGAAAATCAGAAAGATTTTCTCCCTTTTCTTCACTGGAAAGTAAATAAAAATCTGTAATCAGAAAATAAAACCTTGAGCTCAGCTTAGTGAAGGACAAGAAGTGAGTCAAAGCTCCTCAGTTCCTTCAGTTTGTTTCAAGGCCTTACAGCACAATAGCAGAGACAAAAAGGACTTTGATATCAATAACTTCTGAAGTGTAAAGCCAGTGAGCTGTTAGAGGGATTAAAAAGTACTGGAAAAGTGTTTTTTAATGTTTTAAACTGTGTTTGTAGAATCAAGCTAGCACAAAAAAGCTATTAGAATACTATAAAAGTATTTAGGCTGCCCATTTTATTGAATGTTTGCTTGAAAACATATTAAGATCAGCTGGTTTTTTAAATGCTCGGTAACTGTCAGTCACCTGAATCATGGGTTTAATCAGAATGAAAACTTTTTATGTACATTTATGTATTAGGATGTACAGGATGTTTCTGGGATCTCTTCTGTATAGATACTTGCCATGTAGATCAAAACATGTCACCTACACAAAACTGAAGGCCTTATTCTTCTCTCTGCAAAGCAAATCTGGTGAAGGACAGCAATTTTCATTGCTATCATGTGTGCTACTGCCAGTATACACCCCAGTTTGATTATTTTGGCCCAATTGCAAGTTTTTGAGATCCGATCTGGAGTGAGAAGACATAGTCTCAACCTTTCCCAAGGGAGTTTCAGGTTGGACTTCAAGAGAAATTTCTTCACAAAAGAGGTGATTAAACATTGGAATGGACTGGTGCCCAAGGAGGTGGTGGATTCACTGTCTCTGGAGGTGTTTAAGGATGTGGCACTCATTGCCAGGGTGTGATTGACATTGTGGTGTTCAGTCATAGGTTGGATTTGATGATCCCAGAGGTCTTTTCCAACCTAATTGATTTGTGATTCTGTGGTAGAAAAATATCTAAAGGCATGGTAGACCATTAGGCTTGTGCTAAACAATGATTTGGCAGTTAGAAAGGTTGGCTAGGGTGGTATAAAGCTAATTTTACAGAAAGATGAAAATAGAATGAGCTGAGTTTTAAGAGATGAAATAATAGTAATAAGATGAAATTCAGAAACTCAAAATTCAGGACTCAGATACTAGTACAAGCTGCTGTTACAAACGGGGAGATGAAGAGCCCAGTAACTGTAAGTGGCAAGGAGAAAATGAGAAATCTGAGTGCTGAAGCTGCTCATAAAATGGCTGCAAACAGCTTTTTCAATGTGTCTTGGTTTTCCAATAGATGAGAAAGAAATCAGACTGAACTACAAATTGGTGATACATCCTCTAAAGTATTATGTACTATTCTAGTAATTGCAGTTGGATAAAGATGAACTCAAACTAGAACAGATGAAAAAGAGGGCCAGTTCTGAACAAAAATGCTCTGGTGTGAGCAAAAATGCTGTGATCTGAACAAAAGGCAGAATCAGCTACTTACATGATGCTGGGGAGAGACACAATTTGCTATAAACACTCCAGAGATATATACCAAGAGACAGAATCTTTTGCAACTGCTAGATAATTTTGTACTAACATTAGCTGATTTAAGCTGCATCTGAATATGTTTAGACTAAAATTTAAAATAAGATTCAGAACTATATAAAAGACCACTGAGCTTCTTGAAACAGTATGTTTTTTACTTAGAAAGGCTTAATCTTGATCAAATTCCCCCTTCTTATCTTTCTACTCCTTCTCAGTGAGTTAAATCTTCTGCTTTTTAATGATGTGTAGATTTTTCTTTCATACGTTGTATGCAAGTATTTTCAAACCATTTTAAGAGTATGGATGGATATGTTGCATCTAAATTGTAGGACAGGACTTCCTTGATTCAGTAGAAGGACTTAACAAATGGTCTTTGCTTTCTATTACATTTGCAATCAGTATATAGGATTTTTTTTCCTCCACATTTCATTGCACTTTTTATTTGCAAAGATATAGCTTTGACTGGCTATAAATCTTAATAAAATGCTATTTGTAGTTGCTTAGATTTTTGGGGGATACTTTCTTAGAAGTGAGGCTCTATTGCCAAGGACAAAATTATTGTATGAAGTGCAAAAGTCCTATTGTTCAAGCTGGACTTTCAACTGATGGTGTAGGGGACAAAGTTCTTTGAAAAACTAGCCAGTTATGGAAGTTGTTGAGTGCTGACATTTTGGAAAAATCTGACTTTGGCACTTTTGCTTGAAAGGTATTCAGGTCGTTTAGGTGGGACCAGTTCCAGGCACATGAAGGTAAATAGTTTCATGTTTTTTAATTGATATTATTAATGTCTTTCAAATATTTATGTCATTTATTGTATCAAGGACAGAATGCTGAGCTGTAAAGTTTATTAGGACTCCAACAAATTTTTCAGCTAAAAAGATCAACTAGTTAGTTACGAAACTTTTTGAAGAAAGGATGTGGTAGGCTCAACATATATACTAAAATATCTTGTGAAAGATCAACATTAAGGTTCTGTTCTGTTTGTTCCACTGGAATTTTTTTCTGTGTTGTGATTTAACAT
Organism: Taeniopygia guttata; assembly: GCF_048771995.1. NCBI lineage: Eukaryota > Metazoa > Chordata > Aves > Passeriformes > Estrildidae > Taeniopygia > Taeniopygia guttata. The sequence goes on along the minus strand of NC_133063.1, from coordinate 52,666,949 downwards.
TATATTAATGTTAAAATATTTTCCCTGTGTCAGTTGCAAATTGTTGTGCACAGTATGTCCTTCCTCTCCTTTGCCTTTTTCCGTACCTATTTTTTTAAGGGTAACTGTACTTTCCTAAGCCATTCTATCATGGACCCCATATAACTGATGTCATACTCTTCACCTTTTGCTGGAGGAGCCCAGTAGCAGAATTTTGCTAAATACAAAGAAGCCATGAATAAAATTATATCTGAAACAGCATGATTCAAATATTACTGTGTGGTGTTTTGCATTAAAATCTGTGGAATGTTACTTTGAAACTTTGAAATCCACTTAGCTGTTTCTATTCAGCAATTTTGTAGCATATATGGACATTTTCATTTCAATGATGAATAAAAACCTATATAAAGTTATGAAACTATGGCAGTTCAATATATAAATCACATTAATATATGCATTCATTTTAGGACAAACAATCAAAAATTCATTAAAAAAAAAAAAAAAACATAGTTGTTGAGTGGTCTGCAACATAGTACTTACTCCATTCAAAGGTATTGAGAAGACGAGGAATACATATTTTTAACACTTATGGCACATCCCTTTAGATGTGCACACATTCCTTACTAAATAGACTTTCCTGGAAAATCAAGTGCTACCTGCAGGAGCAAGAATGGAAAGGAAATTAGAAATTAAAAAGCAGGGGCTTAGGGGTTTAGGAGAGTCTTTTGTGTTTGAATGTAGCCTGGCACTTTTCATGTGACGTACAAAAAGCCAGAAATAGAAGAAAAAAAAAAAGGAAGTAAATCTTGAGAGGGCTTACTGTGGCTCTGAAAGTTTTTTTACACAAATGCTATAAATAATTGAAGGTGTTTTTATGAATGGATTAAGACATCTATTTTCAGAATAAGCCAAAGCAAACAAGGATAAAAAAGCCCAAAAAAAGTAGCAAAAGTCCCACCCCATAACAAAAGAGCAAGCAAATCAAAATTTTAAGTCTAGAGGGGAAAAGATAGAGGATGTAGTGTAATGAGAAGAGTTATTAGAAAGAAATTGTTTTTATCACATATAAAAATGCAGGTTCAAATATGGATAGATCAGGATTGGTTACAGACATTTTAAATAAGATTAAAAGATCCTTTTTTAACAAAATTTAACTTTACCGACAGTTTCGTCCACTTCAGATCTAAAATTTTATTTAGAAAAATCAAGAAGCTACTGAATTATCATATTTTTAAGGGATTTAAAACACTAATGAAAATTTTAAAATCTTTTTTACATCTTTTAACTTTCCCAGAAGATATTAAAGTTCTCTTAAAGCCATTTGCATTTTTGTAATATATAAAGACAGCTCGAGGAATAAAGCCTAGTGTAACTACATTAAAGTGAAAAATACCTTTATTTCTAACCTTTATTGATATCTGTGGTCTGATACTGATATCTGATATCTCTATTCACAATGAAAATGCACTTCAATATTAATTTAGACAAATTCCCGGTTTACTAAATAAAATTAACAAGACCATATTAATCCTGCTCTTTTTATGTCTTCATTTCAGCACTTTTTTTTTTTACAATTGGGCATGTGACACACCACTGTGGTAACTAATCTGGAATACCCACAGTATTGCCAGTAACATTTAGGAGGCTGACAATGTGAACTTACTTTTCTGACGAATTGAAAAAGTAATTATTTCTTGTGCTAAGTTAATGTAAGATATCAGTTCCTGGACAACAATGTTAAAAGTTTTGAGGTAACGCTACGTGTGAAGAGAATGTCAGGAAGGGAGTAGTAGAACAGTGAATGATAGAGAAAATGAGCCAAAATCACACACTGAGAATATCAGGAAAATATTGATTAAAGAGGTAGTGACAGTATATTACCCACTCACAGGCTCAGCTCTTTAGATATAGAAGGATCTTGATATTATATTAAATGGTTACAAACTTCTGGGAATTGTGGAAAGCTAAAGTTAAGAAACTTCTTCATAGATTTTTAAAGAAAATGGTAGTAATATTTATCTGTGCCTATATTCTATATATTACTAATTTGAAAACAGTTGGAGACATGCCAGTGATAAGCAGTACATTCCTACTTGTTTTATTTTTTTTTCTTTTTCCCTGAAAGTCTCATGTGTAAGCATAAATCTTGTTAAAGAAAATAGCTTGCTGGTGCAGGAGAAAGTCCCCATTCAAATAACAGCACTAATGAAAGGCAGCAGTGGAAATTGCTGCCCAAGCAATTTCCTTGTAGCTTGAATTTTCTCTATTTCAAGGTCATTCTGATGTAAAAATCTTCAGCAGCTTGCTTGCAATATACATCAGAATGAATGTGTTTATTTTATTAGCAAGGATTATTCATTATTAGTGTTACTTAAGCACATTTGTGTGTGAATAAGATTGTGTAGAGGGAGCAGCCTCTGTTGTAGGGGCCATAGTTATGATGTCTGATTCTAACCCACAACGTATGGATAAATTTCTTATCAGAAACCAATGTCAGGCATGCAAATTTAAATCACACATCTAAAGGATGTGGGTGAAAAATTGTTAGTGCAGAGGAGCAAAATGACTGTGCAGGGGTTAAATTACTCTAACATATTCATCATACATTGTTAAATAGTCCCATGTAAAATTACTTTCCCTGTAATTTTGGAATGTATGTTGTACACATGGCCTCATCTAATCTTTTGCCACTTTGCAAAGCAAAAGCTAATTTCAATTCCAGAAGACAGAACAGTCTTCAATTATATAAGTTAAAGGATAGGTGCTGCAGTTCATAAAAAGGGCATGTACATGATACAGTTATTCTATAATTGTTATAATTGCTTAATTGTTCTACAGACGTGCCAATCCTAATTAGGACTTCACTGGCTTTTTCACTGGAAATAGTTTAGATTTCTTAATTAAGTAAGAAATAACTAATAAAAAATAAATAAAGACTGTTTATATCTGTGAATCAAGTTTCTGACAAGCTTTAACTCTCCTTTCAGCCTGAGATGGGATTTATCCTTCTCTGCCTCAGTGCCTTATCCTTTTCAGCTGAGACAAGGACGGGGGCTCTGAGAGGCAAAAATCTTATTCTGGTGGATTTGTCCATTTGCACTTTAGACAACTTGTCCATTCTGTGGGTCTTAGATTATTATGTAGTTTAGTACACTACGAGTATGCTGATTTGGGACATCATTTTCTGAAAATTATGCTATTCAAAACTGCTTCTGAAAAAGGGAAGCAAAAACAAAACAAAACAAAACAAAACAAAAACAAATCCCCAGAATATAGGACAGAGGACTAGTTAAAAACAAATAAACAAACAAAAAAAAAACCAAAACAGAAGTGCAGGGTAAATGAAGTGAGCTTAGTCTCCGGGATCCTGGTATCTTTTTCTTCACTGTTTTCTTCTTCCTGATTCCCCACCTATTTTTCTAGTTTACCTCTCTCTTCTCTTCATCCCTCATGAGGAATGTTTTCTATTTAATTTTCGCCACAGGTTTTAACTTTATAAACATACACAACATTAATATGTTGCTTAGCAATACAGCATAGCCAGTTTCTAAAATTTCACAACTTCAGCTCTTCCTGAATGCAGTGCTACGGACTAAACATTGTGTACAGGTTTCCTGTCTGCTGCATGAGCTAAAACTTGTGTTGTTGTATTTTTGAATTTAGAAGACATATGAGAAGTATGAGGGTTTGGCTTCTAAAACCTATATATTCGTGTGGATATTAGTATTGCTGCTAAAGGTAGTTTCTGTAATTTATAGATATGCTATCATGTGAGTAATATTGCATTAATTCATATATCTGTGAAAAAAATGTTATCTTTCTAGAATATGTAGAGCTTAAGTGGACATTCAGGTGAATGAATTTGTATTTTAGATAGCAAAAATTTAAGGCTTTTTTCTAATTCGCCTTTTTTTTTTTTTTTTTTTTTTTTTTTTTTATCCTGACAGTACAAACAAGTGGAACAGTACATGTCATTTCACAAGTTACCTGCTGAAATGCGCCAGAAGATCCATGATTACTATGAGCATCGCTACCAAGGCAAGATCTTTGATGAAGAAAATATTTTGAATGAGCTCAATGATCCTCTCAGGGAGGTAAGATTAAAATATTTGAATAGCTCTTCATGCTAGGAAAAAATTTCTTGTCTTTGCTGTTCCTGTGTTGAAATGCTCTTTACCTTCTATAAAATTTCATCTTCTTTACCATAGTCATGGGTGACCAGGATAACTAAATTTATACTAGGTTGACACAAGAAATGAGATCTACACTTTATTCAGGAATCTGTCAATCACTGCCACACAAGGATGTCAAAGGATAAAATCCTACCAAAGAGTAAAACCACGCCCTATTGTTGACTGAAATTCCCATTTTTCTGCCACTTTTTAAAACAGAGATCAGATGGACTAAAATAATCTTAGGTGAAATCCTTTCTCTACTCCCCCTACTTGTTAGCCATACATCTATACAGATAAAACCACTGAAAGTCACCACAAAGTGACTTTGCTTCATTTTCTAAAGTAGCATTGTTGGTAAAAGTGGTTTTAACTTGAGATGAGGAAGCTGGAATATTACATATACAAGCCATTAAAAAAATCTCTTTTGTTGAAACTGTAGTCTTTATTCCAGTTTTAGGGCTTATGCTTTGCTATGTTATGTGATGTGTGGAAGCAGTTGGAATTTTCTTTGCTGATGTGGGACAAGGTGGCATCTTGTGGTAGCAGAAGTAGCTGCTTAATGGGAATATAAATCAGACAGTCTTCTGTTGGGCTGTGCTCATGCCTGACCTCCTCAAGGATATTGGCTGATATCCGCTACTGAAAGAAGAGGGAAAAAGCCCAGAGAAGAAGCAAGTTGAAAAACTCAGAGGAAAGAGAGCATAAAGAGGGAAAAGAGAAAGGAAACAAGAAAAGTAAGGGTGGAGCAGTCTGGTATGTGATGAAATCTGTGTGATTTTCAGTGCTACCAAGTAATGCCTTGTAATAGCTTCTGCTTTTGGAGGAGTGGTGCTGGTTATGCGTCCTTACATATGTACATATATATGGCTGTGTATAATGTCTATATAACATCCAACAGAGAACATCATGACACCTGTACTTTTGGAAAGATAGATGAAGATTGGTCAGGGTTTTCTTCAGGTTTTGAGGGATAAAGGGAGAATAGAGGTCTGTGGTGGATTTTCTGTACTACTGAATGCTGCACTCTGCTGGGAGGAGAAAACATGTCATATAGTCCATTGCCAAAATCAATCAAGTTCCATATTTAAAATAGTCATAAAGAAACAAAGCCTTGCCAAACCACAGTTTATTCACATCTCTGTTGTGAAAGTTTGTAGTAGTCCCTCCTACAAACTGCCAAGTGGTAATGGTGAGTGCTGCCCAAAATTGTTGGTCTTTGCTAGATGCTTGAAGTCAAAATCAGACCAAATCATGATTGTTCTAACAATTTAATAGCCCACGATTAAGTTCCAGATCCTGAACCTACTTAATTCCCTCACATAGGTGTAATCTGAGGTCTTCCTTTATATTTAGAGTTTGTGTTTTGGAATGCAGGTAGAGGGACCTAGCTTCTGCATTGCTACTGCCTGTTTATGCTGTGGCTCCCCTCAGTAGCTTTTGAAATACCAAGAGGAGAATGTACTACAAGAATCTGCCTTGTGGGACAGGAAAAGTGTGGGAACTATCCCTAGACTACTGTGAGAGTAAAAACATGAATCTCAGCCAATATGGAGCCTGTGTTTTGTTAAGAGAACAGAAGCATGTACCTAAACTGACAGCAGAAACAGTTTCATCTGTTTCCACTTCTAAGGAAAGCATTTCTCCAAAAGTAAAGCCTGGTACCCTTCCATTGCAAAATACTATTTTACTAACAGCAAGTTGCAGTTGTGGCACCCCTAATTACTTGTGTTTTCAGTTTTTCTTGCCTCCGTTTTTGTTTCCTTCCTTCCACTCTCTCTCTTCTATCCCTGTCCCCTTCCCCTCCTTTTTATCTAACAGCTTAGAAGCAGAAAGGCAAATATGGTCAACCATAAAAAACAAAAAGCACTTCTGGTGAGAGATCAAGCATGTAAAATTTCAAAAATTAATAAGCCCCTAAAAACATGAAAGAATAATAGAATTTTGTGGAAGGAATGGCTTCTGATTTTGCTATGGTTATGCTGTACTTAGCAGGTCTTCTTTGTTCTCTCTATTGTACAACAAAAAATTAGCTACAATCAGGTTGCACATTGCCTTGCTGATAATGCAGTAGAGTTCCAGAGAAAGGTCAAAAAGAGAAAAGAGAAAAAATAATAACTGGCCACTGGCAGTGCCAGAACAGGTTTCTTAATGAATTTGTCCAAATTTTCATGGCCGCTTATTAACTGTGACCTGAAAACATCACTTAGGTATTTTGCTTGGTTAATAATTTCAGATTCTGTTTTAGCTACCACTTCAGTATGTGCAGCTTAGTAGTGCAGGTGGTATCTTTTTGATGAAAATAATAGATAATAAACTGGAGTCTTTTAAAGGTGGAACATAGTTGTTCATATATTGGATGGGTTTTACCATCTTACATGCCATTAACTGCACAAGGCTATAATAGGTAATAGTACAAAATACCCTGGCTGCATCATTGAAAATTAAATATTTAGTGCATTTCTTAAGTTTTTAATTAATCCTACATTTGATTATACTTGGAATTTAGAGTAAACATTATATATATATGTGTGTGTGTGTGTGTGTGTGTGTGTGTGTGTGTGTGTGTGTGTGTATCTGTATCTGTATGTATATATATATAAAAGTATGTCTCCACAGGACATACTTCTCTTGATGGAAGTAGTTTCTGATGAAGATATTAAGCTGAAACCATTATCTCTTCACTTGGAGTAAGCAGAACAAAAGAAACCATACTAATTGCTGAGTAATTATAGCATCATAAAATGTTATGAAAAAATTACAGGGTTTTCTCTACTTCTTGTTCTCATCCATTCAAATCTACTGTATTGGCTGAAATTCTCCATAGCTATGCTTTCTTTAAGAGTGATGACCTTCTTTTTGGTCCATGTTTCAAAATTTTGGGGTTTTTTTAGCAAGAAAGTAATTATGCTTGATATACATATGATCATTCAACCATTAAAAATATCTAAAGTACTAATAGAATAATAGAATAATAGAATAATAGAATTAGCAGCAAAAATCTGGTGTAAAAATAATTCTTACATAATAAGTACTAGTAATAAACCTGTATATGCTTATAGAATCTAGAATCATAGCATATACTGAGTTGGAAGGGACTCATTGAGTCCAACCCCTGTCCCTGCACAGCACCATCCCTAGGAGTCACACCCTGTGCCTGAGAGCATTGTCCAAACACTTCTTGAGGTCTGTCAGGCTGGTGCTGCGACTGCTGCCCTGGGGAGCTGCTCCAGTGCCCAACCACCCTCTGGGTGAAAAACTTTTTTCAGATGTCCAACTTAAACCTTCCCCGATTCAGCTTCAGGCCGTTCCCACGGGTCCTGTCACTGTCACCACAGAGCAGAGATCAGTGTCTGCTCTTCCTCTTCCCCTCACAGGGAAGTTGTAACTGCAGTGAGGTGTCCCCTCAGTCTCCTCCAGGCTGAACAGACCAAGTGAGCTCAGCTACTCCTATTCAGCTTCCCCTCAAGGCCCTTCTCCATCCTTGTTATCCTCCTCTAATAGTTCAATGTCTTTTTTATACTCTCACCCAAAACAGCACACAGGACTCAAGGTGAGGTCACACCAGTGCAGAGCAGGGCAATAATCTGCCTTGATAGCAGAGGTTAAGATATTCTTTGTAAAAGAGGATGGATGTTAATTCAGTGATCTTCTGAACATTATGTATGGAATATTCATAGTAGACCTGAATGATTAAAATAATTAAAATCTGAGAAAATATTTGATACATGTGTGTGAGTGCCTAGCTTGATTGGATAGTAGAAATAGAGTCATGCTTATTGTGAGGAATTAACTAAGACTTCATAAAAAAAAGGGAAAAGGGAATCCTGAACCTTTTTAAACTGTACAAGGCTCCGTCTATGTGCTTAAAGTTGAGTAACACAAGTGCTTGCTGACCTGTATTCTTCAAGGATCATCTAGTATTAACAAAGAGATTGCATTTGATGATTGGGAACTAAAGCTACATTTATAATACTGAAAAGCTCTATATTCTCCCCTGTTTTGTTAATTGCCCAATTTGGGTTTATTAATCCACTAGGAATGCAATTAATTGAATATACTCAGCTCCACACACTCCAACTGAATTAACCATAAATTGCAACATGTTATGTGCATACCTGCTTGTAAGGACACATGCTCTCTGACAAAAATAAAGGATAAGTGTCTCCTTTCATTAAATTCAGAAATTTCACTTGAACTGAAAGCGTATTCCCTTTTCCACAGACACACTTATCTGATAATAAATGTCCAGTCTTCTCAAGAACAGGATAATCAAGAGACTCCTGGCAGTTACAATTTACGTAGAGATGAAATTTTGTTAGATGCCATGCAGTGTTGGATTCATCCAACATATCTGTCTCTCCATAAAAGTTCTGCAACAAGTCTAAGATAATAATCAGGCTCTCTCTGCACACACCACCCACACACACATGCTCTCATGGTAAAGAAAACCTAGCTGACTAGCTTGGAAAAAAGACTGCATTTTCTAACAGCAGTTGACATGTTAAATAAATTCGTTCCTTAATAGCATTTGCAATTAAATGTCTCTCTTCCTCATTTTTTGAGGTAGTGATTAGAAAAAATTAGCATGTTGTCCTTGTATAAATATCATCTCTAGCTCTTCAGCAGGCAGAGCTATTAAACTAAACATTTTTAAACTTGTAATTCTTACCACCTACAAGGCTTGAACACCCTTTGGCCTCAGAAGGCCTTAATCCCAAAAGTGTTCTTCATAACAGTCATGACATGAAATGGAGACACTACAGACAAGAAGTTAAAAAAAAAAAAACAGAGCAAAAGCCACGTGCACCTGAGAAATGCATTCCAAAGGAACACCTGAATTATAAAAGTACATATTCATTGCTAGTTCCATCTTGTAACTGAGTATAAGTCAAAGTAACTCAGCTCTGGCCCTTATTTAAGCCATCAGTCTCGACAGCAGTGGCTGTGGGTGCATGCCCATGAAAGAACAAGAACAGGGAAAGTATGGTGTGTCCCTTAATGACTCTCCTAGAACCACAGTATTTTCAGGTGGAGTGGTATTCTGAGACTGATGTGATTTGAGTACTGGGTAATCCTTAAAACACATCTCTTGCAATTACTTATTTGCATTCTTTTTTCAAAGTACTCTCTGCAACTACACCACCTTGGTGCAACTACACCAAAGAGCACAGATCTCACACCTGCATAAGAAACCACTACCTTATTTTGGGATTGAAAACAGCTCCAAATGTTTTTTGGTTTTGATGGCCATTAATTCTTGTAGCAAAAATTATACAGTACAGTCAATTTTGGCTGGCTCCTTGCATGCCAGTCACGATTTTATAGGTATAGGATTACATCCTTAAGCTGTATTTTTTTTAATGTTAATTCTTTCTTGCATAGAAGCTGGATCATTCTTTTTACCATTTGAATTTTTTTTTTCCCCTGGGTCTACTATAATTTTGTAGAAGTGAAACTACCAGGTCTGCAGCAAGAATATTGATGCTATAATCATGCAAATAATTCCTAATGTTGATTTGCTTTTTAATCACTATCAAGCATTGAGTTTACTTTTTCTTTTAAATTGTAATGGTAAAAATTAACTGTAAGTGGTAATAAATACAATATTCCATGTATTTATTTAGGTGTATCACTTAATATTGCTCCCCACCAGTAACTTCCAACCAGAGCATAAGAAGCTTCTTAAAATTTTTTTTTTAAACAAGCTTTCCACCTTTACATGGTGCTGTTTCTGGAACTGAGCAGATTTTTGTGACGTCCTTGACCTTTGTTGTTCCCATAGGGATAGTGAATGTAGGTACATTGCAGTACCTATGACAGCCAAATGAGTCAGTTGTAAGGTTCCGAGAAGCCTCTTAGTGATGCATGAGGAGTGGCATTTTGTGACAGTTCTTGTAAGAAAAGTACTCTCACAATAAAGTGAAGGAAAGCTTCCATTACTGAATTTATAATTTATATTGTATCTGAGTGAAAATTGGACTCAAACCAGATGGCTTGGTACTTGTAAACAAATTAGGTATTTTTGTAGAGAAGTATTTTGTGTGTTTAAAATCAGTTTTAAAATTAGCAATTTGGTAACCTTGATGTTCTTTCTTAATTGCTGTCCTTCTCCTTTTCCCTATTAAAATGTATCTCATTTTTAAATATCTTTCTTTTTATTTAGTATTTCTCTTTAGAAATCACTAAGCAATGTATTCTTACTTAGACTATACAATAGCCCTGTGCACAAAAGATGAAGCATCTCCAGAGTAATGATATAAGACCAAAATGGGGTGTGATTAGATTACAGAATGCTTCGATCCTTTTTAGTAGTGCAGTCATTATTATTATGGGCTATGGACTTTCAAACATTAAAATAATGGTAGAAAATCTTGGTGGTTTTTTTTTTTTTTTAATTAAAACACAATAAAGTATCATTGAAGTATTTGTATTTGGAGAATTGGATTCCATAACAATTTATGTCCATAAATTTATCTCATAAAAGACAAGTAACTAGTTCACTGCAATCCACTGTACCTTTCTGCATTTTAATATGCAGTGATCCTTAATATGAAGCTTAAAGACAGGAACTAAGAAAAATGTATTCTTATTATAGATGTTGTCACATTGGAAGCCAAGTAGGTATCTCCTTATCTTTAACTAGTGAATTAAAGGGTTTTTTTCTTTGTTTCTTTGTTTTTCTCAGAGGCAGAGATAAAGCAAAATTGTAGTTCACATTCTGGATTACTGAATCATGAGTAAATTATGCAGCATGTCAGTCTTGAGGAATAAATGCTGATATACCACAGCATGATTTATTTGGCTAATGCTGAAAAAGAAAATTGGTGTGTTTCAAATATCTGTGTACATTGTGTCTAAATTACAGTCCGAGTATACAAGACTGAAATAAATGTTCTTAGAAGGAATTGTAATGAAGTTTCTGAAATTGAATATAGTAGCAAATGGCCATTTTAATGGAGATGGGAATGAGCAGACAATCACCAGGTGATTGGATTATTGTGTTTTAAGATGATTTTCCTCCACAGGTGTGACATGGTAACAAATGATGGCTGTTTTCAAGGCTGTTTTCCCAGGACCTAAGACAATGTGGTTTGATTTGATGAGCTCTGGGGAGTGTTTGCCCTTTGATGTATGCACATTCACAGTGTATATGCTGTGGCAAAATTGTCAACCACTTCCATTGCTGTTCCACATGTTCAGAAACTTTGATCACAGTCCTATCTGTGCTTGACATGCTTTGTTAGCAAATCCATCCTGAGCTGAGACATGCTTTGACAAGTCCCAGATCTAACTGCTTCTGATAGTACAGATAATAATACACCAGTACTTCTCAGTAGTTATGATTTTGAATAGTCATGTTACTGCACATACAAGATTCCTTTGTTGTAATTGTTTAATAAGTATTTCAAACATGACAGTTCTTTCATGAGCTCTGCAAATATACTAATCCAAATAAATGACCAAATCTTAGTGCAGTAGTTGTCTTTCATATAAAGCAAGGCAAGGTTTTGATAAAAGTTTCAAACTACTTAGATGCAAATGAGATGCTGTGAGAGAGGTAAAATCCTGTTACAGAAAAGTAAATCCAGTCTGTGCATGCTCCTGTTGGAAGTGCTATTCAGGCATCTGAAGACCAGATTCAGAAAAGTTTTTGTGGGCACCAAATCCAGGGCAATAAGAGAATAGCAGCTGTCCTGCAAAGACTAAATTCACCCACTGCCTTGTTCTGCCCAAGACCATGCTTCCAAGTGTCTGTCATGTCTCAGTTTTTAACAGGCCAAAGAATTGCTCAGCTGAGGTGGTGCTTGGGGCAGTGGATGAAAACAGTCAAGCACTTTCTTTTAATCTCCATGTAGTTGCTGGTGAAAGCCAAGAGAAGTTGCTATAAATTGGTGCCTACCACAACATGTTCATTTCTATCAGATCTAAACATGCTATTGCAATCAGAGATAGCATTGCTGATTTTTAGGAGATTCAAAATAATAATAGTAACGTATTTCAGATAGTTCCTGAGTTAGTTCTTCTTATGTAAACACATTCTTTTAATACCATGCTTGCTTTGGCTTGATAGGTGTTCTTTTTGGTAGGATGTGGAAAATTTTGGTTTATTTAGCTAAAACCTAATGATCTTCAGTCCTAATCTCTGAATTGTGACTATAAATCCATTACAGTAAAAGAGCGGAATTTAAAATTTGTTCCTCTGAACATTTTAGAGAATAACTGAAGCTAAATTAAAAATAAGTAAATTAAAATTCTTGATGCAGAGCTGGAAATTACATCTTTTCTCTTAAGTCAAGATTAGGAGATGCGGGATCTGGCACCCTTGTACTCCACAGTTCTCTATCTCTTCTTCATCGACTTCTGCAATAAAAAGTCATAGTATTCTATAATGAAAGCATGGGAAGGGGAAGGGGGAAAGCAGAGGGCAGGATGCATCCAGGACTCCAGTAGAAAATATATTTCAAACAAGACAGGGATGCAGAGCATAGACATGCTCACATGTCTGTAAATCCCATTAATGGAGTTGGGTGAAAGTGAACATATTTTCTTTGAGTTTTCATTGTGGAATCTAAATTCAGAGAGCAGGCTAAAGGCTTTTGAAGCACATTTGTTTGGAACCAGTAAAAATACTGTGGGGGGCATGTAATACAAAAGGTACTATGTTGAGGGGGCAACCTTTTAATGTGCCACTGTCCATGAAAGTCACCACAAATAAAGATTAGAGTTGTGACTCACCTCCAGCAAGAGGAAATAAATACAACATGAACTGTTTGATGCAGAAGCAAATGCATGTGCCTATTTTTATGCACTCAGTTGCACATTATGGTAGTAACAGCATACAGAAGGGTATACAGCACTTCCCATGCATAAATCTGTGGCTACTTTTATAACCATGTGATCTCAAAGGCAAAGACAAGGAGAACAAAAAACAACAGAGCACCAGATCTGTTCTGAAGGCACATTTATGAACTTAATTTCCTGTTGATATGCCAATTATTTAGGAAGGTTAACCTAGTTAAAGCTGTGGGAAATAATCCAAGTTAAATTTTGTACCTCAAGGTAATGATAAATCATTGTTTTAGTTCCATCCTAGTGCTACTTGAGCAAAAAAATTGTACATTACTTTGAAAGCTACACAAAACTCTGCCTAATCTGTACTTTTGTATTGTAACTGTTATTTAGAAGATGCTATAAGTAAATTATTAAAATATTTTCGCCTGTAATTTTACTGTGGGTAAGTCAATTTTGAAATACTGAAACTTTTTTGGTATGTGAAAAATTTGGACTCTCCTTTGCAGGTCTGAAAAAATCTTTTGAAAATCTAATCTCTTTTGATGAATAATTTTTGTGTAAGGGATTAAAATGCAAATGGAATTAAAAATTTCAAAATTATTACAAATAGACAGATAATGAAATATAACATAGATATGGATGCACAAGGTGTTGAATTACACTTGTTTCATTTAAAGATAAGTGTCTAAAACTGAAAGAACTTAATAGATACTTCTAGTGATTAATGGGAGTCTCAGAGATGAGAGAAATTAAAAGCTGGAGCAAAATACTGTGTCTGACACTTTGAGTAGAGGTACAGACTTCCTGGTAGCTCCTGGACTGAGTTCAAGGCAATATTTTTATCTGTCCCCACCGCCTCTTTCACAATATCTTTGCACAGTGTTGGCTCAGTAGTAGTAGTGGATCTTAAGCCAGCTTTGGTAGTAGTAGAGTCCTGACAGGCAAGGAGGCCCCTGGAAAGGATTTTAATCTCCTAGGTTGTTCTGTGGAGTCTATGTTAATTTTCTTCTCAATAAATCCATTTTCCTTTTCCCTCACTTGTGAAAAGCAAAAGAATTCTGTGCTTGGTGGAAAGGATACAAATGAGGTGCCCTAAAACATGAACTGTTTTCATGTAAGTTTATGAACTGATCATTGCATGATTGTGCACTCACTGAAGCAATGGGATGACTGTTACATGACTAAAATATTCTGTGGATAAAATGAACACCTTGTGGTAAACATATCAATTTAAAGAAAAGCCACATTCTTTGTAATTAGCAGTTTCACTTTAGCCTGTAGGGCCGTCATTAGATCACTGTGCAACTGAAAACTATTATTTTTGTGATCTCATGATTATCCCTTACATGTATTAAAAAATTAAGTTTACTTCATAGTGAGGATTTTTTCTTTCTACTAAATTGAAAATCAGGAAGCAACAATGTATCTGTGTCTGTCAAAAAAGTAAGAAAATATCAGAATTATTGACAAACATTTGAAAAATTTGCATTATTTCATGGGAGTTGTAAGAGATGATTTGGGAAATGCAGGTAATATGGATATCCACAGTTTCCAAAACAAAAATACAGAAACTCAATGTACCAATCATTGCCACACATTGAATTAACACTTGTGTATTTATGAAAATACAAGTTTTCACCAAGAGTAGAAAGTCTCCCACCCTGCAGGGTTGGAAATGAAATAGCTCATGCTTTTTAAAACCTGGCATAAACCAGATTCACAACTTGCAAGAAGAGAAATGCTGTCAGTATTGTGTGTGGACAGCTTAATTTATATAACAGACCTTGAAGGGAATTAAGAGGCAAAGACATCTGCAGAGAAAATGGAGTGTATGTAGCTTGCTTTGTCATTCTCTAACACCAGATACGTTCTCCATAATATTGATACTTACAGCAATGGGACAAACTTAGAATGTGAGAAAGAGGTTAATACACTTCCTGAGCCATTATTTAAAGTTCATGGCTGGCCTATTTTTAGGCCACCATGTGAGAAGATGTTCGCTGAAAATAGATACAGATCATGTGTCCTTGCAGAATATAGAACATCAGGACATTTCATTTCCAAAGAACATAATTGGGACTTGGAGCAGAATCTTCTTTCCTCTCACCTCTTTGCTTGGAGATTATAACTTGGGTTATACAAGCATACTCTCTTTTGTGAGTTGTATCAACCTCTAAATTAGATAACTAAATCTAATTTGAAATATAGTTCTAATGGGACACATTAATTAGTTACACTTTGATTTTTTTTTCCTCTAATGTACAAGACATAGAGGTATGTCCTATACACATATAAATACATGTGTGGGAGAGCATATATATGCATATGTGTATATATGTATGTACATGTCTTTACACATACATACACACCTATATACATATATTCTGACACATGCAAACACATGTCCGGGATGTCTGTGTGAGAAGAATGCTATGTAAAACTCCGTTGATATCTTTGCAAAGTACTAAGTGCATATATTGCACTAGGTACTCTGATATGGTCTCTCTTTTTCTGCTGTTGCCATATATTTCAGCACTTATTTCCTATGCCACCAGACTATATTTATAATATATTACCTTAAAATGAATTTTAATTACAACAGGTTTAGGGGTCCTCCTATGATACAAAATCAATATAGATAAATTTTTTCATAAAAGTAGAGATTAGTTTATAGTCTAAAGATAATTTGAAGAACTTTCTGAGTAAATTATAGGAATATATTTCTTAAGGAAATAAACCTCAACCGATGTTTAATTCACTAAGTGAGAAATTAAATTATATCTATAATGTAATTAAATGCTACTAATAGTTTAATAAATTTTAAGCTTTGGGCAAGCAGATTAACTGAAATTGTTTTGAAAAATAATGTTAAAATTATGTAAAGAACTGCATCCCGTGGCTGCCTGGGCTCATGCACAGTTGCTAATGGCAGTTCCTGAGTCCTGCTGTCATCCAACCCCTTTGCTTTTAGTGCATGTCCAATCCTGGAGTGGAAGCACAAGCACAAGTATTTAAGGCCTCACTGATGGCATTCAGAGAGCAAAACAGAGCAACAGCAATAAATGCAGACAGGAGAAGCCTGTAGATATCTCCTCTGGTTTCTTGTTTATTATTAATATAGCTGCCTCTTCTCCATGTTCTATAGAATAAGAGTTTTCAGAACATAAAAATGTTGAGGATCCTGGTGCATTTTTGATCCAAGTCTTGATTTGGCTCCTAGTTGTAAAGTGATTCTGTTACTCCAATGCCATGCCATTATTTAGTGTGTCTGCTTACTGGATGTTTAAAGTCTGATGCATTATTTTTAATCTAGCTGTTATTACTAATACACATTGACTGGTCTACTCCTGCCAGACTGCCTTCTCATTGCTCCACATGATCTGCTATTTGAGGCTGTTTCTGCTGTCACCATTTGCCCTCCTCAAATTTTTTCCACTCTTTACAACTTCCTTGCCATTTATTCATCTATTTTCTCTGAAGCTACCAATATTAACCAAAGTGATACTCTCAAGTAAATTCTGTCTTGAGGGCTGTCTGGCTGACACCCTTCTAAATTATTCCCAGAAAATTAATCTCCATTTTTATGATCTGCTGATAACTTTTCTGGAGCCAGCTTTCTGTGTCTCACCCTTACAAATGGGCATCATTGTCATGTTTCACTGTAAACCAGGGTTCTAAAATCAGGACTTTCAATATTTTTCTACTTCTGCATGCTGGGGCTCTGGTGCAGCAGCCTGAATGTGGGTCATGGGCTTCTTACACCTATATTGCAAGTTGCTACTCACAACATAAGATCACTGAGCCTTTGCACCTGATACCACTCCAGCATCCTTGCCAGTAGTTTCCTTTGGAAGGCAAATTCAAATGGTATTACAATTAGCTTGCCCCAGTTCACATTGCAAAGGAGTGACGAAGGCTGAGTTCAGAATTAGAAAGGGATTGTGCATCCTCCTTATCTTTCTTTTTATATCCTTCTGTTATATATAGATGTGTACCTCTGTAGCTGGTATTGTAAATATTCTAGCACATATACATACAGACATTCAGGGTCCTGCCACACATTTACCTAAGAAATCTAAATAATTCTGTCATTATAAAATCTTTTTCCCCAGTTTAAAATGTGAAATATACATGGTCTAACAATGTCTAAATTTTGTGTGTTAGGTAGAGCTAAGAGTTTGATATTTCTTGCACCTAATATAAAGTAGGCCTTCATTGAGTAGTTACAAATCAAATTAGATGCAAACTGAAATGTACTTAAACATAATTTCAGTGTGAATATTTCAAGTTCAGCTAACTGGGATTTATCCAGTATAATCAGTAAGTTTTAATTTAAGCCACTTAATAAATTTGTAGAGAGAGCATTTGAACCAATGGGCTTTTAATTCATTATAAAAGTGTTAACCTAGCAATTAACAAGATAACAGTATTTTTCATCCAGAGCTGCTCAAAAGCTGTAAAATAACTCAGTGAACAAATCACCACTGATTTTTAAATAACTGTTTTGCTGGTTGTGGTTGTGACTGTGTCAACTAAACCATACACATAGGGTGTAGATAAAGAACATTCTCTTCAGAACTTGCTCAGTTTTGGCCATTTGGGTTACAGTACATGGGGGACAGAAGAAGGGAGGAGAGGACAGAGGGAGAGTAGGAATGGCAGAAAGAATTACTTGCCTGTTTCAGAGCACACAGTAAACTTTCCATAGACACATTCACAGCTTCCGTTTCTGAACTTGATCAAACAAGAGCAACTCAGAAATAACACCAAAAAAAATTTGCATCCAAACCATAGCTTTCAATTTCTTCTAAGGCATGTTTATGTTTTCCTACCACCTAGTCTTTTCTTCAAACTTTGTTCTAGCCCCCAGTAACCCCTGAGAGCTTCAAACACAGATTTCTTCCTCCTTGCTTTCATACACAAGTTATTCTATGCATGGTCTTCCCTTTCTCAAGTGAGAGAAACCCTTCAAGCTATCCTGCATTCTAACTGTATGTTTTAAACAAGAAAGCACCCCAATCAATATATTTTACTGAATAATTCACACAAATGCAATTCAGGCTGCCTTTGTGAAGCTCCACTGTCCTCTTTTTCTTTCTCTCAAGTATAACTACTATACCTTGCTATCAGGTGAATCGAGTACTGTCCTGAGAACAGCAGGACTCTTTCCAGCACTATTCTATTTTTTTGTGGAGATCAGTTGAAATCTTACTGACTTTGGTGGATACAAGAGGTAGTCTTCACTGAGCAAAGCTGTAAGTAGCAATTGAACTGGTTTATTTTTTGGAGCATATAGTATTAAAAATAGTAGCTGCTATGCAGATGACATAGAAGGTTAACCACATATTGATTGATGATGGCAAGTGGAGTTTCAGTACAAAAGTATAGTAGCGAAAATGGTTTCCAGAACCATTGAGCCAAATCACCAGATGGGAGAGGCTCCAAAGGCAGTGGAGAAGCAGTGGTGCAGTAGGGACTAACCTGTGAGCAAGCAAACTGGACAGAGTTTTGTGATTATTAGCAAAACTTTCTCCTCTTTCTTAATCACTGAAAGTGGTTAGAAAAACATGAAAGGTGCTTCATTCATTGTGAAACAAACATGAAGTCTAACTTGTGCCACTTTCCATGCACTAACACAAAATATGGATAATCACATGGATACCAATAGGATATCGGTACTGATAGGATTTTTTCAACTTCACATATCTTAGTATTCATTTTCTGATACAGTGTTAAAGTACATGTGTTTAAATCTGTATTCTCATTGGCATAGTGGGCAACTACAATATTTAAAATTCCTGCTAAAAAATATTTCAGCCTTAATTAACACCCCCCCCCCCCCCAGATATTATTTTTTAAAATACCGTATAGGATTAACAAGTATAACATTCCAGTGTACACACATACAAATGGGAATGAAGACATTTAGTTACTCAGGGGCAGAAAACTGAAATAGTGATTGTTAAATACTTTTGCAAATCGCAGTTTATTTATTCAGTTAATAAGACAGAACAGTCTTTACAGCAACTGCTCTTATGGTACAGCACTAATTTCACATTACATTCTGTAATAAACTGTGGGTGTTTTTTCCAAAAAGCATAGACAGAGAAATTATGTTCAGCAAAACAGTTCAAAGGGTAAATAAAACCTTCAAGAAGTAGAGACTGGTCAGATGGACCAAATTTAACTACTTATCTCAGTTATCAGGACTTTTCAGGGTTTTGAAATTAGACTGGCTATCTCTCTTTTACAGACTACCTTAAAACACTGGCTGTATTGCTGTTCCCATTTTAAAGCCTCTTGTCCTTTTTCCAGGTGAAAAACAAACTTAAGCAGCATTTAACGTATCAGAACACTGAAGAAGATAAAAGATAAATTCCTTTTAAAAATAATTAAAAAATGGATAAGCAGTTGGATGAATATGAGTGCATAGATAGTATCTTTTTTCTTTCTTTTTCTCTTTTCTAATCTTCTAAATTTAATGGACAATCCAAAGAGGAGCTTGAGATGCACAGGACTGGTTCCTCTTAAGCTCCATTAAATCAATTAACAAGCTGGGAAAAAGATGGATATCTTTCATCAGAATGCCTTTATTGGAGGTTTGGTTGAACTATATTGCCTCAAAAACATTATTCTGTCTGCATTTGAATTTAATACAATAATAATACTGAGGCATAAAAAATGCATATACAGAGTTAAACAGAAAATTCTAATCAAGGAGGGAATGACAGAAAAGTATGCAGAAGGCCAACATGTAATCAGCAAATCCAAGAAAATATAATTGGTCAAATCTTCATCCCTCTGATTGCAAATGCATAAAAAAGATTTCTTTCTGTTAGAAGACAGCAATACCAGCTACCATATGCTCTGTTTAGGGTTGACTTGTTTTAATCTGAGTTGAAAATAGCTAGACAGAAACCCCCCCACCCCACCCCCCCGCTTTAACTCAGTCCTGTTAGTCCTAGTAGAATCAGAATTTCATTCATTGTTTTGCTGCAAACCCTATGTATTCCTTCCTTCCTTATGCCTAAGTTTATCTCACAGATGGATGGCAAATTTTCTGCATCTGGATATGCCTTATCTATGTGTATACTGGGAGTCTTGGGAACTGGAGGGCTTTGAAAATGTAAATAGACTAGCTGGTCACTGGTTTTCAAGGCAATTGAGATCCCATGGACTCTCTTTGTCTAAGAGATCAGAGGTTTATTCAGGTTTTATGATTTGTCTGTAGCTCAGATAAGTTGGCCACCTCAGACCAGAGCATTCATGGGCTTTAAAATATATAAACATAGCGGCTACACAGGGAGCTCTTCTAAGACAGACACAAGGAATATCCAGTTATATTGACAAAATGACAAAATGCAAAGTCCTGAAGGAAAAAGAATAGTGTTTCTTGACACAATTCTAAACATACAGTGGAAGACTTACCATTTTTAAGTAAAATTTAAGCAGAGTAGGTTGAAACATATCAATGTAATTGAAAAATTGAAAGTTGAGGCAATCCCATTCAAAGAGACAAAATTTACATAGTTGTTATTACTTACATGAAAGGCCTCTGAGCAAAATTTATTTTTAAGTCATACACTCCATAGGGATGATAAAACAGAATGTGTCAAAGCAATTTGAACAACTTCAGGTGCACCAGAAATGAAGAATATTGCATACCATGGCCACATGTAGATTTTCTGGCATTTAAGAAGTTGTTAGATAATGATGTAGTCATTCCCTCAGTGGGGTACTAATCCCAGTCCTCCTGACTGCCTGCTGTCATAAAACCTGTGAGAACTTAGTATCAGTGAGATGCCTCCTTTCTGCCAAACTCAACTATAATTGACAAATGGGTTAAAAAATTACAGGAAATCATGAACATGTACAAAATGTTGCTCCTTAGAACTGAGTTTAAATATATCTAAACCCAAATCCCTAAATATAATGCCTTTTCCTATGGTTCCCTCTTAATGATGGGTCAGTAATTTTGCATTTGCAAATTATTTCTAAGGGGGAAAATAGTTTTCTCAGTAAAGTGATTTCTTCCTTTCAATGATCAGGAAATTAAGATTGATTTAGTTTTACATCCTTTGAAAGCAAAATGTAAAGGAGCGCTCAGAAAAAGAAAAGGTGTTACACTTATACACTAGGTTTTTGCAATAGTATGTGGAAGTCTCCTAATAAAGCTAAGCTAAGCCATTTCTCCAAATGGCCTACACATAAGAAGAACATAGTTTATTCTTTCTTTCTTGTTTGAAGTAGTACCTTTTATTAGCTCAACAGGATTATTGAGAAAAAGTAAAGAACTTTTCAGACAAATAGATCTTTCAAGAACTTTTCCTTTTTAATGGAACTTTGTAATGCTTTTTAAAAGCACTACAATCCATCTAAAAATCTTCTGGAAAAGAGGTCCTAAAAACTTTCAGAGATGTCATCAGAGAACTCCAGTCACAGCTGGAACAGCCTTGTGACTGCTTCTGTAACATCTTGAGATACTTCAGAGAAGCCATCAAGAAATAGTGCACCCATACAAAATGATAATATCTGATGCTTTAACATCAGTTTGAAAAAAAAAAATCTGGAAAGGTCAAGATGAGTAATAAATCCAATATGCTACAAAAGGAGCAGAAGCCATTGTAATTACCTAACCAATCTCTTATATAAAGGAGACCATTGCATCTCTTAATTCTTATGTAAGAGACCAGCAATTGGAATAGATCAACACTTGCTCCATCTAGGTCTGATTCATTCTTGCTCTTTAACCATTTCAGCTATATAATGCATTCCTAATCCCTTCTTCAAGCTTCATTTGGTATTGTCTTCCCTGATCCTTTCCTCAGGCTTCATTTGGTATTTTCTTCAAGTAGAAATGTCATTTATTGAAGATATTATATTGGGCACCATAGTCTAGTTCCAGTCTAGCTCCAAAGAATTAAAAGAAAAATAAGAGTGAAAGATTTTTCTCTGTAAAAAATTTCAAGTCTTAATTTGTCTGTTTGTTCTTTTGTTACCTCTCTTTTAAAACAGGGAACTTTTTCTCCTAGTACTTTCTGAGTTATATAAAATACTTTCATAATCTTTACTGTTTCTTTCTCCCCAGGATGATATTTAAAGTAATACACAAGAACTTGAAATTGCAGAACTGCCTGTGATTAAGATTCAGGGAAATGTATTTTACTTGCTCTGAATGATCTCATATTTAAATAAAAGAACACTTTAAAGAAAAACAAAGCACTTAAAATGACACATTTCTTTCTCCCTCAGTAATTTTCCACCTTCTAACATCTTAAACAAGGGAAGTTTGTACTTTAATGCAAACTTTCACAGAAAACTAATCAACAAAATGAATGCATTACTAGGAATAACAGCTGAAATTACCTCAGCAGGGTAGTTTTGTAGCTATGTTGGTACCTTCATTAGGCAACTCAGGCTGAGCAGGATAATGTGTGTGTATACATGGGTATATCCAGATACAGATTACATAACGTGAGACAAAAGTCGGCAGAAGATTGAGCCATAAGAGGACACAAGATTCCATGGGTGAAAATCCTCTTTCAAGGGTATGTTTTGTTGGGATTTCCAAGATGTGGTGAATTCCTTTCTGGGTGGGTAGGGCTGAGTCTACACAAAGGAGTCTGAATTCTCCCCTCTCTATATATCATAATCTCTCCTATCATACTGTTAGAGATATGTTAGGGACAACTTCTCTTTTTTTTTTTCCAATTTCCCTTTTGTTTATTTCATCTACCCTACTTTTCAGCTTTCACTCCAGACACCTATTCTTCAGGTTTTGTGTTCCTGGTTTCTCACTTTTCAGTAATTTCCATTTCCCAACCTATTTTTAAAGTCAAGCTTCTTGCCTTCTTTTTTTTCCTGTTTATTTTTTCTAGGCCTTAGTGTTCCTTCTTTTTGTTTCCTCCCATTCTCTCTTTCATAGTACTACTCCACCTAAGTCTATTTTACTCTTTCTTCCTAATCTTGACTGGAGCTGAACTTTCTACTCTCCCAGCCTTTTCTGTGCTTCTCCACCAGCTTCTATATAATTTCCAGTCAATTTTTGTTTTCTTTAGTAATTTCCTTTCTCTGCCTCCTGGGCATGCAAGACAAGCTATTCACTTTCAGAAGTAGAAAACAAGCAGCAAGCCTTCTGAAAAGTCCCTGAGCAAGACAAGAGAAGTAATAGTTGTTGCCAGTATCAGTGGAGATGGCAGCGAGGCAGTCTCATGGGGAGCAGAAGATGTAGTCTAGAGCTCCTCGTGGGATGCCACCACACTACTAGCAGTGGGAGAAGCAAATAACTTTCCTTTGGGAGGGACGTGATGGCTGGAGCCTTACTAATAAATGTTGCTTTTAAACAAGAAGGAGAACAAGCTTCTCCTCATACTTTAGGAAGACAGACAGTTGGAATCTCATTATGATACTTTTGCCTCGTAAAAAATATACTTAGAGGGTATCTTGGCATTACCCCTCTTGACCTACTGATAGATTTGAATGTCACCAATCTGGCAGTCCACATGCTGTTACTTAAGATAATTTTTAGATTCAGGCAAACAGAAGATATCGTGCATCAAATTTACCATGTCTTTTTTACATGGGAAACTAGTTTTTAGGGTGCCTGATGAGATATTTTGCTCAAATTTACTTTTTTAAATCCCACTAGATTTATTTGAAAAGGATGTGATTGCTCAGGGAAAGATGGTTGTTTCTTCACTCTTCTCACTCTTAATGCATTTGCCTGTTTGTTGCTTCAGTAGCAAATGTCTTCCCTTCAGAGGGGAATTCCCACATCTTTCCCAGATGCAGGGGAGCTGATTTGAAGAACACACGGAGGTTTTGTTGCTTATGGTGGAAAATGACTTGAACTTCCCCAACATGTCTACAAGCAGGATATTACACTGTGGGACAGGGAGAGGAAAAGAATTTGTGTGATCTCTGGATAATTATATCTGAGCTTCATGCTCAGGGCTGTCTGTGTGGTATATATCAGATATATGAGACAGCAGATGCATGGGAAGTTGAAAGAGCCACTTCCAGCAGGAATGCAGTCATGGGAATGAGAGCACTGGAGGGTGGAATGTCTCCTTAACATCAATCTTGAAGTCTTAGTTTAAGAAATGCTAGGGGTACTCCACGGACAATAAAGGCATATTTAGTTTTGCAAAGCAGTTAAGTGACTGCTGGCTGTATTTTTCTTTTATTTACTTTGTCTGCATTTATACACAGATGTTTATATTTGCTCTTCCTGTCATGTTGGGTTTGCTACAGCAGTAGATGTAGACTGCCTGAGCCCCTCTCTGTGTGCAATACTGATTAGTCTCAGTTTTTCAATATAATGTTAAATCTGTAATGGCAACTGACCATGTTAATTTCCCAACACAATGTAAGGCAAGAATGAGCTCAAAAATATTTCATAAATTTTTATAGGGTTTGGCTTTCTTTTTTATTTATTTAAAGCAAATATGACATTTACAGATTTTTTTGGTACTAATCTTTTCATGCAGATGAGCTCATAGTGTGCTCTGTAAATATGAATACAGTTTCTCCTTAGTAGGAGAAATTCTTAAGGCCCTTTGAAAATAGCAGTTCTTTCTGCATATAGGGGCCTGCTTTATACACATCTCTTTAAAAGGCAGAAATTTTTTTTTGTGTGTTTATAAAATTAATTAGAAACTGTGCAGGAAATTTTCCTGTTGATTTCAACTAGATAACTGTAATATATATTTATATTACCACTGGATATTTTCAGAACAGAAAGATGTTACTCGTGTAATATTTGGAAACACAGGGCTTGCATAATTTCATCTCTTAATATAGTTATTGCAACAGCCAATCTGGTTGTCAAGCAGTGTAATTCCTATTTAATTTTTACCTTTCTTTCAGATTGTCCCCTTAAACTCCAGTGGGAATAATAAATAACATGTGAAAAGTCACCAGAGGATGACAATCTTTAACCTTAGAAATACAAGTCAGACTGCACTTTTGTTTCAATCACTTCACTAGAAACCAATGAAAATATGGTATAAAGTAAGCACAGAGACACAGAAAAATCCGATATGAGCATAAAGAAATTCTTTATTAAGAAAGCAGAATGTGTTTTTTTCAAAGCTCATCATATTGAACATATTTATTGACCATTATTATCATGATGCTTTCTTCCCATTTAGGAGATTGTCAACTTCAACTGTCGGAAGCTGGTGGCTACAATGCCTCTTTTTGCTAATGCAGACCCAAATTTTGTGACTGCCATGCTAAGCAAACTGAGATTTGAGGTGTTCCAACCTGGAGATTATATTATCCGAGAAGGGGCTGTGGGTAAGAAGATGTATTTCATTCAGCATGGTGTTGCTGGTGTCATCACCAAGTCCAACAAGGAGCTGAAGCTGACAGATGGCTCTTACTTTGGAGGTGAGTAGGAATAATGATAACACTGGAGTGAATGCACTGAACAAAACACGTACAGATAACAGATTAAAAGATAAAGGTACAGATAAAAGATAAAAAGAGACTTTTGAATAAGTTAACTAAGATTTGCTTGCCTAGGCAATTCAAACCGCAGTGAAATTTACAAAATATTTCTGAACAAAATATTCAGAGTCTACTTACTGTTGCGAGGACAGCTATTACAAATGCAGAATGACCTTCCAGAATTTTGAAGTTATTTTGAATTAAGATAACTGATATTTAACATAAAATATTTAAATATAAATATAATAATTTGCATAGTAATTTTATAGCTTTTTAAAGGTAAAATTGACAGGTTTAATCTTTAAAAAAGAATACAATTTTTTGAATCATTAATCTAAAGGTAAAAATCATAGGAAGAATTGCAAAATTAGCAATGACTAGTGGAGCATTATTTACATGGGATATTTTGTAATTCATTAATATTTCAACATGTTATTAGTGCTTTTTCACTGAATTTTAGCACACAGCAGTGTTTATCCTGACAATATATACCATGAGAAACTGGACTTCCTATCTGACTAGGTAGCTCTCTAACAGATGCATATTAATAAAAATCAGGCATTAATTTAAATCCTAATTAAATTAATCTGGTAATCCCAGTTAAAAATAGTTATTTGTTTAGTTGAAGGCATCTGAATATGTATATCTTGATGAACGCAATTTTATTGTATATAATAATTGATGGTACAAAATAGCTGTTCCCTGTGACTGTAAATTGTCTTTGTGCAATAGAATAGGTGTCTGCTTCCACAAGCAGCACAAAGACTGGTTTTCAGAAGCTGCTTGATTATTTGTGTGTGTACCACTGCTGCCCATGAGAGTTACAGTTAGCTGGTCATTGTATTTGCTGTTTAATTCCATGAATGATCCCATAACTGACCTGAATGCCTTTCAGAAAATGCTCAGTTGAGAGCCTAATCAGTGCCATTTAGATGGTATACAGAAGGGGGAAGCTAAGAAAAGTGAATTGGGCTCAGCATTTCAATTGGGCTGTAGAGTTATTTAACTAATCCCATTTTAGAATAATATGCTAAAGCAACTCCTACTGATCTGGCCAGAAGACCTTGTCACTTCGAAGTAGCCTTTGCAAGGTGATTTGTATCACCAGTATTTGTAGAAGCACTTTGGTAAAGAGGTTTTGTGCTTATCCCACAGGATTAAACTGTAGATGCTGAAGACAGGAGATTAAGCAGAAGGAAAAGGTAAATGCTGAGGATGAAGAAACAGAGCAACCTTGGTCTTGGTCTCCTCTATGCTTAGCAGTGCCCTAGTTTATGAAAATGAGTTTGCAAGAGCCTGCGTGCAGAATCTGGCCATAATACTGCTCTGAACCAGCAGAGGATCAGAGGAGATTGCACATGAAAGTATTTTACATAACAGTCAGCCTGTTGTTGCAGTGCAAACAACTATTTAGCTCATCCAGTTCAACTGCTACTCTTCTTAACAGGAATACAGACAAAAAAATAAGCTACTTGCAATATCCAGACACTACAGGAACTTATTACACTGCATACCAAAGCACTTTTGCTCATCCAAACTGCAGCTGGGATGGGACAGGTGTTGCAAAAATGGGTGGTAATGCATCCAGAGCCTGCTGGGGCAAGCAGAAGGTAATAGTTGCTGCTGTAGCATGAGGAGAGGTGAAAAAAGACAAGTGCACTGGGAGAGAGAAGCTGAGACAGGAAATGCCCCAAGATCCAGAGTGGTGTGGCTCAGACCTGTTGTAGCAAAACACCATATATTGTGAATTTCCAGAAGTGTATTTCCAGCTGGGGAGATTAAAGACCTGTCTGGATCAGAGAAGCTGTGGATGCCCTATGCACAGACATGTTCAAGACCAGTCTGGATTGGGCCCTGATCTAGTGAATGGCATCCATGACAAGGGTGTTGGAACTAGGTAATCCTTAAGGTCCCTTATAATTAAAACCATTCTATGATTTTATAATTCTATGACTGTAGCTAAAAGAGAGAAAACAAACTGCAAATAAAATATCTGTGAATTGGTTTGGAATGTCAAAGCAGAAAATAAAAACCAGTTCTGAAATTCTCATCTCTGGAGAATACCCACTTTCCCTGAAGTGTGTATCAGAATCTGAGGAAAGCTTCCTGACCAAAGCAGACACAAGGAATATTGCATAGTGATAAAATAATAAACTGAAAGGTCAAGGCTGCATTCAAATCCTAAGACCAATAGCCCATTTTTTGCTTAAAGGACACATGATAAATCTGAAGCTGACACTATGTTTAAGATGCTACATGTAACAACCAATCTGTATAGCTCCCAGGTCTAACACAATACATCAGTATCAACACCCGAGCTCCCAAAAGCAAGTAAAGGGCACACAGGTAACAGAGTGCCATGCCTAAACAGAACATTTTTTAATTTTTAAATGTCTTATGTTTTGAAAGTTCCACATCCCAGCTCAGAGATGCTAATTTATGTCTGTCAGGTATATCCCAAAGCTGAGTTACCTGAGGACCTTGACTCTGGAGAGATTTGCAGGCTCACCTCCAGAACAATGAAAGGTTTAACCAGCATCTTGCCTTGGACTTGGAAAACCAACCTCTTGAGATGTAAAATATTTCTGTACTAACAACATTGTACCAGGAAAAAAATTTAGGTAAAAAAAACCTACCAGTAAAAAACAAGAACCCGTAAGTTGTGGGAGAATTGGAAATTAGTGTGAAAGCCAAGATTTAAGAGGAACCAAAGCCTAATCACAAATATTTGGGAGTGACTTGAATGGAAATTGTTGGAAGAATGAAAGTCTGGAAAACCAAAAGTTGTAGTAAAAAAGAGGAACTATTTTGAGATTTGAGGACTGATGTTGAACATTTATATTCTCTTGCTTGATCTTTGTTTTTAATTAAAAACAGATGTGGTCTAATAAGAAACCAAATAAACCTTACCAACCTTAGTTAGTTGGTAATTCTTCTCAAAAAGAATATGCCTGGATAACCACCAGTGGAACAGATGAATCAGACTATACCTCTGCTGTATGCTTTCAGTTCATTTTTGAGGGATATGCAAAGGATGGCAATAGAAAGACCTGGGCTTGATTACTGTCTGCCTCCTTTCTCATCAGTGCTCACTGGTGTCTCCTTTTGTGAGGAGAAGGAGTAAATACAATAATGTAACCACAAAGATCTTGTGGTTTATTCCTTGGTATTTCTGCGGGAAGAGCATTCTGTCCCTTGACCTTCATGTGTCTTCATGAATGTAATCTTCTTGAAGTTTGTGTGCAGGAGCAATTTTTAGCCCAGCAGTGTACAGGATGCTCATTTTCATCCCAGTAAGTGGGGTTTTTTCAGACTTCTGGTTGAAGGATATTATCATCCTACATATCTCCTCCAAGTGCTAGTAGGAATTTGAAAGCAGTTTCTGGTATTATCCTTTTCAATAGGCCATATTTGCCCTACCACATTCATGGTATGTTCATGTAAATTTTTATAAAAGGGACAGAAATTAGACAAGGAAGAATACATTAAACTACTTTTCACTATCCCGTGCAGTTATATAGTCACTTCTACATCAGTGAAATTATGTAAGTCACAGTTTTCAGTGAAGAATCATGGGATTTTAATACTCTATAGTGGCCTTTATTTTATTTATTTTTAATTGAACTATATCTTATACTTCTAAAACATTTGTGGATTTTTTATGTCCTCCTTAATTTTGCTAATAGTTCCCCATTATTAGAAGTTTTGCTCCTAGTTCCCCGTTATTAGAAATGGAATTGCTGACACTATCAGCATAGCAGTAGATACATCTTTTCCTTGTACAAGAGAAACTTCTCACACTGACACTGACACAGTTTTAATAGTGAAGAAATAAGGTTGCCCTAAATAAATATTACCACAGAATCATAGAAACATAAAACAGCTTGGGTTGAAAGGGAGGTTTAGCATCATCTACTTCTACTCCCCCTGCCATGGTCATGGACACCTTTCAACAGACCAGGTTGCTAAGAGTTCCATCCGAGTGTTCATCCTTCAACTCTTCCAGGGATGGGGCATCCACAACCTCTCTGGACAACCTGTGCCAATTTCTAATCACTCTCACAGTAAAGAATTTTTTCTTAGTATCTAATGTAAATCTATTCTGTTTGAGTTTGAAGCCATTTCCTCTTGTCCTTTCACCACATGCTCTTCTAAAAACTCTCTCTTTCTTGGAGACTCCCTTCAGGTACCAGAGGATCTCAGTAAGGTCACTTCTAAGCCTTCTCTTTTCCAGGCTCAAAAGTTCTGCCAGCCTTGCCTTATAGGAGAGGTGCTCCAGCCTCATCTTGGCCTCCTCTGGATTTGTTCCAATAAGTCTAAGTGCTTCCTATTCTTGGAGGTGGATACAGTGCCCCAGGTGGGTCTCAGCTGAGCAGAGCAGAGGGGCAGAATCCCCTCCCTCCCCTGCTGCCCACGGGGCTCTGGATGCAGCCCAGGACACGTTTGGCTCTCTGGGCTGTGAGTGCCATGGCCGGGCCATGTGCAGCCTCTCACCCACAGCACCCCCAAGCCCTTCTGGGCAGAGCTGCTCTGGGTCTGTTCATGCCCAGCCTGTGCTGGTACCAGGGGTTATTCCTACCTGGGTGCAGCACCAGCACTTGGCCTTGTTAAACCTCTTCAGATTCCCAAGGGCCACTTCTCAAGCTTGTCCCTCTGGATGGCATCCTATCCTTCAGGAGTGTCAACTGCACTTCTCAGTTTGGATTCATAGCAAATTTGCTGAGAGTGCTCTCAACTCCTTAATTTATTTTATTGAAGACACTACACAAGACTGGTCCCAGTATGGATCCCTGAGGGACACCATTTGTCACTGATGTCCATCAGGACTCTGAGCCATTGACTAGTACCCTCTGGATGTGACCATACAACCAATTCAAGGAATTATGATCTCCTTCTAGCTGCCTGTAGGGTTAGTGACATGTGATTAAGGTCAGGAGAGAATGAATGGATGTTATGCACTATGTTAAGACATAGGACAAAACTGTAGGGAAGAGCGTGGGGAGCGAGATAGATGTCAACAGAGAGAGAACTCTGTAGGTAGGAGTCAGGTTGTGAGTGGTGCAAATAATTGGGAGTCAGAGCAGCTGACAGTGCAGGGGAACAACATGAGCATGAGACTGATGGGAAAGGGAGGAAAACACAAGCGGTGAGCATAGATCTGAACAGCCTCCAAAGCTGGAAAAGAGTGGGAAGGTGCTTACACCTATCAGTTTTGGATAGCAATTTGGAAAACCTGACTGCACAAATGTTTGCAGTTAAGCTGAATTGAAAGCTTGAGATCAACACATTTGAACTCAGCTTCCTGGCATGGAGAATCAGAATCAGGAGGCAGGTGAAAAATGTAAGCAATTGAGGATGTTGTGATTATGAAGTGGTTTAATTTTCTTGTCATCTTGTCCATGGTCCTGAGTATCTACAGGGTAGAATACTGAAAATACAAAGTACACAGCAGTGGATAATGACAGCTCCCCCATTTTTGCTTTCTCTGTCTCAGTGCACATTTGTCTTCCTCTTTAATATCTTGGTAGTTCAAACTCATTTATAATATAACTACTAATAAAAGGTAGGAAGGAAATTGCCAGGTTTCAATCCTATTGAACCTTTTTCTCTCAGTACCAGGTGATTGGATTAGAAATTGCTCTTCTTGTGAGAGGAGGAATTACTGAACAGATTGTGTATTAATTCTTCACTGTACATACAAAATTGGCAAAATGAAAAGATTTTGACATCTTTTGAGATGAAACACAAGAATATGAGTCTTTTGCTTATAGAAGAGATTAGTTTATGAGTTACTAGGGCTTTACAGAGCAGAATTATTAACATATCTGATGAGCCTAATATTAATCTAGTTTATCTATACCAATACATATTGATAGAGACTAATATACTACCACTGCTGTGTGAATATTCTGATTTTTGCTGTGGTAAATTGCTTCAGAAAGACTCCATAAGAATTACCAATATAAGTTGGTAATTCAAAATCTCTGATAATTAATCAGACATTAATTATCAAACATGCAGTAGTGTAATAAACTAAAGAGATGTTTGCT
The DNA here is from genome assembly GCF_048771995.1 of Taeniopygia guttata. Lineage (NCBI taxonomy): Eukaryota > Metazoa > Chordata > Aves > Passeriformes > Estrildidae > Taeniopygia > Taeniopygia guttata. Next base: position 52,635,499 of record NC_133063.1, on the reverse strand, counting down.
TTAATACAATAAAGCCTTTCCAATTATCTCCGTCCTCTTAGTCAGATGTGTGGGTCTTAAGGCTACTTCAGTCATGACAGTAAGATCAGGTCCTGCAACTTCTCCTTCCCTTCTGGAAAGGCCTCCTGCACCCTGATGCCTTGTGACCCTCCACTTCTCTGCACATCCCTCACCCCAGACTCAGTCAGATGGTGTTCCCATGTACTCAGCTACAGATGGCAGGCTCCTGCTTGGAGAACCAAGTGGAAAAGCAGCTTTCAACCACTGATAAATTGCCTGAGACTATTAGCCCTGCAAACATAGAAGTTTTAAGCTAGTGCAGAGGATTTTGAAGAGCAGGAGTGGTTTCATGAGGTCCTGTGCCCTGCCAGCTGCCAGCCCTATGGAATCAGAATCAGAGGAGAGACTGAGGACAGGTAGTCCTGGTTTAGATAAGCATTTGCTGAGCTGCCTCCATGAACTAGTGTGTTAGAGAGGGGCTGACATGCCTACAGAGAGGAAAAGAAGGGAATAAATCCCACACTGCCCAACCAGTATGGCTCAGCACAGCTTATTCAAAGGAGGATTTATGGGAACACGTTCAGGACTCTGCTGTTACTTCATTTGGTTACTCACTGGTGGACAGAGGCCTCATTGTTCACTGTGGTCTCATCCTGCTCATTCTGTAGTCACTGGCAAAATTCCTCTCAACCACAAAGGACACAAGATAAGACTGGTCTCCCTGCTATCTTTTCCTTTCTCCATCTGTTTCCCCACCTGTGTTTACACAGGCTTTCCCTCATGCAGCAGCCCAGACATATGTTCCTGGAAATTTAACCCCTTTTTTTCTGTTTTTAACAGATACTGTGTTAGAGCTGAAGGAATGTCAATATTACTAGGGAAATCCAAACTTAGCGTTTAGGAAGTGCAGACATATTTTTATTAATTAGGTCTGGGTGCCCCATGGAGGTTTTGTTAGTTGAAGGAGTTTCCTAATTCCAGTAGATAGGTCTGCAGTAATTCATGCTGCCCAATTTTTGATGTAACTATTGCAGATCCTGCTCCCCATTGTTTTTTCCTCCACTGAAAATCCCAATGGTATCATACCTCTTTGAGTCAGTAGATAAATCAGTTTTTAGACTAACTAAAACTCATACTGCTAATTTTTATTCTATCAACTTCTAGGTATGTTGAACATGAAGAAATTAATGTGATTTAGGGAAAAAAAAATTAGGTGTATTTATGAGAGTTACTGTGTATGATATGAAACTGTATTGGCCTATCTCTTGCATTGTAATAAGAGACAAATACATGTTTTATTTTACTTACTCAAAGGCAGATACCACTATCTGTGCTTCATGTCATCATTCATCTAGCAAATCTGTCTAGAAACCAGATTCTCATTGCCGTCTTCCCAGACAATGTCCCAGAGACATATTATATAGCATCTTTTCTTTTTTTGTTTATTTTTTGCAATATGTAGTTAATTGAATACTTTTAATTTTAAATGTTTTATTTTGCTTAAATTATTGAATGCAGTTTTAACATTTACCCCTCTGCACTTGAAATTCTAATAAACTCTATCTTACATTTGCTTCAGCTTGTAGAAAGCCAATTAGACAGAACTTCTTTGACCTACCTATTATTTATGGAGCTTTTCCCCCTCTCGGAACAGTAACTGTCAGTATATTTTAGACCAGTGCAGTGGAAAATAATACCATGGGAAATGTTGAGTCACTTTAGATTATATTTTGCCACTTATTTTTTTCTGGTTACACTCTAGGTGCTTCCTTTTGATAGAATACTTTAAAAGATTTGAAGTATAATACTTATTATGAATAGAAAAAAATCTGCTGAAGTGCTTTATGTATGGACACTATATGATATGATACGATTTATAATTTTACACTTTGCAAAAATACTGCATATGGCTATTCTTCATTCAAAGTAGTGGTGGATAAAGCCTTTCAATATTCATACTATAATCCAGATAGTTAATTATAAGTAGCCCCACTGAGGTGTGATTATTCGTATTCTTAATAGCAGGGACATAATTAAATGCTTTAAGGGAGCAGGATCTCCATATCTCCATGCCAACTCGTTTGTAAAACATTTTTCAGCTGAACAGTATAGAACATTTTTCTAAAAATATTGTCTGCAAGAGGGCCTAAAAATTAAATATCTTTTTGGCACAGACTACTCTGCCATTTTGAGGCTCCATAATATGCAATAGTCCTCATAATATTGCATAATTTCTTGTTAACAAAAAAATCTTATGTTGTTATTTTGACACCATATTTTATATGGAAAATAATAATGGGTCAGAAGGACTGCTTGCTATTCAAACTCAATAATTTTTAAAAGTGCAAGAGAATTTTTAGGAAGATAGAATGAAAATAACTTATTATTTTATGTTACAAGGTAGAAGCTGATTTGGGTTTAGGAGTTTTATTAGTTAGAAAACCTAAATATAAAATTTACAGTATTCATAATAATAACACAAGTAGGAAGTCTTGCAATCTAAAAGCATAAATAAATTGTAATTATAATTATGCTAATTCATGAACAGTATACATTTTTAATTTAAACATTATATAACTAGACACAAGTATAATATGACATAGCATGCCTGGGAAATCAAATGTGGTCAACACAGATAAAGCAGAAGAAGATTTTTCAAGCACCTTCAATTTCACACAGTAGAATTCTAACTAAATTCTAACTAAATATTTGAGTTTAGATTAAATATTTAATCTAAATATTTAATTCAGAACTGACAGTCTCTGATAATTTTTAAATAATTTAATGAAAAGAAGTACAATATTTTTATAGTCAACTTTAATTAAGGTTGAATAGTTTAAATTGTAACTGTTATTGTTTGCCAAACTCAAGATTACAAGAGCATACCATAGAATACATAAGGAACTAAATGTTTTTTTTTCAATAGGCAGTAAGCATCCATTGGAATAAAAATAGAAGTAAATTAATTACATAAAATCAATTTTGGCCTTTGACACAGTGAGTATGAAAACTAAATCTGTACTAAGGCATATTATCTTAGAATCTTAGCTTAATTATTATTTTTTAAAGCATATGAAATTATTATCAGTAAAGCTGTAAGCTTTTACAAGATAATAAATAGACTATCTTAAGATATCTTTGTAGAAAGAACACTTCAATAAATTAGAAGAAAAACGTATGGATGCTCTGTTATAAATACCATTAAAGAGAAAATATGCACTTTTATTTCTATTTTATAAATTACCCTAAGCTTTTCTTCTGTCTTACAGACCTTGCTTAGAAGAATTTGATAGAACACAGGAAAATGGTCAGGATGTAAGAAATGTTCCTAAGTCTAGATGTGGCACTCAGTGCCAGGGTCTGGCTGACAGGGTGGTGTTCAGTTAAAGGTCTTAGAGGTCTTTTCCAACCTCAGTCATTCTGTGTTTCTGTTACTGGCTTTTATCTGCTCTACTAATAAAACTTGGCCACAGTTATTTTCAGTCCCTGCACATGGAAAAAAAGCAAAGAGAGGTTAGGATGAAAAATAAAAAGTTCCTGCTCAGATAACTTGCCGCTTTTTATTAAGATAAGAAACGGGTTTCTCCTAGCTAAGTGGCATAAAAGACACATTTGGAGGTAGGTAAAGAAAGGAACATACTCTCAGGGTTGTTGGCAAACCCTAAATAAATATTAAATGTTTTTAAATAAGTATTTGTCTATAAATTCTATCAAAGTTTGGGTCAATTAAATGTAGGCAGTTCTTTTCAAATGAACAATTTTTCCCCAAGTATATTTTTGCTATCTCTTCTGCTATTTTTACATTAAATTAAATAAAATACTATTAATTAAAATGTGAACATGTGGAGAACTCAGGTGTTGGTCTTCAGAGATAGAAATTTCAAATTACTACAAACAGGCAATAAAAATGTTAGCTAAACTAACGTATGTGCGTTTTGTTTGGGGAATTTCGGGTGGTTTTTTGTTATTTGTTTGGTTAGATTTTTTTAATAGGATGACTAATAAGGGCAACAGCTATCATGTATTACAAATATATATATTTAAAATAGGTTCAGTTAAATAGTTTAAAAAGCAATAAAAGACTGGAGATGGGCTATTACAGAAGTTGATTTTAATTCTAATCAGCCATCTTCAGTCCCTCCTCAAACCGAGAACTACTCAGTTATGTATCCAGGCTGCCTTATGAACCCTCTCTCCAACTGATGAACCCAGATATCTGAAAACAACTCAACAGACAATTATTGCTGTCATATTTTAAATGAAGAGGTCATGCAGGCTGTATCTCTTAACTCAAACTGACTTGTCTACAATTCCATATTTAGTGTAAACATGGTGGCAAACGCTGCAGGTTTAGCATAGCTTCCTTTTGGACAGTCCAGGTTACAAATCTGGCTCTTAAAGGTAGGAATTATCTCCATTTTCCATTCTCCTCAAGTTCTCTCCCTTGCTGCAGAAATGTTCCTCTTGAACAGTGACTATATTTTAGGATTTCTTAAAGGCAGGACTGAATTTTTTAGAACACAGATTACTTAATTCATTTAATTGCATCAAACTACATCCTGAGTAATTGTAAGACCTAGTGGTAGTTATTTAATAACTATTTAAAAAAAAAGCATGATATGTCTGGCTTTACCATTGAGTACACTAGCAATAATATACTGAAATATAAGAATAATACATTAATAATGAGAAAAAAATATAGATACATTTATTTCATGTTTTCCAGAGTTTAATAAAGAAAAAGAAAACAAAAGTGCAGATGCTTATGTTAAAGTAACATGCTATCATATGAAACAGCTTCTCCCTGTTTTCTATATTGGAGATGCTTAAGTCAACATGGAACTGGAAAATCACTCAATTTCTGAAAGAATGAGTTGCCTAGAAACTTACTGATTTTTTTTTTAAACTTGCTTGACGTTCATATAGTCCTTTCCTAAAGGGAAAAAGAACCCAACCATACTCATACTATGTGTTGTAAAGCTGGGAATTGAATGCCCCGTGCTGAATGTCCCTTGTTGTGACTGGCACAGCAAGAAAGTGCCCATCAGCTAGTTTCTGCTCAGTGGACAACTTCAGCTGCTTGACAGAAGTAAAGAACTATCAATCTCTGTAGCACGTCGAGGAGTTGCTGATATGAAGACCTGTTAGAAAATAAGGACAGCCTAAACATGGTGGTCCTGGGAAGTCTAACAAGACGGGTGGATGGAAAGAGCACTTGGAAATTTAAGTTTTGCCTGTGGTAGTTTAGTAACTCATTGCTCTCTATAAAATAAACAATATTCTAATCCACTGCCCTGTTCTTAAAAAAAATTCCCAAGTCTGTTAGACTGACTGACCCAAGCTTTTGAATTGCTTTGATTTTCCATCCATCTGCTGCTGCTGGAAGTAGTCAGCCTGAACAGCTGAAAGCACGCACAGCAACCTGTATGTCCACGACAAGAACAAGTTTCCTGTTGAGGAACTGAAGCGGTAGTCAGCTGTCCTGCACTGGAAGGACCTCTCACTAGATCCTGTAATGTTTAATCTAACAGATGATGGGAAATCACACAGCTTTGGAAGGGGACAGAAATGCATAAAAATTGATAGTTGTTTTTGATTGCTTTTAATATAAACACTATATAGCTGAAATACTGCTGAATTCATTAATTCATTACTATACAAATTTAATTTCTTCACCTAGTAAAGTGAACTTGTGTCTTTGCAAGACAAAGACGTACATACAATAATTCACTGTATGAATTTTCTGTTTATACAATGTAACATCCTAAGCTAAGAAATACGGTCCACAGAGACACGACTGGTTTGGTGTCCTTCAGTGAACTGTGAACTTGCTAACTACTGGACTCATAACTTACCTTTATCAACACAGTTTACTGTTGGTGGACACATTTCTTCTGTAGATTTTTCTATAGTCAAATGTTAATGTGACATATGAGGTAATAACATCTCGAATATAATTTATATGTAAAATGAACAGATGATGAATGGACAAGTATACACTAACACAGAAGCTGCACTGCTTCTCAGAATAAAAAAGGAATTTTTCTATATAAAAATTTCTGTATAAAATGGAAACCAGAAGTTATTGCTAGGATGGCCAGTAGATACATACCTATCCAATATCATACATGCTACTAGTGATTAATCTCCCACACATCCATATACATGGATGTTGGGGTGATTAATATGTAATACATTACATATAAATCCCCATGTCCTTATTTTCTCAAAGACAAAAGTGTTTAGACATTATGTAGCAACAGGAGAGGGCTAAAAATTATCACCTACAGTGTCATATCAGTACAGTCCATAAGAATAATGAACCTGGTCTCAGTTGGGATCAAAACTTGATCCTTACAAAAGGCCTGTTAATCCTATTATTTACAATTCATCCTGTGGGCTATGTCACTTACCTCACCTCATTCAGATTTTCCTGAAGTGAGCTTTCCTTATTGCTGTCTTTCAGATATGTAGAATTTCTCATGCAGAGTGTTCTGTCCCATGAATGCAATAGTAAAATACAACTTATGCATACCCTGTTTTATGAGAAACCAATATAGGCAAGCTCCTTTAGAAATTCAGAGTGTTCCAAAAATTGAACCTGATCCAGCTTTTGCTGAAATCCTGCCACAGAATCATAGAACCACTTAGACTGAAAAGACCTTTGGATTGTTGAGTCCGACTGTTAACCCAGCACTAACAACTCTATCACTCAGCCATGTCCCACATGTGTGTGCAACTGCTATGCTGGTGATCAGTTTTGACTATTACAACTTTCAGAATAAGGTTAGCTTTAAACTTATATCACTGAACATTTCAGTTAGAATCTTCACAGCAGAAAGTACATTGTATTTGAGCCCATTTCCATATTCTTTTGAGGGCTGTCTTTTTATGTGACAAAGACACATGATTTTCACAAATGAATTACTTAAATTTGCATTAAACGTGGACTGTAATAACAAATTAATGTTTTTAGTATCATTCTGTGTTTTCAAACTGCCACTTTTAATTAGGGCACTGACTGACATTGTTTCACAGTGTTCTAGGTAACAGCTGTCCACAAAAATTAAATAATTAAAGCAAAATTTGCATTCAGAATTTAATTACAGGTTCATTGTAGCCTAATACAGAATTTTTAATTGGAATTTAAGACATTCTTTTGTTTGGAAAGGAAAGATAGTAATATTTGACACACTGAAAGTGTCATGATGAAGGCAATGCACCATGCCAAATGCACGTATCAGTGATATCAGTGAGTAATATACTGCTGACACTTTATTTTTATGTTAATAGAGCACCTTGTTTATCCAAGTTGTTTAAAAATAGTCTATGCCTTTTATGTTCCACTACACACTCTTATGTTATTATTGTATTTCTTAGTCTATTTAAATCAACTGAACATCAAGTAGAGTGTAATTGTTAAGGGCACCTGATGTACTTGATGCCTCTAAGGCTCATTTTAAATATTTCATGGCTATTTTCATGAAAAACAAACACTTTGGTTTATTTAAATGAACACAAGTGTTTAATGAGAACACATTTCAATAAACTGTGTTCCTCCTCTGGTCCTGGTAAGGAAGATTTCATATATTATTTTTTATTATGCTTGAGGTCTGTCCAAATAGCTGATAGATTAGCACATACAATTTGTGAATACTTTAGTCTAATGAACAGACTACAAATGATGCTATTGATACATATTACAAGGCAATATAGATAATGTAACGGTGACTATAATACAGTTCTAATCAGTCAAGAAATACCACTGGAAACGCAGTATGTGGGTATTCATTCACAGTATTTTTTATGTAAGGAAACTGTAGTTCAGAGCATTCAGCTGGACTTGAGAACACAAACCTGTCTTAGCTTACTGAGGAGGCAGGTTCCACAGCAGCACTCCCTCACCAGTGTCTGGGCACTGAGACATTTGTCATATCTTTTCTGACCCCTTGTTTATTATATTATCTAACTAGTAGGATTAGAGATATTGAAAGCCTTCCAGACTTAGAGTCTTCAACCAGAAGTTGTGGGTTGACAGAATCTGCACATCATAGTTTTCATTGATTTTTTTCCCTTCACCTTGACAAAAAATAATAGAAGATGAAAGAAGATGAAGAAAAAAAGTAATTATTTGTTGTAGTAATATCCATTAATTCCATGGTACCAATATCCTGTGATGAAACCTAACAGTCTCTTTCTAAGTAATCTACAATACAGTTGTCAAGATTATTAATGATGAAAACTGTACTTCCTCTAATTTTTTCTGCACTTTTCAAATCCCACTAACGGGGATTTAGGAGATGCTGTTTATTTGGGGGGCATTTGATGCTTTTTATATTCAAGTATTTGTTGAGAGTAGCAGAAGACACCTATTTATGTGTCTTTATTGTTTGCAGCAATTTTAATTGAAGAGAGCTAAAAATCAAAAGGTGATTATTAGTCACACAGACTTTCCAGAGAGTTTTCCCTAAATTCAACTATGTATTGTAAAACCTTATTATTTGTGAGACTTAAATATCTTAGGAAATAGAACTGCATTTAACTGCTCCCTTTGGGCAAAATATCCTTCACTTGTAACTACAATGCAGTGGGTTCAGTCTAAGGAGGTCAGGCTAAGCTAGGAGTGAGAAAAGGAAAGGACTGACTTCTGTTACACCTGGCTGGTTCTTTACAGTAAAGTGTCATTATTTCATGGGCATCAAGTTTTGTGAGGGACTTTAGGTCAAGTCTCTTACCAGTATTTTCTATAAATTTTCTACTTTACTCTTCTGATAGTCCCTATAAATTCTCCCCAAAACTATTGGGGTTTAAGTACATTCTCTGCTAGTACTGATCCAATGTTAATTTACATTGATTTATCCACTGTAATTTAAGCATCTTATCCCCTAAGCCTTCAGGGTTAGATAGCATGTGGAAATTCCTCAAGAAGTATGAGACAAAAAAAATCAAGGTTCTTCATATTCTAGATTAATAAAAAATATATTTCTTAAAGACATACAGCAAAAAAAATCCAAACCAAGAACTAGGTTGGTACTTTGTAGAACTGAAGTCTACAGAATTATTTATCAGTTGGTTTTCCACACTTGAAAATGATTGTTTGATTGAAATTGAGCATGTAATGGACAAAAAAGCAAGGTAGAAGAGTTTCCTACTTTTGTATTTAAATACAAAGTATGAACTCACAGCCCTTGATTGCTGGAACTGAGTAGGGAAACTGTCTCTCACCCTGCTTTAGCTCAAGTATTTTCTGATATTTCTAATTGTGCTCTTAGTCCCCAGTTTAAAAATGGGATGAACTCAAACACTACTTTTTGCAAATGAATTTCTAATTTTCTGTATTTTAATCTAAATAGCATAAATAAATATTCTACACCACGTGTTTTGCTCAGATACCGACTTTGGCCTCTACGCAGTCACCTTGATACTGTGGGTTGAAGAATTAGAAGTCAAAAGTTTGGGGCTGTTTCCTGGGACTCTGCACATAGCTTCAGTTTCAGCTGTTCCAGAACAATGAATTCCTCTTGAGGGCACTTGCAGAGAAAGGCTACTAGACTAATGATATGAATTCCACTTTTTAACCTAATGAGAAAAAAGGTCAAATGTTTTAAGTTTTCTCTCCCCAACTGTCGTGGTTTGACACAGAAAAAGAATTTTTCCGGAAGGAAGAGGTCAATTTGGACATTGACCAATTGAAGGTGGACACGCCTCTGAGAACACAGACGGGTTAAAAGCAGAATTCCTAGGAAAACTTGCTCTCTTTGGTTCCGGTCAGTGTGCAGTGCAGGACTCTCCCCTGCCCGGCCACGAGCTGGGTGGGGGACAGGAAAAGCCATGTGGCCTTCGGAGGCAGGCCCAAGGGTGGAGGGACTGGAACTGGGCTGGCCCCCTGCAGATGGAAGGGTGGAGAAATCTGGGATGTCTCCATCCCCCCCCCAGAGTCTCTCCCTCTCCCTAGAGAGAGAAAGAGACGGCGGTGGTTTTATCAGCAGTTCACCGCGGGGAAGGAGAAGAGCGGGGGGGCCGCAAGGTGCCCAGCGGGCTGTGGGAGCTGGAGCCTGGGCAGCGAGCCATATCTGGGAGTCGGGACTTTTAACCCTTCCTTGAGAAAATGAAAGCTTTGTGAAATTTTTCTCCTCCTCGGGTTGAAAGAGAGAAAGAGAAACACCCTGGGACCTGGGATGTTGGAAGGAGAAATTCTAGGTGGGAGGAGATGATGGAGTGGCTTTTGGCTGGACTTTTTCTTGTTAGCTACAGACTGAACTGATCTTCTCCTCCGAGAGAGACTGTATTTTAGGAGGATGCCAAAGAGACCATGCTTCAGCTGGGAAAAGACAGAAGTGGAGCAAACAGAGAAAAGTTAAGGAAGTTTGTGGTGGTGCCCCCTGTCTTCACAGAGGAAGAAGAGAAGAAGATTTCTGTTCTTGGACCCTCAGCCCCAGGGGAAAATGGGGGGGACTGTTAGTCCCAAAAATGAAAAACTGAATTGTTGTTTTTTCCCCTCTTGGCAGGGCATCCTTGAAAGGAAATATCTTAAAAGCAGTCTGTCCATCCATGCATTGGTGGTGAGAGCACTGTGCATGGAAAGGAGAGGGTCACCACTGGCAAACTTTTTTTCTCCGGGCGGTGCCATGTGGTGACATGGAAGCACAGGATGTGGCACCTGTGTTTCTTGGGGGGTCTGTGGCACAGGAGAGGCTCCTCTCTCCCTGCAGATGGACTGGGTGTTGATTATCTGGAGGGTGGAAACCTGATTGGGGTCCAGATTGTATCTCACTGTGGTTTGTTGGAGGTGGGAGGAGGAATGCTTTGGAAAGTTTTCATTTTGAATTGTGTGTGTTTCTTTTTTTTTTTTTTCCCTCTTTTATAGTAGCATAGTGGTAGTAGTTTAATAAAGTTTTTTTCTTGTTATTAGGGTTGGGCCTGCTTTGCTCTGTTCTTGATTGCATTTCACAGCATTCAGTTAAGAGATTGCATTTTCATAGGGGGCACTGGCATCGTGCCAGTGTCAAACCATGACACCAACATACCTAGGACATAAACATCAAGGAAACAGAAGGCATGCTCATGCTTCAAGCATTTTTTTTCTCAGAACAGCTCTTATATTCAAATATCATTACATCATGATATTATGTATTGTACTAGTTTAGTAAATCTGGTGAATGATTAAAGGGATTGGTCCTCTATGGCAGTGGTGTATTTAAAAGAAAATCAACAGAATCAACAGGGTTAATTCAGCACTTGGGTTAATCAAAGCCATCAAGCTATATTTGACAGCTGATGGATCATTTCTTGGAACTTGAAGCACTATTTTAAAAAGGCTTCATAAAATCTGAGTTCATACCAAGAAATCTTATCAGCAGGGCTCTTAAAGGACATGAATTATTTTTTCAGAGTAGCAAAAATAGAACCAAATACCTTCAGAATTGTCCCTGCAACCTTATGTAAGCAGAAAGAGAAAAATTGCTGCTGAGTACTGAATTATTACTTGTTAGCATGCAATCGATTTCAAACTTTAAAGTTTTACAGGGTTCAGTAACTTCTTTGTTTTCAGTGTGTGCTGAATTTTTCTTTCCTCAGAGATCTGCCTTTTAACCAAGGGCCGTCGAACTGCCAGTGTACGAGCAGACACGTACTGTCGTCTGTACTCCCTCTCAGTGGACAACTTCAACGAGGTCCTGGAAGAGTACCCCATGATGAGAAGGGCCTTTGAAACGGTGGCAATTGATAGACTTGACAGGATAGGTATTTATTTCCTTTTCTCACATATGATTAATTCTTAAAACCCTTCTGCATTTTCTTTCCTTGAACTGCACGATAAAATAGCTCTCTTTAAAAGTTTTTTTTTTTTCTGTTATGCTGCAGTAAATGTTTTCTTGATCTATAAATAACACATGTGCAGACAAGAATTTTGCAATCTCACTTTTAAATAATAAAAACCACAGAGTTTTAGAAAGGTCTTGTATTCCTCTGAGGATTATTTTTCATACTTTGATTATCATTAGTATTATTTATTAATCCTGTAGATTTCTTTTGCTGCCTTCAGCACTTGATAGGATTTATGCTGTGTCACGAGCAGTAAATGACATTTTCCTAAATAAATTGCTTACGGATGACATCTATAATGCTGGGAAGAGATGAAGCATCTCAGCACTCACAAACCCGTTGTTTGTTGAAGTGAATTAATCCTTTGCAGCAGGGCTCTCATTTTCCTCACAACATAGGCACTGCAAACTTTGATGGCTGCACACTGGCACTGCTCAGATCTACCTGCAATCAGAAAAGCAGTGCAATAATAGTCAAGTGAAAGGCAGAAGGGTATGGTAGATTATCAAAACATGAGGTGTAAACTTGCTGTTCCAGTATTTGGGACCTCCCAACAGGACATAATAGGCAAAGCATAAAGTCTTTGGTCAGGAGAACTGCACTCTGATTATCATTACTGGCACTCATTTTAAAATTCAGCTGAAAAAAAAAGTCTCTTATCCCATTTGGTGGCATTTCCTCAGCTTCACAAGAAAATTTCAGTCTGAGGATTTCTCCACAATCACTCAATGCATTAGACTCCTAGTTTGTCTTGCAAGACTCTGGAAATACAATCTAGCTCTAAGTAATATGTGCTTTAAATATATTAGCACTAAAGCTCCAGTCTGTCCTTGGAGTAGCAATCCCATTTGAAGTGCATTGTTGTACTCAAAAAAAACCCAAAAAACAAAAAGCAAAACCCAACACCCCCCCCCCCAAAAAAAAAAAAAGGCAACAGAAAAAAAACAGACCCCAGGAGTTGAATGCCATTGTGTTCCCAAGCATCTGATGACTCAGACAGAATAGCGTCTACATCTTACTGACACTGTGAGCCATCAAGCAGACATCAGGTCACAGTGTACAGCAGTCCTCACTGTGCAAGCAGGTGTCACATTATTCATGAGTTCATAGTAGTTCACAAACACTTAAAAACACTGGTTACTACTGACGTCTAGTAACTAGTTCCCAGTAATGTGCTAGATGGCAGGTGTACTTTTAATATATGTAACTGTTTAGTGGAAATTCAGACGGTTTCCAACGAGAGAGAAAGATTATGTAGGGGCAGAGCACGACAACATTTTCTGACAGTTGTTCAGGAAATTGGAGTTCTTATATGTAATTGTAGTAATAACAGCAAAGTGCAAGTGAAGGGGCAGAGGAAGGCCAGGTGTCGGAGCGCGGCGAGGGCTGCGGGCGGGCTGGATGCAGAGCACGGCCGCGGGGAGCTGCGGCAGTGCCAGCGTGGCACAGCCCTTCCTGCCCCGGGCTGGCGGACGAGCGATGCCCGCTCAGTCTCCGCTGCCTGCCGAGGCTTTTACAGGAGACAGTCCTCAGCCACGGGGGCCGAAACGCAGAGCCAGGGCGGGACTCTGCCCCTGCACCCCGCGCTCACTAACTCTTGTGCCTCTCTGTGAAGGGAAGAAGAACTCGATCCTGCTGCAGAAGTTCCAGAAGGACCTCAACACCGGCGTCTTCAACAACCAAGAGAATGAGATCTTGAAGCAGATCGTGAAGCACGACAGGGAGATGGTGCAGACCATCGCCCCGGTGAGCCTGCAGCAGATGCCAGCCCTCAACTCCAGCACGTCGGCCTCGTCGCGCGGCAGGACGCAGTCCCCTCCGGTGTACACCAGCAGCAGCCTCTCGCACACCAACCTGCACTCGCCCTCGCCCAGCACGCAGCCGCCCCAGCAGGCTGTCATCCTGTCGCCCTGCTCCTACACCACGGCCGTCTGCAGCCCGCCGGTACAGAGCCCGCTGGCCGGCCGAACTTTCCAGTACGCCTCGCCGACCGCCTCGCAGCTCTCCCTCATGCAGCAGCAGCAGCAGCAGCAGCAGCAGCAGCAGCAGCAGCCGCCGCAGGCGGCGCAGCAGCCGCCGGGCGCCGCGCAGAAGAACGAGGTGCACAAGAGCACCCAGGCCCTCCACAACACCAATCTGACGCGGGAGGTGCGGCCGCTCTCCGCCTCGCAGCCCTCCCTGCCGCACGAGATCTCGACCCTGATCGCCAGGCCTCACCCCACCGTGGGGGAGTCCCTGGCCTCCCTGCCGCAGCCCGCTCCGGGCCCCGGCGTGCCCCCGGCCGGCCGCGCCTCCGTGCCCCAGCGGGTCTCGCTGTTCCGGCAGATGTCCTCGGGAGCCATCCCCCCGAACCGCGGGGCCGCGCCGCCCGCCGCCCCGCTGCAAAGGGATTCTTCCACAGTCTTAAGCACAGAGCCCGAGGGAGACAAACCGCGGTTCGCCTCAAACTTATGATCCCTGGTGACTGTGAGCAATAGACTTGCAACAAACCGAGCACCATCCCCCGAACTGTTTTAGCCTGTTTCCTAATGTGCCCCAGCAGTCTACTATCAGAAAAATAATTTAGACAGCTTTGCCCTATGTAACGAATGTAAAAGTTATATATATATATATATATATATATATATATATAAAGGCAGTTAAAAAAACTTGTTTGAGTTCACGTCTTCCTTTTTTGCAACCATTGCAGAAGATTAAAATTAGCGCTAATATTACCTATTTTTAATGTGTTGACTTTAAAATCAGCCTAACAGATTTCTCTGTTTATGAGATTGGCTGTTTTCATGGGGAAATTGTCAACACAACGGCAAACTTCAAATAACTATATTAAAAAAAAAAAAAAGGAAAGAAAACCATCCATTTAACTAACACATAGCACTGACTGAGTGATATTCTGAAACCTTTGTTTCATCATTTACTGTGTATATGTTGTTAATTTCTTGTGAAGAATTCAGTTGTTATTTCATGTTGCATTTCATACGTTAGCACCATCCATTGGAATTTAGATTGGAAGAGAATTGTATTGCAAACACCTGCAGTGTAAAGGGAGGCACTAGCACTCCTCCGGATAGTTTGTAACATCATGGCATGTCAACCCTTCTGTTGTCTAAAAGAATTGGGTGGACTTTGATCTTCACACTGCTAAAGACTTTTCAAAAGACTAAATATTTCCATTGTAAATAACTTTTTAGACCCAAGCATAAATAGATGCTGTGTGGTGTACCATTGCAAAGTCTTTGTTTAGGAATTTAGGTTCCGCTTTTCACTTCAAAATTTACAGTTTTAAAATTTGTTAAAGCTAAGTGCAACACAACTGTTAAATTGTAATGCAATGGCTTAAAACCTACAGTGTTACTTTTATATGCGTTTTATGCAAAATTGTACGCTTGATCCTGCAAACCGCTTGTACTTCACCAATACCATCACTTTTCTTCTTCTTGCCCTCAGTAGCATCTGAGAATATTCCATGCATGCTTTGAAAAAAAAAAGACAATAAAAATAGGTTTGGTCAGTAGGAAAAGGCTTTACGGTATCTTAGAAAATAATAACCATTCATTAATTGTGTCTACCTTAAAATTCCTGTAATGCTGACTTTGAATCTCTGGTTTAAGTCTAGAAGTGAGGTTTTTCATTTAAAGGATTATTTGTAAACCACAGCTTGATTTAGACTTTCAGGTGCTTTCTGTGTCTTCACTGTAGTTTTGTAGTTGACTGTGGTGTTGATTTACAAAAATAAATATAATATAGCATCAAGTCTGTCTGGAAATGCACGATTTGCTCTGTGTATATTGTAATTAAATGGTTAGTATATCCTAAGGCATGTAGTGTCAAACATAGCCCATAGGTATGAGGTTTATTATTTTTTATGTCTTCAAAAAAGAAAGGAAATGGTGACAGAAAGCAGGGTTAAAGCATACTGTTTTGTGAACATTTTGTTTTGTTTGCTCAAACCTTCACATTATCTTATCCACAAAAAAAAAAAAAAAAAATTCGTAATCATTTGTGCCTGATTTGTCACGTTAAATAGAGAGTGAAACTAAATGTGTCATAATTTAACTCACTGAAAAATCAGCATTATGGATATGATACAAGCATATATATATTCTGTTCCTTAGAACCCAGCTGACTCTGTTAAGACAATGGATGCAAAGGAGTTCTCCTCTTCCCATCAATGCTGAGTTTAATGATGCATGGAAAAATTAAATAACATCACAAACTACGTAATGCAGTGAATCCAGATGTACTTGAGAGCCAAGTAAATTCTCTAAAGCTAACAGAGCTTGAACCCGTGCTGCCTGTTATTCCTTTTACTAAAGTGGTACATCAAATAAATTTTATTAAAATCTTCCCATTTTTTTGCTGACTCACATTCACCAGTAAAGATCGATGTAATTAACCCACTAACATGCTGCTGCCATTAATTTAAGTGACCTGGAGTGGAAATGGGGAAATGATTGTTTAAAAAAGTGTCTCAAACATTATGGATACGCTGCAAGACCATTTATTTATGAGTACAATACCCCTTATATTATTTTAATGCTAACAAATTCTGTCAGTTAATTAAGATCATATACTGATCTTGAAAACTGTTTAAGGTTTACATTTAATAGGAGAAATGGGGTTAGTAGCAAAATATTTTTATATATATTTTTATTTTATTTTAAGCACTATGAAGAAATATTAATTCACATGGTCTTTCAGTGAAACCATAAATAATTTTTAATGACTTTGTAATAGAGTGGACAATATCTAGGATTTGTATGTTAATTTAAAAAAATGGTACAGGGTATAAAATTATATACGTATATATATATATGTATGTATGAATGTATATATACTTAGATTAAGAAACAAATGACTCACATTCCTGTAATATAAAAGTCCATTGCTAGTTTCAGAAGTGACCTATTTTCTCTGTACATAAGTAGGCCCATAAGTATGAAATCTCACATCTGTACAAGATGAAATGTATTAATGAAAAAGATTGGATCTTACTGCTGCTGGGAAGACTATAGATCTGGGTCTTACAATAATTGTATGATCAGGGATGAGTTAGATTTTTTTGTCTTTGCTCAAAGCCATAAATAAACAAATATAAAAGATTATTAATAAATTGAAGAAAATATATAAAAAAATAAAACCATGATTTTTTTTCCTTCCAATATCTGTGTAACTGAGCCAAGTTTTGCTTTACCTTAAAAGAAGAACTGTTTGCTTATCTTTTTTCTTTGTTCTGTGCCCAAAAGTGATATGCACTGAATATGGGGAGGTGGAGAAAAAGCTGCCTGAGTAATTCTGTACGTTCCTGAAATAAGAAGGCTTAGAAACTCAAGGATACTACTTGATTTACACAAGCAGTTCCTAAGATGTGTTTCCTCTGCAGATTAGAGAAATTTATTTTCCAAAAAAACTCTCATGTAAGCTATAACCATTTATCAGAAATATATCATGATTGCAAATATTTGAAAGTTCAGCTTGGTTTTACATATTAAATATCCTGGGGGAGAATTACAAATAGTTGTTAGTGTAACTTAAGGAAAATGTATTCTACTATATTTTTAGCCTATCTTACTGTATGTACCCAGATGATGTACTTCTGCACTTATGTATAAGAGTTGAGATTTCAAGGCATCATTGACATGGAAGTAATGTTCATTAATCGCACTTTAGGTCATTGTAAATTAAAAAACACAGTCCATTCAAATCAATAGCACATGGTGTGTTTTACATTACCTTAAGTAGGATCAATAGAATTGATAAACTGATTTTAAGCAAGCGTGGATAGTTGCAAATTTTAAATTTGCACTTTAAAATGTATTGTGAATTCCTTTCACAAGTATTTCTTCTTTCTTTTTTTACTTTGCATTGCTAAATTATAGCTCTTTTCCAGTGCTAGGCAATGAAGTGATTTCAGCTTTGAATCAGAAGAATTTTGTTAAGCATCAAAATCTAGTTCTCCTGTCTGCATTTGACCACTTCACAAGTATACATTGCTGTATGGTCCAGTCTTGTTATTTCATACATGTTTCTATCCAGAACCAAACAAAACAAAGGGTTGTTTTTAAGTGGTGTTTCATATCAGTACATATGATATTGATGTATATTTACATACTAATTTATATATTTTTAGAATCTCTTAATTTCTAATATATCTGTCTACCTCAGCATACTTCCTACCTTACTTTGGACTGCAATCAAAGTAAATTTTATTCTGAATAGAAAACTTTCATGCCTTGGTGCATGTCATTAAGAGGTAAACTTAATAGTTTTGTTTTCGAAATTGAATTCTCATACTGATTTCAGTATTTCTGTACAGGTGCATTATTTTTTATTGTATAACTGACATTGTTCAGTGGAGAAAAAAGCATTTTATTTGAAAAACATTATAGTAAACTTTTTAATTAATCTGAAATTCAGCTGCTCTGGGAATACTCAGTGACAGTAATTTCTGCTGTACAAAAGATCTCTGTTCACAAAAAAAATCGCTACACTATAGGAACAGAAAGTGTTTACAAATCATAGGTCTGAGGTACAAGCATTACTCTATTAGAATTGGATGTGCAAATTTATTTCTTTAGTGGTTTGGCCTTTCTTTCCCTTTTTTTTGAAACAAGGGACTGTAAGAGCATTAATATTGTCCCAGACTATGTCATAAGAAAAATACATGCTGTGAATTTTGAATTTATAGATTTTGCATCAACAATTAGTACCCAGTGCTTGCATACTTAGCCCTGTGAATCATCATCTTGATCATCTTAACATCACAAAATCTGCAATGTTCTGTGGGTGGTATGTTATGACCACTATTCATGTTTAAACACCTTTTCTTCAGAAAGCCAAATATGTGCAGTCTGTTTCCTGTTTTCACTGCAGTGTAGAGGTTTTAAGTAGAGATCTGGTTTTGAAATCTAAAAAGTTCCTATGTATCAGAGAACAATAACTGCAGATTTCAGTTTTCATGTGGGCAGTTAGGCATTTTGGGCTCCTAGGCCAGTCTGTCCTTGAATTGGATTTTTTATTTCTCTGCAAAGTCAACGTTAATAATGGGTTTGCTGTGTTTGTTACACCAAATGTGCAGTCTATTTTTGAGGAGAGGCCTGCAGTC
Organism: Taeniopygia guttata; assembly: GCF_048771995.1. NCBI lineage: Eukaryota > Metazoa > Chordata > Aves > Passeriformes > Estrildidae > Taeniopygia > Taeniopygia guttata. Next base: position 52,616,571 of record NC_133063.1, on the reverse strand, counting down.
TTTTATAGCATTTAATTATTTCTAAGTGCTGGAAGATTTACATCTAATTATATTCATTCCTCTACTTCAGCTAAGAGGCAATGTGAGCCATAATTGTTGCTGGTCATTGTCTGCTGTTGCTAGGTCATTGTCTACTGCAACAGGAAATCTAGGTAAAGCAAGAATATGGACAGTAGTATTAGATGTGGTCTTACAAAGAAGCAGAAATATTCCCAAATGTGAACCAGACTGATCAATTCACATCTGAACCTTCTATGATAAAGCAGATTATATTGCAATTGCAGACTTTTCTTTTTTAAAATCTGCTAGTCAATACCCATTTTGTCTGTAATGTGTCTTCGTCTTCTGCTACATCGTCTTGGCAACAGAAATATGTACCAATTTTTGTAAGACAGTGCATCTCAATTGTATTTCAGTTTAGCTGATACCTGCATGTTAAATATAAAAAAAGATTAAGAAACCTAGGGTTAAAAAAAAAAAAAAAAAACCAAACAAAAAATGCCAAAAAACAACCAGACATGATAAGGGAAATGCATGTGTGGGTTTTACCAACTGGTATTATGCTGATGCCCTCTATCAGGAAGGACTCAAGTAATTCATTTATTCACTTGGACCTTTGATATTGTATCACAGATAATCGCACTCTTGGCAGAAATGATGAATGCCATGGAAATATTGTAGAGAATGGTTTTGACATCTCCTTTCTTTTCTCAAACAGCAAGAGTTTCTTCATCAGATCCACCAGACAAATAAGAATACAGATGGTGTAGTTCAAGGCTGTTGCTTTCATTTGTGTCATTTTTTGCAAGACAAAAAGATGTGGACACAATTCAGAGCTGCTAGTGGAAACCTTGACTGAATTAATTCACACAGAGAAATTTTAAGGGCGTATGCTAATCTTAGTACATAACATCAGAAAACAAGCTTTTAGACAATGAAAAAAAATTCATTTTTTCACCACTGCATATATGACTTAAGGTGGTGTGTGGCCCTAAACACTGTGTAATCTGTCTGTGGGTTAGATCGAAGATAACCTCTGAGCTAGAAAGTGGGAAACTGCATCCTTATGCTTTTAATCTCCCATTTTGTTTGTACACATTTTAATGTCCCAGAATAAGAAATCCAAGCACAACAACAACAACAAAAAGAGGACATTACAAATCCCTAAGGTTTTGATCCTCTATAAATAAGGATCTGTTTCTGTTTTCTGTGACAGCTGTATTAATCATAATGAAAGTATCTCACATACGTCATCTCCTAGATTTGGAGTTTGGGAAGATGAATACTGTATATCTGTTGAGTTTCTTGCCCAGTTCTATGGCAGTGAAGTGTTCTGTGAGAGGAGTCATGTTTTTAAAAGTCTTCTGTCATTGTTTTAACAACTTGCTAAGAAAAAGAAAGTTGGCATTGTTAGCAAGTGGCAAAAACTGACATATCTGGGGTAACCTTCCATAGTGTAAGCAGTGTTATTACAGCAGGCAACACTTAGCACAGAGTGTTATGTCATATGTCATGGTCCTGGTTACACTGGCTATTTCAAGTCAGTGATTTTTAATGAGGTCATGTATTGTTTATTGCTGCACTCTGCTTGGGTCACTTTGTGCTGTCTTACCTATCCCTCGTACTCCTATGCAAGACAGACATGTGAATATCGGAAACATACACAAATTGTTCTAGAACAGTTTTTTCATCATTTCAGCTGTGATAGGTGAAAAAATTCATTGCATCAGGCGGAATTAATGTTCTCTAGCATTTTTTTCCTTTTTTTTCTCATGTCTTTGGAGAAGGTTCTCAGTAGTAATGTGAAATACTAATGTCATTGCCAAAGTGCAAAGAAAAGAGCAAAAGTGACAATAACAATGAGTGGATGAAAGGCAAAGAGAATTGCTGGAGGCAGAAGAAAATTATTTCCTTGAAATAAGGCACTTGTGTTGAGATTCCCTGAAGGACCTAAAGAGGATAGGGGAGCAAAGATTACAACATGTCATGTCCTATTTAAGGCTGCCAAGTGGCTCTGTCATGAGGGTAGCAATAAAGCAGGAGGAGCAGGAGAAATCAATCTCTCTTGTTTCTGCCACAAACACTGGACTTCTTTTAGGTAATTTATTTTGTTTATTGTGGATACTGAAAATTGATAGACTCACTTTGCTGGTTCCTTTTGTTGATATCAGAGATGGGTCTGCTAGAAGAAGGATGTAAGAGAGATGATCAAGAACAGCACAAAACTGGTGGGTATTCTGGGCATTTTATGTTCACTGATATTATGAATCCTTGTAGCGCCTTTTCTATGTAGAAAAATGCTGTATTATTTTTTTCTTGTTAGAATAGTATTGCTATTGTACTATACTCTGTCTATAACAATTACTTTTATTATTGGAAAATGTGCACAAGATTTGTCACCATTTCTAATTGAACTTCAGCATAGGCGGAAACAAGTTTAATGTGAATCAGTCCAAATTACTGAGATGAAAACCACAAAAAATACTTCTGGTCAGGGCTTGGTGGAGGCTGGGAAACAGCATAAGTTGTATATGAGATTTCAATGAAGTTTTTTCCAAATATTTATTCTAACTTATATCCTACACATCATCCTATCATCTTTTTTTTTTTTTTTTTTTTTTTCCCTGTATTTTTTGCACATCCTGTAAGTCATTTGTTGGCTTCTGGGAGTTAAGCCAGAACATCACTGTAGTGATGGTGAAAGTCAACAAATCATGACATGCCCCAGAAAACTGTGATAAAACTGTCTTTGGCAGACAGAGACTATAATAAGGAAAGGCTACTTGTTTCATAGTATGTCCTGCAGATACTAAAGAGAGCCATTCATTATTTTGAAATTCATCTAGAATAAAATAACTAGAATATGATTGAATTCTATCTATTTATACATTAAGTTTTAATACAACAGTTGGGGAAAAGCAAGCTCATCACAGATAATATCAAATCTATGATAAATAAGTAGTGACTACAGTGACAACACCTAACACCCTACAGCAAATGAGTTTTGGGAGGAAAAGACATCACTCATTCAACCATTAACATCTAAGAACACTCATACAAACTGCATTTTTTGATGGAACATCTTAACTCAATAGGCCTCATGTAAATTTGTTGAAATTTTATTGGTACTAGCACTTTGAATATATGCCCTTTCAGCAAAATGATGGAAAGCTATTCAGTAATGGATAAATATACATATAAATCAAACCAAATTGAATAGAACAAAGCTGTAACAGTTACCTACATTTATCTAAATTTTGTGCATGGGCTTTTATGCAGATAGCAGTACAAACCAACCTTCTATACCTTGAATCCAAAGACTGCACCTTGGATATTAAGTTGTTTACAGCCATCTGTAGTCTCCAGCCATTGCTAAGTGCATGCAATACCATCAGTGGCTGATGGGATGATTTTCAGCCAGGAGAAGAAAGTTGTAGTCAAAACTATTTCTTTTAAACTTTTGGTGTAAAAAAAATTTAGCTGAAAATATTTCCTAATCTTAAACTGTTAACCAGTTATAAAAATACTAAATATGATACTTCAGACATTTTATTTTTTTTTTCCAGTAAGTAGAACCCTAATTTAGATAATATATTAGATTTATACTGTATACTAAAATTAAGGTTACATCACTAGGAATAAGTTTTGATTATTACTTTAATTTCTTATATTTTATGTTGACATTAGAGAATAGTGTTGGAATACAAGAAAGAAACCCTAATGCAATAGAACTGAACAAAGGAATTTCTTTAAGGGCTGGAGTAAAGAAATCTCACACTGTACAAAGCACTATGAACAAATTCTTCAGGTCTGTTCCCCAAGTCTCATGGCAGTACCAGCCCTTCAGCTTTAGTGCATCTCTTCTGCTTAGTGTTATTAATTTAGCTGTTCATTCACTAAGCATTTTTTTCTAGTCTTCCCTAGTCCAGCTTGAATTTTTACTCCTTTTTTGGGGGGCAAACAGACCATTTACCACCATTGCTTGTGTTTTAAGGCAGTTCAAATTATGTGTACAGCCATTTGCATGGGATGGGTGCACAGTCCAGCTGACAAGTTAGCAGCATCCCTCTGGGATCACTGTTCAGGCCAATAACTTTATAACTCTGATGGTGGGACAAAGTGCACTTTCTGCAAATTTGCCAGCACTTCACAGTTGACAGGGAGCAGGGTGGACAATAAGTTAATATGACAGAGGACAAGGGATTCAGTAGGTCCTCAGCAGGCTGGACAAATGGGCTGACATCTCATGAAGGTCAAAAAAGCAAGTGCAAAGTCTTGCAACTGGTATGGAATAATGCTATTCAGCATTACAGTCTGAGGGATGTTTACGTAGAAAACAGTTTTGCAGAAGAGCTGGGGACATGACAAGTCCTGTGGATGACAAGATGATCTTGAGCCATGGTTGTGGTCTGGCAGCAAAGGCAGTGCTTGACATGCTTGGTTGTACTAGCAAGGTGCAACCAGCAGGCTGAGGGAAGTGGTCTTTTGCCTCAATGCAGCACTAATGGGACTCAACTAAGAATATTATGTCCAGTTTGGGGCTCCCCAGTGGAGGAAAACCATTGAACAGTAGAGCAAGTCCAGCAAAGGACACACAAGATATCCAGGGTGATGGACAAGGAGAAGTTGAAGAAGTTGAGCTTGTTTAGCGTAAAGATGAAGCAGATGGGTCTTGGGGAGGCCTTATTCCTGTCTGAATACCTGATCAGAGGATACGGATGTGCTGCAGACGCATCTGCAGATTCTTCTTGCCGATGCAAGCAGTAGGTTGAAAGGTGATGAACATAAGTTGGAACAGATGAATTTCCAAATAGATCTAAAGAGAAATGATTTTTACTAATAGGGCACACAATTACTGGAAAACAAGCTGAGTGAGGCTGCTACATCATCATCCTTGTGGGTGTACAAGTCTAAGCTGAGCACTGCCCCAAGGATCTAGCTAGACCTGTCTTGAACCTGTATTGGATAGACTCCAGAGATCACTCCCAACTTAAATTTTTCTATGATTTTGTGATTGTAATGTCACCATCTGTGCCCACCACTCCTGCCCTCTCAGCACCAGCCAGGTTGTCTGAACAAGCTTGCATCCTTATGCCACAAAGTCAAAGCCACTTCTACTTTGTTGTTAATATGGAGAGCTTTTCTGGCTTGGGCATTGTAGAGCAGCCCTTATACAAGATGCCTTGGGAGAAGTGAAGTTCCTTGGAATCACTCCTCGAGGTAAAAGCAAGAGGGAAGGAGAAGAGCACAGAGGAATGGGGGAAAGCAGTGAAATGTCCCAGGTAATAAAGGGTCACTCCTGCTGGAAAATTCGTAAGTAAAACTGCCAATTTTTTTCCTCAGGCAGTCTTATTTCTGCATGCACTCAAACCTCTTCTGTTCACTCAGCTGACAAGTATTTTTACTATCTCTCACACTTAACACTATGATGCCAGCAGGCTAGGCTGCGTTCCCTTCTGTCTCTTGTTATAAACTGGAACAGAAATTGTCAGCAAACTTGTAGTTATACAGCCAAAACTCAGTCTTCATTTGTGGCAGAGGTGTAACAGGTAATACCACAAAACGTGATAGAAGCATCTTGCTTATGCTTCAGTGTGGATTATAGCCCAGTACCTCATCTGTAATACAGAAACCAGGGTATATTTGTTTTGTACGTATTGTCTCCACACACAAGCTGAACATAGCCCTGCATATTTGCTCTGCATTGAAAGAAATTAAATATTCTATTTAACTACAAATCAAACTGATTTTTTTGTGTATGCAGTGATTTTTATGGACCAATAATATTGCAAAAGAATTGAAGTAGGAAGAACTCATACTTGTAAAAGCTGGTATGTGAGAAGAGAGCCATTCATGTGTTTCTTTCCAGATGTGTTCGGATTGTGTGACAGCCATTGCTGTCATTCAATGAGTCATTTCAATTAGATTTCAAAAAGATGGTTATCAATTTTGTTTAATTTTTGAGGTTAGAAGATGCTTTCTAGTTGAAATCTGAGCCGTACAGGGCCTCTCTGGCTTTGTTGGCTGAGTGACATTCTAAAGGTTTCTACAAACCAAAGTTGCATTCTGAGATTGTTTTATTATTTCAGGTGACAGACTCCAGGCATTTTGAAACATCCCCTTCCCATTCTTAGACCCTACATCTAGAAGTGAAGTAAGAGCCCCAGAGAGGAGTTACTGTTCAATTCAGTTGAAGATTGCTCTTAATAGTATCTTATTTAATTTGGATTTTAAATGTTAGCATGAAGCAGTGGTATACTGCATATTGCTGCAAGTTAATTATTATTATTATCATTATTATTATTTATCTCAGAGTTGGGTTAGGCTCTCTATGTGTGTCAAATGGAGTTTTAGTCATTTTCAGGTACAGCTGCAAAATTTAATCCTTTGTGCACAGTTAGTTACTGAGCAGATAACCATGGTAACCATATTACCATTTAAACTCTGCTCATCAGTTAATCTAAGTAGCCAGGTGAGGTGCTCAACTCCCATTCAGAATCAGCTCTGAATCATTATGCTATGAGTAAAGTTTTCTGCAAGTAGTCGGTATTAAAAGAAGCTTCTACTTTCCTTTTGGCTTACCTATCATACTCAGAAATATGTATTCAAATAAAGCATCTTCCTGAGGATGATGCATAAGCCAAAAGGAAAACAGTAGAATATTCTTATCCCAAAGGAAGCCTTCTGGCCATATTTCTGGAGGTGAAAAAAAAACAAGTTCTGCTTTGAACAAATGTGATATACAGCCTTGGAGACACACGATGCAGAGCCCTAAACAGCTGAGTTTTTACAGTGACTATTGCAAGAATGATGTTTGTTCCCTGACTATTACATCTTGGATTGTGTGGAACCTGTATTTGTCATACTGCATTAAAAAAATTTCAAGTGCTGCATTGCACTCTGTGCCCCCCTCAACAGGCGTTCCTGATTTTGCAGAATACACGGTGGTCCTTTATTCCTTGCAACAAAAATTTAAGGAAGTCTGAAAGCTCAGATATAAAGAGCAATTTATATATCTGCCATTGCCACTCTCTTATTTAAAATTTCTTTTCCATGCTTCCTTGGCCTCTCATCCTTGCATTCATTTCTGTGTCCATTATAAAAAACATGTCCCCTTTTATTAATTTTAATTATGTTTTTTTAAAACCCTGCTTTTTTATGGACTTATCTTAACAGTTAATGGTGATTTACTTTACTTATGCTAGCCTTGCATCTAAAAGATATAAAGATAATTTACAAGTACTTCTAATTAATTAAAGTGTAAAGTCAATCTGGCAATTTTGTTTATGGCCATAGCTTTACTGATGGTACTTAGTCTTAAATACATTGCCAAGTGACTGGTGCTGAAACTGAGACATCTTAATAGCTCTGCTGGCCTGTGTGCAGATGAGCAGTGTCTATACCCAAATTCCAGAACAAAATCCAACTGATGATGTACAGGAAGCAATTTTTCTTGTGACATGAGATCTGTCTTGCAACTTTTGCTTCTTAGTTTCTATCATGTGCAATGAGATGAAAGAAAGTCGCATGGAACATACTGAAGTAGGGACTGAGACTGTTGACTGAAATGTAAATGTGGTTTCCCAGATAAGAGCTCTAAATGGGAAGGTACAATTTCAATCTATACAGTCTGCAAAAGTGCATCCAATGAATGAAATGAGCAACTCTGCTAACAGTAGAGTTTTGCTGATCAATGTCTTTGTCCAGGAGGGATCCTGCAGCTCAGGGACTCTGTGTATCTTTGCTGCAGCTGTGTCAGCAGAACACTGGAGTGCAAGCTCACGAAACAAGTTGTTACAGGCAACTTTAGTGACTTCATTAGAATTCACAGAGTCAACCATTTGAGCAAACTTTTCCTGAGCTAAACTGTGATCTGAAGATGTGCTTAGTCTGTTTCCAGAACAAGTTTTCTTGGGCCTGGAAATCTTTGTTTTAAGAATTATATACTGCTTTGCAAAGAAAGAAAAATAATTATATAAACCCATCTTACAGTGTTTATGATAGTGTTTGTGTTCATTCTAGGTGAAATAGAAGTCAGGCCACGTTAATGATGTATGAGGTACAGATCATATCTGTGACGGAATAGTTCTGTATTGAAAAGACGGTGTCAGCAAAGACTTATTAGTGCAATGGAAGCTGAAAAGTTGAGTGTAATTAGCTCAGAAAATATTGCTGTCCTTTCTCTTAGTTGCACTCTCTGTGAATTACAGATGGATTGTATCTTCAAAGTTTTTTGTGGTTTCATTAAAGTCTTGTTAGAGGAGCAAGTATGGGCATGGGTTTTAGTGACAGACAGCATTTAAATTTGGGGTTTGTGAACTGAAAAGACCTGTCTTTAAATGAAACACATAAACTTATTTTCAGTTCTTAATAATTTTTTTCCTTTTCAAAATAGTAACATAATAACAGTTGATTAAAATCTCTGTATGAATAAAACACATATCTTCTAATATAATTTCTAATTTCCCTTACACAAAAAAAACTTGAGGAAGTGACAAGAATTTTCTTTTATTCATACCAGAGCCACTCCTTTATCACAGCACATGTAACTGCTTCTTTGGGGAGATTACAATAGTGCCAAAACCATGCACTGTGATTTCTGCCAAACATTTTCTTATGTTGAGAAACATAAGAAGCATATTTTACTAGTAAATTATCTTAGAATTAATCAGGATTCTTTTCAGCAATGTTGAATCGGCTGTCTTGAAATAAGCTTTTCTTAAAATGTGCAGTAAAGTATAGGGCATACATTATATAGCCCTAGAAATTAAACATTTTTGAGATATTTAAATTTTTTTAAACACTAAGGAGTTGAAAGTTATCTTCCTTATCCATCAGATTTATTTTTTCCTGAATCTCTTTACTGCTTAGTAAATGTATCCTTAAGTCATCCTATTGAAAGAACATTTTAGAGCATCACATATCTGATGATTAAAAAAGACTCCATCATACCATTATTCTTTCTATATAGCTTGTATTTTGCTAACATCCTGTTTTACCTTATGGGCAACACTTTTCTTGACTAGCCAACATAATTTCCTGGTTAGTCAACATAACAAAGATATTAGCAATTTTTCAACAGTTTTTGGAATAACCTGGGAAACAAGGAAATGTCTTTATCCTGAATTTACAGACAAGGAACAAAGAAACAGAACTAGAAATCATTGCCAGTCAAGAGTCAAACAAGCCTTGCTTTTAAGAGGGCCCAAATTTGACTCTGCCTCAGACAGTACATGCAGCTTATAGATTCAGTCTCTCTAGCCCATACGTGCATTGTACTGTCAGTCTCTCTAAACCAAATCATCACTCATGTTCTCTGAACTCTGGCTGTTCTTCAAAACAGAGTAAGTCTGAATCACGTAGGTCCTGAATATTTTACTCTCTGTTGCAGCAGTGATACGTGAAGCCCCAGAGATGCAAAACAAAAATAAACTTGTATTCTTTAACAGAGATGAAATTCCTTTGAGTAGAAAAGTAACAGCTTAGTAAGCCACTTAAAGTCACCAAGTTCTAATATAACACACTAGAAGGGAAAATAACTCACTGTATGTGCAAATAATTTCCAGTGCCTTTTATAATATGTCTGCTTAAATTGCAAAAAGAATTGTCTTCATGAATGTGGCTGTACACACCTATTAAATTGAGGTTCAGGTAACTGAACAGGTTACAAAAGAAAACTCAAGGGTTTGATATGAGTTGGGTACTGCTCATCCCCTGTGTTTCATGGTATGTGAATTGACAGATGCAGGTACCCAGGGAGACCAGCAAACCTCAGCCAAAATACAGAGATTTTCATCATTACCTTCCTAACAACATCAGGCAGCAGAGACACAGAGGGACACAGGCTCTGCCAGGCTCAGTTCACCCTCACAGACAGTGGGGGGGCCCCACTGCCTGCTCCACACACACTTTATCAGAAGGCGGTGCTTTCATGTTTTCTCTCCTCCATCAGGAGGTTCAAGTATATCTGTGAGTGTCTCTACACAGGAATCCTGCTGCTCAGATCAGGCAGGGCATGAATGCTAGGCATAAGTGGAGTTTTCCCACACTTATGTCCCTAGTATTCCCAGCTGCAAGGTGACTTTGATGAAATTATTCACTCCTCACCAAATCTTCTGGTTCTAGCTCTTTCCTCCCAACTCATGGCATAATGCTTAGTGGAAGAAATATCTTTTAATGTTCTCACAGAATATATGGGCCTACTAGAACAGTAAAAGAAGCCTCCTCAGTCACACTCAAAATTTAGACACTGGAGTCCAGTGAAAATCAGCTCAAAAGGCAAAAGAAGTAGAGAACTAGGAGATAAAATTTTCTTTTCTTGACATTAGTTTGGCTGTTTGAACAGCAAGATCCATTTTCAGAGACTCCTTGTTAACTAAATAATTTATCAACCTTTGAAATTAAGATCTTGCAACAGAAAAGGAAAGCATATGAGCAAAGCATACAGAAAAGTCTTCTTACCTTTCAGTTGCTTGTGTCACTTCACACCAATGCTCTGTTTTGTCACTTGTCAGCTGTGTGCCGCTGCCATGGTGTTAGGCTATCTGCTGAGAGCTCAGACAAAATACTCCCTAATAGGTTTAAACCAATATGGCAGAAATACCAACAGCATCCAGGCATATATTGCTTTACTTCCACGTCTTGGTTTTACGGTTCCCATTTTCGGTCTCAATCTGCAAGACTGTTAGGTAAAGAGTAAGATAAAATGGTTCAACAAGTTCAACCAGAGAGTAAATAGTTTCTCTGAAAGTGGTTACATAATTATTTTTAAAACGCTCCAATAACCAACAAACTTTTAGCCCAAGTCAAAATCTTTTCCTATCTCAAATCTTAAGGCCAACTGAATATACCTTGATTTTACATCTAAATAGACCCCTTTTTGAATCAAACAATCAAAGAGAATGTAAAGCACATAGTTAATGGAAATTCTTATAAAAATTTTATGCAAACAGCAATGCCCACTGGTGTTTGCTGCAGTCATCTTATTATGGTACAATGTTACCAATCCTCACTAATATTGTCTTCTGCTTACTCTTCTGCTACTTCATAGTTTTCATAGGCACCCTAAAACTAGAATAATGAACATATCAGCATGTCAGCTTCACTAAAAGAAAAATAAAGTAAATCTACCCAAGCTGAAAATATGTTCAGGATGTAAGATAAACAAGAAAAGGAGCAGCGTTTCACTATTATTTAGCTCTAATGCATGATTTTTGAAAGCTAAAATTTGTCACTGACAGTCTTCTTTGAATGCAATAAAAGAAAAGCCTGACAGAAAAGCCTGACAGATTGACACCCACTTATTCCCTGGTGGCACTGCAACCAATGGAAGTATGGATGAAAGGACAAAAGTCATCTTGGTTTTCACTTTACCACCTGATTTATTCACTGGCAACAGCAAGCCTGTCCCTAACATGGGGCATCTCAAAAATCATTGTAGTGGGCTATTTTGCAATACTCCAGAGTGTTAATACTATTTGATTAATTATACTCTGGTCATGGGATACAAAAGGTAGGTCAAATTTTTATGCTCCCTTGGGCTCAATATTCAACCAGTTGCTACTTTTGCACAAATTTTATTAAATGTGAATTGTAACACTGACAGAAAACTCAACATTCTTGATGGATTACACAAAAATCATTTGCTTACTGTAACAAATCTGCAGCTGATAAGAATGTAAGTATACCATTTTAAATTGAAATAATTTTAACAGTCTAAAGAAACATTTGTGAAAAGTAAAAATGGCTTTTAAAGACATTCAGTACATTAATTTGATTTGTATTTGCTTTTCAATTAGGTAAATTTAATCTTTAGTATCACTGGTGATTTTAATAGAAACCTAGGTTTCAGTGCTCTTATACACACATTTGTATACATTATGAAACAATTAGAGTTTATAAGTATGAGTTATTATTTTCACATTCTTTCCTTGATTATTTTTTTAAGAAAAAAATCAATAACTTACAAGGCAGTATTAAATACCTATTGATGGCTGTGTTCTCAGCTTTTCATGCAAGGTAGGCCAGGCCTCTTAATGCTGTGTTTTGTTGTAATATATGGGTCTCATCAGGTGTTTACGAAACTGACAAGATTCCCTCTCCACTAATTCAGAGAATTCTAAACTGAGTCTAAAAAATCAAAATGTGTTTCTTTACAATAGAGAAAGAACAAGGACTTACATGACCTGAATTTTATGAGCTTTGGGAAAAGATTAAAGTTATACATTTGGATTTAGACACACATATGTGCACACATACACATATATACATATATATATATATGTATGTATGTATTTGTATATTTATAGCCACCACTTGTCAATTTCTCTATACTCTTTTCTTGCTTCCCCGGAGAAACTACTTCCTTATTCTTAGAGACAAATGAGGTAAAGATATTAAGGAAAAAGATATTTGTTCCCTCATGTGTTTCAGACTAATTTTGTTACTGCTTTTCTTGGAGATAGAGCAAATTCTGTCTCTGTTGTCTATGTTTTAGGCTATACCTACATTCGTATTTTGTTTCAGAGTAGTTGTGGCTTTCAGGCAATTTCCCTGATCATTCACCAGCTTGGTTATGATTGCAGAAGGGCTCAGTTACCTTTGCAGCCTCTGAGTCTGCAACCTCTTGGCCTCAGCACCAGCTGTTTAAACCCACTGATTTGTTGATATCATAGCAAATTACATATTGTTTGGCCCTCCAAAGGGCTGTGTGGGGGACAGGGCTGAGTGCCCTCTTTTACCTTCTCAGTCTTTTGTCATAGAAAGTATTACATTTGGGCACACTGGGATGAGTACTCCTATTCTTCGGTCTTAGAAGTTAAATAGTTCTTGACTATCAAGGCATGTTTAGGATACAATCTAAAAGTAGATAGATTTGTAAGAGCAAGTGACAGTCACAGAACATCAGTCTACAGAAATGAAAACTTACCCTGAAAGATGGTTTGTTGTCAAAAATCAGCTGCATTAATTAATGAATATGGAGATGAATCATATAGTAGAAGACCTGATCAAAGGGTAGATTTTTCCCTTATTCATTTCATACTTTGCCGCCTCCTTGAACATGAGCTACCTCCTCCCTCCAATACAGGCCCAAATCCCATTTGATATCTTCATTAATGGCCTGGGTGATGAGACAGAGTTTTCAGCCAGTTTTCAGATGATATAAAATTGGAAGGAGTACCTGATACAACAGTTGTTTCTGCCACCAGTTGTTTCTGCCACTATTAAAAATATATGGGTCAACAGGAGACCCATTGAGTCAAACAAGAGCAAATGTGAGATCCTACAACTTGAGAGGAATAACCCTTGGCATGAGTAAATGCTTAATTAAAAAGCCGCTTTGCAGAGAAGAATCTGGGGGTCCTGGTAAATTATGAGATGGTCATTAGCCAGCCCTAGTCCTTTGTGTCAAAGGCTAAAACCATCCTGGGATGTGTTAGAACTGTTGGCAGCAAGTTGTGCAAGGTACCAAATCCCTCAATACCGGTAAGACACAGATGGAGTTACTTTCCTAGTGCAATAAAGGTGTGGACATACTAGACAATCTAGCAAAGGGTCACTTAGATGATTGAGGCTGGGCTTAAAACATCAGGCATATCATGAGAGACTGAGAGAGCTGAGAGGGTTTACCCCAGAGAAGGGAAATCTCAGGGCAAATTTTATCAATCTGTAACTACCCAATAATGGGAGGAAACAAAGAAGATGAAGTCATACCCTTCTCAGTGATACCCAAAGACAGGTCAAGAAGAAATAAGCCCAAGTTGCATTTCTACTTGGAATTATGAAGGTTATTTTTTTAATTTCTGTGTAGGTGATCAAACACTGGATCAGATTGGCCAAAGAAGAGCATTGAATTTATATCCTTTGGGGTATTCAAAACATTACTGGACATGGCTTTGAGCAATCTGTCCTAGGTAAGCGTGCTCTGAGAAAAGGGGATGAAAAGGTTGGTCTTTAGAGGTGTCATCCACTCTCAAGTATTCTGTGAGACTGTAATTTTGGTGTGGAAAAGGTACTTCAGGCTTCCTCTCCTAGTTGTGGGGCTGAAATGACATCCTTTTTTATGCTCACCTGGGCTAATACCTTAATGAGTACTTCATTAGCAGCAGACACACTAAATTTATCTTCTCTTTCAGATGTTGCTCTGGTATTGCAACTATGAAAGAAAATACATCTCTGCCTGTATCTGACTTCCAAAAAATCGTAATTTTTCATCAACTTTTGATTTCAAAATGTTCAGGTAGCAGCCATTTTCTGACTCAGAGCATACCTTTTGAGTTACATGCTGTGAAACCTTTTTACCTCTGGATTGCTTCTCTGTGTGTTTACATTCTTCCTGTGATCTCTTGAGATTTACAAATGCTTTTCTGCTCATCCATTTCTGAGGAGCTCAAGGGGAGGGCTGTGAGAGCTGCCTTCAGTTTGAGCAGATGACACAGTGGAGACAGACATGAGAGATGCTGTTCCTGCAGAGACAGAGTAGGCTGTGGCCATTTAAAAACAGCTAGTCACACTGCAAGTAACTGTCTTATTACTGGAGCACAGGCTGCTGCAGCGTTCAAACTCTTATGAAGGCATATTTTTCTAAAGCATAATAGATTTTTCTTGATGGATTTTAAAAGCACTCTGTAGTAAATAAGTTATAGGATTACATTGACAAGCTGAGATCCTGCAAAGTTCTCTACTGTGCCTTGAAAGATAGACCAGCATCTCAGGGAGCCAGGTCCTGTCACTGGTCACTGGGAGATCAGTGCCTGCCTGTCCACTTTCCCCCATGAGGAAGCTGTAGACTGCACTGAGCTCTTCTCTCAGTCTTCTCTTCACCAGGTTGAACAGACCAAGTGAAGTCAGCTGCTCCTCACAGTTTCACCTTCAGACCCTTCATCATCCTTGTGACTCACATTTGGATGCTCTCCCACAATATATCATATTTTTTACATTATGCCACCTAACTGGGTTGTGAATTGTCTGGCAGAGCTCAGAGGGCTGTGATCAGCAGTGCAGAGTGCAGCTGGAGGCCTGTGGTCAGCAGTGCTCCCCAGGGCTCAGTCCATCTTGTTCAGCTTACTGATCAGTGACCTGGATGAAGGGACAAGTTGGTGCATGGAACAGGAGTGGGAGGAGTGGTTGATACTCCAGGAGGCTGTTTGAGACCTGGACAGGAGAGGAACCTAATGAAGTTCAACAAAGGCAAATTTGCAGGGTCCTGCAGCTGGGGGAGACTGAACCCATGCACCAGTACAGGCTGGAACTGGCCTGATGGAAAACCATTCTGTAGAAAAGAACCTGAGAGTCCTGGTAGACCCTTGTAGCCGGAAAGGCCAATGGGTATCCTGGAATGCATTTACAAAGAGAGTGACCAGACAGTAAAGGGAAGTGATCCTGGCCCCTCTACTTTACCCTGGTGAGGTCATGTCTGGAGTAGTGTGTCCAACCCCAGTTCACAAAAGGCAGGGAGCTACTTCAGAGGATGCAGTAAAGGGGTACTGGAGGACTGCTGCATCTCTTGTATGAGGAAGACAGCCCCTTCAAACCATTTCCCTTTGACCAGGACTGATGAGCCCACTTGCAGAGCTCTGTAATCCTTGGTATTCCTGTGAAACAACAGCACTGAGTAATGAGTGGTTTTTAGGAGGCCTAGTAGTATCTAGCTGGAACCCTTGGCATAATCCCCCAGTTAACAGCACATCTCTCTAGAGAGTATGTCAAGTCAGCACATGGGTGCCTCTGCTGCTCCCAGAAGAGAGTTCCCCACTAATTTCACCTGTTTTCTTGTCCAAGCTGTGCTGGGTGTTATATGGGCAGATCAGGATGCTTTACTGGTGGCTGTACAGCAAGCAGACCAGGCTGCCTTACCCAGCCCCAGCATATCTCGTGATGTGATGTGTCTTCAGTCTGCAGAGCAGTAAAATGGATCTGCAAGGGTGCCTCATGCAGTGGGTGAAGGATCCCTTCCTCCTGCTGGTCTTTGCATTGAATCTTCTGTTCCTCTGCATTATTGGCCTCCTCCCTTCTCTGTGTGCTGGTGGGGGGACTTTTGGGCTTTCTGGCTGTAGACTGTGGGCACACTGTAGTATGCATTCAGAGCCAACTATCTAATTCCATCTCAGCTTCCCCAATGTTACACCACTGCTGCTTCCAGAGGCCATTGTATGCTCCCCTCACCAACACTTGGACACATCAACTGACTATACTTGGCAGACGGCTTCTACAATTAATTTACACTAATTTCAGACATTTTTAGATTAAAAATGGTTAATGCATGATTTTTTTTTCCTCAGAAAGTTCAATTTTAGGAAATTTTCCTCAGAAATTTCCATTTTAGGAAATTATTTGTGCCAAGACCACACTGTTTCTTTCAAGTGTGTTATCTTGCCTCAGGCAGTGTCATACTCTTCATTTTGCTAGCAGCATTCAGCTCAGAGGTGGAAGCTGTTTCTGAGGGCAGTTTTGAAAAGCAGAACACCTATCCTACTATTTCAGCTTATGGAAGTCTGCAGTAAAAACGTCAGTAAGTTGTGTGTTTCCTCCTTAGATACAATTTAGCCTGTTTATGGACCCAAGTGTGCACTTGGGCTCTATCAAACACAGCCATGCAAAATCATGGTGTAGGACCATCAACACTGCTACAGCACAGACATGGCTACAAGCCACTGCAGTGGGGTCAGGGCTGGAACCTGCAGGGTCAGCAGCTCCCTGCTAATTTACTCTAACCCTTGGTGAAGTCAAAAGAATGTCCTCGTTGAAAAATGGGGCACTATGTGTCCCCAGAGAACAGGAGTGTGCTAAAAGGCATCACTGAGCCAGTGCTATTTCACATCTACTGTCCACTCATGACATCACATTTGTGTATCTCTTTTCCATGTTGGCACTTGCACTGCACAGGTACACAGCCTAGGCACACACAAGCCTGTACTGCTTTTTTATATCATCTGGTCCATTTCTATGTGTTCATGTCAGGATTGTGTATCATTTTACCCAAATAAACTCTTCCTAATATTTTAGTTACATCTATTTTCACATGACTTGACTCTGCCAAGTTCTACAAGGTCCTAGCTATCCGCATGCCTGAGTAGCTTTGGGAGTCCCGGAAATCATCAAAAGAGGAATTGAGGGCAGGCATTTCAATGTCTCTGTTTCTGTAATTCATATCTAAATGCATATATGGTCCTGCTGTAATGTATTTAATACTGATTCAAATTTAATCTTTGTTTATGACTGTCATATTAATAAGTAGCTTGGTAACTGTAAACCTGCTGCATATGTAGCAGCATTTCCTAAAAAACTCAGAATGTTGAACTCTGAATTACTGAAGAAAAATTAAGTCAAAAAAGTTTTTTTTAAAAAAAGAAGAAGATTCAAAAAGTCTTTCTTGGGTGGTGAGATAAATTTCTTTGAAAATCTAGTCAGGAATGTTCTTAAAATGTGATTCTTGCAGTAAAGAGGACTGTGGGATCTTATTCTACTATGGTGAATTTATGTATTTAAGTTAGATCAATAAAGGATATATGTCTACACTGGGATCTTAAGTAAGATTTCTGTGACTCCGATGCAGACTGCTTGTATAATATATTACATTTTTCTCCAATTTTTGCAATAGACTGCAGTAACAATGACTCCTTGATATCATTGTCTTTTGACATTGATGTGTTTTATGAGGAAAGGGATATAAATATTCATTTAATGGAGGAAAGCTGATTAGAGGTCAAGAAATTAAGTGCTGGCAATAGGTAGACCTTTGGAATCCACTTAGATGTTTTCTGGGCAAAAATGAATTGTTAATGAAAATTGTAAAATAAAATGTGGCTGCTTTAAAATTGTTGAAATTATAAATAAACCAACAAAAAAAGAATGGTCTTCTTTACTAGTGAGATTGTAAAACTGGAGCAGACAACAGACAGGGGATTGCTTTCAGGACGCTGCTGGAGGGAGGCAGTGGGAAGGTAGTGAGTTACCAGTGTTCCTGGTGGCTGAGATGCTGCTTCCCTTGAGCTTGGTCCACAGTCAAAGGGAAATTTCCACTGGTTTCAATAGACTGCACATCCAGTCCCCTTTTAACAACTATTGGGTTTTTAAATTTACCATATGTCTCTTAATAACCAGATCACTACTAATAAAGCTCAGAAATTATATTAGGAATTCAACCGTGAAATTAGATGCATTCAGCTAAGTCAGAAGTAGAACAACAATTAACAAAATATTGGTAAATGTAAATCTCAGAGAATCTTGTAATACCTTTATACACTGCCAAGAGCACAGCATCTTCATTTCTTTTTATTAAATGCCTCTTGTGGTAAACAATTAAACAGCACCAGCAATTCCTTTACTCCAGCTGTCATTCTGATGATGAGAATGCTTGGGCAACTGACATATAATTTCAGTGCCATCCATCTGTAAATATATTGTGAAGCCTTTCTGCATTTCTGGTAATATATAGTCATCTCTATGTAGGCACATATGCAGATTGTGTGAGCTTTGCCCCTAATATAATATAGTTTCAACCAGACAAAGATGAGTGGGGAAAAAAAATTGTGAGAAGTTTGAAATTATATTTCAGGGTTTCTTTTTGGGGCAGTAATAACACTTAAAGTTCTGAGTGTCATAGTGAGAATAAAAAAGCTGATTCCCAGCATCAAGGCAGGATGCCTTTCCCCGCCCCCATCTCCTCACACTTCCTTGAACAAGGAAGACAGATTGAAAAGCTTTGTCATATACAGGTGTGAAACTACAGGTACAAGTTTAAATTTTCTGTATTAATTTCAAGCGTTCGTTCAAAGTTGTATTAATTTTGCATAAGGATTTGCTAAAGCTTCCATTGCCTTTGTTCCTTCCTCAGTCGTTAACATTCTGCATGTCAGTTAGAATTACAGGGTTTGAAACAAATTTTGATTTCTACCACATGTGACTGTTACACAGCTATAACTCTCTAGGCTTTTCTGATCTCCAAGTAGTTGCCTATTTAAGAGATTCTGCTTGGTTGGGAATGACCTTTCCTTGAAGTCTAGAAATTAAATTTAAAATCCCAAATAAATAAAAGTCTAGCAATGAAATGCTCTTTACAGGAGGTAAGGTGATCACATTCAGACTTTTTGTTCCTATTTGAAATGTTTCAAGCACATTTTTTTGATATGCATTATTCTTATATACACTTGGAAACCATGCTGTGGATAGGCTGAGAAAATGGAATATTCATTGGCATTAATTCCATTAGCAATGTAAATTACTTTAAATGGCATATTTTGGCAGTGTCCCTTGAAAAATGCTGCTCATTAGCTGAGAAAGAGGCAAGAACTCTAGGTCACACTGCGCACTATCAAATTTTTAGGCTGTTCTTCACAGTATTCACCTTGATGGGGCTCCCTGGTACCCCCATGAGGTAGCCTACAAAAATGCTTGTGACTAAGCAGGGGAAGGCCTGATTCAGAAGCAAAGTTTCAAGGAGAACTGAGAGCCAAGAGAGCCAAAGCTGTCCTTGGAGGAAATTATGCTGCGCCACATGCCTCTTTCGAGGCCGGAGAGAAGCCATGTCCTCCACTGCGGATTCATGGCTGAGAACCTCATCTGGTGCCTAAACAAAGCCAGGCCTTCCTTTCTGACTAGAGCTAGAGATTTTTGCCAGATAAATGAATAAATAATCATCTGGGATTTAAAGGACTGAACCTCAAATACCCATTTAAACTAGGCAGTGATGTGACACAGATGTCCTGAGTACTTCTATCACCAGAATATTGCAGAGGGAGACTTTTCTTTGCACTTCCAGGTAAAAATGCTCCAATGTGTTTTTCTCACAACCTGCTGGACATTTTCCAAGTAGTTGGAATTAAGCATAGCCTGAATTAAAATTTCAGTGAAAAGGAAGCATAGAATCTTCACATGTCCCAAGTGTGCAACCGCACTGCAGACCTTCCAGGGCTTTAAACTGAATTAGACACACAATGCAGCTGTTTAGTCACAGTTCATATTAGATATGGGTTTTTCCATCAGCAGGAACTCCTTCTTTCATAAGACAGGTGAAGGAGCCAAGTATACTAGGTGCTACTTGATAGCTGATAGGCTCATGGTGTAATTTCTGTGGCTGCTGGAAATACCATCCAATTCTGTGTAGGACCTGCACACCTGCTATACTCCCCTAGGGCACCTAACTGCATCTTCTTCTGTCACAGCTCAGAAGTCAAAATTAACTTTAATACATTCTTTTTCTTCTGCTTAAGTCATTGCCTGTTGATTACATTTTATCCCTGTACTTTTTTCATATGATCTCTGATCAACCATTGCCATCTATGTGTGGTGCAGGATCTCTTAGTGGATGCCAGACTCTTCAGTACTGAGTTGGTTTTTTAATTTTACATTTTGCATGTCCCATTTTCTGTGTCAAGAATACATTTTGTTATAACGATGCTGGAAATCCTAGATTCAAAATGACAGTTGTCAAAAATCAGGCATCTTTTTCTGATTCAGAAGCTTCAATTAGGCATATTAATGGAAAATAATTACTTTATCAGGCATTTAAAGATTTTACCCTCCTTGGCTATGTAAGACAATACTCTCTGATCAAGGCCTGCAGTCTGTGTTTTATTATCACATACCTGAGCCAACCATTGCTTGTTACTTTCTACTCATGAAAATTGACACAATGATGAGTAAGGTACATCCTCACTGTTTGTTTGTTTTGTTGTCTTGTTGGTTTTTTTTCTTTCATTTTTCATCTTTTTATAAGTAGTTCTTGGTAAATTCTTGATCATTTATGGTTTGCTGGACTTCTACCTCACCCCTTTACGTTTTCTTGTCAGGTGCTGTGTGTGCTGCATGAACAGGTTTTCCGTAGAAGGTTTTAATAACTCTAAATATGCAGTATTGAAATTTTTCTGTGTGTTATCACAATGTTTACATTTGAGACCCCTGAAATAATAAAACCCAGCATTTTCTGTAAGATGTATCTATTTCCAATTAAGGTACAGATTTTGTTTGTCTTCGGTTGCTATTTTGCTGAAAGTGCCTAAGAGTGAAAGCGTTTCTTTCTTAAATAGCCCTCATTTAATGAATCAATAAAGCAAACTGCAGGGGAGAAGAAAGAAGACGTCTTCAATTACTGTCCTTGACTGGTTTGGTTGTTTCTTTTTACTGTGTGACTAGCAAGAATGTGGCTGTCTCATGAATTTGCAGCGCTTAGTTCATCAGTCTCCACTTCCCAAAGTTTTTCAGGACCAAAACCTGGGGTGGTGTTTTGGTAATAAAGCTCTAAATTTTTTATGGACAAGTTCTTTTGGAAATGAAATAGTGATTTGACAGGCTGTGTTTCTTGCTCTCTTATACATATGAGCAGTAGCTATTTATCTTCCAGGAGCATTTTCTAAGTCTTGAGGAAAACTTAGCACTTATGTGATGCTTTATGGTATTAATTCTTAAATAACATGCTCTAATTTCCATCTATTTCCTGCAGCCTCAATTTTTGTCTTATCATTCCTGCATAAACATATATCAGCTTTCCTCTCGCATATCTGAATAGATGACAAGTATTTACTAGAAAAATAAAATAGTTAACAAAGCATCACTTTTTATTTTTTTTTATAATGAAGTTACTTTTGAACTTCCTTGATTTTTTCTTGTGTCTCTTTCCAGAATTTTTACTGATTTACTATCAGTAGAACTGATGTGATCAAGGCCATCTAACATAGCTTTAACTTTCTGGCAGCTGGTGCCTGTTTTCAGTCCACATGAAATTAAAAGGACCAGTGCAGATCCTAACACAGTTTTGAAGTTGACTAAGGAAGTAATGTCCGCACAAGAAATAAAGACCTACACTTATATGCATTTATTCTTCAGTTGCAATCTTGGGAATATAACTTTTTTTTACATAATTTTGAATTGAGTAAGAATTGTGTACCTTAAGCAGGACAACATCCAAATAATTCCAACCAAGACGCTTGTCCTGGGAATATTAAAAAAGGTCACCATCCATATTTTCTTATATAGTAATATGCTGTGTCATGAAACTGTTAACAGTTAATGACAAAAGTAACTGGAATAGTGAAAGGAGCAAATGTTACTTGTACCCTTGAAAAGGGCAAGAAAGAAGATCCTGGGAACTTCAGGAGCCTCAGTCTCACTTGATACCTAGGGACAATGATGGAGCAGCTAATCCTGCAAACACCTGCCAGGCACAGGTAGGACAATAAAGTTTTCAGGAGTGATTAACAACGAATCACAAATGGGACATCATGCTTGACCAACCCAATAACCTACACTGAAATGATTGACGTGGGGAGAGCAATGGCTTCTGCCTACCTGGATGCCCAGGGTACCAACACAGGGTGAACACGTACATTTTTATAACAATAAACTCTAACAGTTTATAACAATAAACTCTTAGCAGCAGCTTCAACGTTTACAAAAACAAGTTACAGTTCTTTAGAGTCAGATTGAAAGTAAGAATGCAATTTGGATGTTTTTTCCAGAGGAAAAAGACATCTAACTTTTCAATTCCATCTCTGAACATTTGATGGTTCATATACATTCCTAAAAAAACCCATAAAATTTGTAGTTCTCAGGAAAATTCCTAGTCAAGAAAATACCTCTAACTTTATTTCAAATTATTCACCAGAATTTTAATTATTAATTGAATATGTTATCTCATTAAAAATTGCATCTCTATCTCACCCAGCAGAGGCTCAAGATAAAATTGAACCTGAAGTAGGGTCTAAGTGAAGTTCAAACATAATTTCAGCATCAGAATTAAAATACCTGAAAACTATCTGATAAGTGCTTTGCTTACCTGAATTAATGATTAATTATGGTATAGATATTGTGCAGCATTATTCATAGTTAACCTGCTCTTCTTCTAAGAGAAGTGAAAAAAGGCCAGGAAATGAGGAAACTGTGTTTCCACAATATTTTTTGGAGTCTTTGCTATTAATAGTATTTTTATTCTCAGGATTGTGTTTTACTGAACATAAACTATTGTTTTGCAAGCTCTGCACTTTTCTTGTGTGTATTCTTTACATACAACATATATAGGACAATGCAATCTGTCATTCTGACCGAAATTAGAGAAGATACATTTTCTTCACTATGTGAGATATTTGTTTTTTGTTTATGTCCTTGTCTGTCAGCTAAACTACAATAAAATCATGTACAAAGCAGTCATGAAAATAGAAGGGTTGCATTCATTGTTAGGA
This sequence comes from Taeniopygia guttata, assembly GCF_048771995.1. Classification (NCBI taxonomy): domain Eukaryota; kingdom Metazoa; phylum Chordata; class Aves; order Passeriformes; family Estrildidae; genus Taeniopygia; species Taeniopygia guttata. Next base: position 52,593,397 of record NC_133063.1, on the reverse strand, counting down.
TTGTCCTGCCTATTGAAATGTCTAGTCCTGTTTAGGAATATACATAAGAACACAAAATCACCTGTCCTAGTACAATCTAAAAATATAATTTGCTAATGATTTGATGGTTTTAATTCTACAAATAATATTTTATATATGTCTGTTTAGCAGTGTTAAATGCAGTTAGAAGATACCAAAACTTAAAAGCATTGAAAAAAAATGTGGTTTTATATTTCAGTTATACAATATTTTATTTCTATCACATTTCATGTGTGTCTCTTTATTTCTAAGTCTTTCTAGGTTATCTATTTCTAAAGAGTTATCTCTGGTCATGTTTTTGTGGCATTTGTTTGTTTGCTTTTGGCATTGGTTTGTTTTGCTTTTGTTTGTTTAATTGATTGTGTTTGGGGTTTTTCAGTTTAGGGCTGCTTGGGATTTTTTGAGGGGCTGCAAATTCTTTTCACTTCTTTGAGTTTAATTTACCTTTGCACCTATTCAGGTAGATAATTATTAACGCTTGTGCATATCCCTGCATTGAAGAGCACAGAACTGGGAAAACTGCTTGTTGCAGTAGAACCTGTGCTTCCTTTGTTTTTTGATGCACACAGGCACCCTGTAAAAGCTGGGCAAGGCAGCCAGAAACTGCAGGTTCCATCAGTGCAGGTGCTGTGAGTGAGTGCTGGGGACTTGCTGTCTCCAGGCAAACAAAGGTCCCAAAGAAAACACAGCAGAACCTGGCAGTTCTTGGGCTCATCAATGCAGGATGGATTTCACATGAAGGTGGGACGAATGTATGCCCACAAACCTCGCTTTCTAGCTAAATCAACTTAGAGGCAGGCTACTGGGGTCATGGCTTTTCTCCTATTTGTTTACCAGATATGTGTTTGTTTCCCCCCATTTGCTCTCGCTCTGTGTCCCATTGTGGAGCTAAACTGTGGGCAGAGGGAAGCAGCCTGGTGAATCCCTCCTTAGGAACATGTTTACAGCTCTGGTGGAAGTCATTTGGTGTCAGTGTTATTATAAGTACTAATGCCCTCTCCCCCCGTTGTTTTTATTACATCTCTCCCTGCCAACAGCTTCGAGAAGCTTTAGGAATTTATCATATAAGAGAATTAGGATGAATCGGAGCCAAGCATGTGTCAGGGGGAGTGGAAAGGAGGGAAAAGGAAAGTTACTACAAAGGCTGATATAACCAGTGAAGATGTATTCATTTTGTTCTCATTATTACAGACATTAAATTTTTTAGTGTCCAGGGACTTTGTAGAAGAATAATGTCTAAATACCTGCAACAAAAATCTCTTCTGTGTCTTTATGTTTAGGTATTGCCAAATATTTTTCTAGAAGTCGTACATCTGATGAAGACATAAACAGCTCAGCTGACCTTCAGCTTCTCTGAAGATGTTCCTATAACCTTGATTTAGCCACACTTAGGTTATTTTGCTTAAAATAGAACAAAAATTAATAATTTAATAACTAGTGGTTCTTATCTGGAAGTGCTCAGAAACCGGAACAATTTTAGTGTGAGTGCTTAAAGAGATTCAGGCTAAACCCTGAACATTTTTTTCATATCAGATGATCTGGCATGTCTGAAAGATGTGCTAAAATAGTAGTAGGATTGAGGACTAGGTCTGGCTAGGTAATTATTTTTATTTTCCTCTAAGAATTTACAATCATATTTCCTCCCCATCCTGGGCAGTGATGGGCATTAAAAAAAAAGCTCCATAAACATGTGGCAGCTTTTACAATACAATCCATCCCTCAAATCTGCCACCCAAATAGTCTTTTCCTGAGCATCTGGTTCATCAGTAAGATTTACAAAATAGTAAAATTTGTTTGAACAAGTGACTCCCTGAAATTTTACTAAAACAACTCCAGTATTGAGCCTTTGCATTTTGCATCCCTGCAGCCTATGAAGTATTGAAATTGTTCATATATTTACCAAAAAAAATTGATTATAAAAAGGATGTGGTAGTTAACAATTTATTATCCAAATCCTGCATGCACCTGCCTTTGATATTGTGCTAAGAGTCAGCAGAACAAAACCTGCAACACTGCAAATGTATTTTAGCATGCAGAACGACACATCTGGGACAGCACACACCACTGTAAAGTATCAAATGCTGTGAGACTCCTAAAAAGCAGTACTTGCAAAACTAGAAATAGAAATAGACTGAGATCATTAAGCAGCAAAATTCTCTTAAAATAGTTATGCAAGTAAGGAAACATTACTTTTTTTGCTCACTGGGCACTTATTCCTTAGTTTATTATCTTTTTTTCAAGTACATTCATTAAGCTCTTAGTAACATTTCTCGGAATTGGTTGGGTTTTGTTTTGTGTCAGAATTGATAATTGCTCTTGTTAGGGTAAGAAAAAGGAAAATATGGTGCTTTCTTTTTTTTTTTTTTTACATTTCTAAAATTAAATCATTCTCAATCATTCTTAAATTTTACTGTGTTCTTTGACCTTGCAAGTATGACCCTTTTCTGGAGACACATACAACCCACAGGGAATATTCAGTTATTAGGTGGTGAAATGTGGCACTGAAAAACATCAGTCTTCTTACTAGGGGTGTATTTAATCCATGCATAATCCAGCTAGGATTAGCAGTTTTTCTAATTAATTGAAATTAAATGCACAGATGTAAGGAAAGATTCATGCTGCTTAAACACATGGTAACACAGATATGTTCATAGACTGAGAAAAACATACAGATTAATGATTTCCTTCAATTTTAGAAGGTCATGATGCACTGTGCTCTCCTACTCTCTGATTGTCCAAGCTAAGTGGGAGTGAAAACTGGTATGTTTTAACTTCCCCAAAGTGCCATGCAGGGAACGCCAGTCCCCTGCCAAATGCAGCATTCTGCTGTGAAGAAAATCCTCCGCAAAGACAAGACTCAACCAGATACATAATCTTGTTTTTGGACAGTGCTTAGTATAGCCGTTGGGATATAGCTGTGGTAACAGCAGAAGGTTTGTTGATCCTGTAGTCACTTCAGAGGGCTATGAGAATAATGTCCATTTGTGTCTCCCGTATTCTCTGGTAGATACAGTGGGACTATTCAAGGAGAGAGTCTGCATGCCTGACCCTCTCCCTATTTCCAGCAATTTTTTCAGTAAGCCACTATTAGCATATCATATACAAGCAAAGTCGCCTGGCAATCAAATCTTACAAATAAAAGAATAAAATCCTGGCTTAAAATAAGACTCTGTATTACTATGAGGTTCACAAAAATAAATAGTTCCTCTATCCATAATCTGTGACCAGATTCTGCACATTCTCATGGGGAATTAGTCAGCTGTGTTTCAAAGTGCTTGAGGCATTCAGCATGTGGTGAATATATCAACACTGGCCTGCTCCACCTGGTCTGAGATTTACTAGCCTGCCTGCTCCTGTAGATGGATTATTACATTCACTTGGTTAACTGCCCCACTAAAAATTTTATGAAAACAACCATGAAATCCCTTGAAGTGGAGCTCAGCTTGTCCATGTCCTTTGTGAAGGGGCAACAGGACTCAAGAGGACATGAACCATGTTGGCATGACCATACTGAATTGAATGAACTATGCTGACATGGCTCCCACTGACTCAGATTTACATCCCAGGTTATGTCCAGACTAAGAAATGCATTTTAAAAACCAATTTTTCAGAAGGATTTTACGTTGAGTGCATTTAACACAACTATGCAGCCTTTTTAACAGGCTACACTCAGAGATATTGCTCTCTCCGTTGTTCAAAAGTCTCTACTTTGTCTGTAGCACCTTGGTCCTGATTTCATTCTCTGCTACTTGGATACGACTTCACTGGTACAGTTTCATCATGATTCTGTATTTGAGACAAACCCACAAGTAAGTTTATAAAGCAATAATGATCTGCAACCAAGCAGTAATGGAAAAACCCATTAGCTCCAGACTGTTAAAGTAATGGAGAAAACTCTTTTATTTTCTTTCATTTGTCTTTACCATTAAAAATCTACTCTTTTGAGTACAGAGCTGCAGGTGTCTTGATCTGGTCTCCTTCTCCAAGAAAAGATTAGCTATTCCTAAAGCAGCTCCCACAAAGATTTGTTTTAACAGGGTCTTTAAAAAACCCTATAACCCTGGAGACAGAGTTTTTTATCCTGTCAGGTTAAAAAACATGTCAGGTTTTTTACCCATGACAGGTTTTTTTTAACCTGTCTCCTATAACCCTGGAGACAGGGTTTCCCCAACCTTTGTCTGCCAAGAGGTCATTTTCCAGTGCTACCTAACTCACCCTGCTATTTTGTACCCTGCTATTTTGTAGTTTGCAACCTAAGCTTTCCTTGGTTAATTGTCCTACTGACATTTAAACTTCTATCCTATTTGCATAAAATGCCCATATCTCCCTTAGTTTCATTTTTACCTTTGTTTAATTTTTTTTTTTCCTCCCAAATTACTCCAGCTTCTTCTATCTTGTCTTGCAGGTAATCTGTAAAATATATTATTCTTCTTTTGTAGAATTATGGTCCCTGTGCAGGCAATGTATAGTCAGTGTAAATAGGCCATTTTTTGTTAATATGTCCACGTCAATGTTTTTTCCTAATATGTTTAAAGAACTATTAAACAACTATTGCTGTTCTCTTTGCAACCCTTGCTTGCTCTCTTTGCCCTTGAGTCAACATTTTCCCTTGGCCAACAATTTTTAAAGGATGTGGTCCATGGTGAATTTGGTATTAGTCACAACAGATGTGAAGTATGTGATACAAGAGACTGAGTACACATTCATGACTCTAAGACAGGTCAAAGAGTTTTCTGTGCATACTGGGACAGATGGAGGAACTGAAAAATATCAGTCATGTATTGATTTTACAGTCCAGTCATTCAATAGCCAACCTACTATCAAGTTCAGAGAAATTTGGGTATCACCTAATCCTTTGGCTGCTTTTCAAACTTTTATGAAAGTTCCAGATTCCTTTTTATCTGACTCTCAGTGTAAGACTCCCATGTGATTGTCAGTGGGTTGACCCTGAAAATATAAAAGTAGAAACAAAAACCACCAAGAAAAGCCTTTTCTATTTTCCTCAAAATCCTTAGCACAATCAAGATTGTAATAGATTGCACTATCTTATCTGTTCTGTGTGTTTAGGTGAAAATATTATTAAGTAAACAGTGGTGAGAGTTTTAATCAGCTGTTCCACATTACTGGGCTGTGTTTCATGTCTTCTCTTTGTTTCCTCACACTCAATAAATGAGAATTAGGGTATCTGGCATTTGGTGAGGCTACATGTGCATGTGTACTTACCAGGTGTTGCATGGATTTAATGCTGTACCTTTGCCAGTAATTTGTAATTCTTATTGCAGTTGCATTCAGCAATTGATCCACCATCCTTTCGAGCAAACAGATGTACTTCCTTGAGTCCTGGCCTTGACCATGAGTGAACTGCAATTATACATCTTGTGATTCTCTCAAGCCAGCCTGGATGATATTCAGGCAGTTTCAAAACATGTTTTCCTTTGGAGCATTAAAAGTAATCTCTGATTAAACTCTTTAGTTATCTAGCATAATAAATTGGTGTATATGAGACTGCTTTGGAAGCCTGTAGTCGTTCTATCACTGGAGGATTTTAAGGACAAGTTAGAGAAACATCTGTCAGGACTGGTTAGGTATAGTTGATGTAACCCAAAGATAAAATAGGTGACCTTCTTGGTCCATTTTTTCAACTTTTTTTCTGTGATTTTATAACTGATCACTGAAAATATAGTAGGAAAGTCAGCGACTTTATTCTTCAGTGTGAATTCTTCTTCCTAAACTAAACTAAAACGTCATTGTTCATTTGTTTGGGTTTTTCTATATAGGTAATTTGGAGTGTCAGGATATTTTTTTCAGCAGTTTTCAGTGAGAAGTTCACCTGCAATTTTTTTGGCGCAGGCAACCTTTTTCAAGGTGTCATCCAGCCTTCATGAAATACGGTCACAGACAGTTTCTGCCTATTATTTCTTTGCAAAACATTGCAAGAAATGAAGAGTGTTTCCTTTGCTTCTACCTTACTCTACTGAATAACTTCAATATTAAAAATTAAAATAGAATTAGAAGAAAGAGGGCAATTAAAGCAAACTGAAGTCTAGCTCAGAGCAGGCTTAATACCAAAGCAGAAGGCAAATAACCTGAAGTAAAAATTACTGCTATCTTCGATACACCAAACAGTATTCATTTTTATGTATGCAAACTTAAGTTGCTGTGTGCACACCAGCTTTAGGATTATCTGAGATCAAAGTAATGTGTAACTTAAGGAGACTTCACTGTCTTTTCTTCAAACCTAGGTCTTTACAAAAAAACATAGAACAAGGAAGAAGACTATCCCTTGGTTAGGCTTTTGGAACTGGAAAAATGTGCATTAAGTATTTGACTGGGTACTATGTCAAACCTTTTAAATTGAGAGACACCTATCGCCTGTTTTATTCATACTATGACAATATTCAGGAACATTTAAGTTTCTTCCCAGAGAAGACACAAATGCTCTGATTGATCCAACTGATATGTTGAAAATACCCTTTATAAAGCAGCTCTTTATATAAGGACCTATAAAAACCTGGTATCTTGTTACTAAAAACAAAGTTTATGTCACTATAGCTGAGGATTTTAAAGAATGTTTTGTTCTTTTTGCTAAGTCCTTAGCTTATTGGCTGTATTTTTCCCTTTAACTAAACACTTTGAAGCCAGCAATTTTTTTCAGTCTCTTGAAGAATTTTCTAGTGCTTTTATACTAGAAAAGAATGTCACTTTTGGAATGGAGATAACTATGTCTTCCTGCTAAAAAGACAACAAAAACTTCAAAACAAATCTCTGTCTCCTCTCTGTTCCTTTTCACTTAATGTTAGCCCAGAGCCATTCCATGGCTACCTGAAATGGCATATTTCTTTTTGAGTTACTAGAGACAGGTGGGATATGGAGTGTTTCTGTTTTGTTTTGTATTTTGGGGTTTTTTATTCCTCTCTTCCCATAAGCTTTCAGATTCATGATCTCCTGCAGCTCAGGCTGACTCAGAGTGGACTCAGCTCTTTCCAGCACCAAGCCACTTCCCCCTGGGTTCTTCCCTTCTCCTGACATGCAGCCCTCGTGAGCAGCTGAACAGACAGCATTTTTACCAGGCATTTTCACTTCTATTTCCACTAAATCTACGTCCTCATATTTCAGAACAGAAGGTGAGAAAGATGCTGATCCTTAAAGAACAATACAGGTTCTTCTTAAAGATGAATCAGGAAGTCTTTGCAGCATGTGCTTTCCAATTCAACAAAACATTTCTAGTTTAAAGAAAACAAATTCATTTTGCAGAAGTATTTTTAAAGAATCATTTGTTCTTCATAAGAATTATAATTTCCTATGACACAGTAATGAAAAACTCTTGGAAATGTTACAAGTTTCATACTAAAAAGTTCATCAAGTATGGAGTTAAAAATCAGAGCATAATCTCAACACTGGAAGGTTTCTTTTGTGTCCTATTCTGACCAGATCAAGCAATCTTTCATTCCAGTGTTATCCAAAGAAACACCTTTAATAATCTGATCCAATTTCATACAATTTTATCTTACTTTATGTAATCTAATTATGCCAATTAAAATTTAACTCCTGATGGCCTTGATATACTTTTATCTAACAGAGCTAAGAAATCTCTCTTGAGTAAGAAAAATAAGCATCTCCGGTATCTTGCTAAGATGCCTAAAATAGATAGGATGACTCACTGCTTGGACATACATCTTTTTTTTCTGTTGATCAGGTACGGAGCTTAAAGCAATTGCATAGATCTAGACATCTTTAGATGCTTTATGTTAGTTGAGAACAATCCTATTCTGGATGCTTGCTCCAAGCAAAGATACAGTTTCAAGTTTGACTTTTCTGGGTGGAATGCTACTGTTCTTCACCTACTGGTGGCTGAAGTGGATGACTGAAAGAGCAAAGTAAAGCTCCTGTTTAACACAAAGGAGAAAACAAGCTCATAATATTTTTTTTTGTTTATATAATCATATTTTTCAGATAGGAAGAAAGTGTAAAAGTGTACTATTCAAAACAAAGGATGGAAAACATAAAGTTTCTAGGTTCATGCATTTCCTGTCTAGCTTGCCTTGATTCATTTTATATGTGAAGCTTCCACAAATTGAAGAACACATCAAACAACCCAGAAAACCAAATAAAATTACCTTTGAACAAAATATGAGCTATTCCCGAGGCTATAATATAGTGCCACAGGATACAGTAGGGGACATGAAACTTACAGATTCAAGTTTTGGGTAGGATAAACTAGCAATTAGGAAAAATATTCTGAGATCCTGGTATGACATCTTAATAACCTGTCAGTATTGGTTGTTGGAATTTTTTAGCATTCATAGGTCTAAGGAGTTCAGCCCAGTGTGCTTGCTATTGATCTTGGGAAAATCTGGCCAATTAGCAAGAATCTTTGTGGAAGCATATTTAATACATTTTCAACATTAGTATCCTTGGCCCTGGGCAGGGAAGCAGATATAAGAACCACCAGAGGCAAGGGCAGATCAAGGTTAGCATTTATAACTTCTTTAATGAATTCTGGACCTTGTATCCAGAAATCTTTAACGAAGAGGCAATCATAAATTAAGGGAGTTAAAACTGACCATAGCTTTTGTCCAACAAAAAGGCTCTTTATAACTTGATTCATCTTAAGGGAAGACAGAAATTGTTACATAACAGCAGACTAAGATGTTAAAAGGAAATTTGCATGAACCAATTTTCCTATAGTCTAGCAATCTGATAACTTGGATTCCAGTCATCAGTCTAAAATGCCCCTTATAAATGGGCATAATTTGTAGGCCATTGAGCTGTTATGTGAATAGGGAACTTTGACAAAACTGTATGAGTCAAGTGCTGCAATTATTTTTTGGGAAATTAAATTTTTTTTTGGAAAAAAAAAAACCAAAAAACTAAGCCAAACAAACTTTTCAGATGCATTCTTATTGATATTGAGAGAGTAACAAAAGAATATTTGAGGAGAGTTTCTAAGGGAACATATTATTACAGGATTTGGGACAGAACATTCAGAAAGATACAGAATCTGCCTTTGACAAAGTAATTAAATCTGGCAAGCCAGGGAATTTGCTTCATCCAGTCTGATGTTTATAGGGACAGATAGTGGCTCTCCAATCTGGACATGAGAGAGAATGTAAAATAAGAAGTAAAAGAGACCTGGGGGAGAAAGCTGTGTACTGTTCAAACCTAGAATCAACAAAATCAGTACCAGTTGTTCATGCTGAGCATAAAATGCAAGATAAAATGATGTCCAGAGGCACAGCCATATGTAATAATTTATCTACCACCGTACTTGTTAAAACCATTTACTCAAATGGAGAACTAGACTTGAGTCCTTGGGCACTGATGTAAATAAATGTCATGCCTTTGAAGAAGATCAATATTAGCTAAGTAAGCAATATTTGCTAAGTAAGAAATATTTATCCTTGTAGCTAAGAGAGATTTAACCAAGAAAGAAAACCTGCCAAAGAATTTAATTCTTTCTTGTTTTCAGATGAAATTACACAATTTAGAGGTTGGATACAAACCTGGGTAAGTAAAATACATTATTTGGAGTTTCTGGCAAATAAAAAGTGATACAAAGCCAAAGGATTGCATTTGTGGTGGGAAAAAGATCACGTTTGCTCTCAGTGTTTTCTCTGACTGCTGGGTAGGGCAGGCAGAGAGCAGGAGGTCCCCTGAGCCACTGTTCACACATTTGGTCACAGGCCAGGAAGAGTTCCCAGCTAGACGTGGAGCAGTTGCATTGTCAAGTGCCAGCCAAGATGGAAAGGAGAGGTCTTTTCACACAGATTTTTCTAAACTACCAGTGGCTTTGAAGAAAGGTACTTTTCTCTGCAAAAAATCCTGTCATTTTCATTTATTTAACCCTGGATAGTTTGTTTTTTCCCATTTAAGGAGTTAGTTATTCTAGAATGACTTGTGAAAAATCACTAGATTTATTGATTCAAAAATCTTGTGAAGTTTGGGCAGTGTATTCTTGTAGAAAAAAATATGCAGGCAGCTTTGTCTACACAGAGTCCCAACACAACATGCCAATCAGTTGAAAAAAACTCAAACCAAACCTGCTTTTCCAATAGTATGAGGAAAGCTGATTGTAATTGCCCAAGCTGCTACTGAGAATGAGTATGTGACTCTGTGTCCCAAATTTTCCTTTTTCTCTTTTCTGTCAAAAATTTATAAGACCTGCCAGCACCACTGCCACCCAACAAGAGTTACATTGAGTACTTGCTAATATAAATGAAAACTGAGAAATGTTCTTATTTATCATCTAAATATGACACAGCTTTCTAAAGAGATTGCGATGGACAAAAATGTCACAAGCCCTGGTGATAATGAAAGCAAAAATCTTCCTTTCCACATAGAGAAGAGAGACAAATAGAAAAGACATCTAGTCTCTGTGAAATAAAAACAGAAGAACACAGAGAGGCCTGAGCTGTCTACCTGACTGCCAAGGTAGAATCCAGAAGCAGCTCCAACACCTTGAAATAGCTGAGCCTCAGGAAATGCTATCACAAGGGTTGGTGGCCCACACGCTCCCAAATAGCCGGTGTGATGCCTGCCTTGCAGTGCCTTACTGTGCAAGAGCAGGGGTACTTACTAAGTACTCCCACTTCTCGTACATAATATGTTACTAATGGGCTCCCAATTTTAAATTTTGTACTTCACTAGTTATGTTTTTCGTAAACTGGGAAAACCTGATAAAGGAAATAGCATATTTGGCAAATTTTGGTATGAGCTGTTTGACACTGAATTCATGAACAGAACAGAATAAACATCCCTTGTTTTGAAGAACCTCTAAAAGACATTCTGATATTTGTATACATCAGTGGTATCTTATATGCTTCATATCGCCTAAGTGACATTGTGGAAATGTAGATGCCACTCAAAACAGTTCAAGTAAATTCCCCGAGCATGTGCTGAAACAACATGTGTCAACACAGGTGCACCTGTGAGATAATTAGAAAGGATACAGTAGTTTGCAGACCGAAGAGAGCCTGGTCAATGGTTCAAACTCTGACCTCCAGCTATCCATTTTTCTTCATAGTCTAGATGAGGGAACAGATCAGAGACTGTTCTAATTAGTCAGCACAGGTGGGGGTGTTCTGTATAGCAGAAGATGTACTAGGACACACAATCTTAGGCTCATCATATTACCTGATGTGTTTATTTGTCTTCTATCTATTATCCTTATGAATACACGACCACGAGATTACCACAAAATCAAAATTTTGATTTACCATTCTGAAAAGCTTTGTAGCTCTCCAAATGGACATCGGTGCAGGATGCTGACTGGGTGCAACCCTGGCCATCCAGGATCTTTCTTCCCACAGACCTGTAGCAACTAATTAATTTGGACTCATCTCATGCTCTTTTATCCACACATATTGACCCCATAAATCTCCCTGTCTCGTCAAATTTATCCTATCATATTTGTTATTGTAATGAGTCAATGATGGCCACTCTTAGATTGCATGTGTTAACTGCCAGATAAAATACTTAAGCAATTTCACTAATGAGCTTCTTGTTTTGAGGCCAGGGTAACTATGAAAGTGCAAGCTTCACCAAAACACACTCTAAAGCTACAATATTACACAGTGGTGATAAAGCATTTATGGAATTATTTTAAATTATGATGATCATCTACTTAGTTCAACACATTTATTAGAATTGCTGTTCAACCATTAACTAGCTGGATCTCTTGAACAGAAAGATAAATATCCATTTAAACATTATAGTGTTAGAATGAGGCCAACTAGTACTATAATGACTAAGGAGGAAGCAAAATCCTATACCTTCTCAAACCATGGTCATAAGAAATACCTGAACCCACATGGTTATTAAGACCTAGAATAGGTGATTGTTTTTCAGCTGTTTTTTATTTCTTGTGCATCAATGAAGATACTTAATATGCATCTTTATTCATGATGTTCAGGGGCAATCATCTGGAAATAGTAATTTTTTCCTTGGATTGTTCACTAAATTTTAAGTCATTAGAATGTAATGTAGATTTATATTTTCCCTCCAATTTCCTGCTCAGTACCATCTACTAGGTAGCAGAGGATATAATTATTACTAGAGAGTGCTTGAATGACTTCTGGTAATTGGAATTTCAGTAAACCTTGACAGGTCATCTAGCAATATTACAGAGATATGTGAGTCATTGGTCTCTTGACAATCAGCTGACTTCTTTCAGATGACAAAGTCTCTAGATGAATTTGTGTGATTTTTTTCACCCAGTGTCAAGAATATATAATTTGAAATTCTTAAGGTTCTTGCTATTTCATGCTCCTATGAATGTAAATACATGCAGAAACCAAATAAACTCTGTGGGATGCACCAAACTATTTGGTTATTTCACTTTCTATATCTTTTCTGTAAACTTTTCTTTTATGGTGTAAAAAAAGCCTTTATACAAACACAGTTACCAAGGCAAACAATTTTTCAAGGTTTCTATAACAACAAGTGCAACTCTATCCATGTATGACGTAAGGTATCCTAAATGGGAGTGCTATGTAGCTCCCTGCTAGTACGGCCGGATCTCAGCTCTGTTAGACTCTTTTATGGCTCATGCCTTGCCATGGATGATGGAAGCTCAGGCTCCCTTCCCTGGTTTGCTCCCATGGTGCTGACATCACTCATCGCCCTCCAGCCATTCTTCCACTTGACTGTTTGCTGAGATACCCAAGCCCATGGGAAACTGGAACTAGAACAACGCTGTGGTTTTCTTATAGCAGGATCATTATTTCATCTATCAAGGTTAAAATTAGCACTACTATTTTAACTCAGTTTAAATGCCGTAGTCTCCTCTTCATTTTGTAACCTATAAAAGAGGAAAGAAAAGGTCGCTGTGCCATTCATTCATAGCTAAAATTAATTCAAATTAGTATTTCCAATAATTATCATTCCATTTTAGCTTTATTAAAACTTAATTGACAATCAGAAAAAGAAAAGGAAAAGCTTTGAACATTTATTTTACTTTCCACATTGTGCTGCTGCAGTCAGAGAATGCACTTCTATACTTTTTGCTTCCAGTCACTGAAATCAACTATCTTGGATAGTTGATGCGGGCTAAGGAAATCCACACTGGTAAGTGTTTCGCCCTTACAGAAGTCACACAGATATCTCCTATTTTCTGATGATACTGTTTATATGCTGAGTTCTTTCTTGTACATGTCCCATTTATGCAGTATGTCAAAATGTGTCAAAGCTAATAATGAGTAAATTCTAACACAAATATATAGTACTTCTCTATACTATAGAAACATGGAAGATACATACAGATGATATAGATAAATATAGATTAGATTATATAGATATATAAAGTAATATAGAGATATGGATGATATAGATATATAGATGTGGCTGCACACTGGTTCAGTGGTATATATAGGGTATCTGTAACAAACACAGTAAGAAGGGATAATTTAATTTTTAATATTTCCTGTCAATTTAAGCATTTTGCTAAAATTCCTGCAATCTCAGGGTGACTACATATGGTTTTGCTGTTTGTTTTTTTCAGTTAAGCCAGTTATGTTTAAAGGTAATTGACTATTGTGCCTAAATTCTGTTTTAGCATTATTTTTCAGCTTATTTCAGCTGGTTGGCATAACAGGAGTTTCTTGGTCAACAAAATATATAGTCCTGTTATAGCTTACAAACCAATCTGTTCCACTCTGGAAGATTTTTTTTTTTTTTAATTGCATAGATAACAAATGATTACTTATCACTGCATTTGGCAGTGTGAGGGAGAAAATCCTAAGATTTGATCTCTGTCTTCTAAGTAATTTGTTTTCCTCTTCCCTCTGGTCAGTCCTCTGCTCCTCTAAGACATCTTTACAGCAAGACTGGAAAGTACTACTAGCACTGGTATGAGAAGAGAGCAAACTATAATGGAAAGAATTTAGAGAGGTTTGTTTGACTTAAGCTCAGAGGAATACCTTGTGTACTTCAGCATTTACCTGAAGTGTCTGGCCTGTGCAGGATACAGCGAGATAAAACAACAGCAAGGCAGCTCCCATTCCTTGGTCCTAAGCCTACCTCTACCTTTGCCTAGCTGGAAATGGCAAAACTTCAGGGCTCTAAACTAATGTTTAACTTAGCTCTGATCCCATAGGAGACTTTAGGGTGGACCTGGAGCACAGCAGCACCTGGCTGGCAGGAGTCTGTGAGGGAATAAGCATATTGAGCTGTGACCTCCTGGGATGTGGGGGTCCCTAACAGCGCATTTCTGGCTGCCCAGGGCTGCATGGTAGTACGTAAGGAGCACTAATGTGAGGTTACTTGCTTGATTTAAAATCATGACTGTTCTCTGATATATTCGTCCTAAATTTTTATTCCTCTAAGCATGCACTGTCTCTTTTGGATGTAGGAGGTGAGCTGTGTCCCGCCATTGTTTGGCTTTTCCTTTGTGGGGAGGGCAAAGGAATTTTTATTTTTCGTTGTAAGCATCCTTAGTCTGAAGAACAATGGGAGCAGTGAGACCTGGCTGAGATACAAATATGCTATGGAACAAAAATGTCATTTATTAGGTTTTAGATGCAATAGATAATTGCATAGGAAAGTTCCATAAAACCAGAAAAAATATTATTGTGAAGTCTTTGTGATGTTTTAGTTTAAGAAGTTAAATGATGAAAGTAATTTAAAAGTAAAAGAACATTTTGACAGTAAGCTTGAAAAAAAAATATTAAAAGTTAATGTTGTGTATTAATTAAATAAAAATACAGTGCAAAGATTCCAGCAGGCAGCAGATTAGAGGAAAAAAAAAAAAGATGCATGCTTGTGGGAAAAACAATCTTCTTTGTGCTTTAAGTATACATCATAATATGATCCTATAGTAGTAGTTAATTTTTCCTGTTGGGAGAAAAGTAGTTAAGTTTTTGTTATTCATAGGTTTCACCAGCTGGTTTTACTCCATTGGAAATATTCCCTTGGGTAACACTGATGGCACTTCAGGAAGCTTCAGGAAGTTTGCTATTAATTATATGCAATAATATTTGAAAGTTTCATGACATTGATATCAGAAAAATCACAGTAAGATTTTTCTGACAAGAGATCTGTGATGTTTTGCATAGTTAGGTATAGCTGTGCCTTGGCCCCTACCTTCCAAGCAGCATGAGCATGCTGAGAATTTAGCACCTTCCCCAAAATACCTTTATTAGGTTATCCTACTTCTATGTTTTAGATCCAAATAATGTCATGAGGTAAGTGTAGTGAAATACAGGGGCTTTGTATCCTCCAGAAACCCTGCTTTGGGATGAGTGCTGGCAGAGCCAGGTGCCATATTTAGATATAGGAGACACGCTGTGAGGAAGCAATTTTTCCTAATGCAATTGGAATTTGAGTGGCTTCAAAGATGCTCCAAAGGCTTATAGGATGACTTTGGACACCCACCTTTGTACTGTGCTCTTCTGAGCCACTAAACAGAGCAGCAGGAGGGCAGTCTCACAGGGTGATTTATTTATGAAACAGGAGCTGTCTGCTTAGGTCCACCAACTTATCCTCATTAAAAAGGATTTAATGAAAGACAGATAGTGCTCTTGTATATAGTAAGGATTTAAGTCATTATGGCCCTGGAACCACAGGTCTTGGTGTCTTTGGATCAAGTCTTCAACCAGTTGATTAAAGCCAGATGCTGCAAATGTGTGAGAATTTAAGCACTGGGCCACAGTAAATATTGTGAGCTACTCTCAGAAGGAAAAAATGTTTGTTTCCGGAGCTATTTTTTAACCACATGCTTTCCTTAAGGCACGGAAGTCTGAACTATTTAGACTGAGTTGCTGCCCAGACTTAGTCCTTATATTTCCTACTGCACATAATATGCTCAACTGGAAATTAACCAGACTCTGGAAAGAGCTGGGACTAACCATTCATTCAGGAGCTTGAGTTATCAAAAATAAAATCCAGAGGGAAAATTAAAGGGAATATCTGCCAAGACATTACTCCTGTTGCAGGAGCTATGTCAGCCTGAGCTTTCAGCATGTTTTCAGGCACAAGATGATGTGGACGATATATGGGCAGGCAAAGGACATGCATGTGTTTATCTATTGCTGGAATTTATGCCTAGCATGTTTCTATCTCAGATACCCAATGTATGACATATGTGAGAGTGTGGGGTTTAATATTTAATACTACACAAGCCAAATGATGAATGCTCATATTGACTTTGGATCTGGATCAGGTCTTTAGTCCAGTTCACGCCACAACAGCACAAATGCAAAAGTAAGCATCACAAAGAGGCAGAATATAGTTCAGAGAAACAAGGGGAAGGTGCACCAGTTAAATCCTATACTGCTACCAAGGAATTGCTCAAGAAGTAGTCTTTAGAGTGTTGACAAGGGGCACTTCTGATCTATGCTTGCAATTCGTTTTCCAGTGTCCACTGAAAGAAATATGACTGTACCCTATATAGGAATCCAGCATGAGAGGTTAGGTAGCACAGACATGTAGTTTCTACAGAAACATTCATAGCTGAGTTTGTCTGAATTCAAAGTGAAAATTAAGGCAAAATTAATGGAAATGCCTAGACATATTCCCAAGTATCTGATATATGTCACTGCATGGCTCTTCTCATACCAGAAAAATGGTAATTATAATTTTTTTTTTTGTCCCTATGGGTCATCACCTCATTTCTAGGTTTAATTTGACTGCTTATATTTAAATTAAATCTTGATGTATTGAAATTATATTGTGATGGCTAATACCTGCTGTTGAAGAGTGGTAGAGCAGCAAGAGAAGACAAGTTTTCTAGTCTTGAAAAATTCTTAATGCCATAAACAGTAATAAGGTACAAACCAAGAAGAGAATGAGAAAAAATTCATTTACAATGCAATTTAATTATATTAATTTACTTCAGAATTTAAGCAGAATTTTGCTTGTGAGCATGCAGCTGAGTTCTAACAAAGCTGCAAGTGAGAGCATGGCCTTGTAGCCACAGACAGTGGATAATTGTGTCTCTTAGGGTTGTACAGCAAAAGCTCTCCATGGCATCCTTAAAATTACAGCATTTGACTATACATCTGTAAATGACCCTACATATGCAAAGATGTTGTGTGAATATGTGTTGAAGAACCACAGATATATTAGCAAACTTCAGCAACCTATGTTATAATCACTTAAACCTACTTATAGCATTTTAATCCTAATTAAATAACAGGCAGCTGAAGTCATAGAGCAAGAAAATTTAAAACATTTAATAAAAATACTCTATTGATATATCATAAAGCATTTTGTATTATAAATGTCTCTTCTGGATCCTTCTATCTCAAGAAAACTATCTGAATTTGATTGTAGATTATATTACTTTGTAAGTAATGAAGCAAGAATACTTCAAGAGGCACCTGCAAAAACGAGTTTTCCATGAGCTTCATTGTTCACAACAGAAAACCTGTATCAACTGAATATTAATCTTAGCAGGTACGTGGACAATGAGGCATTAAGGTCTTCTTTTTACCAGGTGATGTACACTGCTGTAGATGTACTAATCAACAGACATAACATGGTTGAATGTTCAAAGCATATGTTTTTTACAACAGGACTTGGGAAAAGGCCTGAGGTTTCTTCTGTTCCACATGTTTTTTACAACAGGACTTGGGAAAAAGCCTGAGGTTTCTTCTGTTCCCTACCCTGGCTCAGGAACATTCTCCCCATACCTGGAACAGCCCTGTGAATACAGACAGGGCACATGAGCATAAACACTGAAGAGTACATTGTACCTAAAAGAAATAAGAACCTAAATCTTTAAAGAAGTTGTCACTTTTCTACCACCAAATTCACCATGTTCTGTTAGACTGCTTAGAACAGAAACAGAATACCTTATGTGATTAATCTGGAAAATACAAAAGGGATCTTTAATGCACAATTCTGACCTTTCCAAAATATGTTAGAAAACTAACAGTGCTCTTATATAAAGAGATGTAATTTGGGGGGAAAACAAGCCTATAAATATGCTAGCTTTATTTTTCTTCCTTTCCCTTGCACCTTTTGAAAGAATAAACAGCAGGGGTTCAGAAAGTGCTGACAGCTATTGAAAGGATACCTCCTCCTGGATGTGGTATAGTGAAATGCACAGAATTGTATGACAGCAGTAAAGGGGTCCTTGCTGAGTAGAAGGCTTCTGAAAGTTAGATCCTGCCTGGTGCACATCAGCCAAAGTCCACTGTCTTCAGCACGGCTATTGTAATTATTGTCAGCTTATTATTAGCAAATAATGTTACAAAAAATATTTGTAACATTTACAAATACAAACCACGAAGATTTAAAAAGAAAGATAAAACACACATCTCAGATTCTACTACAGAGCTAATAACACATTTTTCTATGGCCCTGCAGCAAATTTTGCATTTAAAAAACTGCACAATTTTGGGCCAGAGCAGTTTTCACAGTTCTACACAAGTGTAGCATTCTTTTCCACAACAGTTTTGTTTTTCATACGATTGAAGGAGGTATTATTTTCAGTGTGATTAATTAAATCATTATTAATATTTAGGGATTTATTTTTTAGTACTCTGAGGGCATGAGCATCAAAATTAGTGGAAAACAGATAGCAATCTATTCTGTTGGTATATGAGGTATCACACAGAATTAACAGGAAATCTTTGAAGCCAGGGATCCAGGTGAGAACAAATGTAGTCTGAGAGCATTGAGCAATAGACGTTTCTTTTGGAACAGTGAGGGAGCATACACACTTCACTGTCTTCTCATTTCTGCCTCTTTCTCACATAGGAGTTGATCAAACTCTATGAAATATAACGAAGACCTGAATTCGTCATGTGATTCCTAATGATGCTTTCATACCAGTGGTGAAGAATGACTTCACACTTCACAAATAATCTTTGTGACTCAGCCCAAATTTCTTAAAGCTTTATATCAGACTGTCAGGAAGACTACCTTATTTAGATTTCTCCTTTCCAATAGTCCATAGGTGTTTCCTGAAGTACGGTGGGTAGATGGACTGTCTCCATCTAATTAAAGTGAATGTCTCAGCTAGTCTCCTCTTTTCTTCCTTTCCCTTTTTCTAACTCAGATAAAACTACTTCTATTCGGTCATAAGGCATTGACATTTTCCTATTTCAAATTTCATGTAGTTTAGATCTCTGGATAATGCAGGCATATTTAAAACAAGGACATTAAGTGAGATGAAGTTTTGTCTGTCCGTCTTACTTAGTTTAACATCAGCCAGGACTCAAAATATTATTTCCAGAAGGCTAAATACATGCCAGCATTACTGAGGTTGCTTGCCCAGGAACAAGCTGTATTTGACATAAGAATCTCCACTTATGCAATTAAAATTAGCTTTGTACCTGGAAAAATGAGTGATAATTACTGTTATAAACATGTTATCTTCATGGAGAACACAAAGGAAGAAGGAGTCCTGGAAATCCTCCACAGATTAAAACAGATACAAGTGTTGGATCTCACTTTCTTATTAATAAGAAACTCCTTGCTGTGTTACAAGCAGATCTGAAAAACTGCCCTTAGCTGATTGCTGTATTTCTAAGTGCTGCATACCAATGGAATTTTGCCTTTCACTCAGATGTAATGGATATAAATAATTTTAACTCTTGCTATATTTTCTCCTTTTGGCTGTGGCCTTGTTCCGGCAAATTTGTCAAGTTTAATAAGAGTTTAAACATTCAAGTAAAAATTCTGGTTGAAGTTGCTCTATGTTTGGCTCCAAAAAATCTCTGGTCTTGGAGAATTGATTGTCTATGAGATAACCAAAGGAAAAACAGAGTAAGGCACCAGATTCAGAAAATCAGGACTTAAAAACTGCTTTTCTCCTTTAAAGAAGAAATAAAAATGGGGTTTATCTTGAACAGCTTTCCTTCCAGATAAAGGAAAGTATAAATACTACAATGTGTAATTAGGAAAAGTCTGTTTCCCTTAAGAAATACAACTATGACTTGCTCAAACCCAGAGCTGCACAGAATGGAATCTTTAGCATTGCAAGCAGAGTAGAAGGGTCAGTCACATCTCCAAAATACTGCCTTTCAGTCTGTCAGTTCTATTTTGTAAGAAGGCAGAGATATGCAGAAATGTTTCTTTGCTTTACCCACAAGCTCCTTAAGAGCTTATCTATTGATATTTATTAGAATTTTTTTTTAATTTTTCTTCTGGTTTTAATTTTTAGTAAGACACACAGAAATTAGTATCATCATGCCAGAAGGCTGTGCTTGTATGTTAGTTTGCACTATATTGTATCCCAAAAAGGAGACAGGAGTCTGAATATTCAGGTCAAGAGACCTCACGCACAGCATGTGAATAGTTTTTTAAATACAATTTTAAAAAACTAGCAATAGCTAGGAATACAAAGTCCTTTGGAGCACAGATAAACATACAAGTAGCAAGTGAACATGCAGGCAACAAGATGAAGTATTTTCTTCCCTCAACAGCTTCAAAAATCCAGGAATCCTGAATTTTTCTTTGCAAACTAACCTGTCTTGTAAATCTGCTCGTCTAGGAATTAATTGTCTTGATGTAAAGATGGATTTTGTCCAGTGAATCTAGAACTCGGTCACTAAATTTTGAGATATGTGTTGTGTGTGCTGCTTCCTGCAAATTTTGTTCTCTCAAGTCAAGTGATCTGTGCTGAAAGCCTGTATTTCTTTATACAGGCCTGTCACAGTCTCACAACTTCATGCAGTTACAAATTA
The DNA here is from genome assembly GCF_048771995.1 of Taeniopygia guttata. Classification (NCBI taxonomy): domain Eukaryota; kingdom Metazoa; phylum Chordata; class Aves; order Passeriformes; family Estrildidae; genus Taeniopygia; species Taeniopygia guttata. The sequence goes on along the minus strand of NC_133063.1, from coordinate 52,572,749 downwards.
TGTGTGAATGAATAGCTCTGCAGCCATCAGGAACTGTAAGATGCTGAGAATATGTATGAAAGTTCATTACCCATGTTTGGGTAATGAAGTGGGTGTTGAAAGAATTTCCTAAAAACTCAATAGGGTCATCAAGCAGACATGCAGGCCATGTTGCTCCAAAATGTGGTAAACTTTGAAGTATCAGGGTGCCTAGTGATGCTGTAGACTTAAATTACAATACTTGCATGAACAGCCACCCAGAAACCCACTACAAGACACTGATGGTACAGTTTGAGACCTCAACTTTTAAAATATGGTCAGGAAAAAAATACAACACTTTAGGTCCTGAGCTCAGAAAATGTATGCTTCTTCCTCCAGCATCAAGGTTCAACACCACAGACTCCTGGAATTTCATTATTAGAGCTAATATACACTCAGAGGCTACCACCAAAGGACATGGATCTCAGTTTTGCAACTGAGAGATCACAGCCCCCATCTTAAATCCCACACAAGCCTTGATTGTACCTTAAACAATCAGTAAAACTCAAAAGTCAGCACAAAGCATTTAAATTTCTTGATTAAAGGAGGTCAACAACCTTGCTTAGCAAAACTTATAGTTATAAATATTTGTGTGCATATGTGTGCTCTTCCAAACAGCGCATGAATCATTCAGTAATTACAAAAGGCCAGGCGTAACCAGTGGCATATAAAAATGCAATATTTAGAATAATGATTTATTAAAAACCTCAAATTCTTTCAGAAGATATGTCGGTTTTATGAGTTGCCATGCTGATAGGAGGCTCTGGGAAACATACCAAAGGAGCTTACAGTCTAGATGGAGAATTAGTGTCTTTCTCAGTGTGTACATGAAAAAAGTAACAATATATTTGTGTGAAAAACAGATTTTTTTTTTTTTTACCTTTTATTTCATGGTCTAGATTAACTCAACCTGCAATTAGATGCCAAGTGAGGTAAACCCTTGGCTTTGTACAATAGAAAAAATTCTTAAAAGTTCTTGTGATGAGTTCAGATTGATCAGAAATTGCCTCAGATTCTTCTATACTTCTCTGAGAGTAAAAAATCTTCCTGGCTTGTTTCCATGTGGTTTCAGTTTTTGATAATAACATGCCTCTCCATATTCACCCAAATTTCCAAGGACAATTTCAGTAGTCTGTAAGATTACACAAAAAATGTCAACTAACATCTGTTCCTGTATGAACTCATAAATACGGGGATAGTCAATAGTCAGGTACACAAAATTATAAATGTCATTGCTTTACACTCATGGCTTTCAGACTCCTAATGGGGGAGCTTGCAAAGATCAAACCTTTTCATGCTCCAAACAACTGGGATTATATTGCCTGTATTGCCAAGAATATGAAACAAACAGGCAATTCCAATGTTGTTGTAAGAGGTTTTCATTATTTGTCAATTTATTATTTGTTAATGAACTGGTGGTTAAAAAATGAAAAAACAATTCTAGATACTATTCCTTGAAAATACTAATGAAATTTAAGTTGTTCCCAGAAGCAGTACCTTCTGAAGCCTTTCTGTGATTAACAATTAGGGAATAGGCTAAACTGCATTAAAGAGGAATAAACTTGCAAAATTACTAAATCCACACAGCTTTTTGTTTTGTTTTGTTTGGGTTTTTTGTTTTGTTTTTGTTTTTTTTAAGTAGTGGAAATGCCAAGATTGGAACAATTCTTGGCTTACCATCGCATGACAGGATGATCCTATTGATCAGTCAAGTGAAGTTTGTCACCGACAAAATAAATAGGAGAGCTGGTAGAGGATTCATTTGATAAAGAATTAAAGATGAAGAGTGTGATTAATGTAAATTAAGATTTTTTTTTTTGCAAAGATTTCTTTTTCTGTCTCTAAAGAGACAGAAAAAAAAGGTTAATAAAGGCAACTGTGTAGATACAGTGTACTAGAGATTTTATATGTAGCAAGATAATATTACAACTAAAAATTCTGCACATTTAATTTAAAAAAACAACAGGTAACTTATATATCTTGAAAGGAAAGTGTTAATAAAAACAAGAAACAAAGTGTAATATTTCTAACAGAATTTGTCAGCCATCAGAAGTCTCTGCTAGAAAATAACTTTTCTCATAATGCAAGAAAAAATATGGCACTAAAATTGTTTTAACTCTGCCTTTGAAATTCAGAGTTAATATAGGCAATTACCACAAAAGGATAAAGTAACCTCTTTAGCTTCACATAACTGCAGGTTTCAAGTAAGCTAAACTGGGCACAAGCAAATTCACAGGAAAAATAAGATGCTTTCAGGAGAACAAATGAACAAATATTAAAGCAACCAGTGAAGAAAAAGAACATTTTTTCAACCACAACAAAAGATACACCCAGTAAAGAAGAAGTAATCATAAACAAGAAGAAAACCCCTGTATTATACAGAAAGCCAAGCTAACACCAAATGATCGTTTTAGCTTCAGAATCCATAAATCTATAACTCCATAACTCTGTTTTCTGTCTATATACTGAGGCAGTTTTCTTTTAGTAGGACAAATTTTTTATTTTCCTTTTTTTTTTCTTCAATCTGGAAGTTATATTCCTGGAAGACTTCCTGTAAGGTATAGGAGACCAGTTTTTACATTTGAAAGATGGGAGAAGAGTGATGTCTCCTTTTGCAGACTCAAGGTCACACAGCATATAAAAAGACACATAATGGTATTGGTTTTATTCACTAGCAATGGAATTCATGGCATTTATGGCCATGTAATCAGCATTCTTTTTCTCACAAAACTGAAATATTTGCAATGTTTTCTGACCAGAATTCAACTTTGCTGTTGATTACACTTCATATAATATGTATCTCTCTGTTTCCAGAAAAATTCAAAAGCTGTAACAACAAAAGGAAAAAAAATCACATTAATTGGAACAGCTGCTCTTTAGTTCTAGAAAAAGAAAACATGAATAAAGATACTACAAAGTGTATTTTACTCTTAGATTATTTGATCTTTTATGATCAGTTGTTCTATACTTCCCTGTGATAATGAATACCTAGTCTACTTTCGCTGCTCATAGAAATTGCAAGTAAATTTTGAGAAAGTTGAGAAAGAACTTGTGTATCCCTATTTGACTTTTCTTTTAGAGAGCTCCACTGTGACAGTTCGTGCCTGTAATAATATTTATGTCGATGTGGAGCAATTCAGGATCAAGGTCCCTGAAGAGCTTATGCATATAACTATTGCAAAGTCAGTACAACCCTTTGTAAGTCTGCCAGGCAAAGCTACATGCATATTTTAGAGGTTTTTTCCAATTTGCTTTCCCTTACTTCCTTCTTTTCATTGCCATTATTAATACATAAATTATATAACAGTAGCAGAATTATATCCTCTGTTTAAGAGAAGAATTAATAGGCACACATCCAATGCATTTTAATACAAGATTTTTGCTGTCTAAGTTATTGCAAATGTATATATACCTTTTACTTAGTAAGGGTGTTGTTTGCTTTTCTTTAAATAGACAGGTACTATTGGCAGGAAATAGAAAACAGTCAGACCAGGGGTTTTCTGGAGTGGAATTAATTTCTTCTTCCCTGTATGTAGTGTTTTCAGACTAGACAGGAACTGAAGGGCTCCAGAGTATCATTTTCTCAGTTGGCTGGACACAGAAAGCTGAAAAATTAATTTAATGTCTTTGAGTTGCAAGCCACTTAGACTGCTGTGAGACACAAATATAAAATGTTTGTGTTATTTATGGTGAAAAAACACTCCCCCACATACCCCCCACACCAAAACCTGCATATTTTAGATCACCTGAAACAACTTAGTAATAAGTAGCAAACAACCTAGAAAATAGATTACCATTGCTTTATCAGTTTCAGTATGGTAAGGCTGTCTTTCTATGGCCTACACATTTTACCCTGACATTTCTTGGCTTTAGCTATTCAGAACACATTCTCCTAAGAAAAAGAATAAATTGTACTGCCACTGTTGACTCAGGAGACCCTGGGATGCCTCTCTTACTGCCACTGACCAGTATTGTATTTTGTGGGTTAGCATCCACCACAAATATATGGAGTGCCTGTGGAAAAATCATAGTAGACAGAACAAAATATTGTGTCCAGCTGAAAATGCAGGACTAATTTTGATCAGACCTGAACATTTAGCTAACACAATCTCTATAAATCACTTTTGTGAAAAGCATTTCTTATCTGTCCCCCTCTAGACATAAGTGCAGCTGTTTTACTGTCTAAAATATACTTTCTTCTTTTGGCAGTCTGAGATGAATCGCAATGTCCTTTTCTCCAGACATACTATGATGATCAGTGAATGATGTCCTTCCTTTTTAAAAGAAGTCTTAAAAAGATACTACTTAAACTATCAGGGTATTAGTTGCCGTTTGAACCTGAAATACCTGATATGTTCCATCCTAGGTATTTTCTCCCAAGGACTTTTGCTATGTATTCTTAAAGGGTACAAGACTGAAATAGGCTGATAATATGGGCAATTTAAGTCTGTGACTGAAGTTTAGGACAAAAGGAACAAAAATGTACTGAACTAAAATTACGAGTTTTTGAAATAATATTATTTAATTTCATTTTTTTATAAATATGTGCTAATATGAAAATTAATTTAGATTTTTCAGAATCAGCCTTAGGGTTGGGACTGAAGAGAAATGCTACTTATAACTCCTCAGGAATGATGAATTTTCACGGATAACATAATGTAAAGCAACAAAATACTGGTCTAAGAGTATGAGCTGATTAATCCAGTATTAATTGTATTTGCAACTAATGTACTCATCATAATAAGCAAAAAAGAGTTTTCTATCTCCACCACCCTTCATGCTCCACCACTATGCTCATCACACAGATGTTTTGATGCCTGCATTGTTAACTGAAGCCCTTCTACAGGTGACAGATTTTTCTCTAAATGAAAGAGAATTTTTAAAAAGTAAACCCACCTTTTTTAATTTTGCAGTGTTCAGCCTTATGATGCATCTCAGGGCCCAGGAACATCAGGCAGTTCAGGAAGGAGCTATCCAGCAAGAATGGACCCTGTAGTGGAGTGCAAGAAGATTCTATTTTGAAATCCCAAAGCCATGGATCTGGGACGCTTGATTCAGAGCTATCAGGATGTGCCTCTACATTTTTGGGACCCCGCAGCCTATAGTTTTATGCTAAATCTGTAATCTTGAACCATTCTTTTTGAAGAATAGAGCCAGTATATTTTCTTTTAAAATCTGTATGAAGGTGGTGGCCTGCCTTCTTGCACCATGACATAATGGACTGGATGATTACCTGCAGAGGAGGAGACCTGTACCAACCAGAGAGTAGCTAAAACCCATGGCTCAGATCAGGTGAAAGAGTACCCTGCAGCTAAGTGAATGGCTTCTCTTAAAACTCTGCTTTCCTGGAAAAACAGGATAATTCAAAATTCACAGGAACAAAGAAAGGGTAACAAGGCAAACCATAATGTCTCTGCAGCCTGATGGCCACTATATTCTGTAGGTTAGTAACATATAGAGCAGAAATGTTACAAAGCTTATTTCTCAAAAGAAAGAAATCTATGTTTCAAAATTAGAGGTCTTATTTTTACAATGCTAATAGTTCTGTATATAATTTTTGATCTTAAAACTGCATTTTGAGGTGAGGAGCTGTGTGTTTATATTCATGTTCAGAAATAAAAATGTAGTGATATAATAGTTGAAGTGGTACAATGAAAATGCAAAGTATGAACCTAAGCAGTTATGTGCTTAGGTTCACACCTTCATTTTTACTACTTTAGGCAAGAATCAGTGTCAGTTTGACTATGATTTGTGTAAAATATACCAGTGAAGATTAAATCAAGTATCTGGGAAAAGGAAGTTATAATTATTGTTAGCTCAGTTGAAAGTCACTGCTTGTACCTCCAGTGGTTTTAGTTGGTTGCACTTGCTGTACTTCAGAAAAACCACCGTTCATTATTTTATATTAGTGAGCTGTTGAGCAGTCCATGTGTTTTCTTGCTACAAGCAGGTGTGATTCAATAGCAGGAAGGAAACATAAAGTGAAAACTTGATGGGGCAAATGAAAGGTGTCTGTTACCTCTGAAGTCTAAAACTTAGTAGGGTTATATTTTGGCACTTAGATTTGGAGACAAACAAGCTAACTTGTGGTAGAATAGTATGAGCTTATGTAGGGCTTTTGTTGTATCTTGTACAAAAGCCAAAATCCCTCTCTTAATGTTTAAGTTAAAAATGTTTAACTTAATGTTTATGTCAAAATGAACTCAAAAGCAGAGGTGCATAGCATAGGCTTCAGAAAAGTAAATCTCCATGTCTCAGTTATCATATATTAGTTGCATGTATTTTCCTTATGTTAAAAACTGTAATCCTAGAGGCTAGTTACTTTTGCTTTTAACCTGTCATCAGCCTGAGAGGTGTGCTCCTCTGGGGGTTACACACTTTCTTACGTTAACGTGTAGCCCCAGCTTCTGTTTTTATGGGATGATGAGAAGATTTGTTAGTAAAACTCCATGCAGGACTTTAAAAATGTAAATATATGTTTAAATGATTAATATTTCAATTGGTCAAAACAGCAACAGTCTCCTTTACAAATGAAATATTGCTCCTGTTCTTCATATTCAGCCAATATCCCGTATCGTTTTGCTTCAAGTGCATCAAGATGCGCAAGATCCAATATATAAGTAGGAAAACATGATGTACATCTAAGTCTACATCCAATAGATGACTATTTGAATCTATTTATATTTCTAAGTGGGTGCATGACTTTATCAGGTGAGGATATCCCTTGTCCTTGATATTATTATTTTAGCTTTAAGCATTTTGTCTGAATGAAAAATGTTCATTTACAAATGAATTTCAGAGGAGTCATGATATTTGCATATTAAATAACACCCACAGCCCTTTTTTCTCCTGCTAACAGGCATGACTACACATTGTAGGATGAGATTAATGAATGTGTCCTTGAATTACCTGGTAATGCTTAATAGAAACAAATAAAATCCACTTTTAAAACTGTGAAAGCCTGAACTTCAGAAAAATGCAGAAAAAATTACATTCCCACCCCAGATTAATGTTTTAAAAATACAAGCTGCATTTTAAGTAACTAATCCTTTACATTAAATACTTGTACTTCACCAGATATCTATTAATATTCAGACACAACATTGCCACCATTTAAAGTTAATCTTGCTTTATATGCCTGTATGCTGATGCTTGATAGCAGTAGAAATACTGAAATTAAGAGGTACATAAGTCACTTGAAAATGCATTCATAAAATTCATTTATACAGTTATGATAGCGTTCTCCCATCAAACTTGCTGCTGTCTTCACTCTCTTTATACATATTTTTTTCTTTAACATTATGTGGAATGGAAAATGTACCTATCCTTTCAGCAGTGCAAAAAAAAAAAGCAGAAAGTACCAGGAGAATCACAGTTTCTCTATCTTAATGCAAACTCTGTTTTCCTAGAAATTGATCACTTTTCACAGTTTTTCATATAGAAAAGTCTTTGAAACTGTGATTAGTTTGTAAACTAATTTGAAATATTGATATTGAATAATTATTAAGGAATATCTAACATAGCCCTTTTCTGACATTCTCTTAATCTCATATCTTTTGATGATGGGATTTCTTCATCCATCCATGCTGTGGAGACATCATTCATTTTTTGTAACCTATGTTGAACATCTCTGTGCAACTGTTCCATAGATTTTGCACCATATTTTGAAATTTTTTCTAGTGATGTTGTGACTCTCACTTGCATATCTGCCCTTTCAGGTTTTTCTACTAAGAGAAATGATGCACAGTGTTTAAAACATTCAAAAATGCTTTTAAAATCAGGATAAATAACTTTATGGGGAAGGAATTTCTTCTCCATCTCGAATTCCAGTACAATAAATGTTCCTGAGAATTTCACTCAAATAATTCATGACAGCTCTGACAAGAAGATTCGCAGTTATTACCTACATCACAGGAACAATAGAAACAGATTTAATCATCTCACTTTTGTTCTATTGTTCATCTATCACATACATCTATTATATTTACAGCTGACAAGAGAAAAAAAAAAAAAACCAAAAACAAAACTTGAGTAATTAAAGTTTCCAAGAGAAAAGGAGGGTGAAGTAAAACTGCTGTGTTAGTGGTCCAGTGGTCACAGCCTTTTCAGAACATATGTGAGGCAAAATCAAACTCTCAGCACTGCAAAAAAGAAGCAGTAAGGTCAGGTGTTTAATGAGTGAGGTAAAGGGAAGTAGTGCAGGTGGCGAGAGACACTAGGGGAACCATTAAACAGATGGAGTCATAAGATGGGTGAATACAGTTCTAAACATTTTAGAAAAGATTCTCTGCTGCACTCTGTGATTTTCAGTTATTGAAACCAGGAAATGAAAGGCTAGGAAGGGCTGTGTCTATAAATACACCAGGACTGTTATTACTGGGGAGGATAAAGAGCTATTACAGTTAAAAGGCAACACTGACACAGTTATGAATGGTTATAAACTTGAGCTGAATACATCTAGTCTGAGAATTAGGATAGTTTTTCTAATCATCAGTGTAGTGGAACCACTTCTTAGTGCAAGCACTGGAAACATAAGCCTCAGCTAGATTTTGCAAGAAGCTCTACTAAATGTACTTCTGGGATTATAACCCTGAAAGAGGATTTGACTTGATGATGTGAGGAGCACCTTTTGAATCCTTAACTTTTAATTCCATGAGAAATAATGGAGATACTCCCTGTGACCACATGAGTAGAGCTCTGGATAGGCAAATTGTGTGGAATCGTTTCGGGAAAAAAAATTATTCTGCTCTTTTCCAGAGAAATACTAGAATATTTTAAATTTATGCCATTGTTATTAATTCAGGTCAATTCTTAAATTCAAGTCTGCTGGAATCCTGTGATCCTTTCAGAGTGCTAAATTACCATCTCCAGAGCCTGTTGTGCTGTGTGTCAGCAGAGTATCCTTGTGCTGACAGACATTCTCCACTTTTGTGGTTGTGCTATGAAAGTGAGGTCAGCAGGTAACTTGTAAGGAGATACAGGGGGAGGAGAGAGAATCTCAGTGTAGCCTTCCAAGTTCTGGTGGGAAATTTATGCAAAAGCAGAGGCAAACTTGTCTCCTGTGTGCAGAACAATAGGGCAAGCAGCAGCCAAAGGCCACAAGCAAGGTAAGAAAATCAGTTTCATTAAGCAATGCAAAAGGTTTCTCACAGAGATTAGAATCTCCATCATTAGGGATTTTTAAAACTAAGCTGAACAAGGCCATGAACAAAAATTTCTAATTTTGAAATTATTTCCACTTTGAGTATGAGTTAGAGGTTCCTTTCAGATGACTTTTTTTTTTTATTATTTTTTTGATTGACATTGAGAATTGTTCACAACTTAATTTCTGCTATGATTTTTCCAGGTAGAGGTGCACTTCAGATGCCTAACTTAAAACATGTAAGAATATTTCTAAATGCACATTTAAAATGCCACTTTTGCTAAGTTTGCCTTCTGCCCATTAGGTCTAGTGATTTTCTATCTGCTAAGTAAACATCTTCCTGCAGATAATTCAGCAAAGAGGCATGCATTAAAACTTTCTGTCTGACTTTACCAAGATTACACAAAATAAGCTTCTTGGTGACTTTAAGATTTGCTTATCTTCTTAGATGGTGTTCAGAGTGCTTTTATAAAAGTACCGAAATGCTCAGTCTCCACATTAACAGTCAGATGCAAGATTGCTGCTGAAATACTGTTGAAGATACCTTTGAAATAATATCCTATTTTAGGAGTCTATTAACTCATTTCAATGCTAGATATATGACATGTGATAAAACCTCTACAAAACCAAATCCACAAGAATCTTAATTTTTAAGAAAAAGGCTAGTTAGTTTCTTTTTAATGAAAGGAGGTTAGGACACTATCTGTTTTTCTAGGAGTACTTTGCCAAAAATTCTTTCATTTTCCTTCCTCTAACTCCATGTTTCTCATATCATGGCAAACCTATTTTTATTAATTACTTTTCTGTCTCATAATGATAGTTCTAAACCCACTTTTTTTTGAGTTTGAAGTTTAGGATTGTGCAAAATGGTAGTTATAAATAATGAAAAAGGAACATGTCCAGATTCTCCAAAACATTGTCTTTACTTGTCATTACCAAGTTATTTGTACTGTAAGTACTCTTTAGGTGTGTTGCAATGACTCACATTTTTCCCCCAGAAGAATCTACAGCCTAGTGACATTAATCACCAACTATCTTTTGTGGAAGTTAAAATCCTTGTGATTTCCCATTTAATTTGCACTTCCTTGGACACAAATTAATTGGGATTGCCTCATAATGGTTTATCAGTTACTTTTCTCTTCCTATCTACTCTAAACAGTGCAAACCTGGCAACCGGGTACATGGTTGCACATGGTGAGATTTCTTTTCTCTACTTAACTCTTGAAATGCAAATAAAAATAAAGTAATTTAAAATAAAGTCATTCTACTTTATTCACTGCCAAAGCACACAGTGCACTTGGTCTATTGTCTTTTCAAACTGGTTTCTTCACAATTTAAAAAAAGTTACTAGATTGAAAAGCCTAATATATAAACGGATCTTCTTCAAACTAGCAAATATCCAAGAAACTTATGTGTACTTATCCCTCCTTCAGAAGGAAAAGCTGCTGCCTGCATAAACTCAGTATTAATTTTCAGAAATTGTTGCAAGCAAAATTTTCTTTACCACCTACTAAGGATTAGAATCCATGTCTTTTAGCCTGATATTGTCCAAAACTTGACATTGCTCTTACTTTGTAGGTATGAAATTTTTTATATATTTGAAGAAATTAAATTAAGGAAGGTATTATTAAATTATACTGAATGTTTCTGAGAGTATCTCAATGAGATCAAAGAAAATTGAAAGTAGGTTTGATCATTTTTCTATATGACAGGATCAATAATGGAAACTAAAGGAGTAAATGGAATAAGGTATTGGAAATGGGATGACATAATATTCTGAACTCAGTAACCTGATTCTGCTTTCAGCATCCAGCTGTATACTTTCTGAACCTTCAATCAGTTCACTTTGGAGTGTGCAGAATTTGGATTTCACCATGTTCTTCTGCATTTGGCTTGGATGTTTAGATGCACTTTAATGCCAAAAGGCATGTCATATGACTTGTAGAATGGCAAAAAAAAAATCCCCTGACAATTGCAATGATGGAAAAAATTCTGCTCATTTGAAGCCAAAATATATAAAAATATTCAACATATACCTTGTGTTTCAATTTGTTTTTCCAGGTTAAAAATTAGGTAGAAAACTAATAGCATGGTGCTTGAATATTAACTATAAAGTTCTATGTGTAGTTCCACAGAATCATAAATCATAGAATCATTGAGATTGGAAAAGGCTGTTGAGATCACCAAGTCCAACCTTCAACTCTGCCAAATCCACATTAAACCCATGTCATATCTGCTTGTCTTCTAAGTAGCTCCAGGAATCATAACACAAACCACTCTCCTGGGCAGTGGTTTCTCCAGTGCCTGACAACCCTTTCTGTGAATAAATTTTTCCTAATATCTAATATAAATCTTCTCTGGTGCAATTGAGGCAACTCGTTACTTGAGAGAAGAGGATAAGCCTTAAGCAAAGATATATTTCCCCTTTGAGACAGGGGTACCCCACCTGTTTCCAGTGGGCCTGGTGCCATGAAAATGGAATTGTGATCAAAAAAGTGTCAATACAACAGGTCTCAGCTAAGCTTCACCATATATATTGCAATAAAGCTACTGTACGGATTAAATGTCTCTTAAATTTCCTTTGATTCCATTGATAGAAATTCATCTTGCATTTTGCCAAAATAAAATGTTAAATACAACCTTTAACTGAAAAGTGTCAGCATGCATATCCTAACTGTGTGTTGCTCTTTCCTAATGGTGTTTCCAACTACCTGAACTACTGGGAACACTGGCAGAGCTTCTTACAGCCTGATCCATAAAAATGCTTCTGTACATGTGTGGGTTACCTGCATGTGACCAGTACATTGTGGGAGATTCACACTCATGAAGGCATTCATTCTAGCAGAGAGGTAACAAAGTCCCTGCCAACTGCGAGAGAACTGTGCTACCTTACGGATATATCCATAGTCCCTCTCCTTGGTCAAAGTCATATTTAATTATGTGTGAGGAGGTACTTAACTGCACGAGGTGCTCTACTGATAAATAAGCTGAGAGACTTAAGCTTTTAAGAGTTGTCTAAGGACAGAAAAGTATGGAACACAAGTGGTACAGACCTCAATCACTAAGGTATTAATAATTTTACTCTTTGTCTGTGCATTCATTGGCACTGGGGCACCTTTGACAAATCTCATTACCTAATTGCTCCTTAGGTACTTAAATCTCTTACTAAATCTGGCCCCCAGGCTCACATCATGACCAAAGATCCATCAGGATCTGTGCATATAATTGTTACTGTTGCTTAATCTTATTTTTGTTACAGGGAGACTTATATATCTTTAAAAATGAGAATAAATTATACTTTTATTGATATTCTATGAAATTTGTGTTAATCTGCTCTTATGATATGAATCTTAATTTTTTTTGTCACACACTTCAGCTGTTTCTAATTAGCTTGATGGACATGAATTTGAGGCTTCAGCAAGATTTTATTTAACACATGAATAAAAGGAGTACGTTCACTTGAGATTCACTTTCTCTTTCTAGTGGAGTCATTAAAAGATTATTGTGCAATAAGGAGAATGAGTTCAGTCTTGACTATTCAACAGTTTTAATAATGCACATATAATGCAAAGAAAAATAATGAAATAAAAATCATTCTAAAAGAAAAGTAATTGAATCATGTAGTTAAAGGAACAAAATGGATAGTCAACCAAAGGAACACAATAATATCTTTTTAATAATACTAGAAAATTAATGTACAAAATTAAGCTTATATTGAGCGAAGGAACTGCAGAGGAAATACTGTATGGAACATCTTTTTTTTTTAAAAGACCCAAACCCAACCGAAAACAAGAACAATAAATCAGCATTAGTACCAAAAAAAAAAAAAAAAAAAAAGGGCATATTATTCTCTGAGTAATCCATATAAAACTTAATCCACCAATTCAAGATGATTCCCTGTCATTTTGCCACACCTCCTGTCTGCACTAAACTGGTCTGGTCAATTCCAAGTCAGTGCTTCTGTCTGCTCCTGATCCTTCCTGGGTAAGGACTGTGCTCTTAACAACATGCTATTTCATCCAGGCTCTCACCATACCCACATCATGTGGTTACAACACTCTCAGTTGGATTTGAATTTGTAGGAAGATTTTATGGCTTCAGAATCATTGTGGTGCCTCCAGGTTTTTGAGACCCTCCATCTGTGCATCAGACTCACATCCCCAGCATCAAGGAGTTTCTGTTTTCTCCACCAACCAGCAGACTAAATGTTTGATGCCACCACTTGGAAGGCACCCAGTTTCACTGATCTTTGTGTTGTAGTCTTGATTTCCAGAATGAATTTTTCTGACTTCAGATCCTAAACCCCTAAATTAGGAAGCCTATTACCCATAAGGTGAATACCTTTACTGAAACACCAGAATGATTTTAGAAAGTGGTCAACATTTTCATGTCCTACAAACAATGGCTTAGTATTTTACCATAGTCAAGGTTTATTCACTATGAAAATCAACTCTGCCAACACACACACTGAAGTTTTAACTGAACCAAGAATGAACTCCTGCTTTGCAAAGATCAGATCTGCACCCGTGGTGGCCAGATACACTTAGGATGTACCCTATTTTCCATTTGACTACTCAAGAACATCCAAGTTAACCTGTTCAGATTTTGACAGCACAGTATGCAATGTCACATCTAATCATATATCAATTCTTCCAGCCTGTTTTATAAGTCAGATTGTGGAATTATTAAGGGCAAACAGAAAGCACAGTGGATACAGAAAGCTATGAATTTATTGTTAGTATAAATGAAATCTTAAAAATATCATCAGCAAGATATAATTAGAGATTATCTATTTTAATGAAAAAATAAATTAAACTGTTACAGAAAATAAGTTCCAAAATAATGAGATTTAAAACTCATATATAGTGTGCACATAATTTTTTCCTGATGTCTATGTCTTTTTTTTTATCTTATCCAAACCCTTCCATTGCCTCTTGGAGTCCTAATGTTGACAGCATCCATATGATGGTACTAATGAAGTGTACAGCTGGTCATCACCATCCTATGTCCTTTGCCATATGCTGTTGATATTGGTTGCCTCCTGCCCCTTGTTAGATGGTGATTCTAAAAAAAATACTTTCCACCTTAGGAAATTATTAACTTTGTTCATATGTTTTTTACAATTCACTTTCTCTTAATTGTTATTTGAGCTCATGTTACTTCCATTATACTGTGTATGGTGCTCATATTCACTCTTTGTTCTCTTTCTCCTAACCCTATCCTGAGCACCAGTAAGATGTGATAGCCAAGAGGTCACCAGGGCCAGCTGATGACCCTGTCTGTGTATCATGTCCTCTGATCCCACTTCTCAAGGTCTCACCTATGATACCACGACTCTATTTGTCCACAGTTTATTTTATACCAGCCTCTCTTATTCTGTGAAGACTATATTGTTTTATACTACCCATATAATAACACCGTATGAAGAAAAGTAAAAGAAATTAGATATAGGCATTAGAAAATTTGCTGTTACAGCTAAAACATGTTATAGCTAAAACAAAAGCACAGCTCCAGGCAGGCAAGTTTGTGTGAAGCAAGCACTACAAGCCTCAATGCTGAGGCCTTGCAGACTCAGTACAAAGCTTTTTTGTTTTGCCAGCAGTGCCACCACTGCAGTTACTGGAGAGTTACAGGACAACTGACAGTCACAGCTGAAAACAGAAATCCTAACCTGTATGTACTGTGTGTATATAAATAACGTCCAGATACAGAGTAGGATCACACCTTGCTGATCCAACCAAAACAGAGTGCCATTTAGGAAATATTTATTGAAGAAGTATTGCAATTACAAGTAAATCTTACATAATATATGTACTGAGTCCCAGCAAGATATCAAAGCCAATATCAAAGCTATTTGTATTTACTAGGGACAGTTGGAACAAATCCTGGAAAAGTTTAAGTCCTTTAAGTTTGTCTATACATTTACACTTTAAAAAAGGATATAAATTTGTTTGATATCACTAAGTTTCTGTCTCATTATTTTTCTGAAAAGAAAAGGGGATCCATATTGGTTCCACTTGAAATAAACTATGCATATGTTTAAGAGAATGCTACGTGGGTGACAGTCACTTTATCCTTTTTTCCAAATATTTTGTAAATTGTAACTCTTCTCTCATGTATTTCAGTCACAATCCATAGCACATTAGACCATTCCTGAATTCTGTTAAAACTGGAAGCTTACATTTTAGTAATTCAGCAAAATCTTCATTATTTTCACCTTCATGAGTCATTACAAGTTGTTTACACCTTAAGTACAAAAATAATGGAATGTACAACCAATCTTGATTTGCCCAGTGTAACTGTCATAATCTATTGTCTAATAATAATCTACACTTGTTAAGATATTGCTTCTGATGAGTTATTCACTAATCAAACAGTAGCTATTTAATTATTATAATAAATAAAAAAACCTTAGTTTTTCAGCGCTAACAGGTGGTAATTCGCGGCTGTAGATTCTGGCTGGATTTTTTAGGGGTGAGGACCCAATATCACATTGCCATTCATTTTTTGTACATGAAAATACTTTTTTTCCCCCATTTTCCTCCTAGTTGCATGCCCATTCCAGTAATAAATGGCAGAATAAGCTTCTTGATGGTGATAGTGGAAAGTGTATCCACACAGAGATGCATTGAGTACTCTATGTCCCAGTTTCGGAGACGCACCAGTGACCAGACACACTGAGCTAACGCCGCTACCGTTCACTTTATTCAGATCTTGCTTCCTTATATAGCAAAGGCGCCCATGAGCTTAGTCGTCATTGGCTGAGCCTGTTACTTCCTGGCCAGCCAGCCAATAGCAGCTGGAGTCCCCAGCGGCCTGGGCCGGCTCTTACTGGTCGAATTATATAAATCAGGTAATCATGTAATTGATCACAAATTTCTGTTCCAAATTTGTGATTAATTATACTTCTAGGCCTACAGGCCAGCTGTACTCCACCACCAGACTCTATAGGTAATCAGTCTCTCTACATTCACTGCTAAATGTATTTAGATGGGTTGACTACTCTGAATAGATGTTAACACTTTGATAAGGGGATTTATGACATTAGCTACATTTAGAGAGCAACTAACATTAATTTATTGTGCATTAAAAGCAGAAAATTAAGATATTCAAACCAGACCAGTGATGAGATCTATCTGAAATAGCCATAAGTGTCCCGTTTGGAAAAGAAACTGATTTAAACACTATACTGCCATAGATAGCAGCTCTTTAACATCCATTTATCTTGGCCATTTAAATAATTCCCTAGGGATTAAGAAGGCACTAATGAATGAAATATCATAGGGGAGTACTGTAGAGTCTTGCTAGGGTAAACTGTGTAGTCCAGGTGATTTAAACTTACATACTTATCTGTATTTTCTGTAATACCTCTGCCAAAATAACCTTAGACTCCAATGCTGTACAATAATGGGACTTCTATGATATTAAAAAATCGAGAAAGACATTTCAAGAACACGAGATTTTATTTTAATAAAGTGTCTTCTGCTAAACTCTCTCAGCATTTACAGTTATTTCTACACCCAGGCCTTGGTTTAACCCTTAATTATGAAAAGTCCCAGATTATGAAAATTTTACATAAGCAACAGAAAAATAATTGTCAGAGGTAGTGTCTTCTGCAGTCCACATGTGACTGCTTATGGGCATGCAGTACTTTCTTCCACTGAAAATCCAACAGGAAGGAGGGATATTTAATTGATAGTATTCATGCTGATTAGTGCTGGAGAATTTGGGATAATAGACTATAGGCTCAGGCATGTGGGGATGATGTTAATATAAGCACTCTGAAACCCTTTCTCAATACCTTTTGTTCTTCCTGGGTAGCTTAATAAGAGCAGCCTCATCCTTTAGTACCAAAAGAAAGACAAGGGTGAATTCCTACAGTGTTGCACATTATATTTATGACCTCTGCATTCTTCAATGTTGTTTCACAGTGTATCTTTGGCTTTAAATATGGGAGCTCACGTTGATCAAGTGATTAAATTTTCCATTGGCCTTCCACAGCATCACAAAACTTTGCAGAATAGCAAGATAATTTTTAAAGGCAGCTCCTTATTTTGGTTACCCACCCTCCCAGTTGTATCCAGGACTCCAGGATCTCTGGATCACATGTTATTATTTCCGCAAATTGTGGTTATCAGCACCATAGTAGCAGATGTAAAACACCTTGCATTAGTCTGACAAACTGATATCAGCCAGATCAAATAAGCATAAGCAAATCTGCCTGCCTGAGGTCATGTAAGAACAATTCATACTATAAAGTACCAGAAGAGAATGCACCCATCAGGAGCTGTTGTCATGCATGCCTGAGCCAAATTTTATCCTTTTCCTTCTGCCAGCCATACAAAAATATATTCTAAAAGAGAAAGAAGCTGCAAACAGCTGCCTCAAATGTGCATACTGCAGACAGAATGTTAAGAACACCAAAAGAAAATGATCACACATGGTCTATTAAATGCTCAGAAAGAACTGAGACAATGCACATTTTTAATGACAGTTTGAAAACAGTGTACCAATGTTTTTTTTCTGAAGTAACAGCTCAAGTAAAAAAACCTGCTAGTCTTGCATAAGAATCTTTAATATAGCAGAAGTGAAACTCAAATGAAAAAAAGGAGAAAGAGAAGAGAAAAAAAAAAAGCATAACTTGTTTCTCAAAATTATTGGGGCTTAACATGATAAAGAAATCCCCTATGAACTGTTTGTGTTTGGCAGTCAAGAACAAAGAAAATAACCCTCTTTTATTATGACTGTTCTTCTTTGTGACTTCCATTTCACTCTAATCACTCATTTAACTTGTGATTGTAAACATATTTAATCATTTATATTCACAGATGCAGAATCTCCACCTACCATTTAGTGTTTTGCTGCAAAATAAGTTTGCAAAGTGCAGGTTAGGCAACAGCATTAAACATGCTAATACACCTCGACCATTGTTTATAGTGACTATTTGTTTGGAAAATGGACTCATCTCTTCACTAGAACTTCATTGAGTACATTATTTCACTCAGAGGAAAGAACCTTTCAAATGGGGTTACAGGTAACTCTGCCCCATCCTGTAAGGTGCCTCATCTTGAAAAGTGTCCTACATACATGGAAAGCCAAAGTGAGATCTTCTGTGGAGATCAAAGAGAGCCCTGTAATATAAAAGATACCTGAAAATCAAAGGAAAGAATTTTAAGAGCAGGCTGTGAGGTGAGAATGTCCAGCTAAACCTGATAACTCAGGCTGAGTGGATTATTCTCCTTGTCTCTGCCATTTCTCTCTGTCAAAGAAGAGATGAAGAAGACAATCTACACAAAGAAGTACTCATTTCTAGACACGTTAAACACTATTTTTGTTTTCTAGAATTTAAAGAGAAAAATGGAATTTTCAAAGTTTTGATTTTGTTTAATATTCAAAGGTCTCTCTAATGTATATATTCTGTCTCATGTACATATACTGGTATGTTCTTGCCATTCCAAACATGTTTTTCCATATATTCTTAGATTTTGCAAATATGTAAACTCACATTTTTACAAGACACTTAAGCAACAGATGTGTGAACAGTGCTTTTGAGTTCAGATGTTTCCTGTAGATGCAGTATTTTTCCTTAGAGACTGAGAGTTTTGATCTATGAAAATAAATCTTATTTGCAAGATATGTCTAGACTAAAAGAAATGCTAAGCACAACAATATTTTAAAAACCCAGTGAAGATGGTTTCTTCGGATCAGTTCTGCACACAAAAAACCCCAACCCAACCCAAACCAAAACACCAAACAACAACAACAAAAAAATCTTCAGATCTTTCTAATATAAAAATAGTCTCTGGTCCTTCTGAGCAGATAATAGAAAGTCAGGATGTACCAAGCGCATTGATGTACTACTTTCTCTTTCTCCTAGATTCTCTTATAGTTTATTTCTCTGATCAAATACCTTCTATCTCTGCTTTCAAACCTTTTATTTTTATTTTTGTTTCTGGCTGTGAGTGCACAGAGGGACTGGATAGCAGATGCACTCACTGAGACATGTAACGCTGTAAATGAGAAGTCGTTTCAACTATGCTTAATCTGCATCTTTCAAAAAATATCTACTCAGCTGAAGCACAGAACTTCACATGGTAGCTGATTAAAACCATCACAAATTTTTTGGAGGAATTTTAAAACTCTTTGATTTTTATCCCTGAAAAAAACTATTGAAGCAGCATGTTGTTCTGTTATGTAAGAGATCGATCAATCATAGAAAAAACTAAGTTATATAAAATGTGCAAGAAAATTGTTTACACGTGATAAATATTACTGGTTGGGATTTACCATAAAGAGATCTCAAGACAGCAAAAATTCTTCAGATTAATTAAAAAAAAATTTCAAAGTACTTATTTCTTCTCTATCAGGAGGAAAACAATAAAAATAAAGGGATTAAAGTCTTTAATTAAACAATCTTTTAAATTCTTTTTGGTGTGAAACTTAGGCAAAAGTCATTACCTGCCAATAGGCAGCTAAATGATCATTTTTATAAGCTGCATTTTTAACAAAAAAAAAGAGAATGGAAAATGACCTGTTCAATTTTACTTCACATTGAACTAGAATTCACTCTAAATCACTGGTCTTTAGCATTCAACATTCAATTTCCTTCTATTTAAATGTGTATTTTTAAGAGATTGAGCTTACATGGGCTTCATGTATAATTTAAATTCTCCAGGCAAAGCTATTTTATTACTATAATCACATTAAATTTAAGTTATCTATAGAAAAAATATTTAAGTGGGAGGGAAATGGAAACAAATGGAAATGTGAAATGAAATGTAAATGCTGCTTGAATATATTTCTTAAGTGAAGACTGCAAGTGAGAGAATCTGGAAAGAAAAGTGGTCATGGAAATCCAACTATATGGAATCTATAAAAAATGCAGGGAACACTGAAAAATCAGTGATTTGAAGATTCAACTCTTGAGTCAAATAATTCAAATGGCAAATTAACATCTCCTACACGGGCACTTGAGTTCTTTTAAAAAATCTGATGCATTACTAAGTGACAGACACTTTCAAGAATCTGGAACTCAGATGGATTTTTTGATGGGATACCAAACCCAGAGGTACACAGACTCAGCCCCAGGAAATTCTAACTATTCAGCCAGCTTTTCAGATTAATTTATTCTGCAGATTTGCAGAAGTGGCTAAAAATATTCATGATTACACTAGCTAAGAATTGATGTCTTACATGTATTTTAAACATTTTTAAAAGGTTTACATTAATATCCAATTCCTGTCTAAAGTGTACAGATGGAGAAAGAAATCCACAGTAAACAACCTAACAGAATAATCCTGCTATTAAAAAAGAGGGTGGCCATCCTGAATGGAAATTGGTATAGTTGTTGGCAAGATGATTAGCAGTACCCCTAGCACCTTTAATCTAATTGGACTCATGCAAGCAAGTTAAATTATTCTCAGGATTAATGTCTTAAGGGAAAAGCTGAACGGAACCAAGCATTTAATCATTATTTTTGGATCTGGCTCATTATACCACTGGGTTGGGAATGTGCTGATCTGCTCTGAAATGCACTGACCCTCATCAGCAACAGTCTCTGCAACCCAAAGGTGCTGGACTGACATAGGAGCTCTTCACAGGTACTGGGATCATCACAGCCACCCCTGTTGCTACTGGTGAATTGAATTAAGTTGCTCCTAAGTGCATCCAAAATGCTGACACCACACCCTGATCTTAGGGACCTGTACACTGCGTGGTTTCTAATATTCAGGGAGGAGAGAGTTCTCTTCATTTCTCACCAGAAAACAATGCCACTTTTCACAATTATATTTTAGAAAAATCACATTTTCACTGTGAAGCTTCTGGCGTATGTCGTTGAACCAGTATCAACAGTGAGGATTCGATTAGTTAATTGCTGCAATTTCAGTATTTAAAATGATTCTTAGTTTTACTCTGTTCTGGTTAGGACTCTAATACCCTGACAGAATCTGATCCTAGAGGAAAGGAGGACCATTTTTTCTATTCATTCTTCATAAGTAGTTTCATGACTCATATTGTCCTTTGAAAGGATTGATTCAAACCACTGTAGAGATCTTCTGTGTATTCAGCCCTGGAATTACATGGCATCACCAGGATGTGCCAATAACATTCACATTCAAATGAGAGATGAATTATGGAAAGTTTTAATGGTGATCCGATACTCTGGTGATGTATCACTTATGAACATTGTCTGGACAATGTCAGAATCTGACCCTCTATATGCTGTCTGGAAATGCTTCTCAAAGTGGAATCCCACAGAGGTCTTCTACAAGGTGACAAATAAGTCAGAAAGTGATAGAAAGAGTGTCTTGCACTTTCTGGAGAAATAAATACAGCAGACAACTTAGGAATAAAGTTTAACAAATATTTAATGATTACCCATTTATTCTAAAGACAAGAGTTACAAAGTCTTGCAAACATTCTGTGATGCTTTTGTCTCTCATCTAGTCTCATCCTTCTGTGTGGTGGGAAACCTTTTGGTATATCAGTCTAGGTGAAGTCCTACAACCCATTTGCTTTCCAGTCCCTCCCAGTGTGGTCTTTCTGAAGTGCAATATCCTTTTGAATGGATATTCAGACATCAAATTCGTTTCTTGTTATTCCTAGGGTATTGTATGGACACTCTCTTGTTTTGCAGGGATTGCTAAGAGCTGGAGAGTCATCAAAGTCAATGTTCCTGCTTTTGTCTTGAAAAGGTTTTAAAGATCAATGCACAATAATAACAGAAAAGTGGCCTCAGGATTGTCACAAGGATGGTGGTACCAGAATCAATACATAATTTCTGACAGACAATTGCCAATTTTTTGGACAGAAGATTCCAATCTTCTCAAAATTGCTGTCTTCCTAATTTCACCAACCACTTCCAGAGAAACAGTAAAGTGAAAGTACCTTCCGGCCTAACAGTCCTTCCTCACTTGGTCTTTGCTGATAGCTCATACTTCCCAGAGTGCTCCCCCAGGCAAACCTTGATAGCAGCAACAACACAGGATGTTGCATGTCCTAAGCCACATTCCCTCCTGCAGGATGTGCAATATGTTTCCCATATATCTTGAACATTTTAAGGCTGCATGGGCCATCCTCTGGGGTGCAGGTCTCTCCCTACAGTTCTGTACATGGTTGCATGAAACACACCTCTATCAGTTTGACCTGCTTCAAATAGCTCCTACGCTTAGCATTTGAAGATGAAAACATTAAGTTCACAACAGAAATTCCATTCAATCTTTTTACTTTGCTTTGTACTTTAAACCAGATTCATACTTCTAAATCCTTCAGAGAGTTTTTAAATTACTCCTTCCTTCCTCCTTCCTTCCTTCCTTCCTTCCTTCCTTCCTTCCTTCCTTCCTTCCTTCCTTCCTTCCTTCCTTCCTTCCTTCCTTCCTTCCTTCCTTCCTTCCTTCCTTCCTTCCTTCCTTCCTTCCTTCCTTCCTTCCTTCCTTCCTGCCTGCCTGCCTTCCTGCCTGCCTTCCTGCCTGCCTTCCTGCCTTCCTGCCTTCCTGCCTTCCTGTTTGCCTTCCTCCCTCCCTCCCTCCCTCCCTCCCTCCCTCCCTCCCTCCCTTATCTTCCACACAATTCATACACTAATCCCTATCTTCTCCCTTTTAAATAATGATTGCTACATCAAATGCTTTATTGAAATCCAGTGAGATTACATCTACTTCATTTTTCTTGTTTAACATGGTCTTATTTTAGATGTTTCTGGTGTTACCTCTCTTTGATAAGTACAAGATGGCACTGGCTGATCCAGATATACCCTGATCATATTCATTAACAGAAATTTACATTTATTTCCCAACCCAAATGGACCCCACTATAAAACCATTTCACTCCTACAAAAGTCACATTTCTTCTAGGAATTAAATCTATTTTCATTCTTGTATTTTGTGATCCAAACCCCTCTGAAGATCCTGTGTAAGGCCAAAGGTGGGACTAACACCAGTGGAATCAAATATCAGTGGTATATTCTCTGGGGAAAGTAACTAAAAAAGAACTATACCTGTGATTGCCACACCAGATAGAGTTTATCTATAATAGTTATTGTGGTAGAGGCATTTTTCTGCAAATCCCCTTCTGTAAAATATTAGGTTTTACAGTACCTGCAGGGAAAACTGATGTGCAGTTATTCCAGTAATATCTTCTCTAGTCCCACTCTTACAAGACTCAGTCAATGCCAGTAGCAAGAGAGAAATGCTCCAAGAAAAAGATAAATGAAATATCTCCTTTGAAGGGATATAGAATTTGGCATAAAATATCAGTATATTCATTCCCTACAGAAAATACAAGATCACATTCTCAGATGAGAGAGTATTTCTGATGCTTCAAAGTACAGACAAAAATAAAAATAGTAGAACACCTAATATACCGCTGTTTAATAAAATTGTTCCCTGACATTCACAGTGGATATAGTGAAGCACCCATGAAATATTCTTACATCAAGTTCAATGGAGCTGGTCTCTAAGTTCGTGCAGGAATAATTTAACACTAAATATAGCTGCACTAAGAACATTGTCTCTGTGAACCAATAGTTAATATTGGAGAAGATCAAATCAGCCAGATTCTTTTCTCAGAGTTGAGAGAAAGGGATTAAAAGCATTTTCCAAGTTTTCATCAGTTCATATGCTCAAAATCAGAGATTTGGTCATTATCCCACAATGTCCACAGTGAAAAATGATAAAGATTTTGAAAGCTGCAGCTCCATCCAACTATCCATCATTCGCTAGCTCTCCTGTCTCCATTATCTTTCTTTTCAGGGTTTTCTTCTCTCTCATGTCACACCTGCATTTATATGATTTTTCAGCCACCTGCCAGAGTAGATTTGGGTCTGGTTGATGCCTTCTCTTTTCTTTTTGTATGACCATATTGGGAAAGTGGTCTGGAACTGAGAATAAAGATAAGAAAGAATGGGAGTTAGGAAAAAACTGTGATCTGTAGTACAGTCATCATGTATATTATGACAGTAAAAGACACCTGAGATGGTCATGGAGAAGGTTCTAAAATTGTACTTTTTTTTCCACTTCCATCTAGCTGAAAAAAACCTGAAACTTTTTTCCTTTTAGCTGAGAGAAGGAATATTACTACAAAGGAATAAGTAGGTATCCAGAGCACAGAAGCTTGGTGACTTGTTGACATTTACACAGAAGTGTGAAAAGTACACCAAGTGGGTCACCACACCATGTGTGTGACTTGAAGAACACATAAGTCTCTTAATGGTATGAATGAATCAGAAGTTGTGACCGTGTATGCATTTTAGAAGGGCAGAATTTGTCCCATCATGTTGTCTGGAGAAAAGTATGACACATTGTAATGTGCTCTAATTTATTCTCCTGTGTGCAAACTCATTGTGAATGCAGAAACAGACATTGTGGTGATTAGATTTAATAGGATTAGGACTCCCCGATGCCTTGCTTGTACAGTGATTGTTCAAATTCTTGTAGAAGGAGCATTTTAATTTCATTTCTTTGTAAAATTCAAACTTCATTACCTCTTCAGCTCATTTATAATTTAATTCATTACATAATATTTATTTTCTCATCTAATAGTTACACTGCTACTTCACCTTCCTAACTGTGCTGGTACAGGGCTGAGTTTTGGATTTGTGCTGAGCACAAGGTTGATAATATAGAGATGGTTTTTTTTATTGCTGAGCAGGACTTGCATAGACCCAAGGCGTTTTCTGCTTTTCTTACTGCCATGCTGGCAAGGAAGTTGAGTGATCACAGAAGGTTGGGAAGGATCACAGCTGGGACAGGTGACCCCAACTCACCAAAGGGATACTCCAAATTATACGACATCATGCTCAGTATTTAAAGTGGGAGAAGAAGGAGGAAGAGGGGGACATTTGAGTGATGGTGTTGGTCTTCCCAAGTAACCTTTACCTGTGATGGGGCTCTGCTCTCCTGGAGATGGCTGAACAGCTGCCTGCCCATGGGAAGTAGTGAATAAATTCCTTGTTTTGTTTTCCTTCTGTACACAGATTTACTTTCCCTATTAAACTGTCTTTATCTCAACCCATCCGTTTCCCAGTTTTAATTCTTCCTGCTCTCCCTGAATGGGCTGCTGTCTGGGGTTATGCTACGACAAGAACAGGTGATCTCTCTGTACAGTACTCTCTGTATCAGGCTTGGTAGTGTTATTCTGTTGCTGATTTTCTGCTGCAATTCTCTCTTTAGTCCTAATAACTACCAGGTCCATGTTCCTTGTAACAGGATGCTCCTGTATATTCCCTACAGTGCAAAACTCAGTCTCTTCTTTTTGTTTTAGCACAGCTGGAGAGAATGACCAGATTAAAGAGAAAACCTGTCAGGTATCTCAGACTAATTTTCCTCTAGGTATCCATTATACTCAGTTTTGGAAACCATTCTCAATTCTCTCTTGTATACAAGATGGCAACTTAGCCACACCAATGACCAAGCAGAGGTTGTTAAGTCATTTTTACTGGCATGAGCAGGAACTTATTTCTGGCAGACTGTTGCAATCTCTAGGTTTTTATTGTACTAACTGGGATCGGACAAAAAGGATGTTATCACCATGCTGGCATCACCATTGATTCAAGATGTTTGTTGATATTGGCATTGCTTGGAAGATAGGACTGCATTCCTCACTGCTACTCTATCCCACTTTTAATAGGAACTGTGAGGTCTGGTGTTAGTATATGGGTATCTTTCGTAACTGCAGCACAGAGAAGTGTCTGTAACATTTAGGCCCCTTCATCACCCTAATAATTGAACATCACCCTAATAATTAAACCCTAATAATTTCTATACATGTGCTTTATAACCAAAGCAAGGCAGAAACTAGCTCATCCATTCTGTAAAGAATACACTTAACTCAATGTAGTCTAATAAGAAATAAAACCTAGAGTTTTATAAAACCTTCTAGAATGGATTGTAAAAAAGATCAAAATTAAGCCACATTCAGATGCCAATTTTTTAAATTCTACTCTGAACATGAGTCAGTGAGTTAAATATAATGTTCTCTTTAGTAAACCACATAATCACAGTGGTCTATTCTTCTTAAATATGCCAAAAAACAGAGTTTCTAACATCTTCTCAGTGCCAAAGCAATGGCTGGAAGGTTAATTTATTAATGTGGTCTTATGGTTTTGGTACAAATGCAGTTTTTCACCCAAAGCTCTAGAAATGAAAACTTCTATTTCAGAAAAATAAAAGCCATTTCTTTTTCCCCTAAAGATCAAGGCAGAAGTTAACAGTCAGGGGTCACATTTGTCACTACAGCTTTGGACGAATGAAGCCTAAAGCTGTGAGATATGTGGTGATTTCTTTCTGTTCTGTGCTACTGTACTCTGAATTCTGAACTGTCAGTTCTGTAGCACCCTTATGCAAAACCCATTGCCTTTGTAATCTCTTTTTAACTATCAATGTTTTACATCTTTTTACAGTTTTAAGGTTGTTTTTTTTTTACATGTAAAGTGTGAGCCCCCCCATTTTTGATGAAGTAGCAGGATATTTGACTACAGACCCACCTCCACTTCTTCCAAAAGTATAAATTGACATTTGAAATGCTCCACAGCAGAGGATGGGAATGCAGCCCCATCTGCAGACAAGACATCTTCTCCTCTCTCTTCCCAGTGCAGAGGCCTCTTCAGTAAGATTTGCACCTCTGCCTGTCTCAAAGCATTCATGGGTGAAATTAAGCTTAATTAATGGTAAAATTAAGCTTAATGAATTGCCAGTTAGGGAGGGGTTTTTTTGGTTAAATTTGGGGTTTTTTGAGTTTTATTTTTTGGGGTTTTTTTGTTTGTTTGTTTGTTTGTTTCTGTTTTTGTTTTTTTTTGGGAGGGTTCTTTTTTGTTTGGTTTGGGTTTTTTTAGTGTTTTTTTTTGTTTCGTTTTTAAGATTTAGCACTAAAGCATTAAGCATTTTTAAATGGCAATTCCAAACATTTATTTCTGTTGCTTCAGTGAACCACAATATTTGTGAACTTACACTTGTGAAAGTTCCTCTTGAACATGACCAAGCTGATAGTGCCAAATGGGCTATAATCAGAATAAATCCCAACCACAGCCAGCCCCTCTGATCTCTGAGCAGCAGATGGAGCACAGGGGGTTTTATTTTCTGCTGAGTTTCTATACTCTTCATGCAGCAAGTTTCATTTTACCCAAAATTAAATATAAATTGATAATTATAGGTAAAAGATAAGAAATACTGCCATTCTGCTTGGCTTATAATACTTGATGTTTCACATGTTGAAGGTAAAAAATATATGGCTTTTAGTAATTATCTAGTATTAAAGTATAGTTCCATTTTGAAGCACCTTTTTTGACATCACATACTCCCAGGGGTCTGGTGGTTGAGGTGACCCTGAGATTGTAAAAAGTCTTTTATTCCCAACCCACGTGGCCAAAGAAGTCAGAATGCATAGCATCGGCTTCTCAAGGTTGTTTATTTTCTCTTCTCTCTATCTATAACCTGCTTTCTCAAGGAGCTGCGGTCTGTCTATCAGGTCAGTCTGTGACAGACTCCCAGCCCCTTGGGGTGGTGTTACCATTTCATACTAAAAACTACCTGTACTATGTTTACAATAGCATGCCAATATCTATTATTTATGTGTAACAGTGTGTCTTTAACTTAAACCAGTAGAAAGGTGTCACCATCACAGAAAGACATGGAGGACAAGAAGATGGAGAAGAAGGTCAGGACATGCCCAAATCCCTCTGTCTTGTCCCCTTGAACCGCTTACTTTAAAACCTTAAAATTCTACTTTCTCACCATGTTTTAATTCAGTTATCACACTACTCAAACCCTTGTGGCTTGTAAATCTTCACACAAAGCTGTCATCTTTTTCCATGGGCTAAAATCGAAGCCATAGGTGTTTTTGACTTCACAACAAGGTCTCTGAACCCCCTACCAGGGTCTCGAGACAGCCAGGGCAGTCAGAGGGATGTCCTGGGTTCCCACAACATACAACACGGACTGTGAATGATCAGCCACAGTGTGGAAACACATTTCTCCTGCTTCTTAATACTCCTAGATGATGAGATAAAGAGTGAGATTGAAATCAATTACTTTAGCATAAGTAACTGTAACTGTTTGCATGACTCATTATGTAAGTTATAGTAATGTTCCAGTACTGTATGAGTATTATTATCAGTGCTAAAATAATAAAAAAAGCCTCTAATTAAAAAAAAGAGAAGAGTGAACAAACACAACACTACAACTTCCATGAAGGTCAAGGAACTAGAAAAATATATCCTGGACATCAACTTCATGGACACCAGCTAATATTAGTAATTGAAAGAGTAAATAATCACCAAATATTAACTAGCATTGCTTCATGGACTTTCTAATCAGACTATAAAGCTTTTAACACTGTTTGAGAGAGTGCCTCAGTCCTAATTTTTCACATACTTGAAACTATCTAATCAATTTAGTTACAGCTTTCTAAAGGACTGGAATAATATGAAGTATGCTTATCACCTTTTAAATATCTCAGATCAAGTATTTCTGCTAAATTTCCTGTTAAGAATTATGTAAATCAAAAATCTTATGAAACTATCATAGGAATTATATAGGCCTATTTGTATAAACTGTACCTTGGTTCTTTGAACATTATTATTCTATTAAAGATAAAAGTGTTCAAGGATGCAGTATAATGCTAAAGGGATAAGTAGATATAGGTTAATTGAGATTTCCTGTAGGTGAATATTCTGATAACAAGTTTGTATCACTAGCTTCCCTGGCATTAAATGCTCTTGGTGTATTTTAACTATTCCTTCATTATTCTTATACATTTTAAAATGTTGTTTAGGGCACAGAATTAAACTTAGCACTTGTTTTAAGTAAAAGCATAATATAAAGTTATATTTTTATTTTTCTTCCCCTAAATCCAGAGGATGCATAAAGGTTATTTCAGCTTATGCCTACACTTTGAAATTTGGAGGGAACTTAATTTTTGAATTACTAAACTGTGATTTACTAAACTATGATTTTTCCTGGTGTAACTTTTTCCAGGTTGTATCACAACCTTGATAATGCTGTGACTACTGACTTCTTCACTGTTCAGTTTTTGGTCTAAGATTACACAATTACCAGCAAGTGACCATATTAGAAAATAAAATTCAGAATTAACTACTAGTTTACAAATAATTTTAAGTTCAAATAAGGCAAAAGGACTCAGAGAAAGGAAAACTCAGTGGGCCCAGATTAACACAGGGCATTAATACAGGAAAAAATTATTTTTAAGCATAGAGGTCATTTGGACAGACATTTGCACTGCCCAGTTACTAAATTTTCTGTTCTTTGCTTTGTTAATTCACCTTATGTTCTCCTACTTTGACATACTCACTTTTTAATGGCAGTATTTATGTTGACCAAAAAATATGCATTACAATTACATGTTTTACCATGTTTTTTTGGGGGGGGCGAGAAGGCAAATTAATCAGTTAGATTAATATAACAGTTCATTTAAAAAACAGAAGAGGTTAAATCAAATTATATAACCTCTCCTTCTTTACAGAATTGCTAAAGGACATTTTGCTGTAATTTCTTTATGAAATTTAATTTTCATGTCAGCATACTTAAAATCTCCTGTTGCTTTAAAGACTTTGAATGAATGAAGAAAACATCATTACTAGGGAGATTAATGTAATGATTCATTATCCTAATAATTAAAAATAAAAATATTGCTTTATTTTTTATAGATTAATCTAATTTCTGTTACCATTAAAATTTCTGTTAAAATGCAAGCCTGTCTACTACCAGAAAGTTCTCTCCTGCATAGAAATTATAAGACCACCTGGTTAATTCTCTATGGATGACTAGACTAAATTTCTCTACTTATTACTGGAAAACTATTTCTTACATCTTAGATCACTTTTGTTGTTCTTCCTGATGAAGCTTGAGTAAACTTCTTGGATTTTGACATTGACAAATAGACATCAAACCAAACACAGGTATTTCCACAGTGACACAGTCTAAAGTGTCTTTAACCTTTTATTTTATGCAAAACAGATAAGTTTTACTTATTTTTTTGCTAGATTGAGAACAACCTTTTCACATTTTGAGCAAAGTAGGAGCTGTCAGATCTTCAAAGGTCAGTTGCTGCCTGAGTGATAAACACTCACTTTTTCATAAGGATCTCAAATTTTTTTCCAAAAAGGTTCAAATTTGATCATGTTCTAAGTAATTTTATTTTTTTGACTGTTCAGAAGTTTGGACCCAGTTCACCTTTATTTACATCCTGTAGAAAGGCATAAACCAGACATGTTTATTTTCTTTACTGCTTAACCTGATTGGTACTGTTAAAGCACAACTGGCTGAAGTCAGCCATATAAAGAGACATTACCTTCTCTGCTGCAAAGTACCTGTTATCCAAGTTCAGCAGTAAAAGTTGCTGAGTCAAGTTCCAACTTTGCCAGGTTAAAACAATACCTATTTCTTGTAATCTCTTATGGTTTCCCTTTTAGCCCTTCCTTCACAAAGTCGATACAAGAGATAGGTGTTCATTAAGAGGAACCTGTACTATAATGATCCTTAATTATAGCTATCCTTATTCATACCTATAACATTTAAGGATACCTAAATTTATATTTTTTCAGAAAGGCATCTCTTACCTCCTATGAGATAGAGCAAGGTTCTTCTCTATCTTGACACTCTGTTTCTGTGGCATTTATTTATTCAACATAGAAAAGAAGAATTTCAACAGCCATTTTGAAACTAAAGAGCTTCTAGAGCCTGTCTTCTCCCACCACCTCATCTCCCTTCCCTCCACCACTGTAAAATGTTCTGAAGATAGTGGTACAAGGCTTGCTTTCAGTGGATTCAGTCTTGTAGCTGAGCTACCATAGGATACAGGGATTGGTTTAATAATGATGCTTATTTTTTATTTGCATTTCATAAATTAATAAATACATTTTTAAAAAGAAACAATAAACCGAGGGCAGAGAAGTTGTGAAATTTCCATCTTTGGAGAAGTTCAAAAATCAGGTGGAAAAGGTCCTAAGCAATCTCATCTAACATCAAAGTTGGATACATCTTAAAAATTGGCCCTGCTTGGAAGATGAGAATGGAACATATAGTCTGCAGAGTTGCATTCCAGCCTGAATAATCTTAGAGTTCTGAAACTGTATTCAGTTCTACAAAGCATGCCTCAGTCTTGGGAAAGATTAAGTAGCATTCCAACTGTGTCCTCACAATTTCATATTGATTGGGGAGGCAACAAATTCTGAGCAATTGTACTCAGAATTTATTGGTAGCATTAAACTATTCATAAACATTGCTACTAAATGCCTATGGAACATAGAAATCTCAGGTCGTTAACTGTTGGGAGCCTAAGTGCCAGGAGTTAAACAACTGTGCAGTAACGTAGACTTTCTTTGTGGATCTATCTGCTCACTAGAAAAACTGAAAAGGCCTTTTCAGCTGCATAGCTTTTGCATGAAGCTCCCATTCCTATAAATTGGGTTTAAGTTTTCTAAGTCTAACAGTATGACATTATTTTTGTTTGCTATTGAAATTAATTTTATTATGGCTGTATCCTCAAATTTTTTTCCTACTTCATATCATTAAAAAACAAAAGAGAAATAAATTCTGTGAGTTCTTACAAAAATTTTACTATTTTGAAAAAAAATTAGGAATGTCATAATTTTTATTCACTATCATATTTATATAGATTTGAGGAGTGCAGTTGTTTTGACTGAAGAAAGGCAATCAATTGCCAGTTGAACAATGCCATTAAAATTGGCAAGGATCTGTCATTCTCTCAGAAAATTCTCCCACTTGTAAAACATTATTACCTCAAATGAATCTGTCATTTCACACACTTGAGAGCAACATAATTGTTGCCTAATGTGTGATTTTGTTTCAGTTTACATTACCCTAAAAAAAGGAAAGAAGTGTTAAAGCCTACTATTCTTTACTCAGGTTTGTTGGGGCTTTTTGTGTTAAAACTGGATACAGTTCAAAGATTTGTGTGAATTTTAACTGTAACATGTTATAGAATCCCATCCCACTTCTGTGAAAACTGACACTTTCCTGTTTAAATAAAAGTGGATTTTCATATGTGTTGCAAGGACTGAAAAATCTACACTGTCAAACAGCCTGGTGCATTAATTTGGTGTCTTCCTTCAGAAGCTGCATCAAACAGAATATCTGTTTGGAGCTCTCCATAAGCCAAACTCCTGGTTTATTTGAACTAAAATTACCGGCCCATACTGGTTTATGCCACTGGAAGATCTCATCCATCAAAGAGAGCAAACAGAAGGACATCTATTCCAGGAGGGAGATTTACCTAAACCTCCCAGTTTTTAACCCCTTTTTCATCAAATGCACTATTTATAGCTGTGAATAAGCTGTTTTAAATGCTGATGTGCTGGTTTGCACAGTTTACATGTAGTTTCTGGCACAGAGGTGAGCCCAAAAAATTGGATGTACATAACATTGGTTGCAGGAATCAAGAAAACTGACTTGCATTTTCTTTGCAGACTGTTGGTGAATCTCTGGATAGTTTGAGTAGGCTCCTTGTTTAGACAGACTTTCCAAGGAACTTTTAGCTTGCTCCAAGGTAACACAGAGCCACTTTTCACTGTCAAATCAACTCTACAGAGGTATATCTGAAATTGCTTTACATGTTCTCAAATCATATTGTTGCTGTGAACACTATATCTGTTCTCAGTCCTACATTAGGTTTTTGTATTAGATATTATATAACCATTGCTGCTTTGCCACTTTTTGTTATGTCTTAAAATCCACAGCCAATATCTAATATTTTAGAATATTAAGCTTCATGGAATTCATACGTGAATTCCTTTGAGGGAAGAAAAGAACCTTAGCAAGTAGACTAAAAACCTATAACCTAGAGCAAGTAAGGTCTTGTAGTTTTCTGAATGTGTACTAGTACACTCACTCCTTTCTGTAAAAATGCATTTTTAGAAACTTTTTTTTTTCCTCTAATAACAAGCTTTTTGGATTTAAAAATTATTTTTTGCTTTGTATGTTTTTATGATGATGTAATTGTTTTTTCTCATTTTCTTTGTGGTCATATAATAAACTGTCAGCATAATTTCAATGTGTTCTTTTCATTTATGTAGAGATAACTGGGCAAGATTAAGGAATGTAAAACATAGCATCATTGTGCTTCTAGGCCATTTCAATATTAATCCCATTATTCAAAAGACAAATCACTTCAGGCTGGATGTTGGTATAGATATATTTTGATTCTAAGCACATTATATAAAACTTTTCGTTTTTCTTCCACCAGACTAGCTATATCTTTAGGCTTGCTCTATTAGCATCATATAAGGCTGCCCCAAATATTTCCTTATATAAATATTGCCAGAAGTAAAAATTTTACCCCTGTAGTGCATCATATCAATTGCTTACAATAAATCAATGGTCACATTGGTACACTTACAAGAAAAAAATCTATCGCAATTACTCTGAACTGAAAAGAAGCCTGTTGCCACTTTTCTCTTTCTTCTCTTTCTTCTCTTTCTTCTAGGGCTGAGTTGTCTTAAAGCCTCTATTACCAAACCCAGTTTCTTTGGCATGCCACATTAGCATACAGCTACCTTCATAATGTGAAACTTTTTTCTCTGGCCACGCAGGAAACATAGAACAGGTTTTGGATAGCACTGGTCTAGAGTCAAACCAAAAGATCACATTGATATTCACATCAAGATTCAGAATTGGTCACCATTCAGGAATTGTAAAAAATCTGTGGCAATATCTGAGAATGGGTAGAAGGCTGAAGAAGCCTGAGGGAGGGATCTAGGAGCTGGTTTTGGTTAACTTAAGACCTCAGAGGTGCACAGTGAGAATAAGAGGCTGACACACATTGCAGCAGAGAGGCTCCCTGTCAAGAGGAGCTGCTGAGTGTCCATTCCTGGATGTGCTTGAAACAATGAGTAACCAAATGCAACCTCACAGCTGGCTTCACTGGGGAGGCTGGGCTGGCCAATTTTTACTGCTTCCTTCCAGAATAAATATCTCATGATTCTGTTCCACAACACTGATGTTCATCACATTAACAAAAGTTTATAATTCTTTTTCAAAAAATACTTGAATACTAAAGCAATTTTTTCTATGTTTCCCCAAGAAACTTTCCAATACAAGACTTTGTAGTCTTTTGTAAAAAAATTATAGCTTCAGTATACTAGTAAATTATCTGCTAATATTAGATTTCTCTTAATTCTCATATTTAACACAGTCATCTCAATTGAATAGAAAAAACTGTTTCTGTTTTAAAAAAAGATTCATGTTTTCACCAAAAAATTCCTATGAACTATAAAAAATGTAAACCATATTACATTATAATTAAAATATAAGCTTTATTATAAATCATATATCCTGAAATAATTTCTGACCATTCACAATTGATACTTTTTTTTTTCTTTCTCACTTTTTCAAGATTTTGGTTCTGTAACTAACAGAAATATCTATAATCCAATTATGTAAAAGGCTTCGTTTTAGACTTTAATTTCATTTTCAAGAAGGCTGCTAGAACATTCTGAACTTTCAAAATATTTAAGAATGCACAAAAAGGCTAATGAGAAACTTATCAGAACTGGTGACTTTCTACAAAATATTTTTGTTTTGATTAGTCTTTTTCTGATGAAAATTACTTCTAAGATTTTAAATACTGCTCACCACTTACACTTTGAACTCTATAAAAATCAAGCTGCTGCTGCTGTTTAGATAATAAAGTCAGGCTGATAAAAGTTTGCTGCAACAGAAATTCCATTGCAGCCTTTTATAGGTATCTAGACTACATGAAAGTCACCTCTCTCTTCTCCATTTTCCCTCTCCTTCTTTGCCCTTCAATGTGCAGTCACTCAGAGCCTACAAGACTGAAACAATATTAAAGTAAACTCAATATGAAAGTAAGATCCAATTTCTGCAGGCTTTTTAATTTTATCTCTGCTGATGGTCTTTAAGACCTAAGGACAACATGAAATGAGATCCTAAGGACAATACTACTGTTGTTTACTTCTAATGGAATTAATTTTGCATATTTTTTCTTATAGTTACAGGCATAGAAATGTCATTTCCAATTATTCTTTGTGAGGGGATGAAATAGAATAGATAAAGACATTAAAATACAATAAAGAAAAGTAGATAAGAGTGAATAATTCGCATTTCACCAATGTCCCTCTTTATGATGGATATCCTCCTTATCAGGTCTATATTTGCTTCTAAGTCTGGCACTATCTGACTTCTATTACTGCAAATTATTGTTGGCAATATTGAATTGTGGTACTAAAATGCTAGACAAATGACTTAAACTTAAGAGTATTGCTTTCACCCCAGTTAAAGCTGCTTGCACAATCCTTTTATCCTCATTTTGCCTCAGTATTCTGTTTGTCATGCTAATGAATGTTTGCAGAGCCATACTTGCCAGCAGCCCTAGGCAGGATCAGCTCTGCCTTGTTCCATAAAGGCAGCAAGGAAAGTATATCTGCTCATGGAAGCTTTCTAAAAAAACAGCTCATGGAGTCAAGGGCTGAGTCTTAGACCCAGATTTTTTTTTTTCTCTATGGCAGTTATTTGCAGGCATAAATGCTTGCAGATAGCAAAGTAGCAAAAAAGGGAGTATCAAGATTGAGCAATATATAGAAGGAAAAATACATCAAAAATACTAACGGAATGTTTTTGTTGAACACCTTGCAGCTATGGATTTGAATTCAAAGCAGGGACCTTGACTTGCGGGAAGGAAAAAAAAAAAAAATGGAGACAGAATCTCTCCTAAGATGGGATCCATTTAGTTTTATACATCCAAAACAGGTGAGGGGTCCCCATAATTTTGCATGTGATTTATAGTCCTGGCTAGATCAAAACATGGCAAGAGAGAGAAAAGTAAATTTCCAAATGCCTGTGTATGGCTGCAGTGGTGACTGGATATTAGTCCTGTCTTACTCTCTGGTGTCAGGTTATTGGAATGTTTCAGAAGGTGGGAGAAGCTGAAAGGACAGGCTATTTAAATGCACTGCAGTTTTCTTCCTCTCCTGTTAAATTGTGAAGATAAATTTATCATGCATCTACAAAGCTTGAGGTTTTATCCAAGCTTCTGCTATCCTGAGTCAGAGAAACTTAAAAGGACCTGTCAGTGGCACCAGTGGAAAAAATATTTGGCAGAATAGACTCCAGTCAGAAAAAATTAAGAAGTAATAAAATTACCTTAGTGAATGTCATATTATATAGTAGAAATATCATCACCCATGCATGGAAATAACCATCTCTATACAAGTATTGAGATCCTTTGGATTTCATGTGTCTGGTGAACAAAAAAAATGGGTAACATATGGTTTTGATTATGGCTTTGGTTATAAATTAATGTCTATTTTTATATCCATACGCATGTTTGGGAGGCTGAAAAAAAAAGCAGAAAGCAGAAACCAGCATGCATCTATTAATGTCCTTGGAACATGATCCTAAGAAAACCAAAGAAAGCAAAAAAAATGTAACTTACTTGACAGTCAATATTTTAAGGATGAGTTGGTATTTTGAGAGAGATCTTGTACAATGCTCAAACATCTGCCTTCTGCTGAGTCAGGTTTACTGTGCTTGAAAAATCCAAAATATATGTCTTTACATTTAATTCTTAAAATCTCTTCCTAAAGAGGTATTCCTTGGGATGGAAATAAACACTGGGAACAAAGCTGCACAAGAGAGAAGCTTTGTGACAGGATTGCACAATTCAAAATCTAAATCTCAATGTAAATTCTTATTTACAGCCATGTTAGTTTGTGGGAAAACAGTTATGTGTCCTTTTTTGAGACACAGAATTCAGTGTCAGATATTTTTAAAAGCAGAAATGTAGACCTAAGCTGTCACCCGGGAGTTAGCTTGAAAAGAATTTCCTGTCATGGCTTTTATACAACTCGTGTAAATTTGCACATCATTAGGTACCATCACTGATCCTTCCACTACCCAGTATCCCAAGATGGGGGAACATTAACAGGCTAAGTACAACATTCAGCTCAAATATGCTTCTTGACTTTCTCAGAATATGTTTCAAAAGCAGGGAGGGACCTAAGTACATCAAAACTTACAAATTGCAATAAAAACCTTTCCTGAATATGATCTTTTTGTGCTACATCTATCACTACCTCAGCACGTAATTCCTGAATAGTTAAATATTTTTTTCAGAAAATCAATTCTAGAAATATTCACTGTCTCTGTGCCTATCTTTTCATTTTTGGAAGAGATGAGGTGCTAGAGATAAGATATTTTAAAGAGATTTCAATTGCTAGTTCTCACCATCAATGGGCACAGAGTACCTAAATACCTTTTTAAGATCTGCCCCTGGATTGGTTTTACTGGCAAATCCTCTCTGAGCTCTCTGATGAAGTCAAAAAAAACCCCCAAAAAACTAAAGAAAGTGGAGACATTGAAATTTTATCTTTAGCTAATAATTTATCTTAAAAATGCATTTTAGTTGCAAACCAGTTTGAAATTATCTTTTGTTTGCTCCTCTACACCATATTTTTTCTTAGAAGCCGTATTAGCTGGGCAGCAGAAAAATGATACATTTGCTTTCAGGAAAATTAAGCCTGAAAAATTAAGTACTGCAGTCTTCTTTGACAGGTTACCCACAAATCAGACCAAAAGGTCTTTCCAATCTTTCTGCTTTCTGATAAAGTTTGGAGCACAATGACAACATCTTTCTTATTACGACAGTCCTCATTTTTATATAGCTGTCAACAGGTTTCTGTGTCAGCTGAGAAAATTTTGCTAAACTTCAGCATGACTGCAGCAAAAGTTTTGTTGTTATCCCCAAATAAACATAAGTCTCAATTTTATTGATAAAGTAATATTCTTTGTTTCTTTCTGCTGGTAAGATGACAGCAACCTTTGCTTGATAGTACTGCCCTGGAACATATTTTACTTGCTGAAAGTGGTAAGAAGCATAACAAAATTATTTTGTTGACAGAAGGAAAACAGACCTTTGAGGAAATTAATTTTGTCATTGGAAAACAACGTATGTTTTCTAAAAATTCCTTGAATTTATCACAAAACAACTTCTCTGCAAAAATGTGTTTCTTACGCAGAATTCATATCTCTAACTTCCTTACCCCTTGCATTTCTTCTCTGGTTGTTTAAGTTTCAACCCTTATACCCTTTTCTGTCACTAAAAGGATATACTTAGACTGTTATATACATCTTCTTCTATTGTTTTAATTCTCCATAAATTGCTTTTTGGAAATGGCAAGCCAAAGAAATTTTTTTCAAGCTATCATCTGCATTATTAATTTCTTACTATTCATTCTTAAATAAGAGTCTTCATTGTGAAACTTACTTCCAGAAAATCAAAAATCTCTCTGTCTCCAATATGAGCCACCTCAAAAGCTAAGAGAAATTTAGGAGGTTTGAATTTTCATATATTTTAAATTTTCACATGAATTTTTATGTACCAAAAATAATTGCTTGGTTTTAATTTTTTTCATTTATACTGTGTCATATTTCAGATTCCACTGGCATGTAATTACTTAACAGTAAGGTAGAACTGATAAAAGAATGAAAGGAAGCAACTTTGAAAATTCTGGAGATATGACAGCTTGACCAGATAGTCTGCAGGACAGAAATGTTTCTGAGTCTGACACTCTCTGCAAGCATGCCCCAAGAGCTTTCATTTGTATTAGAGTATTATCTGCATAATACGGCCACTTCTTTCACCTACAAAATAGGGAAGAATCAAATATTCCTTTACCTGATGTCAGGGTTTTGTCTGCATTCCCCTCATTCTATACAGCTCACTGAATCATGATGGATTCAGCTAGGCTTTCTTCTTTTTCATGTTTCTTTTCACCAAGGTTTGTCTTTGAGATTTAATGGTTCCATGAGTTTCCTGCCTAGTCAATCACCTAAAAAATTGCTGTGAAGACAATTAATTCAAATAGGGCTTCCATTGCGATGCCATCAAAATTTAAAAAAAAAAAAATCACTGGGTAAACTATAATTTCTGCCAAAAATTATAAAATTTCTGTTACTTTATTTAAACCTCCCAGCTCTACATTGCATATATGACAGCTAATAAGAAAAATGCATTATGATCTTTATTACATATGTAGCATGAAATTTCCTGGAATATATATACAGAAAAATTTTGAAGAAAAATCTAGGCATATTATAGTGTTTCTGTACATGGAGTACATGCAATCCTAGCCAATTTCCTGTTAGATTATATTTCAATCTGCTAAGGTTATTTAAGAGCAAGTGCCAAAAATCTGATATGGTAGTGTAGGTCAGGTATACACTTCACAGGATCACTAAAAAGAAGGCAGGCACTACAATCAGAATAACATCCACTGAATGTTTACAGTCCAATAAAAATAAAATTTAATAAACTATATAAAATTTTAAAAATCAAAATAATACTGATGATAACGATGATAATGATAATGATAATAATAGTGATATTATTAACAATAGCAAAAATAAAAGTATAACCCTACAACTCTCCAGTGTAACATAGATACACTCTAAATTCGACCTCTAAAAGAACAAGTTATTGCATCAAGAGTATCTGAGGCAGGGGACCTCCATTTCTGAATGTCCATTACAAAGTATCAGGTAAGAAGTTCAGTACACACAGAGACATTTTCAGGATCGCAGAAGAATTAATTTGTTACTGAAATCCCATCTATATGTTGCTGAAATCCCATCTATAGCAGTATAATGTTTGTATATGTAATGTACCCTATAGCAGTAAAATGTTTGTATTACCATCAAATCTGCAACAAAAAGTGGAGTTGAGATATGTGTTTCATAGAGATAATTTTTTTGTGAGTTCTATCTCTGGAAGTCTGACACATCTTACCAGGTGTAGAGACTTCTCAGCCACATCTGAAGATGAAAGATTTGAAAACTTGGACAGGTATTCCCTTCTATTGAATTCAACAGTATAGTCTTAATTTTATTTTAACAATAGCAGTTAGATTATTCAATGTAACAGAGAAGGAATAGCAAAGATGTGCAAACACAAAATGAAGTCGTTTATAAATATACAACTCGTAAAATATAAAAAAGAGCAAAACCAGTGGGATTAATCTCACTCAACTCCTATCACCCAAAATCCATATTGGGGGTTAATTCCTGCAGTTTTGCATACCTATTTAACAAGCAAAGTGTGTGCTACAGAAAATGCTGGTATCCACTGACTACAAGAACTTTAATGCTGTGAATTTAGATCTGACACCTGACTTTTAGCCAGCTACAGTCAGGTGAGATGAACTTTATCATAAGTCCCTAGAGAAAATTTTAGAATGGGTCTCCTGAATTAAACTAAAATGCATCCAAAACATGGAGTTTACATAGAGGGTATTTTCATATGTGTTTGAGATAACCTGTTGTTTCTCCCTTGTGCTACATATAGAATGTCTAAGAAACCCTTAAGTACATAAAGATTCTCTGCAGAATAGACCACATATTTTGTAGTTCAACTTGAATTTCTCTTATAAATCACAAATCTCTTATGAATCACTTTAAGTTATATAACACTACAGTGAAAACTCCAGCTCTTTTCTTTTCAGAGACAGGACTCAAAAACTGATATGAAGTCTTGTCAAAAGAAGAAAGATTTTTATTTTCACTGTCACCACCAAAAAAGCTGCAAAAGAACAACTTGCTCAGGATTGCTGTACTTAAGGGATTTGTCTTTCATTTTTCTGAAGCTTGAAAGTCACCAAGAATGACAGGACTGAGTTCAGCATGCCCCATTCCTAATGGACCATCCACACCTTGTGCCTCTGCCCTGGGAATATTTGCCAGAGCTGTACACTTGGAAGGAAGACTGGGAAGAAGAGAGAGGTCATAAGCAACATTTTTGAAATCACATTATAATTAAATGGAATAGATTCAATAAATTTAATGTTGGAACCCAAAGCCTGAAGATACAGTTTCTGCAAGAGTGTCAATATTTTTGGTTTTGACTTTGAAGTGGAATGGAATATATGTCAAAGTAGCAACAGATCAATCTTGATGAATATATTTTAGAGACGGCTCAAAAACGGCTCTTCCTCCATAGAAACATAAGTCTTTTCTGAACATAAAACTGAGTTTATAAAAGGTGATGTCTGTAAGAAATATTCCCTATATAGAACCCAAAGCTACTGAAACTTATTCAATAAATTCATATGATAATAAATTTATAAAAATCAGAATTGTTTTGCTGATATCTGACATCTTTTTCTATGCAGCTCTGGCTATATGTGGAATTATACTAGTTTCAATAAGCCAAAAAACTTCCATATGTAAGTTAGAATTTATCTAACTCTAATTTATCTAATTATTATCTAAATATGAATTAATATTTTGTTTTTCGTTTAACAAATCAAGATTTTTTAAAAGATAGTGTGAAAAATGAAATATTTCTTTGACAAGTCTTCACAGGGAGAATTAATGGATAAAGTTATTTCTATAGAAATTATATTACTGGATTAATGTGATTTCTTTGAGTTAAATTACTTCCCAAAACCTCTGAACAACCCAGTGTGTTTATCATATGTATTTTAAAAGTCTTCTTTAAAAAATTAGCATTCCTATAATGTTTCTATATTAAACCAAATTATGTTAAATAATTTGTCACTTTAGGGAAAAGCTAAATAGGACTGTAATAACTTAGGGGGTGGAAAGAGTATTAAAAGCACTTTATTTAATTACTTCAGGATTCCTGTCTGCATCTTCTGACTCAGATTTATGCTGCAGACTTGCAAAGAAATTAAAATTTAATGATATTTTAAAATATGTTGTTTTAGGGAAAAATTAAATTTGATGCATTTACTGAAAGCACTTACTTCTAACAGCAAATGTAACTGTAGGCAAAGAACAAGAAAAAAAAAGTAGTAATTTAAAATAATCTCAAACTCTATAATGATTTGAAATTGCATGACCATTATTCCATAGCTTGAAGAGCTTTCCAAGTCAAACATCTATTTTGAAGAATTAAAATAGCTTATAAATTCTCTAGCTTATTGTTGCCATTTGCATTCCACATTGTGCATTATTAGAGCACTATTTGATGCACCCACACAAATATATAAAGACTGATTTAATAAAGTGTGCAGGTTCAGGGCTGGTGTGCCTTTCTGAGCTACTGGGGAGGTGTTTCAACTGCATAATTGAATAGATAAAATCTCTCTCAGTCACAAAAGGCATAGCTCACTTCCTGCAAGGGAATAATTCATGTGAATGTCAGGGTGAATTTCAGCAAAAGCTGCAGAGTCGTTGCCCTCTTACCAGAGAGAGGAGACATCCAAACAAATTGCCAGATTCATAGGCTCTAGATGTTTTTTAAGTTTGCAGGTAGAATAGGAGAATGCTGTACTTTTGATGAACACTAAGTAGCTGAGTGTGACTGATTAATATTTACATAAAGATATGTGTTTCATTGATAACTAGATTTATATTGTGTTATTACAATTATTATCTTCATGGGAATGTTCACTGAAGCAATGTATGCATCTTAACCTTTTTCTAAACTCATTAAAAGATCACCAGTTTTCTTCTATAATTTTAAAGCAGCTAAAATCTACCACCTAGGTTGTCATTACTCTGCTGTGTTTTAGTTCAAACCACAGTTTTCTCAGTCTTAATTTTCTAGGAAGAATAATTGTCTTGTCAGTCATGATGAACATATAAATATAGGAGATACTGGCAAGTGCCACTATTTTAAGTCATGTACAGTCTGATCCATAGTTTAGTAATAGAAGAATTGTATTTAAGTAAACTTCTTAGGGTAGTTGACAGAATGAAAGCAAAGGAAAAAGAAAGGTTAATACAGCTGTCTACACCTTTATATTTACTCTGTGTTTAATAAAGGAACCATTTTTGAATAATATGTTAAAACTAATAATTGAAAAATTTGCTATCATTGGTCTTGAAACATTAAGTTAGAAGGATCCCTAGAAGATGTTATTTGGTCCATTCATACAGACAAAATAAGACCAGACTTACCACCATAATTTAGCATTTGTTTATCTACCAAATCTGTCCCTCCTTACACAGATAAAACTTTGTTGCTCTACCCAAGAAACTGACAATCTTTCAAGTCACAAAGTTTTCCCTGACACCTAGTCTGGATCTTCGTTGCATCAATAAAATTCTACTATACTTTTTCTTACAAAGCTGAGACTCCTTTCATATACACTTCCTCCACCATTTCTCCTTCAGTCTAAACAATGTTGAATCTCTAAGTCTTTCTTTAGGAAGCATTTTCTGCATGCCTAGGAGTTGTGCCCTACTGTGATCCAAGTCTCTTTCAGGGTGAAGTAACCAACTCTATGATGATGTGTTACTCATTTTGTATAGGACAAGGTTACACCATTGCTTATCTCAAATTATTCTGTTTTCTAGGATGATATTTACCTTGTAAGTTATCAGTTCTGCCTCACATCCAATTTACAATCCAGACACATCTGAACCTGCAGTCAGCTACAGTGCAAATACTATGTCCTGCAACTGCCTCACTGCTTGTACCTGCCAAGGCTGGACTTAACATTTACCCATGTCAAATGCAAATTCATGTTTTCCATACTATTTCTCCAATTTCTCTACGTAACGTAGTTTCAAATTATCTCAGCAAGTGTACTACAAGACTATTTCTGGCTCTTTGCACCTTATAGTAGCACCTGAACATTTAAAAACCACTGAATGGCAGCAGGGTTAGAGCAACCCTTACCAAATTGCATTGAGTTCCTCTTCCATTTTCATAATGGCATGCAGTATCTAAAATAAGCCTCCAAGTAGGTTCACAGCCAGACTAAAAGCTGTGATGCAGGCTTTTTTTCCTAGACCATGTTGCCTGGTGTCAGAACTACTCTGCACTTTATAAGACTGCATTTATGGAAGTTGTGCTATTAATAAAATCTATTTTGCT
Source organism: Taeniopygia guttata (assembly GCF_048771995.1). NCBI lineage: Eukaryota > Metazoa > Chordata > Aves > Passeriformes > Estrildidae > Taeniopygia > Taeniopygia guttata. The sequence continues at coordinate 52,528,762 of NC_133063.1, read as the reverse complement.
ATATATTTTTGACCACACTTAAGCTCTTGTCTCTGTTTAGTGAGTAAATAACTCAAAAACAAATTATGGGCAAACACAAAAGGAGGCAGATGGCATGCTTTACTTTTTCTTGTACTTGTTTACCACCCACTAGGGCCATGCTCTTGGGTCAGAATGGTCTGTGACAGACAAGAAGAAAAGAGACCAGATGTTAACTATAAATTGTTGTATTAAATTAATGCCAGTCTGAAATATACCAGCAATGTGGTCACTACTACTGTGACACAAAAGAGAAAAAGCAGAGACTGTAACAGATGTTTCTATTTTTTTTTTCCAAAAGGATTTATTATTATTATTTTGCACTAATCTAAAGCTTCAGTGACAAAATTCTATTACCGACCTCAAGACATACAGTGAAATGTAGAAGCGTCTCAAAATTTTGTAGTTCCTGACCTGAATGTGGTCAAAAGTAGAACACGGCTATGCAGATACTAGCCTCAGTTGTGGAAGCCATATTGGCAACCTAGTGGAATAATGCCAGGGAGCTAATTTCCCACTCCAAGGAGGCTCAAATCGTAAAATGGCTATGCTGCTGCCAGCACCCAAGAAACCTTGCTCACAGCGAGGTCAAATATCTGTGCATGGCACTGTATCACATGGTATAGGGATACTAAGGGGAAAGAAAGTAAAAGACTATGGATGTCTGCAAATTAAGAAGTTATCTGATGAAATAAAGTTCCCCAAAGTTATAAAGAAAAGCAATCCCCTAATTATTCTAGTCACTTTCATTGTATATTACTTTACTGGCTGTGAGACAGCTATATGTATTATGGATGAATACTACTTTAAAGTAAATTCCCAGCCCTGTCTCATTCAGAAGTAGATCTTTAGCCAGCGTAGAATGACATATCTCCCTTTCAAGCCAAGATGTTGTAGCTGATTAAAACAGCTTCAGATGTGTCCCACTAAGACCT